>NC_141172.1:95025000-96275000 GCF_055505025.1 Bos grunniens
AGCCTACAGCAAACATTATTCTCATTGGTAAAAAACAGAAAGTATTTCCCCTAAGATCAGGAACAAGAAAAGTGTGTACACTTTCACCACTATTATTCAACATAGTTCTGGAAGTCCTCGCTACAGCAATCAGAGAAAAAAAAGAAAAGGAATCCACATCAGAAAAGAAGAAGTAAAAAGCTCTCACTGTTTGCAGATGACATGATACTGTACATAGAAAGTCCTAAAGATAGTATCAGAAAATTACTAGAGCTAATCAGTGAATTTAGCAAAGTTGCAGGATACAAATCAATACACAGAAATCACTTGCATTTCTATATACTAACAATGAAAAATCAGAAAGCGAAATTAAGGAATCAATCCCATTCACCACTGCAACAAAAAGAATTAAATATCTAGGAATAAACTTACCTAAGGAGACAAAAGAACTGTACACAGAAAATTATTAGACGCTAATGAAAGAAATCAAAGACATAAACAGATGAAGAGATATTCCATGTTCCTGGTCAGTCAGTCAGTCAGTTCAGTCACTCAGTCGTGTCTGACACTTTGCGACCTCATAAATCGCAGCATGCCAGGCCACCCTGTCCATCACCAACTTCCGGAGTTTACCCAAACTCATGTCCATTGAGTCAGTGATGCCATCCAGCCATCTCATCCTCTGTCATCCCCTTCTCCTCCTGCCCCCAATCCCTCCCAGCATCAGGGTCTTTTCCAATGAGTCAGCTCTTTGCATGAGGTGACCAAAGTATTGGAGTTTCAGCTTTATCATCAGTCCTTCCAAAGAACACCCAGGACTGATCTTCTTTAGGATGGACTGGTTGGATCTCCTTGCAGTCCAAGGGACTCTCAAGAGTCTTCTCCAACACCACAGTTCAAAAGCATCAATTCTTCAGAGCTCAACTTTCTTCACAGTCCAACTCTCACATCCATACATGACCAATGGAAAAACCATAGCCTTGACTAGATGGACCTTTGTTGGCCCCAACCAGTAACGCTGAATAAGCTGAAGTTGAACAGTTCTATAAAGACCTACAAGACCTTTTAGAACTAACACCCCAAAAGATGTCCTTTTCATTATAGGGGACTGGAATGCAAAAGTAGGAAGTCAAGAAACACCTGGAGTAACAGGCAAAGTTGGCCTTGGTGTACAGAATGAAGCAGGGCAAAGGCTAATAGAGTTTTGCCAAGAGAACGCATTGGTCATAGCAGATACCCTCTTCCAACAACACAAGAGAAGGCTCTACACATGGACATTACCAGATGGTCAACACGAAATCAGATTGATTATATTCTTTGTAGCCAAAGATGGAGAAGCTCTATACAGTCAGCAAAAACAAGACTGGGAGCTGACTGTGGCTCAGATCATGAACTCCTTATTGCCAAATTCAGACTTAGATTGAAGAAAGTGGGGAAAACCACTAGACCATTCAGGTATGACCTAAATCAAATCCCTTATGATTATACAGTGGAAGCGAGAAATAGATTTAAGGGACTAGATCTGATAGAGTGCCTGATGAACTATGCACGGAGGTTCATGACATCGTACAGGAGACAGGGATCAAGACCATCCCCATGGAAAAGAAATGCAGGGAAAAAAAAAATGTTCCTGGTAGGAAGAATCAATATTGTGAAAATGACTATACTACCACATGCGATCTACAGATTCAATGCAATCCCTATCAAATTACCAATGGCATTTTTCACAGAACTAGAACAAAAAAATTTCACAATTCATATGGAAATACAAAAGACCCCGAATAGCCAAAGCAGTCTTGAGAAAGAAGAATGGAGCTGGAGGAATCAACCTTCCTGAGTTCAGATTATATTACAAAGCTACATTCATAAAGACAGTATGGTACTGGCACAAAAACAGAAATATAGTACAATGGAACAATATAGAAAGCCCAGAAATAAACCCATACACGTATGGGTACCTTATTTTTGACACAAGAGGCAAGAGTATACAATGGAGCAAAGTCAGCCTCTTCAATTAATGGTGCTGGGAAAACTGGACAACTACATATAAAATAATGAGATTAGAACACCATATACAAAGATAAACTCAAAATGGATTAAAGACCTAAATGTAAGACCTGAAACTATAAAATTCTTAGAGGAAAACATAGGCATAACACTCGATGACATAAATCAAAACAAGATCGTCTATGACCCACCTCCAAGAGTAACTGAAAGAAAAACAAAAGTAAACAAGTGGGACCTGAGTAAACTTAAAATCTTTTGCACAGCAAAGGAAACTATAAGCAAGGTGAAAAGACAACCCTCAGAATGGAAGGAAATAATATCAAATGAAAAAACTGACAAAGGATTAATTTCCAAAATATACAAGCAGCTCATACAACTCAATGCCAGAAAAACAAACAACACAATCAAAAAGTAGGAAAAAAACCTAAACAGACATTTCTACAAAGAAGACCTACAGATGGCTAACAAACACATGAAAAGATGCTCAACACCTCTCATTATTAGAGATATGCAAATCAAAACCACAATGAGATATCACCTCACACCAGTCAGAATGGCCATCATCAAAAAGTCTACAAATAATAAATGCTGGAGAGGGTATGGAGAAAAGGGAATCCTCTTGCACTTTTGGTGGGAATGTAAATTGATAGAGCCACTATGGAAGACAGTGTGCAGATTCCTTTAAAAAACTAGGAATTAAACCAACATATGACCCAGCAATCCCACTCGTAGACATATACCCTGAGGAAACGAAAACTGAAAAAGACACATGTATCCCATTGTTCTTTGCAGCACTATTTACAATAACTACAACATGGAAGCAACCTAGATGTCCATCGACAGATGAATGGTTAAAGACGTTTTGATACATACACACAATGGAATAGTACTCAGCCTTAAAAAGGAACACATTTGAGTCAGTTCTGATGAGGTGGATGAACCTAGAATCTATTATACAGAGTGAAGTGAGTCAGAAAGATAAATATTGTATTCTAATGCACATATACAGAATCTAGGAAAATGGTACTGAAGAATTTATTTACAGGGCAGCAGTGGAGAAACAGACATAGAGAATAGGCTTATGGACATGGGGAGAGGGGAGGAGAGGGTGAGATGTGAGGAAAGAGTAACATGGGAACTTTCATTACCATATGTAAAATAGATAGCCAATGGGAATTTGCTGTATGGCTCAGGAAACTCAAACAGGGGCTCTGTGTCAACCTATCGGGGTGGGATGGGGAGGGAGATGGGAAGGAGGTTCAAAAGGGAGGGGATATATGTATACCTATGGCTGATTCACATTGAGGTTTGGCAGAAAACAAAATTCTGTAAAGCAGTTATCCTTCAATTTAAAAAAAATGCTCAACTGACTTTTGACAAAGATGCAAAATCTACTCAATAAAGGAAGGGTAGCCCTTTGAACAATTGGTGCTAGAGCATTTGGACAGCCATAGGTCAAAAAAAAGAAAGAAGCTCATCCTTTGTATAAAAATGAACTCAGGGAATTCCCTGGCAGTCCAGTGGTTAGGACTCCACACGTTTACTGCTGAGAGCCTGGGCTCAATCCCTGGTTAGGGAACTAAGATCCCACAGGCCACACAGTGCTCTGTAGAAGCTTAGAAGATGAGGATGAAAAGTCAAGATACAGTCTTAAGAGGAAATGTTTGAAGATGACATAGGTGATAGAAGACTAGTATCTAGAATGTATTAAAGAACTGAACACTCAACAGTTTTAAAAAATGCAATTAGAAAATGAGCAAGAAACACAGATATTTCACTGGAGAAGGTATATAGAGCATATTAAAAAGATGTTCAGGATCATTAGCGAAATAGCCAAAAGCAATAGCCAAAGTAATCCTGAGAAAGAAGAACAAAGCTGGAAGCATCACCCTTCCTGATTTCAAACTAATTACAATGCTGTAGTAATCAAAACAGTATGGTATTGACATTAAAAAGACATATAGACCAGTGAAATAGAAATAAACACATGCATATACAATTAACATATTTCACAAGGGAGCCAAGAATAATTGATAGAGAAAATAGAATCTTCAGTAAATGGGGATGAGAAAATTTGGATGGTCACATGCAAAAGAATGAAAGTAGACCCTATATCATGCCAGTCACAAAAATTAACCTGGATTGAAAACTTAAATATGAGACCTGAAACCATAACATTCTTAGAAGAACACAAAGGGAAAAATCCTTGACATTGATCTTGTCAGTGATATAACATCAAAAGTATAGTCAACAAAAGCAAATATAAACAAGAGATTCTACATCAAATTAAAAAGCTTCTGGGCAGCAAACAACAAAATGAAAGGGCAACCTATGAGCTGGAAATAAATATTTGCAAAGTATATGTATAATAAGGAGTTAATATCCAAAATATATAAGGAACTCATACAACTCAATAACAAAACAAAATCCAATTTTTTAAGTGGGCAAAGGAACTGAAACATTTTTTCAAAGAAGATATTTTAATGGCCAGCAGACACATGAAAAATTGCTCACCATCATTAATTGTCAGGAAAATGCAAATCAAAGCCACAATGGGATATCACTTTTCACTCATTAGACTGGGTATTATCAAAGAAGAGAAGAGCTAACAAGTGCAGGTGAAGGGAAAATTTTGTATACTGTTGGTGGGACTGTAAATTGATATAGTCACTCTGGAAAACAGTATGGAGTTTCCTCAAAAAAATTAAAAATATATCAAGCTACCAATGGTATTCTTCACAGAGCTAGAACAAATAATTTCACAATTTGTATGGAAATACAGAAAACCTCGAATAGCCAAAGCTATCTTGAGAAAGAAGAATGGAACTGGAGGAATCAACCTACCTGACTTCAGGCTCTATTACAAAGCCACAGTTATCAAGACAGTATGGTACTGGCACAAAGACAGAAATATTGATCAATGGAACAAAATAGAAAGCCCAGAGATAAATCCACGCACATATGGACACCTTATCTTTGACAAAGGAGGCAAGAATATACAATGGATTAAAGACAATCTCTTTAACAAGTGGTGCTGGGAAAACTGGTCAACCACTTGTAAAAGAATGAAACTAGACCACTTTCTAACACCATACACAAAAATAAACTCAAAATGGATTAAAGATCTCAACGTAAGACCAGAAACTATAAAACTCCTAGAGGAGAACGTAGGCAAAACACTCTCCAACATACATCACAGCAGGATCCTCTATGACCCACCTCCCAGAATATTGGAAATAAAAGCAAAAATAAACAAATGGGACCTAATTAAACTTACAAGCTTCTGCACAACAAAGGAAACTATTAGCAAGGTGAAAAGGCAGCCTTCAGAATGGGAGAAAATAATAGCAAATGAAGCAACTGACAAACAACTAATCTCAAAAATATACAAACAACTCCTACAGCTCAACTCCAGAAAAATAAATGACCCAATCAAAAAATGGGCCAAAGAACTAAATAGACATTTCTCCAAAGAAGACATACAGATGGCTAACAAACACATGAAAAGATGCTCAACATCACTCATTATCAGAGAAATGCAAATCAAAACCACTATGAGGTACCATTTCACACCAGTCAGAATGGCTGCGATCCAAAAGTCTACAAGCAATAAATGCTGGAGAGGGTGTGGAGAAAAGGGAACTCTCTTACACTGTTGGTGGGAATGCAAACTAGTACAGCCACTATGGAGAACAGTGTGGAGATTCCTTAAAAAACTGGAAATAGAACTGCCTTATGATCCAGCAATCCCACTGCTGGGCATACACACTGAGGAAACCAGAAGGGAAAGAGACACGTGTACCCCAATGTTCATCGCAGCACTGTTTATAATAGCCAGGACATGGAAGCAACTTAGATGCCCATCAGCAGATGAACAGATAAGAAAGCTGTGGTACATATACACAATGGAGTGTTACTCAGCCATTAAAAAGGATACATTTGAATCAGTTCTAATGAGATGGATGAAACTGGAACCTATTATACAGAGTGAAGTAAGCCAGAAAGAAAAACACCAGGACAGTATACTAACGCATATATATGGAATTTAGAAAGATGGTAACAATAACCCTGTGTATGAGACAGCAAAAGAGACACTGATGTATAGATCAGTCTTATGGACTCTGTGGGAGAGGGAGAGGGTGGGGAGATCTGGGAGAATAGCAGTGAAACATGTATACTATCATGTATGAAACGAGTCGCCAGTCCAGGTTCGATGCACGATGCTGGATGCTTGGGGCTGGTGCACTGGGACGACCCAGAGGGAGGGTATGGGGAGGGAGGAGGGAGGAGGGTTCAGGATGGGGAATATAGGTATACCTGTGGTGGATTCATTTTGATATTTGGCAAAACTAATACAATATTGTAAAGTTTAAAAATAAAATAAAATTTAAAAAAATTAAAAATAGAACCATATGATCCAATGATTACACTTCTGTGTAAGTATAAAGGAAATGACATTACTCTTCTGAAGGAATATCTATACCCCCTGTTCACTGCCACTTTATTTATAATAGCCAAGCTATGAAGATAACCTAAATGTCCATTGACAAATGAATGGATAAGAAATGGTATGCTTACAGAATGGAATAGTATACAGCCACAAGAAGAGGAAATCCTGCCATTTGTGACAACATAGGTGGACCTTGAGGGAATTATGTTAAGGAAAATAAAAGACAGAAAGACATATTGTATGATTGTATATGTAGAATCTAAGAAGAAACAAGCTCAGAACAGATTGGTGGTTGCCAGGAGCAGGTGGTATGGGATGGGGTAATTGGATAAAGGTGGTCAAAAGGTTCAAACTTACAGGCATAAGATAAGTTCTGAGGAGGTAATGCATAGCATGGTAACTCTAGTTAGCAATACTGTATTGTATACTTGAAAGTCGTTAGGGAGTAGGTCTTAAAATTTCTCGTCACAGGAAAACAAAAATGTCTTACTATGTGAGATAATGGATGTTAACTAAACTTGCTAGTAAACATTTCACAGTATGTACATATATCAAATGATTCTGCTGTACCCCTTATATAATGCTAGATGTCAATTTATATCTCAGTAAAACAAGGGGATAGAGAGAGAAATTACCATTTTTTTTTCAAAATTTCTCCCATCAATACACCATGTGATCTTCCTGCAATAAATATGAATAAACCAGATCTTGTTCAGCTGATAATTAGAAACCGTTTTCTGTGTTGTCACTGGTATGAGGAGTGACTCAGTAGTCAGAGTTTCCAAGGGTTCTGTCAGCTCTGCCTCATCATATTTTGTATTTTGGGCTTTTATTTTTTTTCCTTTGAACACAAAAATATAAAATCTGCTGAATTTCAGCATATTCCTCTTCCTTAATATATCATTTTCTAAAAATGTTGTGAAAACGTCTGCCTTGATACTAATCCTTTTGTTTTTTGTTTTTAGCTGAGCTACATGACTCACAAGATCTTAGTTCCTCCACCAGGGACTGAACCCGGGTCCCAGCAGTGAAAGCGCCAAGTCCTAACCACCGAATCACCAGGGAGTTCCCTACTCCTTTTATTTCTAACCTAACTTGATATCTTCCGCTGTTCCTAGAATGCGTCCCTGACTAGTCCCCTATGTAACAAATACCAAAACTCTATATAAACTGCCAAGTAAGGGTGTTAAGTGTAAAAACATCTTCTGGAAGGAGTTAAAGTTGTCATTAATAATAGAAAAGTAAAGTAGACGACTACAGAATTGATAGTTAATAACTTAAAAAATGTTCAGCATCATTAACTATCAGGGAAATGCAAATTACAACCACCATGAGCTATCCCAGCACAGCAGTTAGGATGGCTAAAATTTTAAATAGTGAAAACACCATCTTTAGTTGTCTGTTTTATAGTTTACTTTTTGAATGTGTTCTATGCACCGTTTATTTGATTATATTTTTTTAGTATCCTTATATATTTTACAAATATTTATAATATATAACATTTCATAATAAAATCAAAAGAAATAATCTTGTTCAGTTTTTGGAGGACAGATTTTTCCTTTTGGAGTTATTTATTCCTCTTTCTCCTCCAATTCTTTATTGGTTTACTCTGTAAGTTTAACCCTCTTTAAAATTTATTTTCTCATTATTCTTTTGTGTCCTTTATAGTTGACTTTTCCCCAAGAAGATTTATCAGCAAAAGCCCGTTAGCAGCTGATATCCTTGTTCTTCGGTCTCTGTAACTTAAATTAATTTTATATTTATCACCTTTTTTTTTTTTTTCGTTTAAAACATCTAAATTCAATTTTTTCTAGTTAGTCTTAATACTTTGGAGAATATTTTCTAGAGAATATTGCGGGAAAGGTGACTGACTAATTTCCTGAAAATGTATTACCACCAGATGCCTTTCAGGTCTTGGAAGAATGATAGTCTCATAGTTGGAGTGTGTACAAGTTTGTTTTAGAGCTTAAACTGTGCAGCTGTTTAATCCAGCCAGACCCTGCTTAGCAGAAAAAGCAAATGGTGAGCTCACAAAGGGAAAGACTTACTTTTTAAGAAGCTAAGTCCTCTCCTCATATCATCCAGTCATAATTTGCTTAAAGCCAGGAGAGCATTCTGTGATGCTAGAAATGACCTCTGTCTGTACTGTCCAAGACAGTAGCCACCAGCATGTGTGACTATTGAGCACTTGAAATGTGGCAAGTATAAATGAGGAACTGAATGTTTACTTTGATTTTAATCAAATTAAATAGCATATTATAGCTTGTACCCAGCATATTGGACCATGCAGATCCTGAGGACTTGATGGGACTAGCAAGAGCTTTGGAGTTGTAGAGATCTGGACTCAAATCCAGGGATGTTATTTCCCAGCTTTGTGACCTCAGGCTGGTTATTTAACTTCTGAGTCCCAATTTTTTTTTTTTTCCAACTAGTGGGACTAAAATTAATACCTGTCTATAAGTTTTCATAAGAATGATAGGAAATCTGGCATACTGCTTAGTACACAGTAGATGCTCAATAAATGATAGCCATTAATATTACTATCTTGCTTTTATTTTGACCTTTGACATTAATCCTCTGAACTTGTATTTTTCTGATAATTCCAAGCAATAATTGTTCTATAAGATTAGGTATTTCATAACCTTCCTTGTGAGAGGACCCTATCCTGAAGACTGGTGTTAAGCAGTGACCATGGCCTCAAGGGCACATGTACAAGGAGGTGGGATTAAAACATAACACTTAATAGAATTGAGTTTCGAAGACTAGGCTTAGATAAGGGAACGAGAGGTCCCACACTTTGTAGGAGGTTGGCCTTAGGCTACAAAAAGCTCCAGAAAGGAGGGCAGGGAGAGGGACAGTGAGGTTCAGCTGGATCTTAAGACTTAATGAACAAAATGTGAATAAATGAAGAAAGGGAAGAAAACATTCTTGAAGAAGAGGAATCAGTACAGTCAAAGAATGGGTTTTATGGGACAGTGAAAAAGAACATCTGTCTACATATGAATAAATAGTTTAAAAAAATACAGCTAGAAAAGTGGGCAAGATCTCGGGGACTCTAAATACCCTGCTATAAAGTTTCAGAATCAGTATCAGTTCAGTCGCTCAGTCGTGTCCAACTCTTTGCAACCCCATGAACCGCAGCACTCCAGGCCTCCCTGTCCATCACCAACTCCCGGAGTTTACCCAAACTCATGTCCATTGAATCGGTGATGCCATCCAACAGTCTCATCCTCTGTTGTCCCCTCCTCCTCCCGCCTTCAATCTTTCCCAGCACCAGGGTCTTTTCAAATGAATCAACTCTTCGCATCAGGTGGCCAAAGTATTGGTGTTTCAGCTTCAACATCAGTCCTTCCAATGAGTATTCAGGACTGATCTTTAGGACAGACTGGTTGGATCTCCGTACAATCTAAGGGACTGTCAAGAGTGTTCTCCAATACCACAGTTCAAAAGCATCAATTCTTCGGCACTCAGCTTTCTTTATAGTCCAACTCTCACATCCATACATGACTACTGGAAAAACCGTAGCCTTGACTAGAAGGACTTTTGCTGACAAAGTAATGTCTCTGCTTTTTAATATGCAGTCTTAACTTTCTTTCCAAGGAATAAGCTGAAAGTTTAGATGAAAGAAAATGGGAAAAGTTTATTTGAATCAGAGCATGATGCCTTCAGTGAACTCTTCTGGCTAGATTACAACTCATAGCCTCTGTGCTAGGACTATGGTTCATTCACTGACTCACTAAACATTCATGAAGTTTTTTTAAGGCCAGAGTAGAGATGTGGGAAAATTGAGGTTCACAGAAACTCATTCCCAGAACCCTGGGATCTCTCAATTGTAGAGTCACAGCACAGATACCTTGCCAGGTAGGGATAAGCCATTCTGGGGGCTCAGGTAAAGTCACTTCTAGGAATTTCCATCTAGTGCCAGGCAAAGACACAGGGAGTTCAGGGACAGGACGATCTTGAGGCTGAGGGGCAGTTGCTGTTGCTCCAGGAAGTGGGGCTCAAGATCAGTGGTACAGGTCTCAGAGAAGCATGCTGGGACCAGGATAGGGTCTTATCCAGGGAGTTCCAGGAGTTAGAACAGGCATTTGAAAGCCAAAGCTCAGTTAGATGAATTGAGGCAGGAGACCTGATAGTGAGATCCTTGGCTCAGGGGAAGTCAGGGTACCCAGTTAGGCCTGGGTACCACAGTGTAAGTAATGTGACAGATATAGGGAAGAAGCTGGAGCCATTTCTATACCTGCTACTTCAGTTAGGACCCAGGACAGGATGGGCCCTCCTGTGGGAACACTGTAAGGCCTGGCTGTGGGAGCTGGGAACTGAAGCCAGGAAAGGAGAAGGGCACAGTCAAGATGTTCATTTCTGGATCTTAGCCTGACCTTCATCTCCCTAGTTTCTCTTCACCTCTGGAGACTCTGGTTTCCAGTGGGTAAGGAGGAGGTGTTCTACTTGTCCTGGGAGCACAGCTTATGCTAACAACTGACATTGCTCTTTCTAAGAAGTCCCAGGGAGCCTTCCAGGAACATCTGCTGGATCTGAGGGGACCGGGGGTACCTCCTTCATCCCCTCAGTGTATGGGTTTGGTGTGGGATTTGTCAGTCTGGGAAGCTCAGGGCTCTGGGCAATTCAGGCCTGGCAGATTTCCCCCACCTGCCTAAAATTCAGCCCAGGAGGGCAAAGGCCCCTCCCCAGCCCAATGCTGCACCTCCACTCTCCAGCCTTTGGAGCTGTGGCCTTTATTTCAAGTCCTGGTTCCCCAGGGGCTGAGTGGAGAATGAGGACAGCTGATAAGCCTGACATTATTGACTTTATGAGGAGCATTCAATGAATTTACTCTCTGCAAGAAGGCTGCACTCTTATCTGCTACCCACAGAGCATCTAAATCCTCATCTAGGGGACCCATTCATGAATCATGTCTCTTACAAAGACCAGAGAGTATAAAAAGAAAAAAGGGAGTCGCATTCCCACCCTTTTCTTTTCTCCAGTACCTGGCTTTGCCCACTCTCACTGCCCTTACTTTCCCACCGCCCTCGGGTTTATTGGCTGGAAATAGAAGCACTCACAGTTCCAGTCCTACAGAGTTGAGGCCAAGCCAGCCTGGTCTTGAAAGTGTCAGCAGCTGGGCACACTCAGGGCTGTGTGTGCATCCCCCTAATTGGTAACTAAGGGAAGAAAAGCCCACTCACTTGAAGCCGTTGTGTGCCCTGGTTTCTGCTGCAACTGTCAACATTTGCTCTGGACAAAAATGAAATACCCACCCAGCCTCAACACCAGGTGTCTTGGTGGCGAAATGTTAAGGCAGGCAGAGGGGAGGTTACCAAGGGTCTTGGGTCTAGGGAGCTGGAGAGTGAAAATTAACTGTAAAAGAGAGCCTACTGATCAAGAGAAGTTTTTCCTTCTCTTCCTCTGACATCTCCTTCATTCATCCAGCCCTGCAATGTTGGCTTCAGTTAGTGGAAGGAAATAAATGCTTCTTTAGTAAGTAGCACAAGATCCAAAGCAACTGGAAGGAGAGAGGTGATAGCCAAGATAATGAGTTGAGCAAATGAAAGAAAAAAGTGCCATTTGATTAGGGGGAATTAGAGGCACGTGTTCATATTCCCTGTCTAGTTTTTGGGTAAAGTTTTCTGGTAATAAAATGATTGTTTATTGATCAGCTATGGTTTAGCATTTATTTCCAAGCATTGACTTTACATACATTAGTACACTGAATCTTGCAGTAACCTATGAAGTTGATATTATTTCCAGTTTACAGCTGAGAAAATTGAGACTGGGAGGAGTTAAGTAACCTGCCCAGTCTCTATGGCAGCTGGTGTTGGAGCAGGAATTCAAATTCCAGTCTGCCTCCAAAGCCCAATGAAGGGCCTCTCAGCTTCTATGCCAGACTGCTTTCCACTTGGTATTCCTCAGTATTTTTTCCCACTTAGTCTACTGCATATCAGTGAATATTTATCACCCCCATTTTATAGAAAACAGGCTCAGAAGAGTATTTTTTTCCAATTTGACCAACTTTTGATTTCTTAAGCAAGTGGCCAATTTAATTGAGAATATTACCTTGCAGCACTGAGCCTTTAAACCAATTAACAAATTCCTCTACTTAAATCCAAACCAGTAACCTCATCATTGTGCTCATCCCAGGCAAGGCACTGGGTTAGCAGATAGAAAAGAGGGGAGACAAGAAGAAAGGGCATCAAAAGAGGCAGTTGAACAGTGTTAAGCAACAGTGCAGGGAGCCTTTGCAAATCTGATTCCGGATTGTGGATAGATCACTCTCCCCACCCCTACCTTCTTTAGTCAAACAGGGCTCCTCACGTGCGGATCCAGTTGAGGACCATCATTTGCTGCTTCTTAGATGCAGGATGCTTGGTAACAGGCTGTGGCAAGCTTCCAAGTAAGGGTAATTGTTCACAGTGGAATGTGATTTCTCCTCCTTTGTCAAGGAAAGTCACTGTGTGCTACAGCGGGAAGACCTGGTTCAGCAGGTTTGCTTTCTCCTGAATCAGTATCATTTTTTTCCTTTGTTGTTCCTATCTAGACGTATGTCCAGGGCTACAAAACCTGTGTACTTAGGGACTCTGGTCTAAAGATTCTAGCATCTTCACTTTTCTGTCATGACTAGGGAATAATCTCAGGGAAGTCCCAAAGTGATGATGAAAAGCCAAATCTCTCTTTTCTTGGGAGAGAAGACCAAAGCTCCCACCCCTCCCAATGGGCCATGTCAGTGTATTTCTCCCTTCCACGTACCCTGGTTTCCCATATCACCTACTTTCATCATAGAGGAGCTAGCTACTTGTTCTGTTATTTTTCTATTTGGGGGATGTTAGAGGAGGGGTGCTCATCAGTCAGTTGCCCTGTGGGTCCTGTGAATGGAGTGACATTAAATCCATGAGAATTTATAGCCTCTGCTGGCTCTGGAAAGATGTTTGTATAAGTACTGCTAGTAATACAGTCAGCTGCATGTGAAGACTTGTTTCTTTGGGCATACATTTTAGTATTTAGGGAAATACTAAATTTATTTGGGAGCTAAATTGTGTGGGAGGAATATTTTGTTGGTGGCTCAGATGGTAAAGAGTCTGCCTGTAATGCAGGAGACCCAGGTTCAATCCCTGGGTTGGGAAGATCCCCTGAAGAAGGAAATGGCAACCCACTCCAGTATTGTTGCCTGGAGAATGCCATGGACAAAGGAGCCTGGTGGGCTATAGTCCATGGGATCGCAAAGAGACACGACTGAGCAACTTTCATTTTCACAATATTTTGTTTTGTCTAGGATAACAACTTGTTGTTAATGTAACTTTATAATGAAAATATTTAATTTTTCATTCAGTTCAGTTCAGTCGCTCAGTTGTGTCTGCCTCTTTGTAACCCCATGAGCCACAGCATGCTAGGCCTCCCTGTTCATCACCAACTCCTGGAGTTCACCCAAAGTCATGTCTATCAAGTCGGTGATGCCATCCAACCATCTCATCCTCTGTCGTCCCCTTCTCCTCCTGCCCTCAATCTTTCCCAGCATCAGGGTCTTTGCAAATGAATCAGCTCTTCACATCAGGTGGCCAAAGTATTGGAGTTTCAGCTTCAACATCAGTCCTTCCAATGAACACCCAGAACTGATCTCCTTTAGGATGGACTGGTTGGATCTCCTTGCAGTCCAAGGGACTCTCAAGAGTCTTCTCCAACACCACAATTCTTCGGTGCTCAGCTTTCTTTATAGTCCAACTCTCACATCCATACATGACCACTGGAAAAGCCATAGCCTTGACTAGACGGACCTTTGTTGACAAAGTGATGTCTCTGCTTTTTAATATGCTGTCTAAGTTGGTCGTAACTTTCCTTCCAAGGAGTAAGCGTCTTTTAATTTCATGGCTGCAGTCACCATCTGCAGTGATTTTGGAACCCAGAAAAATACAGTCAGCCACTGTTTCCACTGTGTCCCCATCTATTTCATAAAGAATGAGAAAACTGGGTGAAATGCCTAGCATGACACTAGTACTTAGTACTACATAAGGGATAGAGAATTAAGTGTGTGGCCTGGAGTTGGTGCTTGATGCCACCCCCTTTGTCAAGCCATCATTCTCTCTCAGCTGTATCCCTATCACAGCCTCCTAGTCTCCCCACATCATTTCTTGGCCCCCTCCATACAGTGACCAGAATGTTCTTCTCATTTCCTTAAACAATCATTAAAGAAACTCCTTCCTTGGCCTTAGAAGCATTCACTTCACAGAAACAAGTTATGTGACTTCTGATGGAGAGTGGGGCAGGCTGGAGGCAACCATTTGGAGAATGAGTTGTTACTGTCTTATGTTCATTCATTGAAAGCAAATAAACTGGAATGAGACTTGTTTTAAAGAATCCAAAATGAAGATGGGGGCTCCTTGAAGAAACCAAAGGACTCAAAGGAACTTAAATTTCCCAGATAAAATGTCACAGAAAGATAAAACCTATGACCAAAAGTAACACCCTCATACTGACAAATTTAGTTGTAAAAGAACAGACAGTTTATTTGGAAAATGCAAATTTAAAAACAGGAGTTGTAGTATCATAAAACAAAATGGAATTCCTGACAAGAAGCAAGGCAAAGAAGGTCATTTTATGTTGACACAGGACACAGTTCTCTTAAGTCAATAAAACTTCCATGAGTCTTTATATGTGAAATGCCTTTTATCTCAGGGTATAAAAATCTAAAGCAAACACTCCTGGAAAAACCAAAAGGAAGGAAACAGACACAAAACAGTAGAGGAAGGTAGTCACACAATTCTCTCTAACAGATCAAATTGACCCAAACTCCCATGAATACAGAAGATCGATTTCATGGATGTGTATAAAAAATTTTATTTTTCAAACAGAGGATGTACCTCCGTTTCTGTTACCTATGGGTCATTTATGGAAGCTGATCATATGTTTTACCAAAGAGAAACTCTCAATAAATATCCTAAAGCAAAAACAATACAAGATATATCTTTGACTACATTGCAAGAAAATTATAAATTAATAGCAGGTGGTTACCAAAAAAATACCACAATAAGGAAATTAAAAAAAAAAAAAACCTCTCCAAAAGGAAACTTAAACAACCCATGTTAGAGGTTAATGGCAAAGATACTCAAGTGGAAGTGCAGGATGACACCAAAGATGTGTCAGAAGAGAATTCATAGCCTGAAGTGCTGTTCTTTTTAAAAAGAGTGTAAACTAATATGGACAATCTAAGAATGGGGGGTAGAGAAGGGACAAAATAAACACAGGCAAATGAAAAAGAGCCGATGTAACAAAGATATAGTAGAAAGTGAATTAAGTCAAAGGGAGAAAGACAAATAATTTCACTCATGTGGAATACTTAAAAAAAAAAAAGTAAAACTTAGATGTAGAAAATGGAGTAGTTCTTGCTGCCGCTGCTGCTGCTGCTAAGTCGCTTCAGTTGTGTCCGACTCTCTGCGACCCCATAGACAGCCTCCTACCAGGCTCCTCTGTCCCTGGGATTCTCCAGGCAAGAACACTAGAGTGGGTTGCCATTTCGTTCTTACTAGGAGGGAAAGGGGTGGGGGTGGGGCACAATAGCTAAAGAGGGGCCAGTGTATTGTGACAGAGGGAAACTCAGCTTTTGATGGTAAGCACTCTCTACTTTTGGTAGTATCCAGGGAAACCTGGCATGCTGCAGTCCATGGGGTCACAAAGAGTCAGACACGACTGAGCGACTGAACTGGACTGAACTGAACAGACAGAAGTTGAAATATATTATTGTACACATGAAGCTTATATAGTGTTATAAACCAGTTACACCAGTTTTTGAAAGAAGATGGAACCTAGAAAGTCCAAAAAATTTTAAAGACATAGTATAAATTAATACATTAGAAAATGAGAAAAATGATGAACCATAGAGGTAGTTTTTTAAAAGAAAAATGGACAAGTTCTACAAAGCTAATAACAGAGAAGTCATAAATATATGAGGAATGAGAAAGGTGATAAAGTAAATACCGAGATGTCCAACTCTGTGCGACCCCACAGACGGAAGCCCACCAGGCTCCCCCGTCCCTGGGATTCTCCAGGCAAGAACACTGGAGTGGGTTGCCATTTCCTTCTCCAATGCATGAAAGTGAAAAGTGAAAGTGAAGTCGCTCAGTCGTGTCCTACTCTAGCGACCCCATGGACTGCAGCCTACCAGGCTCCTCCGTCCATGGGATTTTCTAGGCAAAAGTACTGGAGTGGGGTGCCATGTAACACTTTATTAATGAATGTGAAAATGTCAAAGTTTTCTATGTCAAAGTACCAAAATTAACTTGAAAGGTAGCACACTTGAAGGAACAAAACCTATCTAAGATTGACTAGTAAATTCTATTAACTGTCAAGAACCAGCTAATTCATGTGATGAATGAACTGATGGAAGCTTAACAATAAATGGATGGAAAGAGAGCTGGATGTATAACTGCATAAATGGAGAAAAAGATGGATGCATCAGGGCCTGGATAATGCAGAATTAGGAACTGGGAAGAGGGTTAAGATGAGCAGGAAAGAAGAGACTTTTAAGACTGGATAGAGCTGATGCTTGACCTTGAGCCAAAATGACCTTAGCCCACAATCACCTGGGCTAACCGGAATCCCTTCTGAAAACCTCAGTTTGGTCTTTCCTGAAGCTGACAATCCCAGCACACAGGACTAGAGATCCAGCATCACAGGCTAATCCAGACAGATCAATTAAGCCAGCAGAATCAGAGAGGCTAACAAAGCCGGAGCCCTCCTAACGACCTAGTTCCCTCCCCAGCCCCCTCATCCCTCCCCAGGACCCTGTCCCCACCTCCCTCCCGCAGGTGCAGTCTCTCCAGGGGGCGGTGAGAGCCATGAATAGTAAGGGTCTTAGCTCAAGCACACAGAGGCGTTTAGCTGCCCAAACTTAATCCGCCGATAATCGGATTATGTAAATTCCTACTTCAACCCCTTCCCCTGCAAGACCTCGCCCCTAAACTCTCCATACTGTGGGACCAGGAGGAAAGACAGCACAGCATGCTGAAGAATCACTGCTAATGGAATGCTGCACCAAAATGCTTTCCCCACTTCAAAAATTATAAAACCAGCAATAACATGGAAGAAACCTCGGAGAAGAAACCAAATGTTGACCCCAGTTGCACTGTGCTGGCACCTCTGTGCTCCATTCTCTGCAGTGCTTATCTTTCCCTTTGTCCTGTCTTTCAATCCTGGTCCACTTGTACACAGATCCTGTTTTACAATTATTGTTGTTTCCCTTAACCTCACATATTTCCAGTCTTGCTTCCTAGTTGCTGTGCTGTGCTTTGCTTAGTCGCTTAGTCGTGTCCAACTCTTTGGACACGACCCCATGGACTGTTGCCTGCCAGACTCCTCTGTCCATGGGGTTTCTCCAGGTAAGACTACTGGATTGGGTTTCCACGCCCTCCTCCATGGGATCGTCCCAATCCAGGAGTCAAACCCAGGTTTTCCACATTGCAGGCAGATTCTTCACTGTCTGAGCTACCAGGGAAGCCCAAGAATACTGGAATGGGTAGCCTATCCCTTCTCCAGGGGATCTTCCCAACCCAAGGATCAAACTGGGGTCTTCTGCATTGCAGACAGATTCTTTACCAGCTGAGCTACCAAAGAAGCCCTGCTGCTGCTGCTGCTAAGTTGCTTCAGTCGTGTCCGACTCTGTGTGACCCCATAGACGGCAGCCCACCAGGCTCCCCTGTCCCTTGGATTCTCCAGGCAAGAACATTGGAGTGGGTTCCCATTTCCTTCTCCAATGCATAAAAGTGAAAAGTGAAAATGAAGTCACTCAGTCGTGTCCGACTCTTAACGACCCCACGGACCACAGCCTAACAGGCTCCTCCACCCATGGGATTTTCCAGGCAAGAGTACTGGAGTGGGGTGCCATTGCTTTCTCCTTACACTTCTTTACAACTGTAGAATGTGGAATTAAGAATATATTACCTCGCAGGCTTTGCCTGAGAGGAAGGATAGTGTAGGTTCTTGGTTTAAATTCTAACATGTGCTCTATCAGGACTGAGGTTGGGTGGAAAAGCATGGGCACCAAGAGGCCCTGTGAGAAAGCGGTTCTCCTCAACGGCACACAGAGACAAGCAGCAGAAAGGACAAATCAGGGCTGCTCACTGCAAACACCAGAGTAGGTTCCCAAAGGCCCCTTTGAGCCTGTGCATCATTGACCAATTCATTTTCTCCAACCCACCCTCCAATCCATCCTCTGACTGACTGCCACCAGAATGAGCCTCGGAACCTGTAAATCTAAACATATCACTCTTATGTTAGAGGCACACAGTTGTCTTCACAAGGACTGCCCTCTCCTCCACTCCTGCATGTGTGACTCCTACCCAGCACCTCCCACTCTTGTACCCGGGCAACCCAGGTCCCTGCCTTGGGTTCTGTGCTTTAGATGGCCCTGCCCTGCTCTGGCCTCACTCCTGTGCCCACCATGTACCTGCCCATTTCCCACATTCTAGACCACGCTCAGGGTATCAGGGACACCTGAACTGAGATCACACTCTGTGTCCAGAACCCCAGCATTTCTGCTCAAATGGCCTTGAGTCCATTGTCAGAACCTACACAGGCCTTTTCCTTAGGTCCATGTGGACTGGGAGTCCCCGCTATATACCAGGCCTCTCACAGAGCAGGACAGCTTGAGGTGGGAAGAGAAAAGGGATGGGGATGGGTCAGGAGTCTCCATTTGTACCCTTGTCCTGGGTCCACCAATATCAGAGGCAGCCTTGCCTCAAGGCCTAGTTTAAATGTCATCCTTCCCATGATCAATTGCTGATCCTCCGGCTAGAATCTTTGCCTCCCTACCTCCAATTTCATACTTTGTGGAACTCAGGACTGTCTGCCTTGTATTTGGTCATTTTTGTCATGTTCTCTCCCTCCCAAAGACTGTGAACTAACTCCTTGAAGGCAGATATATAATTTTCTTAACTTCCCTGCCCTCTGAGAACCTAGCAATTTGGGCAATAGCTTTCGTATTTATATAAGAACTGTATTCATTTTTTTTGAAGAGGGGGGCAAACAACCCCCAAATCTCAGTGGCTTACAACAGCAAAGATTTATTCCTGTCTCATATTATGAAGGCTGGGATTGGCTATGGGTTTGTTTCTTCAGAGAGCAACCCCCAACATGACTTTCTCATGACTGAGCTCAATCAGCAATCACTCTTAAAGCTTCTACTCCATTACCACCAAGTCAAGTCCATTCACATTCCATTGTCTGATGCAAGTCATATGGTCAAGCCTGGAAGGGAGCAAGCTGTCTCTTTACCTAAATTACCTACAGGGAAGCACTCCCAGTCACATGATAATCCTCTCACAAGGAAGGGGGGGAGCCAGTAGTTGTAACAATAATGTGATTTATCAGAGTAAAATTTGCATTAGTCTGACTGTGTGCTAGGCCCGGTGCTAAATTCTTTACCTGTTTTGTTTTTCTCATTTAGTTCTCATGACCCTATTGTTGTCCCCATTTTACAGATGAGGAAATTGAGGTAGGGAGAAGTTACATGATTTGCCTATGGTCATATAAGTGGATAGATAGGGGATTTCAACCTGGGTAATGCAAATCCAGAGTCCTTTGCTCTTATCCACTAAGCATTAATGCATCTGTGAATTTATTGTGCCAAATCCTATGCTGGTACCTTCAGAGAGCGTGATACCTAGAAGTTTGATTTATCAACCAGCATTTGAAGAATGCCTATTCAGTGGGACTGGGGAGACAGATACAACAAATAAGTAAAATGTTACAACATAGGGGTGAGTGCTAAGGAGAAAAACAAAGCAGGGTAGGAAGATGCAGAGCCCTGTGTGTGTGAAGGTGCAGCTTCAGACCTTGTGGTCAGAGAATCTTCATTGAGAAGGTGACATTTGAGCAAAGACCTGGAGAACGTCAGCTCCTTGAGGGCAGAAATCTGTGTCTGTTTTGTTTGAATCCCAGTGCCTGTAATAGGCACTGGCTCATAGTAGACACTCAGTATTAATAATTTCTGAATGAATCAAAGGAGATGAGGGAGGGAACTACTTGGATTTTGAGGGGAGAGTGTTGCAGACAGTGGAAACAGACCATACAGAGGCCCCAAGGCAGGAGGGTGCCTGGAATGTTCATGAAACTACAGATGTCAGAGTGGCTAGAGCTGAGTACACTTCTTCCGCTTCTTCTCAGGCAGAGAAGGAACAGACAAGTCAGGTAAAGGGTATCTGGGAGCCAATGTTAAGACTTCAGCTTAATTCTGAGTGAAATGGGGAGCCAGAGGAGGGTTTTGAGTGAGAAGCAACAGGAACCTGACTTGGGTTTTCAAAGGATCATTCTGAGTGATGCTGGAGAATAGATGGAAAGAGGAAAGTACAGAAGCAGTAAGACCAATGAGGAGGCACTCTGAACCTGGGATGAATAAATCTGGGAATCTGTCCAGTGCAGTGATTGTTAAACTTCTCTGTGCATGTTAATCTCCTGGGACACTTAGTAAAAAGGCAGATTTCTGACCCTGTCCTCAGAAAACCTGATCTGGTGGTCTTGGCTGTGGGTGTTGAGGTCTATACCTTCCCTCACCCATGATTCTGGAGTAAGTGGTTCTTGAACTACAGTTGGGAGACGGACTGGGGCTTAAATGATTGACATCTGATGAGTTGATGAGTTACCCGCGGGGCACGCACTTCCGGAGGTTTGTAGCCACTGGAGAAAAGGGTTGGTAAGTTGCCCTCCGGGGTATGCTGTAGTCCGGGTGAGTGTCAGGACCCCCTCGCGTCCCCAGACGTTACACAAAGCTGGCTTCTCCTTCCGCCTCTGCTTGGTTTCTAGGGCACAGGGAGACTGGTCCCGGGAAGCCGGGATGTTGGGGTGGAGGGTGGGTATGGGAGGGACCTGCGGGAGTCTAGGGCGGGGAAGGGGCCCCGTGGGTCCTTAGACAAAAGGCGATGTCTATAAAGGCTGGGGCGGAGGCGCAGCGCCCAGGCGAGGGCGACAACGGCGGCGCGGGCTCCCTTCTCGGAGAGGAGGTGCGTGGACTCCAAGAGGGTTGCGGGCGCTGCTGGGTTTGGGCGCCAGCGAGTCTCTGGCGCAGTTCCCCAGTCCGAGCCGCACTCGCCGCGGAGGACAGGGGTGTGGAGGTGACTTGGTGGCAGCCACCAAGGCGACTCGATGAGAAGACGTGGGGACTTTCCGCAGAGCAGGGGCCGTGGTGCAGCTCCGGGGGAGCCTAGCGGGTACCTAGCGCGTGTCGGCGGGGCTGCTGAGCCTTGATATGTGATGTCCCGGACACCAAGGAGCATCTCCGAGGGCCGTCTTGGCAGCTTCTGAGCTGGGGTGAGCGACTCCTGGAAACCTGGCAGGTGCGAAACTATAGATATTTCTCCAGAATGCCTGAATTTAGTCGCAGGGCAGGCGCTGCAGGCAAGAATAAGAAAAAGAAAAAGGGAAAAGCTGGGAAGTGAAGCGGTCAAGGGCAGCAGGTTGGGTCTGGTGGGCGTGGGGCGGGAAGGCAGGTGTAGAGCGCTGTTTTGAAACAGGTGGCCCTCTCAGTGCACCGGGAGCCCACCCAAAGATCCGCATTCACAGTAAATGCACTTGTTTAGAACATCAACTTGCAGAGCTGTCTGGTAAGAAAAGTAATTGCATAATAGCACATATCATGATTTATATATATATATATGTATATATATATATATATATATATATATATATGATATATTATAATAGCACACACCAAACTGGCTACTGCTGGGGAATGAGTTTGAATAGGTAGATGGATAAGGGAGGGGACTTTTTTTTTTGGCGTTATCACTTGTGTACCGCTTGATTACCCCGCCCCCCCCCCCCCCACCCCGCTTAAGTTAGCCTGTGTTACTTCTATAGCAACTTCTAAAGGCAAACCTGTGCCTGGTGTTTGAGATTAGGCACCTTCCCCAAACCCAGTTGTATAAACCACCCTTCACTACCCTCCTTCTGTATCATGTTTTCATTTACTTTTCAAAGAGAGATGAAAGAAGAGAGAAATACACAGGACCAAATGCCAGAAAGAGAAATTTAACATCTTAGGAGAAAAGAGCAGTGTGAGCCTGAATGCCTGGCACAGGCCACTGTAGGAAGGTTAGCTGTCTGTACGCCTGTGCTGCTGCCTTTCTGGTTGACCTGGGCTCCATGTCCAGGAAACATCCACACGAAAAAGCAGCAGCATCTGTTACAGGTAGTGGTCACCTTCTCAGGGGGCATAATGTACTTTTCTCCAGTAACCTTTTACCTTCTGTGGTATCGAAGTTTGTGCTCACCTATATTCCTTTTCAATTGACTGTGACGTTCCTCCTATCCAGGCATTCTTAACCTTTGGCCCATGACACTTACCCACCCAGGGATGTGTGGATAAAACTCAGGGGATTCTAAGTTACATCTTTTTATCTACTAACCTTTCAACTGAATTGAGCATTCCCTGTATTTATGAATGTTTATGTAGTTTATTATGAATAAACTACAGTGGCGGCAGCAGTGCCGATGCCTTTTGTCATCAAGAGAAATCATAGACACTTTCAGCTTTTGTTACAGATGTTGCTGATCTTCTGAAAAAATCACTTACCAATCACCAGTTAGAAATGATGGTGACAAATCTAATTATTTAATGTGTTAAAAGTGAAGCATAGGTTTTATTGTTTTGAATTTTAGAATTATTTTCATATCTATGAAGTATAACTGGTTATTTTATGTGTCCATGTATTTTAATTCATGCCTTTTAACTTCATATTCTGAGAAGACTTTTCCCTTTATGAATTTGAAATAATTGTTCTGAGATGAAATCTGTCCCTGGGCTTCCCCGGCCCCGACTCAGCTGGTGTCAGTGGTGACTCAGGCTTGGGACACAGGCTCTGCCACATTGGGCTGTGTGACCTGGGACAAAGAACTGCACCTCTGTTTCAACATCTGTCTGATGCTCTCTGATTCTGTGGCATCTGGAGTATTTTTTAAGCTCTTAAAGTACTCTGAACCAAGAGTACTTTACTGATTGTTGCAGCGATCAGTACTTGCAACAGGAAAAACACTAAATGCCATTTTCCTTTGATTTAATAAATACTGTAATAATTTTCCAGTGACCTCTACTTTGAGTTTTTGCAGCTTGTTGAATCACTGATTTTTATTTCCCAATGTGGAGAAGGAGAGTAACACACTTGAGGATAAATCAACAAGTAATTATTAAGCACCTCCTAGAATGGCAGGGCTGCCTTTCAGAAGCCTGCCTTCTCTCCTCCCTGTTTCTGCTTCTCACAATAGGATGGAGCTTTCTCAGAAGAGAACACCAGTTAGTTTATCCTGGCTAATCTTTTCTTCCCAGCTTGAAAATGAGCCTCCCGTGGGACTAGTGAATAAGCTAAAGCCTCTTTTGACAAGAGAAGCTTAAAAGTAACTTTACTCCTACAGTCCTGGCTGCAAAGCAGCCAGTTTCAACATGAGCAAAACTGGATGGTCTTAAAAATTCCCTTGATTTAGGTTTATACTTTCATATTTTAGGTATAGTTAGATACAGGTCCGACAATGCTCATTGTAGATATAAAGGCCAGGTTAGACCCTGGTTCGATTCCTGGGTTGAAAAGATCCACTGGAGAAGGGATAGGCTACCCACTCCAGTATTCTTGGGCTTCCCTGGTGGCTTAGCTGGTAAAGGATCCACCTGCAATGTGAGAGACCTGAGTTTGATCCCTGGGTTGGGAAGATCCCCTGAAGAAAGGATAGGCTACTCATTCCAGTATTCTGGCCCAGAGAATTCCATGGACTGTATAGTCCATGGGGTCGCAAAGAGTCAGATATGACTGAGTGACTTTCACTTTAGGTAGATAAAAGGCAAAGGCAGGGCATCGTGGCATTTCAGCACAGAAAGAGGCCTTGGGTATCACCCCCTTCAGATTGGAAGTCCCCTGGATTGCCTGAGTTAGGTGCTATTTCTCTGCTGCTACAGACCCTGGGCTTCCCATCTGTGTCATAGGGCAGAGGGTTCCTCAGTGTCCAGCAGCCAGTACAGTGTTGGGCACATAGGGTCAGTAATTGTTGATGTAAAGTTTGGAGTACATGTGACTGTATTGGATCATGGATCCAACCAGAGTGTCTCTACAGAGATAGAGGAAGTAAACCTAAGTGGCTGATGGAGGAAGCCGG
The DNA here is from genome assembly GCF_055505025.1 of Bos grunniens. Classification (NCBI taxonomy): domain Eukaryota; kingdom Metazoa; phylum Chordata; class Mammalia; order Artiodactyla; family Bovidae; genus Bos; species Bos grunniens. Next base: position 95,049,557 of record NC_141172.1, read on the forward strand.
AGGGGGCCTGAGTCAGCCAGTGAACTTGAGCTGCCATGATTCTGCTCACCACTGGTTTCTCAGCACAGCACTGGCCTCTCCTACCTGGGCAGAAGCAGGAAAGTCAACAAGAACCTGCATGGGGAAATGTCCTAGGGGCATATATCCTTCTAGCTGATATTTTATGTAATATTAATATTTTGTCATTCGTAATCCCCTAAATACTGCTTCCTTCTTAAACATAGTTTTGCTAGGGCTCAGAGCTTCTGTTTGGAGAGTAAGGCAATGTTTTAGCATTAGCCACACAGGGAGATCGTGTGAGGGGTGCACTGTTGGGACCTCACTTCAGGAAAAAACTTGCAGTTCAGCTGCAGGGAGTGCAGTTAGCTGACAGCCATCAGTAGCAGTGCTGACAGGACTCAGGACTGGGCCTCCATTCTTCAGGTAGCCCCCAGCCTATGAGTGAGTGTGGCAGCGCTGCTGGGACCTGGCGATTCTTGCCCGATAGGGTCTCCTTCACAGGCACCTTTTGCTCCAGAGCTCCCTGTTGGGTTGGCTGCCACTTTTCCAGCTCTGTACTGCAGCCTGAGGCTTTTCTGACCAGTCCTGCAGCCTCCCTGCTTTGATTTTGCAAGTGTCAGATGTGTGTTTCAGTCTGAAGACATTCTTGGCCCAAGTCTTTCTTTTCTTTTTCATCTTTCACAGGCCTTAACTCCCAATAAACTGCTTGTACATCCAAGTCCAGCTTGGCATCTGCTTCCTAGAGGACCAAGCTGATCCACCTGGGGAGTTTTAAAAAATACCAATGCCCCCAGAAATTTTTATTTAATTGGTCTGGGGTGCAGCCTGGGTGAATCCAATAAGCAGCCCAAGTCAAGGGCCACTGAAATAGAAGAAAATTTCTGGAGCAGAAGTTCCAAGTGTTTATTAAGTTAGAAAAGGATCTGGTTTCTCACAAGTCGCTAGGGCTTCAACATCTTTAGGTCCTTTTTGAATAAAATGGGCCCACCGTTTCATACCATAGGTGCCAATTTGTAACCCTCCAACTCCTTCCTGCAATGGTGGGCCATTAACACAAACAGTTTTGGAAGGAAGCTGGCATTTTGAGAGGCACCTTTCAACTTCCTGATATTCTATATGTTGCTTTTATGTAACCTATGTCAGATACTCAGTGTTTACCTACGGACTCATATCCTTGTGTGTGCGTGCGTGCTCAGTCACTTCAGTCATTTCTGATTCTTTGTGACCCTATGGACTGTAGCCCACCAGGCTCTTCTGTCCATGGGATTCTCCAGACAAGAATATTGGAGTGGATTGCCATCCTCTCCTCCAGAGGATCTTTCCGACCCAGAGATCAAATCTGAGTTTCCTACATCTCTTGCATTGCAGGCAGATTCTTTACCAATGAGCCACTGGGGAAGCCCCTCATATCCTCAGAAAAGCCCAAATAAAAATAGAAGAGAGGTAGAATTTAGGGAAAAGTTCAGCAGCATTGACCTGATCATTTTGGTCTTGATATGGTCCTTTGAGACTTTTCTCTAGTCAGCAAGTGTCTCTCTGGATTTGGCCCTTAGTGTGGGATCTTGTCCTGTGATTCTTAAATGTTTCTGTATGTGCCGCCTTCTCCATCAGGCCATCCAATAAGCTCCTTGAGCACAAGTATCCCATCCAGCCAAGTCCACAAGCCCAGCTCATAGCACAGGGCCTAGCACAGAGCAGGTCTACAGGAAGGGTTAAAATAAAGGAACAAAGGTGGCAGGAGCCAGGAGGTTGTATAACCAGACTTGGTTATAGAAAAACAAGATATTACCTTCCCCCTAGTATTCACAATTCAGTATTTCACAAGTCATTTTTATTTATAAACATATTTTTGTTGTATGTATTCCTCAACACTTTTATAGCCATTATCGTGTGTCAGGCACTGTTGAAAGTGATTTACAAATATTAAGCTTATTTAATTCTCCTAATAGCCTTTGTCAACCACCAGTGGCTGCAGGGGTTCAGCAAGGGAAAGATATGGGAGGCTCTGGGATGGCCTGGAAGGGTTTGTAGGAATGGAAAAGAGGGTTTATTCTGCTCTTTAAAGATTGTGTAGAAATAGGCAAGAAATCAGTGAGGAGGGAACTCATGGGACAGAAAATGCAAAGGTATGGAATTGAGAATACTTACTACTCTTTGGGTGGGGGTGGTGGCATGGGGGATAGGAAGGGACCCTCTGCCCAGGTTGCTGAGACTGGAGCAGGTGGCAAACTGATAGCCATGAGCCAAGGGTACCAAATGTCTGGTGCTGGGTTTTGGCTTATTTCCTGATGTGCCATAAACATTGCCATTGATGTATGTTAATCCAAGCCACCTGAACAAAGGGGCCCGTGCCTCTCAGAGGAAAAAATGGCACAATTAGGATTGGCAATACGTGATAACAATCACCTCGCCGACGGTTGGAAAGGTCATCCAGATTCAACCTTGGGGAGCCTGGCTATCTTCTGCAGCATCCATATCAAATTGTCGCCCTTCACCTGCTCCTTTTCTTTGTTTGTCATGCTAAATAACCCCATTGCTATTCTTCATATAACTGAACTTCAAGATTCTCCATCACCCTGTTCATCCTCCTCTAACTGTGGTCTGGTCTAGACATTTTAGCTCTTACGCAGTGTGCCCAATCCTGCAGATAAAGTCCACCAGCCAAAAGAGTTGTGCTGTCACTGTCTTCATTGCAAAAGTTATGTTGTAAATGAAACCTACGATCACAGCCCCCTCTCCCTATTAACAAATATATATTTTATTCTCATGTGTACTCAGTCCTATGCTGTGCCTGATTCTGAACACTTAGGAAGAGTTGGTTATAAAAGAAGTAATGGGAGTATTAGGATAAAACCACCATTTTACCCAGAGGCTTCGAAACAACCAGGGGAGAAAAGCTGACAGGAAGTGTTCTCACCCTGCCCTTCTGCCGCATTTTCTTCTCTTGTCACAGGAAGATCCACAACACCTGGAAATGAGGCAGCACATCCCCTAAGATCTGGGTGGAGAAGATGAACAACTCAAGCTCCTGGCAGGACATGGGCTACCCAGCAGGCCTCTGACAAGGTGTTGGCCCTCAGGGCCCTTTCTCTTTCCTGTCTCAGGAACTCCAACATGACCAGAAAGATCTTCACGAACACCAGGGAGCGGTGGAGGCAGCAGAACGTCAACAGTGCCTTTGCCAAGCTGAGGAAGCTCATCCCCACTCACCCTCCAGATAAGAAGCTGAGCAAAAATGAAACACTTCGCCTGGCCATGAGGTACATCAACTTCCTGGTGAAGGTCTTGGGAGAGCAGAGCCTACAGCAAACAGGAGTGGCCGCTCCAGGAAACATTCTGGGCCTCTTCCCCCAAGGACCCCACCTGCCAGACAGGACTCTCCTTGGTGACTACCAGGTTCCATCACCCGGCTCAAGCCACCACATTCCGTAATAGTGGGGCTCTGGCTGTTGTGACCCTAGGCAGCACTGGTTCAGAAGTCACTAGCTGTCAACAGCCTTTTTGCAAGTACCAGAGTCAGCATGGTGAATAATTTGTGAGGCATGAACTCAAGCTTCATAGGAGGTGTCTCATGGTCAGCTGCAGAATGCTAAAAGGAGGCCAAAAGGGAGGTGGTCACACATCCCCTTCCCTGGGGGCTTCAGGCAGAGCAGCCTGTATCTGTTGATTTTATAAATCCAGGTTCCTGCATAAGATGTTGTTTTTGGGGAAAAAAAGACCCTTAGACTAAAAACTGGTTTGAAAATCACTGCTTTATGTAATATGTTTTCAGTTGTAAGAAGAGCTTCCTCATAATGGATCGCAGATGGATGAGTAGAAAATGCTGCCCTCTGAACATATTTTAAAGTTTGTTCTGAAAAATGAGGCGTATCTGATCAAGAGTAAACAGCATAAGACAAATGAAAAGATAGCCCTTGCAGAAAGCAGCCTGGAGACTTGTGGGGAATCTGTGGATAAAACACCCTTCTGACGCGTGAGGACCGCAAGAAGGCAGCAGATGCGTGCAGGAGAGCTCTGCATCCTCTGTCTCTATGGAAATGTGAGGTGTCCTTTGCACTGGACCACGAGTATATGCGTTATCACTAAAGCCAAATGGTAGATTCTACCTATGAGAGGAAAGGACATGATAATTTGTGAGAGCTCATGGTTTTCTTATGAAAAGAATTCAACTAAAATAGTTTTCCTAATCCTTTAGCTTCACATGTCAGGTATTGAAAACTTTTAATTCAGCATGAGTTCTTGATGATTTAAGACCTGTGAAATTCAAATAGAATGATGAAAATCTAAATATTACCATTTAACAGCTCATTTAACAGAGAGCTTAACAAAAGATTTAGAGTAGACAATAGGAGTGTAATACCAGACTCTAATGAATTGAGGGATGTGTGACTTGTTTTCCCCGCTGAGGAGCATTAGCTCAGTTTTACACTTGGAGGGGTGGTGCCCACAAAAGAATGAACGACGTGGATCTGGCAGAACTCACAACCATATGCCACCATGATGACGCTTGGATTCAAAAATGAATCCCATAGTTAAGCCCAGAATACAAATAATGTCATTTGATTGTCTCTGGAATGTTTTATTTTCCCAAAATTATTGACAGAACATTGGTTTTAAAACCTGAACTATAGGTAGGAAATTGATGGGTTTGAGATTATGTATATACAATAGAGGAATTTAAATTTTCTGCCCACTCTAGAAAGAAGAGATTCAATTTATGAAAGGCTGAAATGAACCTCTTTGGTTTGGTGATCAGAAGAAATGTGGATGAGGCATCCTCAAAATCTCATTCTCAAAACAGCAAGTTCATAATGTCATTAAACTCTACACAGCATTCACACTTACGGCACAATGCATTTATTAAAACAATGCATTTAGGACTTCCCTGGTGGTCCAGAAGTTAAGACTCTGCACTTCCAGTGCAAGGGGTGTGGGATTCCTGGTCAGGGTACTAAGATCCCACATGCCGTGTTAGTTAATTCAGTCACTCAGTAATGTCTGATTCTTTGTGACCCCATGGACTGCAGCACGCTAGGCTTCTCTATCCATCTGTAACTCTCAGAGCTTACTCAAACTCATGTCCATCAAGTAGGTGATGCCATCCAACCATCTCATCCTGTGTCATCCCCTTCTCCTCCTGCTCTCAATTTTTCCCACCATCAGAGTCTTTTCCAATGAGTCACTTCTTCGCATCAGGTGGATTGGAGCATCAAAGTATTGGAGCTTCAACTGAAGCATCAGTCCTTCCAATGAATATTCAGGACTGATTTCCTTTAGGATTGACTGCTTGGATCTCCTTGAAGTCCAAGAGACTCTCAAGAGTCTTCTCCAACACCACAGTTCAAAAGCATCAGTTCTTTGGCACTCAGCTTTCTTTATAGCCCAACTCTCACATCCATACATGACTACTGGAAAAACCATAACTTTGACTAGACAGACCTTTGTTGGCAAAGTAATGTCTCTGCTTTTTAATATGCTGTCCAGGTTGGTCATAGCTTTTCTTCCAAGGAGCAAGCATCTTTTCATTTCATGGCTGCAGTCACCATCTGCAGTGATTTTGGAGCCCGAGAAAATGAAAAAAAAAAAAAAAAAAGCATGCTGTGTAGCATGGACAAAAAATAAAAATAAATAATGAGAATAATAAAATAATTTTTTTAAAAAAGAAACAATGCATTCTTGTGTGTAGGTCCTTTCTTTAAACTGCATTCAATAAACATCACCACACACCCAGAGTAGTCCAGGCAAACACAGAAACCAGGGGATTCCCCCAAATTTGCATTTCTTTCTCATGAGCTTTTATTGTTCTCATGAGCTTATGTGGACTTAAATTTGTCCCCAGACTACCACGTGATATCACATCTCAAAACTCTGGTGACAGTTGTCAATTGAGTAATACTGCTTATTCTCTCATCTGGCATTAAATCACATTAACACTTTTGACAGTATTTTTGTATTGTGCTGTGCATCAGTCATATCCGACTCTTTATGATCCCATGGACCATAGCCCATCAGGTTTCTCTGTCCATGGGGTTTTACCAGCAAAAATACTGGAGTGCATTGCTATGTCCTCCTCCAGGGGATCTTCCCAGCCCAGGGATTGAACCTGGGTCTGTCTCCTGCATTGCCAGTGGATTCTTTACCACTGAGCCACTAGTAGCTTCATCTGAACTGTAGCCGAGGAAGGCACAGGAGACCTTTTTGTGTGAACATAGGATTTTACTGCTCTTCTCAGAATGAGTGCACTTCTCTGCTGTTGGGGCCTTGTCTGCTGTGCTCAGGGGGCCTTTCCACTGAAATGTAACTGAGTGCCGCTGAAAAGTCATGAGGAGATTGAGTATCATTAAATTAAATGAGGGGAACAGTTTTTTAAAGAAACTCTACAGAAAATTCCTATGATAAGTGAATAAACATTTAATGTATTACTTAATATAATTCATCTCAAATTATTCTTTTTGCAAGTTGAGTCTTAGGCTGTCAAGTTGTATTAGGTTAAAGTGACTGTCAAAAGGAATTGTAGGTACCTGTGTATCAGAAGCTTGGCAAGGTACACATGAGACTGGAAGCTAATTCTAAAATCACTCCACAGCTTTCCTTGGTGTCCTATATTTACAGCTGACTGGAGTAGTAAGAATTTATGGTTCAAATGAATTATAGTTCACTGATGGTACATCTCTTTATGGATCATTTGAACCCAACAGAAAAATTTAGACCAATTATATCACCTGTGCTTCCCTATTACTTGTTCTGCTATGGACACCACTGGAAGCTTCCAGAAACCAGGTATAACAGGTCCTTCTATTTATATAGATCATTAGATTGGCTTGTTCTACTTCTCACTTTACAGAGGAGAAAACAGTCCAGAGAGTTTTGAAGTAACTTTCTAGTGGTCACACGGACAGTTAGTGGAAACCCAGAACATAGTGCAAGATCTCCTACCCAGCATCCAGTCTATTCAGCCATGAAGGATTTTAGGATTGGAAATGGACAAGCATCTTATTACTAGGCTCATCTCTTTGCAATACTGTTCGGTGATCTTCTTCATATGCCTCTTAATTGAAATTGAATCAATGCGCTTTATAGAATGGGATTAGAGGTACCAACCAAAGATTTTATTTGTTGATGTTTTGAGAGTTTTTAATCATCGATTCTAATTTGCTATTTAACTATTAATTTATTGAAAATAAATTATTTAAGAAAAGAAATTGTTATTTTTTTTCCTTTTTAGAAAATATTTCACAAATTTACTAAGCATACCCTCCAATCTCTCCATTCTCACAACGAGTGTCCTGGCTTTGAACCTCACTCCTTCTGTTATCTCTATTCTAAAAAAATATAGCATTCCCTGATTAGTGCCTCCTTTTCCTTCACTTTCACACAGCTTCCTAATTGTCCTTCTCAAATCACAACTACAGTCATCCCCAGCTATCAAACCTTCAGTGTCTTGTCCACCAGACAGATACTGTATCCCAGCAAACCAGGCCCTCTGTAGACTGGCTCAGCATACCCTTCTTTTCACAATTGCCTGAATGTATCAGACATGCTAAGGAAACTGCTTCACTTGATGGTCCCCAAACACTCTCCACTCTTTGATACCTCCAGCTTTACTCTTGTGAGTCTCTCTGCTTGCACTAAATTCCATTTTCTAAAATCCTTCGTGACTGATCTTAGATACCACTCTTTCAGGAAGCTTGACTCATCTTAAACACCATCTTACATGAAGTCCTCCTAGATTTCCACCACTCAATATAATCTCTTCTTTTGTAGAATACTCTTATTGCTTCAAGACCCTTGCTTCCTCTTCCCTGTATTACAGACATCTTGTGTATATTCTGTCCCCAGCAACAAGATCTCCTTGAGGGCAGTGACAATTTATAACACTGAATCCTCACAACAACCCTGCCAGTGACTCTACTTTCAAAATGAGAAAACTAGATCAAGACTGGGTCCATTAAGAATACTTCTCTAGCCTCTCTTAAAAGATAACATTGAAATGTAACTTGAAGGAATTCACTGGCAGTCCAGTGGTTAGTACTTAGCTTTTCACTGAGTAATGGCCTGGGTACCATTCCTGGTCGGAGAACTAAGATCCCACAAGCCTCACTGTGCAACTAAAAAAAAAAGAAAAGAAAATGATGCAACTTTGCATCTTGAACAAGCTGAATTTCCCTGAGAAATCCAAAGTCTAAAGCTCTTTTTAAAAGTTTGTTTCTCAGAATTTCCATTCAACAAGGCCTTCGCAGCACCTGCCTGATGAGGTTTCACCACCTAAGAATGGCTTGAGATGACCCAAACATATGTAAGTTATACACAACCGGCTTTGTCCTTAAGAGGCTAAAGGATGAAAGGAGCCAGGAGAATGGACAGCTTAACTCCTGACCCATAGGCCAAAGGTTAGCTGAAAGTCACATCCTTAAATAAAAAGGTCAAAGATAAGGAAGGAATCTAAGAGCTCAATGGCAATGCAAAGTGGGGGATTTAAAGTGGCAGGTGCTAGGAAGGAATGCCAAGGGGAGAGTGTGGCTAAAGGATTATAGGAAGCCAGGGTGTGGCCTCCTAAACACAGTTTCCCTTCTGTGACTGTTAGAGCTTACTATAAACTGGGAAACTTTCTGTTCTATTTTCTTTTTGTTGCTAATGACCTATCACTAGCATTAAAATCACTAGGTTTAAAATTTTTTTCTAGATTTTAAAAAGCACTAGATTTTTACATAAACCTTAGTTAGGTTTGTAATCTATCAAATAATATTTAAGAATTTAATTTCGAGAGCTCAAGGGGGTAGTTGAACTAGGCAAGCTGTAGAATTGCCTTTTCTGGATAATTTTAAAACTCAGCATTATCCAATATGTTCATACGCTTGAACCTAAGTAACTCTCCTTCTAGGAAGCTATCATAAAGAAGTAATCAGAATTATGGTCAAAGGATTATCTGTGTGGGTATCTATTTCAGAGTTATTTACAATGTAAGTAAAAATAAAATAAATTTATAACAGTAAGAGTCAGAGCCAAGATTTGCTGAACATATTTGTCTACAATATGCTAGGTACTGTGACAAGAGCTTCTAGCATATCAGCTCACCTAATCTTCATGACAATTTATACAATTTATATTGTTACTGTAATATCAATTATATGTTTTGTTCTTATTTCACAGATGACAAAACTGAAATTCAGGAGATGATTTTTTAAAGGATGAATTTTTTAAGTTTTTATTTTATATTGGAGTATAGTTGATTAATAATGTTGTATTAGCAATGGAATATTACTTGGGTATAAAAAGGAACACATTTGAGTCAATGTGTTGACACAATGAGTCAACCTCTAATGAGGTTGGTGAACCTAGAGCCTACTATACAGAGTGAAGTAAATCAGAAAGAGAAAGACAAATACCATATATTAGTGCATATATATGAATCTATAAAGTTGGTACTGAATAGCCTACTTGCAGGGCAGCAAAGGAGATGCAGACATAAAGAACAGACCTTTGGTCATAGTGGGGGACAGAGAGGAGATGACTTGAGAGAATAGTATTGAAACATATACATTACCATATGTAAAATAGATAGCCAGTAGGAATTTGCTGTATGATGCAGGGAACCCAAAGCCAGTGCTATGACAACCTAGAGGGGTAGGATAGGGAGGGAGATTTCAGAGGGAGGGGACATGTGTATGCCCGTGGCTGATTCATGTTGATATGTGGCATAAACCATCACAATATTGTAATTATCCTCTGATCAAAAATAAAAGTTAAATAATGTGTTATTTTCAGGTGTACAACAAAGTGATTGTTATACATGTATCTATTCTTTTTCAAATTCTTTCCCCACTTAGGTTTTACACACTATTGAGCAGAGTTCCTATGCTTATACAGTAGATCCTTGTTGGTTATTTATTTTTTTTTTTTGGCTGCACCACATGACATGTGGACCTTCCCTGACCAGAGATCTTGTGCTCTTTACATCGAAAGTGTGGAGTCTTAACCACTGGCCCACCAGGAAAGTCTTAGCTATCTATTTTAAACATAGCAGTTTGCATATGTCAATCCCAAATTCCCAATCTATCCCTCTCCACAACCCTTCTCCCCTGGTAACCATAAATTAGTTCTCTAAGTCTGTGAGCCTGTTTCTGTTTTGTAAGTAAGTTCATTTGTATGATTTTTTTTTTTAGATTCCCTATATAAGCAACTCCACATGATATTGGTCTTTCTCATCTGACTTACTTCACTTAGTATGATAACCTCCAAATCCATCTATGTTGCTGCAAATGGCATTATTTCATTCTTTTTAATGGCTGAGTAATATTCCATCATATGTATTACCACATCTTTATTCATTCATCTGTGGATGGACATATAGATTGCTTCCATGTCTTGGCTATTGTATACAGTGCTGCAGTGAACACTGGGGTGCATATATCCTTTCAAACCATGTTTTTCTCTAGGTATGTGCCTAGGAGTGGGATTGCTGGATCATATGGTAGTTCTATTTTTAGTTTCTTAAAGAACATCCATGATGTTCTCTATAGTGGCTGTACAAATTTACATTCCCACCAATAATGTAGGAGGATTTTCTTTTCTGCACACCATCTCTAGCTTTTGTAGACTTTTTGATGATGGCCATTCTGACTGGTGTGAGTGACATCTCATTATAGTTTTGAATTGCATTTCTCTAATAATTAGCCATGTTAAGCATATTTTCATGTGTCTCTTGGCCATCTGTATGTCTTCTTTGGAGAAATGTCTTTTTAGGTCCTCTGACCATTTTTTGATTGGGTTGTTTGTTTTTTGAATATTGAGCTGCATGAGCTCTTTGTAAATTTTGGAGATTAATCTCTTATCAGTCACAATGTTTGCAAATATTTTCTCCCATTCTGTGGGTTACCTTTTCATTTTTTATGGTTTCCTTTGCTGTGCAGAAGCTTTTGAGCTTAATTTGGTCCCATTTGTTTATTTTTGTTTTTATTTCCATTACTCTAGGAGATGGCTAAGAAAAGATATTGCTGCAATTTATGTCAAAGGGTGTTCTGTCTATGTGTTCCTCTAGGAATTTTATAGTATCCAGTCTTACCTTTAGGTCTTTAATTCATTTTAAGGTTATTTTTGTGTATGGTGTTAAAGGATGTTCTAATTTCATTTTTTTTTTTTTTACATGTGGCTGTCCAGTGTTTCCAGGACCGTTTATTGAAGAGACTGTCTTTTCTTCATTGTATAGTTTTGCCCTCTTTGTTGTAGATTAATTGACCATAGGTTTGACTATTGCCAAACCTATGTGGATAGTGAGAGCACCTTTTATAAGGATACCTCACACTGCTGCCTTTTCTGCCACCCCATTATTCTATGTAAGAGGATGTGTGAAATGCAACTGTTTCAGCCCACCGCCCAAGGGATACAGTGCCTGTCAGAGCTCATGAGCTTCTCAGGCCTTACTCCATCTACTTTTCACCTCTTTTCTCTGAATATCAGGCCTCCAGATCTCCAGATCACACTTAAGGTATTTCACATGTTCACTTTGGCTTCTGGCAAATAGAAATTCTTTCCTTACCTGCCTTCCTAGACTAAATTTCTTCCCTAGCCTCCAAAGCCTCTGAAAACAGCCTCCCACTGTCTTCCTTGTTCCTCTCTGAGAGGCTGTATGACTCTAGGCTCCAGGAGAAAGGATGCTTCACCATAGAAATGGAGGATAGACATACTGGTGAAAAAGAGAGGAGATAAAGCAGAGGAGAGACAGTTATTTGGACTAGAAAACTGCACTGTGTTTGGCTATCAGGATACATCTACCTGGACACACGACATAAGAGAACTGAAGATGGCAGCTTGCAGGTGGAGATGGGAAATATAAATGCCTTGAGGAAGGGTTATTCATATTAGTTACGTGTTTGCTATGTGCCAGACGTTTTATAAACGGCATCTTCAATACTTCTAACTACCATTTAGTGGAGGTATTTGCTTTAATTTACAGTCAGGGCGATTGTGGCTTTGAAGAGTCTAGGAGACCAACTTAAGATTCATGCAATGAGCAAGCAGCAAGACAAGGCTCTGAATCTATATCTGCCTTTCAGCACAGGCCAAATCTCTCTGTGTTCTTCTACCTTGAAGAATAGAAACCTCGTATGGTTTCTAAGTGGACTTGGGTTTCTAAGTGGACTTCCCTGGTGGCTCAGATGGTAAAGAATCTGCCAGCAATGCTGGAGACCCTGGTTTGATCCTTGGGTCAGGAAGATCCCCTGGAGAAGGGAATGGCTACCCAGTTCAGTATTCTTGCCTGGAGAACTCCATGGATAGAGGAACCTGGTAGGCTATAGTCCATGGGGTTGCAAAGAGTCAGACATGACTGAGCAACTAACACACACACAGGAAGTAAGGCTCACTGCCTTACTTACAGGTAGGCAATGATTGAAATGATTTTTTTTTTAAGTACAGAGTAATTTGATTGGTAATTTGGGTTTTCTATCCACAAGAATTCTTTGATAGAATAAATTATCCAAAGGAAATGGTGGAGGTTCTGTTCCTATTATGTTCTCCAGGGCATGAAAGTGAAAAGTAAAAGTGAAGTTGCTCAGTAGTGTCCGACTCTTAGCGGCCCAATGGACTGTATGTAGCCTACCAGGCTCCTCCGTCCATGGGATTTCCCAGGCAAAAGTACTGGAGTGGGGTGCCATTGCCTTCTCTGTTATGTTGTTGAACACCACTTTAAATTATTTTGAACACCACTGCAGAAGATGTATCAACAGAAATGAGCCTCCTCTATCTGGCCTTTGATGTTCACGTTGTAAGTCAGATTTAAACGAGGTTTCCTTTTACTCTCATAGAGTTGGACACATTCAGATGTTCTCTTAGCATCATGTAAACTGGTGCAGAGGGTCAATCTTCCTAGTGAGTACAGGGATGTCGTCTCAGGACTCTTTCATCTTTAAGGGTAAAAAAATCTTTCTTCCAAGTGGGAAGGGTAGAAGAAATCACCTCTTGGAAATTCAAAATTTATCACACACATAGATTAGGGTCCTTCTTATTTTTCAAAATAATGAAAATTTCATTTATACTCATAAACTGTCTATAGCCAAGAAAGGAACACTCAGTCAAAAAAAATTCCCTGGCTTCCCCTATTTTAACAGTTTTGATAGCTGAGTTTTCCTCTTGTGGTTTCTAAGCACATATCACCCACAATCCTAAAACAACTACCATCACCCAGCTTTTTTGTTTGTTTTCTTTTCCGGAAATAAAGGAAAAATACAGAAGTCCAATTCAGCAAGTACTGAAATCAAACATCCACTGAACTTTGTTCCCAACAAGTAAACCCCTTATCAGTCTCTTGCAGAGATTCTAAAATGCTTATCTCGATAGACCCGATTATGGGGCTGACCCACTCTCAATGCTGAGTAGGAATCAAATGGGCATTCTCTTCTGTCAGCAAGCCCCGCTTTGCGATCCAGATAAATCAATTAATGGGATGCAGAGCCGCTGTCCTGCCTTTTTCTTCCCCATACTTACCTCCCCCAGCTCCCTCGGACTTCTCAGTTCCCCGTTTAATACCATCTAAGAGTCCTTATTTACAAGAGGGCTTGTGCAGGTGCAAGCTTTCAGGCCAGCAGCCCAGGAACAATTGTCCCCTCTGCCCTTCCAGCTCCAGGCTCCCCTCTTTGTGAGGCACTTTTCTTTTCTCTGTTTTTCAGACGGAAAAAAATGCCCCTCAGCAGCTCATCTAATCGGATTATGCTAATTTGTACTTCATGAACCTAAACAGCATAACTAGATCTGCAGAGAGCTAGGGCCAGGAAGAGAGGGACAACGACTTTGTCAGTAAACCTACCCCCCAAAAGTGCCAAAAGAAAGTACATCGTGTGTTCATTCACACAAAGCTGCTAGTCCAGGAAGCCCACCGAGCTCTTGACAACTGAGAGTGCCCAGTAGCCGGCTGTGTTCAAAATAGAAAAAGCAAGACAGCACAGTGAAGGCACAATGAGGACCAAAATGACAAGGCTGTTTGCCCCTGTTGTAAAGTAAGTTTCCTCTTCTTCCTTCCCAACTCACTCACATTTACCCTCTTGGCAACTCAATATATAAGGTTAGAAGCTGAAGCCAGGTGGTGCAATTCAACAGACATTTATTGGCACCTACTACCTCTGAAGGATGACTTTCTTCCTTGGGTCGGGAGGTGCAAAAGTGTCTACCACTTAACTCTTGCCTTCAAAATGTGCGCTCTGGTAGAGAAAGATACTCTAGGTATGGAAATTAGAAAACACTTCAATGAGGCAATTGCTATTCCTGTATTTGTTCTCTGTCTTGTGTTTGCTGACTCCGCTAGGGGCATCTTCCAGAATCTTCCACACCTGATTTTAAAAATAATTTATGTTCATTTAAAGCTTTATGTTTATTCAAAATATAGAAGTATATAATTTAATCTTCATAATGGACAGTAAGATCAACAAAACTGGTATTTTCAAGCCCATTTTCAAGTGTCAAAACTGCAACTTAAGACATGTTAAAGGAGTCAATCCAAGGAGAATCCTCCAGTTAATAATTTGAGGTTCTGAGTCCAAATCCAGTGTGCTCCCTGCCCCCAACCCCTGCGTGCTGTCTCATATTGATTTCACACTGCTTCACATGCTACCTCAAGTTGACTTACATTCTATAAGACTGTACACAAAACATTAACTTTTATACCAATGGCTTCAAAAAAGCTTCACATATTGTGAAATTGGAAAAGCCAATTTGAATTTTCATATAGGTAAGTGAAATTGTTCTAGAATAATCTAGACAAGGGTTTTCAATTAACTTCAGCTCATTTTTAGCCCTTAACTTTCCTGCCACTGTTCTATATTTATACCATTCACTTTCCTCCTTTCTTGGTCAAGACATAGTCAAATGCTGCCTGAATTGGTCTCTTCTACCAATTTAGGAGCCTGACCCTTTCACACATCAGGTTCTTGCTGCCCTAGGTGGTTAGAACTCAGCCCTCGTGCTTATTAGTTTCTAAACCGGTTACACTCTTGGTGATGAAGTCCCAGCTGTTGCAGCTATATTCTCTGGAGATTGCCACATACCTGTCTCTATCACAACTTTCTCTTATTTCAAAGCCCTCATTACCTCTGGGGTCTCACACTGAGTTCTGGTATCTGATCTGAGAGATGCTTATAATTCACATCCATTTACAGAGTTGAAAACATCTAGTGTCCTGAAATTAATGAATGATTGAGGTTTTCTCAGTTCACATGCTCATTTCACCACACCTCCCTCTCCATCACCCCTAAAGTAGCTTAAATATGCAGCAGTAATGTTTCCATCAAGAGAAGAAAAGCAAAGCATGTTTCATCTCTGCTGTCCCTTTCTCCCACCTTCTGTCCCCTCTCTTTGCTGTTTTTAATACCTAAAAATTTATTCTTATACTCTTATAGCCTCAGATCCTCATTAGGATGGAATGTGAAAATTTCAGGTGTGTTTATTTTTTTTTTTTCTTACAGAAACAGTTTTTTAGTTTTTAATGAATTTGTAAACAAAAAAGCTCCCAGTTCAAAATAAAAACAAAATCCCAGATCATATAGATGTTTACAGTGATTACATTTATCTAAGCAACATACATACATGTTCAGTTGTAAGATGTTAAATAAATTTCTGTGACAAATATGCATTTTTTTTTAATACCAAGACCATTATAGAGTTAATGCAGAGTCCTAAGGATAAACTAGTAGTCACTAAGTTTTTCTTAAAGTCTTCACTTTAGATGCTGTTATTTCTAGCACAGGTAAGCAGGCAGAGTCTTTCATGTGCTTAAACACTGGAATCTTTGGTTGCTACCCTATCAGCTGGCTTGCAAACAAGAAGCCAACCATTTTAAGAATGTTTTAAGTGAACAACTTGCAAACCCCATGGATGGATAAACCCTGCTGCTGCTGCTGCTGCTGCTAAGTCGCTTCAGTCGTGTCCGACTCTGTACGACCCCATAGATGGTAGCCCACCAGGCTCCCCCGTCCCTGGGATTCTCCAGGCAAGAACACTGGAGTGGGTTGCCATTTCCTTCTCCAATGCAAGAAAATGAAAAGTGAAAATGAAGTCGCTCAGTCGTGTCCGACTCTTTGCGACCCCATGGACTATAGCCTACCAGGCTCCTCCATCCATGGGATTTTCCAGGCAAGAGTACTGGAGTGGGGTGCCATTGCCTTCTCCTAAGAATGCACAATTATGAGCATTTACAACCATCACAACTGTGGCTGAAGACTGTTCATGCTGTTCTTCTGAAATGAGGTCTCAAAGCATTATAGTTCAAAATAAAAGATTTTAACAAAAAATTGGCATATGCACAATTTCTCCACCAATTTGTGTGTGTCAACCATTTAGTGAACTTTTCCACTTGAAAAAATGCAATAGAAAACTGACACCATGTTTCACTATCTCAGTTAATATTCACAATTACAGCAGCTACAACTCAGGACACAGCATCCATCACCAATGCTGCCCAGAGCCAGTTTATACTGAAATTAAGTTCTTTACACCAAGTAAATGGTTGTCCACAACCACTGGCTAGTGTACATATGAACTAAAATTTCTAGATTTGGGGAGAAACAAATGCTGCTCCGATCATCTGCTCTGCTTCTTCTGTTCCTTGACTCATGCTTAGAAACCTGTGGGGGTTTGGGCCTGCTGACCCTGCCCACTTGAAGAGGCTGCCTGCTGGGCTGCTTTCTGCTTTAACATTGTCCAATCAAATGTGTAGTCATATTGGTGATTCAGAGTCCTGAAAAGAATGCGGAATAGGTGCCTCTGGGGCTTCCTCAAAGCGCAGCCCACGACAATAGTTTAAGTACATGGCAAATTCTGCAGGAAATCCCTTACATAAAACTTCAACAGGTGTGGACATCTTCTTTTCGCTAATTTTTTCATATTTTTGCTTTTTTGTTGCAGCCTTTAGTCCTTGCCATGGCAGGCTGGTTCTATTAAAATACATCAAAATATATCCCAATGATTCCATGTCATCTCGGCGACTTTGTTCAATACCAAGATGTGCACTGATGCTAGCATACCGAGCAGTGCCAGTGAGATTTTTATCTTCTCTGTATGGTATGTGTTGCCTTGTCCTGTTGTCTCTGTACTTTTTGGCCAAACCAAAATCAATAAGGAATAACTTATTACAGTGACGCCCAATACCCATTAGGAAGTTATGTGGTTTAATGTCTCTGTGTATAAAATTCTTTGTATGCACATATTCAATTCTACTCATCATCTGGTCAGCTAACATAAGTACAGTTTTCATTGTGAACCTTCTTGAACAGAAATTGAAGAGGTCTTCAAGGCTAGGTCCAAGAAGATCCATAACTAGCACGTTATAGTCTTTTTCCTGACCATACCACCCCATGTGGGGGATGCCAACCTCACCTTGAAGAATCTTACAGAGTTTGCTCTCCTACAGCAACTGGGGATGCCTGGCCTTCTGGGATTCTAGCTTCACTGCCACCTCCTCGCCGTTGGTGATGTTGATCGCTAAATACATGTCCCCGAAGGAGCCAGACCTGATCTTCCGTACCAGTTTGTATTTGCCTCCGACAATGAATTCGGCCTTGGAGCCGCTGCTGCTCCCCATCCTGAGAGACGAAGATGGAGGCTGGGGCTAAGCCCCGACACCTCTAAGGGGAGGATGGAGGCCTCTAGGGCTCGACCACGGAAAGGCTGTGGAGAGCGGCAGGAAACAGAAAACGATGGCTCTTTTTCGGCGTTACAGGGCCCAGAATCGGCCAAGGGGAACCTGATCACCGCTGCTGTCAGGTTTTTTGGCCAGGCCGCAGATTGTTGAAGGAGTTCTCGTGGTTACCAGGCTGAGCCACTTGTTTCTGGCGGCCACCGCTGTCCCGCTTTCCCGGCGACGCCGAGGGCTGGAAAAGGAGAGCGGTGAAGCTAGGGCGGCGATACCGCTGCCACCACTGCCGCCGGTCCCGCACGGAGGGACCCCTGTCGCTCCGGCGACGCCGCCATCTTGTTACTCCGGCTCCAACCCCAGGTGTGTTTAAATAAACCATTTCTTGCCACAAAAATGTTATTCTTACTCAATTTACAATTTATTTAAGATAGATTTTTTTTGCCTGAAAATTTTCCACCAGTATTTTTGAATAAATTTCCTTATACAGTTGAATATTATAGGCCAATTTCAGACTTCCTTTTGCTACTAGTTTAATAGCCAGCAATCTAAACAATAATGAATATGTAAACGTATTAACGTTGGCGTTAATTTAGCTGCAAATGGCCTTTTTTCACCACGATTGGATTTTTCTTTTGACTTGTAAAATGCTTTATTGCTAAAAAAAAAAAAAATTAACTGTCATCTGCACCTTCAGTGAGTTGTGACATAGAAGATCAGTGATCACAGGTCAGCATAACAAATATACAATAATGCAAAAATGTGAAATATTGCAATTACCAAAAGGTGACACAAAGATCTGAAGTGAGCAGATGCTGTTGGAAAAATGGTGCTGATAGACTTGCTGGATACAGGTTACCACTAACATTCAATTTTTAAAAAACAACATTTGCAAAGGATGGTAAAGCAAAGCATGACAAAACCAGGTATTCCTGCATTCCTTTTCTTCCTCAGTCAGTCAGTTCAGTCACTCATTCATGTCTCTTTGTGACCCCATGGACTGCAGCACACCAGGCTTCCCTGTCCATCACCAACTCCCGGAACTCCCTCATGTCCATTGAGTCGGTGATGCTATCCAACCATCTCATCCTCTGTCGTCCCTTTCTCCTGCTGCCTTTAATCCTTCCCAGCATCAGGGTCTTTTCTAATGAGTCAGTTCTTCGCCTCAGGTGGCCAAAGTATTGGTGTTTCAGCTTCAGCATCAGTCCTTCCAATGAACACCCAGGACTGATCTTTAGGATTGACTGCTTGGATCTCCTTGAAGTCCAAGGGACTCTCAAGAGTCTTCTCCAAGACAACCGTTCAAAGGCATCAATTCTTCAGCACTCAGCTTTCTTTATAGTCCAACTCTAACATCCATACATGACCACTGGAAAAACCATAGCTTTGACTAGACAGACCTTTGTCGGCAAAGTAATGTCTCTGCTTTTTAATATGCTGTCTAGGTTGGTCATAGCTTTTCTTCCAAGGAGCAAGCATCTTTTAATTTCATGGCTGCAGTCACCATTTGCAGTGATTTTGGAGCCTCAAAATATAAACTCTGTCAATGTTTCCATTGTTTCCCCATCTATTTGCCATGAAGTGATGGGAACAGATGCCATGATCTTTGTTTTCTGAATATTGAGTCTCAAGCCAACTTTTTCACTCTCCTCTTTCACTTTCATCAAGAGGCTCTTTAGTTCTGCTTCACTTTCTGCCATAAGGGTGGTGTCATCTGCATATCTGAAGTTATTGATATTCTCCTGGCAATCTTCATTCCAGCCTGTGCTTCATCCAGCCCAGCATTTCGCATGATGTACTCTGCATATAAGTTAAATAAGAGGGTGACAGTATACAGCCTTGATGTACCCCTTTCCCTCTTTGGAACCAATCTATTGTTCCGTGTCCAGTTCTAACTGTTGCTTCCTGACCTGCATACAGATTTCTCAAGAGGCAGGTCAGGTGTTCTGGAATTCCCATCTCTTTAAGAATTTTCCAGAGTTTGTTGTGGTCCCCACAGTCAAAGGCTTGGTGTAATCAATAAAGCAGAGGTAGAGGTTTTTCTGGAACTCTCTTGCTTTTTCAATGACCCAACAGATGTTGGCAATTTGATCTCTGGTTCCTCTGCCTTTTCTAAATCCAGCTTGAACATCTGGAAGTTCATGGTTCACATACTGTTGAACATACATTCACATACTGTTGAACATACAAGACCAGGAGCTAACTGTGGCTCAGAACTCCTTATTGCAAAATTCAGACTTAAATTGAAGAAAATAGGGAAAACCAATAACTTCCCTGGTGGCTCAGACAGTAAAAACGTCTGTTTACAATGTGGGAGACCCGGCTTCGATCCCTGGGTCGGGAAGAATCGCTGGAGAAGGAAATGGCAATCCACTCCAGTACTATTGCCTGGAAAATCCCATGGACAGAGGAGCCTGGTAGGCTACAGTCCATGGGGTCGCAAAGAGTAAGACATGACTGAGTTACTTCACTTACTTACTTAGGGAAAACCAGTAGACCATTCAGGTATGACCTAAATCAAATCTCTTACGATTATACAGTGGAAGTGACAAATTGATTCAAGGGATTAGGTAGGCAGAGTACCTGAAGAACTATGGACAGAGGTTCGTCAAATTGTACAGGAGGCAGTGATCAAGACCATACCTAAGAAAAAGAAATGCAAAAAGGCAGAATGGTTGTCTGAGAAGCCTTACAAATAGCTGAGAAAAGAAGAGGCTAAAGGCAAAAGAGAAAAGGAAAGATTTCCCATTTGAATGCAGAGTTCCAAAGAATAGCAAGGAGACATAAGAAAGCTTTCCTCAGTGATCAACACAAAGAAATAGAGGAAAACAACAGAATGGGAAAGACCAGAGATCTCTTCAAGAAAATTAGAGATACCAAGGGAACATTTCATGCAAAGATGGGTTCAATAAAGGACAGACATGGTATGGACCTAACAGAAGCAGAAGATATTAAGAAGAGGTGGCAAGAATACACAGAAGAACTATACAAAAAAGATCATCATGACCCAGATAATCATGATGGTGTGATCACTCACCTAGAGCCAGATATCCTGGAATGGGAAGTCAAGTGAGCCTTAGGAAGCATCACTATGAACAAAGCTAGTGGGGTGATGGAATTCCAGTTGAGCTTTTAATCTTTGGTATTCTGTTAATTTTGTAATTATGTATGTCAGCATAGGTTTTCATTTATGGTATAATTCTGGTTGGAATTTTCAAATCTGGGTCCTCTCCCACCCCCCTACATCCACTCATTCACCATTTTTTATTTTTTGTTCATTTTGAACTCTTACTGATGTATGTTGGACTCCCTATATTGATTTTTTTTACAGCTTTTCTCTTGTCTTTTTACCTTTTCTTATATTTTCTTTTTTTCAAATTTATTTTTTAATTGAAGGATAATTGCTTTATAGAATTTTGTTGTTTTCTGTCAAACCTCAACATGAAGCCCTATTGGATTTTTACTGCTCCATTCTTTCACCAAATTCTTTCATCAAATTCTTATAATGTACTAAGGACTAGAGGTTAGGTTTGATGTGTGTTGAAGTCTTGGGACTTTGCGAAGGTGACTGCCTTGACTTCATTCAAATCAAGTACTACAGACACAGCTTTGTTAAAAAAATGACTTCTTTATGAAAATTGTAGCAATAATAGATTTTTTTAACCTAGAAGATTAAAAAACTTGGCTAAGATTAAGAAAACTTGTTGAATAGAAAATGCTTAAAGTTAGACATTCATAAGATGTACTAATAGAAAACCATTACTGAATTCATGCTGGCAGTTTTTCCCGTATGTTTTGTGTAGATCTCGGGATTTCTTAAAGCCAGACTCCAGCAAATCTCTGAATGTGGAAGACTGTGAATGAGCCTCTCCTCTCCAGTTAAACAGCAGGGGATGTACTGTCTAAGAGGTGCTAGTGCAAAAACGGGAAAGGAGTTATATATCAGGTTAGAATACACAGGATACCAAAGCAAAATCCAGATATCTCTGAGTGTTTTTGCCTAGGATCAGTTTCTAAGGTCACAATGGAAATTCCCAAATGCAAATGCAACATAAAAATCAAAGTCCACTGTCACATCTGGGATTAAAGCCAGAGAAAGTTAACTGATAGGGAAGATCAGAGGAATAACCACCAAGAAAGTAGACAGGAGGTTCTAGTCCTTGTCCCTCCACACAGAAACGACAATTTAACAACCATCCATGAATACCTTCGTTAGAGCTCTGGAATCGAGTGCGAGGTCACAGCATCCCATTCTATTTTCTATTCAGAGACAATAGAAAAGATACAATGAAAAGGTAAGAAGAACAGATTCATTCTGTGCATGCCACCCTTCCCCAGGCTGGCACAGCACAATACTAAAAGAGATCCCTTTCAGTTGATCGTCCACCATGGGGGAAGGAGAGGGCAAAGTGAGAGCCTGACTTCCCCTGCCTTTCAGACTGCAACTTGGGAGGCCCTTTTCTGTCACGCTTCACCCAAAACCCTGAGAGAATTGATAAGGCTAGATCTCTGGGAAGTCGCTAAGAACAAAGACAAGGGGTGCACAGATCTCAGCTGCTGCCTTGCAACACCCAGTAGCAAGCAGACCACTCTTGATCCCTGGGACCAGGTCCATCTGCCTGAGGACCCCGCAGTCAGCCCATGAAGAATCTCTGACTGGGCTAACTGGTGGAGGGCTTTCGCTCCACCTTGTCAGGGCTTTACCTGACAAGCCCTCCCTGACAAGTCTATAGAAACTGGAAAAAGATGACAGGTTCTTCAAATGTGCAAACACCAGTGGAAGGCTACAAGGATCATGAACAAATACCACCAAGGGAACAGAATCAAGCTCCAATAACTGACCCTAAAGAAATGGAGAGCTATGAACTGCCTGACAAAGAATTCAAAACAATCATCTTAAAGAAGCTTAGTCAGCATAAGAGAACACAGATAGCCAACTAAACAAAATCTGAAAATCAATACATGAACACAACAAAAAGTTATAGTAAGGGAAATCATAAAAAAGAGCCAAACAGAATTCTAGAGCTAAAGAATGCAGCGACTGTAAAGCAATTATACTGCAACAAAAATGAAAAAAAAAAGAGAATACAGTGGTTGAACTGAAAATTTCAATAGAAATATTCAACAGTAGACCAAATCAAGCAGCAGGAAGAATAAAAAAGCTCAAAGACGTATCATTTGAAATTATCCAGTTTGAAGAACAAAAAGAAAGAAGAATAGAAAAAAGTGAAGAAAGCCTATAGGGCTTATGGCATATCTTCAAGAAAACAAATGTATTTGTGGTAGAAAGTCTCAGAAGGAAAAAAAAAGAGAAAGAAAAGAAAACTTATTTAAAGAATAATGTCAGAGAATCCATTGATGAATGGATAAAGAAAAGGGAGTATGATGGAATATTATTCAGCTTCGAAAAAGAAAGAAACCCTACTGTTTCCTGCAACAACATGGATGAACTTTAAGGGCATCATGTTATGTAAAATAAGCCAGACGTAGAGGACAAGCACGATACAATATTGGTAACATAAGGAGTCTAAGGGCTTTCCTGGGGGTTCAGACAATAAAGAATCTTCCTGCAATGCAGGAGACCCATGTTTGGTCCCTGGGTCAGGAAGATCTCATGGAGAAGGGACTGGCTACCCACTCTAATATTTTTGCTTGGAGAATTCCATGGACAGAGAAGCCTGAAGGGCTATGTCCATGGTGTTACAAAGAGTCAGACATGACTGAGTGACTAACACACACACACAAGGAGTCTAAAATAATCACTCATAGAAGCAGAGAATAGAATGGTGGTTGATGGGGCAGGGGGTTGAAGGGTGGAATAGGGATGTTATTAGTCCGAGGGTACAAAATTTCAGCTTCCCAGGGGACTCAGTGGTAAAGAATCTACCTATCAATTCAGGAGACACAGGAGATGCAGGCTCAAGCCCTGGGTCAAGAACATCCCCTGGAGGAGGAAATGGCAACCCCTCTAGTATTCTTGCAAGAAAAATCCCATGGACAGAGGAACCTGCAAGGCTTCAAGCTTTGGGGTCGCAAAGAGTCGGACACAACTGAGCATGCCTTCTCAAAGTTTCATTTATATAAAATGAATAACTCCTAGAGATCTACTGCAAAATTTAGAGTTTATAGTTAATAATACTTATTATATTGCTAACAGTGTAAATATTAGGTTAAGGGTTCTTATCTTACACAAATAATGAACAGGACGAGAGGAAACTTTTGGAGATAATGAACGTATTTATACATGGATTGTAGTGATGGTTTCATGGGTGTATACTTACTTGCAAGCTCATCAAATTGTTTATTACATATGTATAGCAATTTGTATGTCAATCACACCTCATATTTTTTTTTAAATAGGAAAGACCCAATAGTTAGCAGATCCATGTCGTAGTTGGGTGTATCTGGGCTTCTTATAAAGATATGACGTCCCAGCCCTGTGGTTGTCTTTCATTGTTCATAAGACCTAGCTCTCTGAACTGATAGGTGACACTGGCTTCCCACCATGGTGTTCTTTCCTGCAGCTCTATGCCAGTTCTTTGCCTAAGTAGTGGCTAGGCTTTGGAACTGTAGGAAGATGATAGTGGAAGAATCCCATATGTTTGAGGTATTATAGAAATTGGCAGCAAATTTTCCGTTTCACTTTTTGGCCATTTTCCCAATTCCCAATTCTCATCCACTAAATGCTGCAACTGCTCTGATGCTAGTGGAAGTCTTTGAACTTTTCACTATTCTGAAGGGTTATTAAAGATTATCTGCTTTCTAAGCCCGGTCTTTGGTAGATGAATATGTGATGGAACAGGGGCCACTTGAAGTACCTACAGACATAGTAGTGGGCCTTACAGAGCCCTTAATATGATGCTGGGGGCCAGCAGGGGGAGCATGTATGGAGTGCTTGGCTCATGGGTGTGTAAAAGGAGCATGAGAGGTACTTGTTGTTCAGTCACTCAGTTGTGTCTGACTCTTTGCGGCCCCACGGACTGCAGCAGGCCAGGCTTCCCTGTCCTTTGCTACCTCCCAGAGTTTGCTCAAACTCATGTCCGCTGAGTCAGTGATGCCATCCAACCATCTCGTCCTCAGTCACCCCCTTCTCCTCCTGCCCTCAATCTTGCCCAGCATCAGAGTCTTTGGAGCTTCAGCTTCAGCATCAGTCATTCAAATGAATATTCAGGATTGATTTCCTTTAGGATTGACTGGTTGGATCTCCTTGCAGTCCAAGGAACTCTCAAGAGTCTTCTCCAACACCACAGTTCGAAAACATCAATTCTTCTGAGCTCAGGTTTCTTTATGGTCCAACTCTCACATCTGTACATGATTACTGGAAAAAACAGATCTTTCACTGTATAGACCTTTGTTGGCAAGGTGCTATCTCTGCTTTTTAATATGCTATCTAGGTTTGTCATACCTTTTCTCCTAAGAAGCAAGTGTCTTTTAATTTCATGGCTACAGTCACCATCTGCAGTGATTTTGGAGCCCAAGAAAATAAAGTCTGTCACTGTTTCCATTATTTCCCCATCTATTTGCCATAAATTGATGGGACCAGATGCCATGAGCTTCATTTTTTGAATGTTGAGTTTTAAGCCAGCTTTTTCACTGTCCTCTTTCACCTTCATCAAGAGGCTCGTTAGTTCCTCTTCACTTTCTGCCATTAAAGTAGTGTCATCTGCATGTCTGAGGTTATTGATATTTCTTTTCTCAGTTATTTGTAAGGCCTCCTCAGTCAACCATTTTGCCTTGTTGCGTTTCTTTTTTTTAGGGATCGTTTTGATCACTGCTTCTGTTGCAGGAAGGCCCTTTCCAGGGCCAAAACTGGGCTCTTGTCTAACACTCGGAAATGAACTGTCCAAGGAGACACATGTGCTGACAAAGCAAGACATTTTATTGGGAAAGAGCACCTGGGCGGACAGCAGTAGGGTAAGGGAACCCAGGAGAACTACTCTGCCATTCGGCTCACAGTCTTGGGTTTTATGGTGATGGGATTGGGTCTTTAGCCAATCACCCTGACTCAGAGTCCTTCCTGGTGGTGCACACCTTTTTCAGCCAAGATGGATGCCAGTGAGAAGGATTCTGGGAAGTGGTCAGACATGTGGTGTCTCCTTTTGACCTTTCCTGAACTCTTCTGGTTGGTGGTGGCTTATTAGTTCCATGTTCGTTACCGGGACCTCCTTTCATAAAACAACGCATCCAAATGGTTACTATGGTGCCGGCCAGGGTGGGCGATTTCAATCAGTGTGCTTCCCCTAATACTTCCTGTATGTTACAAACCTCCGTCCATAGTTCTTCAGGCACTCTATCATATCTAATTCTTTAAATCTACTTGTCACTTCCACTGTATAACCATAAGGGATTTGATTTAGATCATATCTAAATGGCCTAATAGTTTCCCCTACTTTCTCCAATTTAAGTCTGAATTTTCAATAAGGAGCTTATGATCTGGTCTACAATTATGTTCATGATCTGAGAAGCAGAGTGCTGCAAGGCAGAGCAAAGAACAAGGCAACCGTTCTTCCACCTACTTTAAACAGAAATCATTGCATCAGTTCATGGACTTGGATTTGGACTTCTAGGAGACAGCTGTGACAAATTTTAGACTTGTAGACCAGAGTCCTGATCAAGTCCCAAGTCTTGTTTATTTAGTTGGAAGCTAGACACACTGTGAATTAATATCTGGAGATAAATATCTACTATTCAGAGAACTAATTTGCTGCCATGTGATTGGTTAGGAGCCTCCTGAAAGAAATCCTCTATTTCATAGCCAGGGATGGCAGGCAAAACACCGTGGTGTACAATATGGGGTTATGACTCTAGTGTATTTTCTAAGCAAACAGATGTTTTCCAGACTTTATCAATCTTCTGGGTCTGGGCTAAGGGCTTATCCTCTAAGAGCTCTCATAGTACCTTCTGCTTCCTGCTGTTGGTAATTATATAGTAACTATGGTAAGGATATAGTACTTACCAAGCCATATAACCTTTGTTCATTGGTCTGTATGCCATTACAGAAAAGCTCCTGAGAGCCTGGAGGTGTTTTCATCTACACAGAAAGTAGTTCACCTATACATAAAGATGCATGAACCAACCTGTTAGCGTTTCCTCACAAAAGCCCGATGTAGATGGTGGTGATGGTGGTCATTTTCCATATAATGGTTGAACCATTCACCATCCCCATCTGAATGGCAATCTTTGGATGAGTTGTTATGTTCTCACTGTCCCCCCACCCCGCCACTACCTCTCATGATCTAGCATCCTGGTGGAGAATAACTGTTTAGTGAATTCTGAGCCTGACTCTAGGTTCCCTTGCCATGGAGCTCTGAATTCAAAGTATCCAACAAAATTTGCATAGTTGGAGCCCAGATTACATTTTCTCACACAACAACACACGACTCTGAACCCTACTTAGCTAATTTTACTATCCTTTCAGGAAGGAGAAGAGATCCCGTATAATATGGAGAGGCATATAATTGAGGGACCCCAGAGTGGACTTGGTATCTGGTGACCATCCCCACCTCTCACCTCCACTCCCACTTTTTAAGCAGCTCTGTCCTTAGTGTAAAAATTTTTTAAAAAGCAAATGATTCAAGGAGCCAGTCATTAAGACCTGAAAGTACTGGCATCTAATGACTAACTCCAGTACTCTTGCCTGGAAAATCCCATGGGCGGAGGAGCCTGGTAGGC
The DNA here is from genome assembly GCF_055505025.1 of Bos grunniens. NCBI lineage: Eukaryota > Metazoa > Chordata > Mammalia > Artiodactyla > Bovidae > Bos > Bos grunniens. The sequence continues at coordinate 95,076,846 of NC_141172.1, forward strand.
TGCAGTCCATGGGGTCACTAAGAGTCGGACACAACTGAGCGACTTCACTTTCACTTTTCACTTTCATGCATTGGAGAAGGAAATGGCAACCCACTCCAGTGTTCTTGCCTGGAGAATCCCAGGGACGGGGGAGCCTGGTGGGCTGCTGTCTCTGGGGTTGCACAGAGTCAGACACAACTGAAGTGACTTAGCAGTAGCAATGACTAACTCCAGAATGATTGTTATTGACTTCATCTGCTCTGGAAGGAATTCTTTTAGTTCAATATTTATTTGTTTGACTGCATTGGGCCTTAATTGTAAAAGCACATGAGATCTTTGTTGCATCATGCAGGATATTTCATTGAGGACCACAGGCTCTCTAGTTGTGTCTCAGCAGTTGTGGCACACGACCTTTGTTGATTTGTGGCATGTGGGATCTTAGTTCCCTGACCAGGGATTGAACCCGTGTCCCCAGCATTGCAAGGGGCACTCTTAACCAGAGAAGTGCCACGGAAGGAATTTTTTAGAAACAAAAGAGTATGGAACCAAGGGAACTGCAGACAGCTTAGGTATTGTGTAACCTCTGATGAAGCTGATGACATAACAATGCCTTTAAATGGACTGCAAAAACTTAACATGAATCAGGATAGGCTTTTGAACCTTGGCTCACCATACTACTCCCACAGACACTGGGTTTCTTCTGGAGACAGAAAACCTAGTCAGGGCCAGACTACCTACCAAGCCCTGGTAAATTTGTTAGAAGATGTCTTTCTTCCTCTTTAAATGAAAAATTTTGAAGTATAATATATGTATAAAACATGCACAAACCATAAAAGTGCAACTCTATATATTTTCACAGTGAATGCACCAATATCATAAAACAAAACCAAAACTCCTGCCTTGAAGAATATCCACTACATTACTCTGTCTTCTATCTCCATATATTAGTTTTGCCTGTTTTTAAACTCCATATAAATGGAATCATGCAGAATGTATTCTTATTTTTAAATCTCTGGTTCTTTTTTTAGCATTATGTTTGAGATGCATTGAAATTGATGCAGTAGCAATATTTCATGATTTTCATTCCCAGGTGGTGCTAATGGTAAAGAACCCACCTGCCAATACAGGAGACATAAGAGACGTGAATTCAATCCCTGGGTGGGAAGATCCCCTGGAGGAGGGCATGGTAACCTACTTCAGTAGTCTTGCCTGGAAAATCCCATGGACAGAGGAGCCTGGTGGGCTACAGTCCATGGGATCACAAACAGCCAGGCACAACTGAAGTGTCTTAGCGCACACACATATATTACAAGTATATAATAGAGTTTATTCATTTTATTCATTTGTATTACTTTTGATGAACATTGGTCTGTCTAGTCAAGGCTATGGTTTTTCCAGTAGTCATGTATGGATGTGAGAGTTGGACTATAAAGAAAGCTGAGCACTGAAAAATTGATGCTTTTGAACTGTGGTATTGGAGAAGACTCTTGAGAGTCCCTTGGACTGCAAGGAGATCCAACCAGTCCATCCTAAAGGAGATAAGTCCTGAGTGTTCATTGGGAGGACTGATGTTGAAGCTGAGACTCCACCTGATGCAAAGAGCTGACTCATTTGAAAAGACCCTGATGCTGGGAAAGATTGAGGGCAGGAGAAGAAGAGGATGACAGAGGATGAGATGGCTGGATGTCATCACCGACTCAATGGACATGTGTTTGGGTGGACTCTGGGAGTTGGTGATGGACAGGGGAGGCCTGGTGTGCTGCACTTCATGGGATCGCAAAGAGTCGGACACGACTGAGAGACTGAACTGAACTGAACTGATGAACATTTGTATACATATCTTTTGGTAAATATATGATCTCTTAGGAATGGAATTGCTGGGTCTAAGGATATCTGTGTTCATTTTTAGGACATGCCACCAGTTTTCCAAAGTGGTTGTATCAAATTATACTCTTAGCAGTATAAGAGAGTTCAAGTTTGCTTAACATCTTCAGCAGCACTTGTTATTTTATCTCTTTCATTTTAGCCATTTTGATGTGCATACAGTAGTATCTTGTAGTCTTAATTTGCCTTTCTATGATGACTATTAAAGTTGAGCATGTCTGCATATGTTTGTTATTTGTATATCCTTTTTTGTAAATTAGCCCCCTCATGGCTCAGAAAGTAAAGAATCCACCTGCAATGCAGGAGACCCAGGTTCAATCCCTGGATTGGGAAGATCCCCTCGAGAAGGAAATGGCAACCCACTCCAGTATTCTTGCCTGGAGAATTCCATGGACAGAGCAACCTGGCAGGCCACAGTCCATGCAGTCACAGAGAGTCAGTCATGACTGAGTGACTGACACTTTCTTCTTTCTTTTTGTAAATTACTTGCTCAATTTCTTGCTCAGTTTTGTACTGAACTTTAAGAATACTTGTTCTCTTCTACTTAATAATTTATGTGGGTTCTTTGTATTTTCCGGGTTAGACTCCTATGTTGAAGATAAACACATGTAGCAAGAATCTTCTACTTTGTGCTTGCCTTTTTATTCTCTTTATAGTGCCTTTGGTAATTGGAAGTTCTTTTTGATAAATTGTAATCCTATTTATCAATTTTTTCTTTTAGAGTTAGAGCTTTTTCTGCGAAGACGTCTTCTGAATAGCAAGTTCTTTTTGGTATAACTTTTCACTCATCGGGGGGAAATTTTTGTTTGGCTCCTGCCAAGTGCTAACATCAGGAGTTTTACTATGGCTAATCATTCATACCTTATCACTCATGTGTTTCTTGCTTCATTGGTTTAACTTTTTTCACCTGACATTTTTGCTCTGGTAATGTTTGACTTTATTCCTGCTTATGCCTGCTGACTAAACCTCATCTGGTCCTCAGGTTGGATTTCTTAGTCTCAGTTACAATCTCACTGAGAAAGCTTGCCAATTGCTCACTCCAATGAGCCAGTCTCAATATCCCCATGTCTAATTTTATCCTCAGTCTCTCTCCGTTATGAATTTGCAACAACTGTTGGCCCAGTCTTAACCTGTGTCTGGGAGTGAATGTTCCCAGCTCTTCTTTAGAATATGCCCTGGATAACTCTTCTTTTTTTTTTACATTGACATATAAAAGTTGGGTGAATTTAGAGGACCGGAGGTCCTGCTAATGACTTTTTCTGAACTGAACTAGTAGATTTCAATGTACATGACTTATGACTGACAGAATGTGATAAAGTGAAGTCGCTCAGTCATGTCTGACTCTTTGCAACCCCGTAGACTGTAGCCTACCAGGCTCCTCCATCCATGGGATTTTCCAGGCAAGAGTTCTGGAGTGGGTTGCCATTTCCTTCTCCAGGAGATCTTCCTGACCCAGGGATTGAACCCGTGTCTCCCACATTTTAGGCAGATGCTTTTACCATCTGGGCCACCAGGGAAGTATGAGAGAATGTGATAAGAGAACTAGAAAACCTCAAAAACATGCCTTTGGTTAAAGCAATAGCGTTTTCTTCATGTATTCGGGAAGCATTAATGTTATTTTTATTTGGGTGCACATTATTGTTATGAGGTTGTAGTGCTAAAGAGAAGGAAATAAGAAAACACAACACAAAATCAAAAAGGAGACAAGTAAAGGAGAAATGCCTATACTTGTTCTTGGAATGTGTGTATGTTTGCTCAGTTGTGTCTGAATCTTTGCAACCCCGTGGACTGTATCCCACCAGGCTCGTCTGCCCATGGAATTTTCCAGGCAAGAATACTGGAGTGGGTTACCATTTCCTTCTCCAGGGGATCTTCCCGACCCAGGGATTGAACCTGCATCTCCTGCATTGGCAGGCATCTTGGAATGCTAAGGACGTTTTACTGAACTTTAGTAAGTCTGCATCCTTTTTTATTGCACACTAATCATTCTGATCATTATTTAGGTCAATATGTGCTGAGTGCTTAGTCACTCAGTCGTGTTTGATTCTTTGTGACCCCATGGACTGTAGCCCACTAGGCTTCTCTGTCCATGGGGATTCTCCAGGCAAGAATCCTGGAGTGGGTTACCATGCCCTCATACAAGGGATCTTCCTGACCCAGGGATCAAACCCACATCTCCTGCATTACAGGCGAATTCTTTACCATCTGAGCCACCAGGAAAGCCCTCATATGTTTAATATTAGTGTGTTAATCTCAAAGGAAAATTAAAAAAAAAACAACTGCTGAAACATAATCTAATATCATATATATAACATTTAAGTATAACAAAGAACTAAGCAGGGGAGCCATATTTCTATGCATTTTACATTTTACATTTATTAACATGATTCTCCTGGTGTGTTTTACTATTAAAGTGATAATATGAAAGTAGGAGACAGTTCTATTGTAATCTTGTTGCAGTGTGTGTGCATGCTCAGGTCAGTATACTGGAACACAAATTTGAATGTAGGTGTTTTCTATGAAATTAGGTCCAAATTGAATTGTATTCATGAAAAGAGAAAACTAAACTATGATGCTGGGTATGTAAATTTTGAATAATGATAACTAACATTTATGGGATTTCTATTTTCTAGGCACTATTCTTTACATGCCTTAACATTTTTAATCCTCACAAAACTGCATGAGTTATTTTCACCATTTTAGAAATGAGAAAACTGAGGTATAGAGAAACTTGTGTGAGGTAATTTGGTGAGCAAGAGCCAGAATCAGGATTTGACTCAGGACATCTGGCTTAGCACTGCATGCTTAACCACTGTCGTGTCCGACTCTGCGACCCCGTGGACTGTAGCCCACCAGGCTTCTCCGTCCATGGGATTCTCCAGGCAAGAACACTGGAGTGGGTTACCGTTTCCTTCTCCAGGGGATCTTCCCAACCCAGGGATCAAACCCAGGTCTCCCACATTGGAGGCAGATGGTTTAACTTCTGAGCCACCAGGGAAGCCCTCTCCAAAGTAGTGTAATCTGTAAACTTTAGAAGTTAGAAAAGCAGTAGGAAAGGGACTTCCAAGTTCCTCTTAAGAGATCTAAATATCATAGAAGAGTCATAACTAAAATTTATTGAGCAAGTACCATGTGTCAGGTACTGGGCTAAGCAATTCATGTGTATGCTCTTTTCATTTTTCCTTCAGTTCAGTTCAGTTCCGTTCAGTTGCTTAATCATGTCTGACTCTTTGCGACCCCATGAATCACAGTAAGCCAGGCCTCCCAGTTCATCACCAACTCCTGGAGTTTACTCAAACTCATGTCCATTGAGTTGGTGATGCCATCCAGCCATCTCATCCTCTGTCGTCCCCTTCTCCTCCTGCCCTCAATCCCTCCCAGCATCAGAGTCTTTTCCAATGAGTCAACTCTTCGCATGAGGTGGCCAAAGTATTGGAGTTTCAGCTTTAGCATCAGTCCTTCCAATGAACACCCAGGACTGATCTCCAGGATGGACTGGTTGGATCTCCTTGCAGTCTCAAGAGTCTTCAACACCACAGTTCAAAAGCATCAATTCTTCAGCGCTCAGCTTTCTTCACAGTCCATTTCTCACCTAATTTTTCCTTAGGTCCTGCTTATCTGTCAGGTTGATTTGGTTTTTCCTGTTTGTTTCCCTTTACATTTTTTATGTAATTTTTAAAGGTTATACTCCCTTTATAGTGACTGCAAAATATTGGCTACATTCCCTGTGTTGTACAATATATCCTTGCAGCCTATTTTACACCCAATTGTTTGTACCTCCCCCTTCCTCACCCGAATATTGCTCCTCCCCGCACTGGTAACCACTAGTTTATTTTCTGTATCTGTGATATGCTCTCAATTTTGAAAACAACACTGTTAACTACTGTTATTCCTAGGTTAAAGATGAAGACAGAAGCTTACAGAGATCTAGCAACTGCTTTTCTATAAGGTTACACAGTAAGTAGAATGTCTAACTCTAGAGCCTGTGGATTCTGTGTTACCACCCTTGTACACCATCTCCCAAGATGAGAGAGTTTCCCAAATGAACTCCTTGGTATAAAGTCAAGAATATAATTTGGTATGTTATTTATGGCTGGCTAAGCCTAACAGAAAGGTAGCTGAAGAGATGGAGGGAAAGACTTTGCCGTTGTCATCTGATGGGGCTAATCTGAAAGATAAGATACATACTGCTGCTACTGCTAAGTCGCTTCAGTCGTGTCCGACTCTCTGTGACCCCATAGACGGCAGCCCACCAGGCTCCCCCATCCCTGGGATTCTCCAGGCAAGAACACTGGAGTGGGTTGCCATTTCCTTCTCCAATGCATGAAAGTGAAAAGTGAAAGTGAAGTCGCTCAGTGGTGTCCAACTCCTGGTGACCCCATGGACTGCAGCCTACCAGGCTCCTCCGCCCATAGGATTTTCCAGGCAAGAGTACTGGACTTCGCCTTCGCCTTCGCCTTCTCCTAAGATACATAGGTATTGAGTAAATGAACATTGTATATAACCCGATAGTACAACTGACTATAGTGGAGATAGGAAAAACTTTATACAGGGTTTTCAAGCTGGATTTCCAGTTTTGTGAACTGTTTGGAGAGGAAAAAATAGATTTCCATGGCTAAGCATTTTGAGAAATTATCCCCTTGTAAGATAAGTTTAATGCCTATAAGAAGTTGTGCTAATATTAAAAATATTCTCTTTAGCTTTTTTTAAACTAAGGAAATGTTTATATTTTTGTATGCAAAAGTAAGAATACTTGGCTTCATAGATAATAAATGCTAAGAGATTTTTACATTTTAGAGAGTTTACATCTTCCATGACTTACACAGATTTACAGACATGGAAGGAACATCCAGTGATTGATGCAGTCCCTGGAATACGTATCTATAGATATACATACAGTTCCACTAACTGAACATTGAATTAAAAAATTAACTCAGGAGATATGTAATGTAGATGTTGTTTCATTGTTCAGTCGTGTCTAACTCTTTGCAACCAATGGACTGCAACCTCCCAAGCTCCTCTGTCTATGGGACTTCCCGGGCAAGAATACTGGACTGGGTAGCTATTTCCTATTCCAGGTGATCTTCCCAATCCAGGGATCAAACCTGCATCTCTTGCAATTCTCTTGCACTGTAGTTGAATTCTTTACTGCTGAATCACTGGTGAAGCCCCAGTGTGTGTGTGTATATATATATATATATATTTGTATAAAATCTGTACATCTTGGGGCTCGAGCAATGTGTTTATTTGTCAGTTGTCATATACGGACAGCTTTACATTAAAATGACTTCTTTCCATAGTTATGGGTCAGAACCCACCTGTGACTGCATTGGCTCTGTTTGTACTTATGGAACTCCCTGTTATTTGGACATATTTATGACTCCTTAGGTAGGTGAGATTCCTTTTGTTTGCCCAAACATCAGGTGCACATTGTGTTCTCTTTACTAATGTTTTGGTTTAATCAACTCATCTACACAGACCACTGACATTTTGTGAGCTCCTAGCTTTAGCTACATGCATTTTCTTTTAAACTTCACTCACCTCTCTTTAAAAATTTCTTCTATTTTCCTGTCTTTGCTATAACAAGATGTTAGTTGGCATTTTAAAAATATTTATTTATTCATTTATGTTTGGTTGTGCTGGGTCATTGTTGCTGCACCTGGGCTTTCTCTAGTTGTGGAGAGTTGGGGCTACTCTCTAGTTGCAGTAGGCGGGCTTCTCATTGCCATGGCTTCTCCTTTGTGGAGCACAAGATCTAGGGCATGTGGGTTTCAGTAGTTTCTGCACATGGACTCAGTAGTGTGGCTTGCAGGCTCCAGAACGCAGGCTCAGCAGTTGTGCCTCACTGGCTTAGTTGTTAATGAAGCATGTGGGATCTTCCTGGACCAGGGATTGAACCAGTGTCCTCTGCATTGCAAGGTGGACTTTTAACCACTAGACCACCAGGGTAGCCCTTAATTGGGATTTATTATATTGGAATTCCAGACAGAGCTCTAAAGACAAAGGATGTTACCTTCACATTCTAAAGAGAGGAGCTAGGCTGTGCAAGTGCGACTTAATTAAAGCTAAAAACTGGCCCAGAGTACTTCACTCCCAACAGTCCAAGAGATCAGAAATCTGAGAGAAAATTCACAGAAGGGAATTCAAAAGGTTAAGAGTGCTGTGCTATTCTACTCCTCTATGAGGAAGGAGGTGCTTCCCTTCCCCAGGCCAATTCAGACTCTATTTAAACAGATGAAGGATAATTTTTTTCTCACATAGCAGCTAGTCTGAAAGAGATAACTGATACTGTCAGCTATCTACTATTTTCTTGACCCTTCTTCTATGGTCACAAGGCTTGCCCCAGCTCAAGGCAGAAAAAAAAAGAAAAGGGCCTGTCTCAAGGGTGTAGTCACTTTAATTAGAGAAGCCACATTGCTTTCATCCACTTGTTTGTCTCTTCCCAATGCCACACTGTCTTGATTATTATCGATGTATAGTAAGCCTTAAGATCGTGTAGTGTCAGTCCTTCAACTTCATTTTTCTTCACTTTGTCTTTGGAAGCATGTCAAACAGATTGGCTTCATTTTCATTTGCCAATATTCTAATACATTGCCACCCCTTGCTGAGAGACTGGAAAAAAACACATTAATGTTTTAACTCAACATACAAAGTTGGATATGCCTGTTGGGTTAGCCATCTGATGGTATTTGCCATAACCGCAGGTGTTGGGAAAACTTGCTATCTAGAGGTCCATGGCATCTTTGTGAAACTTACAAATGTACTCCATGAATAAGTCAGCACTGGGAGCCTGCTGTATAGAGTATCAATAGCAAAAAGAAAAACAAAAACTATAACACACTTGTGAACTAGAAAGCCTTTTGTTCCTTTTCTATAATTTCCTTATCTGATACCTTGACCCTGGAGGACACAGAAGGCGTAAGGGAGAGAAGATCAGGAAAGGCTGAAAGACCACCCCTTGCCCCTTTCCCCCACTGCAGGGCTCTGGGCCAGGCAGACCTGAGCTGAGGGACTGGGGAAAAGCTCTGAATTAGATGCAACATTGATATTTTAACTGAATTGGACTTTTAACTTTTTAGTATCTTAAATGATGAGGAAGTAATGGAATCTGCTGGCATAAAAATAAAGGTTGGGGGCTTTATCTGGAGGATAATAAATCCACTTCCTGGCGGCCTCACTGAGTTCAGCCTCTTCAACACACTGGTTATGCTGGAAACTACAAACTCCTTTAATCCTGGCTGTTGACCCACAGCCCTGACTCCTAGTAGGTCTTTCTCGCTCTCATCTGGTCGCCTTTTCATTGCTGTGGGGATGCTAGATCTGTCAGTAAAAGGCAACTTTAGGAGAGCCATTTGGGTTGCATGGAACCAGAGAAAGCCCAGTAGGGAGATTGATTATAACAGGATAATAACAAATCCTGGTCTGTCACTGCCTGCCTTTGTGATCTCTCTCTCTACCTCTGAGTTGCCTTCTCTGAAATAAATGGCCTAAAAATGATTGTAATAGACACCTCTTGTGAAGACTGTGTGACTCCATCCATTTTCAGGACACTGCCTCCGATACCTAGGGAAGTGACCCAGCATCCCTCCGAGGTGATTAACCAGGAGAGGGTATCTGTCCCAGGAGAGAGCAGGCTTTCTTTCCTGGCAGTATTGAATTGGGAACACAGAGACTAGACAATGTTGACATTGACTATCATTAGTAACCAAGAGCAGCCCACACCCACCTGCTGCTGCTGGCCTCAGAAATGCCCAACTTTTTGCTCTTTTGGGGGATTGATGGCTGATTCCCTGGTAGCCTTTCAGTAAATCCCTCACTATGTTTAAGCTGCTCAGAACTGTTTTATTTGACTCACAACCAAAGTTACTTTTTTTAAAGAGTCCATTCAACTTGCACAATTCTATTATCCTTTGATTTAATGGTACCTGTTACTCTTGAACAGAAATGAATAATAACTTGGAGGACTGGTAACCATAGACACCTGGCAGCCATGGCACCAGTGGCTGACTGCAGTTTTGGCCCTGGTGGCTCAGACAGTAAAGCATCTGCCTACAATGCGGGAGACCCCGGTTCAATCCCTGGGTCAGGAACATCTCCTGGAGAAGGAAATGGCAACCCACTCCAGTGTTCTTGCCTGGAGAATCCCAGGGATGGGGGAACCTGGTGGGCTGCCGTCTATGGGGTCGCACAGAGTCGGACACAACTGAAGTGACTTAGCAGTAGCAGCAAGAAGCCTGGGGGTTGCAGGCCATAGGGTCCCAAAGAGTTGGATGCAAGTGATCGAGTGACACACACACACACATACACACACATATACCTTTGTGGTGCTGGGTTTTGAGATGTTTTCAACTTGATCCAGGGGATAAATGATCAAATTATGCAGAATTAACTTGATGATTAATATTAGATGCATATTGATAATGTTTGTATATGCATTATAGAACATGCTGTCCAAAATTTATTTTTTTATAAAGTAATTCTGAACTAGGGATTTTTTGCTCTTCCTCCACCCCCTGCCTCAGGGACATTTGGCAATTCTGGAGACATTTTTGGTTGTCACAGTGTGTGTGTGTGTGTGTATGTGTGTGCTACTGGCATTTATTAATAGTGGGTAGAGGACAGGGATGCTGTTAAACATTCCATAAGACATCCCACAGGACTACAAATTATTCAGTCCAAAATATCAAGAGCATTGCTGTTGAAAGACTTGGTGTATGACAATTAGTTTCACATGTTTTTGTACTAAAAATGCTTCGAATATGTTTAGTCAAAACTCTTTTCCAGATTTCATATGGTTAGGCCAGTTTTGCATTCTATTATATAACCAATACTTTTATAATTTGGATTTCTTTTATCTGCAATAATTATGTAACTTTGTAAACTGCTTCTAAAAGTCAGGGCAGGTTTTAATTTTCATGAATAATTTCCCTAAATCTTGCCTTTCCCTGTTACCAATTTAAAGTCTCCCCTCTTTTCATTGCCTGCTTCAATCTGTTCGGCCCATTTCATTAGACAGAACAACTGAAAGCACTGACCAGAAGCACATACGGTGAGCACAGTTAAAATGTAGATAGAAAGTGTCTTTTTATGAGGTTATGATTTCGTTTCTCTTAGATTAAAAAAAATTCTTTAGGCTCTAGGCAGGTGGGAGGCATCTAACATATTTTTGATTTTGAAATGAAACAAGTTTCAGATTACTTGTAGAGTCTGAAATGATCTGTTCTTTTCTGTTGGAATTAATATGTTTAGGGTAAGCAAAATGTTTGATATTTCTTTAAAAAAAAAACCAAAAACTCTAGGGCTTTTCACTCTTGGCCTATTGGTGTTAGTAATGAATTTAATTATGCCTCAGAGTGATGTTGGCCTAGACATGATTTAGAGATATTATAGTATTTTAAGTCCAAGGAAAAAACACATACTTTGTGGGGTTTAAGACATTAAAACTAAATTTTTGGGAAATAACATCAAAGTTCTGCCCCTAAATTCACAATACTAAAATTCCAAAGATAAAGAAATGTATAAAAATTGTGGAAAGAACATACTGAAACATCAAAATGTAAATAATCACAAGTTGCTTTTTTTCCTTAGTTTGGTGCAAGGTCATCTGGTAAGATTAGTAGTAAAGAACCAGTCTGCCAGTGCAGGAGGCATAAGAGAGGGGGTGTGACCCCTGGGTGGGGAAGATCCCCTGGAGGAGGGCTAGTGACCCACGCCTATATTCTTGCCTTAAGAATCCCATGGCCAGAGAAGCCTGGTGGGCTCCGGTTAATGGGGTCACACAGAGTCGGATACGACTAAAGTGACTTAGCACGCACAACTCTGAGCGTCTCCTCTTGTGGACTGCGTTTATCCAAAATTATAGAACGTTATACTAAAAAGGCTGAATAAAATGTATGTAAATTAAACCTTTAAAAAAACTGCCTTAAAAAAAATTGTAAAGGATCCCAGAGTCCTGAGACTTTTTGTGGGTTTCATTTATCAATATTTAGCATATTAGAAATAACTAAGAAACATTTTAAATAGTTCTTTATTCGTTTTAAAAATAACAAACGAATTAAATGTTAACAGAAATAAAACATTTTTTATTCATTACTTATGTTGCATTCATCTGCCCATTCTCCAGATCTGGTACAACCCCCTGCACCGAGAAGATGCTGGACCCTTATTAGGAGAACAAGGTTCGGCTGTGGCGGCGGCAGCCGGCTCACCCCGCTCACCCGCCAACCGCCCGCGCGCCCGAGGCTCCCGAGACACGCGGCCCCGCCCCTCCGCGCGCCAGCCTCCCGAGCCAGGGCGCACGCGCAGGGCTCCCGGAGGCGCGTCGAGGAGCGCGCGGCCGCGGCCGTCTCCTCCCCCAACCCCTCGCCGCGCACGCCGGGAACCCGTCTCCGCGGCTGCTTCGGCTGCGGCGGTCGGTAGTCGCGATGGAGTCTCCGTGGAATGAGCTGACTCTTGCCTTTTCTCGCACTTCCATGTTCCCCTTTTTTGATATCGCCCACTACCTGGTGTCGGTGATGGCGTTGAAGCATCAGCCGGGTGAGTGTTGGGCGCCGAGGATCGTCCCCCTCAGGGACCACTCACCGCGGGGACGGCCTGAGCTGGGTGAGCGGCCGAGCTGCCTCGCGCCGGGAGTCCTGTAGTCAAGCTAGAGGGGCGCAGGGGAGAGGGGGCCCGTCCGACCGCCGTATAGAAGGGGCAACTGAGGCCGCTGAGGAAGGTGGCCCCGGACCCCGCCAAAGGAGTTACGGGGGAGAGTGCGGGGCCGTCCCACTGCCGCGGGAGGGACTGCCAGGACAGGTGACAGGGCGGCCGCAGCCACTTTTGGCAGTTCAGGACTGCCCTTGTTCGCCCTGGGGTGGCGCCGTCTCCTGGCGGTGCCCCCTCTTCCTTGGGAAATATTTTAAAAGGACCTGGGAACCGAGCAGACAGCAGGTCTGACTTCGTCGCTTGGACTAGTAACTGGTTCTGGACTGCTCTCCGGTTGTGAAAGTTGTGTAAACACTGAAAAAGCCTCAAGTAGGCACCCTCTACATTCCCCGTAACGCACAGGTCTCCCACCTTGCTTAGCATGTTAGACACAGATTGCTGAGAGGAGAGTGGATTCCCATTCGGGGTCATATGAGTGACATTGCACAAGAAGAGCCGTTTGGTGTAGTTTCACTGCCAGTAGAATGGGGATGTGTTCTTAAAACAGAGTTTTGAGTTCCTTTAAGTGTGCATACAGGGAGCAGTGTTTATTTTTTCTTGTGTTTTTCCTTCAGGATATGTTTGCTCCTGTATTGCTTGACTTTTGCAGTTGTTCTGCCTGCCTTTTCGTTTTGTGCTCTCTTCTTTTTACCTGAGGTCAGGTGTTTTCTTTGCCTTACTCTCTCCATGTTCATGCTGCCTTTGATGTGCCTTGTCCTACAGTCAGTGAGTGAAGGCTCGAGGATGATGCTGTGCCTCTTATGGTATGATTTTTCTTTTTAAAACATTTTAAAATTAATTTTTAAATTTTTGGCTGAACCAGGATGGCATGTGGGACCTTAGTTCCCCAACCAGGGATGGAACCCGCACCCCCTGCATTTTGAAGCCTGGAGTCCTAACCACTGGATCACTAAGGAAGTCTCTGGTGGTTTTTTTTTTTTTAAACTCATGGACCTCTGAAATGTTTTTAATTTAAATTGAGATTGGTAGCTCAGTCTAAATCATTGTTTGATAGAAGTTTTGACCTGGATGAAGGGAATATTAGTGTATTAAATTGGAATGGATAATCATAAGAGACACTTTACTTGATTTGAAAATAAATATATTTTATCACTTTACCATATTTAATACTTGATATTTTCTTGTATAGGTTAGATCAAAGGTTCTCCAAGTATGGTCCAGGAGCCCTGGGGTTCCTGACATTTCCAGCTGAAAATTATTTTTGTAATAATATGCACGTGTTGTCTTTTCACACTCATTTTCTTACAAGTGTACAGTGGAGTTTTCCGGAGGCCAAATGACCTGTCATACTGTAACAGGTTGAATGCAGAAGCAGGTATGAGAATCCAGCTGTTTCCTATTTGAAGGCAGACATTAAAGAGATTGACTCAAAAAATGTGACTTTTCTCACTTATATATTTTTTGCTTTGGAAAATAGTTATTTTTCATGAAGAATACATTATTTGTTAACATCCACTGCATTTATTATTTAAAAAATGAATACATAAAAAACTAAAGATTTTCTCATTTACAATTTTTTTGATAGTTTTATTTATTTATTTTTGGGTGTGCTTGGTCTTTGTTGCTGCATGAGCTTATGGGTTTCTCTGTTCTTGTTGCAGAGCACAGGCTGTATGTAGCGCACAAGGGCCTCAGTAGTTGTGGCTCCCAGGCTCTAGAGCACAGTTTCAATAGTTGTGGCAAATGGGCTTAGATGCTCTGCAGCATGTGGGATCTTCCCTGATCAGGGATCAACCTGTATTTCCTGGATTGGCAACCAAATTCTTCACCACTGAGCAACCAGGGAATCCCTGATTTTTCTCATTTATAATTTCTAATATGCTAGATATTGATAGCTCAAATAAACAGAAGCTCTTTGGGATCTTCAAGAATTTTTTTTTTTTTTTTGAGTCAGACTTTTGGAAAGTTTAATTTACGTATATTCACTCCTTTAAATATAAAATTCTGTTATTTTGGACAAACATACAGTCATGTACCTACCATCACAGTCAAGATATAGAACAGTTTCATCATCCATCCCATATTCTTTCCTACCCCTTTATAGTCAGCCCTCCCCAAACCCCTGGCAACCATTCATCTACTCACTATTTTGGGGGGCTGTAGAGGAGTTCTGCAGAGAAGGCAATGGCACCCTGCTCCAGTGCTCTTGCCTGGAAAATCCCATGGACGGAGGAGCCTGGTGGGCTGCAGTCCATGGGATCGCACAGAGTCGGACACAACTGTCGAACACAACTGAAGCGACTTAGTGCAGAGGAGTCCTGAGACCAAAATCTTTAAGGACCACTGGACTAACTGGACACTGATACAGTACTCCACCAGGTGTAAAAATGTTATATTCTAGTACTAGTACTTGTGAACATATAAAAAGTATAGAATTCACACTAGCGTGTGAGATGAGTGCAATTGTGTCATAGTTTGAACATTCTTTGGCATTGTCCTTCTTTGGGATTGGAATAAAAACTGACCTTTTCCAGTCCTGTGGCCTCTGCTGAGTTTTCCAAATTTGCTGATGAATTGAGTACAGCACTTTAACAACATTATCTTTTAGGATTAGAAATAGCTCACCTGGAATTCCATCACCTCCACTAGCTTTGTCTTAGTAATGCTTCTTGAGGCCCACTTGACTTCACACTCCAGGATGTCTGGCTCTAGGTGAGTGATCACACCATTGTGGTTATCTGGGTCATTAAGACCTTTACTGTACAGTTCTTCTGTGTATTCTTGCCACCTTTTCTTAATATCTTTCTTTTGCTTCTGTTAGGTCCATACTGTTTCTGTCCTTTAGTGTTTCCATCTTTGCATGAAATATTCCCTTGTCAGTTTCATTGAGTTACACAAAACTGTGATCCACGTGATCATTTTGGTTAGCATGAGGGCAATGTAGAAGGACGTGCACTCATCTTCTGCTGTAAGTATTTGGGAGTGTCTGGCAGAGGCTTGGGTTGACAGCGGCCTACTGTGAAGTCAGAGGCACTGGCAGCAGCAGTCCTGGGAGGTGCAGCATGCTGCCATAAGTCCTTTTGGAGAAGGTTGGTATTACCCCTTTAGTTTTGACTAATAGTATAGGGGTTTTTTTTTTTTTTTTCATTTATTTTTTATGTTTTCCTGGGTATCTTATTGGGTTTCCCCTGGTGACTCAGCTGGTAAAGAATCTGCCTGCAATGAAGGAGACCTGGGTTCACTCCCTGGGTTGTGAAGATCCCCTGGAAAACGATGATGCTGTGAAAGTGCTGCACTCAATATGTCAGCAAATTTGGAAAACTCAGCAGTGGCCACAGAACTGGAAAAAGTCCATTTTCATTCCAATCCCAAAGAAAGGTAATGCCAAAGAATGCTCAAACTACCACACAATTGGATTCATCTCACATGCTAGTAAAGTAATGCTCAAAATTCTCCAAGCCAGGCTTCAGCATTACGTGAACTGTGAACTTCCAGATGTTCAAGCTGGTTTTAGAAAAGACAGAGGAACCAGAGATCAAGTTGCCAGCATCCACTGGATCATGGAAAAAGCAAGAGAGTTCCAGAAAAACATCTATTTCTGCTTTATTGACTATGCCAAAGCCTTTGACTGTGTGGATCCCAATAAACTGTGGAAAATTCTGAAAGAGATGGGAATACCAGACCACCTGACCTGCTTCTTGGGAAACCTGTGTGCAGGTCAGGAAGCAACAGTTAAAATAGGACGTGGAACAACAGACTGGTTCCAAATAGGGAAGGGAGTACGTCAAGGCTATATATTGTCACCCTGCTTATTTAACTTATATGCAGAGTACATCATGAGAAACGCTGGGCTGGAGGAAGCACAAGCTGGAATCAAGATTGCCGGGAGAAATGTCAATAACCTCCGATATGCAGATGACACCACCCTTATGGCAAAAAGTGAAGAGGAACTAAAAAGCCTCTTGATGAAAGTGAAAGTGGAGAGTGAAAAAGTTGGCTTAAAGCTCAACATTCAGAAAACGAAGATCATGGCATCTGGTCACATCACTTCATGGGAAATAGATGGGGAAACAGTAGAAACAGTGTCAGACTTTATTTTTCTGGGCTCCAGAATCACTGCAGATGGTGACTGCAGCCATGAAATTAAAAGACGCTTACTCCTTGGAAGGAAAGTTATGACCAACCTAGATAGCATATTGAAAAGCAGAGACATTACTTTGCCAACAAAGGTCCATCTAGTCAAGGCTATGGTTTTTCCAGTGGTCATGTATGGATGTGAGAAAGCTGAGCACCGAAGAATTGATACTTTTGATCTGTGGTGTTGGAGAAGACTCTTGAGAGTCCCTTGGACTGCAAGGAGATCTTGCAGTCTATCCAACCAGTCTATTCTAAAGGAGATCAGTCCTGGGTGTTCATTGGAAGGACTGATGTTGAAGCTGAAACTCCAGTACTTTGGCCACCTCATGCGAAGAGTTGACTCATTGGAAAAGACCCTGATTTTGGGAGGGAATGGGGGCAGGAGGAGAAGAGGACGACAGAGGATGAGATGGCTGGATGGCATCACCGACTCAATGGACATGAGTTTGAGTAAACTCTGGGAGTTGGTGATGGACAGGGAGGCCTGGTGTGCTGCAATTCATGGGGTCACAAAGAGTTGGACACGACTGAGTGAACTGAACTGAACTGTAATTATGGTGGGGGTAATGAAGATAATGGTGACCTCTTTCAAAAGATCCCGTGCATGCACTACTATACTTAGTGCCCTCAGCCCTGCAGCAGGCCACCACCAACCCACGCCTCTGCCGGAGACTCCTGGACACTTATAGGCAAATCTGGGTCGGTCTCTGGTGGGGCCACTGATCCTTTCTCCTGGGTCCTGGTGCACACCAGGTTTTGTCTGTGTCCACCAAGAATTTATTTCCCAGTCCTGTGTAAGTTCCGGCGGCTCTATGGTGGTGGTAATGGCGACCTCCTCCAAGAGGGCTTATGCCTACCCAGGTCTGTTGCACTCAGAGCCCCTGCCCCTGCGGCACTCCACTGCTGACTTGTACCTCCACAGGAGACACTCCCAGTTCTCTCTCAGGCTCTGTGGGGACTCTGGAATTTGCCTTATTGGTTAAAAAATATTTTATCCTAGTGTTTTGTTATATAGAGGTTAAAAAATTTTTTTAACAAGTTGTTTTTATTTATTTATGACTGTGCTGGGTCTTCCTTGATGGGTGTGGGTTTTCTGTCGTTGCAGTGAGTGGGGGCTATCTAGGTGTGGTGCACGAGCTTCTCATTGAGGTGGTGCTTTTTGCAGAGTATGGGCTCTGGGTCTCATCGGCTCAGTAGTTGTGGCGCACGGGCTTAGTTGCCCTGTGACATGTAGAATCTTTGTCGACCAGGGATTGAACCCATGTCCCGTGCATTGGCGGGTAGAGTCTTAACCATTGGACCACCAGGAAGTTCAGAAGTTTTAAATTTTGATGGTGTCAAACTTATAAATCTTTTTCTTCATGGCTTTTTTTCCCCCCTGTTCTTAGATTACTAGATTAAAAAAAAATGAATGTTAAAATTTTCATCAAGTGATTTTTTAATGTCTGTCTAAAGGAGTGATCATATTAATTTGTTAGTATAGTGAATGATTTTAATGAATTTGTGTTAAACCTTCCTTAAATTCTTTGGATAAAAATCTACCTGGTTTTGATTTGTGATCCTTTTGAAAAACTACTAATTTTAATTTGTTATGGATATATTTGTGTACTGTATAAGTTAAAATTATAGTGTGACTTACAGTCTCGTCGTCTTCTTTTTTTTCTTCTCTCCTGCTTTTCCCTCCTCCCTTTTTCCTGACTCCCATCCTCCTTCCTCTCTCAGTCTCTCTTCTTTATTTTTCTTTACAGTTTTTTTATGTTGGAGTTATGTTGTTTCACAGAATAATTTAAGTTTTTCTAAACTCTATAATGGTTATATAATATAAAAATGAGTAATAAGAAATTATTTGGTATTTGTCCATTAGTTTATCTGGGTCTAACACCTTTCCTAGGATGGATCTTGGACTACCCTGTAATTTTTTTTCATAGTTATTTGTGTGTTCAAGTTTCTACCTATTCTCAAGGGGATTTTGCAATATATAGTTTTTTAGGAAAATTGTCCATTTCAATTTCCATTTCAACTATATGTTCACCTTTATTAGATTAAATGTTTTCTTATAATAAAATCTCAAATTATTTCCATTTTTTGCTTCTAATATTATACATTATTTTCATTCCGTCCCCTCTCCACACCCATTTTTTAGACTTACTGAACAATATTCTGTTTTATTTGTCTTTTCCAAGAAAAGCTTTGGGTTGGCTTTATTGTTTGCCTGTCTCTAGCATCAGTTTAATTTCTATTTTCATTTTTATAATTTGCTTCTATTTTTCTGGCCAGGTAAAAAAAATTTTTTGTACTGTTTCCTGTAATAATTTTGCTTATAGAAAGTTGCTGGACTAGGTCAAGGAACTCCCATGTACTTTACCCAGAATCACCAACTGACATTTAGCCCCATTTATTTAATTTTCCCCCCAGCTTTATTAACCTATAATTGACAAAATTATATATATTTAAAGTGTACAATGTGATGATTTGATATACATAGTACATTGTGTGGAGAAGGCAATGGCAACCCACTCCAGTATTCTTGCCTGGAAAATCCCATGGACAGAGGAGCCTGGTAGGCTGCAGTCCATGGGGTCGCTAAGAGTCGGGCACGACTGAGCAACTTCACTTTCACTTTTCACTTTCATGCATTGGAGAAGGAAATGGCAACCCACTCCAGTGTTCTTGCCTGGAGAATCCCAGGGATGGGGGAGCCTGGTGGGCTGCCATCTATGGGGTCACACAGAGTCGGACACGACTGATGCGACTTAGCAGCAGCAGCAGCAGCAGCACATTGTGAAGTACCACAGTGAAGTGATTAACACGTTTATCATCTCACATAGTTACCTTTTGAGTGTTTGTGTGTGTGTGTGTATGTGTGGTGACAACACTTAAAATCTACTCTTTTAGCAAATTTCAAGGATATAGTATAGTATTATTTAGTATTATTAACTACAGTCATTATGCTGTACATTAGATCCCAAAACTTATTCACGTATGACTAAAAGTTTGTACCTTACCATTTCTCTGAATGTTTTTATCTCTGTAGAGTATTTTTGCAGAACCACTTGAGTGTGAATTGGAGGCATTTTGCCCAGTTACTTTTGACTACTTAAGTGTGTTGATTTTAAGAGTCACAATACAGTTATCAAAATCAGGAAGTTTAACAGTGATACAATACTATTATTAAAGCCACAGTCCATGTTTAAATTTTATCAATTTGTTGTCCATAAAGTTCTTTTATAAATGTTCTTTCTCATTCTGAAATATGATCTAGGGAAATGAATTGCATTGCATTTGGTTGTCTCTTTAATGTCATTTAATCTGAAACATTTAATCAGCCTTTTTTGTGTGTGTGTTCTTTGACCTTTATGTTGTTAAAATATAGGCCAAGTGTTTGTTAGTTTTTTTTTTTTAGAATAGCCCTCAATTTGAGTTTGTATAGTTAAACTAGTTGAGGTTATACATTTTTGGTATAGTAGAAATACTACAGTAGCAATGATGTGTCCTTAGTGCATAGTATCAGAGATCACTTGAAATTGTCTGTTTATAGTGATGTCTGTAAGGTTTGCCCAGTCTAAAGTTACTATTTCTCTCTGTAATAAATAATCTGTTAGGAGACATTTGAGATGACGTAAATACCTATTTCTCATCAGCCTTTCACCTCTGAGTTTATTTTGTCATTCTGTTTCAAGTCTGTCATATTGAAACTTTAGTCTTCCAGCTTTATTTTCTAAAGTACTTAAGATTATAAATTTTTCTTAATATATCACTTGGACATATTAACTGACGTACTTACAGTAGGTTTGGAAATGAAAGGAGACAGTAGATGGGGAGATTGTCTGTATAATAATGTACTACTAGGAAACTGGCAGTAAGATCCTGAAGTGAAGTCGCTCAGTCATGTCTGACTATTTGCGACCCCATGGACTGCAGCCTACCAGGCTCCTCTGTCCATGGGATTTTCCAGGAAAGAATACTGGAGTGGGTTGCCATTGCCTTCTCCAGGAGATCTTCCTGACCCAGGGATTGAACCTGGGTGTCCCTCATTGTAGGCAGTCACTTTACCATCTGAGCCACCAGGTAAGTCCAATAAGATCCTAAAGAGGGTATTTTAAAGATGCCCCACATCACCCATGTCTTAACAAAAGTTTCCAGTGTTGATTTAAAGAACAGGAGATACAGTTTATGATGATCATGATTGTCATACTTATGAGTAATAGTAAGTTCTAGAAAATTATGAAATTAAGAAGTGTGTTTCTTTAGTGCCACTGGTACCTCAGGACTTGTTTAGTGTACAGTATCTCAAACATTTACTTTATCATTTCAGGAGCAGCAGCGCTGGCATGGAAGAATCCTCTGTCAAGCTGGTTTACTGCTATGCTCCACTGCTTTGGTGGAGGAATTTTATCCTGTGTACTGCTTGCAGAGCCTCCACTTAGGTTTCTTGCAAACAACACTAATATATTACTGGCATCTTCAATCTGGTAAGCTGTCATTGTGGTGAACTATTTAAAAAATTGTTCTGTAAATTGTTAGTAAATGGTATTTTTTTCTTTAAAAAATATTTTATGTTCTTAGAAGTTAATACATTTGCAAGGGAAGGCACCCAAATTATGCCAAAGGTTTTAAATGCAAAGTATATCTCTTTATCACCCTTCTCCCCTATTCTCTCTCAGAGGTAGGTATTGTTACCATTTTCTTATGTGTCTTTAGTGGAAGCATTTCAAGTATGAAAGGACATCAAATATTGGACCCCCAACAGTTGATCTTGTGAACCTAACCTATGCTCATAGTTATACAACTTAATAATCAAGAGTGTGACCAACTACACAAAAAGTCCAAGTGATTATGATATTTCTGTTAATTGTTCTTGTCATACTCTGATTTTTCAGAGCCTTATGAAATTTAACATTACTTTTTTTTTGAAGTGAAGAAAAAAATGTTAATAGGAATTGCTTTGGATTCTTGCAAATTCAACTTCAGTTATCTTTAAGAGGAGTGATCTTCCAAGTTAAAAAAAAGTATAATACCAATCAGAGAGCTTTGTTAAACCTAAAGGAGAAACTTTTGATTAAAAATCAAATCAATGAAATATGTAACATTAGGAACATTTGAAGTTAATTTTTATTGTGATAATTTTTTTTTTAATTTTTAAAAACTATTTATTTGGCTGAATTGGGTCTTAGTTGCAGCATGAGAGATCTTCATTGCATCTTGTGGGAGCTTTTTGTTGTGGCACATGGATTCTCTAGTTGTGGCAGTTGGTCTTCTGTAGTTTTGACACAGGGGCTTCAGTTACTCCATGGCTTGTGGGATCTTAGTTCCCTGACCAGGGATAGAACTACCTCCCCTGTATTGCAAGGCAGATTTTTAACCACTGGACCACTGGGGAAGTCCCTATTGTGATAATTTTAAATATGTGCTCAGTTGCTAAGTCATGCCTGACTCTTTGCGACCCCATGAACTGTAGCCCGCTAGTCTCAGACTTTGTCCATGGGATTTCCTAGGCGAGATACCGGAGTGGATTGCCATTTCCTTCTCCATTTAAATATGTAACCAATTATAAAAGGGGATATTATAAATAGTGGTAGCAATGGGAAAAATAGTGGGAACCTGTAGCCATAGAAACTGTTTGGAGTAGAACAGTAAGTTTGATAGCAAATACATATTGAGCTGTTACCATGTGTCAGCTAAAATTCTTTATATTCATTGTCATATCACAAGGGTCTAATGAAGTAGCTCCTATTATTTCCATTTGAAAAATGAGAA
Source organism: Bos grunniens (assembly GCF_055505025.1). Taxonomy (NCBI): domain Eukaryota; kingdom Metazoa; phylum Chordata; class Mammalia; order Artiodactyla; family Bovidae; genus Bos; species Bos grunniens. The sequence continues at coordinate 95,099,250 of NC_141172.1, forward strand.
AACTGAGGCATAGAGAAACTTTGCTGTTATTTTCATGTTTAGTAAGTGATTGAGCTAGGATCAAAACCAGGAAGCTTGCCTATAGAGCCTTGACACTTAACAACCACTGTCTCTCATTTATTTGCTTAACTATTTCTTAAAGTATAACCATCCAGTTACTGTGTGTTTTAAAACACTTTCTCAAGGACTTTTATTTCTATAGCTATGTTTTAAGAGGATATTAACACTTTGGAGAATTTTTTTTTTAATGTGTCTCGATGCTGAAACTATATGAAAGTAGGATATCCAGACTCTGACACTTTTCATCACTTTCACTTCTACTCCTGTATACTAACTACCACTATTGCCTGGACAGTTGCAGTAGCTTCCTACGTGGTCTAGCTGCTTCTTCCATTATCCCCCCTGAGTCTTGTCTTTGTTTTTGCTGCTGTTTAGTTGCTGTCGTATCCAACTCTTTTTGACATAGTACATAAAAGTGATTATTTAAAAATAATTTATTAGAACATATTACTTCTCTGATCAGTATTTTCTTATTAAGAGGAAAATTCAAAACTCTTAGCGTACCCTGTAAGACTGTAAAATCTTCCTTTCCACTCTGTGTTGTAATGTCTTTCTAGTCTATTCTTGCTCAGTCTGCTCTAGTCATGTTGGCTGTGCCATTTTTTTGAACACAAAGATATTGCTCTATCTCAGTGCCCTTGTGCTTGCTCTCTTTTCTCTGTGATGTTCTTTTCCCAGGAGGCTCGTATTTTCTTTTTTTGGAGAGGTCTTCTCTAAAAAACATACCTCCTCTCCCATGACTATCTCATCATACTTCTTTTTTTTTCTTCCTAGATTTATTACTGTCTGGTGTGTTGTCTGTTTATTTCTTTTTATGATGGTTTGTCTCACTCCACTAGAATAGCAGCCTATCAGAGCAGGGACTTTGTTTTGTTGATTGTGTGCCAAGTACTACTGTTCCAGTCTCAGTAAGTACATTGCTAAAGGAATGGACTGCTTGTGTTACATGGGAGTTCTGTAATTGAGTGGCAAGAAATTACAGATCTTGATTAGTGGTTCATTAAATGAAATAAAATTGCTTGTCTATAAATATATACTTTCTTGGCTGAAATTAAGATATGTTAGAAATGGAAAATAAATGTATTTTTTGTAGTTAACTAATAGTATAGTATTTAGTTGTTAACTTGAAATCTTTTATTATTCCCATTTAATATAAGAGGAAATTGATGCTTGATATATTGATAAATGACAGGGTCTCAATTTCAAATTAGCATAATCTTAACCAAGAAGAACTTTCATTATAAACAATATGTGTTTTTTAATTTAAAAGTTTCAGTTAATATTGAGTAGGTGCAAAGGAATATTTATAATATATGCAGAGGACAAAGAATGATGACACAATAAAAACTTTTATATCCATCATTTACATTAAAAAAATATTCAGTTCAGTTGCTCAGTCATGTCTGACTCTTTGTGACCCCATGAACTGCAGCATGCCAGGCCTCCCTGACCATCTGGAGTTCATTCAAACTCATATCCATTGAGTCGGTGATGCCATCCAATCATCTCATCCTTTGTCGTCTTATAAAATATTTTATTATAAAGTAAAGATTCAGAAATCCAAGTATATCACCCAATGAATTATTGCTAGGTATATCCTTGAAACCATGACCCAAGTCAAGAAATAAAGAACTTTGTCATCTGTCCCAGAAGTTCCTTCTGGGTGTCACATTCCAATCACTACTCCCTTTCCACCATAAATAATAAAAGAAGAAAAGACTGACTATTTCCATTTTGAAATTCTCAATTAGTTATCAGATGAAAGTCATTAAGAGTGCTAACGTCAGCAAAAAAAAAAGCTTATCAGACATTTTGGGTCTCTTATGGTCTTGCTAAATAAAGGGATCTAACCTGAATTTGATTTGGATTCTTTCTTCCAGAAGAAAGTACAAGATGAATCTTATATTAACTAGCAAGGAAGCTAATCAGTCTCAAGAGCCAATCTGAATAAATTCCCCTTGGTCAATGAAGGGACAGTTTGAGGTTTAATAATAAAATTGCAGTTTATTGAAACCCATAAAATATGCTTAATCCATGAGCTCTTACTTACTTAAAATTTCTTTTTAAATAACAGGAACAAAAAGAACTGGAAACTTTTGGAGAACAGCAGGGGACCAATTCATATCCTGAAAACTGTAAACAAAGAGCAAGAATCAAGTGTATATCCTTCCTTTCCTATATGAAGTATACAGCTAGGTAACCAAATAATAGATGATAGCACACCATTATCCTGACTTTTATGTTTATGACTTCCTTGCATACAAAATTTTATCATCCAGATGTTCATTCCAAGACACTATAATTTAGTTACACACATTAAAAATTTTAATGTCTCTTTAAGTCTGTTTGATTTTATCAGTTTTCCTTCCATTCCGTTTTTCCTTATAGTTATCTCATGAAGAACCAGAGCTATTTGAAATGTAGACTTTTCTATACTAGTGAGTTTGCTGATTGCATACTCATGGTGCAGATCATTATATTCTTCTATTTTCTGTGTTTCCTGATAATTGGCAGATTGAGCCAGAATCCAGAGCAGATTCATGTTCAGTTCAGTTCAGTTCAGTTGCTCAGTCGTGTCTGACTCTCTGCGACCCCATGAATCGCAGCACACCAGGCCTCCCTGTCCATCACCAGCTCCCAGAGCTCACTCAGACTCATGTCCATCGAGTCAGTGATGCCATCCAGCCATCTCATCCTCTGTCGTCCCCTTCTCCTGCCCCCAATTCCTCCCAGCATCAGAGTCTTTTCCAATGAGTCAACTCTTCTCATGAGGTGGCCAAAGTACTGGAGTTTCAGCTTTAGCATCATTCCTTCCAAAGAAATCCCAGGGCTGATCGCCTTCAGAACGGACTGGTTGGATCTCCTTGCAGTCCAAGGAACTCTCAAGAGTCTTCTCCAACACCACAGATCAAAAGCATCAATTCTTCAGCGCTCAGCCTTCTTCACAGTCCAACTCTCACATCCATACATGACCACAGGAAAAACCATAGCCTTGACTAGCCGGACCTTTGTTGGCAAAGTAATGTCTCTGCTTTTCAATATGCTATCTAGGTTGGTCATAACTTTCCTTCCAAGGAGTAAGCGTCTTTTAATTTCATGGCTGCAGTCACCATCTGCAGTCATTTTGGAGCCCCAAAAAATAAAGTCTGACGCTGTTTCCACTGTTTCCCCATCTATTTCCCATGAAGTGATGAGACCAAATGCCATAATCTTCGTTTTCTGAATGTTGAACTTTAAGCCAACTTTTTACTCTCCACTTTCACTTTCATCAAGAGGCTTTTTAGTTCCTCTTCACTTTCTGCCATAGGGGTGGTGTCATCTGCATATCTGAGGTTGTTGATATTTCTTCCAGCAATCTTGATTCCAGCTTGTGCTTCTTCCAGCCCAGCGTTTCTCATGATGTACTCTGCATATAAGTTAAATAAGCAGGGTGACAATATACAGCCTTGACGTACTCCTTTTCCTATTTGGAACCAGTCTGTTGTTCCATGTCCAGTTCTAACTGTTGCTTCCTGACCCGCGTACAAATTTCTCAAGAGGCAGGTCAGGTGGTCTGGTATTTCCGTCTCTTTCAGAATTTTCCTTCTCCTAGATCCCTTTAATTAACAAGACCATGAGAGACCAAAATGTGTGATAAGCTTTCTTTTTTTATTGATGTTAGTACTCTTTTAATGACTTTCATCTGATAACTAATTGAAAATTTCAAAATGGCAGTAGTCCGTCTTTTCTTCTGTATATTAATTGAAGTAGTATTATAAATAAATACTTCCCACTAATGATCCATTATTTGGTTACCCAAGTTGTATAGTTCATAAAGGAAAGGAAGGATAAATACTTGATTCTTGCCTTTTATTTACAGTTTTCAGGATTATGAATTGGTCCCCTGCTGTTCTTCAGAAGTGACCAGTATTTTTTTGTTGTTGCTGTTGTAATTTAAAAAATTTTTAAGTAAGTATGAGCTCATGGATTAAGCGTATTTTATGGGTTTCAATAAATTAGAATTTTCTTATTATTAAAGCTCAAATTGACGCTTTGTTGACTAGTGGGAATTTCTTCAGATTGGCTTGTAAGACTTTGATTAGCTTCCTTGCTACTTAATTAATACAAGATTCACCTTGTACGTTCTTCTGGAATTAACTGATTTTTGTAGGAAACTCTGGTTCCTTTTAGGAGGAAAGGTATTTCAAGGTCACAGTCTGAACACTGCTGCTGCTGCTGCTAAGTCGCTTCAGTCGTGTCCGACTGTGTGCGACCCCAGAGACGGCAGCCCACCAGGCTCCCCCATCCCTGGGATTCTCCAGGCAAGAACACTGGAGTAGGTTGCCATTTCCTTCTCCAATGCATGAAAGTGAAAAGTGAAAGGGAAGTAGCTCAGTCGTGTCCGACCCTTAGCGACCCCATGGACTGCAGCCCACCAGGCTCCTCTGTCCATGGGATATTCCAGGCAAGAGTACTGGAGTGGGTTGCCATTGCCTTCTCCAAACTATTTATGTATTCTAGGTCTTTTCAGTGCACAGAGCTAGGAAAAATAAGGATAAAATAACTCACGAGTTCACTGATATTTCTAACTGAAATTTAGGATCATAGAATTTATGTAACTTTTCTCTGTTACGTATGTATCTTCTTTCTTCTACACTAAGAATTTTGAATTAAGAATTCAGTATCATGGTAATACAAGTCTGTGCCCCGACCAGTAATGCTGAAGAAGCTGAAGTTGAACGGTTCTATCAGATCTATAAGACCTTCTAGAACTAACACACAAAAAGGATGTCCTTTTCATTATAGGGGACTGGAATGCAGAAGTAGGAAGTCAAGAAACACCTGGAGTAACAGGCAGATTTGGCCTTAGAGTACAGAATGAAGCAGGGCAAAGGCTAATAGAGTTTTGCTAAGAGAATGTACTGGTCATAGAAAACACCCTCTTCCAACAGCATAAGAGAAGATCTACACATGGACATCACCAGATGGTCAGTACCGAATCAGACTGATTATATTCTTTACAGTCAAAGATGGAGAAGCTCTGAGCAGTCAGACAAAAACAAGACTGGGAGCTGACTGAGGCTCAGATCATGAACTCCTTATTGCCAAATTTAAATTGAAGAAAGTAGGGAAAACCATAGACCATTCAGGTATGACCTAAATCAAATCGCTTACAATTATACAATGAAAGTGACAAATAGATTCAAGAGATTAGATCTGATAGACTGCCTGATGAACTATGGACGGAGGTTGGTGACATTGCATAGGAGACAGGGATCAAGACCATCCCCAAGAAAAGAAATACAAAAAAGCAGAATGGCTGTCTAGGGAGGCCTTACAAATAGCTGTGAAAAGAAGACAAGCAAAATACAAAGGAGAAAAGGAAAGATATACCCATTTGAGTGCAGAGTTCCAAAGAATAGCAAGGAGAGGTAAGAAAGCCTTCTTCAGCGATCAGTGCAGAGAAATAGAGGAAAACAATAGAATGGGAAAGACTAGAGATCTCTTTAAGAAAATTAGAGATACCAAGGGAACATTTCATGCAAAGATGGGCTCGATAAAGGACAGAAATGGTATGGACCTAACAGAAGCAGAAGATATTAAGAAGAGATGGCAAGAATACACAGAAGAACTGTACAAAAAAGATCTTCATGAACCAGATAATCAGGATGGTGTGATCACTCACCAGGATCCAGACATCCTGGAATGTGAAGTCAAGTGGGCCTTTGGAAGCATCACTACGAACAAAGCTAATGGAGGTGATGGAATTCCAGTTGAAGTATTTCAAATCCTAAAAGCTGATGCTATGAAAGTGTTGCACTCAATATGCCAGCAAATTTGGAAAACTCCGCAGTGGCCACAGGACTGGAAAAGGTCAGTTTTCATTCCAGTCCCCAAGAAAGGCAATGCCAAAGAATGCTCGAACTACTGCACAGTTGCACTCATCTCACATCCTAGTAAAGCAATGCTCAAAATTCTCCAAAGCAAGCTTCAACAGTACTTGAACCGTGAACTTCCAGATGTTCAAGCTGGTTTTAAAAAAGGCAGAGGAACCAGAGATCAAATTGCCAACATCTGCTGAATCATCAAAAAAGCAAGAGAGTTTCAGAAAAACATCTATTTCTGCTTTATTGACTGTGCCAAAGCCTTTGACTGTTTCTGTCACCACAAATTGTGGAAAATTCTTAAAAGAGATGGGAATACCAGATCACCTGACCTGCCTCTTGAGAAGTCTGTGTGCAGGTCAGGAAGCAACAGTTAGAACTAGACATGGAACAACAGACTGGTTCCAAAGAGGGAAAGGAGTACGTCAAGGCTGTATATTGTCCCTGCTTATTTAACTTATATGCAGAGTACATCATGAGAAACGCTGGGCTGGAGGAAACGCAAGCTGGAATCAAGATTGCCAGGAGAAATATCAATAACCTCAGATATGCAGATGACACCACCCTTATGGCAAAAAGTGAAGAAGAACTAAAGAGCCTCTTGGTGAAAATGAAAGAGGAGAGTGAAAAGTTGGCTTAAAGCTCAATATTCAGAAAACGATCATGGCATTTGGTCCCGTCACTTCATGGCAAATAGAAGGGGAAATAGTGGAAACAGTAAGAGACTATTTTTCTGGGCTCCAAAATCACTGCAGATGGTGACTGCAGCCATGAAATTAAAAGATGCTTGCTCCTTGGAAGAAAAGCTATGATGCACCTAGACAGCATATTAAAAAGCAGAGACGTTACTTTGTCAACAAAGGTCTGTCTAGTCCAAGCTATGGTTTTTCCAGTGGTCATGTATGGATGTGAGAGTTGGACTATAATGAAAGCTGAGTGCCAAAGAATTGATACTTTTGAACTGTGGTGTTGGAGAAGACTCTTGAGAGTCCCTTGGACAGCAAGGAGATCCAGGCAGTCCATCCTAAAGGAGATCAGTCCTGAAAATTCATTGGAAGGACTGATGCTAAAGTTGAAACTCCAAAACTTTGGCCATCTGATGCAAAGAATTGACTCATTTGAAAAGACCCTGATGCTAGGAAAGATAGAAGGCGGGAGGAGAAGGGGACAACAGAGGATGAGATAGTTGGATGGCATCACCGACTCAATGGACCCGAGTTTGAGTAAACTCCGTGAGTTGGTGACGGACAGGGAGGCCTGGTGTGCTGCAGTCCATGGGGTAGCAAAGAGTCAGACGACTGAGCCACTGAACTGAACTGAAATGAAGAATTTTGATCCTTAAGGACACAAGACATGATAGAATTAGGATATTTCAACACCGCCCATTTATTCTGTATCATTCATGTATTACATAACAGTTTTGGAGTAATCATATGAATACCACCACTGATACGATTACTGAAAATATAATTTTTTTGCATATACTCTTTTCATTATCTTCTTATTTTTAAAATAGATGTACTATTCTACACTGTCATAGTAATAGTTTTTGCGTACTATACTCTTCCCTTCTTAATTCTTTTTCAGTCTTTGAGTTATAGCTAAACTGTATATTTAATGTTATTTTATCAGTCCTTATGTCTGTGTCTATAGTAATTTTGGCTTTCTGAAGGTTTTTTTTCTTAATTCATTCATCTGGAATACTAGTCCCCTACTTCTCATGTGTTGATAAGTTTCTGTTTTTTGTACCTGAAAGTCAGTTTTATTGGATATAGGATCATACTTTCTAGGTCTGAGTATTTTAAATATGTTACTCAGTTTTCTTGTTTATGAAGCAGTCTGTGAAAAACTGATCATTTAATTTTCTTTCTCTTAGAAGTCACATGCTCTTCTTTTCTAAATGCTCCAAAGTTTTTTTTCTGGCATAAAAGTCTAGTAATTTAAATTAAATGTTACTAGATGTTGGGCATTTTGGGGTCAATATTTTTAGGTATGTGGTCTGTCCTTTTTCGTAGCTGTGTGTGTGTGTGTGTGTGTGTGTGTGTGTTTTAAATTGAGAAAACTTTTATTATATGTACTCTTCTCTTGCTTTGAATTTCTCCAGGAACTCCTATTGGCTCTTTTTTGCCTTTCTTCAATGAACCTTTTTATGTCTTTAAAATTTTTTTTAAATTTTCTTTTTTACCTACTCTTTTTTTAGAAGGCACTTTTGTTTTCCTTCTAGTTTGGTCTTCATTACTGAAATAATTTTTTAATCTTTTTTCTTACTCTTTGTGAGTATTTATCTCCAGTTCTCAGTTTCTGTATTTTTGATGTGCATTGTTCTTTTATGTGTTGTATCGCTTTCTTAATGTCTTTACCTTGTTTTGAAATAGGTTGCAGTTTTGATCTGTTTTGTGAACACATTTACCTGAGTACTTTCTTTATAGGGATTTTTTTTTCTCTTATAATAATAAATTTATATAGGGTTTGACCTTGATAATTTTCTGTTGGTCATTTTTATGTGGAATCAAGTTTCTTGAACTTTTAAGATAAAGTAAAATTCATGAAAGATTCTCTGACTTCATAGAGCTCCTGCATCGGTTGTTGTTATATAGTATTCAAAAGATGATGACTTGCTTTCTGAGATTTCACCAGTCTTTTCCTCTTCCCCAGTTTGGTCTGTACCTTCCCCTGCTTTTGTTGTTCTGTCCCGTTCAGTTTTGTTTTTCTTTTTTTTCTTTTTGACCACAGCCCGTGACATGTTTAACTTCCCTGACCGGTGTCAAACCTGAGGCCTCTGCAGTGGGAGCTCAGAGTCTTAACCACTGGGCCACCAGGGAAGTCCATGCTCAGTTTTGATTCTCATTATGGCACTTGTTCCAGAAGGGAGCCTAGGTGGATCAGTGTTCAGAGTTCATGGGGACTACGTTGGTCGAACCCCTATGGACCTTCTTATCATGGACTCTGTCTCACCTAGTATTGGAAATGTTGGAATCCTTCCAGTTTCAGCTGTTGTTTTCCAAGTTGGCCTGCTGTGTTTTCTAGTGAATACCCATTAGTTATTTTGAAGCTGTTTTGTTCTTAGGTCCATTAGTTGCCACTTACTTTCTTCTTCCTGTCAAGCAGTTTAGGTCTTGGGTGCTGGTGATTTGCCTCTACCCCTTTACCCTTTGGGATTTGAAGGGATACCTTGTCACATAGTTTTGTTGCAAGTGCTGTGGATGGGATTTTGGCTTTGCTCTCTAGTTGCCCTGTCTGTTTTTATGTGGGGATTTGAAGAGATCTAAATCTGTGTGACTACTGCTGCCACTATCTTCCCAGAACACTTGTCATTAGTTTTGATGTTCCTTGTGTGACCTTCCACACTCAGCCCAGTCCCACCTCCTTTCTTCCGTCAGTTCAGTTCAGTCGCTCAGTCATGTCCGACTCTTTGCGACCCCATGAGCTGCATCATGCCAGGCCTCCCTGTCCATCACCAACTCGCGGAGTTCACTCAAACTCATGTCCATTGAGTTGGTGATGCCATCCAGCCATCTCATCCTCTGTCGTCCCCTTCTCCTCCTGCCCCCAATCCCTCCCAGCATCAGAGTCTTTTCCAATGAGTCAACTCTTCGCATGAGGTGGCCAGAGTACTGGAGTTTCAGCTTTAGCATCATTCCTTCCAAGAACACCCAGGACTGATCTCCTTTAGAATGGACGACTGATCTCCTTTAGGATGGACTGGTTGGATCTCCTTGCAGTCCAAGGATCTCTCAAGAGTCTTCTCCAGTGCCACAGTTCAAATGTTGTACCTGTCATTTCTTTACTTTTCTGTGTAGTTCTGGTATATATTATTTCTAAACAATGTATTTCGTGACAGTTTTATAAATGGAATCATAATATATGTATTTTTCATTGACTTGCTTTTTTTGTTCAGCCTTTGTTCCTGAGATTCAGCTTTATGGTGTATGGTTATAATTTACTAATTTTCTCTCCTGTATAGCTTATCAGAATGAATTGTGGTCATATTTCATCCATTTCTTTGTTGACATAGAATTATTTCCAGTTTTTTTTTTCTATTACAATGTTGTTAGGAACATGATACACATGATATACCAAGAGATTTTTCTCTTGGTATAACTTAAGAATATATTTATTGAGTTATAGGGAAAGTGATTTTTAAGCTCTACTAGATAATGACAAATCATTTCTCAAATGATTATGCTAATTTACATCTCCACTGTAGTGCACTTAAATCTAAGAACTGAACTGCACCAATAACTTAAATACTCATATTTCTCTCATCCCATCTCCCTGGACTTTTCATACAGATAATTTCTACCTTGTTTGTGTTTATCTTACTTTTTTAGAAAAAGGTGTATATCTTACATATGAATATCTAAACAGTATATCTTTTTAGTTCTGTTTGTTTTTTGCCCTGTTTTAAAATGGAGTGTTATACTTTATATAGTTCTCTAGGGCTTTTTTTACTCAGCATTATGTTACTTAGATTCATCTGTGTTTTGTTTGTAGCTGTGGTACATTCCTTCTCATTGCTGTATAATCTATTATATTAATATCTATATTCATTGTTTTTCTGATGACCTTTTTTATTGGTTCTAGTTGTTTTGTTGGGTACTACTAAACAACAACAATAGCAGCCACTGATGTAGTATTTACTGTTTCAGACACTTTTCTAAGGGCTTTACATTTGTGCTCTCATTTAACCTCACAGGAAACCAGTGAGGCAAGTTCTGTTTTATTTTCATTTGGTAGATAAGGGATCTGAGACAACTTGCCCAAGGAATCACAGGTGTCTAGTAGCTGGAGCCAGGATTCAGACCTAAGCTACCTAGTCCTTTAGTCTGCACTTGCACAGCATTTTGTTTTGGATTTGGGAAATACATTGTCTTTGTGTTCACAGACCCTTAAATACAAAAAAAAAATGGTGCTTGCTTAAAGACACAGTGTGTTTTAATGTTTTCTTTGTTCAAGTTTTAATGTTGAGAACAAGTTTCTAATCTTTGCTTCATTTGATTTTAATTTGAGAGATTAAAATGTTTGTGATTTACTTTTAACTCTAGCAAGCTAAACTAAGGGAGTATGTGAATACACTTATTGGGAAGGTCATCTTTAGTATAATAGCTCATAGTGCTCACATCTGGAAATCAGCACCATCTGCTGGCAAAGGGAAACAGTAACTTGGTATGTCATGGTATGTTTAGTGTTGTTTGGAAAACAGTATAGCCTTTCATGGGATTTTTCCTTTTGAAAACTGTTTCTGGGAGGAAGTAAATATTTTATAATTCTTCTGTGTATTGATTTTTATGCCCCAGTTTATTTTCCTTTAACTTCTAAGTATCAGTTATTATATATTGCACATTTACATAACTGAGACTGCATTTTTATGAGGAAAAAATACAACAAAAAGTATAGTTATATAAGTCTTGTCATTCTGTAATAGTCTTTTTCAGAGAATATACATAAAGTTATTCATTTGTTAGAGTAATGAGAGCAAGAGAAAAGCTATCTTATTGGACTAATATGAACTGCATTTAGTTTATTGCTCTCTTTTGACTTGGTGAAGTTATCCTGGTTTTGGTAGTCAGAGGAGGGGAATTAAGGGAAAATGAAGGCAGAGTTCTCAGTGATTAACCATGGGAAGCTCAACTCTTGGTATTAAACTAAATTCTCATTTCATCTTCCTATTTTTTAACTGTTTCAACTTTGATTTGTCAGTGGCCTCGCATCCTGTTTGTATCCTATTTTAGACTAACTTTTGTTATTTAGCACTATTCCTTGTCTTTTTTTTCTCTCTGTTAATCTAAGTGACTTAAAAATATATGAGAAATAAATTGCGTTCTTGTTCCATTTCATGTTATGTTGCAGTCCTTCTTTTCTGATATGTTTTCTTTAAGTGCTTTAAAGTTAAAAGTTCCTTAGATGCTACAATTTTAATTAAAGGTGAAGTTATAATCTTTACAGAAGGAGGAACATGATGATTCCTTAATGAGTGTTGGTTAAGTGAGTCATCAAAGAAATTTTAAAAAGCTAACGTGTTATAGAGCGGGAATGGCTGTTTAGGGAGCCTCTGGTGTGATTTGCTTACTTGTAAGTCTATGGAGCACAATAAACAATTCTTCTTTTGCCCTGTGGCTGTTTAACACTTGAAATGAGAACTATTTTTGTTTGAAATACTAGTGTGTTATAGGTATACTTTAGAAATACCTGAAATGCAATAAAGACTTATTTATTAGAAATAGCAGTAGTTACAGATTTTTAGACCATATGCCAAAATGTCACATAGCTGCATATAAAAACTCCAAGATTGGAACTTCCTTGGTGGTCCGTAGTTAAGATGCAGTGCTTTCACTGCAGGGGGCATGGATTTGATCCCTTAAGTTAGGGGGAAAAAATGTCAAGATTTCTCTTGTAGTTTAGGCTTTGACTCATGTTGAAAAAGTTGGCTTAAAGCTCAACATTCAGAAAACGAAGATCATGGCATCAGGTCCCACCACTTCATGGGAAAAAGATGGGGAAACAGTGGAAACAGTGTCAGACTTTATTTTTCTGGGCTCCAAAATCACTGCAGATGGTGACTTAGCCATGAAATTAAAAGACGCTTACTCCTTGGAAGGAAAGTTATGACCAACCTAGATAGCATATTCAAAAGCAGAGACATTACTTTGCCAACAAAGGTCCGGCTAGTCAAGGCTATGGTTTTTCCTGTGGTCATGTATGGATGTGAGAGTTGGACTGTGAAGAAGGCTGAGCGCTGAAGAATTGATGCTTTTGAACTGTGGTGTTGGAGAAGACTCTTGAGAGTCCCTTGGACTGCAAGGAGATCCAACCAGTCCATTCTGAAGGAGATCGGCCCTGGGATTTCTTTGGAGGGAATGATGCTAAAGCTGAAACTGCAGTACTTTGGCCACCTCATGCAAAGAGTTGACTCATTGGAAAAGACTCTGATGCTGGGAGGGATTGGGGGCAGGAGGAGAAGGGGACGACAGAGGATGAGATGGCTGGATGGCATCACTGACTCGATGGACGTGAGTCTGAGTGAACTCCAGGAGTTGGTGATGGACAGGGAGGCCTGGCATGTTGCGGTTCATGGGCTCGCAAAGAGTCGGACACGACTGAGCAACTGATCTCTGATCTGATCTGAAGATAGTTTCTGTGTGGAGAATGAAAATGAGGCCATTTGTATTATTTTTGTTTTGTTGTGTTTTTGTTTGAGTATTTTGAGCATACATTATTTTTATTTTATTTAAAAATATACTTTAAAAAATTGCTTAAGTGTAACTCTTTTCTTTTCCTGGCACCTAATCTACTTCCTAGAAATTTGTTTTACCTTTAAAGAGAGAATTTAAAGAGAGGCTTTCAAAATATTTTATAAACATGTAAAGTTTTTATATCATACCAGTCATTTTCAAGGAGAAGGCAATGGCACCCCACTCCAGTACTCTTGCCTGGAAAATCCCATGGACGGAGGAGCCTGGAAGGCTGCAGTCCATGGGGTTGCTGAGGGTCGGACATGATTGAACGACTTCAGTTTCACTTTTCACTTTCATGCATTGGAGAAGGAAATGGCAACCCACTCCAGTGTTCTTGCCTGGAGAAAAATCCCAGGGACGTGGGAGCCTGGTGGGCTACCTTCTGTGGGGTCGCACAGAGTCGGACATGACTGAAGTGATTTAGCAAGTCATTTTCAAAAAGCTTTTAACTATTCTTAGGTAATTTCTTTCTTTCTTTAAAGCTCTTTGATTATCAGATGGTTTTTTGATATATTTTGTGTTTTGCCTCCTGCTAATTTATTAACAAGAATACACAGAAGAACTGTACAAAAAAGATCTTCACGACCCAGATAATCACTATGGTGTGATCACTCACCTAGAGCCAGACATCCTGGAATGTGAAGTCAAGTGGGCCTTAGAAAGCATCACTATGAACAAAGCTAGTGGAGGTGATGGAATTCCAGTTGAGCTATTTCAAATCCTAAAAGATGATGCTGTGAAAGTGCTGCACTCAGTATGCCAGCAAATTTGGAAAACTCAGCAGTGGCCACAGGACTGGAAAAGGTCAGTTTTCATTCCAATCCCTAAGAAAGGCAATGCCAAAGAATGCTCGAACTACTGCACAATTGCACTCATCTCACACGCTAGTAAGGTAACGCTCAAAATTCTCCAAGCCAGGCTTCAGCAATACATGAACCGTGAACTTCCAGATGTTCAAGCTGGTTTTAGAAAAGGCAGAGGAACCAGAGATCAAATTGCCAACATCCACTGGATCATGGAAAAAGCAAGAGAGTTCCAGAAAAACATCTATTTCTGCTTTATTGACTATGCCAAAGGCTTTGACTGTGTGGATTACAATAAACTGTGGAAAATTCTGAAAGAGATGGGAATACCAGACCACCTGACCTCCTCTTGAGAAATCTGTATGCAGGTCAGGAAGCAACAGTTAGAACTGGACATGGAACAACAGACTGGTTCCAAATAGGTAAAGGAGTACGTCAAGGCTGTATATTGTCACCCTGCTTATTTAACTTATATTCAGAGTACATCATGAGAAATGCTGGACTGGAAGAAGCACAAGCTGGAATCAAGATTGCTGGGAGAACTGTCAATAACCTCAGATATGCAGATGACACCACCCTTATGGCAGAAAGTGAAGAGGAACTCAAAAGCCTCTTGATGAAAGTGAAAGTGCAGAGTGAAAAAGTTGGCTTAAAGCTCAACATTCAGAAAACGAAGATCATGGCATTTCGTCCCATCACTTCATGGAAAATAGATGGAGAAACAGTGGAAACAGTGTCAGACTTAATTTTTGGGGGCTCCAAAATGACTGCAGATGGTGACTGCAGCCATGAAATTAAAAGATGCTTACTCCTTGGAAGAAAAGTTATGATCAACCTAGATAGCATATTGAAAAGCAGAGATATTACTTTGCCAACTAAGGTCCGTCTAGTCAAGGCTATGGTTTTTCCTGTGGTCATGTATGGATATGAGAGTTGGACTGTGAAGAAGGCTGAGCGCTGAAGAATTGATGCTTTTGAACTGTGGTGTTGGAGAAGACTCTTGAGAGTCCCTTGGACTGCAAGGAGATCCAACCAGTCCATTCTGAAGGAGATCGGCCCTGGGATTTCTTTGGAAGGAATGATGCTAAAGCTGAAACTCCAGTACTTTGGCCACCTCATGAAGAGTTGACTCATTGGAGAAGACTCTGATGCTGGAAGGGATTGGGGGCAGGAGGAGAAGGGGACGACAGAGGATGAGATGGCTGGATGGCATCACTGACTCGATGGATGTGAGTTTGAGTAGACTCTGGGAGTTGGTGATGGACAGGGAGGCGTGGCATGCTGCGATTCATGGGGTCGCAAAGACTCGGACACGATTGAGTGAGTCAACTGAACTGAACTGAATTTATTAACTGTTAATAAGTTATTTAATTCAGGGCTACTTTTTATTATGCTGAGTTTTAGGTGAGGGTGTAACACAGTGAATGATTCCTGTCATTAAGGACTGTTATAATTTATTATAAAGATAAGGTATAGAAGAGCTACATTGTATATAGGAACCATCAGAATTTAGTCTGAACTGAGACTATAAAATGAAACTCCCAAAGTCAATGTATATGGTAGTATTTGAGTGAAATCTTCAAGAAAAGGAAGAATTGGTAAGTGGAGTTGAAGAGAGGGTGCTTCAGGCCTAACAAATCATTGCATCTTATACTTGGTCTCTGAAGTAATGTTTTGGTGAACAGTTTTCATATTCCATGAATACTTTTGGGAATTTGGATTTATGAACCATGAATTAAAATAAGATTAACAACTTCTTTTAGAAAAGATAGAGTACCTCTTTTGAGCAGTATATTCCTCATTGCTTCCAGATAAATATTTTGCTTTAAGCACAAAATTGTCTGCCAGAGAGTATTAGGAATATGGGAGTGGGGGAGTGCTATGTCTTCCTATCAATAGTACTGTTAAATTGTTGAACAGATGCTTAGAACAAATGAAGCTGCAGAAAATAACTCACCTGAGGAGTGAATTATTCTTAAACTAATATCACAATTTAATTGGTTGAAACTTAAACTTACTCAACTGAGTTGAAGAACAAGCTTCATATTCTTTTAACTGTATGGAAATGTGTTTTTCCTTAACATGAATGAATCTGTCTTGTTGAGAGCTGTGACCTTTCTCTGTATAGGTTGCAGTTTATACACAAAGGGGCACAGGTAAAGATGTAAGTGGGGTTGAAATGCTTCTCCTTGCTCAGCTACCAAAGGCTCTTTTCTAATTCCAAAGACACTCTCTACCTAGAGAGGGCTTCCCTTGTGGCTCAGCTGGTAAAGAATCCACCTGCCATGCGGGAGACCTGGGTTTGATCCCTGGGTTGGGAAGATCCCCTGGAGAAGGGAAAGGCTGCCCACTCCAGTATTCCGGCCTGAAGGATTCCATGGACTGTATGGTCCATGGTGTCACAAAGAGTCGGACACGACTGAGGGCCTTTCACTTTGTATCTAGAGATACTCAAAAGCAGAAGTGATTATCAAGTTCAAGTTCAGTTGCTCAGTCATGTCTGACTCGTTGTGACCCCGTGGACTGCAGCACGCCAGGCCTCCCTGTCCATCACCAACTCCCAGAGTCTACTCAAACTCATGTCCATTGAGTTGGTGATGCCATCCAACCATCTCATCCTCTGTCATCCCCTTCTCCTACCACCTTCCATCTTTCCCAGCATCAGGGTCTTTTCCAGTGAGTCAGCTCTTCGCATCAGGTGGCCAAAGTATTGAAGTTTCAGCTTCAACATCAGTCCTTCCAATGAATATTCAGGACTAATCTCCTTTAGGATGGACTGCTTGGATCTCCTTGCTGTCCAAGGGACTCTCAAGAGTCTTCTCCAACACTACAGTTCAAAAGCATCAATTCTTTGGTGCTCAGCTTTCTTTGTAGTCCAACTCTCACATCCATACATGACTAATGGAAAAAGCATAGCTTTGAGTAGACGGACCTTTGTTGGCAAAGTAATGTCTCTGTTTTTTAATATGCTGTCTAGTTTGGTCATAACTTTTCTTCCAAGGAGCAAGCTTTTTTAAATTTTATGTCTGCAGTCACCATCTGCAGTGATTTTGGAGCTCCCCCCAAAAATCAAGCCTCTCACTGTTTCCATTGTTTCCCATCTATTTGCTCTAAAGTGATGGGACCAGATGTCATGATCTTAGTTTTCTGAATGTTGAGTTTTAAGCCAACTTTTTGACTCTCCTTTCACTTTCATCAAGAGGCTCTTTAGTTCTTCGCTTTCTGCCATAATGGTGATTATACACTTGCTTTATATTGTTGGTGCATTCAGTACTTAGCTTCTAGAGTAGTATAGACACAGATTAGGAACTTACAGCATATATAGAGTACTCAGAAGTACAAAATTTATATTCCTCTTTCATTATGACTTTTTGGCAGATTTTTTTATGTGCTTCATGTGATTTAAAAAATTCACTTTGGAACTTCCCTGGCAGTCCAGTGGTTAACACTCTATGCTTTCCTGCAGGGAGCATGGATTGTTCCCTGGTTGGGGAACTAAGATCCCACGTGCCTCATGGAGCAGCCAAGAAAAAAAAAAACGACTTAATTCAGATCATTTGTGGTTTTCTTGCAGTCAAATTCCATGTTTATTTGGATAATTCCATTTGTTGTGTTTTATCAGATTGTTATTGCTGATACGCTAGATTTTTTTGTTCTGATTACAGTCATATTAAAATATTTAAATTTTAATTTCAGGTATATTGCATTTTTTTGCCCATGTGACCTAATTTCCCAGGCATACTCATTCCTACCTGTTCAACTGTTGGCTGCGGGAATGAAGGAAGTGACCAGAACTTGGAAAATAGTAGGTGGAGTCACACATGCTAATAGCTATTACAAAAATGGCTGGATAGTCATGATAGCTATTGGATGGGCCCGAGGTAATATTAATAACATATGTTCATAAATATTCTGTTATTGGTGTACTACAAGTACTGAATAGTTCTTTGGTTACATTAATGGGGACCACATACTTTAGTAACAGAGACTTCTTTGGAAGATGAAAGCTTTGTTTTTGTTGGCTGGTTAATTTAATTCAAAACTGGCACTCTTAACTATTACTAGTCATCAGCCATTATTTTACAGCTGATTGTCTTAAAATATACAATATATATTATTGGTTTATTTAATAGCTGTAACCAGAGAGATTCATAGTTAATTAAGGTGTAGCTGTCACCATATAAAAAACAAGTTTACATAAGAAATTATGTGGTTTATCTAATTAAAGAAATTTTGCTCTTTGTTTTTTCTGTATTTTTTTCCATCTTGAATAATCTGAAATAGTAAATGTGATTGATTATGGGTTTATGTTCACCCTATATTATCTACCTTTATTGTTCTTTTATAAGTTGAAATTAAATTTTCAGTGTGTTGTTACAGTTATTGCACCTAAAACTAAAATCAGAGAAGGAAATGATAAAGCAGAGGAGTTTATTTTTTCAGGTCAGAAACAAACCTCAAGTTACATCTCTGTCTGAGACCCCAGTTTTAACCTTAATTGTAGTACAGTAGACAGCTGCCAAGAAAGAATTGCAGTTGTCTTGGTACCATAAATGTACAAAGCAACTTTTTTCTTCCTCCCTAGAATTATAGCTTGGAATTTTAAGTCAGGAGATAGAATTATGGCTTCATTTCATATATTTTCTCAAGAATATTTGGTTAAGTAGTCTTGTTTTTGGAGAAGGCAATGGCACCCCACTCCAGTACTTTTGCCTAGAAAATCCCATGGATGGAGGAGCCTGGTAGGCTGCAGTCCATGGGGTCGCTAAGAGTTGGACACGACTGAGCGACTTCACTTTCACTTTTCACTTTCATGCATTGGAGAAGGAAATGGCAACCCACTCCAGTGTTCTTGCCTGGAGAATCCCAGGGACGGGAAGCCTGGTAGGCTGCCATCTACGGGGTCGCACAGAGTCGGACATGACTGAAGCGACTTAGCAGCAGCAGCAGCATTCTTGTTTTGGTAGCTCAGATGGTAAAGTATCAGCCTGCAGTGCAGGAGACCTGGGTTGCATTCCTGGCTCAGGAAGATCCCCTGGAAAAGGGAATGGCTACTCACTCCAGTATCCTTTCCTGGAGAAGTCCATTGACAGAGGAAACTAGTGGGCTGTAGTCCATGGGCTTGCAAAGAGTCTGCATGACTGAACAACTAACACATTCCTATCTTATCTTGGCCTTTTTAGGTGCAGGTGGTAGCATTATCACGAATTTTGAGCAGTTGGTAAAAGGATGTTGGAAACCAGAAGCCGAAGAATGGCTGAAGATGTCCTAGTGAGTTTGTATAGACTGTACTGAGACGTGGTCTTTTATCTTTAGATTTTACCAAATTTATTTTTAAAACATTTTGGACTCTATATGTGAATGAAACAAACAAACAGAAAGACAAAATGATAATGGGGAGAAAACCAGGAAACCTATCTTTTTTTTTTTTTTTTTTCAGAAAGTCTACTGTCTTAAATGTAGCTTTAAAAATAAATATTGATTACTTTTTCTGTGGGTTCCTCCTCTTAGAAAATAAAACCAAACAAAAGCTCTTGGATTGTTGTAGGGTTGTGGGAAGAGAGTGCATTTATGAACTGAGAACAGGAGCAGACTTCTCTGGAATCAGTGGCAGCCTCTTGGCATTTTCATTAATGGCTACATCATCGCCCAGATTCCAAATTATTCATAGTTCTGGTAGTAAAATGTCAAACTTATGTGAATAGTCAATACATTATCAAAAAGCTCTGTTAGTTACTTTAAAAATGAGAGTTGAGTAACTACATACAAAAAATAAGAAAAAGAGGAAATAACCCATTCTGTGTTTGTACAATTCATACCACCTTTTGCACCCATTTAGGAGAATTTAATTGTTAGATTTCTCTACAGACATTGACCCAATCAAATAAGTCAGAAATGTATTCCTGATGCAACTGAAAATGAAATAGAGAAATATAGTTACCATTTGCACAGTTCAGTAAGGAAAGACTTAGGCTTTAATGGCCATAATAAGCAAGGTGAGGAAGACTTAATGTAAAATAAACTCATTAGAATGGATTAAAAATGAAGGTTGAGAAGTAGTATGAATGATGAAGTATGTGTTTGAATGAACCAGTAGATTTCAGGATGTTTAACTTAGAATGTATCTCTTAAAGCTTGAATGAAGTAATTTAGAAATGGAACAAAGGAAGCTTTGATTGATAAATAAGTAAATAAGTTATAAATAAGACATTAGTGAAAGGGGACATTTTTCTCATTTTGAGTATATGCCTTGAAATTTCTTCCATGAAACATTTCTTTTCTTTTTTTTTTTTTTTAAATTTTATTTTATTTTTAAACTTTACAATATTGTATTAGTTTTGCCAAATATCGAGATGAATCCGCCACAGGTATACCTGTGTTCCCCATCTTGAACCCTCCTCCCTCCTCGCTCCCCATACCCTCCCTCTGAGTCGTCCCAGTGCACCAGCCCCAAGCATCCAGTATCGTGCATCGAACCTGGACTGGCGACTCGTTTCATACATGATAGTATACATGTTTCAATGCCATTCTCCCAAATCTCCCCACCCTCTCCATCTCCCTCTCCCACAGAGTCCATAAGACTGATCTATACATTGGTGTCTCTTTTGTTGTCTCGTACACAGGGTTATTGTTACCATCTATCTAAATTCCATATATATGCGTTAGTATACTGTACTGGTGTTTTTCTTTCTGGCTTACTTCACTCTGTAAATAGGCTCCAGTTTCATCCATCTCTTTAGAACTGATTCAAATGTATCCTTTTTAATGGCTGAGTAATACTCCATTGTGTATATGTACCACAGCTTTCTTATCCATTCATCTGCTGATGGGCATCTAGGTTGCTTCCATGTCCTGGCTATTATAAACAGTGCATGGGACCTAATTAAACTTAAAAGCTTCTGCACAACAAAGGAAACTATTAGCAAGGTGAAAAGGCAGCTTTCAGAATGGGAGAAAATAATAGCAAATGAAGCAACTGACAAACAACTAATCTCAAAAATATCCTACAGCTCAACTCCAGAAAAATAAATGACCCAATCAAAAAATGGGCCAAAGAACTAAATAGACGTTTCTCCAAAGAAGACATACAGATGGCTAACAAACACATGAAAAGATGCTCAACATCACTCATTATCAGAGAAATGCAAATCAAAACCACTATGAGGTACCATTTCACGCCAGTCAGAATGGCTGCGATCCAAAAGTCTACAAGCAATAAATGCTGGAGAGGGTGTGGAGAAAAGGGAACTCTTTTACACTGTTGGTGGGAATGCAAACTAGTACAGCCACTATGGAGAACAGTGTGGAGATTCCTTAAAAAACTGGAAATAGAACTGCCTTATGATCCAGCAATCCCACTGCTGGGCATACATACTGAGGAAACCATGAAACATTTCTCAAGGCTGTAAAACTGAAATCAAGTTGTGATTGTCCTCTTTTTAAAACCTTGTAGTGTCTGCCCAACTGGTCTCTGAGACCCTCCAAGATATGTGTCTCCACCACACCCAATTTGCTTTGACTTCAGCTCTCACTGTTCTCTCCCTTGCTCACTGCACTGTATCCTTGAACAAGCCAGGTGTTGTCTGTTTTAAAACTAACTTCTCTCTCTGTCTAGAATATTTTTCCTTAGGTGGCTAGCTCCCTTATCTACTTTGCTCAACGTAGTTTTTCAGAGCTTAACTTCTCAATGAAAACTACCTTACTTAAAATTGAAACACTTCCCTCTATTCCCCCCACCCAGCATTTATCATATTTTATAATTTACTTATCCATTATGTTTGTTTTTCTATCCCCTTGGCTTTCCCTCATGCTTCAAAGAATACCAGAGGCCAAGTACAGGGATTTTCTCTCTTTTGATTGCTTTTATATCTGAAGCACCTACCACATAGTAGATAGTTAGTAAATGCTATGTGAATGATTGAATGATTTAACAGTTTGTCAAGTGAAATCATGGGGTCCATTATGATATTTTGTGTATGTGTGTCCATTATGATATTTTGTGTATGCATGTATGTGTGTGTGTGTGAAACTTGGAAAATAGTTCTGTGTGTGTGTGTGTGAGAAAGTGGAAGTGTTAGCTGTTCAGTTGTGTCCGACTCTTTTGCTACTCCCATAGACAGCCCGCCAGGCTTCTGTGTCCATGAAATTTCCCAGGCAAGAATACTGGAGTGGGTTGCCATTCCTTTCTCCAGGGAATCTTCCTAACGAGGGATCAAACCCATGTCTCCTGCATTGGCAGGTGGATTCTTTTACCACTGAGCCACCAGGGAAGGCCATGTGTGTATTTATGTATACAGTCCATGGGATCACGAAGAGTTGGACATGACTGAGCCACTGAGCATGCATGCACACAAATATGACACAGGGGATCCATGCCATTAGTCAAGATGATCCTCCACAGACTTTTCCTGGATAATCTCATCTTTATTCCTGGCTTCTGCTGTGAGAGCTGAATGGGTCCATGAATTACACACCTAATCTCTTAACACTAGCAAAAGTTGCCTAGCCACATCCTTAACTTTCTCTCCACAGCTAGCTTTTCCTAAGAATAACTCTCCTAATTTTGTCATTTTTTACAGACTGGATAGGCTGATAATTTCCCAAATCATCAAGTCTTGTTTTTTTTGTTTAGCAGTTATTCCCTCAATTCAAAGCTTTCCTTTCACACTTCATTGTAAGAAGCAAGAAGAAACCAACTCAGACCATCAGCAGTTTGCTTCCAAATCTCAACTAAATATCCAAGTTCACAGATTATGCTTTCCACAAAACTGTAGCACATGTAACTAAATACCTTTCTTTCCGTTTCCAGTATCATGTTCCTCATTTCCTTCTGAGACCTCACCAGCACCTCTAATGTTCGTGTTTTTACCAACATTCTGTTTATTCCAACATACATATTCTCTAAGACCATAAAGGGTTTCTCCACTATGCAAAAGTGTTTGGTAATAAATATATGGATGTATATATGTATGTGTTGTTTAGTCACTGAGTTGTGTCCAACTCTTTGTGACTCCATGGATTGTAGCCGGCCAGGCTCTTCTGTCCATGGGATTTCCCCAGCAAGAATACTGGAGTGCGTTGCCATTTCCTACTCCAGGGGATCTTCCTGACACAGGGATTGAACCTGTGTCTCTTGTGTCTCCTGCAATGGCAGGAAGATTCTTTACCAACTCTACCACCTGGGAAGCCCATGTGTCACACATGCTGCTGCTGCTGCTAAGTCGCTTCAGTCGTGTCTGATTCTGTGTGACCCCATACATGGCAGCCCACCAGGCTCCCCCATCCCTGGGATTCTCCAGGCAAGAGTACTGGAGTGGTTTGCCATTGCCTTCTCCGTGTGTCACACATAGGAAGCCCTAAAGATTTTTGAAGATGTTATATCAACGGAATCACTGTCAGGTTGGACTGAAAAGGACAGAGATAAGATGAAATAAAAGAATTCAGACTGTCAAAATTCTATGGTTAGTAACAGGCTGATAAAACTTCTTAGCTGTACACATAGGCTACCATTCAGGGAAAAGGAAGTATGGCTTTAAGGTGGGAATTGTGGTCTTAGAAACCGAGGTTAGACCCATAGGCTGGAATCACAGGTGAATAAGCCAGAGTCATGAGTGCAGAGATTAGAGCTGCAGACTCGGAGGGTGGACTCCCTTAAGCCATGGAGAGTTAGTCCTGGGCCTTGAAATCTAATGGAATTTGACCTGCTGAATTTTGAAATTGCATAGGTCTGTGATCACTTTCTTCTTTACATTTTCTTCCTTTTGGAATAGCAGTGTCTGTAGCTGTTATCCTTGCCCGTTCCACCATTGTATTTTGGAAGCAGATTGCTATATACTAGATTCACAGGAAATTAATAGGCATAAGAATTTTCTGAATGCATTCTGATCTTCCTAACTAATCTCACTGTCTTCTAAATCCTAATGCTGCTTCAACCACCTGCTCCAATTTATTGTTTTCACAATCCTTGCTCCTCTGATTCATTGCTTGTGAATTTATGCTCTAAGAGAACACAATCCAAAATACAGTGTGTATATGCTGAGATGCCTTTGATGAGGCACTCTGTTATAGAAACTGAACTATTAGAAACAGAGTAGCAAAATGACATTAAGACAATGTCTTAGTGGAATTAACCAATTTTTAAATCTCATCCTTTTAAAAAAGTCAGTTTGGTGTACATTTTATGATGTAATTGTATAGGTACGTAATTATAAAATAATTGATATATATTAAGGAGTGTCTTAAACACTTTTACCATTAGAGACTCACAGTCAAAAAGCTTGTGAACCACTGTCCTAAAACAGGAACGCTGCCCAGTTATTGGTAAGCAAGATCCAAATCCTGTTACCCCAGCCTAATTCTGTTTTGAACTCAATCCTTAGTTTGTACTAATTAAAGAAAGAACTTATTTTTCACAGAGTTACTTATAGGGACTTTTACATTTGTCATGTTTTACAGTATGGCTCTCTGAGAGTTTATTATTTATCTTTTTCTAGTTGTAAGCATAAACAGCTAGAAAATGATGTTACTGAGATATACTTTAAGTGTGTGGCAAATATATGACATGAAAATAGTACTTCTTATTTGTAGATTAATATCTTATTATAGACTTTAAGATATTGGCTAATGCTAATGTTTTGTACAGGAGTTAGCTAAGTAATGTGCTGGTGCTGGCTCATGCTGTTTTATGAGACCGATTATGCACAGCAGCCTGAAGTGGGCTCTGGGAGTACAGTTGGCCCTGTATATCCAAGGTTTCTGCCTTTGTATTAACCAACTGTGGACCAAAAATATTTGTTAAAAATTCCAGAAAGTTTCTGAAAGCAAACTGAATTTTTCATATGCTGAGAGCTATTTACGTAGTATTCATATTGTATTTACAACTGTTTACGTGGCGTTTATATTGGTATTATAAATATTCTGGAGATTATTTACAGTTTGTGGGAGGATGTGCATAGATGATATGCAATTACATCAGTATATATAAGGGACTTGAGCATCAGTGAGTTTTGGTATTTGTGGGGGGTCCTGCCAGGAGAAAATATCAATAACCTTAGATATGCAGATGACACCACCCTTATGGCAGAAAGTGAAGAGGAACTAAAAAGCCTCTTGATGAAGATGAAAGAAGAGAGTGAAAAAGTTGGCTTAAAACTCAACATTCAGAAAACGAAGATCATGGCATCTGGTCCCATCACTTCATGGGAAATAGATGGGGAAACAGTGGAAACAGTGTCAGACTTTATTTTTGGGGGCTCCAAAATCACTGCAGCTGGTGACTGCAGCCATGAAATTAAAAGACGCTTACTGCTTGGAAGAAAAGTTGTGACCAACCTAGATAGTTTGTTGAAAAGCAGAGATATTACTTTGCCAACAAAGGTCCGTCTAGTCAAGGCTATGGTTTTTCCTATGGTCATGTATGAATGTGAGAGTTGGACTATGAAGAAGGCTGAGCGCCGAAGAATTGATGCTTTTGAACTGCGGTGTTGAAGAAGACTCTTGAGAGTCCCTTGGACTGCAAGGAGATCCAACCAGTCCATTCTGAAGGAGATCAGCCCTGGGATTTCTTTGGAAGGACTGATGCTAAAGCTGAAACTGCAGTACTTTGGCCACCTCATGCAAAGAGTTGACTCATTGGAAAAGACTCTGATGCTGGAAGGGATTGGGGGCAGGAGGAGAAGGGGACGACAGAGGATGAGATGGCTGGATGGCATCACTGACTCGATGGATGTGAGTCTGAGTGAACTCCGGGAGTTGGTGATGGACAGGGAGATGTGGTGTGCTGCGATTCATGGGGTCGCAAAGAGTTGGACATGACTGAGCGACTGAACTGAACTGAACTGGATCAAATTGCCTGCGAATACCACAAGATATTTACACCTTAGAAGATGAGGAACTGCTACAGATCAAGACTTTCTTTTCCATTCCCCATCCCACCCGAGGAGCTTGGTTAGCACTGTAAGATTTTTCAGGATTAATAAGCTTTTCTCAAATCATGCTATAGAACGTGGGACTTTCGTATCCTTTTGAAACAATGTTATATGGTCAATTCAGAAATATTGCATATACAAAAGTACTGTCTTATCAGAAAGTCACAGTATGTATGAACATTCTAAAATCTGATACTTTATGCTGAGAAGAAGGGTGTTTAACTTTATATAACTCAGCATTTCCAAAAGTTTATAGAATTCATTTTTGTGTTACATCTATTAATAACTCATTTAATTAATATTTTGAGACTACTCTGAGAAATATAGAGATAAATCATGCTTAATACTTACTGAGTTAAAATGTGTTTTATTTTCAGCCCTGCCAAGGTAACCCTGCTTGGATCAGTTATCTTCACATTTCAGCAAACCAAGTATTTGGCAATATCAAAGCATAATCTTATGTTCCTCTTTACTGTGTTTCTTGTGGCCACGAAGGTAGGTGCTCAAAGTAGCAATAAATCAGTATTATAGATTATGTGTAACCAGAATTCTGCATAAGGCAAATAACAGAAATAATTACTTTGTATGATAGTCTAAAAATATCAGTTTTGGGGAGTTTATTCAGCACATCCATGACTTACTGAAACATAGCTCTTCTATGATTCCTCGTTTGATTTATGCTGAGGCTATCATGAAGGATTTGCAGATAGCCTTTTAATACGTCTGCCTGCAATGCAGTAGACCCAGGTTTGATCACTGGGTCAGAAAGACCTCCTGGAGAAGGGAATGGCAACCCCCTCCAGTATTCTTGCCTTGAGAATTCCATGGATAGTGGAGCCTGGCAGGCTACAGTCCATGGGGTCACAAGGAGTCAGACATAACTGACTAACCCTTTGACTTTGTAATACGTTGGAGGCCAGAGAGTAGCAGAAATAGCCAAGGCTGATCAGAGACTGCAAAGTATTGTGTCATTTGTAAAATGAGGTACTTTGCGTAGATGTTCTCTGAAGTTCTTTTAAACTTTTAATATTTTTATATTAGTACATATTTGTGGTTAATCTCTTTAATTACTATTGCCTGATTGGATGTTTTATCCCTTCTTAAAGATAGGAAATAGTACGATATCATAGGTTTTAGAGACAGGCAGTCTTAAATTCAAATCCTAGCTTTGTTGTCTAATCACTGAATAGGCAAGTTACTCAGTATCTCTGAACCTGATTTCCTCATCTTCACTGTATCGATTGTTGACAGGATTGGAGATGACATGTATTATTCTATGACTGTGTCTGACACATCTTATGAATTTTACTTGCAGCTTTATGATGAGACTAATTCTGATTATTATTCTTAAAGTTATTATATATTGTTCACTGGTATACGGTTGATTTTTTTAAATTTTATTTTATTTTTAAACTTTACAGTATTATATTGGTTTTGCCAAACATCGAAATGAATCCGCCACAGGTATACACATGTTCCCCATTCTGAACCTCCCTCCCTCCTCCCTCCCCATACCATCCCTCTGAGTCGTCCCAGTGCACCAGCCCCAAACATCCAGTATCATGCATCGAACCTGGACTGGCAACTCGTT
Organism: Bos grunniens; assembly: GCF_055505025.1. Classification (NCBI taxonomy): domain Eukaryota; kingdom Metazoa; phylum Chordata; class Mammalia; order Artiodactyla; family Bovidae; genus Bos; species Bos grunniens. The sequence goes on from NC_141172.1 coordinate 95,126,730, forward strand.
TCATACATGATAGTATACATATTTCAATGCCATTCTCCCAAATCTTCCCACCGTCTCCCTCTCCCACAGAGTTCATAAGACTGTTCTATACATCAGTGTCTCTTTTGCTGTCTCATATACAGGGTTATTGTTACCATCTTTCTAAATTCCATATGTATGTGTTAGTATACTGTATTGGTGTTTTTCTTTCTGGCTTACTTCACTCTGTATAATAGGCTCCAGTTTCATCCACCTCATTAGAACTGATGCAAATGTTTTCTTTTTAATGGCTGAGTAATACTCCATTGTGTATATGTACCACAGCTTTCTTATCCATTCATCTGCTGATGGACATCTAGGTTGCTTCCATGTCCTGGCTATTATGAACAGTGCTGTGATGAACATTGGGGTACACGTGTCTCTTTCCCTTCTGGTTTCCTCAGTGTGTATGCCCAGCAGTGGGATTGCTGGATCATAAGGCAGTTCTATTTCCAGTTTTTTAAGGAATCTCCACACTGTTCTCCATAGTGGCTGTACTAGTTTGCATTCTCACCAACAGTGTAAGAGGGTTCCCTTTTCCACACCCTCTCCAGCATTTATTGCTTGTAGACTTTTGGATCGCAGCCATTCTGACTGGCATGAAATGGTACCTCATAGTGGTTTTGATTTGCATTTCTCTGATAATGAGTGATGTTGAGCATCTTTTCATGTGTTTGTTAGCCATCTGTATGTCTTCTTTGGAGAAATGTCTATTTAGTTCTTTGGCCCATTTTTTGATTGGGTCATTTATTTTTCTGGAATTGAGCTGTAGGAGTTGCTTGTATATTTTTGAGATTAGTTGTTTGTCAGTTGCTTCATTTGCTATTATTTTCTCCCATTCTGAAGGCTGTCTTTTCACCTTGCTAATAGTTTCCTTTGTTGTGCAGAAGCTTTTAAGGTTAGTTAGGTCCCATTTGTTTATTTTTGCTTTTATTTCCAATATTCTGGGACGTGGGTCATAGAGGATCCTGCTGTGATGTATGTCGGAGAGTGTTTTGCCTATATTCTCCTCTAGGAGTTTTATAGTTTCTGGTCTTACGTTGAGATCTTTAATCCATTTTGAGTTTATTTTTGTGTATGGTGTTAGAAAGGGTTCTAGTTTCATTCTTTTACAAGTGGTTGACCAGTTTTCCCAGCACCACTTGTTAAAGAGATTATCTTTAATCCATTGTATATTCTTGCCTCCTTTGTCAAAGATAAGGTGACCATATGTGCGTGGATTTATCTCTGGGCTTTCTATTTTGTTCCATTGATCAATATTTCTGTCTTTGTGCCAGTACCATACTATCTTGATGACTGTGGCTTTGTAGTAGAGCCTGAAGTCAGGTAGGTTGATTCCTTCAGTTCCATTCTTCTTTCTGAAGATAGCTTTGGCTATTTGAGTTTTTTTGTATTTCCATACAAATTGTGAAATTATTTGTTCTAGCTCTGTGAAGAATACCGTTGGTAGCTTGATAGGGATTGCGTTGAATCTATAAATTGCTTTGGGTAGTATACTCATTTTCACTATATTGATTCTTCCAATCCATGAACAAGGTATATTTCTCCATCTATTAGTGTCCTCTTTGATTTCTTTCACCAGTGTTTTATAGTTTTCTATATATAGGTCTTTAGTTTCTTTAGGTAGATATATTCCTAAGTATTTTATTCTTTCCATTGCAATGGTGAATGGAATTGTTTCCTTAATTTCTCTTTCTTTTTCTCATTATTAGTGTATAGGAATGCAAGGGATTTCTGTGTGTTGATTTTATATCCTGCAACTTTACTATAATCATTGATTAGGTCTAGTAATTTTCTGGTGGAGTCTTTAGGGTTTTCTATGTAGAGGATCATGTCATCTGCAAACAGAGTTTTACTTCTTCTTTTCCAATTTGGATTCCTGTTATTTCTTTTTCTGCTCTGATTGCTGTGGCCAAAACTTCCAAAACTATGTTGAATAGTAATGGTGAAAGTGGGCACCCTTGTCTTGTTCCTGACTTTAGAGGAAATGCTTTCAATTTTTCACCATTGAGGATAATGTTTGCTGTGGGTTTGTCATATATAGCTTTTATTATGTTGAGGTATGTTCCTTCTATTCCTGCTTTCTGGAGAGTTTTTGTCATAAATGGATGTTGAATTTTGTCAAAGGCTTTCTCTGCACCTATTGAGATAATCATATGGTTTTTATTTTTCAATTTGTTAATGTGGTGTATTACATTGATTGATTTGTGGATATTGAAGAATCCTTGCATCCCTGGGATAAAGCCCATTTGGTCATGGTGTATGATCTTTTTAATGTGTTGTTGGATTCTGATTGCTAGAATTTTGTTAAGGATTTTTGCATCTATGTTCATCAGTGATATTGGCCTGTAGTTTTCTTTTTTTGTGGGATCTTTGTCAGGTTTTGGTATCAGGGTGATGGTGGCCTCATAGAATGAGTTTGGAAGTTTACCTTCCTCTGCAATTTTCTGGAAGAGTTTGAGCAGGATAGGTGTTAGCTCTTCTCTAAATTTTTGGTAGAATTCAGCTGTGAAGCCGTCTGGACCTGGGCTTTTGTTTGCTGGAAGATTTTTGATTACAGTTTCAATTTCCGTGCTTGTGATGGGTCTGTTAAGATTTTCTATTTCTTCCTGGTCCAGTTTTGGAAAGTTGTAGTTTTCTAAGAATTTGTCCATTTCTTCCACGTTGTCCATTTTATTGGCATATAATTGTTGATAGTAGTCTCTTATGATCCTTTGTATTTCTGTGTTGTCTGTTGTGATCTCTCCATTTTTATTTCTAATTTTATTGATGTGATTTTTCTCCCTTTGTTTCTTGATGAGTCTGGCTAATGGTTTGCCAATTTTATTTATCCTTTCAAAGAACCAGCTTTTGGCTTTGTTGATTTTTGCTATGGTCTCTTTTGTTTCTTTTGCATTTATTTCTGCCCTAATTTTTAAGATTTCTTTCCTTCTACTAACCCTGGGGTTCTTCATTTCTTCCTTTTCTAGTTGCTTTAGGTGTAGAATTAGGTTATTTATTTGACTTTTTTCTTGTTTCTTGAGGTATGACTGTATTGCTATGAACTTTCCCCTTAGGACTGCTTTTACAGTGTCCTGCAGGTTTTGGGTTGTTGTGTTTTCATTTTCATTCGTTTCTATGCATATTTTGATTTCTTTTTTGATTTCTTCTGTGATTTGTTGGTTATTCAGCAGCTACAGTTGATTTTTAAAGTATTATTTAAGCCTAGAGAAATCTTATAGATAACTCTGTCAGCATAGATACTTCTGGCTAAAACCATACCTATGAGATGCTTAGAAGGAAAACAGAATATGTTATTTAAATTTATATCTTAGAAAGAATCAAATCACTGTAGAGATCATTTTTTTTTTCCAGTATTCTCTGCAGTAGAGGTCATCTGTGGTGGTTGTACTTCAGATGTCTAAGGCAAAATCTCTTCATATGTGCCCTCTTCTTCCAGTCATTAAATTTTGAGATGCTTTTTTTTTTTTTTTTGGTAATAGCTTTACTGAAGTACATTTTACACACTATACAATTCATCCATTTAAAGTGTTCAGTTCAGTGGTTTTTAGCACAGAGATGTGCTGCTGTTACCACAGTCGATATTAGAGCGTTTTTATCACCCCAAAATAAACCTCATACCCATTAGCATTCCCTTCATGTTTTTTCACATTCCACTTAACTGTAGGCAACCAGTGATCTACTTTATACCTATAAATTTGTCTATTCTAATATTTCATGTAAGTGAAGTCTTAAGCCTTGGACCAGTGGGGAAGTCCTCCCCAAAAAAATCTTTTTAGAAAATGATTTTTTTTAGAACTGCATTGTGGACAGTATATGTGGTTATTATATAACTGTATGTTATTGTTTGATATTTGTTGAGACTTCATTTTTATTGTTATTGATGAGATTTTGTAATTATTATTTGTATGTGTGAAAAGTAAATGTATTCTTTATTTTGAAGGCATAGGGAGTCTACCTTTATCTACATATATACTTGTTCGTTATGTTTCAGATATATAGTTACATTTTCCTTGTCTCATCTATTAATTTTCTTTTTTTCAGAGGGAAGTATGTTTAATTTATCTTTTCTTCTCCTCTTGTTTTTTTTCTTCCATTTTTTTCCTCCCTCCTGTCTTTTTTTCCTCCTTTCCTTTCTTCCATAGCCCAAGCAAGTTGAACATTCTTTGAATGTTCTGTCCTCGTGGCGGGGGTCCCAGTTTCTTTCAAGGAGGACTTATTTTACTTTTCCCACTTTCAAGTCCTTTGTGATTGTTAAAACTCAAGTCTCAGAGGAAAGAAACTTGTGCCAACTGAGACTCTTGGTATGGGGAAGGCACATGGGCTTTGGAATTAGACATGTTAAAATCTAGGCTTCACAATTTTGAGTAAGTCATTTATGTTTCTCAGGCTAGAATTATACATAACCCAGGGGATATATTTTGACATTATGTACAGTCATATTATAAATACGATGCATTATGTATCATTGATTAGTCTCAATGTTAATTTATTTTAAATGCTTTAAAGTTGAATATGAATATATTACAGAATAGAATCCAAAATTCACATACATTTTTAAGATAAAAAATGACATATTTGGCTTGTCTTTGGTTGTTGTTTTGGCTATTGGGATATTTGTATATTGGGATATATTTGGCTATTGGGATTCCCTGATAGCTCAGTTGGTAAAGAATCCTGCAGTGCAGGAGACCCCAGTTCAATTCCTGGATCAGGAAGATCTGCTGGAGAAGGGATAGGATACCCACTCCAGTATTCTTGGGCTTCTGTTGTGGCTCAGCTGGTAAAGAATCCGCCTGCAGTGCAGGAGACCTGGGTTTGATCTGTGGGTTGGGAACATCCCCTGGAGAAGGGAAAGGCTACCTACTCCAGTATTCTAGTCTGGAGAATTCCATGGACTATATATCTGTGGGGATGCAAAGAGTTGGACATGACTAAGTGACTGTCATTTCACTTGGTTATTTTGGCCAAGTTTACTTTCTCCCACCAGAGACAACTTGAGAAAAGTTTCAGAAGTATGAAATATCTTTTGGTTCCTCAGTGTAAGACATTATGTGAAATAGTGTAATTGTGAAATAAAAGAAAAGGAGACTGAGTGGTCAAGAATGATTAAAACTGAAAAGGCTGTTGAATTTTGAAATTAAGAGGTATTTGATAACCCTGGTAAAAGTAGTTTCAATGGACTGTTAGAGAATAGAAAACTATTTTTAATAGACTAGGTGAATAAGAGGAAGTAAAGACATAGAGTATGAACTACTTTAAAGGCATTTAGAGTTGAAACAAAAACAACTTGGGAGAGCAGTTTAGCAATATCTGACGAAGTTGGAGATTTATGTATCTTGTAAATTAGTAATTCCATTTCTGGTTGTAACCTATTTGAGTCTTTCAAGGTATACAGTACAGAGCACAGCTCTATCAGGATCTCTTAAAAAATGTTTTAGCAAAGAATAATTTACAAAAAACTTAGGAATGAGCTCCTTTAAAAATTAAAAAAAAAAATCAACTTTACTGTAGGAAAAGGAGTACGTCAAGGCTGTATATCGTCACCCTGCTTATTTAACTTATATGCAGAGTACGTCATGAGAAACGCTGGGCTGGAAGAAGCACAAGCTGGAATCAAGATTGCTGGGAGAACTATCAATAACCTCCGATATGCAGATGACACCACCCTTATGGCAGAAAGTGAAGAGGAACTCAAAAGCCTCTTGATGAAAGTGGAAGTGGAGAGTGAAAAAGTTGGCTTAAAGCTCAACATTCAGAAGACGAAGATCATGGCATCTGGTCCCATCGCTTCATGGGAAATAGATGGGAAAACAGTGGAAACAATGTCAGACTTTATTTTTGGGGGCTCCACAATCACTGCAGATGGTGACTGCAGCCATGAAATTAAAAGACGCTTACTCCTTGGAAGGAAAGTTATGACCAACCTAGATAGCATATTCAAAAGCAGAAACGTTACTTTGTCAACAAAGGTCCATCTAGTCAAGGCTATGGTTTTTCCTGTGGTCATGTATGGATGTGAGAGTTGGACTATGAAGAAAGCTGAACACCGAAGAACTGATGCTTTTGAACTGTGGTGTTGGAGAAGACTCTTGAGAGTCCCTTGGACTGCAAGGAGATCCAACCAGTCCATCCTAAAGGAGATCAGTCCTGGGTGTTCTTTGGAAGGAATGATGCTGAAGCTGAAACTCCAGTACTTCGGCCACCTCATGCAAAGAGTTGACTCATTGGAAAAGACTCTGATGCTGGGAGGGATTGGGGGCAGGAGGAGAAGGGGACGACAGGATGAGATGGCTGGATGGCATCACCGACTCAATGGACATGAGTTTGGGTGAACTCCGGGAGTTGGTGATGGACAGGGAGGCCTGGCATGCTGTGATTCATGGGGTTGCAAAGAGTTGGACACGACTGAGCGACTGAACTGAACTGAATTTGCATAATAAAATACACTCATTCTAGAGTTATAGTAAATTTGTATACCACTACAACCAAGATATGGAATGTTTCCATTACTTGGATAGGTTGCTTGTGCTCTACTCAAGTAAATCCCAACCACCACCCATGATGAAATAATACAGTATGCATCTTTGGTGTCTGGCTTCTTTTGCTCAGCAGAAGGTTTTTGAGATTTACCCATGTTGTTGCATATTCGTTTTTATTGCTAAGTAGCATTATATTCCATAGTTTGTTTATCTAAGGAGAGTAAAAAGTTGGCTTTAAACTCAACATTCAGAAAACTAAGATCAGGGCATTTGGTCCCATCACTTCATGGCAAATAGATGGGGAAACAGTGGAAACAATGACAGATTTTATTTTTGGGGGCTTCAAAATCATTGCAGATGGTGACTGTAGCCATAAAATTAAAAGACACTTACTCCTTGGAAGAAAAGTTATGACCAACCTAAATAGCATATTAAAAAGCAGAGACATTACTTTGCCAACAATGGTGCGTGTAGTCAAAGCTGTGGTTTTTCCAGTAGTCATATATGAATGTGAGAGTTGGACTATGAAGAAAGCTGAGCTCCAAAGAATTGATGCTTTTGAACTGTGGTGTTGGAGAAGACTGTTGAGAGTCCCTTGGACAGCAAGGAGATCCATCCTGTCCATCCTAAAGGAAATCAGTCCTGAATGTTCATTGGAAGGACTGATGCTGAAGCTGAAACTCCAATATTTTGGTCGCCTGATGCAAAGAACTGACTCATTTGAAAAGACCCTGATGCTGGGAAAGATGGAAGGTGGGAGGAGAAGGGGATGACAGAGGGTGAAATGGTTGGATGGCATCATCAACTCAGTGGACCTGAGTTTGAGTAAACTCCAAGAGTTGGTGATGGACAGGGATACCTGGCATGCTGCAGTTCATGGGGTCGCAAAGAGTCAGACACAACTGAGTGACTGAACTGAACTGTATTATCTATTAATGGATTTTGGATTATTTCCAACTTTTGATTATTTGACTAAGGTTGTTATGAATAAAGCTGCTATGAATATGTTTACTTTGTGTGGAGATATGTTTTCATTTCTCTTGGATAGATAATAGAATTATTGGGTCATATGGAAAGTTTATGTTTAACTTTTTAAAAAATTTATCTTTAATTGAGGTAATGTTGGTTTATAACACACAAGTTTCGCATGTACATTGTAGTTCTAGTAGTGCAGAGACTACAGCTGTATGCTTACCATCAAAAGTTTACTTTAGGGAATTCCCTGGTGATTCAGTGGTTAGGACTCTGTGCTTCCACTGCTGGGGCCTGAGTTCAATCCCTGGTGGGGAACTAAGAGCTCACCAGCTGTGCAGTATAGCAAAAAAAATTTTTTTTAATTAAAAAAAAATATTTTCCATCTGTCACCATACAGTTGATTTCCTTTACTCATTTTTCCATCCTGCTTTGTCAGCTTTGTCTATCTTTTCAAAGAAACAGCTCTTAGTTTGATCTTTTCCATTGTCTTTTGAGTGTCTGTTTTGTTTCCATTCTGATTTTTATTATTTCCTTCTTTCTACTTATTTGTTCTTCAACTTTCTTTTGGTGCAAGGTTAGATTGTATATCTGAGATTTTTCTTGTTCCTTGCAGTAGGCCTTTAGTGCTATAAACTTCATTCTTCGTACCACTTTTGTATCATCCCATAGATTTTGGTGTATTGCATATTTATTTTCATTTATCTTCAGGTAGTTTTTGATTTCTCCTTTGATTTCTTCATTGACCCATAGTTGTTAAGTAACATGTTGTGTAGTCTCCACATATTTGTGACTCTGTCCATTTTCTTCTGGTAGTTTATTTCTAGTTTTATACCATTATGGTTGAAAAAGATTCTTGATCTGATTTCAGCCTTCTTAAATTTACTGAGACTTGTGTCCCAACATATGGTCTATCCTTGAGAAAATTCTGTGTGCAGTTGAGAAGAATATGTATTTTGCTGTGTTTGGATGGACTGCTCTATGCAAATCTATCAAATCTATCTGATTTAATGTTTCATTTAAGGCTGCTGTTTCCTTATTGACTTTGTGTCTAGATGATCTATCCAGTGATGTAAGTGGTGTATTAGAGTCCCCTACTATTATTGTGTTGTTATCAATTTCTCCCTTTCAGTTCAGTTCAATTCAGTTCAGTTCAGTCGCTCAGTTGTATCCGACTCTTTGCGACCCCATGAATCGCAGCACGCCAGGCCTCGCTGTCCATCACCAACTCCCGGAGTTCACTTCAGACTCACATCTATTGAGTCAGTGATGCCATCCAGCCATCTCATCCTGTCGTCCCCTTCTCCTCCTGCCCCCAGTCCCTCCCAGCATGAGAGTCTTTTCCAATGAGTCAACTTTTCGCATGAGGTGGCCAAAGTACTGGAGTTTCAGCTTTAGCATCATTCCTTCCAAAGAAATCCCAGGGCTGATCACCTTCAGAATAGACTGGTTGGATCTCCTTGCAGTCCAGTGGACTCTCAAGAGTCTTCTCCAACACCACAGTTCAAAAGCATCAATTCTTTGGCACTCAGCCTTCCTCATAGTCCAACTCTCACATCCAGTGACCACTGGAAAAACCATAGCCTTGACTAGATGGACCTTTGTTGGCAAAGTAATGTCTCTGCTTTTCAACATGCTATCTAGGTTGGTCATAACTTTTCTTCCAAGGAGTAAGCATCTTTTAATTTCATGGCTGCAGTCACCATCTGCAGTGATTTTGGAGCCCCAAAAATAAAGTCTGACACTGTTTCCACTGTTTCCCCATTTATTTCCCATGAAGTGATGGGACCAGATGCTATGATCTTCGTTTTCTGAATGTTGAGTTTTAAGCCAACTTTTTCACTCTCCTCTTTCACTTTCATCAAGAGGCTTTTTATTTCCTCTTCACTTTCTGCCATAAGGGTGTTTCTCCCTTTAGGTCTGTTAATGGCTTTATATATTTTGGTGTTCCTATGTTAGGTGCATATATAATATTAATAACTGTTAATGTCCTCTTGATGCGTTGTCATCTTTATCATCAAATACTGTCCATCTGTGTCTCTTGTTAAATTTTTTGACTTGAAGTCTGTTTTGTCTGATATGAGTATGACTACACTTGTTTTTCTTTTGGCTGCTGTTTCTGAAGTATCATCTTTCATCCCTTCACTTGAAACCTATGTTTGTCTTTACAGTTGAGGTAAGTCTTCTAGAGCACATATAGTTGGGTCTTGTTTAATTCATCCAGCTACTTTGTCTTTTGATTGGTAAATTCATTTATGTTTAGTGTGATTGTGGATAGATGAGGACTTGTACTACTATTTTATCTTTTGTTTTTTGATTGCTCTGTATCTCCATTGTTTCTTTTCCTTGTGTTTCTGTCTACCGTTTTGTGTGGTGGTTTTCTATGATGTTCTTCTCAGTTTCTTCTTTTTCTCTGTTTCATGTCTAGATTTATGTTTTGTGGTTCACATGAAATCATAGATAATACCACATCATAAATAATCCTTTTCCATGGATAGCATTTTATTTTCATTTACTTATGTAAGTTCTATTCTTTTTTCTTCTCCTTTTTTGTTTTTGTCATCTCAGATTTCCATTTTATGTTGTGACTTTGTTACCATATTGTAATAGCTGTAGTTATTTTTCTTCTCCCTCTGCCCTTTAACCCCAATGCTATATTAAATTTTAAAAAAGTATTTTGGTATTGAGTCGCAATTTTCTGATTCTGTTTGTTACCTTACTGAAAATATTGTGTGCTTTTACCTGTTTATTTCTTAAATTTCTTATAAAGCAGCTCTAGTGTTAAACTCTCCAAGTTTTTGTCTGGGAACAAACAAAACCAAATGATAACTTTGCTGGATAGAGTATTCTTGGCTGACAGTTTTTACCTTACAGTATTTTGAGAATGTCATTTTACTTCCTCCTGGCCTATAGTTTCTGCTGAGAAATCTACTGATAGCCTAATGAGGGTTCCTTTGTAGGTTACTATTCTTTTTAAAAAATTATTTCTTTGACTTTTGACAATTTTAATATAATATGTCTTTGAGAAGGTCTTTTTGCACTGAGGTAGTTGGGTATTTTTTCATGGATTTAAATATCCACTTCTTTCTCCAACTTTTGGAAGTTCTCAGCTATTAATTTTTTTTAAAAAAGGTAAGTTGCTCCCTTCTTCCTCTCTTTTCTTTCTGGATTACCGATTACCCTAATGTTGCCCTTGCTAAGAGTCAGATCTCTCTCATAGAATTTTCCTATTTTTAAAATATCTTGAGTCTCTTTCATCTTCTGCTTCTATCATTTCTAGATTTTTATCTTCAAGCTCACTAATGCTCTCTTCCTCATGATTTGCTCTATTTCCAGTGCTTTCTAACACATTCTTCTGTCTCATTTAGTGTGTTCTTCGGCTCCCGAATTTTTGTTTGGTTCTGTTAATAGAGTGGATTATACTAATTTATTTTTTTAAATGTTGTATAAACCTTTGATTTCTGTCATAAACCCCACTTTGTCATGATGTATCTTTTTTGTGCATTGCCAGATTCAATTTGTTAATATTTTTCAAGTATATTTTTTTCCATTGTGTTCATGAAGTATATTTTCTTTGTAATCTGTATGGTTTTGTATCACCGTAAGACTAAGCTTATTAAATAGGTTGAGAAATGTTCAATTCTTTACTCTCTGAAAGAGTTTAGGTAGATTTGGCATTATTTTAGGCATTTGATATAGGACAGTTCACATTATCTGTTTAATTTGTGTTCATTTTGGTAAGTTGTATTTTTCACTCATTTCTTAAGTGCCATTTAAACTTTTGATTTTATTAACATGAAATTGTTAATAGTAGTTCTTTGTTATCCTTTATGTATCTATAGTGATGTCTTCAGTTTCATTTCTGGTATTGATCATCTGTATCTTTATCTCTCGTTTCAAATTGGTCTAACTAGAGGTTTATTAGTTTCATCAGTTTGTTTGAAAAATTTGGCCTTTGCTTCCTTGTTTTCTGCTTTTTAAAATTTTATTGACATATAATTGACTTACAGTGTTGTCATTTTTTACATGTACAACAGAGTGATTTATATATATATATATTCATATATTATTACAGCAGCCCACCGGGCCTCCCTGTCCATTACCAACTGCCGGAGTCTACCCAAACCCCATGTCCATTGAGTCAGTGATGCCATCCAGCCATCTCATCCTCTGTCGTCCCCTTCTCCTCCTGCCCTCAGTCTTTCCCAGCATCAGGGTCTCTTCAAATGAGTCAGCTCTTCCCATCAGGTGGCCAAAGTATTGGAGTTTCAGCTTCAACATCAGTCCTTCCAATGAACACCGAGGACTGATCTCCTTTAGGATGGACTGGTTGGATCTCATTGCAGTCCAAGGGACTCTCAAGAGTCTTCTCCAACACTATAGTTCAAAAGCATCAATTCTTCTGCGCTCAGCTTTCTTTGTAGTCCAACTCTCACATCCATACATGACCACTGGAAAAACAATAGCCTTGACTAGACGGACCTTTGTTGGCAAAGTAATGTCTCTGCTTTTTAATATGCTCTCTAGGTTGGTCATAACTTTCCTTCCAAGTAGTAAGCATCTTTTAATTTCATGGCTGCAACCACCATCTGCAGGGATCTTGGAGCTCCCCAAAATGAAATCTGTCACTGTTTCCGCTGTTTCCCCATCAATTTGCCATGAAGTGATGGGACGAAATGCCATGATCTTAGTTTTCTGAATGTTGAGTTTTAAGCCAACTTTTTCACTCTGCTCTTTCACTTTCATCAAGAGGCTCTTTAGTTCTTCTTTGTTTTCTGCCATAAGGGTGGTATCATCTCTACATATCCTATATACAAAGAGAACTGGGCACTTTTTCAGTCTTTTCTGGATATTCTGGCATGTTTGTTTATTTTCAATTTTTTCCCCAGCTTTTTTGGCATATTGATACGAACTTTTAATGGTAGTTTCTCTAACTCCATAATGGAATTTGTTGGTATTTTTACTAAGATTGTATTTGGTTTATAGATTATATTAGGGAGGTAGTTACATTACACAGGGACAAAAGCTAGAGACAGGAGAAAGGACAGAGTCCTGAGATTTTCTAATATTTAGAGAAGGAAGATCCAGAGTGAGAAACTGGGAAGAAGCTGCTAAAAACCAGGAGATGGTATTAAAGGGATGGTCAGTTATGCTGAATACTTTTGAGAGGTGTCTTCAGGTCAGTCAGAGCCCTGGAGGAGGAAATGGAAACCCACTCCAGTATTCTTGCCTGGAGAATTCCATGGACAGGGAAGACTGGTGGGCTGCAGTCCATGGGGTCACAAAGAATCGGACATGGCTGTGTGACTAACACTTTATTACTTACTATTGGGATAGTATATTGTTGAATACAATATCATGTATTATTGAATACATGAATGAGGGACAATGGTATTAAGCTTTTTGGGGGATACAAATGGACACATAAACTTTGACTAAGACAGAGACTGTTTCTTCAAGATGTTATTGTCTAAAAAGAAATACAAAGCACTATGCTTTTAAACTTCATGAGAATAGGGACCAAGTTTGTTTTATTCATAACTGTATCCCTAGCATTGTGTCTGGTGCCTATAGTAGATTTTTAATATATATTTGTTGACTGACTGATAAATGGCCAAAATGTTCTTTCATAGGTCTCTCTGTATTTAATTCAGTTCAGTTCAGTCACTCAGTCGTGTCCAACTCTCTGCGACCCCATGAATCGCAGCACACCAGGCCTCCCTGTCCATCACCAACTCACAGAGTTTACCCAAACTCATGTCCATCAAGTCGGTGATGCCATCCAGCCATTTCATCCTCTGTTGTCTCCTCCTCCTGCCCCTAATCCCTCCCAGCATCAGGGTCTTTTCCAGTGAGTCAACTCTTTGCATGAGGTGGCTGAAGTATTGGAGTTTCAGCTTCAACATCAGTCCTTCGAATGAACACCCAGGACTGATATCCTTTAGGATGGACTGGTTAGATCTCCTTGCAGACCAAGGGACTCTCAAGAGTCTTCTCCAACACCACAGTTCAAAAGCACCAATTCTTCGGTGCTCAGCTTTCTTCACAGTCCAACTCTCACATCCATACATGACCGCTGGAAAAACCATAGGCTTGACTAGATGGACCTTTGTTGGCAAAGTAATGTCTCTGTTTTTTAATATGCTGTCTAGGTTGGTCATAACTTTCCTTCCAAGGAGTAAGCATCTTTTTATTTCATGGCTGCAGTCACCATCTGCAGTGATTTTGGAGCCCCCAAAAATTAAGTCTGACACTGTTTGCACTGTTTCCCCATCTATTTGCCATGAAGTGATGGGACCAGATGCCATGATCTTCGTTTTCTGTATGTTGAGCATTAAGCCAACTTTTTCACTCTCCTCTTTCACTTTCATCAAGAGGCTCTTTAGTTCCTCTTCACTTTCTGCCATAAGGGTGGTGTCATCTGCATATCTGAGGTTATTGATATTTCTCCCAGCAATCTTGATTCCAGCTTGTGCTTCTTCCAGCCCAGTGTTTCTCATGATGTACTCTGCATATAAGTTAAATAAGCAGGGTGACAATATACAGCCTTGATGTACTCCTTTACCTATTTGGAACCAGTCTGTTGTTCCATGTCCAGTTCTAACTGTTGCTTCCTGACCTGCATATAGGTTTCTCAAGAGGCAGGTCAAGGTGGTCTGGTATTCCCATCTCTTTCAGAATTTTCCACAGTTTATTGTGATCCACACAGTCAAAAGCTTTGGCATAGTCACTTATTTATCTAAGTCTATACTACTAGGTGAACAATTTGCTTGCCCAGCTTACTGAAGAGATTTATAAAAATGAGGATCTGAAGATTTGACAGTCGTTCAGGTTAGTAATTATTAGTGTCTGAGTGAATGATATCACCAAAGAAGTATAGAGTGACAGAAAACCTGGTTGAATGTACCATATTCTAGAAGCTTCTTATAGGGCAACATTATTTTCATTAGAGGGTGCTGGAGAACGTTTAATGGAATAGACACCTTACAGTTACACTGCAAAGGATGTTTGAATTTGGGCAGATAGAGACAGGAAAAGTATGTTCTGGGTGAAGAGAAAGATTAAATTTGCAAATTTTGCTTATACAGATGTATTATAATAGTCTTTGAATTATTCATGTGATTAGAAATTGTGTTTTTTCATTGTACTCTATTCTTATTGCTATGCACTATAGAGGATGTAAAAGTATATGAGTCCTATTTGTGCCTTTGAAGAACTTATATTTTAAATCACATTTTTCTGGGCATATTTTGAAATGATACAATATTAGATATAAAGAATGTGGAAGAGCTTCAAACAATTTCTTTACTGGAATTAAGTTATATTTTAGAATATGTTTAAATATCAGAGTATCTTTAAAGTTTTTAGACTCTTTGGTTTCCTTCCCTTTTTAAGTTAGAGACTGTGAGTCAAATGCTGTTTAATTTAGGTAATATGCTGTTTCTTTTAATAACTTGCTGAGTAGGGAGAGTTTTATGTTTTATTTGTAGAAGAATAAGGGTTCATTTCATTTGTCACCATTACATTTGTGTCACCTTGCTGAATCAAGCCCTAAGAAGAGGCTGAATTCACAGAAATCTGTCCATGAACCTCATAAGTCTATCTCAGCAGTAATTTCTGATGTCAACAGTATTCCTCAGCTGAGTGATGAGTCTACTGGGAGTGGAAATTCTATTAAAACTTGACTTTGAAAAATACTTAACTATAGTTCACATTCTCAGGAATTACTTTAGTTCCTGACACTCTTTTTTTCTGGATTTTATAAAAATACATTGCTCTTTTCCAGACAGTGGACCCTTGTTTAATCTGAACTCTTTTGCATTTTCCTGACAGTCCATGAAGTCAAGCTATGACCAGAATAATTATCGTAGTACATGTCATTGTAACTGTTTATTCTAAAGAATAATTTTATCTAAAGAAATTCTTCTGGATCTTAACCAGTAATGACATAAACTCGGATGTTAACATTGTATTTGGAGTCTTCTCATTCTATATTCTCTCTAGGTGATCACATTCATATTTATGCCTTTACCTTTTACTTGTGTCATAATGACTCCAAATCCATTTCTTAACATTTCTGGGCAAGTGTCTATTATTGCACTTACTCCATTGCTGTTGTATTATTACTAATTTACTTATCTGTCTGACTAGTCTGTAAGATCTTTGAGGTCCGGGATTACACTCAACATTCCTTTCGCAGTCAAGTTTAATGCACAAAGCCTGTTGGTTTTAGGCTTTGTTAGTGCTTGCTATTGTAGTTCGTATTTGCCTTTCTAGAATGTGATCCTTTTGGGGGTCTCAGTTTAAGCCTGAGTTGTACTCCTGGGCAGCTCCATCTTGCTTGACTTTGAACTCCAATCTGTCTTCCTAGTATCAAGCAGCAGGCTGCTCAGCTCTTTGGCCTCCCAGCTGTTGTTCTCTCCTTAAAAGAAAATGCCAAGATAAATGTGAAGTTCACTTTGTTCAACTTCCTTTCTTTTAGGGATCATAATCCCACCAGGTTGCACCTGTATTGGTTGTACTCCAGTGCCTTTTAACAGTTGTTTTATGTATTTATGTCTTTTATATTGATTCTGTTGGGATACTAGTCTGATATAAGCTATTTAGTCATGGTTGGTCTGGAGTTTATGTACATGAGTAAAAGTGTTCATTTTTATTGAGGTCAAAGTGGCATAGCAAATTCAGTTATTTAAAATTGTACAATCAGTGGCGTTTAGTACATTCACAATGCTATGTGTGTGTGCGTTTTTTTAAAATTAATGTCAATGATAGTATTTTAGAGCTTTTGTTCTTTGTCGCATTTTCGTCTAACAATATATCTCAAGAATTTTTCCATATGACTTTATTATTTATTACTTTTAACAATTACACAGTGTTTATTTTACTTATACATTCTTCTGTAATGGGCACCTACTTTGTCTCCAGCTCCCTACTACCTAAAGTATATTGCAGATACTAGGAATTTACTCTTGATTCCATTGTCCTTAAGAAAGCTGATTATGTAGGTACCTCTTGTGAATATTTAATTCCCAGAAATACCTAGTTTGATTCATTATCTGCGATCTGCTGGAGGAATTGACTTTTGAAAATTCATAGACTTTTGGGAACCTTTCTGAATCGTAAAGTTCTCCCAGATTCATTTTGGTACCAGGATAATTTCTTGAGCAAATCTAAATATCTCTGAACATTGTATATTTTGCCAGATAATAGGTTGGTACCTCTCTCCATTCTTCCTCCCGCTATCTCAATTTATATATGGGAAATTTTGGATGGCTAAAGACTTAGTACATTCCCTCCTACTGGCACTATCTATACTTTACTGGAAGACTGTGACTTCAGATAGTGGTAGACTACAGTATATTTAGTGACTGAAGTCAAAATCTGAGTGTTCCAAACTACTTTACCACTTATTAGCTCTGTGACTTTGAACAAGTTACTTAACATGTCAGAACCTGAGTTCTACATCTTTATGATGAGAGTAATGATAGATTAGTTTTTGGATTACATTTAAAGAGAATAAAGTAATACAAACACATTATCACACAGCTCTAGCACGTGTTAAGTGCATAGTAGTAATAGCTATTATTGGTCATTTGGTGTATATTATTTTGTCTTCTTATTTCCTTTTGTTACTAAATGTATTTTTGTTGTTGTTGTTTATGCTGCTCATTTGGCACTCACAATGTGGTATCTTTTATTATTAAGGAGTTGTGTTCTTTTCCATTAGTTAAGCGTAAAGTTATAGAGAACAGATTTTTTTTCCCTAGAATCTAGCTTAATTTGCTTCTCCTGAAGATTAAATTAAGAATGCATTTTGAACACAGAACTTCAGTATAGAAAATAGGGAATTCAAGAAAGTACTAGAGTCACAGAGCTGAAGACTATCATAACTGAACTAAGACATTTACTAGAGGGGTACAACAGCAGACTAGATGGAAGCAAAAAGGATCAGTGAACTTAACCACCAGGCAGTAGACCTCACCCATTGAGAGCTGCAAAAAGGAAGGAGAACAAAAGAAAGTGAAGATAACTTAGGGAATTTATGGAGCAATCTCAGGACTAACATTCACGTAACAGGGCTCCCAGAAGGAGATAGGAGAGAGGAAGGGGCAGAAGAATTATTTGAAGAAATAATGCCTGAAAACTTCCCTAATTTGGGGAAGGAAACAGACATGCAGATCCAGGAAGCCGAGAGCATTCTACACAAGAGGACCCCAAAGAGACCTTCACCAAGACATATTATAATTATTCTTTTTAAAAATATTAATTGATTTATGGTTGCACTGGGTCTTCATTGCTGTGTGCAGGCTTTCTCTAGTTGTGGCGAGTGGGGGCTACTCTTGATTGCAGTGTGTGGGCTTCTCATTGAGATGGCTTCTCTTGTTGTGGAGCATGGGCCCTAGAGCACGCTGGCTTCAGTATTTTGTGACACATGGGCTTAGTTGTTCCGTGGCATGTGCAGCTTGCGTGTGGGATCTTCCTGGACCAAGGATTGAAACCCGTGTACCCTGGATTTGCAGGCAGCTTCTGCAGTGGACCACCACTTCAGTGGACCACCAGGGAAGTGAACGTTATAATTAAAATGTCAACAGTTTAAGGCAAAAAGATTCTTAAAAGCAGCAAGAGAAAAACAATGTGTTATGTATAAATAAACCCCCAGAAGACTATGAGCAGATTTTTCCAGCAGAAACTTTTCAGGCCAGAAGGGAGTAGCATGATATATTCAAATTACTGAGGGGAAAAAATTCCAGTCTAGATTACTCTACCTGGCAGAGTTACATTAAAAATTAGAGGAGAGTTAAAGAATTTTTCCAGACAAGCAAAAGTTAAAGGAGTACATCACCACTACATTGGCCTTACAAGAAGTGTTAAAGGGACTTCTTTAAGTTGAAAGAAAAGGATGCTAATTAGTAACCACAAAACATGAAAATATGAATCTCACTGGTAAAGAATAATAAATATATAGGAAAGATAGTAGCTTAATCACTTATAAAGCTAGTATGAATCTTAAAAAATAAAAGTAGTAGAACCATAACTACAACAATGAGTGAATACATACAAGATAAAAAGATGTAAAATATAATATCAAAAACATAAAAAACATGGAGGGGAAGGGTAAAAGTATAAAGCTTTAAAATGCATTTAAGTTGTCAACTTAAAGTAGACTGTTATTTATGTAAGTTGCTGTATGAAAGTCTCATAATAAATACACAAAAGATGATGAGAAAGTAATCTAAGCATTCTAAAGAAAGTCATCAAGCCATAAGAGAAGAGAGCAAGGAATGAAAATACCAGAGAGGAACTACAAAACAGCCAGAAGACAATTAAGTAAATGACAATAAGTAGGGTTGCAAAGAGTAGGACACAACTGAAGCCTTAGCATTCACATACTTATTATTTACTCTAAATTTACTATTTAGAATACATGAAGTGACCGAAGGGAAAAAAGAAAAAAAGTAAGTCCCATTTCTGTGCTGCCTGCAAGAGATTCACTTCAGATGTAAGGAGAGTAACAGACTGAAAGGGAAGGGATGGAAAAATATATTTTCTGCAAAGGAAAGCCCAAAGAAAGTTGGGGTAGCTCTGCTTATATCAGATAAAATAGACTTAAAAAAAAAAGACTAGAAAGAAGGGTAGTAAGTAATGATAAAGGGGTCAGTCTAACAGGATATATAACATTTGCAAATGTTTTGTTGTTGTTCAGTCACTAAGTCTGTCCAATTCTTTTGAGACCCTATGGACTGCAGCATGCCAGACTTCCCTCTCCTTCACTATCTCCCAGAGTTTACTCAAATTTATGTCCATTGGCTGCAGATATTTATGTATCTACATAAATATATAAAGCAAATAATAACAGACCTAAAGATAAATAGGGGGCTTCCCTGGTGGCTCAGACAGTAAAGAATCCACCTGCAATATGGGAGACCTGGGCTCAATCCCTGAGTCAGGAACATTCCCTGGAGAAAAAAATAGCTATCCACTCAAGTATTCTTGCCTGGAGAATTCCATGGACAGAGGAGCCTGGTGGACTTCAGTCCATGGGGTTGTAGTCGGACAGAACTGAGCAACTGACACTTTGTAAAGAGAAACAGACAGCAAAACAGTGATAGTAAGGGACTTATCAAAGTCTCTTCACTTACCATAATGGATAGATTACTAGACAGAAAATCAAGAAGGAAACATTGCCTCAAAGGACTTAACATTGCCTCAGATAGACTTAACTACAATTTAGATAGGACATTCCATCCAAAAGCAACAGAATACATTTTATTTTCATGCACACATGGTATATTATCCAGGGTTCATATGTTAGATCATAAAACAAGTTAATTTAAAAAGATGAAAATCATATCAGGAATCTTTTTCTACCAGAATAGTATGAAACTAGAAATCATTTACAAGAAAAAAACTGGAAACATCACAGAAGTGGGAATTAAACATAATACTATAGAAGAACCAGTGAGTCAATGAAGAAATCAGTGAAGAAAACTTTTTAAAAAGTACCTTGAAACAAAAGTAGAAATACAACATACAAATCTTACGGGATGTAGCAAAAGCAGTTTTAAGAGGCAAGTTCATAGTGATAAATGCCTGCCTCAAGAAATGAGAAAAATCTCAAACAACCTAACTTTATACCTAAAGGAAGTAGAAGAAGAAGAACAAATGAAGCCCAAAGGTAATGGAAGCAAGGACGTAACATAGAGTGGAAATAAATGAAATACAAGCTAAGAGGACAACAGAAGAGATCAGAGTAAGAGATGGTTCTTTGAAAAGATAAACAAGATGAACAAACTTCTAGTTAGACTCACCAAGAAAGAAAAAGAGAGAACTCAAACGGACTCAGTTAGAAACAAAAGAGGACATTACAACTGATACCACAAAAATACAAGGGATTGTAAAAAACTACTGTGTGCACTTATATGCCAACAAAGTGGACAAGCTAGAAGAAATGGATATATTTCTAGAAACATATAACCTACCAAGACTGAATCACAAAGAAAAAGAAAATCTGAACAGACCAATTACTAGTAAGGAGATAGTATCAGAAATCAGGAATCTCCCAACAAAAGTCCAGGACCAGAGAGTTTTGCTGGCGAATTCTACCAGACATTAAAAGAGTTAATACCAATCCTTCTCAAACTCTTCCAAAAATAAAAAAATGATGGAATGCGTCCAAACTCATTTTACAAGGTCAACATTACCCTGAAACCAAAATCAGACAAGGATGCCGCAAGAAAAGAAAATTGCAGGGCAATATCCCTGATGAGCATAGATGCAGAAACCAACAAAATATTAGCAGACCAGGTTCAACAATACATTAAAGAAATTATACACTGTGATCAAGTGGGATTAATTCCAGGGATGCAAGAATGGTTCATCATCTGCAAATGAATCGATATATCACATTAACAAAATGAAGGATAAAAATCATATAATTATCTCAATAGAGGCAGTAAAAGCATTTGACAGAATTCAACGTCCACTTACAATAAAAAACGGTATAGAGGGAATGTACCTCAACATAATAGAGGTTATATATGGCAAGCCCACAGCTAACGTCATAAGTGGGCATTATGCCAGGTGAAAAAATGAGACAAAGACAAATACACTATGATTTCATTTATAAGTGGAATCTAAAATTTAAAACAATCCAAGCTCATAGATACAGAGAACAGATTAGTTGTTGCCAAAAGGCGGGGGGGTGGGGGGGGCGGTAGGGTTGGTGAGGCTTGGTGAAATAGGTTAAAGGGAGTCAAAAGGTCCAAACTTTCAGTTATAAATAAGTCATCAAGTATGTAATGTATAGCATGGTAACTGTTGTAATATTTGAAAGTCATTAAGAGTAGCTCTTAAAAGTTCTCATCACATAAAAAAATTGTATATGTAACTGTGCATGATGAATGTTAACTAGACTTACTGTGGTGGTGATTTCACTTTGTATATAAATATTGAACCATTGTGTTGTATTCCTGAAACTAGTATATTGTTATATGTCAGTTATACTTCAATAAAAAAATGTGTTTTGACTCTTTTCCTCTTTTCACTTTCTCCTCTCAGTTTTGGGAAACAGAAAACATTTGTATTTAAATTCAAAATTGAACTTTTTTTTTCAGATAACCATGATGATTACAAAGACTGCTCTTGTGCCTTTTGCTTGTTTTGAAGATACATTGAGTCGGATGCTGTTTGGCTGGCAGCAGCAGTTTTCACCATGTGAAAAGAAAAGTGAAACAAAATCGTCTTTCAATGGTACTGGTTCATCTACCTCAAAACCTGTAGCTAATGCTTCAGATAAAGTTAAAAAGAAACATAGTAAGAAGACTGAGTAAATTCACTTGATGAGCTTGAGAAAGCAAAAAATTTTCTTTTTCTTATCTACCTGTCAGATTGTGATAAATATTTCTTGTAAATGATGTAAATAAAGATTATAAGGATTGGAGGTGACAAAAAGAAAGAACTTCTTTCTGTTTCAGGGAGACTGTCCCTTTCTGGATTGTAATTTCCTGAGTGTTATTAGTATATCATGTGAAATTGTTTTTCTAAGTTATATATAAAAGATTCTATTGTGATTTTTAAAAGTTTTATATGGATAAAAGAAGGCTGGATTTTTAAAAAATGTTAGAAAAAGTAAACCTATCGTCATTGCAAAATAACAAAAATTAAATTCTTATTGTTTAGATATTTCATAAATTTTAGTTCAGCAAAATTAAACTTTTATTTCACATTACCATTATAATTCCTAGATATGAAAAAAAGTTCTTGTTTAATTTTGAGTACTGGGAAGAATAAACTTTACCTAAATCACTTTATATTATGAATGAAAATAAATTACTAGCTTATATCTCAGAAATGAACATTGTATTTTTTTCCCACATTAAATGGAAATATCTGAAATTTAATTGTTTTCTCCTAGCATTTTTCAGTGAGAATAGAATATTAGTCTTAATTTTAACTGTGTTTCATGCCCTTGTTTGTACTATTTCTTTTTTCTCAAAAGAAAATCAGGGGCATAATTTTTAATAAGTTACTAAGTCCATGTTTTGCTTTGTAAGTTTTGAGGAGCTTATATTTTTCTCTCTCCTTAAAACACATTTGTTTTACCTGTGGGAGAAATTCTTCAGAGCATTTCATATATTCGTTTGTTTGTTTGTTAATTTTTTTTTATTAAAATTTTTTTTTTTTTTTTACTTTACAATATTGTATTGGTTCTGCCACACATCAACATGAATCTGCCACGGGCGTACATGAATCTGCCATGGGTGTCGTATATTCTTAAGGATTATTTAAATTAAAAAAAATTACCTTTATGTTTCCTTTCTTATGAGTACTTGTCAGTTTTCTAGTTGAATGTCTCTTACTAGTGTTACATATGTTTGTTATGTTTTAATGTACATGTACATATATTACTAATCTTATTTGACATTAAAACTAGTTACAGCTCTAATGAGAATTGTCCTGGGGCATTTGACAGCAACCAGCTAATTAAGAAGAAACAAACTAAAATCTTGTATGGTAGTAGTCTACTTGAGTAAAGAATGATGACTTTACATTTTGTACCTTATTGGCAAAAATAATTACAATAATAATAAGTAGAAAAGTCATTAAATAATGTTAAACCTTCTTTATTTTATAGTTTAAAATTCCAGTTATAATTTTAAAAACTCTGTGACTGACATGATTTCTTCTGCTAAGACCATGAGCCTGCATAGAGTTAGTATGTATCAGACATTTTTGGATGACATAAAAATATTCAAATCATATTCAGTTTGAAAGTCTTGGTTTTTAAAATAAAAAAAAATAATAAATATAAACACCAGCAGGTACTATACTTTTACTTGCTAAGAAAGTTTTTCTGTGAGGGGGGAGGACCTTTGATAGCTTTGGAATGATCAGAAGTTAATTTTTTAATATTCTGACAAAAGTCATTAAATATTTAAGGGTTCTGTATTATATTTGATACTTTTATAGTTAAAAACTTTTCAGAATTAAAATGTTGCTAATTACTGGCTTAGTTTTGAAGTTTGGGTTTAACTAATTGAAATGTCAGGAATCTTATTTTACACTTGTGTTAAAGATAAACTTATTGCAATAAATTATTTAGTACCAATGGAGTATTATATTATTTTTATTTTTTTTTTCTATTTTTCTTGATATAGGAGTTTATAGCTCCTGTGGCCTTTTGGTTGATTTGATATATATCCAAATGTTAGTCCACATGAGATATACAAACTTTATTAATCTTTGCAAGTATCCATAACCTTTAATTCAGGATTTTTAAGAGCTCTACTGGAGGACATGGCTTAGGCCTGAAACCTCCCACTCTTCATGCTGCCTGCAGGGACTTGACTGGATTTGCAAAGCAGATTGTTACATTCCTTACCCAACATATAGCATGAATGAAGCCCGTGGACCTGCTTCACACAGACAGATAGGTAGCACTGAGAAAATTAAGATCTGGTAGGTTTTCTTAAATAAGAGGAGACAAGAAACTGGCAAGAACATGGGCTGGCTTAACTCAGTGATCTCAGCCTCTAGTAAAATAAGACCAAATTAATATCAAACTCTTGATTTATCAGATTCGTCACTCTTCCTTGTTGAGGGTGTAATGGCTGGAGAGGGACTGCACAGATAATGTGGAGTGAATGGATTTCAGGGAAATTCCAGCTTTGCTGTAGGCAGAAAGCAAAATGTGGAGAGAAGAGGAGAGACTTTCCCTCTTTGGTTAATTTTTTTTTTTTTTGGTCTATTAAGGCGTACGTACATCATTCTGTTAAAATCTACCACAAATCACAAGTTGATTGCAAATGAGTGATACATTAGAAGTGGAATAACATGTTCAAAAATACCATCTCTCCCCCCACTGCTTTCTTGTTGTTTACATTTTGCTGGTGATGAGACATAGAATAAGCAAGCAGATATGTTCTTGTGGTAATACTAAAGGTTATGAATATATATTAAGCAGGACCCAACGACAGAAAGTGAGAGAGCTAGGGGTACTTCTTAAGTAGGAGTTAGAAAGGCCTTTCTGTTAAAATTGTATTTTACTGGAGAGGAAGTAGGGGAATAAGTCAGGCAAACATCTGTGTTAAGTGCAAGGGTCATTCTGTTTCTTCACTTAGTTGAGTTAGATTATGTATTTTTCCCCAAAATTATTGAATTTATTTTTCTTATTTAGTACAATTGCACACTTGTTTTTAACCAACATATTTCTTTGATAAGATTTTTCTTGTCTTTACAGTTTATTCTTTTTTAAGTTAAAATTCACATACAATGAAAGCATATATTTAAAGAGTTGGCAAATGCATGCAACTGGTACAGTCTAAACTCCTATCATTATCAGTGCCTCAGGAAGTTCATTTCTAGTTAAGCCTCCTCCCCACGACTGAATAGAAATAAAATCATGCAGTATATTCTCTTTGGCATAATACATCTTTCAAACAGCATAATGTTTTTGAAATTCATGCATCTTGTTGCATTTATCACTAGTTCATTCCTCTTTAATTATTTATAGCATTGTACTATATGACTATGTCACAGTTTGTTTATCAGATTGATGCCCATCAAGGCTGTTTCTAGTTTGGGATGTTCTGAACAAGCTACTGTGAACATTTTTTTGTACAAATCTTTTGGGGAACATGTGTTTTTATTTTTGTTGAACAAATACCTTGGAGTAGAATTATGTTTTATTAAAAAAAGGCAACTGCTAGACGTCTTTTCCAAAGTAGTTGTTCCATTTTACACTTCACAACAACGTATGAGAGTTCCAGTTGATCTACATACAGTCTTACACAGGATTAGTGTTGTCAAGCATTTTAATTTTGTTCATTTCCAGTGAGTGGTTTATAGTTTTTATGGTTTTAATTTTCATTCCCTTAATGATTAACGTGACGTAGAGCACTATTTTATGTGTACTTATTGGCCATGTGTATATCTTGCTCTGTAAAGTGTTTCTTTGGATGTTTTGCCTGTATTTTATTGAATTTATCTTATTATTATTAAGTTGTTCTTCATGTATCTTGGATATCCATTCTTTGTTAAGTAGGTGTTTTGTACATATTTTTGTGGGGGCTATGGAATGATGCTAAAGCTGTACTCCAGCACTTTGGCCACCTCATGCAAAGAGTTGAATCATTGGAAAAGACTCTGATGCTGGGAGGGACTGGGGGCAGGAGGAGAAGGGGACGACAGAGGATGAGATGGCTGGATGGCATCACCGACTCGATGGATGTGAGTCTGGGTGAACTCCGGGAGTTGGTGATGGACAGGGAGGCGTGGCGTGCTGCGATTCATGGAATCACAAAGAGTTGGACACGACTGAGCGACTGAACTGAACTGACTGATGGACTACCTACATAATGATGTTATTTTTATAATGATGTCATTTAATGGGCACACATTTTAAATTTCAAAAAACTAATTTCCCAGAATTCTGTTTTACAGTTACTGTTTTCTATGTCTTAAGAAACTTTTGCCTACCTCTGAGTTACAATATGGGCTTCCCAAGTGGTGCTAGTCGTAAAGATTCTGCCAGCCAGTGCAGGAGATGCAAGAAATGCAGGTTCCATCCCTGGGTTGGGAAGATCCCCTGGAGTAGGAAATGGCACCCCACTCCAGTATTCTTGTCTAGAAAATTCCCTGGCAGAGGAGCCTCGTGGGCTACAGTCCATGGGACTTCAAAGAGTTGGATGCAACTGAGCACACAAGACAAATACATTTGCCCATCTGAGGAACCCCAAATAAAGGAGTGCCTCGCTTTTATTCTGAAAAGCACTTAAAAGAGGAACACTTTATGCTATTATGTAATGATTCTATTATTTTGGCCTAATTTTTGGTTCTGCTTCTCAAAAATCACCGTACATGTTATATATGCAGCCATTTTGTCTGTAGGAATTTATAATGTGTAAATTCCTATAATGTATTTAAAGAATACACAAGACTTTTTGTGTTGTGCTTAGTTGCTCTGTCATGTTTGACTCTTTGTGACCCCATGGACTGCAGCCCGTCAGGCTCCTTTGTCCATGGGGATTCTCCAGGCAAGAATACTGGAGTGGGTTGCCATGCCTTCCTCTAGGGTATCTCCTAGCTCAGGGATCGAACCCAGGTCTCCCGCACTGCAGGCGGATTCTTTACCAACTGAGCCACCAGGGAAGCCCAAGATATTGGAGTGGGTAGCCTAGCCCTTCTTTAGGGGATCTTCCTGACCCAGAAATCAAACTGGGGTCTCCTGCATTGCAAGTGTATTCTTTACCAGCTGAGCTACCAGGGTATGTCTATTTAGGGAGTTTGTATGTAGGCTTGTCCTTGGTTTATCACAACTTTGGTTTTTACAAGAGATGGTGAATAAGAATCTGACAATAAAAATCCTCTAAGCTCAGTCTAGGTATGGGATTAGTTGGGAAGGTAGTGATCCGTATTGAAATATACAATCCAAATGCATCTAGTTTGAAAATCAGTACAGCTTTGTTTACATGGCTGTCTATTAATCCATGACAATACAAAGTTATATGGCACACTGAATTGAAGTTGAAAACTATTGTTTTTTTTTTTACTACATTTAGTAAAGAGGATTAAGATTTAATTGGGATAAAAATAAGCAATTCGTATGGTGGGATTGTGGTTTGGTGTGGGGGAGAAAAGGGGACTCTCCTGCTGTATAAAATAACTTTAGATGTATTTTCATCCCTGTAGAGTGTATTAGTAAAGAGAATAAAGTTAATAATGAATATTTTTATTTTTAGAAATATTTTGTGTAATCATATGAAGTTTGATGTAAAAATTCAGTCTATCTCAGTAAAATAGACTGTAGACTAAAAAACCTTTCTTGATAATATGAAGTGAAAGGAATAGGCTACAGTGGCTGATAAGAAACACTGTTACATTGACATCTTAATGAGATGTGAGGAGAAGTACATAACATCTTGATTAAATTTGCAGAGGACATTTGGTATTATGAAAACCTGTGTAAGTGACAGGAAAAATTCGAAGGACTAATAGTATGCTTGGGAAATGATTCAGCTTAAAAATGTTGAAGTATACAGCTGGGAAGACTATATGAGGTCTAAACCTAAGGAAAAATGAATGTATTTTATAAAAATATGAATAACAAGTTAATGAAACATTAGCTTGTTATGGTCTTCATTTTGAGCAGCTGGTATGTTGGGGGTTATATTACTGAGGAAGAGCACAGTTTGTGTTAGAGGATACATAACTGTCTTTGCCATGTCAGCTTACCTTAAAGGACTGTTTTGAAAATGAGGTATATGAAAATGTGTTTAAAACATTATTTCACAGAGAAACATCTAGTTGATTTATGGATATAACCAGAGTTCTGCAGTTTGGAGTGCAGAATACTGTGCCACAGTCATTTCCTATGTATAATATTTAAATACCACAGGTCAGTAAGATTTGTTCAGAAGTCTCTTCTCTTCATTACACTGTTACTGCGTTTTATTTTACTGTTATGGTGTTATGGTGATATAATGATATTATGATATTATGGAGGAGCTCACTTGCTCTGTATGGCCTTCTGACTCATGCACTTAAGTAATTCTTTCATTGCTGTTACTGCACTACTATGCCAGTTACTGCATTCACCTTATGTCTTTCATGTTCTTAGTTGAATGCAAGTCCTCAGAAGCTCACATTATACTCCTTTCTGATTGCAAGTAGGTATTATGATAGGTTTTATGGTAATTAAATTCAGTTGAATACAATCTTTTAAAATCCTTCTGTCTCCCTCTAAAGTGGGTATGTGTTCAAGACTCTTCAGGTTTGGTCCTGACTCCTTATCTAGAGCAGTGTTATTCATGTTGTTCTTTGTAAAAAAGACTTGAAATCAAACTGTCCAGAATCTTTTAAGTTGCAGCCCCTGTCTGAACCAAATCTTTGGGGTTCTAGACATTTAGGTTCATAAATGTTCTAGTTTTTTATACCCAAATCAAAACATTTTTTTTTTTTTTGATAGTAGCCATCCTTATCAGTGTGAGGTGGTATCTCATTGTAGTTTTGATTTGCATTTCCCAAATGATTAGTGACTTTGAGGATCTTTTCCTGAACTTACTGGCCATTTGTAAATCTTTGAAGAAATCTTTTTCCAAGCCCTTTGTTCATGCTTTAATTTGGTCTTTTCTTTCTTTTTTTCCCCCCCGTCCCTGAGTTTTAGTTCTGTATATATTGGTTGTATAAATCCTTTATCAGATATATGACTTACAAATATTTTATCCTATTTTGTGGGTTACCTTTTTACTCTCAATATTTTACCTGTTTTACTCTTAAATGTGGTGCACACATTTAAAAATATTTATGAAGTCCATTTTGTCTACTTTTTATTTTGTTGCCTTTGCCTTTGGTGTCATATTAAAGAAATCATTGCCAAATCCAGTGTCATGAAGATCTGTCCTATTTTTCCTTTTAAGAATTTTATAGTTTTAGGTGTTATTATTTAGGCCTTTGATCCACTTTGAGTTAATATTTGCATATAGTGTTAGGAGGGTCCAACTTTTTTCTTTTGCGTGTGTTCATTCAGTTTTCCCAGCACCATTTATTAGAAAGGCTGTTCCTTCCCCATTGAACAATCTCTGCACTCTTGTCAAAAATTTGACCATATATGTGGTTAATTTCTGGGGGCTCGATTCTATCTAGTTGGGTGTATATGTCTGTATATCTGCTAGTATGAACACTCTTGATTACTGTAGCTTTATAATCAGGTTTTGGGGTCTTCCCTTGGAAGGAAAGTAATGACCAACCTAGATAGCATATTGAAAAGCAGAGACATTACTTTGCCAACAAAAGTCCATCTAGTCAAGGCTATGGTTTTTCCAGTGGTCATGTATGGATGTGAGAGTTGGACTGCGAAGAAAGCTGAGCGTGGAAGAATTGATGCTTTTGAACTGTGGTGTTGGAGAAGACTCTTGAGAGTCCCTTGGACTGCAAGGAGGTCCAACCAGTCCATCCTAAAGGAGATTAGTCCTGAGTGTTCTTCGGAAGGACTGATGCTGAAGCTGAAACTCCAGTACTTTGGCCACCTCATGCGAAGAGTTGACTCATTGGAAAAGACTCTGATGCTGGGAGGGATTGGGGGCAGGAGGAGAAGGGGACGACAGAGGATGAGATGGCTGGATGGCATCACCTATCTATGGACAAGAGTTTGGGTGAACTCTGGGAGTTGGTGATGGACAGGGAGGCCTGGCGTGCCGCAATTCATGGGGTCGCAAAGAGTCGGACATGACTGAGCAACTGAACTGAACTCAACTGGTGGCTCAGACAGTAAAGAATCTGCCTCCAATGCAGGAGACCTGAGTTCGATCCCTGGGTCTGGAAGATTCCCCTGGTGAAGGGAATGGCAACCCACTCCAGTATTCTGGAAAATCCCATGGACAGAGGAGCCTGTCAGACTACAGTCCATGGGATCACAAAAGAGCAGGTTTTTGAAATGTGTAAGTATTCTAGCTTCATTCTGTTTTAAGATTGTTTTGGCTATTTGGGGTTGCTTGAGATTCCATATAAATTTTAGGATGAGTTTTTCTAAAGAAATCAAGATATTGACAGAAATTCTATTGTAGGTCATGGGTATTATTGACAAAACTTCTAATCCATGAACATGAGATGTGTTTCCATTTATTTATGTCTCCTTTAACTTCTTTCAGCAATATTGTTATAGTTTTTATTGTGTAAGTATCTCACCTTCTTGGTTAAGCTAATTCCTAAAAATTTTTTTCTTTTTTGATACTATTGTAAATGGAATTGTTTTCATGATTTCTTTTTCAGATTGTTCCTTTTTTAGTGTATAGAAATGCTATTAATTTTTGTGTGTTTACTTTTTATCCTGCCTTTTTGATGAATTCATTATTTTTAACTTTTTTGTTGTGATATTTAGAGTTTTCTACATAGAGCACCATCAGCAGATAGAGACAGTTTTGTTTCTTCCTTTCCAATTTGAATGCCTTTTATTTCCTTTTCTTTCCTAATTGCTTTGGTTAGGACTTCCAGTACTATGTTTGAAAGAAGTGGCAAAAGTAAACAACTTTGGTTTTTTTCCTGATCGTTGGTGTAAAATCTTAGTCTTTCACTATCATGCGTGATGTTCTTTGTATGTTTTTCATATATGGCTTGTATTATGTTGAGGTAATTTCCTCCTATTCCTAGTTTATTCAGTGTTTTTATCATGGAAATGTGTTGAGTTTTGTCAAATGCTTTTTCTGTATTTGTTGAGGTGATCACGTGGGTTTTTTTTCCCTTCATGGGATTAATGTAGTATATTACATTGATCAGTTTCATATGTTCAACCACCCTTGCATTCCAAGAATAAATCTCACTTGGTCATGGTATATGATCATTTTAGTATGTTGTTGAATTTGGTTTGGAAATGTTTTGTTGAAGATTTTTGCATCAGTGTTCATAAGGGATATTGGTGTATAGTTTTGTTTTTTCTTGTAGTGTTGTTGCTTAACATTGGTATCAGGATAATGCTGGCCTCTCATAGAATGAGTTATGAAGTGTTGCCTTGTCTTTAATTTTTTGGAAAAGTGTGAAAAGGATTATTATTAGTTCTTTTATGTGTTTGATAGAATTCACCAGTGAAGTCATTAGATCTGGGGCTTTCTTTGTTGGGATTTTTTTTTTTATTACTCCGTACTAGTTACAGGTTTTCTCAGATTTTACATTTCTTTGTGATTTAGTCTTCGCAGGTTTTATGTTTCTAGGAATTTGTTCATCTAAGTTATCCAGTTTGTTGGTATACAGTTGCTTATGGTACTCTCTTACAGTCCTTTTTTATTCCTTTAGAATTCCTTTATTCCTTTTCATTTCTGATTTTGGGAATTTGAATCTTCTCTTTTTTTCCCTCAGTTCCTCTAGCTAAAGGTTTGTTGGTTTGTTTTCATTACTTTTTATTATTATTTTTCTGTTCTCTATCACTGCTACACTCTATTTTGTTTCTTCTGCTAGCTTGGGTTTAGTTTGTTCTTAAGATTTATAGTTTTTTAGGTTGTAAAGTTAGATTGTGGATTTGAAATCTTCCTTGTTTTGAATGTAAGCATTTTGGGCTATAAAATTCTCCCTTTGTCTGGCTTTTACTGAATTCTGTAAGTTCTGATATGTTGTATTTTAGTTTCATTTGTCTCTGAGTATTTTCTAATTTCTCTTGTGATTTAACCTTTGGTCCATTGTTTAAGAATGTGCTGTTTAATTTCCACAAATTTGTGGATTTTCCAATTTAATCCTATTACTGATTTTTAAATTTCATTCTGTTGTGATTGGAGAAGATACTCTGCATAATATCTGTTTGCCTCTCTTGTGGCTTAATTTGTGACTTAAGATATACTCTCTCCTGGAAAGTGTCCCACATGCACTTGAGAAGAATGTATATGCTCTTGTTGGGTAGAGTATTCCGTATATGTCTGTTAGCTCCAGTTGGTTTATTGTGCTGTTGAAGTCCTCTATTTTCTTACCTTTTTTTAGGTTGTTCTGTTAATATTATTATGAGTATGGGGTATTGAAGTCTTCAACTATTGTTGTAGAACTGTCTATTTCTCTCTTCAATTTTGTCAATTTTTTCTCCATGTATTTTGATGGTCTGTTATTAGCTATGTAAGTATAGTGAATACAATAATGATTGTTGTATCTTCATGCTCTATTGAATCTTGCCTTAAGGTATAATTATTAATGCATAATGCCCTTCTTTGTCTCTTACAGCTGTTTTTGATTTAAAGTTATTTTGACATGCTCTTTTTTGGTTATTATTTGCATTACATGCCTTTTTCCATCCTTTTACTTTCAGTCTTTCTGTCTTTGGGTCTAAAGTGAGTCTACTGTAGAGGGCATTTGGTTGGATCATTTTTAAAATCCATTCTACCAATCTCTGTCTTCTGATGGAGTTTAATCTGTTTCTACTTTATTGTTAAACAATGCTAACCATCGTCTGAATCTTTTGGAAAATTAATCTTTTTGCAATAGTAACATCATAGATCACTGATCACAGATTACCATAACAAATAAAAATGAAAAAGTTTGAAATATTGTGAGAATTACTGAAATGTGACATTGAGACACAAAGTATGAGCAGATGCTCTTGGAAAAATACACTGACAGACTTGTACTATGCAGAGTTACCAACAAACTTCAATTAAAAAAAAAAGTACAATATGTGTAAAGTGCAATAAAATGAGATATGCCTGCAATTAGTGATGTAGAAGGACTTTCTCTTGTCACTTTCTATTTGTTTCATGTATGGCATATAACTTTTTATTCATTATTTCCTGCATTACTTTCTTCTTTTGCACTTAGTTGATTTTTTGTAGTGAAATGTTTAAGTTCCTTTCCCTTTTCCTTTTGTATATATTCTACAGCTATTTTCTTTTTGAATGCCATGAAAATTCCATTTAACATTCTGAAGGTATAACATTCTTATTTGAATTTATACCATCTGAACTTCAACAACAGAAAAACTCTGCTCTTTTTTTTTTTCTCTAATTTTATTTTATTTTTAAACTTTACAATATTGTATTAGTTTTGCCAAATATCAAAATGAATCCGCCACAGGTATACATGTGTTCCCCATCCCGAACCCTCCTCCCTCCTCCCTCCCCATACCATCCCTCTGGGCCGTCCCAGTGCACCAGCCCCAAGCATCCAGCATCATGCATCGAACCTGGACTGGCAACTCGTTTCCTACATGATATTTTACATGTTTCATTGCCATTCTCCCAAATCTTCCCACCCTTTCCCTCTCCCACAGAGTCCATAAGACTGTTCTATACATCAGTGTCTCTTTTGCTGTCTCGTACACCGGGTTATTGTTACCATCTTTCTAAATTCCATATATGTGCGTTAGTATACTGTATTTATGTTTTTCCTTCTGGCTTACTTCACTCTGTATAATAGGCTCCAGTTTCATCCACCTCATTAGAACTGATTCAAATGTATTCTTTTTAATGGCTGAGTAATACTCCATTGTGTATATGTACCACAGCTTTCTTATCCATTCATCTGCTGATGGACATCTAGGTTGCTTCCATGTCTTGGCTATTATAAACAGTGCTGTGATGAACATTGGGGTACACGTGTCTCTTTCCCTTCTGGTTTCCTCAGTGTGTATGCCCAGCAGTGGGGTTGCTGGATCATAAGGCAGTTCTATTTCCAGTTTTTTAAGGAATCTCCACACTGTTCTCCATAGTGGCTGTACTAGTTTGCATTCCCACCAACAGTGTAAGAGGGTTCCCTTTTCTCCACACCCTCTCCAGCATTTATTATTTGTAGACTTTTGGATCGCAGCCATTCTGACTGGCGTGAAATGGTACCTCATAGTGGTTTTGATTTGCATTTCTCTGATAATGAGTGATGTTGAGCATCTTTTCATGTGTTTGTTAGCCATCTGTATGTCTTTTTTGGAGAAATGTCTATTTAGTTCTTTGGCCCATTTTTTGATTGGGTCGTTTATTTTTCTGGAGTTGAGCTGTAGGAGTTGCTTGTATATTTTTGAGATTAGTTGTTTGTCTGTTGCTTCATTTGCTATTATTTTCTCCCATTCTGAAGGCTGTCTTTTCACCTTGCTAATAGTTTCCTTTGATGTGCAGAAGCTTTTAAGGTTAATTAGGTCCCATTTGTTTATTTTTGCTTTTATTCCCAATATTCTGGGAGGTGGGTCATAGAGGATCCTGCTGTGATGTATGTCGGAGAGTGTTTTGCCTATGTTCTCCTCTAGGAGTTTTATAGTTTCTGGTCTTACGTTTAGATCTTTAATCCATTTTGAGTTTATTTTTGTGTATGGTGTTAGAAAGTGGTCCAGTTTCATTCTTTTACAAGTGGTTGACCAGATTTCCCAGCACCACTTGTTAAAGAGATTGTCTTTAATCCATTGTATATTCTTGCCTCCTTTGTCGAAGATAAGGTGTCCATATGTGCGTGGATTTATCTCTGGGCTTTCTATTTTATTCCATTGATCAATATTTCTGTCTTTGTGCCAGTACCATACTGTCTTATCAAGACAGTATGTGGCTTTGTAGTAGAGCCTGAAGTCAGGTAGGTTGATTCCTCCAGTTCCATTCTTCTTTCTCAAGATCACTTTGGCTATTCGAGGTTTTTTGTATTTCCATACAAATTGTGAAATTATTTGTTCTAGCTCTGTGAAGAATACTGTTGGTAGCTTGATAGGGATTGCGTTGAATCTATAAATTGCTTTGGGTAGTATACTCATTTTCACTATATTGATTCTTCCAATCCATGAACATGGTATATTTCTCCATCTATTAGTGTCCTCTTTGATTTCTTTCACCAGTGTTTTATAGTTTTCTATATATAGGTCTTTAGTTTCTTTAGGTAGATATATTCCTAAGTATTTTATTCTTTCCGTTGCAATGGTGAATGGAATTGTTTCCTTAATTTCTCTTTCTGTTTTCTCATTATTAGTGTATAGGAATGCAAGGGATTTCTGTGTGTTGATTTTATATCCTGCAACTTTACTGTAGTCATTGATTATTTCTAGTAATTTTCTGGTGGATTCTTTAGGGTTTTCTATGTAGAGGATCATGTCATCTGCAAATAGTGAGAGTTTTACTTCTTCTTTTCCAATTTGGATTCCTTTTATTTCTTTTTCTGCTCTGATTGCTGTGGCCAAAACTTCCAAAACTATGTTGAATAGTAATGGTGAAAGTGGGCACCCTTGTCTTGTTCCTGACTTTAGAGGAAATGCTTTCAATTTTTCACCATTGAGGATAATGTTTGCTGTGGGTTTGTTATATATAGCTTTTATTATGTTGAGGTATGTTCCTTCTATTCCTGCTTTCTGGAGAGTTTTTATCATAAATGGATGTTGAATTTTGTCAAAGGCTTTCTCTGCATCTATTGAGATAATCATATGGTTTTTATTTTTCAATTTGTTAATGTGGTGTATTACATTGATTGATTTGCGGATATTGAAGAATCCTTGTATCCCTGGGATAAAGCCACAGAAGAAATCAAAAAAGAAATCAAAATTTGCATAGAAACGAATGAAAATGAAAACACAACAACCCAAAACCTGTGGGACACGGTAAAAGCAGTCCTATGGGGAAAGTTCATAGCAATACAGGCACACCTCAAGAAACAAGAAAAAAGTCAAATAAATAACCTAACTCTACACCTAAAGCAACTAGAAAAGGAAGAAATGAAGAACCCCAGGGTTAGTAGAAGGAAAGAAATCTTAAAAATTAGAGCAGAAATAAATGCAAAAGAAACAAAAGAGACCATAGCAAAAATCAACAAAACTCTGCTCTTTTAATAGCTCTATTTCCACCCCTTTTGATTGTTGATGTCCTAAAATTACATCTTTATACATTAGGTCCCCCCAAATAT
This sequence comes from Bos grunniens, assembly GCF_055505025.1. Taxonomy (NCBI): domain Eukaryota; kingdom Metazoa; phylum Chordata; class Mammalia; order Artiodactyla; family Bovidae; genus Bos; species Bos grunniens. The sequence goes on from NC_141172.1 coordinate 95,162,531, forward strand.
AAACTAATAATATAAATGCATCAGCTTCTTAAGTAGAAAACCAAATGTGGAGTTACAAACCATAGTTACAGTATTACTTTTGAACTAATAATTGTTTTTAAAAGATATATCAGTCTCTTACAATGTGGAAAACAAAATGTGGAGTTGTCAACCATTATTACAGTAATATCAGCTTTTATCATTGTACATCTATTTGCCTTTATTAATTCTATATTTCTTTGTATCACCTCAAGTTACTGTTGAGTATCCTTTCATTTCACATAGCAACTCACTTGAGTATTTCTTTTAGGGAAGATTTAGTGGTAACAAACTCAATTTTTGTTTATTTGAAAATGCCTTGATTTCTTGCTCACTTTTAGAGGATATTTATGCTGGATGTACGGAGAAGGCAATGGCACCCCACTCCAGTACTCTTGCCTGGAAAATCCCATGAGCAGAGGAGCCTGGTAGGCTGCAGTCCCTGGGGTCGCTAAGAGTCGGACACGACTGAGCAACTTCACTTTCACTTTTCCCTTTCATGCATTGGAGAAGGAAATGGCAACCCACTCCAGTGTTCTTGCCTGGAGGATCCCAGGGATGGGGGAGCCTGGTGGGCTGCCATCTATGGGGTCGCACAGAGTCGGACACAACTGAAATGACTTAGCAGTTATGCTGGATGTAAAATTTTTGGTCATCAAGTTTTTTTCTTTTAACATTTAGAATATGTTGGTCTACCTCTGGCCTCCAACATTTCTGATGAGAAATCTGCTGACAGTATTATTGAGTATCCCTTATATATGATGAATCACTTCTCTCTCAGTGCTTTCAAGGTTGCCTTTTGAAAGTTTAATGTGTCTTGGTATGAGTTTCTTTGAGTTAATCTTACTTAGAGTTCATTGAGCTTCTTGAATGTTTATGTCTTTCATCAAATTTGGAAAGTTTTCAGCCATTTTTTTCTTCAGATACTGTCTCTTCTTTCTTGCTCTCTTTTCCATTTGATACTCCTACAATGTGGATAATGTTCTGCTAGATGGTAGTCAAGAAGGCTCTGTTCACTTTTCAGTCTTTTTTCTTTCTGTTCCTCTAATAATTTTCATTGTCCTATCTTCAGTTTTGCTGATTATTTCTTCTGCCTATCCAAATTTGTCTTTGCCTCTCTCAAGTAAATTTTAAATTTCAATTATTGTACTTTTCTGCTGCAGAATTTCTTTTTGTTTTTTTTAGCTTTCCATCTAGTGATATTTCCTTTTTTTTTTTTTTAACACATTGTTGTCTTCGCTTCTCCATATCTTCTCTTAGTTCTTTGAGCATTTTTAAGACTTTTTAAAAGTCTTTATCTCGTAAATCTGCCACCAGATTTATGAGTCTGTTTCAGTGACAGTTTCTGATTATTTATTTTGAATGAGCCACACTTTTCTGTTTCTTTTGTGAATTTTGTTGACAGCTGGACATTTGAATCTAATAATGTTGTAAATGCAAATCAGGTTCTCTCCCTTCCTAGGGTTTGGTGGTTTATAAGAAATTGTTTATTGTTTTGTTTTGTCTTGTGTTTGTTGCAGATTATTTTTGTGTTAGGAGTTAGCCTGAGGTATAAACATAAGGTCTTCTCATGTCTGTTTTCAGCCTGTGCCTTTTACTGGGCATGCACAGTCACTTTCTCATTTCTTCCATAGATACAGTTATTTTTGAACGTCCTAGCCGTTAATGTCTGGATCCTAAAAGGGGGAAAAGAGAAAAATGAAGAGAGGAAAAAGGGCACTGGCCCTGCATATCCCCTAGAAGTTATTTAATTCGGGGGGAAGGGGTGAAACAAAAATGGCTGCCTACTTTGCACCTTTGTGATCAAAAACATCAATCAGCAAGCAAAACATAGATTCCTCATATTTGGAAGACAGTCTTTTTTGCCAGCCCTGGCTCCTGCAACTTGTGTGCAGGTTGTTCCTGGAACACATGTATGAATGCCTGAGAGGGCTAGGGTGGGGAAATGACTAGCTACTATTATGCTAAGAGTAGAAACTGACTAAAATTAAAAAGAAACAATCTGTGAATTATTGGAGTCCCAGAAGAAGAAGAGAGGTAGATGAAGAAAGAAAGTTTATTTAAAGAAATAATGGCAGAGAATGTCCCAAATCTGGGGAACAGTTTGGATATTCAAATTCATGAAGCTTGTAGGTCACCAATCTCAACTTAAAGTGATATTCTCCAAGGCACATTGTGTTATAAGAAAGCTGTCAAAAATTAAAGACAAAAAGAGAATCTTAAAAGCATCAAGAGGGAAGAAAGTTGTACTTACAAGGGAACTCCTATAGGCCTACTGGGAGATTTCTCAGCAGAAACTTTGCAGGCTATGTGAGAGTAGTATGATATATTCAAAGTGAAATATATACAACTGAAAGAAAATCTATGCAACTAAAAGGAAAAAACTGCCAGCCAATAATATCTGACTGGCAAACTTGTATCTCAAAAATTAAGGCAATATAAGTACTTTCCCAGACAGACAGAAGCTGAAGGGAGTGGCTCACCAGTGACCTGCCTTGTAAGAGATGCTGAAAGGATGTACTGAAGCCAAAATGAAAAGATGCTAATTAATAACATGAAAATGTGAAAAGATGTTAATTAGTAGTGTGAAAATATATATGAAAAGGTAAGTATGTAGTCAAAATCAGAATACCCTAATACTGTAATATAGTGATGTGTTAACCATTTAACTCCAGTATAAATGTTAAGAACAAAACTATTAAAAATAATAATTTAGGAATACATAATATAAAAAGGTAAATTGTGATATTGAAAACATGAAAGGAAAAGTAAGAGTAGTTTTGTATATCAGTTCAGTTCAGTTCAGTCACTCAGTCGTGTCTGACTCTTTGCGACCCCATGAGTTTTGTATATAATCGAAGGTAAATCATTATCAGTGTAAAATAGACTGGTATATCTATAAAATATGTAAGCCTCATAGTAACCACAAAGCAGAACCTATAGTAGATAAACTAACAGTAAAGATTAGAGAATCAAAGCATATCAAAATGAAGAATTATCAGTTCACAAAGGAAAGCAGCAAGAGAAGAGGAAAGGAATAAGGGAACTAAAAAGCATCCAGAAAACAATAAGATGCCATTAGTAAGTCCTCACTTTATTAGTAAGTCATCAAAAAATAACTTGTAAGTGGATTAAATTATCCATTGGAAAGTCATAGAGTGGCTAGATGAATAAGAAAATAAGACCGAACTATATGCTGTATGTAAAAGATTCACTTAAGCTTTAAGGATACACATATGCTGAAAGTGGAAACATAGAAAAAGATATTTCGTGTAAGTAGAACTCAAGAGACCAGGTATAACTATATTTACATCAGACAAAATAAGACTGTAAGTCAAAAATAGTAACAAGAGACAAGGTCAATAACTAGTGATAAAAGGATCAATTCATTAAGAGGATATAACATATTTATATGCACCCAACATGAGAGCACTTAAGTATATGAAGCAAATACAGATCTGAAGGGAGTAAGAAATACTATAATAATACTAGGGACTTCAGTCCTCTATTTTTAACAATGCATAGATCGTATAGACAGTAAATCAATAAGAAAACAGTGGTTTTGGACAACATTATAGACGAAATGGGCCTAACAGACAAATACAGAATATTCCACTGAACAGCAGCAGAACATACTTCTCAAAGGCATATGGAATATTCTCCATCATAGTCCATATGTTAGGCCACAAAACAATTTCAGCAAATTTAAGAAGACATAAAACCTCACTGAAAGAAATGAAAGTAGACCTAAATAAATGGAAAGATAACCCATGTTCATGCATTAGAAGACTTTAATATTGTTAAGATGACAGTATGTCCCAAAGCACTCTACAGACCCAAATGCAATCCCTATAAAAATTCCAATAGTCCTTTTTTTTTTTTTTTTTTCAAAAAATGAAAAGGCCAATCCTCAATTTATATTGAGGTTATATATGCGTTCAACAACATGGACTTCTCTCCACAGCCATCCTGGCTGTAGCTGCTGCTGAGTGCCCAATCTGCCAGCCATAGAGAACTAAGCCTACATCATGGCACCAGTTTGATTGCATTGGACTGCTTTCATCATGGAAGGGGCAGCGCTTTGCTCTTACTGGAACAGACACTTTGGACATGGATTTTGCATCCCTGAATGCAATGCTTTTACCAAAACAGAATGCCTTACGTACACCATAGTATTCCACATAGTATTTCTTCTGATCAAGGAATTCCCTTCATGGGAAATAAAGTGCAACAATTGGCCCATGGTCATGATAATTCACTGGTCTTAACTGTGTTCCCCGTGCTTCTCCCTTGTGTCTCATCTCTGCACTCTGCTGGTTCAGGTTCTAAGCCTCTCAAGCATGGCCAGAAGAGTATATTTCAGATAGGGATCCAGAACACTGCTAACAGTGTTTATAACCTGGGTTAACAGAAGTTCCAGCTGGTTTCAGAAGTTCCTGATTACCCTAAAGAAGGCAATTTCCACATCTCCTATCATAACAACAACAAACTACTCTAGAAAAGCAAAGGAAATGAGTAATATGTTGATTGGGATTCTTTTGGATCCTGTCATCTCTTCACAGAGTGACAACTAAAGTTACAGGCTTGCATTCCCTCACTGAGGGATACCAGGCAAGCCACTCCTGGATGAGCAGATTGAGAGGAACAGGCTCAGGGCTGTGCGTGTGTATGCATCCTCATCTCCTTGCCTTAAATCCAGCTGCTTCTTCCCTGAGTTCATAGACTGCCATGCTTATTTAGATGGGATTGGCAGATAAGCTGGGATCTCAGCCATGCATGGGAAGAGAAGCCAGCAAGCAGAGGCTGAGTGCAGGGCCAGGGAGGTTAACTCATCAAGGAGGAGGGTTCTCGTGGATGATTCTCTAAAGGGTATTTAGTGAATTGGGAGTTGATCCACTTGTGTTAGTTGGTTACGCCAGCTGCAGTAACCAAAGTTTCCAGAATGTATAATGGCTCAAATACATTCAAGTTGATTTTCAGTTCCAAGAAGAGTTCAAGACATTTCAAGTTGGTGGAGAACAATGCTTTGCACAGGCATTCAGACAGCCAGGCTGATAAGCTTTGCAGTTAAAAAAAAAATGTAGTATAGTTGATTTACAATATTGTGTTTTAGGAGCAAAGTGATTCAGTTATTTTTTTTTCCTCAGATTATATTCCATTATAGGTTAAGTGAAAGGCGTCATGACTTTGGGTGCCATCCTTCTGCAGGGGCCATGCTCATCTCTGTATCAGTCCAGTTTTTAGTTTATGTACTGCTAAAGTGAGCACAACTTTGCCATTTTCAATAAATGACTTTCAAGGTTGCCCTGGAAGGGGAAAGAGGCACATACAAGGTTTTTATGAGCTAAACTTGAAATACCATGACTCACCTCCCTTTGGTAAAACTGAATGATACAGCCACATCTAACTGAAAGAGACTGGACTATGAGCCCAAGAAGAGGAGATGAATTTGGTGAGAACTAGCAGCCTTGGACTGGAGAAGGCAATGGCGCCCCACTCCAGCACTCTTGCCTGGAAAATCCTATGGGCGGAGGAGCCTGGTAGGCTGCAGTCCATGGAGTCGCTGAGGGTCGGACACTACTGAGCGACTTCGCTTTCACTTTTCACTTTCATGCATTGGAGAAGGAAATGGCAACCCACTCCAATGTTCTTGCCTGGAGAATCCCAGGGACGGGGGAGCCTGGTGGGCTGCTGTCTGTGGGGTTGCACAGAGTCGGACACAACTGAAGCGACTTAGCAGCAGCAGCAGCAGCAGCCTTGGACACAGCTGTGTCCAACAGGCAGTGTTGTGGTGTCTGGAGCAAGGCAGCAGGAGCTAAAGCCAAGGTTTTGCTGGAATTCAGACAGCAGTCAGCATTCTGTTAGTGCTGTTCTGCTCCGTCTGAAGTAAGATGTTAGCCAGCGGCAGGTGTGGAGATAATTTTGGTGGTGGGACTGTTACGGATACTAGTGCGTAGGCCCTGGAAAACGGGGTGGGAGGGCTCCTGGAATCAAGTAGAGTGAGACTTCCAGACCTGAGCCTCAGGGACTGAGAGTCAAGTCCAGGTTCGTGCTGATACTGAAATCCAGTAATATGGACAGAGATTTGGGAGAAGGCTTACATATGAAGGCTTACCTTGGGAATTCTTTGCCTATGACAAGAAACCTAATCCCAGGAACCCTGCTGGTGAACTTCAGACTGTCAGTCAGGCTTGGTTCCAGGACAGTTTGGGGAGGGTCCTCCTCCTGAAATTTTCTTTAGCGCTGTCTTTTCCAGAAGGGCACTCACATATACCCTTTAAAGAGTTTCATGTCCTCACAAGAGGGGTGTCTTGGTCCACATGGCTTCCTCAAGCAGCCATACTCATAATCCCCAGTACATTAAAATAACCCTGGGATACAAGTCACAATTTTTTCTTGGGGGGGGGGGGGCTGAGTTTTTGTTGCTGTACATAAACTTTATCTAGTTGGGGTGAGCAGGGGCTACTCTCTCGTTGTGGTGCCTGGGCTGTAGAGTATGTGGGCTTCAGCAGTTGTGGCGCATGGGATTGGTTGCCCCATAGAATGTGGAATCTCCCCTGAGCAGGGATCAAACCTGTGTCCTTTGCAATGGCAGGTGGACTCAACCACTGGACCACCAGGGAAGTCCTAGGTCACAAATTTCTGATGTCGTATAGTCTCCTAGGGCACGTTCTGTCTCACAGTTTAGGCATGTAACCTAGTGGCTAAATAACTACTAGATTCTAAATAACCAGTAGAGCTGCATATAGAGAGCTGGGACTTGAATTGCTTGCTTTGTTTGCTTTCCTCTTTGGAGGTGGCCAAAAAAAAATCAACAATGGCTTAGGGCTTTCTGAACATTGTCTTTTAAGGATGATACTGCATGTACTGTCTAGAGATGTTGTTGGAACAGATGTTGTGAGAGGTTCTTACACTCTTAATATGCTGAGAATGCCCATATATCCCCCAAGCGTCATCACAGAAAATCCTCAAACACAATCATAGCACTACAGGGCGTTGCCTTCCACTTGACCCTTCTATTTTCTTGATTGTTCAATGCACAAGGGTTATTAAGGAGCTGAAAGATGATTGTTACACTCCATCGTGTCTGCCAGCTATGTGCTGGCAGATTTTTGCAAACAGATTCAGGAAACCACTGTAGGTTAATGACATAATAGGATGTGGAAAAATTCTGGTCTTGTTCTATAAAATAGCTAACCTATTTTATAGAACAAAATATGGGATGCTAAAGAATGTGGTAAACTATAGTATTGGAGCATGCTGCTGCTGCTAAGTCACTTCAGTCGTGTCCGACTCTGTGCGACCCCATAGATGGCAGTCCACCAGGCACCGCCGTCCCTGGGATTCTCCAGGCAAGAACACTGGAGTGGGCTGCCATTTCCTTCTCCAGTATTGGAGCATAGACTCTAGTAAATCTGCCATTTAATAACAACTTGACCTTGGGTTGATTTTAACTGTTATCAGAATGGTAAAGAATTCTCCTGCAATTCAGGCGACCCTGGTTCAATTCCTGGGTCGGGAAGATCCCCTGGAGAAGGGATAGGCTACCCACTCCAGTATTCTTGGGCTTCTCTGGTGGCTTAGCTGGTAAAGAATCCGCCTGCAGTGTGGGAGACCTGGATTCAGCCCCTGGGTTGGAAAGATTCCCTGGAGAAGGGAAAGGCTACCCACTCCAGTATTCTGGCCTGGAGAATTCCATTGACTGTATAGTCCATGGGGTCGCATAGAGAGTGACTTTCACTTACTCTTATCCTCACCTGAGACATGGGAATTGTAATGGTATTCACTTCCATGGGACTAAATGAGACAGTGTATGAAAAATGTTTAGCATGATGCCTGGCATGTAGCTGACCTTCAAAAAAAAAAAATACGTTACCTATTATTATCGGCTAACACTTTTTAAAACCCTGTCATTTGAGAAAAAAAAAATGGGAGATTAAGCACCACTAAATACAAACACTTGTTCTTAAGGGTTATAACTGAATCCTTGAAATTCTGGTGGTAAAAAGGAACATTTTTGATCATCTCCACCCACCCAGAGACAATCTCAGATCAAGCAGGGTAAACAGCCCATACAAAAGTCTAGAGTAGAAGTTCTTGCATGACATCCAGGTCAGGTGCATCAACATGACAGGGAATTTGCTGGAAATATAATTCTTGTGGGGGGAGCCCTAGACCTTCTAAATCTTAAATTCTGGGATGGAGCCCAGAAATATGTGTTTTAACATGCCCTCTCAGGGATTGGTAGCTCAGGTTTGTGGACCCAGGTGTAGAACCTCTAGAGATAAATTTGTTGATGAAATGCAGCTGACGGTGCTTGCAGAGAACTTCTGTGAGTTCATGAGCTCAGACCTACGTTCGTGGCTGCCTTTTCTGGTCCCCGCCCAAGTCCCTTATGCCCCCTGCCCCGCCTCCTCCCTGTGGCATCTTGGTTAATAGTCCCACCATCCACCCAGCTGCCCAATCTTCTAGATTCTTTTACTCTCTCACTTTTCATCCCACCAGGCACTAGGAACCTGTTGATTTCCCATCCTGAACACTTACTTGCTGGGGTCCAGCCCCGGCTGATCCAGGGTATTCGAAGCGGGGACGGCGTCGGCGACCTATTTATTTAAATATTTTATCAAAGATATAAAGAGTAATAGGATGAGGATAGCTCAGTAGGAAAATTCAGTGGAGAAAAGAGGCTGAGTAGCTTGGTTTACGCAGGAGACCAATAAAACTTCAAGACAAGAAGCTTGCACCACTTACGTAGGCCGCAGGCATCCTTCTGTTCTCCCGAAGGAGAGGAGACACTGAGGCCTCCCCGGTCGGATCTTAGAAGCCCAGGCATAATTAGTAAGCATGGCGGGTTCCGCGCTCCAGATGGAGACTCAACCAGAGTGAGAGAGAGAGCGACATGGGGAGACCAGTATTTCGAGAAACTGATCCCAATTCTTTATTTTCCATGGTCTACTTTTATACACTGAGATGTTATGCAAAAGTCACGTGGGGTCAGCAGTCCTGACTTTTATCAAAGTCAGGTGCTTCATACAAATGTATACAGAGGTCTTAGGGGTGTTACATCATCTTCTGGCCAGGGGGGCCTGCTGACAATTTATGACCCTCTCCTTGTGACAGCGGTCAACCAGGACACTTATTTCTCCAGGGGTGATTATTCTTAAAACAGACACCACCCAAATAAAGTTACATTCCTATAGGGTGACGGTATAGTGGGTTTTAGTTAAGGAAAGAATTTACTTAGCCTAAGGTCTAATGTAATTAATATCAAAGGTTAATACTTATTTCTTCTATATATTCATTAATGTGTGTAAGGGCAGGGGATGTGGAGTCTTAGCAACAAACATTGGCTCAACAAATGAAAAACCCTTCACCAATACAGTTTCTAATCAGCCCATTATACTTATCCTAATAGTTTTCTAACTTTTCTAAGGAACCTGTTTTTAGAAGGTTTAAAGCATCTCATGCCTCTCACGTTTGGGAGGCTGTGAGCAATCACATGTGGCCGGACAAGCCTGTCAGGCAGGCTAGAGAACCTTCAGAGGAGTTTGTAGGTTAAAACACTCTTGTCACGCCCAGGAGTTTTTATTAACTCTAAGTCAATTTTTTATTAGCTCTAAGTTAACTCCTTCTCCGAAAAGAGGTGGTGGGGGACAGCCCCCCGTAAAGTCAGAGGTGTAGGGGAGAGCACAAAGTAGTAAAGTAGGCAGACTCTGGTTATGGGGGTAGATGCTCGAGGATTTCCAGGGGGACTCCTGAGGCTCGATCCCGCCTTTGCATATGTCGAGCCTCCTTCCTCATGACCTTTGCCACGGGCGGAGTACCTCACTCTGGCCCCCAACACTTACTGTCTGCCCCTCTCTCCCACTACCTCTTATTGGGTGTAGGAGAAGAGTGCCGTATTTTTGATGTTTCTGATCTTTGCTCTTTAGTTTCCCCACTCTCCTCCACACTGCTACAGAGCGACTTTATAAAACATGGATGGACCGGTTGCTCCAAGGCTTAAAATCTTCAAGTGCTGCAAACACATCCTTACTGTGATACTCCAGGCTCTTCACTTCTTGCCAGGGACTCCGTTTCCAGCCTCCTCCTCTTCCTACCCCTCTCATACTGTATACTCCTGCCACTCTGTCTTCTATTCTGTCAGTTCCAAGCTCTTTCATACCCTCTTGCTCTGCATATCGTCTTGTCCGCTGCTTTGCACGTTCTTATTATCTGCTTACTGAGGTTCTAGTTAACAGCTCAGTTCCCACATCGCCGACACTGGAAACCATCCTTAACTCTTCTGTGCAGATCTGGAATCTTTCTTTTTGGTTCTCCAGCTAGATTCCATTTTAAAAGACATTCACCATTCATCCTGATGGTTTTCCTGCTAGACTGTGAGCTGCTTCAGGGCCAGAGAATTTATTGTCTTACTCATTTCCTCACTCCGGCTCTCCGCACTGTGCTTAGCACTTATTAAGTAGCTGCTTAATAACTATTTGCTGAAGAATGAAGGAATGGGAGTAAGTATGTAGTTACAAGAGGATTTTCCTTTTAAGGAACAAAACCTCAGCTGCCCAGGCATAGAATACTGCCTTTGAGAGAGTATTTATGTTCTGGATCACGGCAGCCGTGGAAGAGGAATACGCCTCTCAGGGGAAGCCATGGGGGAGTCTGGGCAGGTGAAATGTAATTATCCAAGCTGGCCCTGGGCCAAGGCTACTCAGCGCTGCAGCGAGGCCAGGGCTTAACACAAATGGGTACGACCTTCATCTCACATCTCTTCTGAAGAGCTGCTCCTCCGGCAGCCCCGAGCCCCCTAACAGCTTGCCAGGGCCTGGGGTCAGTCTCACCCACAGGGAAGGGGCACCCGAGCCCCGTGACCCCGCTGAGCTGGCTGCTTGCCTCTCGGCTGCCTTTGGTCTAAGCACACAGCCTGGTGTGGAAACGGAAGCTGGCCTGTGATCTCTCGTTCATCCCTTTCGGCCGCACTGCTCAATTCCTTCCCGCTGAAGTTAGACCGTGCACTTGCCTTTGAGGACACAAGACCCTAGCACATAACAATAACTTGACCTCAAGTTACTGGCAGCTGATTTCCTCACTGTGTGTGCATGTGTGTTTATTTCTAAAAACAATAAATTCCCCTACCCAAATCACCAGGCGATACGTGTACAAATGCACAAAACTGAAAAGCCTTTTTTTTTGCAGATGACCCAACTCTTTTATGGAAGAAAGTGCAGGTTAAACAAAAAGTGGCTGAGCTAGGATTTAAACTCAGGAAATCAGACTTCATGGTTCGAGCTCTGAGACCCCCTGACTCGGTGGCAGGTTGCCTCTCAGAAGAGCTACCTGGTCTATGTGTGACAGCTCAGTAAGTCTGACTCTTTGCAGCCCCATGAACTGTAGCCAGCCAGGCTCCTCTGTCCAACTCCAGGCAAGACTACTGGAGTGGGTTGCCATTTCCTCTTCCAGAGGATCTTCCTGACCCGGGGATCCAACCTGCGTCTCTTGCGTCTCCTACGTTGACAGGAGGATTCTTTACCGCTGCACCACCCGGGCTACAGCTGAAACTAATATCCTTAAATCAACTGTATCTCACTTTAAAAAAGATTTACTTGGGAGGGTTGGGCTAACAGAAGCTGACAAGCAGAGCCAGGACTCCTGGGCCCTTGTTTTTCCATATCACTAAAACCGTAGAGCCTTGGCACTTGCACAAATAAATGAGCTTGGAGACAGCCACAGGAGGCAGGCAGAGGGATGCAGAGTGAAGAGCAAGGCACGTCCTTTATACAAAGCAATCTTGCGTTCAGGCTGTACTGTGCCTCTCAGCCATTCTCCAGACAAGATTTTATGCCCAGAGCAGAGACTTTCCCCTAAACAGCAATATTCCTGTATGTTCTACTTTTCATTTCCTTGATTCTCCCTCCAAAGGTCTCCAAGCAATTTACAAACTGTAGGTTGTGTTTGCAATTCGGAGCCTTAAAGTTTATCTGTCTTTCTCTCCCCTCTCACTTTTTCTTTGTCTTTTATGATTGTGATTGAAAAAGAGGAAGAGTTGGGAGACCAAAGCTCATGAATGTATATGAAGCCATTATATCTGCCGGGTGAGATGCGTGCACAGGCACTGTTTTTTAAATGGTTGTCTCCACATCGCCAGAACTGCTTTAGAGCTTTTCCCTCCAATTGCACAAATTCATTATTTACTCTTTTACTGCATCTATTTATAAGTCCACATGGACCCTCTGGGAGGCCCAGTTCGAGCCTCAGAGCTCCCGTAATGAAGCCTAGCTCACTCTCCTTTGATATATCTCCCTGCTACTGCTGCTCGGGGAATAGAGAGTGTGCCCACCTGGTTTTTGGAAGGTCAGCCTGACTGAGGACAAAGGATTTTAAATTGTGCTCTGTGGAATCCTGGAATCCTGAGTAGGCTGCCTAGAGTTCTAGGAAATAACAATAATAAAATCAGCCATGGACATTCTTTTATTTTTCAAGGCACTATGATTTTATTTTGGTTGTTAAACTTTTTCTGGGGTTAAAATAAATATGTAGCACAAGCCAACTGGACTCCCTGCAGTTTGTTGTCAGAGTTACCATAGGCGTGGACCGAGCAGGTACTGAGGACGTTCTCTGGTTCTGACTTGTCCCAGAGAGAGGTTTTTTTTTTTCTCTGCACTGGCTGGGTCTTCGTTGCTGTGTGCAGGCTTTCTCTAGTTGCTGTGAGCAGGTGCTGGTCTCTAGTTGTGCGCAGCCTTCTTATTGCGGTAGCCTCTTGTGTTGTGGAGCATGGGCTTTAGGTGCCTGTGACGCATGAACTTAGTTGCCCCTTGGCACGTGGGATCTTCCTGGACCAGGGATCAGACCCGTGTCTCCCAGGGAAGTCCCCCAAATAGAGATTTGTCATTTGACTAGGATGTCAGCCCCTAGAGTACCTGACAATAATAGTAGGCACTCAATAAATATTTGTGGGATGAACAGATGAATTTTCTGACCATCCTATGTCCTCTGACAGCCCTACCTGTAGCTTCATTCTGCTTCGGACCTTGTGTCTATTTTGACCAAGGGCAGCTTTGCTCACATGCTTAGAGTCAAGGTCTTCAGGCCTGATTGGGACCAAGTGACCCCATCGCGACTCCCCCGGTCTCCTTTCCTGCACGAGATTTGCTCTCAAGGGAATTCCTGAGTGCTTGGCTCACCGGGTCCCAGCTCTTCCCTCTCCCTTCTGGTGATGGCTCAGGTGGTAATTCTGGTCCCTGTTCTTTAGTTCCTCTGATTCAAGGACAGAAGCTCTGAGGTTCTGTCACTCTTGGGTTTTTCTCCAAATAAGTGCCTATTCTCTTAACTCGAGAGTCTTGGCCACCAACTGAGATAACCAGGTCTCTGGAACTGAGAACTTTGTAGCCTGGCTATTTCCTGGAATATGCTTCTCTAGGTAGCCAGACTTCCCAAACAGAGAGCTGAGCACCTGAGTTTGTGGACAGGACTGCCAGGGCTTGACTCAGTTTCTCTTCTAGCTAGTTGCTCCAGTCCCCCAGCCTCCAAACTCTCCAGAAAAAACAGACTAGACGGGAGGGAAGTCTCTAACTTCTGCCCCACTGCTCATAGGTAAGTTAATGACAAGTGCCTCAACTAACACACATGTGACTCCTTGGGAACATTTTGGAGTTCCTGGCCTGTTTGCTGTCTGAGGTTGCATTTTAAAGAAATGGACAAATTTATTACCCCCAAATTTCTTTATTACATTTACCTTGGGAAGAGCACACAGAGTGAGAGAACCTTGCTCCTTAGAGGACTCGACCCACTTCCCTCAGTAGGGAGCCATCCTAGTGTGGCTCTGAGGCGGGAGGAGCAGAAGTCCTGCTGGGGATGTAGGTGGAATGGTTCCACGAGGAAGGAGAATAAAGACCTCACATGGACAGGGTACCTGGGGAGGGTTCAGAGAGAGACGTGAAGATGTTAGAGGAAGCAGCTCTGGAATCTAAGAATTAGGGTAGAAGGGAAAATTTTTAAGACATCTTGCTTGGATTATGATTGCAATCTTCTTCAGAGTTTTTAAAGACCACAACAAAAGGTTCAAACTATTTTGGCTGCTAGATTAGCTTACTTGAATGAGATACCACGCTGTAGTCGAAAAACTTGAGAACCAGGGATTTCAAATGTTGAGTGCCAAGCTACTGTGGATATAACAATGGATGAAACAGACCCCAAACCCCTCCTTGTGGAACTTCCTGGAAGAGATAGACAGTACATACACTACGTAGATTATGTCATCTATTGTAAAACTGGAGAAGCTGTAGGGTATTCCATGTTGAAAAATTTAAATATGGTGAGCCAGGCAGGTATTTGGGGGCAGAGTCCCAGAAGAGTTAGAGTTAGGGCATGTTTGCAGGACACCAAGGAAGTCAGTGTGGCTGGAGTGGAGTGATGGAGGTGAAGCGTGGTACAGGGGATTTCCTTGATCATACAGGAGTTTGCAAATGCCTTTAACTCTCTCAGGAGAGCTCTGAGTAGAGCAGAGAGCTCTGATAAATATTATGTCTAAAGTTTTAAAAGGAGGAAAAATGGACAAGGAGGCAGATATAAGGAGAACAGTTAAGAATTACTAGAAAAATTCAGATGATAGAGATGTTGGCAGTGAATATAGTGAGAAGTGTGTGCATTTGTTAGCATTGCACATCCACTTGTTTATTAACTTAACACATCACTTGATAAATGAATTAGTAAGTATTTATTGAATACCGACAGAGATTACATCTGAAATGGAAGACAAATAATTATCATAAGCTCATTTGACTCCAGAGTTCTAGGAGTCTAGGAATCAGAGAAGAGAGCAATGCTCCTTCCTGTCATAGACAATATTTAGAAGCATAAAAAAGTATTTGGCAGGTGACATTCCTGTTTTGGGTAGAGAGGACAGAGCAAAAGCAGAGTCCCATAGCATGGGGAATGCTGAGGAATACAGTGTTGGAACCTCGTGGTGGTTATGCACCAAAGGCAGGTGGAAGACAACAGAGAAGGGTGTGGTGATGAGAAAGCTGCTAGGCTGGGGTTGGTGGTGGGACTCCCCTTGGCAACAGCAGTCAAAGGGCACCAACTTCTCTTAGTCTCACCTGTCCCAGGGAAAAGAGACAGCTAGAGTGCCTGCAGCCAAGTGGGGTGCTGAGGCTGAGGGTCAGGGCCAAAAGAGCCCTCAGAGATCCCCCAGCCACATCTTCTCACTATCCAGAGGATGTGTGGAAGCTCAGAGAGGGGAGGAAGTCTCCAAGTTCACCAGTTAGAAAATGGCAGAGCTGTGCTCTTAAGTCTGGACAGAGTTCTCTCCTATTGCACTTGAATATGTCAGAAGGCTTCTTCAATCTCCTTCTCTCCTTTGCTCAGTGGAATATGACCCTTTCTTTTTGGCATCTATTGCTCAGGATCCATCTCTGCTGATGAGCTGGGTTCTGTCGTAGACTTCGCCTCAAAGTCACACTGGCCTTGGGCTCTTCCTCAGGAATTTTGACCTTTGGCCCTTTGTGCACCTCTGGCCATCTGCCTGGATTCGTGACTTGCTGTCTTGCTTGTGTGACTGCTCCTACCTGGTGACCTGTCTAAGGCTATGCCCAGCTAGATTCTCTCTTTACTAATCTCCCATACAACACACTCTATCAAAGCTTCACTTCTGTCCCACCCTAAACTCTAAACCCAGTTTGTAAGGTCTCCTATGTCTGGATACATTCTTTCCATTTGTTCTTCTTTTCCTTTTCTGCTTTTAATTCTCCTTTTCCTTTTAAGAGGTATCCTCTCCCTCTTACATTCCCTCTCTTGTTGATTATCCCACTATTTATAAAAATGTCCAGGCACTGATTGAATAATTGGCAAGAAATAGTCGCTTAGGGAATGAGGGGTAAGGAGGGAAAGAGGCTGTGAACAGTCATACTTCATTGTTGATTTTTGTCTCATCTGTGTTTCTCATAACAAATACAGGCTAGAGTTTTTAATTTGGCCTAGAACGTGGAGGGTAGAGTGGAGAGTAGAGCTGTCATGTCTCCTCTGCCCCTTCCTCTCTTTCCTCCTCCTCCTTACTATGCATTTTCACATAATAGACAAAGATGTCCATTCCTAAGATTGTGGCTTCAGACTGCCAGTATGAGCGTCCTTTTCTTTAACCCACTGTTCCTAAGCCAGGCCATCTTGGTTTGTTTATTGGAACCCCATTGCATCATTTTTCTTGGTTTCAAGTTTTGATCAACCTTCAAATATTTCTTCTATTCTGATGGCCACCAATGTTGTACCTCCAGCCCAAATATCTTTCTAGATTTAAGACCCTAAAGATTGTCACGAAGCTATCACTCTCATGGCTGTTGCAAGTTTGGGGCTGAGTTCTAATCCCATTATTGTCTGGCTATCATCTAAGGTCAGTTTCTTAGCTCTTGAGCTCCTTCTTTCTCTGCTGAAAATAGAAAAGAATACGAATACCCACTGTGAAAGCTGGTGGGAGGAAAAAATGATACAATGGATGTAGAATTGTCTTGTAATTGGATGTTTTAAAAAATCTCTAAGAATAGCTTTGTGAGCTGTATTTGCAACTTCAGCAGATACCCGCTAAATTTAGACATTGCCCCTGCAATAGACATATGTTGCCACCAGGTGGCAGGAGAAACCTGTGATGCAATCAAGGAGAACACAACGTTCCAAAAGCTAGAATGAGATAAATTGTGCTTGTTAAAAGAAGCCAATTTAATGATTATTAAATAAACAAAAAAGCCTATTTACAAATCACAGTGTCCCCAAATAAACCAAATATAAAGCTTCTAATACAATGTGTTTCAAATAGTGTTTTAGGCAATGGTGGCCATTTTTCAGGTAAAATCATATACAAAATCTCATAGATGAAATAGATGAGAGTGGCAGGAAGAGTGGTACTGTTTCTGAAGTAGGGCAGGGACACTGGGAGTCTGTTCTCATCCTGCTCTTTCATCCTTGAGCCACCTTTGCTGAACTTCAGGGCTTCATGGGACAGAGTTTCGTTTTTAAATTATTATTATTAAATTTTTATTTTTATTTTACTTTTACCAAATGGTTCTTTATGAGAAAATAGCTTCATTGTAACTTCATTTTAACTCAATATCTTAGGCTATTGCCTAAATTATAGGTTATATCTATTAAATGTATTCTCTAATAACCCTTTTCCCCCCATCCCTTTATTGCCCCTTCCCCCTTCCCTCTCCCCACTGGTGACCACTCGTTTGTTCTCCATATCTTTGAGTCTGCTTCTTTTTTGTTATATTTGGTAGTTTGTTGTATTATTTTAGATTCCACATGTAAGTGATATCATATAGTGTTTGTCTTCCTCTGACTTCGATTTATTTTTTTATTGAGGTGTAATTGACATACATTATATTACTTTCAAGTATACAACATAATGATTCAGTACCTGTGTATATTGTGAAATGATCACTACAATAAATCTAATTAACATGTCGCCAACATAGTTATAGAATTTTGGGACAGAGTTTTAAGCCACTATTCTGATATTTTCCCAACACACTCTTAAAACATTCTTTTATCAATATGAAAAAATATATGGTAGTTTAAAAAATACAGAATTTTAAATAGTTTATATAAATTATAAATTATCAATATATAAATATAAATTATAAAATTTATAGAATTCATAGAACAAATGGAATTTTTATAGACTATCCAGGATTATGACACATAATTATAAAATTTTAAATTTTAGAATAATAATATATTATTTTAAGGCACTTAAGAAAGTGTCTTAAATAATATTCTTTTAAAAAATTTTTATCGAAGTATAGTTGATTTACAATATGTTAATTTCAGCTGTACAGCAAAGTGATTCAATCATATGTATATATATATGTATACATTCTTTTTCACATTCTTTTCCATTATGGTTTACTACAGGATATTGAATATGCTTCTCTGTGCCATACAGTCATACCTTGTTGTTTATTCATTCTATATAATGGCTTGCATCTGCTAGTCCTAAACTTTCAATCAGTCCCTTCCCCACCTCTCTACCGCTTTGGCAACCATGTCTGTTTTCTACGTGA
This sequence comes from Bos grunniens, assembly GCF_055505025.1. NCBI lineage: Eukaryota > Metazoa > Chordata > Mammalia > Artiodactyla > Bovidae > Bos > Bos grunniens. The sequence goes on from NC_141172.1 coordinate 95,180,590, forward strand.
GTCTGCTTCTGTTTTGTAGATAAGCTCATTTGTGTCATTTAGACTCCACGTAATTGACATCATATGGTATTTGTCTTTTGCTTTCTGCCTTGTTTCACTTAGTATAATAATCTCTAGGTCCATCCATGTTGCAGCAGATGGCATTATTCCATTTTTTCATGGCTGAGTAGTATTTATTCCATTGTTTGTAAATATCACATCTTTATCCATTCATCTGTCAGTGGACATGTAGGTTGCTTTCATGTCTTGGCTATTGTAAATACTGCTGCAATGAACATAGAGGTGCATGTATCTTTCTAAATTATGGTTTTCTCTGGATATATGCCCAGGAGTGGGGTTGCTGGGTCATATGACAAATCCATTTTTAGTTTTTTGAGGAACTTCCATACTGTTTTCCATAGTGGCTGCACCAATTTACAGAAAAATAGTATTCTTTATATTCTCTGCAGCTCTCTGTCTGTTAGGTTGATTGCTGGAAATTCTCTGCCCAAGTTTCAGTTCCTGAAGGCAGACTGAGCACAAGCTTTCAACCCCTTTCACCCTTAAGAATATCAACATGATTCATTAAAATGAGAAAGTAGTGTGGCATGTTAGAACATCAAATATTTTGAAGAATTTCTAGAAAATAGAAGGCAGATTGAGTTTAAACTCATGGGCAAGCCAGAATAGAGAGGGCCAGGGCTCAGTCTTGCCCTAGAGACAGCAGCAGGACAGAGGGGAGGCAGGTTTCTTTGGGAAGGGGAGCCTGCCCACCTCCCAAAGTCAACAGTATGGAGGAACACAGCATGGGAGTTGGAGGAGTGGCCACAACAGAGATAAAAAAAAAAAAAAAAAATAGTCTGTAGGATGGCTGGCTTGTTTAACTTTTTAAACTTCCCTCCTTTCCCCCATTAAATCTACCTGCAGAGTGGGTGTCCTTTCCATCTAAGGCTGAAGAGAAAAGCATATTTTCTGAAGAAATCAAGAAATCTGCATGCAAGAGGCCAAGCCCCACAAATTTTATCAGTTTTCTTTATCTAGACATTGGGGCCAGTGGGCACTGGAGATGTTGCTGCCTGTTCCCTACGCTCACACCTTAAAGAGATGCTTCCCAGTGAACACACTCCACCTGCAGAGGGAGAGCCCACGTTCATGCCTCTCCCTAAGGGGTAGGGAGGGGAACGCTGGTAATGGTTGAGCAAACACACACTCATTATTAATCATTAATTAACCTAGTCCTTTATTCAGCAATATGAATACAACCACAGATCACCAGATGCCTGAAGAAAAGAAGGAAAAAATCATAATGCAATAACAGAATTGATCCCAGAGAAAACAGGGATAATTCAGGGAAAAGAAGAAAAGTTGAGTTTGGAGGCCAGACACCTGGATTCAGGTTTAGACTATGTCACAGCTGGGGAAATGGCTTGACTTCTCTGGGCCTTAATTTCCTTCTGGCTCTGAAAATTGTAGGAGCAGGAATGTACCCAGTGAGGGCACAGCATGAGGTATTTTCCTCTCTTTGATGTTACAGATATTGATTTCACAAGTGGCCCTGTTTAATCTCCAGGTTGCTAAATCTCTGCATTTATAACCCGTTGCTACTTTTTTCTCCTGTGGATTTGAATATAGGATATGAAGGAGTTGAGGGGACACCCTCTTTTACTACTCATCACCCAAATACTGACTAGTCTCTAAGCAATTCTTTCTTGGTAATGCTTCAATCCTGGACAAGTGTGTTATCTCTTTCATAAAGATGAGAACAGAAAAAAATCAATATAAGGTTTATGGAAAAATTCTCAGCACAAGAGAAGCATGGTAATGTACTGTGACTAAGCAAATTCACTTTCCTCTGAAATAACTCTTATGAGAAACCAAAAATACATTAAAAGATATAATTCCTAACAAGATAGACAAGGCAGTTGCTTCTATTTAACTGACCAAGCTGGTATGGAAGGGAGAGGAATAAGAAAACAAAAGGATGCATACAGAGGAACAAATAAAGTAGCTGAAGTTCATATAGGAACCAAGAAAGTGGAGACCATATACTATTAAAAGAAGCAATTAAGTGAGGTGGAAGACAAATTTTAGATGTTCTTAGAATGCAGAAGAAAGGGGCAAAGATATTAGAGCAATATCAAACAAAACGACATCTATAAGCAAGAGAAAGGTGTTGTTTTTTAGTCGCTTCTGTCATGTTCGACTCTGTGCGACCCCATGGACTGTAGCCCGCCAGGCTCCTCTTTCCATGGGATTTCCTAGGCAAGAATACTAGAGTGGTTTCCCATTTCCTCCTCCAGGGGCTCTTCCCCACCCAGGGATTGAACCTGCATTTCCTGCATTGGCAGGCGGATTCTTTACCACTGAGCCACCAGGGAAACCTCTATAAGCAACAGAAAGAAGAAATTAACTTCATAATTAATAGGCACTCTAGGAAAAGAATCCAGAACAAATGCAGTAGAGGAAATAGAGGAAAATATGAAAAAAGGATTTATGGATTAAAAAACTTTAAAAATTAAGAACATTGAATTTCAAAGAAAAAGAAGTAATCGTACAAACATCCTGATAAGAAGGAAAAAACCCAGTTCTGGCAAATGACCAAAAAGTAGATTGACTTTAGAATTCTTGGCAACAGTAAATGTTAGAAAACAATGTCGTAGTGTATGTAGAACTTACTGGAGAATGCTGTGGCTCTCATATGAAGGGTGTAAGAAGACACCGTCAGGTATGTTTGGTACCTGGAGAGACATAACACCCATATAATATTGCTTAACAAATTAGTGACAAGGTGTTCCAGATCATTAAGACATATTTTACACTGTGGTAAGCATTGAATATATTAATTTAGTGGTAAATGTATTTGCACAGAAGGCACAGGACTATATATTAAGAAATTATACATATTTTATATATCTAAAGGAGAAAATAATATTATCTGAATTCAAAATGAAAGAAAGAATGGAGGGCAAGGGAAAAATACAGCTGCTGATTTTCATGTCTTTAATAGAGTACAGTAAAAATGACAGTCTGTATTTGGTAAATAAAGATAGATTTGAGAGTGCTTTTGAAAGTTTTACATGCAATTCACTACTAGGTTTTCAAACGTTTTAGAAGAGTAAAATAAAGTTTAACCTACAGAATACTAGAACAGAAAGGAAATATCAAAGAAACAAAAACCAGAAAGCATAAAATGGCATTGTGGTTGAGTCGCTAAATCGTGTCTGACTCTTTTGCGACCCTGTGGGTCTGCCAGGTTCCTCTGTCCATGGAATTTCCCAGGCAAGAATACTGGAGCAGGTTATCATTTCCTTCTCCAGGGGATCCTCCCAACCCAAAGATCGAGCCCATGTCTCCAGTATTGGCAGGCAGATTCCACTGAGCCACCAAGGAAGCTCCAATGGCATTAGAGAGACCAAATATAATAAGTATGAGAGTAAATGTAAAAAAGCTTAAACTTTACTGTTTAAACAAGTTAAAATTTCTGAAATTTGATCACAAAATTCAGTGGTTTGCTATATTCAATAATCAAATAAAATGTAAAAATATGTCAGGAAAACAGAAACAAGAAAGAAAGTAGAGTGCTTATAGTAACTGTTAACCAAGTCAGAATTATCTTATACTGCTGCTGCTGCTGCTGCTGCTAAGTCACTTCAGTCATGTCCGACTCTGTGCGACCCCATAGATGGCAGCCCACCAGGCTTCCCCGTCCCTGGGATTCTCCAGGCAAGAACATTGGAGTGGGTTGCCATTTCCTTCTCCAATGCATGAAAGTGAAAAGTGAAAGTGAAGTCGCTCAGTCGTGTCCGATTCTTCACGACCCCATGGACTGCAGCCTACCGGGCTCCTCCGTCCATGGATTTTCCAGGCAAGAGTACTGGAGTAGGGTGCCATTGCCTTCTCCGGTCTTATACTGCTAGAACAGCTGATATAGATCTGTGGTTCTTTGAGTTAAGCTGCTTCGGAATCACCTGGAGGGTCTGTTAATAAGCAGATCCCTAGGCCCCACCCACAGAGTTTCTGATTTATTAAGTCTGGGTTGGGTCATGAGGATTTGCATTTCTAAGAAATTCCCAGGTGAGGCTGATGCTGCCAGTCACTGAGAAACAGTGGAGAGTGGAGATTCAATAGTAATGAAAGTGCATGTGCTAAGGAAACATCAAAATATACATAGCAAAAGCACTGGAAATATTAAGAAAGAAAATAACACATTTCAACACATTGTTATTCTTAAACAGAAGTAATTTTTAAAGGGATGAAATTATCTAAATATTAACATTATTATATAGTACATATTATATTATTATATTAATATCATAGCAAATAACATCCTTTCAAGGATGCATGGAATATTTGATTTAACCACAAATTAATGTACCTTTATAGACCTTTATAAATAATCCATTTATAAAGATTGAGGTAGAAAAATATATAATTAAAGTTTTTGGAAAAAAATATTAATTTTTTATACCAAGAAGCTAGAAAAAGAATAAAAACTTTAAAGAAAGTATAAATAAGGCAGTTATAAAAAATATACTTACAAGTAGAAAACTGTGGAATTTGTAGATTTGTCAGAACTGGTTCTTTAAAGAGACAAACCTGGAAATTTTAATCACAACAGAAGTGGTGAAATTATGTAAATAAAAATGTAGCTCAGAATAGTAATAATAGATATACAGAATATTAACAAATTAAAAATCAATCATGTGAACAGCTGGAGCAGAGTAACTTAGAAATGGATGGTTTCCTGGGGAGGGAGGAAATGATCAAAATTGATTCTAAGAAATAGAAAGCCTGAATGGCATGATAATCAAGGAAAAAAATAGAAACAAAATTATTAAATCTCAAAAAAAAAAAAAAAAGAAAACATACTCTAGGCTAGAGGTAATTATGGATAATTCTTCCCCAGTTGATAAGAATTGGAGATTTTCATATCATTTGTGGGTTTGATCCCTGGGTTGGGAAGATTCCCTAGAGAAGGAAATGGCAACCCACTTCAGTACTCTTGCCTAGAAAATCCCATGGAGCCTGGTGCAGGCTGCTGTCCATGGGGTAGCAAAGAGTCGGACACGACAGAGCGACTTCACTTCACTTCACTACTTGTATTGTTTTAGAATATGGAACCTGATGAGTTTAAAGCCAATCACAAAGTAGCATAATCTAGATATTCTCAACCGAGATGGATTAAAAGGAAACCTGGAGATCATTCTTAAGAATCTGAAAGCTTACGAAAAAAAGTGGATGGAGAATGACATAACAAAACCAATTAGGGCTTATTCCATGGAGGAAAGGATTACTTTCAGGACTTTATTACAATAAGACATCATATCCATAGTGTCACAGTGGGATCCCTGAAAAAAGATGTCTAAGCCAAAATCATCTTTGGTATAATCGGTTGTTGTGATCAAGCGTTCCCATTAATCTCACAACTTCAGTGGGAGTATTTACACTTCCCAAAATAGAGGATTTGATGGGTTCAGTTTGCTCTCACACATATGGTGTATACCTCTAAAGCAGTGTCTATATCAAGCCATCTTAAGAGTTCATGGGGCTTCTCTTGTGGTCAGACGGTAAAAAATCTGCCTGCAATGCAGCAGACCAGGTTTGATCCCCGAGTCAGGAAGATCCGGCTTTCTTCATACCTTGGAAGCTCCTCCCTGCTACCATCAGCTATGGCTGGAGTGGCAAGGTTGCATATGTGACATATGTACTTCAGCCAGGCCATGCTTGTGGAAGAGACCTGCTTGGGGTCCCTTTTCTCAGGAGGAAAGTGAACTGGAAGGCAAACTATGGACTTCTTTTGCAATGTGTGCAGTTCATGGGCATCTACTTTCTGAGCCATATAGCATCTGTGATAGAAAAAAAAACCCAGAAGAAAGAGGTTTAGAAAGAGCAATGATGAAGTGTGACACATTTCTCTATGCAGGAATCCTTACGAATAGAGGTGATGGCACTGAACTTCCTACAGCTATTTGGGTTGAGGTTTTGAGCTATTTCTCTTGGCTATTAACAGAGTGACTTAAAAGCCTAGAAGTGGTGCTAGGACAGCGTGATATCCAAATGCACAATAATGAAGGCAAACTCCTATTGCATTCAATATAGGAAAATTAACTCAAACTGGATTAATAACCTTAATGTAAGCAGTACTACTATAAGATTCTTTAAAAAAAAATAGGCCCAAATCTTCATGATCTCAGTTTTCTATATATGGCATTGTTTCCTATATATGGCAACAGAAGCACAAGCCTCAAAGAAAAAATAGCAAATTGGACTTAATCAAAGTTAAAAACTTTTGCTTCAAAAGTTTTCAAAGGACATCATCAGTAAAATGAAAAGACAATCCACAGAGTGGAAGAAAATTTTTGTCAATCATAAATCTGATAAAGGACTTAGATCTAGAATAAAGAATTTTTACAGTTCAATAATAAAAAAACAACACAATTAAAAATGGGCAAAGGAGGTGAATAGATATTTCTCTAAAGAAGACATACCAATGGCCAATACACATAGGAAAAGATGCTCAACATTATTAGCTGATTAAAGAAAATGCAAATCAAAATCACAATGAGACACTGCTATATTCCTACCAGGATGGCTATAATTTAAAAGACAGATAATAACAAGTGTTGGCAAGGGTGTGAAGAAATTAGAACATTCATATACTGCTAGTAGTTATGTAAAATAGTGCAGTTACCTTGGAAAACCAGTCTGTTCCTGAAAATGTAGATAATAGAGTTATTCTATGACCCAGTAATTCTGCTGAAGACTGACAAAAAAACCAAACTTGTGCATGAATATTCATAACAGCATTATGTATTATTATAATATGTATGTGATATATTATTATTATATAATAATATATATTATGAGCACATAATAGCCAAAAGGTGAAAACAACCCAATTGTCCATTACTGGATTTTGAAAAGTATTGAAAAGAATGAATCTAAAAAATACAGTATATGAAAGAACCCAGCCACAGATGACAACGTATTTTATGATTCCATTTATACAAAATATCCAAATAGGCAAATCTATGGAAACAAAGTGTATTATTGGTTGCCTATCCTAGTGGTTAATGGGGGATAAGGAGTTTAGGGATTCTTAAAGGGTATGGAGTTTCTTTTGGGGTTGATGAAAATATTTAAAAATTATTTTGTGATAATGGTTGCATATCTCTGTACATATATACTAAAAAGCATTGAGTTGTGCACTTTATCTGGTAAATTATATGGTATGTATATTATATCTCAACAAAGGGGCTTCCCTGGTGGCTCAGACAGTAAAGAATCTCTCTGCAATGGACAAGAGACCTGGGTTTGATCCCTGGGTCGGGAAGATCCCCTGGAGAAGAGAATGGCTACCTACTCCAGTATTCTTGCCTGGAGAATTCCATGGACAGAGGAGCCTGGCAGGCTATAGTCCATGGGGTCATGAAGAATCTGACACGATTGAGCACAAAGCTGTTATGAAGGTTAGAATACTGCAGACATTAGGGTCATACGCAGTTTGAATCTCAGTATATCCTGCATGTCTTCTTAAATTTAAAAAATGTTTATTTTTCTACTTTGCTCTTCTACTTCAGTAATTTGATCTTCTGCAGTATCTATTTGCTTCCATTACAGCTTTAATTCCCGTTTCATTTTTATCTCTATCCAGTCTATCTTGGAGGAGAAGGTGATGGCACCCCACTCCAGTACTCTTGCCTGGAAAATCCCATGGACAGAGGAACCTGGTAGGCTGCAGTCCATAGGGTCGTGAAGAGTCGGACATGACCGAGTGACTTCCCTTTCACTTTTCACTTTCATGCATTGGAGAAGGAAATGGCAACCCACTCCAATGTTCTTGCCTGGAGAATCCCAGGGACGGGGAAGCCTGGTGGGCTGCCATCTGTGGGGTCACACAGAGTTGGACACAACTGAAGTGACTTAGCAGCAGCAGCAGCAGTCTGTCTTGGTGTCAGATTATTACTTCTTCATGACTCTTTGCAATATATCCTTGAATCTTGCTTAGAGTATGACATAAATGCTTCAAAAATGTCTCCTGCTACTTGGAGTAAATCTCTTTCATAAGAGGAATTTTTTAAAAAAGATTTTCTCTCCCTATTATTTATTTTGTAGATGTGACTTTACTGTTTCTCCACTTGGGGCATGCCATCTCCAAGACAGCACTGCCTGGCCTTCCACAATGAACACTAATTAGCTGTTTCCTAAATGTTGTACATGCCCTGGGGTAATGCCAGTCTTAGTTGTCTTCCCTGGGATCAGTCTACAAATAGCTAATGGAGTGTTAACTAAAGTTTGTTTGCCATTTTCATTGAAATTTGTGAGTGGGGATATCAAATGTCTGCTGTAAGATATCAGATATCAGCTCTATTTGCCAGTCCTTTTTTTTTTTTTTTTATCTGTTAAAAGGTTTGATATTGAATTACCTCGTCATAATTTAGGAAGATTGAGAGTCACAGATGTATTGGTAGGAATTCACATAATTGGAAAAGCACTTGGAAAACTTCAGCTTTGAGAGAAGAATGCCTTATCTTGTGATAGTAATTGCGGGAAGAGGCGACAAGAAGACTTTTATCAGAAACACTGGTTAGCTAGACAAGTGGATCTCAGATTTGATTCCTACCATATTCAAAATGAATTCCAGATGGATTCAAGAGTTTAAAGAATGCATAGTAAGAAAATGAACAAAAGTAAAATAGAGTTGTTACCATTTTTTTTTCCTCTGCAGCAGAATACCTTACCAAGCACTGAGGTCACAGAAAAATAATCATTTAAAGAGTTTCAAGTTTGAGTCCATAAAATGAAAACTTCTGTCCATCAACAAAAATAACCAGAATTTAAAAGGTAAACCTACTTTGAAAGGTAATGATAATGACAAAGTCATGATCCTAGCATTTAATATCTACATGGAACCTTAGGAATTATTGGGTTGGCCCACAACTTCATTCGGGTTTTTTGTACTATGTTGTGGAAAAACCCAAATGAACTTTCTGGCCAACTCAATTCTTTGGTCATTTTCCTCCCTGGGTGCAGTGTAGGCTAGTAGACCCGTAGTGGATTTCTGACTAACCTGAGCTATGGGAAGGCCGTCAAGTAAGTGTACTGGTTAAGAGCATGGCCTTTGGAGTGTCTAGGCTTGAATGTGAGTCTCAGCTTTACTACCTACTAGCTGTGTTGCCTTAGGGGATTCATTTCCCTCTGAGCCTCAGTCTTTTCATCTGTGACATGGAGGATAATGACCATTTCTCCCTTACAAGGTTATGGTAAGGGACAGAGGAGATAAAGGACTTAAAATCCCTGACAAGGCCTAGCGCATAGAAAGGGCTTGATAAATGTACCGCTTTATTGATCATCACTGTTACCCTCATGCTCTTCATCATGGATCTTTACCATTATCCACATCCTCGTCAGTCTTCATCATCATCACGACCTGTGCTTGAGTCCTCCTTCAGGTTTTCTGAGGGTCAGAAGCTTCGGTGGATGAGATAAAATGGGGTCAGATTGGGCAGAACATCACATGTCCTTGCTACTGTTCTGCCCTGGTTCCTCTCCTCGCTTGGCTGGTTTCCTGGTTTGGTACTACCCTCTGACTCTGGCATTCCATCCCCTAGCCAGTCCTGATGTGTTAGGGTGCTGTGTGACATTGGGAATGTTATGAAACCTTTGTTTCTTCCAGTGTCCTCACTTGGAAGTTGGGAATAACAATTGTACATGCCAGTTGTAATGAGGATTTTAAAAAGTGCATGATGATGAAATTTAGCATAGTAGCAGACATGTTGTAGGTCCTCCAAGCTCTTAATTAATTTTGCGAGAGGGTGACTTGCTCAATGTCACATATCTGATTGAACTAAGGAATGCCCTTGGGCACCGTGTCTAAGTATTGTTAGATTTATGGCCTGGACTCATGTTCAATACAGAAGGACTGGCTGTTGCTTGGGTGTTCCATGCTTTGACCCGATTCTCTCTGAGCGCCGTTCTCATCCACTTCTGAAATCCCGATGGCGGCTTTTCCTCACTCAGTAGCCTCTTGGCTTTCTGTGATAGCTTACTTTTCCTTTGTTTCTTTTCAAATTACTTATGACCACTTGGTTTTTTATTTTTTTTTTATACATAATTTAAAGAACTGAAGCTAACACCCCTCCCCCATGTAACAGTTGGCAAAAACACTAAAAATATGCCAAACCTTAATTTTATGTGTGTACTTTTTTTTTTACCCCTTAAGAAATAATAAAAAAAAATTATACTTGCAAAACATACAGTGTGGGTCTTGAATCAAGTAATCAAGTTACTTCTGCCAGATGCCTCTGACAGCACCCAAGAAGGTCTAGATTTCTGGGAATTGCATTCCCGTGTGTTCCTGTCCACATGTCTGCACTTTGTGTGTATGTAAGGTATGGGCTGAATGCAGCTCTCCCACCCCAGGACACAATTCCTGGTGTTAAAAAACAATGCCGAGGACATTTTGGGGGGTTTCAAACAGCATATTTTTGTCTCAACAGTCTGATGCTGAAGCAGACCTCCTCTGGAAAAGCAAGTCTGTTCCTTGTGCAGTTTATCCCCAGCCCCCTCCCACCCTAGCCATATGCCTTTTCTATCTAACTCCCTTCTCTTGGATGCCATAAGGTTTGGCAGAATCTTGGCATGGGGCTCAGAGATCTGAAATTATGTTGGGTGTGATGTCTGACCATCCTCTCCTTGTCTGTCCAGCTTTCCTTTCCGTGGTGAAATGGATATGCGTGATGATGTGGATTTTGATGTGTCCCTCTGGCAGTTGGAACCAGTTGCATCTCATTGATATTGACATGCTCAGTCTGATTTAAACACTGCCTTTTAATTTAAAGCATTTTATTGGGAAGGTGTTCTTAGCATATGTTCCCAAATGACATTATTCTTCTGTAGCTGTAATTCAGTGGGAACTAGATTCAGTAGGAGCTGGATCATTGCCCCTTGGATGTGATTCCTCTACTTATAAGACGTAGTGCCACAGTGTTAGGCATCACAGATGAATGGTTGTCCTTGTGTTATTAGTATTTAATACAGAAGATGTACTGCAATACTTTGGCCACCTGATGTGAAGGGCTGACTCATTGGAAAAGACTCTGATGCTGGGAAAGATTGAGAGCAGGAGGAGAAGGGGATGACAGAGGATGAGATGGTTGGATGGCATCACCGATTCAATGGACATGAGTTTGAGCAAACTCCGGGAGATAGCGAAGGACAAGGAAGCCTGGTGTGCTGCGGTTCATAGGGTCTCAAAGAGTCAGACACGACTGAGTGACTAAACAACAACGGTTGATATGGCCCCTATGCTGTAAACAATTCAGGGTCCTTTGTGAAACACTCTAGAAAGACCACAGTGTTATAGCTGCCATCTTGCTTCCCTGAACTCTGCCTTCCTCAACAATTTCCCACTGGGTTCCCTGACATCGTCCACCTATAGGATTTCTCTTCCTCAAGTCCTGAGCCCATCATGATTAAGAAAGCTCCTGTACTCCTTTCCCTTAACACTATGGTCCTTAAAAGGAATTCACCTGTACCCTAGATCCAGGCCCCAGCAGCTAGCCACCAATCTTGGTTTCTTTTTTGACCTATCCCCTAAGCCATTTACTAAAGTCTGTTTGGTGGTAACCAAATTTTGGACCTATGCACCACCAGGAGCTGGTTCAAGGTACCTATGCAGTCCTTCCTTCCTTCCTTCATTCATTCACTTAACCACTCAAGAAAGATTTGCTGGATCCCTGCTCTCAAACAGACTTTCCCCCAGGCCTCACAAAGGAGACAGAAAAGCAAGGGGACAATTATACAATAGTAACATAAAGGCTAAGTTAGAGTGAAGCCCAGAATGCTATGAAGAAGAGATTCTTCACCCAGTCAAGGGCTGAACAGAGAGCACAGAGAGGGCAGTTGTGCAGACGTTTCGTTGGAAGCAAATTCATGGAACTGAGTCTGCACACAGCCAGCACTTCTGCCTCTGTCCATGGGACTTGTTTCTGCCTTAGTTCTCTGCCTCATACTTTGCTGGTTGCTCTTTCTAATTCTCCAGTCCCGCCTTTGGTTGGAAGATCTTGACTAGAAGTGAATTTGACTAGACCCCAAGTTCCATGCCTAATTCCCACCAGTACCCCCTTCCCCTCTGATACCTGAGCCTTGGACTCCCATTGCTATAGCATCTTCATGTGTGGTCAGACTGGCCCAGACAGGTATGTGGAGAACCAGACTTTAGGAGCTGGGTGGGGGGGTCATACACTGGTCCACACCAGCCTGTCCTGAGCCAGGTTAGCTCCCTCAGACCCCTTCTCTTTGGTCTCATATTCTTGATTCTCCTCCCAGCTCAGAGTCCACATTTAACCCCTGTCTCCTGCAAGGTTTCAGCATACCTCACATCTGAGCACAACCGAACTACAAGTATAATTTATATTTATGTTGAAAGGGCTGAATGTTGTAGAATAAAATCTGAAAATAATTTTTTTTCCCCCAACCAAGACTCTTTAAATCAATACCCACTTCCTATTTGTGGGTAAAATCTCAGAGATATGAGCCTTTCTGGCAATTTCACGTATCAGAACAGACTCATTTTTAGAGTACTAACAAGTTCTGTTTGATTTAAATTAAAATTTCACTCTCTTACCCAATTCTCTTTGTCCTCCAGTTCCCAGCTCAGGGCAGACTCAGACTCAGCCTCCTGCCTTGGAAGGGAGGTCTGTTTTTTCACCCTGCCTTCCAACTCCTGCCCTCTCCTCTCCATTCACCTGCTTCTGGGGAGAAGGAATTAGAGGGAAGTAGTAATTCTTGACACTTGCTGGCATAATTGGGTCTTGATGTTCTCAGTGTGGCAGATGCCCAAATGCTCAAGGAGAGATTCTGTAAGTCCCTGAAGCCCCGCCCCACCCAGGGGATGGAGGGGCAGCATATTTCTGGCATGGATGATGCAGCCTCTGGCTGGCTAACAGCCTTCCCTCAGTTCTGACTCAGAAGGAACCGATCCGGACTCTTCCCGCTCGCATGTCTTCAGCCTGCGGGCCATCCTCCTGTATGGCTCCAGCCCAGTACTCTTAGTGGAGTCCACCTAACCCATGGTAAACCTACACACATGCCTCACCTTCTGGGTAGGGGGTTCTATCTCCACTCTGCAGTCACAGGCAGTTCCCTGGGGGTTGAGGTGGGCTGAACACCGGAACCCTTGTCATTTCCTTCCTTCATGGAGAGGGGACGGGGATGTCACATACTTCCTGCCGGATGGGCAACCCTTGTCCACAAAACCCTTCCTCCGACTCTCCTAAGCTTGTCTAGGCTGAAGGTGGGTGATAAACGGAGGGCCCCGTGACCCATTTGTGGCCACTTGTGACCTTTGGGCTTCAAAGAGAATTCTGAGACACTAGTGATATTCCCCGGAGAAGGCAATGGCAACCCACTCCAGTACTCTTGCCTGGAAAATCCCATGGGAGAGGAGCCTGGTAGGCTGCAGTCCATGGGGTCTCTAAGAGTCAGACACGACTGAGTGACTTCACTTTCACTTTTCACTTTCATGCATTGGAGAAGGAAATGGCAACCCACTCCAGTGTTCTTGCCTGGAGAATCCCAGGGACGGGGGAGCCTGGTGGGCTGCCCTCTATGGGGTCGCACAGAGTCGGACACAACTGAAGCGACTTAGCAGCAGCAGCAGCGATATTCCCATCTAACAAGAGATATGGTGTGAACTGTTTAATTTGAGAAAATGTACCAGACAGGAACAGGCCAGGCTTGGAGGAACCTGATCTTCAACCAGTTGGATTAATGAACTGAGACCCTGCCCCCTCACTCCGAAGGAGACTTCTGGAACCACTGGCTGGTGCTGTCTTGGGGACTTCCTGTTGCCATCCTGAGTCTCTATGAGCCACAGGATCTGGAGGGAACCCAGTGGAGAGCCGGAATTGAATTGTGAAGTGGATTAAAGTGATGCCTGCTACCACTGTGGGCCACAAACATGCAATAAAGAGGAAACTGGCTCTGGACAAAAGCTGGTCATGGCGACTGGCTGCGCGTGTGCCTCCAGAAGACCGGATATGGTGGACTGGCCTCACCTCTTGCCTAAGCCCGTGATCGTGGTGAGCTCGGGGAGGGAGGAGGAGAGATGGAGAGAGTGCATGTTGAGATTTAGTGTGCTTAAGCGAAAGCCCACTGGAAGAAATTTTGAGTCAGGAGGGGAGGGAACAGGGTGGGGAGAGAGGAGGAGGTAGGAAAAGGGATGACAAGTGAGAGTGAGCGAGAGAGAAGGAGAAAGCAACCTGGAGCAAGAAAGCCACAGCATAGGTCCAGAACGACCTGCGCTCTGGCCGCGCTGCCCAGGGTGTCTCGGAGCACGTTCTGCCAGTTCCGTGACCCCGCAGGCCTGAGCTACAGTGTTGTATCCTGGCCTCCCGGCCACCCTCATGCGACTCCTCGTCCAAGTGGGGGAGAGGATTAGTATGACGGGTTCAAAGTAAGAGACTCCAAGGAAAATGCAAGTAAGGGCTTCCTGGAGGTGCAGGTATCCAGCCGAGGGGGTGTTAACAGTCAGGGATGCGGTGACTGGGGAAGGGGGCCTTCAGGAGGTGGAAGCAGCAGCAGAAAGGACACAGACCCTGACCCAGCAGGAGAGTAGACTGGACAGAGGCCAAGAGTCGGGTCAGGGGTCAGAGGTCACCATCACCTTGGCTGGCTGGTTGCTTGCGTTCTTTGACCTTTAATAATTTCCAAGCTACCCAGTGTAGTTGGAGCCCAGGCCCTGACCCTGCTTAGCCCGCAGTGTTACAGTCTCCGTTATAGGGAGTGATTCGGCTTACCTTCCGCCTGGCCCCTCCAGCTGTATCTTCGCCTCCCCTGCTCCCCTCCTCCTCCCGCCCAGCCCCATCCGGCGCCCAGGTGGACGATGTGTCGGCGGAGAACCTTCGCGGCTGCTGTAGTCATAGTCTCCACCAGCGCACCACTGAACGGACTGCAGAATAACAAATAGGCAAGAGTGTGGCTGACTCTGGAGTCTGAAAGCCTAACTTCATCATTTTCTCCTGGACAAGTAAGTCACTTACCTTCTTTGTTTCCAATTTCCACTTAACCCCCCTGGTGATTGTGTAAGAGTCCATTGAAGTCGCTGCTGCGTAATGCACAAATATCAGCCGTTTAACAAAAACTACAAGGCAGGGGTCCCCAACAGGGTCCGTGGACCGGTCCCGGCCCTGAGGCCTGTTGGCCGCAGGGCAGGATGCCAGCAGGGGTGAGCGAGAAGCTTCGTCTGCCGCTCTCCATCTTTACCCATCCGTCGCATTACGGCCTGAGTCATTCTCGGATCCTGTCTGGGGAAGACTTGTCTTCAGCGAAACTGGTCCCTGGAGCAAAAAGGTTGGGGACCGCTGCCCTAAGGCAATGGTGTTAACTGCATAGGATTGTTTTCTAGCTAAGAAATTTTCCGAAATTACTTATCATGGCCTTATGTGTTATATCAGAGTTTTTCAATGTTTCTCAAAGGTAGGAGTTATCTGGAACTCTGCTTAGAAATACAGATTGCTGGGCTGCTTCCTAGAATTAGAATTTCTAGGGGACAGGCCCGGTGATCTTGCTTTTAGCAAGCATTCCAGATGATTCGGGCAGCAGTCTGGTTTGGGAAATCGGGCTCTGTGATGTTATATAAAACTCAGGTGCTGGGAATGCAGTAGAGGAGGTCAGAGTGAGACATGTAGGTTGAGGGTGTGTGATAAGAGATGTAGCCAATGATTTATTAGAAGTGAAGTCGCTCAGTTGTGTCCAACTTTTTGCGACCCCGTGGACTGTAGCCTGCCAGGCTGCTCTGTCCATGGGATTCTCCAGGCAAGAATACTGGAGTGGGTTGCCATTTTATTAAAGTGAAGCCTTATTTTTTAAGCGTTGGGCAATATAGTTATTGTTTTTTTGTCCCGGTTGTGAATCCGAGTCTTTGCACTGAGGAACCAGGCTGCTCTTCTTCCTGTCACTCTCATCCTGAAGATTAACAGTCATGTTCTTCAGCAGCTGCTCCTGTGGGAGAAAGGCCAGGGCACTGACAGCATGAAGACAAATAAAATCAGAATCTTGAGGGGATAACCACCATCTCATCCTCTCTGCAGCATCATTCACTGTAGTCAAGCTGTGGAAGCAACATAATTGTCTGTTGATAGATGAATGGATAATGAAATTGTGATAAATACACACAACACACACACAATGGAATACTATTCAACCTTAAAAAAGAAGGAATCTTGCTATTTCCAATAACACTGATGAGCCTACAAGACATTATGCTAAATGAAATAAACACTGAAAGAGAAATGCCACATGGTCTCACTTATATGTGGAATCCAAAAAGGTCAAACTCATAGAACCAGAGCAGGGAAAGGGTGGGGGGAAGAGGAAATGCTAGTCAAAGGGTACAGAATCTCAGTTTTGCAGGATGAGTTAGTTACAGAGGTCTAAGGTACAGCATGGTGGAATTATGGTTATAACACTGTATTATGATATTAATATTATAGATCTTCAGAAGTTCTTACCACATTTAAAAAAGGTAACTGTGAAGTAATAGATGTGTTAATTAGCTTGGCTGTAGTAATCATTTCATAACATGTGTATATCAAAACATCATGTTGCAGACTTTAAATATATACAATTTGTATAGAATAATAAAATGTTAAAAAATAGAGGTTTACCAGCACTGACAATAGTTTCAGGCTCCTGCTGCTGCTGCTGCTAAGTTGCTTCAGTCATGTCCGACCCTGTGTGACCCCATAGACGGCAGCCCACCAGGCTCCCCCGTCCCTGGGATTCTCCAGGCAAGAACACTGGAGTGGGTTGCCGTTTCCTTCTCCAATGCATGAAAGTGAAAAGTGAAAGTGAAGTCGCTCAGTCGTGTCTGATGCTTAGCGACCCCATGGACTCCTAGTAGACCCTTAAAGACTGCTGAATGAATGAGCTAGTAGATGGAGGCCTGAATCATTTTGTGATGGCCAGGAGTTCATCCTAAACTGGGACAGTTCCTAGCAAAGGATGCGCTGGACAAACAATCCAGTTGTATCTTCCTGGGAGTGCTATTTTCATTGGCAGTAATCACAGCCACCACTAACTGAGCAGACGCCACTGGCCAGGCATTGTGCAAAGTGCTTCATTGCCGGCTGGGAGGCAGGTGCTACTGGTATCACCATTACCCACTCTTCACAGAAGAAGCTCAGAGAGGGTAAGTGAATCCTTAAGGATCTGCAGCCAGTGGGAGGGGACCTGAGATTTGAACCCAGGCAGCCTGACTGCAGTGCTGGAGTTCTTATCGTTAATATTTTATTTATTTATTTGGCTGCACCAGGTCTTAGTTGTGGTACACGGAATCTTTTAGTTGCAGCGTGCGAACTCGAGTTACAACATGTATTTTCCTGACCAGGAATATATTTTCCTGACCAGGGGTTGAACCTGGGCCCACCTCCGCACAGTACCTTAGCCGGTGGGCCATCAGGGAAGTCCCTAGTGCTGGAGTTATGAATGTGACCCTGAGCCATATCTCAGGCATCATGTGAGTTACTGGATACCTTTTACTAGAGGAATCAAGTTGGGTCCTCAAGTTGCAATTTGAAATGGTGCTTTGCAGACAGTTCGTAAGGCTGGAGGCAGGGTGACTGCTCAAGAGATCAGGGCAGAGATAAGGAGGTCTGGATCAGGACAGAGGCTAGAGGGCTGGAGGGGAGACCCTGGAGGGGACATCCGACCTCACACCCACCTTCCAGCCTCACAGCCCTGCACGTCTGTCTCTGATTTATGGTCTTCAGGCCCAGGGCACCACATTCAGTGTGATGAACCTTTGCTGACCCTGGAAATCTGCTGCACTCCCTTGCTCTTGGGGCTGGCACCTGGTGAGGAATAATGGACTATTCTCCGTCTTGGTAAGGACCTTTCAGTGTTGGGTCTGCCTTGACAAGCTTTACCCCTCACACAGCTTTCAAGATTTATGAGGTTGATTTGCAGTCACTGGTCACTTTCCTGTTCTGAATTCTCTAATGCCTTCTCTCATGTTTTCTGCTTAAGAGTCCTTATCCTTTTCTTCTCTTTATATTTTATTCTGCTTGAGTCATGACAGTTTCCCTCTTTATTGCATTGCTTCAAAGAAACCTTTTCCCTCTAACCCAGTATTGTCCGTCAAAGCAGCTCCAAGTGTAGAAAAACCTGGAATCTAGAATCTGAAAAACCTGTGCCCAGGGACCATTTGATAATTAGCTTGAGCCGTGATCTCCTTGACTGTAGAGTCGGGATCATTTACCTCGCAGAATTGTTCTAAAGGTTAAATGAAAAGATGTTTGTATAAAAAGGCTCTGTAAATCCTAGGACATTATGCAAATGTTGATTAACTTTGTTTAGTTCAGTTGTTCATAATTTCTTCCCATTCAGTCATCTCCTATCTGCCCTGTTCTTGTGATACCTTCTCTCTGGCTGGATGACAGGAGTTACTAACATGTATAACACCTGCCTGGGGTGGCGGGTAGGACCTGATTGAAATCACCTGGTCAGAGAGACACACTGGATCACTTTCTCTGCTGGAAGTGGGCTTCTCCCTTCCAGCGCGGTCAGAAGACTTTCTTTACCACTCACGGAGACAGACAGTTTTCATATTGTACTTTCTTTTCTGAAATTAATTATAGCAGTACTTTTCTTTATTAAAAGTTAATTGTCAGTCACATTAGGGAATTATTTAATGATTTGGTAGTTGCATTGCCAAAAATACTTGAGGCCAAAATTAGTGGACTCATGGGGAGGTGAAACATCTTGAAATTTGCAAGTTGGGTTTGAATAGTATTTTCCTAATTCGCTGGGTTTCAGGAATAACCTGGGGTGCTCTCGAAAGCACAGAGTTCCTGCCCCACACCCCGCCACCCTTGAGGGCATGAATCAGCTAATTCTTAGCATCAGGCAACTCTGGAAAGCACTGATTTTGTACATCTGGGAGATATTTTTTATACCTGTCTTAGTATTCCTGCCTTATTCCTAAATCTTAGTTTTAAAAGCTAACAAACTCAACATATATATTATTTTAACAAATCCAGTGTGTGTATTTTTTTTTTTTTTGCATATCCCCTACATACTCATATACAGCAAAAGTGAAACACACTCCCCGGTTTATAAAAATAAAAAATTTATAATATTGAGTTATGAAGTTAGTTTAGTTTCTATTGTCTTTCTGTTTTGGGGCTTCCCAGGTGGCACTAGTGGTAAAGAATCTAACTTGGGAATGGAAAGGTGAACTCCCTTGCTTTTGTTGTTGTTGTTGTTATTTTAAAAAATTATTTAATTTTAATTGAAGGATAATTGCTTTACAATATTCTGTTGGTCTCTTCCATACATTAACATGATTCAGCCACAGGTATACCTAGGTCCCCTCTCTTTTGAACCTTCCTCCAAACTCTCCCCCCAGTCCCTCTAGGTTGTTACAAAGCTCCAATTTGAGTTCCTTGAGTCCTATAGCAAGTTCTAATGGCTATCTATTTTACATATGGTAACGTATGCTTTTGAACTGTGGTGTTGAAGACTCTTGAGAGTCCCTTGGACTGCAAGGAGATCCAACCAGTCCATTCTAAAGGAGATCAGCCCCAGGTGTTCTTTGGAAGGAATGATGCTAAAGCTGAAACTCCAGTACTTTGGCCACCTCATGCGAAGAGTTGACTCATTGGAAAAGACTCTGATGCTGGGAGGGATTGAAGGCAGGAGGAGAAGGGGATGACAGAGGATGAGATGGCTGGATGGCATCACTGACTTGATGGACGTGAGTCTGAGTAAACTCCAGAAGTTGGTGATGGACAGGGAGGCCTGGCGTGCTGTGATTCATGGGGTCGCAAAGAGTC
Organism: Bos grunniens; assembly: GCF_055505025.1. Classification (NCBI taxonomy): domain Eukaryota; kingdom Metazoa; phylum Chordata; class Mammalia; order Artiodactyla; family Bovidae; genus Bos; species Bos grunniens. Next base: position 95,200,407 of record NC_141172.1, read on the forward strand.
GGACCAGAGAAGGCAATGGCACCCCACTCCAGTACTCTTGCCTGGAAAATCCCATGGACGGAGGAGCCTGGTAGGCTGCAGTCCATGGGGTCGCTAAGAGTCAGACACCACTGAGCGACTTCACTTTCACTTTTCACTTTCATGCATTGGAGGAGGTAATGGCAACCCACTCTAGTGTTCTTGTCTGGAGAATCCCAGGGACGGGGGAACCTGGTGGGCTGCCGTCTATGGGGTCGCACAGAGTCGGACACGACTGAAGTGACTTAGCAGTAGTAGCAAAGAGTCGGACACGACTGAGCGACTGAACTGAACTGAACTGAATGTATGTTTCCATGCTACTCGCTCCATTCGTCCCACCCTCTCTTTCCTCTCCCCCACCACCCATGTCCATAAGTCTTTTTTCTATCTCTATGTCTCCACTGATGCCCTTCAAATAGGTTCATCAGTACTATCTTTCTAGATTCCACATATATGCATTAATATATTTGTTTTTCTCTTTCTGACTTACTTCACTGTATAATGGACTGTATCCATTGCTTTCTTAATTCCCCAAAAGAATTTGTCCAAGGAAATATTTTTTATAGCTACAAAAGTAATCAAGGCTGTTAGCAGTGAGGTTATCATTTTAGTGGATTCTGACTGAAAAGGATTTCCAACTATTTCAGTAGGACTAATTTGAAGACTCAGATTAAAGACATGGGCACTGTGCTGAGTGCTTTCTCATATGTAATCTCATTTAATTTACATAGCAACTTTGCAAATATATGATCACCATTTTTCAGGTGAGCAAATAAAGGCTCTGAGAGTTTAGGGAATTCACCCCCAAGTTACATTGCTAGTATGAGCTGTGACTTTCTTGAAGACCTCATCATAAAAAATCACAGTTATCCTTGAAATGAATTGCTCTTGAGCCTGAAGAGTTGAATTTGAATGTGCTTTTTTGAGAGATTAATGATTAACCTTAGAATTTAGAATAACAGCATGGATGTTGGTAACATGCAGAAACGTATTTGCTGTAATAGAAAGAGAACAGAGTTGAACAGTCAGAAAAAAAATGGCATTTAGGAGTTTTGTGACCTTGAACAAGTTACTGAACTTTCCTGAAATTTGGTCTCTGAAAAATGAAGACAGTAAGTGCCTAATTCACTCTTCAGAGATGGTTGTGAGACGTGAATGAGACTCCGATTTAAAGGGTCTAAGAGTGTTTGTCACACAGTTAGTGCTTAATAAAGTTGAATTCTTTCTTCCTTCCTCCTTCTGGTCACAATTTGAATATCTGCGGTTTAACCCTGTCATTATACATTTTATTCTCAGGCTTTCTACCAACCCTTTTCTAACTGTAATAGGATTCTTAAGAATAATATTTAAATGTATCCATAATAACTAACATTTATGGAGTGTTTTACATGCATTATCTTTGAATTCTCACCACAGCTTTTTGAGGAAGATAGTATTATAATTATCATTTTCAATTTACAGATGAGGAAGCAGGCTGAGAGAGGGAGGTGATTGTCCAAGGACACACACATAGTAATGGCAGATATGAGATGAGACTAGATCTACCTTATATGCTTTTTTAAACAATATTTGTATTTATTTATTGGGCTGCAACAGGTCTTCACTGCAGCATGTAGGATCTAGTTCCCTGACCAGGGGTTGAACCCAGATCCCCTGGACTGGGAGTGCGGTGTCCTACCCACTGGACTACCGGGGAAGTCCCTCACCTTATATTCTTAATTACCATGTTCTGTTGCTTCCAGAAAGATAATCACTTGCCAGTGTTTCCTAGTCTGGAGAGATAGGTCCATGTGGAGGGGAGGGGGGTGGTCAACATCAGTCCTCTGGTTTTCTTTTTTTTTTTTCACTCTCAGCATTTTGGCTTTTACTCCATATATGAAAGAAGACAAAAACATACAAAGTATATGTACAACTAAAATTCAACAATATATACAGAAATGTTTCTTGATATAAATGTCCCTATTAGCTTAGTGAATGCCACCAATTCACCTAGTAAAGATATCAAAGCAATAGAATGGTGATTTTGGTTGTTTCCTCTGTCTTTCCTGATTGCAGTTCAGGGTTTGGGGATAGGGGTGGAGGGAAAGTGGTTTTGTTTTGTTTAAATCATCATTCTTGCTCATTGCATTTTGATAAAACATGCAGCATTCCTTTCGTGGCAATGTTCTAATCTTACAGCCGATTTTTCCTTTTTCTTTAGAGAAGGGCTGTTAGGGTTTCTTTTTCTTTTCTGTTCTTTCTTTCTTTTTTTTTTTTTTTTTGTCAGTCTGGGATTGTAAATAAAAATGCAGGAGTCCAAACTGCTTCTTTTTCATCATGTAATGTCTTAAGCTCACTAAACAAGTAAAAACGCTGCCATGTTTGCACAGATTCTTCTGGTGGGGGAAAATGTCTGCTTTAAAAAGTTGTTTTTTTCCCTCACCCCTTGGGATCCAGGCTCTGAGCCTCTTTTTCTCTTTGGGAGTATCCATCAAAACAACTTTTTAAAGCAGACATTTTCCTCTGGTTTTCTTGAGCCCAGGACTGTCAATTTTGGTTCTGAAGAATGGGTTGACTTGCTCATGTCTTTCTTTGGGAACTGGCATCTTGTGATGACTAATCTCATGTGTCAGTTGGACTAGACCATGGGATACTCAGAATAGACATTAATTTCTGAGTGTATCTGAGAGTATTTTTGGATCTGATGAGCATTTGAATAAGGGGACTCAGTCAAGCAGATTGACCTCCCAAATTTGGATGGACATCATCCAAATCCATTGAGGACCTGAACAGAACAAAGAGGCAGAGAAGGGGGGAATTCTCTCTCTCTGCCTGACTACTTGAGCTGGGACATCAGTGGTTTGCCCACAGGCTGGGACTTGTGCCATCAGAGCTTTTGGTTTTCAGACCTTTGGAATTGGAGTGAAATGTACACCATTGGCTTTCCTAGGTTGGTCTTTAGCTTGCAGGTGGCAGGTCATGGGGCTTCTCAGCCCCCATAATCACGAGAGCTAATTCCTCATTATCTGTCTGTCTCTCTATCTATTTCTTTCTCCTGTTGGTTCTGTGTCTCTGGAGGGCCTGGACTAATACACATCTAATCAGGCTAATTTCTAATGTGATGCTTAATCTCCTATTATGATTTCCCCTGAGTTTTCTTGTAACTTTTCTAAGTAGCAGTAGGAGCAGTGGCAGCAGAACCAGCAAGAGTGATTTTGATCAAGTATGTACAGTTTCTGCAACTTTCTCCAGGGCTTCTAGAGCACCAAGAGGACTTGTCAGATGAAGGCTGCATCTGTATTACTAATGCCAGTGTTTGTCACTGATTTCTTTTTAATCTCATAGGTTTATTTTCCCTGACAAAGCTACCTCCCAGATTCTTCAGCTTTCTTTACCGTTTGTTCTAGTACCACTGCTTCCTCTTCTGTATGCCTTCTTGATGAGTAAGAGCAACAGCTGGTGTGACTGGAGCCCTTTATACTGTATAAAGCGCTGTGTAGTTTAATCTTGTCCCCACACTTTCATTGCCCTTGCTGTGCCTTCTGTTTGGAGCACACTGCCCCTTTTAGGTCTGGCAGACTCCTATTCAGGTTCCCAGGTGGCTCCGTGGGAAAGAATCCGCCTGCCAATGCAGGACGTGCAGGTTTGATCCCTGGGTCAGGATGTCCCCTGGAGAAGGAAATGGCAACCCACGCCAATATTCTTGCCTGGGAAATCCCATGGACAGAGGAGCCTGGTGGGGCTACAGTCCATGGGGTCACAAAAGAGGCAGACACGACTTAGTGACTAAACAACAACTCCTATTCATCCTGTAAGACCTAGGTCAGATATCCTGTCTGAGGCTTTTGAATGTCCCAACATTCTGCCGCTTTGATAGCTTTGAGCATGCCAAGCATATCCAACTTTGGACCTTTGCATTGAGTAGTCTCTCAGGTTGGAACATTCTTTTCCCAGATTTCTGCATGACTTATTTCATTTCAGATTTCACTCAAAACTTACCTCCTTTGAGAGAGAGGCCTTCATCCTTCATAGACATTAGCCTGTTACTAATGTTGACAAATATTGATTAATTTAGCTCTCTAAATATCTGGTCCCATCACTTCATGGGAAATAGATGGGCAAACAGTGGAAACAGTGTCAGACTTTATTTTTCTGGGCTCCAAAATCACTGCAGATGATAACTGCAGCCATGAAATTAAAAGACGCTTACTCCTTGGAAGGAAAGTTATGACCAACCTAGACAGCATATTGAAAAGCAGAGACATTACTTTGCCAACAAAGGTCCGTCTAGTCAAGGCTATGGCTTTTCCAGTGGTCATGTATGGATGTGAGAGTTGGACTGTGAAGAAGGCTGAGCACCGAAGAATTGATGCTTTTGAACTGTGGTGTTGGAGAAGACTCTTGAGAGTCCCTTGGACTGCAAGGAGATCCAACCAGTCCATTCTGAAGGAGATCAGCCCTGGAATTTCTTTGGAAGGAATGATGCTAAAGTTGAAGCTCCAGTACTTTGGCCACCTCATGCAAAGAGTTGACTCATTGGAAAAGATTCTGATGCTGGGAGGGATTGGGGGCAGGAGGAGAAGGGGACGACAGAGGATGAGATGGCTGGATGGCATCACTGACTCGATGGATGTGAGTCTGAGTGAACTCTGGGAGTTGGTGATGGACAGGGAGGCGTGGCGTGCTGTGATTCATGGGGTTGCAAAGAGTTGGACACAACTGAGCGACTGAACTGAACTGAACTGAATGCTAGGTGGAAAAAAAGAAAAGATTAATTGACTGTAGGTATGTGGGTTTATTTATGGCTGTCTATTCTGTTCCATTGATCTACATGTCTGTTTTTGTGCCACTACCACACTATTTTGATTACTATAGCTTTGTAGTATTGTCTAAAGTCTGGGAGGGTTATACTTCCTGCTATGTTCTTTTTTCCTCAGGATTGCTTTGGCAGTTATGGATCTTTTATGGTTCCATATAAATTTTGGGATTTTTTGGTAATAGTTTTGAGAGAAATGTAATTTGATAGAGATTGTTTTAAATCTGTAGATTGATTTGGGTGGTGTGGCCAACAACTCCCCATTTTTAAAGTGTGGGCTGCACATAATTTCCTTTCAAAGAGTAAAGTAGGGAAGTGACTAAAAAGAAAAAAGAGAGAGAATAGCATTATAGCAGAGAAAACTGACAAACACTACCTTCGTCAGGTGATTAGTATCAACAGTAACGTCACATTGACTGTTTGCACCCAGGCATATGATGTGATGAGACGGGTGCGTTACCTCTCTGGTTTCCTTCCCCAATCATAGCCACAGACTGATCATCAGGAAAACATCAGATACACTTCAGTAGAAGGGAAACCCATAAAATACCTGAGCAGCTCTCCTCACAATGGTCAAGGTCATCAAAAACAAGGAGAATCTGGGAAATTGTCACAGCCAAGAGGGGAGACCTGATAGCTAAATGTGATACGGTATCCTGATGGGATTCTGGAACAGAAGGATACACTAGGTAAAAACTGAGGGAATCTGAATAAACTATCAATTCAGTTCAATCGCTAAGTCATGTCCGACTCTTTGCGACCCCATGAATTGTGCACGCCATGCCTCCCTGTCCATCACCAACTCCCGGAGTTCACTCAAACTCACGTCCATCGAGTTAGTGATGCCATCCAGCCATCTCATCCTCTGTCGTCCCCTTCTCCTCCTGCCCCCAATCCCTCCCAGCATCAGAGTCTTTTCCAATGAGTCAACTCTTCACATGAGGTGGCCAAAGTACTGGAGTTTCAGCTTCAGCATCATTCCTTCCAAAGAAATTCCAGGGCTGATCTCCTTCAGAATGGACTGGTTGGATCTCCTTGCAGTCCAAGGGACTCTCAAGAGTCTTCTCCAACACCACAGTTCAAAGCATCAATTCTTCGGCGCTCAGCTTTCTTTACAGTCCAACGGACCTTTGTTGGCAAAGTAATGTCTCTGCTTTTCAATATGCTGTCTAGGTTGGTCATAACTTTCCTTCCAAGGAGTAAGCGTCTTTTAATTTCATGGCTGCAGTCACCATCTGCAGTGATTTTGGAGCCCAAAAAAATAAAGTCTGACACTGTTTCCACTGTTTGCCCATCTATTTCCCATGAAGTGATGGGACCAGATGCCATGATCTTTGTTTTTCTGAATCTTGAGCTTTAAGCCAACTTTTTCACTCTCCACTTTGACTTTTATCAAGAGGTTTTTGAGTTCCTCTTCACTTTCTGCCATAAGGGTGGTGTCATCTGCATATCTAAGGTTATTGATATTTCTCCCGGCAATCTTGATTCCAGCTTGTGCTTCTTCCAGCCCAATGTTTCTCATGATGTACTCTGCATATAAGTTAAATAAGCAGGGTGACAATATACAGCCTTGACGCACTCCTTTTCCTGTTTGGAACCAGTCTGTTGTTCCATGTCCAGTTCTAACTGTTGCTTCCTGGCCTTTAATAAAAATATCTACATTGGTTCATAAATTTTAATAAGTGTATTTTGGGAATGTAAGGGTGAGAGGGTGTTTAAGAACTCCCTGTATACTCTCTTCCTAATTTTTCTGTGAATTTAAAACTGTTCCAAAAAATAAAGTCTATTTAAAAAAAAATGCAGATGCTGGATGAAGTCACTGGGGGTGGGGCCCAGGAAGCTGCGGATTTCCACGTCTAGAGGCTTCCCAGGTGGCGCTAGTAGTAAAGAAAAAGTGAAAGAGAAAGTCGCTCAGTCATGTCCCACTCTTTGCGACCCTGTGGACTGTAGTCCATGGAATTCTCCAGGCCAGAATACTGGAGTGGGTAGCTTTTCCCTTCTCCAGGAGATCTCTCCCAAACCAGGTCTCCCGCATTACCAGCTAAGCCACAAGGGAAACCCAAGAATATTGGAGGGGGTAGTGTATTCCTTCTCCAGTGGATCTTCCCGGCCCAGGAATTGAACCAGGGTCTCCTGCATTGGCAACCCACTCCAGTATTCTCGCCTGGAAAATCCCATGGATGGAGGAGCCTGGTGGGCTAGAGTCCACAGGGTCGCAAGGAGTCAGACACGACTGAGAGACTTCACATCACTTATCCTGCATTGCAGGAGGGTTCTTTACCAACTGAGCTTTCAGGGAAACCCTAGTAAAGAGCCTGCCCGCAAATGCAGGAGAAATAGGAAACTGTCAGTTCGATTTCTGCATTGGGAGGATCACCTGGAGGAGAGCATGGCAATTCACTCTGGAATTCTTGCCTGGAGAAACCCATGGACAGAGGAGCCTGGCGGGCTGCACAGAGTCGGACACGACTGAAGCGATGTAGCACACACACTCACGTACTTACTATCAGTCAGTGTTTAAAAAATCACTGGCTCATCATACAGTTGGTTGCTTGGCTGCTCCCCACTTGGACATGATTTAATCAAAGTTGTGGAGCCTGTCTCCTAGTTTCTGAGACCCTGGGCTGATACAGAACCTGGCTCAGGAAAGTGCTCCATAGAAGTGGACTGAATAATTAGTATTAACGACCAGTTCTGCATCTGTGATGGCACCCGTGGAGAGAAACGGTTAAAACAATAACCCCCTAAGTTCAGTTTCAACTAATCTTAATGACACAGCACTTGCTTGCAGTCATTTCTCTCTTGACTCCATCAGGAGGCATTTACCCTGGGCAATGCTGCAATTGTTAATGATTCCTGGTCCCCACTGCCTGGTCTTTGCAAGGCTGAAGTTGCTGTTTCCAGTCTTGGGGCGTGTTCTCTGCTCCCATGGGTGCTGGGGGAATGAGAAGGCGTACAGGAAGGGGTGAGGGCCAGTCATCTGCAGATGTCCAGGTGCATGATGAGGGAGGTGCTAATTGAGCAGAGCTGGGAATCAGCCAGGCCACCGCCAGGGGCACCTGCTTGCTCATTCATAGACTCTTGTGGGGCACTGGCTTCCTGCTGACTGGCTGGAAGCTTGGGCCAGAGAAGCTCAGCAGCCTGGGGAACCTCTGCTGTAAACTCCAGAAGTGCTGGAATCTCCTCCCTCCTCTCGTGGCTTCCCTGTGGCCTGGTCTCATTTCCTGTCGTTTTCTTCCCAGGTTGGCTGTCATTTCCTGGCTTTGATCTTTGGCTCTAGCTTCTGGTCCCAGTTTCTTTTTGACTCTGGGGCAGCAGCATCTAAGCAGACTGAGCCTTTGCTGTTACATTCTCTGGCGCTGCCCTGGGATGACCCATTGTGTTCTGTCTTTGGAGGGACCACGTGAACTGTCAAAACAAATTCAAGAGCAGCTTTCAAAAAGGGCTCCGATGCGTGAAACAGGAGCAGCAGCTGGCTCGCTCTGGGCCAGGCAGTGTGGTTTGCATGCATTCTCCCAGGTGCCCCTGAACACTAGCCTCGTGAAGAAATATAAACAGGCCCATTTCTCAGGAGGAGAAACCGAGGGCCAGAAAAGTTCAGTCCCTTGCCTCTAGTAAGTGGTAGAGATGGGCTTTGAATGCAGGTAGTCTCATGCTAGTGTATAAAGTAGGTTGATCTGTAACAGAAATGTATGCATTAACAGAGACTAAGTAATGGTGACTTAAAATAGGTTTTAAGTGACTTAAGGAAAAATGGTGACTTAAAATAGGTTTATTTCTTTCCTAAAATTCCAAGCTAGGTCAAAGGGATGGAGAGGTGGGTGAGTGTAGCAGACGCATATGTATGATGAGATAGCCAAGGCTTCTCAAGACTTATCACATCTGTCCACCCAGATTACTGACATTCTAACACCTGTACCTGCCTGGGGCTCTCCCTGACCCCAGAGCACTCTGCCTGGAGTCAAGAGTGCCCCCTTCTCTAGTATCCCTCAGTGAGTTTCCGCAGCTGTTGGTACATAACTACCCCAGCTCCCTCGCTCCTTGACCAGGACATCTGAGTCACATTCTTCTCTCTCCCAGTATTCCCCATTGTGACTGAGGTCCAGCTGCCCATATGCAGTCAGTAGGTAATGTACACCTCATTGATTTCTCTCCCTTCTCTGTTTCACTTCCCCACCCCCTAGTGGTGATTCCTGGAATCGCCTCTGAAATCAGTGCAGTGGAATCTTTCAGTTCAGTTCAGTTCAGTCCAGTTGCTCAGTCGTGTCCGACTCTTTGCGACAGGGCAGCCCAAACAAGTCCAGCCGTGGTGTACTCTGCAGAGCCTCAGGGACCCAAGTTCCTTCTATCTTGTTGCTGCATCACCCCTCCCACCCCACCAGGGTGTTATCTTCATCTACATGATCAAAGCTGGTGTATTACCAATACATCCATTTTCTCATTCCTGAGAACAAATAGAAAGTGAAGAGCAAGAAGCTTCTTTTTAAAAAATGTTTTATCGTGACAAAAGTCACATAAAACATAATATTTTAACCATATTTAACTGTACATTTCAGGGGCACTAAGTACATTCACACTGTTGTTCAACTGTCACGACCATCCATCTCTCAAATCTTCACTTTCCTAAGCTGAAACTCTATTAGAAGGGATGGGGGAATGGATTGAGAGGTTAGGATTGATACATACACAGTACTGTGTATAAGGTAGATGACCAGTGAGAACCTACTGTATAGCACAGGGGGAAAAAGGTGCAGTCTGTTTGTGGGACATGCATTGTTAACTTTAAAAATGCATTCCAATATACAGTAGGTGCAGACAAGCACTGTTTGATTTCACTTATATGTGCTCCCTAGAATGGTCAAATTCATAGAATCAGGGAGTACATTGGTAGATGCTAGAGGCCAAGGGTGGGGAGGTGAGGGGGTGGGAAGGGGAGTGAGGACTAAATATTAGTACAGAAGAAGGTTCTTTTGAGTGACATGTCCCAGGAGTAGTGCACATCACTTTCCCTTATATCCCATGGGTCACAGTCTCGTCACATAGTCATAGCTGTCTGCAAGGGAGTCCTTGTGCTCAGCGAAAACTCCAGAGTTCCATCTCTAAAAGGAAAGAGTGGAGGATGGATTAGCATGAGGTGGGCTTCCCTGGCTCAGTGGTAAAAAATCTGCTTGGCAATGCAGGAGACATGGGTTCCATTCTTGGGTCAGGAAGATCCCCTTTAGAAGGGCAGGGCAACTCACTCCAGTATTTTTGCCTGGGAAATCCCATGGAGAGAGGAGCCTGGCAAGCTGCAGTGGGGTCGGAAAAGAGTCAGCATTACTGATCATCTAAACAACAATAACAGAGACACTACACTATATTGTTTCTAAGCAATCGAGGGGGAGGGAGTGGGGGTGTGGGTGGATTGTGGTGAGGTTAAAGAGGCAACCTGGGTGAGAATATGCAGGAAGCTGTTAGGCAGGTTAACGAATTATGGCTCTCTTTGCTGGGCAACCCACTCCAGTATTCTTGCCTGGAGAATCCCCGTGGACAGAGGAGTCTGGGGGGCTGCAGTCCATGGGGTCGCAGAGAGTCAGACACAACTGAGCGACTAAGTACAAATGAAGAAACACTTCTGTTAAATAAGGGCTTCCCTGGTAGCTCAGCTGGTAAAGAATCTGCCTTCTATGCGAGAGACCTGGGTTCTATTACTGGGTTCGAAGATTTCCTGGAGAAGAGAACAGCTACCCACTCCAGTATTCTGGCCTGGAGAATTCCATGGCCAGAGGAGCCTTGCAGGATACAGTATTCTGGCCTGGAGAATTTCACGGACAGAGAAGCCTGGCAGGCTACAGTCCATGGGGTTGCAAAGAGTCAGACACGACTGAGTGACTTTCACTTGGGGGTGATGGTGGGGGATGGTCACTGTTTTCAACAGACCTGTGACCTGATGGAGTTAAATTTTTAAAAAGAGTGCTCTGTTAACGGATTGGGAGATTGGAATTGACATGTATATACTACTGTGTATAAGATAGATAACTAAGGAGAACTGTCTGTATAGCATAGAGATCTCTACTGAATGCTCTGTGGTCACCTAAATGGGAAGGAAATCCAAAAAAGAGGGGACTATATGTATTATGCTGCTGCTGCTGCTAAGTCGCCTCAGTCATGTCAGATTCTGTGCAACCCCATAGATGGCAGCCCACCAGGCTCCCCCGTCCCTGGGATTTTCCAGGCAAGAGTACTGGAGTGGGTTGCCATTGCCTTCTCTGGACTATATGTATACTGATTCACTTTGCTGTACAGCAGAAACTAGCACAACATTGTAAAGCAACTGTGCACAGGGAAAAGTCCTCTGTTGACAGCGAGCAGTTGAGTTGACCAGGGAGGACTGGAGTCGGGTCAGCAGGTGGCTGACTTGTGCGAGGATCCAGCAGAGAGCCTAATCGGGGGCACTGACAGTGGGGACAGAGATGAATTCAGGGTATGTTTAATCAGTATTGAGATGAGAGTTCAGGAAAGCATTTGAGTTTCAAAGATAGACTCCTGGGTTTTGTATTCAGAGATCTGGGACACTGGGGAGCAGTTTCAGCTCAGCCTAGAGGCAGTTTCTTACACGAGAGAAAGTTGCTTTTCTGTGGTTCCAGGCATGCCAACTGAGTGGCCTGAGACAGCCAAGTCACACAATTTCTTTGCTTGCGAGACAGGGATTCTTAGCTTTTGTGGGGTAATTGCTACAGTGAATAAAGAGGGGATGATCCTTTGCATGCAAAATCAATTCAGTCATGTCCGACTCTGTGACCCTTTGGACTCTAGCTGGCCAGGCTCCTCTGCCTCTGGGATTTCCCAGGCAGGAATACTGGAGTGGGTTGTCATTTCCTTCTCCCTTCCTGACCCAGGGATCGAACGCGCGTCTCTTAAGTCTCCTGCATTAGCAGGCAGGTTCTTTACCACTAGCACTACCTAGGAAGCCCATGATCAACTTTGAGGGTGAGTTAAGTGGAAAAATTTTATAATGAGGAAGACTCAAGAAAGTATTGAGAAGGCTGAGATCTGAGAGGGAGCATATCACATAGGGACATTTGAAAGCGGCAGCTTTCAGAGAGGCTCTTGGCGTATTTGTTGGTATGTTCTTGTTGTTCAGTCACTCAGTTGTGTCCGACTCTTTGCGGCCCCAGGGACTGCAGCATGCCAGGCTTCCCTGTCCTCCACCATCTCCTGGAGTTTGCTCAAACTCTTGTCCATTGACTCAATGATGGCATCCAACCATCTCGTCCTCTGTTGTTCCCATTTCCTCTTGCCCTCAATCTTTCCCAGCATCAGGGTCTTTTCTAATAAGTTGGCTCTTCGCATCAGGTGGCCAAAGTAGTGGAGCTTTGGCTTCAGCTTCAGTCCTTCCAATAAATATTCAGGGTTGATTTCCTTTACAACTGACTAGTTTGACTCTTTGGTGTCCAAGGGACTCTCAAGAGTCTTCTCCAACACCACACTTAGAAAGTATCAGTTCTTCAGTGCTCAGCCTTCTTATGGTCCAACTCTCACATCCATACATGACTACTGGAGAAACTATAGCTTTGACTAGACAGACCTTTGTTGGCAAAGTCATGACTCTGCTTTTCAATATGCTGTCTAGGTTGGACACAGCTTTTCTTACACTGGGTGGAAAAACAGACTTCGGTGTCTAGCACCTAAGAGCACCAAACCTGAGCTCTCCCAAACCAAACCTCTCCCACCTGAGCTGTGTGACCTCAGGCAAGTTACTCAACCTCTCTGAACCTCAGGTGCCACCTTGGGAAAGCAGAAACAAACATGACTTTGTCACAAGACTATTATGAATATTACATGACGGTGTGTGATGTGCCCAGCACAGAGCCTGGCACACGAAAGGTGCTTAACAAAGGTGAATTTCCCCATCTGTCTAAGAAGAACCGAAAGATCTATTTGATTCTGTTGGTTTAGTTAAAAAAAAAAAAAATGGGGCCGGGGGTGGGGGTGTGAATTCAGACAGGAAAAATCACCCCCTCTGATATTTGGAATTCAGTCAAGGGAAACTGGTTGTCTGACTCGAATTTTCTTTTTCCACCAGTTGTGTTGGCATGGTCTCAGCATAGCGTTTGTCAGAGCCACTTGCTAGAATACCAAAAGAAGAGACTCTGTGGAAATACAAGGCAGGATTGATATGGTGACTTTGGAAACATAAAATTGGGTGACATGAAATCGATTAAATCATGTTTCCCCTCCCACCTCAGGGTAATGACTCCAGGATTGAGGGGAACGGCTCCAACAGAAGGGAGAGGGAGCCATAGTTGCGGTCCATATGCCCACTTCATTTTGCAGTCACGCCTAGTGGGCCATCTGTTCGTGGCTGCCTGGTCTAGCCAGGGGGCTTATAAAACGGTATCCACATCTATGGATGCCTTCACTCAGCAGCTGGGAGGATGAGGGAGACCCTCATCCAACACTAGGCGCTTTCTGTGGCACCTTCATGCCTCCCTCCACTCCTGTTTTCTCCTGTTTGCCTTTCAATGTCACTTAAATATAGTTCTCAGTTATTGTTATTTGTAGCAGAATGTAAAAAGGAAAGGATGCTAAAATTGATGGAATTCCTGTTCTGTGCTAGGTACTCGCTGGACACTGTGTCTAATATGTCATTGTCTAATCATTCCCATCAGGTAGGCATGATGAAGAAACTTAGGCTCTGAGAAATTAAGTCACTTTTCCAAGTCCATACACTAGGAGATGGTGGCACTGGCGTCAGCCTCTAGTCCCTCTCTGCAGAGATTTTACTCTTAGACTAATGATGAATAACAATTAGAATACCCTAACGCACCCACCCACCCACATTCACACCGTATCATCACCACCACCAAGAGAGGCACACCCACCCACACAGATACACACACACCCATCACCACTACCATCATGCCAACCAACACTTTCTAGGTTTTTGTCTCTCCTAACAGATGATCTCTTACTTTCACTGAATGACTTCTTTGATGCTAAAGAATGAGCTCCCTCTAGTGGCAGAGTGTGGTTTGGCACAACCTCACTTTCTTGGGGACACAGGTAAATATAGAAAGACAGACACTTTCTTTCATGTACTACAGTCTTGTCAAAAGACATATTATTGAAGACTTTCTTAATACAGTGAAAAGAAGGAATCCAGATCTGGGCAGATCCCCATTGCAAAGTTAATGCCAAGGGGAATGAGGACCTCTTTATCCCAGCGTAGCGAGAGGACAGTGGCATTAGCTACTGTGAAAACTCTGTTTTCACAGAGTTCTGTGATTTCCTGAGTTTTCACATAGTGTCTCAGAATCGTCACAACATCCCTGGGAGGCAGGCGTTCCTACTTTATAGTTAAGTGAGCTAGAAATCAGTGTTGTTAAGTGGCTTTTTCAAGGTTACACAGCTGGTCAGTAGAGGAGCCATAATTCTAATTTGGGGGTTCTTGTACTCTTTAAACTACACCAGGGAGGTTTTCCAGTACAGAATCAGTTCTTTATCACGGTGGGTTGTCTGTCAGGTGAGGGACAGGTAATCATGGTGATAGATATCAGGATTAAATGAGACAGGTGAAATTATAACAGATGGCTATAATTTCCTGTCACTTGTCCCACTCGCCTCTGGCCCATCCTCTCGCTGTGCCAGAAAGATTAAAATAAAAACCACAAATTCCACTGGATCCTTGCTTGAAAACTCCCACGGCTCCCATGACTCTCAGGATAGAGCCCGGACTCTTAGGCTTGGCACTCACAGCCTTTCCCAATCAGAACTCTCCTTACCTCTCCAGGCAACTTCTCTTTTTCCACCTTAACTTTCTGTCACATTAGGAAACTCACCTTTTTCATCTTTCCCGACAAATATTAGCCCCTGTTATATCCTGTGCCACCTTCTCCATCCGGAGTGATTCTACTAACTTTCCTGTTCCAGGTGAGATGTCACCGCTATCTGAAGAGTCGTGGAATCTCACGGATTATGCTCTGTGCTCCCTTCTCGGCTCTTCTCACATTTGATACGTAATGTTACTTTAAGTGCCTTTCTCCCTCTCTGTCTGTCTGTGTTTCCATCTCTCAGTTGCTGCTTAGTTCATCTCTGGGTCCTTAGCACCTGACATAGTTCCTGGCACATGAGGAGTTGACGAGACGTTTGCTGAGTGTCTACAGGAAAGGTACAGAGTGTTTTCTTTGGGAATTATGGACAGAATCCAAGCCCGCTTGATGTGTAAATGGTGTTTAGGGCTCCTTGACAATTTGTCATAAAAATTTGTTGTGAGCCTGCATTCAAATGCCTTTGGCCATGGTGTTAAATTCAGTGTAAAAATAAAAAGTACTTTTAGGGGAAAAAATAATGCAAATAAGACCCCTTGGTTAACTGTGGGGCTTTTTTCACCATACTTCTACAAATGCTTTTGAGCATGAGGAAGAGATGGGAGTTTGTGGCTTCTTCAGTGAGTCGGCCTTGAAAGGTCTGGGCTATTGTACAGCCCAGATGCGGTTGAGCCGGTCACCACCAGAGGGTGCTGGCGGCGAGAGTGTGCCATCCCCTTCTCCATGGGCTACTGGGGACCACTGTCCCTTCAGGAACCCATGGAGATCTGACCCAGCTGCTCCATATCCCACCTTCCCTGAGTTAAGTTTTGAATTATTTTAATGATCATCTATAAAATCTTATGATTAAACAAATTAAGCCAGAGTCTTTGACCCTCCCTAAGCCATAAAGAAAGTTGAGTGCCGAAGAATTGATGCTTTTGAACTGTGGTGTTGGAGAAGACTCTTGAGAGTCCCTTGGACAGCAAGGAGATCCAACCAGCCAATCCTAAAGGAAATCAGTTCTGAATATTCATTGGAAGGACTGATGCTGAAGTTGGAACTCCAATACATTGGCCACTTGATGCGAATAACTGACTCATTGGAAAAGATCCTGATGCTGGAAAGATTGAAGGCAGGAGGAGAAGGGGACGACAGAGGATGAGATGGTTGGATGGCGTCACCGACTTGATGCATGAGTTTGAGTAAGCTCCAGAGTTGGTGATGCACAGGGAAGCCTGGCATGCTGCAGTCCATGGGGTCGCAAAGAGTTGGACAGGACTGAGCCACTGAACTGAACTGCTTCTGTGGCATCCTTGACCAACGATCTTTCAGACTCTGCTTGAAGCTAGTGGCCTTAATGCTCTGGAGACAGGCCATCAGTTGTTATTACAAACACTTTCCTTAAGTATTGATCGAAACTCGCCTCCTTTAACATCCCCCTTGCTAGTTGCTGGGTATGGGAAGAACAAAATCCTCTTTTCTTCCCTCCAAAAAAAACTTTTCCCTTGTCACCAGCTTTTGAACCCATCTTGCTCAGAGGCTTTGCTGGTGGCTGCCCATGAGCAGTCTCCTCGTGGGCTTGGAGGTCTGCCTGAGTGTGGGCTGCGCACAGCTGTCACTGCGAGTGTGAAATGCAAAAGAGCGTCTGCCGGCTGCCCGCCAGCATGGATGTGTCCTCAGCTTCCTCTGGTGGGAGACGGTCAAGGCTGGAAAAGAAGTATTTATTACACACTATGATAACAGGAATTAAAAATGCTCCCTCAATCATAAAAATCAGTGGTTTCATTTGCTGGGTTTGCTGCCAATGCCTGTCCATATGCAGAGCTCGTTTTTATAGTTACACCGATAAGGTGCATATTTCATGTGCTTTTCTCTGCCCAATGAATCCGATTTTTCCTGTCATTTGAAAGTGACTGGAATTATTTCAAAGGCTGTAGGACAGGTCTATGAAGGGAAGCACGTTGACTGACTCGTGTGTGGCCTGCTGTGGGACAGGCAGATGTTCCCAGGTGATCGTGGATTGAGAGCAACTGGTGCCAATCCCTCCCATGCCCACAGGCCAGCAGTGGCTGCCAGGGACCTGGCCCGGACTGAGTCATCCCAGTCTGTGAACGGTGGTCAGTGGGGCTTCAAACACTCCATGGGGTCTGCAGAACTCCTGCTGCCTTCAGCCTGCTGCCCACGGAGCTTGAGGAGGGCTCTGGTTCGTTCATACCCACAAAACCCCCACCACCTGGCTCTGTCTGCCTGGGTCTCTGTCCTGATTTCCAGTCCCCTCACAGGGAGCCCAGCCCAGCCCCTGTGGTCACATGCACTGTCCCAGTGCTGCTGTGCTGGATGCTGGGATGACCATTCAGATCCCTCTTAGCAATGCAGGCTGCAGTCCTCCAGCCGCCAGGAGTGTTACCCTCAGACCCCTCTCTAGCGTCACCTCCACTGTAGACAGCTGCCTCGCCGAAGTCCTGGCCCCTTCCTTGGCCGCCTCCATGATATAGCAGGGAAATAAAGGCCTTGCCGGCTCCCTGCAAGCCTGGCAGCTATGAAGGGCCTCAGAGTGGAGGCCTCGGTTGAGGCTCCATCACAGCCCAGCTTCTCCCTCTCCCCAGTTCTGCCCCCTTCCCTCCCTTTCCTTCCATGGATGGTGATCCCCCAGATCACACCCGAGTAAACCTTCTCTATGTATTCTTCAGAGGTGAAAAATGAGGCTTAGAGAGGCCATGGCTTTTCCAAAATCAGATTTCATGATGTCTTTAATATAGAGCAGGTAAATAAGTCTATTTACCCCTCACTTTTTTGCTATTTGGGGACACTGTGTAAATTTGGAGACTTGCAGCTTCCCAGAAAAGATAAGACCAAGTAGAAACAAATGCAAGAACAGGATTGGACTGTGAGGGTATGTGGTGAACGGTGCGCAGCCAGCTCCTCTTGTCCTGCACGTTCTCCTTCCTCCCCGTCTTGATGTTCTCACGCAGACTCCAGGGCAGGGAGACTCCCTGGACAGTGATCAGAGACCAGAGGGGCTCCTCAGTGAGACAGTGACAGGTCCAGGAAGTCAGGGGCTGGTGGGCCAAACTCGCTGTGTGCTTGGACCCTGTGGCGTGCATTTGGATTGTGGCCTTTAAAGTCCCAGTGGCTGTGGGAGTCTCTGGCCACCCGATTTTCCCCAGGTGGGTTTGAATCCATTCCTGCCTCACAGGATGCACTGATGCCCTCAACACGTGCTCTCTCCTCTCTGCCCCCAACCCATCCAGGCTGAACCAAGACAAGGGCATTCCTGGCAGGAACGGTGGGGGAGGGTGGACTTGGCGGTGCATCAGCCTCTTTGTTAGAGTAGGGATGGGGCTCCCGGCATGGGTCCCTGTGACCCCGGCTGTTGCCTGAAATGTGCCCCTTCCCCCTGCCTCCCCTTCTTGTATCAGGACACCCACTTCTGGCAGTGATTTTACTACTCCTGAGTTCCTCTAAATCTTGATGGATTCCCTATGATTGGCCTGTGTTCTAGTTTTCCTGCTGAGTTCCTGTGTGGTGGAGGGGGACTCCCTTCTTTAAGGCTGCCTTCCTGTTTCCCGACTCCAGTCCTCTTAGCCTGACCCCCAGTGCCAGCGGTGGGCCCACCTTCTGGTTGGGCATTGTCCATTTTTTGTTTATGATTAATAGCCCAGGATCCAGCCTTATGCCTGGCACATAGTAAGAGCTGAATACATATTTTTTAAATAAATAAATTGTAAACATTTAAGGGAAAGAATACGGTTCCCCAGGTGTTTCAGTGGTAAAAAAAAAAAAAAAAAAAAAAAATCTGCCTGTAATGCAGGAGATGCAAATTTGATCCCTGGGTCATGAAGATCCCTTGGAGAAGGAAATGGCAACCCACTCCAGTATTCTTGCCTGGGAAATCCCATGGACAGAGGAGCCTGCTGGGCTGCTGTCCATGGGGTCACAAAAGAGTTGGACACGACTTAGCAACTAAACAGCAACAACAAGGTAAAGGATGTTGCAGGAATGGATGGTGATCGGTTATTTGTTTTCAAAGCCAGCATGATATAAAATGCTTGCATTGTTTTTCACCAAAACCTAACCTGTTAGAGAAACCTAAGACTGATCTCCCTAGATTTTAAGAGGTGCCAGAGGACTTAATTTAACATGCTGCAACTCTTCAGATTTCAGAGCAGTTACCTTGGATGCTTTTGCTGTATAATCCTAAATCCTGTTCACAATTCTGCCATTTGGATTTGGTGTGTATTCCCGTCCACTTGGGGATAAACGGCCTTTTTAATGATTCTTTGATAAAATGACTCCAGCCATCTTTGCTGTTCTAAACCCAAATGCACGCAGATATTTATTTATAAACACACCATCTCATGTGGTGTGAAGGGATTCAGATACTCTTTGGAGATACTTCCACTCTAAGAATTCACTTTTTGAAAATGAAACTTTGTGGTTGTTCCCTGTGGGGAAATTTTTTAAAAATTTTACTTATTTTTAATTGAAGGATAACTACTTTACAGAATTGTATTGGTTTTCTACCAAACATCAACATGAATCAGCCATAGGTTTATCTAAGTCCCTGTGGGGAAATTTTGTGATTGTTCCCTGTGGGGAGACCAGCCAATTGACTGAGAAAGGGCAAGGACTTCCCTGGTGATCCAGTGGTTAAGACTCCTCGCATCCATTGCAGAGGGCCTGGGTTTGATCCCTGGTTTGGGAACTAAGATCCCATGTACCGAGCAGCATGGCCAAAAAAAAAAAAAAAAGGAAAAAAGACACCTACATGTACTGCAGGCTCAATTAAAAAACAAAAATAAAGGGCAATAATAGGGCTGGGCATAAGCTACATGTGAGGCTGACTAGGGGAGGTGGCCGAGGGTAGGAGATTTTCCCCTAGGCCCTCCCTTTGCTGCTGCCTGTTCTTGGGCCATCATTGCGGAATGTCCTGGGCCCAGTTCCTGGAAGTTAGCTTGTGTTCCAGAATGCCTGCCTCCACGTGCGGTGGTGGAACCACTTCTGCATGCTCTGGATTTTCACATATTGTTCACATGGCCTCTGTCATGGACCGAATTGTGTTTCCTCTAATTCGCATGTTGAAGCCCCAGCCCCCGATGTGACTGTATTTTGAGAGAGGGCCTCTAGATGCTTCCCTGGTGGCTCAGATGGTAAAGAATCTGCCTGCAATGCGGGAGACCTGGGTTCCATCCCTGGGTTGGGAAGATCTCCTGGAGAAGAGAACAATTACCAACTCCAGTATTCTGGCCTGGAGAACTCCATGGACAGAGGAGCCTGGCAGGCTACAGTCCTTGGGGTTGCAAAGAGTTGGACAGGATTGAGCGACTTTCACTTTCACTTTAGATGAGGAAACCAGAAAGGCAGGCTGGCATCTGATGGAACTGGTGTCCTTATAGCAAGAGGAAGCATTCTTCCTGTGTGAGCACAGAGGAAAGGCCATGCGAGGACTCAATGGCGAGGGGACGTCTGCTGGCCAAGAAGAGAGTCCTCACCAGAAAGCAAGTTTGCTGGCACCGTGATTGTGGACTTCCAGCCTCCGGAACTGTGAGATATAAATGTTTTTGTGCCACTCAGTCTGCGGTACTTTGTTATGGTGGCTCAAGGAAACTGAGGCAGCCTTCTCATGGGTTTTCTTTCTTCTTTCTCCCCGGGGACATTGTCTTAGTTTCCTAGGGCTGCCGAAACAGATTACCATACCCTTGATGGTTTAAGGTAGCGGAAATTCATTCTCTTACACAGTTTCAAGAAATCAAGGTGCTGGCAGGGTCACACTCCCTTGGAAGTTGAAATCAAGTCTGAAATCAAGGTGCTGGCAGGGTCACACTCCCTTGGAAGTTTCTGGTTTGGAATCCTCCTTGCTGCTTCCTGCTTCTGCTGGCTCTAGGGCTTCCTTCCTTGGCTCTGCCAGCAGAACTCAGATCGCTTCTCCTTCTCTCTGAATCTTCTCCTGCCACTTGTCATTGGATTTAGGGTCTGCCCAGATAATCTGGGCTTCCCTGGTGGCTCAGACGATAAAGAATCTGCCTGCAATGCAGGAGACCTGAGTTCCATCCCTGGGTCAGGAAGATCCCCTGGAGAAGGGAATGACTACCCACTCCAGTATTCTTGTTTGGAGAATTCCGTGGACGGAGGAGCCTGGCAGGCTACAGTCCATGGGATCACAAAGAGTTGAATATGACTAAGCAACTTTCACTTTCAGATAATCCAGGATAATCTCATTTTGAGATCCATAACTTAATTATATCTCCAAAGACTCTTTTTGCAATAAAGGACATGCTCACAGGTTTTGGGGGTTAGGATTGAGATGTGTTTTTTTTTTTTAATTTTTATTTTATATTGAAGTATAGTTGATTAACAATATTGTGTTAGTTTCAACTGTATAAACAAAGTGGTTAAATTATACATATACATATATCCATTCTTTTTCAGATTATTTTCTCATATAGGCTATAAAAGAATATTGGATAGAGTTCTATATAATTTACAGTAGATCCTTATTGATTATCTATTTTATGTATAGTGGTGTGTATGTTTGGAGAAGGCAATGGCACCCCACTCCAGGACTCTTGCCTGGAAAATCCCATGGACGGAGGAGACTGGTAGGCTGTGACAAGAGTTGGACACGACTTCACTTTCACTTTCACTTTTCACTTTCATGCATTGGAGAAGGAAATGGCAACCCACTCCAGTGTTCTTGCCTGGAGAATCCCAAGGACGGGGGAGCCTGGTGGGCTGCCGTCTATGGGGTCGCACAGAGTCGGACACGACTGAAGGGACTTAGCAGCAGCAGCAGCAGCAGCAGCAGTGTATATGTTAATCCTGAACTCCTAATTTATCCCCCTGCCCATCCATCCCCTTTGGTAACCAGATTCTGAAGCCTGTGAGTCTGTTTCTATTTTGTAAATAAGTCCATTTGTATCATTTTTTTGGTTTGTTTTTAGATTCCACATGTAAGTGATATCATATGATAATCTCTAGTTCTGTTTGTGTGAAATATGTGCTTCCGTGTCCTGGTTGTTATAAATATTATAGTGCTGCACTGAACAGTGGGATGCATTTATCTTTTCAAATTATGATTTTCTCTGGATATATGGCCAGGAGTGGAACTGCTGGGTCATGTGGTAGTTCTATTTTTAGGTTTTAAAGGAACCTCCATACTGTGCTCCATAGTGGCTGCACCAATTTACATTTCTGCTAAGTATGAGGGTTCCCTTTTCTCTATGTCCCTCTAGCGTTTATTGTGTGTGTGTATGTATATATATATATATTTTCATCATGGCCATTCTGACAGGTGTGAGGTGATACCTCTCTGTAGTTTTGATTTGCATTTCACTATGGCACCCCACTCCAGTATTCTTGCCTGGGAAATCCCATGGACGGAGGAGCCTGGTAGGCTGCAGACCATGGGGTCCTGAAGAGTCGGACACGACTGAGCGACTTCACTTTCACTTTTCCCTTTCATGCATTGGAGAAGGAAATGGCAACCCACTCCAGTGTTCTTGCCTGGAGAATCCCAGGGACGGGGGAGCCTGGTGGGCCGCCGTCTATGGGGTCGCACAGAGTCGGACACGACTGAAGCGACTTAGCAGCAGCAGTGGTAATGTTTTAGTATTTAGTAATGTCGAGCATCTTTTCACGTGCTTTTTGGCTATCTGTGTGTCTTCTTTGGAGAAACGTTTATTTAGATCTGCCCATTTTTTAATTGTTTTTTTTTTTTGATAGTGAGCTGCATGAGCTATTTGTATATTTTAGAGATTAATGCATTCGTCAGTTGCTTCATTTACAAATATTTTCTCCTCATCTGTGGGTTGAGATGTATTTTTTGGGTCACCATTCAGTCCACTATTGATGGGTTATTTTATATAAATGATGAACAAAATTTTTGTGTTTCTTGGTAGATAAGCAGGAAACCCTTTTGACAGATATGAGCTTATGAGATCCTGACAAATGCTGAGAGAGTAGCTCTTGTCAGAATCTCTATTTAAGAGGAGGAAGGGGTGTTAGAAGTGACTTGCTTATGGCTATACAGGGAACACATTATGTGGCTATATTTTAATCCAGGATTTCCTTTCTCCAGATTCCATGTTCTTCTCACTCTGCCCCTCAGTATCTCACTCTATATGGATGAAATAAAGATGATAGTGTTAAAAAGAGTAACTACGAACCTGTGTTCAGTACTCTGGGCCTGGCCCTTTGCAAAGAATTTTATTTGCATCAACCCATTTCCTCTTCACCACAACTCTAAAAGGTAGTTGGTTTTAATATGTACATTTTACATCAAAGACAGTGAAGCACAGAAATCTGAAGTTAGTTGTCCAAGCCTCCCAGCTTGGTGAACTGCAGAGCTGGGATCTGAATCCAGGTCTGTCTCAAGACTCTACCCATGGACATCACTAGGTGCCAACACTGAAATCAGACTGATTATATTCTTTGCAGCCACAGATGGAGAAGCTCTATACAGTCAGAAAAAACAAGACCAGGAGCTGACTGTGGCTCAGATCATGAACTCCTTATTGCCAAATTCAGACTTAAACTGAAGAAAGTAGGGAAAACCACTAGACCATTTAGGTATGACCTAAATCAAACCCCTTATGATTATACAGGGGAAGTGAGAAATAGATTTAAGGGACTAGATCTGATAGACAGAGTGCCTGATGAACTATGGACAGAGGTTCATGACACTGAACAGGAGACAGGGATCAAGACCATCCCCAAGAAAAAGAAATGCAAAAAAGCAAAATGGCTGTCTGAGGAGGCTTTACAAATAGCTGTGAAAGAAGAGAAGCAAAAAGCAAAGGAGAAAAGGAAAGATATACACATTTGAATGCAGAGTTCCAAAGAATAGCAAGGAGAGATAAGAAAGCCTTCCTCAGTGATCAGTGCAAAGAAATAGAGGAAAACAATAGAGTGGGAAAGACTAGAGATCTCTTCAAGAAAATTAGAGATACCAAGGGAACATTTCATGCAAAGATGGGCACATTTAAGGACAGAAATGGTAGGGACCTAACAGAAGCAGAAGATATTAAGAAGAGGTACACAGAAGAACTATACACAGAAGAACTATACAAAAAAGATCTTCACGACCCAGATAATTACAATGGTGTGATCACTCACCTAGAGCCAGACATCCTGGAATGTGAAATCAAATGGGCCTTAGGAAGCATCCGAACAAAGCTAGTGGAGGTGATGGAATTCCAGTTGAGATATTTCAAATCCTAAAAGATGATGCTGTGAAAGTGCTGCACTCAATATGCCAGCAAATTTGGAAAACTCAGCAGTGGCCACAGGACTGGAAAAGGTCAGTTTTCATTCCAATCCCGAAGAAACACAATGCCAAAGAATGCTCAAACTACTGCACAATTGCACTCATCTCACACACTAGCAAAGTAATGCTCAAAATTCTCCAAGCTAGGCTTCAGCAATACATGAACCGTGACCTTCCAGATGTCCAAGCTGGTTTTAGAAAAGGCAGAGGAGCCAGGGATCAAATTGCCAACATTTGCTGGATTATGGAAAAAGCAAGATAATTCCAGAAAAACATCTATTTATGCTTTATTGACTATGCTAAAGCCTTTGTGTAATCACAATAAACTGTGGAAAATTCTGAAGGAGATGGGAATACCAGACCACCTGACCTGCCTCTTGAGAAACCTATGTGCCAGTCAGGAAGCAACAGTTAGAACTCGACATGGAACAACAGACTGGTGCCAAATTGGGAAAGGAGTATTTCAGGCTGTATATTGTCACCCTGCTTATTTAACTTTTATGCAGAGTACATCATGAGAAACGCTGGGCTGGAAGAAGCACAAGCTGGAATCAAGATTGCCGGGAGAACTATCAATAACCTCAGATATGCAGATGACACCACCCTTATGGCAGAAAGGGAAGAACTAAAGAGCCTCTTGATGAAAGTGAAAGTGGAGAGTGAAAAAGTTGGTTTAAAGCTCAACATTCAGAAAACTAAGATCATGGTATCTGGTCCCATCAATTCATGGCAAAGAGTGGCTGACTTTATTTTTTTGGGCTCCAAAATCACTGCAGATGGAGACTTCAGCCATGAAATTAAAAGACGCTACTCATTGGAAGGAAAGTTATGACCAACCTAGACAGCATATTAAAAAGCAGAGACCTTTGCCAACAAAGGTCTGCCTAGTCAAGGCTATGGTTTTTCCAGTGGTCATGTATGGATGTGAGAGTTGGACTATAAAGAAAGCTGAGCACCAAAGAATTGATGGTTTTGAACTATGGTGTTGGAGATGACTTTTGAGAGTCTCTTGGACTGCAAGGAGATCCAACCAGTCCATTCTGAAGGAGATCAATCCTGAGTGTTCATTGGAAAGACTGATGCTAAAGCTGAAACTCTAATACTTTGGCCTCCTGATTCGTAGAGCTGACTCATTGGAAAAGACCCTGATGCTGGGAGGGATTGGGGGCAGGAGGAGAAGGGGACGACAGAGGATGAGATGGTTGGTTGGCATCACCGACTCAATGGACGTGAGTTTGTGTAAACTCCAGGAATTGGTGATGGACAGGGAGGCCTGGTGTGCTGCAATTAATGGGGTTGCAAAGAGTCGGACATGACTGAGGGACTGAACTGAACTGAACTGTCTCAGTCCCCAGCACAAAGTTGTAATCCATGTTAGCTGCTTTCTAGAAAGAATGATGTACTTGACATTTGCAAATACCTATGGAAGAAAATCCCAGAAAGAAATAACAGTCCAGGCCTTGAATTAAGCTTGCCGTCTATACTGTTTGCTTTTTGAGTCTGGAGAAGCAGCACAACATAACCATTAAGGTCATGGAATCTGGAGTTAGTCTGTCTGGGTTTGCATCCTTGTTCTGCCAGTTACTTTCTACATGAGACTGAGTGAGTAACTTCACCCTCTGGTCTGCTTCCCTGTAAGTAACATGGGAGTAATAGTCATAGTATGTATTTTATAGGGTGGCTACATGGATTTAATGAGTTATTATTTGTAAATGTTTTAGAACTATGCGTGGTATGTTTAGTTCAGTCACTCAGTCATGTCCGACTCTTTGTGATCCCATGAATCGCAGCATGCTAGGCCTCCCTGTCCATCACCAACTCCTGGAGTTCACTCAAACTCATGTCCATCGAGTCAGCGATGCCATCAGCCATCTCATCCTCTATCATCCCCTTCTCCTCCTGCCCCCAATCCCTCCCAGCATCAGGGTCTTTTCCAATGAGTCAGCTCTACGAATCAGGAGGCCAAAGTATTAGAGTTTCAGCTTTAGCATCAGTCCTTCCAATGAACACCCAGGACTGATCTCCTTCAGAGTGGACTGGTTGGATCTCCTTGCAGTCCAAGGGACTCTCAAGAGTCTTCTCCAACACCACAGTTCAAAAGCATCAATTCTTTGGTGCTCAGCTTTCTTTATAGTCCAACTCTCCCATCCATACATGACCACTGGGAAAACCATAGCCTTGACTAGACGGACCTTTGTTGGCGAAGAAATATCTCTGCTTTTCAATATGCTATCTAGGTTGGTCATAACTTTCCTTCCAAGGAGTAAGCGTCTTTTAATTTCATGGCTGCAATCACCATCTGCAGTGATTTTGGAGCCCAAAAACTAAAGTCTGACACTGTTAGTGCTAAATTAAATCACAGGCAAAACCCAGCAAGCTTCAAGTCGAGTTTCAAGACAGGAATAAGACACACTTTAGGGAACTCATGTGAAGGTTAAATGTAAACGCTCCCAGTGCAGTGCTTGGTTCAGCACAGTGGTTCTCCGACAAACGGTGACTGTTTTTACGATACACAGGGGGGTGAAGGTGGCCTTGATCCCTCCTCTGGACCTTCTTTGGCAAAAGCAGCTTCAGGATTCCAGGAAAGGAAGTCCTCAAACTTCCCACCCTGGTTGGCACAGAGACGCAGGCCCGTCTTGGGTGCTGTCAATCGTAAGTCCTGTTAGAGTGTAGTTTGCTGATGTGGGACCACAGAGGACCTCAAGCAGGGACCCCTGTCTCTCCAAAGACCGAAGCCTTCTTGAAGTACCAGGACTAGCTCTGTTCAGATTTTCCCTGACTCCCTCCTCCAAAAGGCACCCAGGCGCATGCAGAGTGTGAGTAAAGTCATCCACAGGGCACTGTGTGTGACAGCATCCCCAGGACACACGCACCTCGACAGCTCACTGTGTGCTCCTGGGATTCTGGGGTCTGGAATGGAGGCCATCCATCTTGCCTGCCTGCAGGGGAGTGGAGACACATCGGGTTATCTTCTCAGCTGTGTGATGGCTGATCTTCCACCACTGGGCTCTGGGCTTCATGAGGGCGAGAACTGGGCTCAGGTGAGATGCTTAGTGAATCAGTGTTTCCAGAATTGAACTGTGTGTGTGAAAGAGCAGGGTCAGCTCTGTGGGCATGTGACCTGTGTAGTTGCCCAGTTAGAAAGGCCCTGATGTTGGCTTAATTCTCTGCTGTCTCTGTCTTGAAACTGTTAATAATTTTAGAATAAGGGCCCCTGGGAATCATGAATTGGCCCCAAGGAGGCTTGTTTACTTTAAGAGTTTTCCGACCACAAGCTCTCAGGAGCTCCAAAAAACTGATTTATCCTTTGGATGGTGACTAAAACGATGTACAGGAGCTGAACATTCTTACTTGATCGCTTTTCTTCATTATGTATGCTTTTGGCTTCATGGTGAGAAAGCATCTCCCTGCCTTCCCAAGATGATGTATCTGCTGGTCTTTTTCATTAATTACTGGGTTTATTTTTATTTATCTGCCAACCTGAGATTGCAGGTAAGCACTGCCTTTTGCCAATCGGACAGCTATCGTTTTGCCCAAGAAAGATAATAATTCAGGCCTGCCCACATAGAAACTTTTACACAGTCTACCCTGCTGAGTGCTGGGGCTAGTGAAAGGATGGGCTGGATTGGATCATTCAAAGCAGGGACTAACCTAGAAGGTTGCGTCTCGGGATCCAGAAACGACTAGTCCTCCTTCCTGGCGTTGCCCTCTGGGACACAGAGCAGCTTGTTGAATTAGGGGTCGTTGTTTGCAGGCAGAGGCATCCGGTCTGGATGTCATGATCTCTAGCATGTACAATTTCTACGAACTCGGGCATCAAAGAGCGAGCAAGCGACAAGGTCTCTATCCTCACATAGCTAGGAGCCTAGGGGATGGAGCAGATGGAAGGAAGCCACATAACAGCACAGATAGGTAATTATTGATAACAAGCACTGCTGTGTGTCGTGGTAGGACACTGCAGGGAGTTATGAGTGTTTAACAGGGAGAGAGGATCGGGGCACGGAAGGCCTCCAGGGGGACATGATGTGTGAAAGAGAGTTTATCAGGCAAGGGAATGGGGGTGGGGGGGAAAGGCAGAGCAGGTGCAAAGCCTGCTTCCCTGAAATGAGAAAAAGTGCAGGGCACTGGAGAAATTGACAACAACTGTGTGGAATGGAGGAAGTCAGGGGTGAGAGGGGATCAGTGAGACTGGACAGGTAGGTGAGGGCACAAAGCAGAGATGAAGATTTTGTTTTCTCAGTCTTGAGAACAGGAAGTCATGGAAGCCACTAAGAGAATTTAAAA
The DNA here is from genome assembly GCF_055505025.1 of Bos grunniens. NCBI lineage: Eukaryota > Metazoa > Chordata > Mammalia > Artiodactyla > Bovidae > Bos > Bos grunniens. Next base: position 95,228,560 of record NC_141172.1, read on the forward strand.
ACTTCGTGTTGTTAAAACTGGTTATCCTGAATGATGGAGGTAGGTTGGATTAGACAGCGTGGGGAAAGGGCCGAACTAAGAGCTAAGGGGCACCTGGACTTGCTGGTGCATCAGTGGGAAAATCCGAGGGCTATTTAAGGAGAAAATGGGCCTTGTGATGGCTTGTTATGGAGGCTGTGAAGACTAGTAACACTTCCTCCCCTCCTGGGGGAGTAAGGCTGGAACCAGACGAGGTGGGAACCATATCTGCCCACAGCAGGCATTCAGTGTACTATTTCCTTGCCCCTTCTCCATTCTGGGTTTCTGGGGTTCTGTCAGCCCTGGAGCCCCCAGCCCCTGTCCCAGCCTGCGGATGTCTACCTACAGCCTCAACTTCTCGGAGAATTCAAGAGCATCAGCTCCCAGCTTTTTTGACCCCGTCCCCTGGCTGCTGTTGCCTACCACGTTATGGGCCCCAGTAGGGAGATCACTGTTAGCCAGGGCCCTCAGACTTTGTCCTCATGCTGCAGAGGCACACGGCTGCACCACGGACTTTCAATCCAGACCCCCAGGCCACGGGTGAGGAGAGGCCGTGTGCAGGTGGGGGAGTCCCGTGCCCAGGTGGAGCTGAGGTCCTGCCAAGGCCCTGGGGAACCTAAACTACAGAGTGAGCTCTGCCTGTCCCCTCAGAGCAGGAGTGCGGAGGGGCAGGAGCCACAGGGCCCTCTTCCCCTAGGTAGTGGCTGGGAGGGCGGGGCTTTGCAAGGGGCCATGCTCACGGGCTTGTGCACCTGCGTGAGTGAACCTGTCTGTCGATGGAGATGCGCAGGCGCGTGCGAAGGAGCACGCGCATTGTGTTCCCTCTCTGCTTGAATGCTGGAGCGCCGATCTGCACATCCAGGCATACATGGCTCTGTCTGTGTGCACATGCTTGCTTGGAGGTGTGGAATGTGTGTTTCCGTGTGGGTGCACGTCATGGACTGGGGTGTCTCTGTGGGTCCCAGCAGCAGCCCTGGACCTGAGCAGCCCCGCGCCCCCAGAGTCACACACGCGCCCAACGGCCAGCAGGGGGCCCCTGAGTACCACATGCGGGGCTCCTGGGAAGGGGGACGGCGGCGTCTATCCTGCCTTCTTGACTCATGATGAGGACTGCAGGGGCCTTCCTCTCTGCTCTAGTCCCTCCTGGCTTTAGCCCTCTCTCCTGCCCTCAGCCCACATGGAAGCAGAGGTATATCCATAGCCAAGGGAGACATTGGGCGTTGGAGAATGACTCTGACCTGGGGCAGGTTCCCTAGAATGGTGGGGACTGACCTTTCCGTAGGTTGCTGAAGACCTACCGCCCTCCTGGCTCCTTGTTGGGCTCTTGCTGAGAGGTGCTCGGCCTGGACCTTGGCAGGCAACAGGCTCATAGGCGAAACCCCCTGGCCTGGACTGAGGCCTGGGAGGGGTGCAGTCTGATGACAAGGGCCCTTTCCCTGTGGACCACAGAAGGGGCAGAAGATAGTGCCTAGAGATGCCTGCTAACCCCTGCTTGAAGTGGCAAGATGGACAGATGATGGCTCCCTTTCTTGAAAGAGGGGCTGTAACATCATCTTGAAGGCAGCGTGAGTGCCACAAAGACAGCCAGCCCTGACTGTGCGACCTCAGGAATTGTAATCAGGAAGACTCGACAAAGAACTTGGGACCCACTGGACTTGACACGTGCCTGCGAGAGCCACCAGAATGCCAGGGTCACTGCTGGTATTGACTCGGGCCTGGATTATCTCCCAGGTGCTGATTCTGCAGTACAGGGCCTGGGCTGCTTATGTCTGGACCCGCCGTGCCCAGTGCAGGGCTGAGCTGAGGCTGGCACTCACGGGTGCCTTCATGAGCAGGAGCACGGAGTGGGAGTGCCTGCTACCTGGGTGTAGCAGTTGGGGTGATGGAGGCATCATGGGAAGACACAGGTGGAACTTAATGCTGAGTCTGGACCAGACCTATTCTGGTTGTGCTGGCTGGAATCTGGAGGAGGTAGGCTTCCTGAGAAGGAGGGCTCAGGTCAGACCCTTGCAGACTGAACTGGAAAAGAGCGGAGCCATCAGGTGATCCTGTGGGTTTTATACAGTTTTTTTGTCAGGCCCTGGGGGTCACCTGGATGTACCTTAAGGCAGCCCAGTGGTGGTGGGAAGGAGAGGGAGACAATGGCAAGACTCTGGACCCCTGGCTTCAGTTCAGTTGAAGCTGCTCAGTTGTTTTTTTTTTTTTAATCTTGAGTACAAATTGGAATTCATTTTTAATCAAGGGAGTATTTATGGAGTGCCTACTGTATGCATCTCACTGTTGTACATTCTAGAGATATTAGATTGATGAAAAAGTAATTGCAGTTTTGGATGGTGAATTTCACATCAGTTTAGCTAGCCTGAAACACATCTTTATTAATCAAAATAGGAACCATTACAATCAACACATTTTTGGCAGTGAGAAACAAGTTTGTTAATGCCTATAGCATAAAAACCCGTGCTTTGGAATTCAGCGACTCTTGGAAAACATTTTCTGCCTCCTGCTGGTTGTGGATGTATTTTCACTGCAAAAAGTTGTCCAGATGCTTGAAGAAGTGGTAGTCAGTTGGTGAGAGGTCAGGTGAATATGGCAGATGAGGCAAAACTCTGTAGCCCACTGTGTTCAACTTTTGAAGTATTGGTTGTGCGAAGAACTGGGTCCTTTCTCTTGACCCAGGCGGTGCAATTTCTTATGCATCTCATTGATTTGCTGAGCATACTTCTCAGATGGAATGGTTTCGCTGGGATTCAGAAAGCTGTAGTGGATCAGATTGGCAGCAGACCACCAAACAGTGACCAGGACCCTCATTTGGGTGCAAGTTTGGCTCACTGGTTGACATATAAAATCCACTTTTCATTGCACGTCACAATCCAGTTGAGAAATGGTTCATTGTTGCATAGAGTAAGAGAAGACAACCCATTTCAAAACAATGATGTTTTTGATTTGCAGTCAGCTCATGAGGCACCCACTTCTTAAGCTTTTTCACCTTTCCAATTTGCTTCAAATGCTGAATGACCATAGAATGGTTGACATTGAGTTCTTTGGCAACTTCTTGTGTAGTTGTAGGAGGATCCGTTTCAATGATGCTCTCATTTGGTCCTTGTCAACTTCTGATGGCTGGACACTACACTCCTCATCTTCGAGGCTCTCATTTCCTTTGCAAAACTTCTTGAGCCACCACTGCACTGTACATTCATGAGAAGTTCTTGGGCCAAATGTGTTGTTGGTGTTGAGAGTTGTCTCTGCTGCTTTACAACCCATTTTGAACACGAATAAAAAAAAATCACTAGAATTTGCTTTTTGTCCAACATTATTTCTGTGTTCTAAAATACATATAAAATAAACAGCAAGTAATAAATCATATTCTAAAATACATACAAAATAAACAGCAAGTAATAAGTCATATTCTAAAATACATATAAAATAAACAGCAAGTAACGTCATTAGCAAAAAAACATAAAGCAAGAAATATGCATTCAAATGATTTATAACAAAACCACATTTAAGAATGTATTCCAAAGTCAAACAGCAAAGTTCAACAATGCAAAACAATCATTACTTTTGTACCAACCTAATATTTGGAGAACAAAACATGTAACAACTGTGCTCTCTTGACTGTTATATTCTAGTAGGGAGGACAGGTAAATAATAAATGACAATTTAATTTTGGGGTATAAGTGGTATCAGTAAAACAGGGTGTGGGATAGAGCTACTTGGGTAAGGATGGATGGGGCCCCTTCAGGTCCCATGGTTAAGGATGGCCTCTCTGAGGAGGTGCTATTTGAGCTAAGGCCTGAATGATGACAGTGGAATGAACATTCTGGATAAGATTTTGTTTTAAGAAAACTCTCTGTGGAAAGATTTGGAAATCTCTCAGTCTTCTTTTATTTGTATTCATTTATTTAAATTTCAAAGGTAATACATATTCATTGTAACAATTTCCAACCTTGTTAATGTACATACAGTCAAATGTAGAAGTGACTTCTTCCCGCTTCACCTCTCCCACCCTCCACCCCTAATTCCACTTCTTGAAGAGAATCCCTTTATCACTTAGGTGGATAACCTCCCGGATTTTTCTCTCTGCAATTGTGAATATATATGTTAATTTCCAACTTTGTGTCTGCTTACTTGTCTTGTAGGACAGGCAAGCTCATCAAGGCCAAAATGGACTCTGGACTTTTTCTGCTGAACTTCTTCCTCCCCCGGGTTTTCTCCTCTTTGAAAATAATATCACCACCCCAGCCAGGTGTTCAGGCCCCAAGGCTGGGAGACATCCTTGGTTCTCCTTTACTGTAGGACTCCAAGTCCAGTCTGCTAGCAAATCCTATAGACTCTATCTCCAAAACATGTCCCTGCTGGACGCTTGTTATACCCCACTGCCAACAACCTGGTGTAAGCCACCAGTACACCTCGCCAGGACCTCCTCACTGCTCTTCGTCCTCTCTTGTTACTTCCTACGGTTCTTTCTGCACCCAGCAGCCAGAGTGGTCTTTTAAAACTGGTAAACCTGGTCATGTCGCTCCTTGCTTATACCCCAGTGGCTTCCCAGACTCTTCATCTGCAGACTGATTCAAGGACTAAGTGATCTCAGACCATGGTCCTTCTCTCCAGCCTCATCACGTCCCTTTCACCTCCTTATTCATTACCCTCCGTGTCTCAGGGCTTGCATTTGCTGAGCTAGTTCTTTGTCATCATTCTGATCTTAACTCTGTGTCACCCTCCAGGGAGGCATTCCCCATGGCTCCAGGTACAACAGCCGCCCTTTTGCTCTGCCCCCCTCTACACCTCCAAACATGCTCTATCCCGCACCTTGTTTTATTTCCTTTGTAGCTCTCAGTTTATTGGAAGGCATCATGCTTATTTGTTTCCTGTTTATCATCTGTCTCCTCTGCCCCCCCCCCCCCCCACACACACACACTGAACTCAGGCTCTGTCAGGGCAGAGATTTTGACTCATGTTCATGTTTACAGATCCACTGATGAATAAATAAAACTGTTTCCAGATCATTGCTAATGATCAAGGCTCTAGTGAACATTCTTGGGCATATATACATCTTTGGGTGATTGTGGAAGGGATTCTGTGGGACACATTTTTAGAAGTGGAGTTTCTAGGTCCAAGGTGATGTATTTTAAAATTTGATGGATATGCCAAATTGCTGCCCAAATTACTGTTCCAATTTGCACTCCCACTGACTTTGATGGTGAACGCCTTCTTCTAAGTCCTTGTCAACACTGGATCATAAAATCTTTTCCTTCTTTTTGGCCTGTGTTAGGAGCAAAAATCAGGTATTTTATTTTGATTTGTATTTCTCTGATTATGTGAAGTTGAATATCTTTTCACATGTTTTTTGTCATTGATAATTTTCTTTTGAGTGATAAACACTGTGCTGGTCCCACTCCCTAATATAGTTCTGTTTGTAAGAAAGAAAACTAGGCGATGGGTAGAGAGTACCACCGTCAGCCACACATCATTTGGCTATTACTACTTTTTACGGGCTGTTTATCTCCGTCTTATTAATTAGTAATGCTCTTTATGTTTTGTGGCGTTTCCTTTGTTATGTATGTTGCAGATAGTCTCTGTTTGTCTTTCCTTTATCTTTCAGCGTTGTTTAAGCTATTAATATCTTTGGATCCTTAACTTTTTCTGTTATTGTGAAGATAGCATGTATACCTGTAAACATTTAAAAGCAATCTATCAGTTCACTTCAGTTCAGTCATTGAATAAGAAGTGACTCTCTCCTATTACACTAACTTAACCTTGCATATCTTCACATTTTTCATGTTTATATGCACATTCATATATCATTCATTTATTCTTCAGTGATTCATTCTTCTAGCAAATATTTACAAGCCACTTATACTTCCAATATTTATTGGGTATTTACTATATTTCTGGCATTGTATAGTTATATTAGAAAAAGATACATATATTATCTTCTATTAAACTTGTTTTTGGAAGATGTGCTTTTCTTTTCTTTCTTTTTTTTTTTTTTTTCACATTTCAGATGCTCCTATAACAGGACCTGTATCTGCCTCACTGTTTTTTAATGTTTGCTCACTGTTCTATTTTATGCCTTTGCCAGAATATATTTAATCTGGTCCTTATTGATGGACATTTACATTGGTTCCTGTGTGTTTGCAATTACAAACCGTGTTGTAGTGAGTATCTCTGTAGCTATATCTTTGCAGCCATGTGCAAATATATCTGTAGGGCAGACTCCTAAAATAGAATTGCATTTTAAGTTGATAGACATTGCCAAATTGTCCTCCAAAACTGTGTTCCAATTCACACTCCATCAAGATGTGTGAGAGTGCCCATTTTGCTACTTCATTTGCAACCCCGGATATTATGTCTTTATCATTTTTGCAAACATCTAGTGCTGAGAATGGTGTTTCATTGTTTTATTTTGCACTTTCCTAATTAGGGGTGAAGCCGAGAAGCTTTTCATATATTTATTGGTCACCTGTATTTCTTCTATGAATTGTATGTTCATATGCTTTCCTTATTTTTTAATATCAAGTTGTCTGTTAAAAAAATTTAAGTTGATTTGTAAATTCCATATAGTATGGGTATTCAAACTTTATTTGTAGATTGCAGATATTTTCTCCCAAGCTGTCTTTAGTCTTTTATTTATTTAAATTTTATTTTTGGTTGCACTGGGTCTTCGTTGCTGCATGTGAGCTTTCTCTAGTTGTGATGAGGGGGGGTTGCGCTCTAGTTGCAGTGTGCGATCTTTTCATTGCGGTGGCTTCTCTTGTTGCAGAGCATAAGCTCTAGGGCGAGGGCTCAGTAACTGTGGCACAGGACCCAGATACCCCTCAATGTATCATATCCTCCAGGACCAGGGATCAAACCTCTATCCCCTGCATTGGCAGACAGATTTTTAACCCTGGACCAGCAGGGAAATCCTTGTCTTTGGTCTCTTAATATCGTTTATGGTATAACCCCACCTTGTCAATGGTGGATACCGCTGAATCCCTAGGACTTCCTGGAGCAGCTTTAGAAATGAATGTCTACAGCAATGCTGAGGGGCCATGCCACGCTGTAGGTAATAGAGCTTTTCAAGTAACACAAGGCCATGAAATCCTAAAAGTTTCAACAAACAAAAGTACTTCTGTTTGCAGGAAAACGTGGAAATCAGTGATGAAGCACCATAACAGCACAGGAGAAAAGGTCAGCAAGGCCAGTGGAAGATTCCGCCTCACCTCGAGGTCAGGATTCACCTGTGGTCCCCAGAGTGGGATTACCTGGAAATCTTGGCCAAAAAGAAAAAGGAAGAAATCTACCTAAATACAGGTTGATAACTGCTACAGGAAAAGATCAGAGAAATGTGACCCACACAGGAATTGTATTGGTCTCCTGGACCAGTCACTGCCAAGAGGATGAGAGTAGTTCAGTCGTTTACCGCCTGTTCACCTGTGGTGGTTGGTGGACTGAACCTCATCTGGGGAAAGGGTCCCCTTCCCTTGAGTGGCGATAAGCTCAAAACCAGGAAAGGTCATCGTTCAGAAGGAGGGAGAGATGAAGAGGCAACTGACAGTGGTTGCTGTGAGCTGCTTTTATTGTAATCAGTTAATTTTATTTCCCCCAAACATTAGCACAGTTATTGTTGGAGCAATCTGACCCACTACTATGAGGTTTTCCAGTTCACTTCAAATGATCAGATACGTAAGAAAGAGTGCGTGTACGTGTCTTAAATCCGGCTCCACTTCTGGAAGGGACACTTGGTCGGGGAAGTGAGTCACACTTTCTTGCTGTGAACACAACTGAGCATTCAAGAGACTGAATACTTGGTGTCAAGAAATAAAGTTAAAAAAAAAAGAAAGTTGGAAATTTATTGGAGGCTGCGGATTACATGTACGGCACCTTTACGATGTCCTCACTCTCTCTTCTTTGAATATTTATTGAACACACACTATCCAATTGCAGAATTTTCTCTCTTTGAGTTTGCATCAGTCTAGTTTGGTAACAAAGCTACCATTTATTAAGAAGAATTTCAATGAATTGGTTAATTATTATTATTTTTTTCAATGGGTTGAAAGGAGCTGGGACATGAGCATGGCAGCTAAATAGTGCTCAGCTGGTTCCGGGTATTTTCTCTCCATGAAACAAAGCCCCAGCTTTTGTTGTTGTTTTTTTTTCCCAATGAAAATGTGCAGGTTCCACATGTTGGTTAAAGAGAACAGTAGGGTTGTGCAACGGGGGTCATCCTCAAGGAGTACTTCGGGCTCTGTGGCAGGTTACAGTTGCAACGTGTAGATTCCCATCGACAGAAATGAGATTTAATATGTTCTGACTGGAGCGGCTGCTGGGCTCAGAAGACACTGGAAATCTAGTTAAGTCACACACAGCTTGTGCCGTTCAGAGCGTGTGGGATCACGAGAAGCGCTGTGCACTGGGTCTGGATGCCCATGGTGCCCGGGGATTGCCACAGGCAGCGGAGAACAATAATTATGCTGTAGGTAGCTCCAAGCAATTTGAGCTAAAATTGCCCCTCCAGGGTCTGGAACCCAGTCCAAATTTCCTCCAGCTGTTATACTGGGGAATGCAGGAAAGGAAGGAGAAGGCTCACCCCTTGAGATGTTTTTCGATGCTCTCGAACATCAGAACTGATTCTCCAGAATACTTTTTGTTTGTGCATCCAGACATTTGAACATTGCGGCAGAGTCAAGTCTTGAGCTTCCGTAACAAGGTGACCTGAAATGAAATAGCATTCTCAGCTTGGTAAATGTATATTTCATGACCTCAGAGGAAGAGACCTGGGAGGTCCTGTCCACTTGGGGGAGTGAAGCTGGAAGTGCATCCTGGTGCTCCTGGTCTCAGCAGTGGGGTGAGGGTGGGGGGGTCGGGGGATGAGCATCAAAGAATGTTGATGATGAGAGAGAGAAGGAGAGGGAGGGAATGTGCCCTGTGCCTGTTTCTCTCTAAGAAAGGCTCTGGTAACAGGTTTCTGGGTAAATGAAAGTTGTATTGTCTCCCATCAGAGATGACTTGAAAATAAAGTGCTTTAAAGCTAATACTGCAGATGTCTGCAGGAAACTCAGCACCACACCGAACACTGTAGTTAGATAGCTGTGCAAAAAAGTACATGAAGGAAAGGGCTAATGTGCAATACTTCTATTTAAGATAGAAGGAGGAAATAGAAATTGTGATAGCATGCTATTTCAAGTAATAATAGAAAGTACTTGATGTTTACATGGTGAATGGATCAATACTAATTCTGTAGTCAGCGCACATACAGTAGTTTGGATTATACAGGTGATAGATGCACTCAGTATAGCTGAAATCTCCACCCTGCAACATTTCTTTCTTGCTGCGTGTTAGATGGAATTTCCCACCCAACTATCTGGAAGGATTTGCATAAGAATGGTGATAGAGCAGTATTCTTTAATGATGCGCTTTTCTTTGTTAAACTTCAAAAATGTCTATGGTGCGTGATGAGGTTTGGGTGAATTGCCAAGCTAATGCTTTTTACATTTTCTTTAAAGAGCTTATCTTCAGTGTGTTGTGGGAGTTACTTTATATTGTGGTTTTAAAGGCAGTGGCAGTAAAGCTGAATTTGTAGCAATCCCCAATAAATGCCTCCTCCTCCTCCTCCTCTAGGGCTTGGTCTTGCTAAGAAGGGAATCTGGGGAAGGCTGCCTCCAGTTCAGCTGCAAGGAGTCCCTTGGATTTATGTTTTCCGACCTGGTTTTGCTCACCAAGAAGTGAGGTTGTCACTCTCCTACCCAAACAATAACTTCTTGTTAGCCTAAATCAGCCCGGTTCTTGTCAGATGGGCTTGGGGCTCTTGTGGAGGATGAGTTGAGTTATTCAGATCAGAGCCTGGGACCAACTGTGGTTTGGAGAGTGACCATTTTTGTCCTTCCCACAAGAACCTAATGTTGACAAAGTGAGGAGGAGAAGGGACTGGAATCTTGGGAATTCCAGGAATGCACCCTCCAAGCAAAAGAAGCTTTCCTTCCTGGCTTATGCTCTCAGAATCTGCTCCATGGCAAGGCTTTGCAAGTACAAAGGTGGGAAAACAAAACCCCAAAGCTGGAGCCCTCGAGGGTAATCCAATAGAGGACTTCTTGTTAACCTCAGTTTCAATGAGACAAAGAATTTGAAAGCCAAGAATAGATGGAAACTTAAGGTCACCTAATCTTCCCTTTTGTCTAATGCAGGAGTCTCTTTCCCAACACAGCTTTGCAGTGCATTGATCAGGTGCTGCTTGAATACCTCTGAGGACAAAGAACTCACTTCCTCTAAACAGTGATGACAACAGTGACACAAATGGAGGACCTACTATGGGTCAGGCCTGTGATAAGCCTTGAAAAATCATGGTCTTATTTAATGTTTGCAACAACCTTATGAGCACTGATTGCACCATCACTTTACAGATGGGGGAAGAGGCTTCGTGTGTTGCAGAGAAAGGAATTTAGAGTGTGCGTTCTTATTCCCTGCACACACCCCCTGCCCGGGCTGTCCCGTGGGCTGTCCCATCATGGGCAGCCTCAATTGTTATTTTTTGTTTCTTGGAGACACTTGGAATACACTGTCAACTTAAACAAAAAGCGTAATGTGAGAGTTGCGAGTTAAATTTTATTTGGGGCAAAGTGAGGACTGTAGCCTGGGAGATAGCACCTCAGATAGCTCTGAGAAACTGCTCCAAAGAGGTAGGGGGGAAGAACAGCGTATATGTGATTTTGATGAAGGGAGTGTACATGCAACCAAGCATATATTTCCCCAGAAGGTTTGTGCTAGTCTTGTGAAGCTTTCTCCTGGTTGTTAGAAACCATTGTCACCATGAAGGATTTTAGTGCTTTTCTAGATATGAGGAGATGTTAATACAAGAATTGAGCTCATAAAATCGCTCCTGATAATACCTAACTATCTGAAGATCTGTCCTGCCGGTACCCACCCCCCCCCCCCCCCCCCCGCCCCCAACCAAGCACAGAGTGCCTCATTTCTGCTCTCCACCCTGAACTCCTTTCAGGCGGTGTTGAAGGTCAGCAGCTGCAGCAGCACATGATTTAACCCTAGTAGAGGTTAGCTGGCAAGCACCCATGGCAAGTGCCAATTTGTAGTTGAGAACACCTTGCCAGTCTTGTACACACTAGCCCTTCAGACATTTGAGGCAGCCTTCCTGTCCCTCAGCCTGCCTCCCAGTTTTCCTTTTTTTTCTGTTCCATGTCAACTGACATTGCATCTCAGTTTGGCAAGTTCCTCTGGACCCCTTCCGGCTTACCAGTGCTCTTCTCAAAACATATGTCATTTCCGTTTGGAACATTTTGAAGAGACCTTATCACTGTTGCCTAGTTCTATTAGGAGACCGTGGGCTCTGTTGGCAACAGGGACCCATGAAGGCATCTATTCTGGGTGAGGAGGGAGGCTTTCCAAAGAGCACATGGTGAACTTTTTCCACAGCCCTTTCAGGGAGAAGGCATTTAAAAAATCCAGAGTATTACAACAAGCCAGGGTTGAGCTTCCATGCCATGGCCAGTGGGAAAACCAGGGTCAGAGTAAGGGACGGAGCCTTCTTGCAGGGTTTTTGTGGTGGTCCTCCCAGGCCCTGGCAGAGACAGCTGCTCTGATATCTAACTTGGCCTCTGAGCTGGAATCTCCACAGCTCACTGGCACATCCCTGATGAGACCCTCTGCACTAGCCTCCCAACTTATGAAAGGTAATCATGTTGTTGACACTCTGGAGTTGTCTTTCTCATGGAGTGAGTCCTGACTCAGAATCAGGCCATCTCCCGTTCACTGTGTGACCTTGGGCACATACCTCTCCCTCTTTAGGCTTTCATATCCATATCTATAGAGCTCAGTGTTGTCTTAACAGTGTTAAATTAATTAAACAAGGAGAACATTAGACTGAGTTGGCTTGGATGCCATGGTGCCCACATCAGCAAACCAAAATATAAGGCTGTAAATGCCTGTGCTTAGTTGCTCAGTTGTGTCCAACTCTTTGTGACCCAATGGATTGCAGCCCTCCAGGCTCCTCTCTCCATGGGGATTCTCCAGGCAAGAATGCTGGAGTGGGTTGCCATGCCCTCCTCCATGGGATCTTCCCAACCCAGGGATCGAACCCAGGTCTCCCAAATTACAGGAGGATTCTTTACCATTAGAGCCACCAGGGAAGCCCTAAACAAAGAGTGGTGCTGGGCCCCACCACAGGGCTGGCGCACCCCTTCCTGTGAAGGTGAGGGAGGTTCTGCCCATATGCTCTGGCAGTTGCCATGGTGGCCACTGCACAGTTGGGAGGGGCAGTGGCTGGGGGTTCTGGTACCCCAAAGCCTAGAAGCCACGAGATCAAAACACTGAAGACAGCCAATCACAGAGGCCAACCTATCACAGAGGCCCCACCAGTCCTAAGCTCCCGCCAATCAATAATTTCCTTCCTTTACTCGTGTGTCTTCTCTATAAAAGTCTCTCCCTAGCTCCTATTGGTGGGGTTTGGTGCTGCCTGATTGGAATGGATTTTTGTTGTTTTTGTTGTTCAGTCACTCAGTTGTGTATGACTCTTTGTGACCCCATGGACTGTCCTTCAGTATCTCTTGGAGTTTGCTCAAACTCATCTATAGAATTGGTGATGCCATTCAACCATCTCATCCCCTGTCACCCCCTTCTCCTCCTGCCCTCAATCTTTCCCAGCAATAAGTTCTTTCCCAGTGAGTCAGCTCTTTGCATCAGATGGCCAAAATACTGGAGCTTCAGTTTCAACATCAGTCCTTCCAATGAATATTCAGGTTGGTTTCCTTTATGATTGACTGGTTTGATCTCCTTGCTGTCCAAGAGATGCTCAAGAGTCTTCACCAGCACCACAGTTCAAAAGCGTCAATTCTTTGGTGCTCAGCCTTCCTTATGGTCCAGCTCTCACATCAGTTCATGACTACTGGAAAACCATAACTTTGGCTATACAGACCATTGTTGGCAAAGTGATGTTTCTGCTTTATAAAATGCTGTCTCGGTTCATCGTAGCCTTTGTTCCAACTAACAAGCATCTTTTACTGAAACAAACTCTTAAAATTTTTACGACAGTGTAGTTCATCTTTTAACAGCTCTGGTGTCAGAAAAAGAGCTGCAGGAGGCCCCTCAGAGTCTCCAGGAGCAGGAAGCAGCCATCAGTGGGGACTGTTATAGCCCCCTCAGTGGCTGCCTTCTTGTGGTCTCTGGACGTGGTGGGTGAGCCCCTCCTGAGTCCTGGATCCCAGCTCTACAGTTTTCAGACTTGATTTGAGCATTTCTTTTTTCCAGACTGGGTCTGGAACCTGGACAGTAATAAATTGGATCCTACTTAGAAATTGGTCTGAGTCTGGGCTTAAGTCAGAACTGGGTCTGACTTAAGCTGGACTGGGGCCATTGTGAGGCCTCAGGTGAATAAACTTTAAGGCTGAACAAGTAGGTTAACCTTTCCAAAGATCGTCTTGAACTACCGTTGGCATGGTGGAGAACTTTTAACCCAGATGAGCTCATCCATTAAAAGGTGCCCTAGAGAAAAAAGGAGTCTTGGCCACTTTAAAGGGTGGAGGGAAAATTATTTTTCCTTCTTTACAGTTTCTGGGGACCAGGATAAGACCCACTGAGACACCAACATGTTCTGGAGCCTCTAGACAGCACCCCAGGAAAACTAGCAGAAGCCTGCAAAGGGTAAGAATTCTTCCCAAAGTTGGCTTTCCTTGATCCCTATCTGTGGTGCCTGTTCCAGAGACTAAGATAAAATTTCAAATTGTTCCTTCCTTTCTAAGGGCTTCCCTGGTGGCTCAGATGGTAAAGAATCTGCCTGCAGTGCAGGAGATGCAGGTTCAATCCCTGAATCAGGAAGATCCCCTGGAGAAGGGAATGGCAACCCACTCCTGTATTTTTGGAGAATCCTATGGACAGAGGAGGTACTGATTTTTTCTGTCCCAGAGATGGAAGCTTGTCTCATGCTGTGTTCTAAGAATGTGGCTGACAGCCATCAAGTTGGGGGCCTCTAAAATATGGCTGGACAGAAATGTGGATTGCACCCTATTTGCAGCTGGGGTCCTACTGACTATAGCCAGGCTCTCAGGGGGAACTCATGAGAGTCCCTTGGACAGTGAGAAGATCAAACCAGTCAATCCTAAAGGACATCACTCCTGAATATTCATTGGAAGGACTGATGCTGAAGCTCCAATACTTTGGCCTCTTGAAGTGAAGAGCCAACTCTTAATTAGAAAAGACCCTGATGCTGGGAAGAATTGAGGGCAAGAGGGGTGGGGGTGACAGAATGACATGGTTGGATGGCATCTCTGACTCAATAGACATCAGTTTGAGCAAACTCCGGGAGATAGTGAAGGACAGGGAAGCCTAGCAGGTTGCAGTTTATGGGGTCACAAAGAATCGGACACGACTTAACGACTGAACAACAACAGAGGAACTATCTCTTTCTTTTGGTTATCTGTGAGAGTGGCTCTGAATCTTGGGAAGGGAAGTTCTTTTGAACATTCTGGTGTCTAGGGAGTTATTCAGTACTAGCAGGGATATTTTTATTATTTGTCCAAACTGAAACTTGATATGATGTTTGAAATGATTTTTAAAGTAAGTATCTCTGTGGTCAGAAGTTGGCCAAGTTGGAAGCTAATGTTCAGAACCTGATAGGAAAAAAAAATTTTTTTAGGCCTTTTCCCTAAGCTAAAATGAAACTATGTACACGGAGGGAAAGAAAAACATTATGAAGCCATTGTGGAAAGATTTACTAAAACATTCCAAAGAAATACAGCTCTAAATCTAGAACATGGGAATCATTTGATTTCCGTCTTAGTTGAAGATCTTCTCCTTAATATAAAAGTGAGTTAAAGATACTGTAGTTGGATGGCTGGATCAGCGGCTGGATATAATTCAGATGGCAACCCAATGATTTGAGGAATTAAAAACAACTCTGGGTATGTGCTCAGTCGCTATGTCCAGTTCTTTGCGACTCCATGGACTGCAGCCTGCTAGGCTCCTCTGTCCACGGGATTTCCCAGGGAAGAATACTGGATTGGGCCACCACTTTCTTCTCCAGGGTATTTTTCCGACCTAGGGATCAAATCCGTGTCTCCTTCATTGGCGGGTAGGTTCTTTACCACTGAGCCCCCAGGGAAGCCCCCAAAATAACTGTACTTAACTTACAAATCAAGTTTTTGTAAGAATATAGCTGAAGCTCTAGAAACAGTTCAAAACCCACTATTGTTTTCACAATCCCCAGACCTCCCCTATTCAAACTAAAGAGATAGTCAAAATACCTCTCCAGCCATGATGAAGGTCTTTCTGATGGCCAGGTTGTGTCACTGCATGCCCCCAGGACCCCCATGATGGTGCTGTACTGCGTGAATCAGTATCAGGACGACAAATGAAATTGCACTAAAATGAAATTGATGACAGATGACCACGTTGAAATAATTGTAAGCTTAAGACACGGACTTGCTAAATCAAGGTTATTTTGAGTTAAAAAATGGTCAACACTCATAAACTTAAAAAAATCCTCTTTTAAGGAGCAATTTTTATAAATAGCAATTTTTTGTAATCCTTGTGCTTTTCTCTGCCTTTCTGAAGAATGGTTTTCTTTCCTTACCCACCCATCTTTCATCAGATCCCATAGCAAAATTAGGAGAGGCAAAGGGAGTGTCATGTCTCTTTATTGGTTTAAAAATATTTATTAAGCATTATATACTTAATTTTTTAAGTTTTCATTCATTGAAGTGGAAAGAGCACTAGGCTGAATTGGGAGATGCTGCTTCAGGTTGTGGTTTTGTGTGACCTTACGAGAATCTCATTCCCCCTCCAGGTCTCCTGTTCTTCTTCTCTTGGGAGCTGGTAAAAGTGATTTGTAAAGTTGTCCCCAAGTCTGGCTTTCATGTGTAAAAGCAACTTCAGGCTGGGCAAGACAAGTCAATCTAGTCAGCACTATTGGAGTCCCTATTAAGTTCTAGACCTTGTGCTGGGCATGGGATATAGTCAGTGAAAATAGACATGGAACCATTCCAGCTGCTGCCACCTGGGACTATAGCCCAATACCAGCTCTTGCTTGCTAGAGAATCTTAGTCCAATTGTTTCTCTTCTGTGCCTCGTTCTCCTCATGGGATTATGGTACTACTGAAATAAAGGAATACATGTCAAGGGATTCCTATAGTACCTGGTGCATTAATGATGTTGACTTTTATTTTTATTATTGGTAGAGGAGGTATATATTAATCCAATAAGCACAAAAATAAATATAGCATTTCAGTTGTACTAAGTGCTCTGAGAACACATATCAGGAGGATTCCTTCAGCGTGGGAAGTAGTGATTAAGCTTAAGATCTGAAGGATAAGTTCACCAGTTGAAGGAGAATGGAACAGACTCCAGGGAATGGCATATGCAAAGCTGCTCTGGTGGGAAGAAGCACAGATATCTGTGGATTTAGAGTAGGCCAGGATGAAGCAGAACAAGGAAGAGGAAGAGACTAGAGGTTGGAGGTGGAGCAGGGACCAGGCTGTGCTGGGCTCTGCCGGAGCCCAAGATTTGGAAAAACTGGTTTTGTAAGTGCCTCCTGGAAGTCAGAGTTCCCAGTTAGACCCATGGCTCTGACACTCTTGAGTTGATATCCACGAGGATTTGGCTTTCTACAGATTGGAACCCATTGGAACCAGATTCTAAGGGACACTAGGAAAGTTCATGTGATGAGTTGTGGCTCAACAGGCTTGACACCTCCTGGGCCATCTTGCATTTAGATCATGTTCTCAGCACCAGAGTCCCAGACTGTATTCTGATCCTTTCAGTGTCCTATTCAGGGTGTCCGTGGGTGGTCACATTTGAATAGGGTTGGAAAGACAAAACCAAATTCTTCCCTGTCTACAGGGAGACAAGGCTTCATGCGTCTTAAGCGCTTGAGAGCATATTTACTATTTGAGAATCAGATGAAATCTGTGGATTTTTCTACTTGAGAGATGCATTTACACACTTAAATCCAAATTAGGGTGTACTTTTAGGTTGGGTTTGTGGGTCTCCTTGAAGCTCAAACATGGTCCCAGATTAAATGTCCTGCTGCTGCTGCTGCTGCTAAGTCACTTCAGTTGTATCCGACTCTGTGCGACCCCATGGCAAGAATACTGGAGTGGGTTGCCATTTCCTTCTCCAATGCATGAAAGTGAAAAGTCAAAGTGAAGTCGCTCAGTCGTGTCCGACTCTTAGCTACCTCATAGACTGCAGCCTACCAGGCTCCCCTGTCCCTGGGATTTTCCAGGCAAGAGTACTGGAGTGGGGTGCCATTGCCTTCTCCGAAATGTCCTTCTAATATAAGACAATGCCCAACATTATGGACATTCAATATCCCTTTCAATATCTAACCCCTCCCTCTCTGTCTCCCCCATCTATCTCCTCTTTCCTTCTCTGTTGCTTCCATTTTGGACTCTTATTGAGGGTCAGTTTCCCCTTAGACTACTTTAATTTTCTTTACCTTTGTCTTTCTGTCTTTAGATTATTATCCAATCACCTCTTCACATTCTATGGGAAAAAGAAAATGTATCGACAGAGGGATGAAAGTGAAATAAATGAATAAAATTATAAATACAGATTTTCAGAATAAATCAAGCTTATTATAGATAATTTGGAAAAAACATACAAATTAAAAAGTTTATAGTCTCAGCACCTAAAGGGAACCAATGGTATTTTTTTTCGTAGTATTTTTTTGTGGAAAATTTTTTTTATAGAGTCATGATCAAAATGTATATGTATATGTATTTTTATATTTAAACACCTTACTTAACATTTATTTTTCCTTTAGCCCAAATGCATATATGTATTAAATTTCTTTTATTATGGAAAGTATGAAACATATACCAAACAGAGGCAATATTGCAATGAACCTACTACCCATCCCATGTACCCAACACCTAGCTTTAAAAATTATTAGCATTGTATCCATGAACTTCTGATGTGCAACAAATAGCCTCAAACTTTGGTAGCTTAAAATAGTAACTATTGATTTTGTTCAGAATTCTCTAGAAAAGTGATTTTGGCTGGACTCAGCTGTGTGACTCTTCGGCTAGTCATGGCTGGCCTCAGTCTTGCATCTATGTTTTGCTGCCACTTAGCTAGATGGCTTTGCTTCTGGGATTGACTGGCTGACATGAGGGGCCACAAGAGGAATTGGGTCCCCGTATCTCTTGTCATTCAGCAGGTTATCCTTAGGCTTCTTCACATGGTGATAGAAGGCTTCCAACCACAGCAAGAGGCAAGTGCCAATGCATAAGTGTTTTTCAAACTTCTGGTTGTAGCTCACTAATACTGCTATTGGCCAAAGCAGGCCACAGAGTCAATTTACACTCCAGGGGTGGAGAAATAGACTCCACTTCTTGATGAAGAATCTGCAGCATCATTTTGTAAGGATGTGAATATAAACAGAAGAATTTGTGGCCTTTTTTAGTACGGGTATGGCTATAGGCAAGAGAAGAATTTGCGGCCAATTTTAGAATCTACCACAAATGTGTTGCTAATACTAATATTGGTAAATCATCATTTTGGATGTTATTGGTAGATTGTTATGAATGTATTTAGATGGCTGAGTAATGTACCACCCAGTGCATTGCTGAACCTTGTGTGACCATTCCCTTATTGTTGAGGAGCGAGGTCATTGCCATTTTTTTGCCATTATGAATAATGTTACAATAGATGCTTTGTGCATAAAGCTTTTTCTGGTTTTGGGATTATTTCCTTGGAGTAGTCACAAAAGTGGTATTACTGTGTCAAACATTTTAGAGCTCTTAGTACACTTTGCCAAATTGCTTTCCAAAAGGATTGTATCAATTTACACTCCCACTAGTGTGTGTGAGAGTACCCCACAGGGATCCTTCTGAAATGCAAATCTGATTATCTCATGCCCAGTTTAAAAATGATCTCTACTGCCTTCATAATAAAGATTAAACTATGTAAGACAGAACTATGTCTGCTACGTGACTTTTGAAAAACTAAAAGACTGTTTTAGCTTGATAAGACCCTGTATCCAAGGTTTATAGACTCTAGTGAGGAAACAAGATTGATAGCCTCAGAACCAAGTGAAGGCATCACCCTCAAGTTGTCCTGGAATGCAGATGTCATTGTTATAGATGAGGAAACTGAGGGTAAAAGACTGCAGTATTTAAAGTAGAAACCTGTTCACAACTTTCTATCTATGGCATCATCTATGGATGTGAGAGTTGGACCATAAGGAAAGCTGAGCACCGAAGAATTGATGCTTTTGAATTGTGGTGTTGGAGAAGACTCTTGAGAGTTGCTTGGACAGCAAGGAGATCCAAACAGTCAATCCTAAAGGGAATCAGTCCTGAATATTCATCGGAAGGCCTGATGCTGAAGCTGAAGCTCCAATACTTTGGCCACCTGCTGTGAAGAACTGACTCTTTGGAAAAGACCCTGATGCTGGGAGAGATTGAAGGCAGGAGGAGAAGGGGATGACAGAGGATGAAATGGTTGGAGAGCATCACCAACTTGATGGACATGATTTTGAGTAGGCTCCAGGAGTTGGTGATGGACAGGGAAGCCTGGTGTGTTTTAGTCCATGGGGTCACAAAGAGTGACCCAACTGAGTTGGACACAACTGAGTGACTGAACTGAACTGACTGATTTTAGCATCATCTTTGCAAAGGAATGTACATATAAAAGTTTAAATATATATTTAATGCAAAGTAACTATAATACGTTTATTTTGTTGGTTAGAATTCTTTAATTCCAAAACCTGAAGACTGTGAGACTTAGAATGAGACAGATCTGAGTTTGAATTCTGGCATTTACTAGAATTTGAGCAAGACTTAACATCTCTAAGTCTCATCCACTTTGTTATCTGTAAGATGTGGGTAATAATGCCTACTTTCTAGGGGTTTGGTGATCATTCAACATACATACCAAATGTCTAGCAGAACCATTCAGCAGGAGCTATTCTTCTTCCTATGTGAGATGAATGGATAAGTAGAAGGGAACCATACATGTAACCAAAATGAGGAGGCATTGATAATCTAGGACTATAAAAAAGACTTTGTGACTTTTTACAGCCACATTGTCATGATTTGAATCTCGGCTCAGTCTACTAGCTGGAATTCTTGCCTTTACTGAGGGTTCCTTTTTCCCAGTGTTGTTGAGAATCCCCAGTTCATGAATCATTGGTTCCCCTTCATTCGCACTTTGTCCCCTTGATGCTCACCTGGAAAGGGAGAACGGAGACCAGGACACGTTCCTCAAGATGCAGTTCCTCAGCTGGGGCTCTCCACGCGGCCCTATCTGAGCTCTGCACGCCTCTGGCACATAGCTAGTGGGGGAGGGCAGCTGTTGGCCAGAGCGGGCACCACCCACCCTTGGCACTTTTCCATAGGAGCATCTGATGGAGCCCCCCACTGGGCCCCAGGAGCCCCAGGACTTTCTTGTTATCCATTGAAAATATATATCTACAGATTTGCTCAAGCCAACCTGATTTTCTGGTGCTCTTTTTTTTTTTTTAACTTCTTATGTTACATGGGAGTGCCTGGTGGCTCAGACAGCAAAGTGTCTGCCTGTAATGTGGAAGACCTGGGTTCGATCCCTGGGTTGGGAAGATCCCCTGGAGAAGGAAATGGCAACCTACTCCAGTACTCTTGCCTGGAAAATTCCATGGATACAGGAGCCTGGAAGGCTATAGTCCATGGGGTCACAGAGTTGGACACGACTGAGCAACTTCACTGGTAGGTGATTAACGATGTTGTGTTAGTTTGAGTTATACAGCAAAATGACTTGGTTATACATATATGTTAGTTGCTCATTCGTGTCTGACTCTTGGCAACCCCACGGACTGTTGTCTGCCAGGCTTCTCTGTCCATGGAATTCTTCAGACAAGAAGACTGGAGTGGTAGCCATTCCCTTCTCCAGGATACCTTCCTGACCCAGGAATCGAAGCTGGGTCTCCCACATTGGGGGCAGATTACCATATGAGCCACTCTATTACTTTTCAAATTCATTTAGGTTGTTAGGTTTCAAATTCGTTTAGGTTGTTACGTAATATTGAGCAGAGCTCCCTGTGCTATGCAGTAGGTCTTTGTTGGTTTTCCATTTTAATATACAGTGTATACATGTCAATCCCAAATTCCATAACTGTTCCCTGCCCGCCCCCCACACTTTTTTCTCCTGGTAATGATAAGTTTGTTCTCTAAGTCTGTGAGGCTATTTCTGTTTTATAAATACATTTATTTGTATCATGTTTTAGACTCTGCATATAAGCAATATCATACAATATTTGTCTTCTCACTTCACTCAACATGACAATCTCTAGGTCCATCCATGTTGCTGCACATGGCATGATTTCATTCTTTTTAATGGGTGAGTAATATTCCACTGTATGTATATACTGTATCTTCTTTATCCATTCATCTGTTGATGAATGTTTGGGTTGCTTCCATGTCTTGGCTATTGTAAACAGTGCTGCAATGAACATTGGGGTTCATGTATCCTTTTGGACCAAGCTAACCTGGTTTTCTGATAGTCTTTTCCATAGTGATGTTTTAGTGTGAGAGAATATATAATGTCAGTCACAGGTATAATTTTACATTTTCTAGCAGCCATATTAAAATGTGTAAAGAAATAGATGAAGTTAATTTCAACAATATGTTATTTAATGCAGTGTATCTATTATTTAGCATATAAAACATATACAATTATTAATGACATAATTACATTATTTTAAAATCATATATCTCAAAACTGGTGTATTAATAAATCATATGGAAAAAAGGTTATGACCAACCTAGATAGCATATTGAAAAGCAGAGACATTACTTTGCCAACAAAGGTCCATCTAGTCAAGGCTATGGTTTTTCCAGTGGTCATGTATGGATGTGAAAGTTGGACTGTGAAGAAAGCTGAGCGCCGAAGAATTGATGCTTTTGAACTGTGGTGTTGGAGAAGACTCCTGAGAGTCCCTTGGACTGCAAGGAGATCCAACCAGTCCATTCTGAAGGAGATCAGCCCTGGGATTTCTTTGGAAGGAATGATGCTAAAGCTGAAACTCCAGTACTTTGGCCACCTCGTGCGAAGACTTGACTCATTGGAAAAGACTCTGATGCTGGGAGGGATTGGGGGCAGGAGGAGAAGGGGACGACAGAGGATGAGATGGCTGGATGGCATCACTGACTTGATGGATGTGAGTCTGAGTGAACTCCAGGAGTTGGTGATGGACAGGGAGGCCTGGCGTGCTGCGATTCATGGGGTTGCAAAGCGTCGGACACGACTGAGCGACTGAACTGAACTGAACTGATGCTTATGGCACATCTGAAGTTGGACTAGCCGCCTTTTCATTGCTCAGTAACTGCAGGTGGCTAGTGGCCACTAAATGGAACAGCACCATTCTGAAACGAAACTACCCGGACTCCGAGTGGTCCACCTCTCCAGTAGTACAGGTCTTGATACCCACATGCAACTATTTTTCCTGAAAACCTACTTCTGATTTAAGCTTGGATGCATCTGTGGGGAGTCAATATACTATCTACTGTACCTAGAATTATTCTTTTTGACATAGTATTGTGTCCGGTTTAGCAATCTGGACTCTGTTTCCCTTACAGTGAATTCCCTTTTTAGGAGTCTCTTGTGTTTTCCCACTTTGCTACCACCCTAAATGATCAGAGAAGAAATGTTTTTAATCCTTGAACATTAATAAGAAAGGAGCAAGAGAGTCAGCGTTTTATTTTTATTCCTCCCATGAGGTTCCTCTGCTCCTCTGTGGATTTGTGGAATAAGAGAAGGTGTGGGAATCTGTAATCCAAGTGCACAGGCTACGATGGGGAATGGATATCTCCTTGCAGTGACCAGCAGTGTCTAAGCCTTAGGCAATGGCCCAGCTAAAATGTAGACACTTCCTAGAAAGAATTTTCAATTAGTGATAACAGGTCCTACTATGTGTAAGAGCTTCACATGCCTCGTTTCCCGAGGTAGACATTATTATCCCTGTTTCATAGATGAAACAGAGAGGTTAAGGAACTTAGTTAAGGTCACAAAAAGAACCCAGACTTGGGTCTTCAGTGACCTGATGCTTTCCCTTGTCTCAAAGCCACCCTTCAATACTGGGTGGCTAAGATTGGCTCTGAGGATCAGCTGGCATGTAGCTGGAGACTTTGCTAGAGAATGAGAGATCTTTGCAAGAAACATTTGTCATTACTTACAAAGATACGGTTATAGGGCATCACTGTTCCAGTTACTACCGCTATAAAACAAATCACCCCCGAATGGCAGGCATGCGAGGCCTCAGTTGGAGGACTTGAAGGCTAAGGGCGGAAAACAGCCAAAGAAACTTGTTTACTCATGGACTTGCTGGTCAGTTAGGTAGCTCAAACCTCTCCGGGTGGCCTTTCCACATTGTCTCCCTGTGTGGACTGGTTCTGGCTTCCTCCCTCATAGCATGGCGACTGGGTTCAAAAGGCTAGAAGAGACACATGGTCTCACCCCAGAAAATCCACACCATGCACTTTATGCATTTTATTCAACATGGTGGTCACAGAGTCCTGTCCCAAGGCTAGGTGAAACAGATTCTGCCTGCTTATGGGACGTGGTAAGGTTTGAGCAGGGTGAGTGGACCCACAAACATTGTCGTGGCTGTTTTTGGAAAATACAGTCTGCCATGGTCATTATCAATGTTACAGAGAAGGAAGATGGATAGGTTCCAGGGAAGGAAATGTTCTGTTGAGTGCCTGGGTCTCTAGAAAATGTCAAAATAGCCTTGTGGACTCTGTGGGAGAGGGAGAGGGTGGGATGATTTGGGAGAATGGCATTGAAACATGTATAATACCATATATGAAACGAATCGCCAGTCCAGGTTTGATGCATGATACAGGATGCTTGGGGCTGGTGCACTGGGATGACCCAGAGGGATGGTATGGGGAAGGAGATGGGAGGGGGGTTCAGGATGGGGAACAGGTGTACACCTGTGGTGGATTCATGTTGATGTATGGCAAAACCAATACAATATTGTAATTAGCCTCCAATTAAAATAAATAACCTTATATTTAAAAAAATAGTGAAAGGGAATTAGGAAAATAATGGAAAGGGAAAGAAGTTCAAATGCAAATGGGGAGTATTGGAAGAGGCTTCCTCCAGCCAAAGATCCCTTCCAAAAAAGCAATGACTGCGCCCTCGACTTAGTCCACTGGCCTGACTTATGCTCTTTTTGTAGCCTCAGGTGGCCTCCACTGGCCAGAGCAGGGTGTCCTGAGTAACCTCCTACAGCCCAGTCCCAGGAAGGGCCACAGCATCTTGCTTTCAGCCTGCCCTCCTGGCTTCATGGCTTAACCCTAAACCTCCTTTTCCTAGAGATTTGGAATTTCAGTAAATCAGGGCTTGAACTGAGAAATAATGACTGCTTTTATATGCACTGGCTCTTTACTGGCAGACCATTACAGGGAAGATAAGGTTCCATAACACTGTAGGAATAAAGCCCAGAAAATTATGCGAAAAGCTCCGCCATCCAGGATAAATGTTATAGAAGGCATTAACCTTCCATAAAAAATCCCTTTGCTAGGCAGGAATTTAAATGACAGCCACTGTGAGAGGAGATATTTAGCCTTAGAAACATATCACCACCTTCTCTTAGAATAGCAGGTTCTTTGGTTATCAGCAGTTGAGTATTGTTCCTCTTTTTCATAGGAATGTGCAGCAGAATAGCAAATACGTAGACAAAGTCTTTTCCGGGTACACCCCTATATCGCGGTATATACTTCCCAAGATGTTATGTGTACACTCTCTGCCTTTATTTAGGAAAATTGAATAAGAGATTGATATTCAAATAAAGCTGAAACAAACCTTTATGATAGCCTCCAAATTACTTGTCTTGAGAGAAAAATAATTTTTTCTCCCTGAGGTATAAGTGTAATTCTCCAATGAATGTGTTAGGGCAGAAATTACAGTGATTACCCTCTCTTTTTATATAAATTTGGCTCTTCCAGCAAGCGAGCCAACCCAATCACAGGGCAGAGACTTTGTAGAGAAGTTTATGCATGTTCCACATACATATTTATATGCTTTAGGGGAAACAATCTTAGATGATAGCGTAAAAGTGATTATTCTGTTTTAAGTAGTCAATTTCTGTGTCCCCATGCTGAAAGCATTTGGGGCAGGAGGAGAAACAGAACTCTACTCCATTGTCTTAGAGACTCAGCTGAAGTCCCAGAACTGCTTCTGGCCCTTCCAGAGTTTGGTGTGGAAAAGAGGCTGAATTTCCCAATGTGCTAAGTGGATTGAGTTGTAATACCTACTCTCTTGAGCTCCACTCTGCCTCCCAAGTGGCAGGAATTCACACATGGG
This sequence comes from Bos grunniens, assembly GCF_055505025.1. Taxonomy (NCBI): domain Eukaryota; kingdom Metazoa; phylum Chordata; class Mammalia; order Artiodactyla; family Bovidae; genus Bos; species Bos grunniens. The sequence continues at coordinate 95,253,850 of NC_141172.1, forward strand.
ACCTTATTTTTCTGTTAACTGAGCAGCTTTGTAAATACTGTTTGGAGGACCCAGTATTGAAACTTAGCATCATGGGTGGTTGAGAAATCCACAGTTGCCTCTCAGTTTGTTTAATCAAGTTGACATACTTACAAGGCAGTAAATTTAAGAATTTTAAGACTCTCTCTAGACTAAATCACAATAAGACCAAACAGATTAACTTTGAGAGTCAGAAACAACTCCAAGGAAATGAAAGGAAAATAGAGCTTCTAAAAGGCTTTATGGTTTTTCCTAATGATAACCTAGTGATATACCTGACTAATTTGTATTAGAAAATATTTATTTAGAATATTTAAAAGTTTTGTGCTTTAAAGTAGACTAAGTGAAAAAAATCCTCTTCAGAGGACTGTATCTGATCCCAAATGAGATGTTATTTTTAGGAAGAATGAAACTAATGTTAATCTAGGGCCAAGATGTTCCAGTACTCTTTAAATTCTTATGATCACTGGACAATGTACATATTATTATCCCCCCTTAAAAAAAAAAAAAAATATATATATATATATGTAAGAAAAACCAAGGCTGAAAGAGGTCTATCAACTTGCTCAGACTTCAGATTACCTGGACTAAACAGAGTTTGTTACTCTTCATTTGAGAATCTTTCTAGTTCTTTAGAATTGCTCTAAATTCCAGCAGGGCCAGATGGTTTCCTAAGTGACAAACCTAGGTAAGATGTCTGATTCTTCCTTCCAGTTAAATCTAATCCATTGAAAAGTGCTCTCAGTTGTATTCCTAAACCGATCACGAAAGCATGCATTTCTTTCTGTTGTTAGTAGAATCGTCCCCGGAGCACCACCATCCTCTGACCCCTTCCCTGGTTCCTAGGTGTGCTCCCTCCTCCCATGCTTGCTCACCTGGCATCATGGTTCACAGCAGCTCGAACCATCTTCCAAGAAATTTAAGATGCAGTGTGTCTCTCCTCTGTTTGGGACTCTGTAGATCTCCTGCTGTACTAGAGTAATGTTCGACTGTCTCACCTTTGCTTGTAAAAGCTAGTGGCATCTGGCCCTGACCTTCCCCGCCCCTCTTATCTCCTGACTCTCTCCTCTGCTCTCCAAGCTCTACTCCCCCATACACATTTGACTGTTTTTGGAAAAGAGCAAGCTTTCCCCCCTTCTTGTTCTTTTTCTCTCCTTAGAACATTCTTCTCCTGGCTCTTCATATGGCCTGAGTCTTGCCCTTCAGGTCTTGGTTTAAAGACCAGTCTCTCTGTGAGAACTTCTTTCACCACCCTATTAAAGACGCTTCCTCCACCACGTTAGTTGCCATCAGAGGGCCTTGCTGGCTTTCTTCATGGTGCTTGTCATTACTTATAATTACGTACAGTAAATCCCCTACATACAAACACGTTCTGTTCCGAGAGCACATTTATAAGTCCAATCTGTTTGTAGAGTCCAACAAAATTAGCCTAGGCACTCAACTAACACAAAAAACTATGTAGTGCTGCACAGTAATATACTTTTGGGGCTTCCCTGGTGGCTCAGATGGTAAAGAATCTGCCTACTCTGCAGGAGACCCAGGTTCAATCCTTGGGTCAGAAAGATCCCCCAGAGAAGGGCATGGCAACCCACTCCAGTATTGTTTCCTGGTAAGTCCCATGGACAGAGGAGCCTGGTGGGCTACAGTCCATGGGGTCTCAAAGAGTGAGACATGACTTAGCGAGCGACTAACACACATAATACTTTTCACATGTCATACATAAAAGCACAAAAAATAAAACGTTTTTACCCTTATAGTACAGCACCTTGAAAAGTAGAGTAAAAGTACAGTAAAACAGCTGGCATACAAGGGCTGGCATCAAGTGAACAGGCAAGAAGGGCGACTGACTGGAAGAGGGAGAGGAGGTGGGAGAGGGCAGAGCTGAAGGATCGTCAGCAGTAGGTTATGGAGGGCAAGCTGCGTTTTCACTCACACCTGACACTGACGGAACGCCCGTTCGCATCTTTGACGGTTCACGACTTGAAGGTTAGTATGTAGGGGACTTTCTGTATTTGGTGTATTTGCTTACTTGTTTGTTATCTATCCCTGTTCCTCGCCCAGCTCAAACTAAGTCACACGTGACCAGGAACACTTATTGTCACTATTACCTCAGTACCTGGTCTGTGGTAGGCACTCAACAAACCTTTGGTGCAAAAATTAATCATGCTTGTGTAGTCCTTCTGCTCTTAAAACCCTTCGCCATTCCAAATCACAGTCTATTTGGTAATCCATCATCTTTTCAGTGTTACTGGGCAAAAATATTGGAGTTGACTTTAAGAACCTTGGTCCATCATGCGTGCTGAGTTGCTTCAGTTGTGTCCAACTCTGTGCGACCCTGTGGACTGTAGCTCACCAGGCTCTTCTGTCCATGGGATTCTCCAGGCAAGAAGACTGGAGTGGGTTGCCATGCCCTCCTCCAGGGGATCTTCCCGACCTAGGGAAGCCGTGCCTCACAGCCATTAATTTGCTGTACAAGCTTAAGCAAGTCGTTATTCCTCTCCAAATGATCTTTAAATCCCCTCTGAGTCCTGACCCCGGATTGTTTCCAGTTTTTCTACTACTGTCCCCTTGAAGCAACTTTGACAGGAGCAACTTGGTTTTAACTAAGTCATTATGTTGAGATGCAGCCTGCAGTTTATTTAGGGGGACCCAGCGTTTCCCCTCTGTTTGGAGACTCTTGAGTGGTGTTAATGCAGGGTGTCAGGTGATGACATCTGGGGGAAAAAGGATCCTTCCAGGCAGCAGTGCACGTGAGAGGCAGATGGGATTTATTGCCAGCAGCCTCCGTAAAGATGGGGAGAAACCCATTTGCCTTTTGTAACACCTCCTCTGGCTGAACAGGCACAAAGGAACTGGTGCTTAATCGTATCTAGAGTCTCAACCTTATCACCTGAAGAATGGGAATTCCTCACCAGGCGTCTCAGCCTGCAAAGGCAGCCAGGGGCCAGAGAAAGCAAGATCCTGCCTGTGCACGGGCTCTGGACAGGGGCTGGCTGCCTGTCTGTGCCTCCTGCAGTGTTCATCCGGGGATGGAGGAGGAGAGCAAGGTGGGTGCCATGGGCTGTGCTAAACACTCTGTGTACACTGCCTCTCCAAACGCTGTGAGGCAGTTATTATTTCCGTACCATGCCCACTTTCCAGATGGGGATCCTGAGGCATAGAGATGGAGTGATCTGCTTGAAGCCTCAGCGTTAGGAAGTATCTATGTTCTGGGGCACTCCTTGTGATCTCCCTCTCTGATCCTTTCTTGTGCCATTGGTCAGATTCTGCTGTCACAGGGAACCCAGCTACACAGAAGGCATCATTTTCAGGGACTGTTTGTAAAGCCGTTGTAGCGAATCAAATGTATGGGGGTTAGATCTGGCAAATGAAGTCCCAGAGGCCCAGCTTCATGACTTGCAAAATAAAGCTAGGCAGAGTGCATCAGATATCCACATGGAGACAAATAATGAACTGTGGGAAAGCATCATCTGCTTAATGGAGAAAAAAATAGAAGTACTTATGTGAACTTGAAGAGATGTGTATTTTTCTTTTTTAAACTAAAGAAAAAAATTTTTTTGACCACACCATGTGGCATGTGGGATCTCAGTTCCCTGACCAGGGACCGAACCTGTGCCCTCTGCATTCAAAGCATGGAGTCTTAACCACTGGACCACGAGGAAAGTCCCTGTGTTTTTCTTTATACCCCTATTGGCATCATGAATTTTCAGTGTTTCAGGAAAGCCAAACTTTTCTCGAGCCAGCAAATCAACCTTCTAGAAGGTCATCTGGCGCCTGAAAGAGAAGCTATTCAACAATGTTTATGGAATGACGATGTTGGACCGGGTCCTGCTGGTCACTGAAGATGACGAGGTGAAGAAGGCGCAGCCCTGCCCTTGCAGAGATCAGGCTGAGGCTGCAGGGCAGGAACAGATAGGTGAGAGGCCGGTTTAATACTCCGTGATTCAGAGCTTAGGAGACCATGCGAACATGGGAGAAAAACTTCCTTAGAGGAGGCAAATTTTGAGATGAGGTTTGAAGGATAAGTCAGCAAAATGGGGAAGATAGTGTGGGCAAAACCCACAGAATCATGGTACATATGGAGTGTCTGGGGAAGTAGGAAAAGAGGCTGGAGAGAAATTTAACCCAACTGTGAAGGGCCTTCCAAGTTGGACTTTGGAGCACAGACATTATTCTGTGCTAATAGCTTGAAAGATCCCTCTGGGGGGTGGGTGGAGCTATTGAGACTGCCCTGGAGAGAACTGACTGGAGGAAGGTTGCCCTGGTAGTCACACACACACACTGGAATATTACTCAGCTATAAAAAGAAAGAAAGAATGCCGTTTGCAGCAACATGGAGGGACCTAGAAATTATCATACTGAGTCAGACAGAGAAGGACAAATACGATATGGTATCACTTATATGTGGAGTCTGGGACTTCCCTACTGGCTCAGATGGTAAAGCGTCTGCCTACAATGCAGGAGACCCCGGTTCAATCCCTGGGTCAGGAAGATCTCCTGGAGAAGGAAATGGCAACCCACTCAAGTATTCTTGCCTGGAAAATCCCATGGATGGTGGAACCTGGTAGGCTACAGTCCATGCGGTCGCAAAAAATCGGACCCAACAGAGCAACTTCACTTTCATATGTGGAATCCAAAAAAAAAAAAAAGGTACAAATGAACTTATTTACAAAACAGAAATAGACCCACAGACATAGAAAACAAACTTATGGTTACCAAAGGGGAAAGGGGGAGGGAGGGATAAAGTAGGAGTTTGGGATGAACAGATACATACTGCTTTATATAAAGTAGATAAACAACATCTTACTATATAGCACAGGAAACTGTATTCGGTATCTTATAAAAATGTATAGTGGAACAGACTCAGAAAAAGAATATATAGAACTATGTATATATAAAAAGGGTGTTAGTCACTCAGTCTTGTCGAACTCTTTGCTATCCCATGGGCTGTAGGCCCACCAGGGTTCTCTGTCGGTGGAATTCTCCAGGCAAGAATAGTGGAGTGGGTTGTCATTTCCTTCTCCAGGGGATCTTCCCAACCTAGGGATCTAAGCTGGGTCTCACATATTGCAGGCAAATTCTTTACTGTCTGAGCCACCAGGGAAGCCCATGTATATACAAAGAATATATAAAACTGAAGCACTTTGCTGTACACCTGAAACATTGTAAACCAACTATACTTCAGTTGAAAAAAAAGATGGTATAGGGAAAGGACCTGAAACAAAATAGATACTTACTGTGTGAGGTGAAAGTTGAATACAGATGAATCGTATTATGTATATAGTTAGACATTTATATACAGATGCACACTCACCTATACCAGCTATATAATTTTTATGATAAACATGCATATCTGGAAATTTTAAAATATTTACTTTCATTACAGAAAGTGAGTGCGAATTATGGCAATTTTGAAGTGTCTAATGTTCTCTGTGTTAGGATGACAAATTGTTCCTTCCAGATATTCATATTTAGTAACAAAGTTTTCTACTTGATTGCTTATTATTTTGTTGTACTATTACAGATGTTGTATTTGATTTTAGAGTGGAATTTGCTGTTCCATATCATTAAATAAATTCTCAGGGCTATAATTTATTTCACTCCTCAGAGAATAGAAGGAATTCAAGAGTTTTGAAGCATATGCCTGTCTTCCAAGGAGTTAGAAAAACACAAAACACCCTATTGAAATTTTTTTTTTTAAACCACCAATAAAGATAGCTTTCCTTGGGGAGGGGAAGGGGAAGGGGAAGATGATGTTGAAGACGGGCTGTATTTGTTGTATGATGAAGACAGGCTCCCTTTTAAAGCTTATGCCTACTTACCCTTCAGAGCTGGAGAGAACCCAGCACTGCCTGTTCACCTGAGCTAAATTAGACTTTCCCCCTCAGCCCCCATCCCTCATGGCACCCTGTTCTCATTCTTCACAGTATTTTTCACGATTGTGAAATTATATATTTGTGGTAGATTGACTGCAGCTGCAGATTCTTTCTTCTTCCGTCAGAAAGAGGTGAGATCGTTTGTCCTTGCATTGAATCTGGGCAGGCTTTCTGACCGTGAGGCCAACAGGATGTGGCAGCCCTTATGATGTGAGAGTTTCTAGGCTCTGACCTTAATAAACTGGGAGCTTCTGCTTCCTGTCTCTTGGGGCACTTTCTGGAAGCTGCACACCCCTCAGAAAGATGCCTGATTACTCTGACACTGCCAGGCCAGAGGGTCCTCATAGAGTCCCTTGATCGACCGTCCTAGCCAAGTGTAGTTTTCCAGCTGTTATTGCCAAGGCATCTGACGTGTGAGTGAACTACACTGGACCCTGCAGACTACACCATACCTGCCTGTTGAACTCTGTCATGTGACTTCCACTGACACCATGTGGAACACACTGCCTAGCTGAACCCTGCCTGAATTCCTGACCCTCAACATTGTGAGATCTAATACAGTGGTTGCTGCTTGAAGCTGCTGTGGTTTGGAATAGTTTGTTTTGCAGTAATAGATGACTGGGATAACAGATTCAAGTTTATTTATTTATTAATATCTATTTTCTCTTTTAGATTGTAAGCATTGTGAAGACCACAGGGACCGTGCATGGTTTGTTCACACTGTGTGCTTATTTAGCCCAGTACTGAGACACTCATTTGTACTTGGTACTTCTATTTCAGTATTGGTACTTGTTTTTCAGTTGTTGAGTTGTGTCTGACTCTTTGTGACCCCATGGCCTGCAGCATGCCACACTTCCTTGTCCTTCCCTATCTCTCAGAGTTTGCTCAAACTCATGTCCATTGAGTCAGTGATGCCATCCACCCCTCTCACCCTCTGTTGCCCTCTTCTCCTCCTGCCCTCAATCGTTCCCAGCATCAGGGTCTTTTCCAGTGAATTGGCTCTTTGCATCAGGTGGTCAAAATATTGGAACTTCAGCATCAGTCCTTCCAATAATATTTAGGGTTGATTTCCTTTAGGATTGACTGGTTTGATCTTCTTGCAGTCCAGGGGACTCTCAAGAGTCTTCTTCCCAGTACCACAGTTTGAAAGCATCAATTCTTCAGCGCTCAGCCTTCTTTATGGTCCAACTCTCACATACATATATGACTACTGAAAAAACCATAGCTTTGACTATACAGATCTTTGTCAGCAAAGTGATGTCTCTGCTTTTTAATACACTAAGTTTGTTATATTTTTTCTTCCAAGGAGCAAGCATCTTTTAATTTCATGGCTGCAGTCACTGCAGTGATTTTGGAGCCCCAGAAAATAAAAGCTATAACTGTTTCCTCTTTTTCCCCATGTATTGCCATGAAGTGATGGGACCAGATGCCATGATTTTAGTTTTTTGAATGTTGAGTTTTAAGCCAGCTTTTTCACTCTCCTCTTTCACCTTCAAGAGGCTCTGTAGTTCCTCTTTGCTTTATGTCATTAGAGTGGTATCATCTGTGTATCTGAGGTTATTATTATTTCTCCTGGCAATCTTGATTCCAGCTTGTGAGTAGGTACTTAATAAATACTTATTTAAATAATGAACATCCCATGATGGAAGTTGCACAAAGGTGAGTTAGCTTATAATGTAGGTAGGGATCTCCTATTCAGGTTCCTGAATTAATGTGTACTCTCTTGTTGATTGCTTCATTTTTCTCCATCATGCATCTGTGCCCTGATAGTAAAATTATTCTGTTTGCATGCAATACATTTTGAGGATAAGGATACTATTTGCTTTAAGTTAAGGACATAAATTTTTACCAGAATGCATCACATGCATAATTATCTCAGAGAGGTGATGGCAAAGGGTGAGTATTGCCTGGGTCTGAAATGAATTAAGAAGCAATATCTATCTAGGGGCTTCCCAGGTGGCATTTATGGTAAAGAACACACCAGCCAATGCAAAAGACATAAGAGGTGTAATTGATGCAGGTTCGATCCCTGGATCAGGACAATCCCCTGGAGAAGGACATGGCAACCCACTCCAGTAAGCTTGCATGGAGAATCCAATGGACAGAAGAGCCTGGGGAGTTATAGTCCATAGAGTCACAAAGAGAAGGACATGATTGAAGCAACTTAGCCCACACACATCTGTCTGTCTGTCTGTCTGTCTATCTATCTATCTGTCTATCCATCCATCCATCCCATCAAGTACAATTTTGGCTCTAATGCAAAAATGGAAAAATCATCCTTGGGCTAGCATTTGGTACCACACTGTACATGGAGAAACAGGTATGTTTATAGTAAGAAGAAGGGCTTCTTTGCCTGATTTGCTTTGACAGCCAAGCATCTGCTTTCTTAGTGTCCACAAATCTCAGCTGTTAGTAAGGCTTTCGTTAAAAAGTGGTGCGCTGGCGCTGGGTGCTTTGTCTTTTCACAGACAATTCTGTGTCTGTACCAGCAATTCTAATTATTATTATTCCTATTATATTATTATTTTGTTTGGTTGCAGTTTCACTTTCCACACCACAGTATATGGTAAGCATATGGCGATTCTTGAAGCGTCTTTATTAACTTTCTCTGAGAACCTTTTCTATCACCTAGAAGATAGGTCTTGGAGAGGGCCAAGCTGATGTGACTGCCAAGGGGGTTTCACTAATAACATTTTACTTTGTTCAGAGAAGCTCTTTATAGTGAATTAAAAAATGCTGTTGTGAACTTTTAGCAGTCTTTAAGAAACTTTTTATTTTATGTTGGACTATAGTTGATCTACAATGTTGTGTTGGTTTCAGGTGTTCAGCACAGTGATTCAGTTACATGTGAACATATATTTATTCTGTTTCAAATTTTTTTTTCCCATTTAGGTTCTTACAGAATATTGAGCAGAGGTCCCTATAGCAGGCTTTGTTTCAGATAGGTTGTCCAGTCTGAATGCCCATCATTAATACTGCCCTTTGGCTGGAGGTGGGTAGGTACCAAGGCAGTAGGATTGTGGATTGGATGCGTATGCTCTCACAGTGGGGCCCTTTTCTATTAGGTAAACAAGAGTCCTAAAAACCCAGTTGCTTCAGTTATGTGTATTTTTTCCCTTATGGGAATTTGAAAGAATTTAATGACAGTGTAGTCAGAGATCATGCAAAAAAGTAGTGCCTAGTAATAATTCATTTGGGAGACTCGGGGAGTAATTCCATGTAGGGGGTCCGTTGGGTGTAGATGTGTAAGTGGGTAGGGGAAGGGGGTGCTCATACTGTCAGTGATCATGTTCAAAGCTGTGTCGCACCAGAGAAGCCTTCAGTCATCATTGAAACTCATTGAGAAAAGTTGGTGTGATAGTTAGGATTCTCTTGCTTACAAATGATGACACAACTCAGACTTTTTTTTAAGGTAAAATTTATTGACCTATAAATGAAAAGTCTAGGTCTTCAGACATTATTTGAATCTAGGAGTTCAAACAATGTTAATGTGTTGGATTTATTCTAAGGAAGGCTTTTTTGAACTAGTGACAAAGATGGCCTCTAGCAACTCAAGGCTTTTATAATCCTTACAATTTACAGTCCCAGAGAACATAGATTCTTTTCTGAAAGTTCTAGCAAAAATCCTGGGGATGATTCTCATTGGCCTTATTTAAGTATAATTATCTCTGAACCAATAACTGTGGCCAGAAGAAGAGTGTGTGTTCTAAAAGATCCAGGATCATGTGATATTGCTTATATGTGGAATCTAGAAAAATAGTACAAATGAACTTATTAACAAAACAAAAGTAGAGTCACAGATGTAGAAAGTAAACTTCTGGTTACCAAGCGGGAAGGTGGGGGAGGGATAAATTGGGATATTGGGATTGACATGCACATTATTGTATATAAAATAGATAACTAATAAGGACCTAGTGTATAGCACAGGGAACTCTACTCAATACTCTAATGGCCTCTCTGAGAAAAGAATCTAAAAAAGAGTGGATATATTTACAACTGATTTACTTTGCTATACACCTGAAACTAGCACAGCATTGTAAATCAACCATACTTCAATAAATTAAAAAAAAAATCTAGGTCTGGGCCATGTGCCTCTTCTTGGAACTGGGAAGCATGGTCAACCTCCAGTGAGTCATGTTGACTAGAAATGGTGGCAACACAACATGGTTTCTTAGAGGATATCCTCAAGACATATTCCTTTACCATTGCTTATTAGTCTTCTGGGATCCCAGGAGCAAAGAATGCAATGCTTCCTGAACTTAGATTCAGGTGGGAGAGAGGTCTGACCCATCTTGTCATTCACACACTAAATGACTGGGGGCTGGTCACTTTTCCTCGTGGGGGTCTCAGATTCCTTATTGGTATGGGGAGAAGTTTGATCAGGTGATTCTGATGATTCCATCAAATCAAATTTCTTCAGTTTCCTCTTCCCTAGCTGGAAAGATTATTGGGAGTGTCTAGAGAGCTGAAGTACCGTGTTGTGCTACATAGACGTCGACGGTGATGGTGAGGGCAGTCCTGCTCTCTATTAGAAACAGCCCCCCGCCCCATCCTCTGCTCTCACAGATACTGCTTCAGAGCTCCCTCCTCCTCTGCCCCTCAACCCCCAACCCCAGCTCAGTAGTGATGTTGGTGAGAAATTTCCTGGCTGCGGTAAGGTCACGGGGATAAATGGGAAGGTTGGCCCATTGCCTGAAAATGAGTTTGGCTTAAAGGTTCCTTGCCCAAGAAAAGGAAACAGAAACCTGCTGAGATAGCCAAGGGGGAAAGAGAAGAGAGAGTGACCTCTTTAGAAAGAGCTGCAGCCCTGGAAATCTGACTAATGGCTGGAGAGGGTATGTGATGATAACTCACAGCGGCCACTTGGATTTAATTATAGCAACATTTGCAGACAATAAGTGGGTCTTGAGTGAAGCCAGCCTGATAATATGGCAGTGACAAAAGCTGATCTGGATTTCTGGCCAAAAGGATGGATGAGGAATGACAGATGACATAGCATTTCCTTTAGGAGATATCTGTGTGTGTGTGTGTATTTCTTTTTTCTTTAACCATGGTCAATTATTTGTAGAGATTCCTGTGGTGAAGATGAGAGTATTCTGAACTGCAGCAAGACCTGGAGTTTGGAGACCTAGGTTTATGACTAGTTTCCACTTATTCCCCAAGCCTCATTCTCATCATTTGCGAAATTGAGGAGCTTTGCTCTTGGTAGTCTTGAAAATTAGTAATTTTCAGACTAGAGGTTTGTTTACTAATGTACATTCTATTTTTTTCATTCTTTGCTTTTTAAAAAAAATTTTATTTATTTTTGACTGCCCTGGGTCTTTGTTGCTGTACGGGCTTCTCTGTAGTTGTGGTGAGCAGGGGAAATGGGGGTAACTAGGTGTCATGTCTTTGATTAACCAGCAGGATAACCTGGGCTTGATCACTTGATGGCTGGATGGGATTTCAAGGGGGATGGGAACTTTTCGAGTTCTTTTGAATCTTAGCAAACTGTCTTAACTTCACTTATGCTGCATTCTACTTATTCAAACAAGTCAAACCCAGATTCAAGGAGTAGAGAAGTAAATTCCACCTTTTGAGAGACATTGGTGCAAAGTCATGCTGCAAAGTCACATTCACACAGGCAACAAAACCATTGTATTCATTTTTCTGAACTATCTACCACAGCCATTCCTGTTGGCACTGGGTGACCGCAGAGATTGCCACAGTTGCTATGGAATCATAGCATACTGCAGTAAGAAAACAAGGCATTGTCTTTAGCAACTAAGTGGAACTTTGATTGTTGATTTTTGTTCTTTTTCACCTCAGAAGAAATTTGGGTTGGGTTTTAGAGTTTCAAGTAACAACACAAAAGAGAAAATGAAAAGTATAGGATAAAAATGAAATAGTAGAAAAAGATGAAGTCAGGAGCACTGTTAGTGTAAGAAAGCATGCTTGGAAGTCCTGCATAGTTGCTAGAGGTGGGCATGGTTGGATCTGGGCTCCTAGAAGCCAAGGTACAGAGGAGAACTTCATCACTTGTGTGAACCATGGTGCCCATGGGAGAGAAGGAAGCTAGTATCTGATGTTAAGTCTGAGTCAGAGTTAGTAGAGTGTAGCTCAGGGAGGGAGGGAAGGGAGGGAGGTGTTTATTTCCCAAGGGAACACCAGAGGGGTTGAATGTACTAAGCAGAATTTGAAAAGAGGGAAGAGTAATTGAAGTTGATCCATATATATTGAGTATTGTTGTTGTTTAGTTGCTAACTCGTGTCCAACTCTTTGCAGCCCCATGGACTATAGCCTGCCAAGCTCCTCTGTCCATGGATTTCCCAGGCAAGAATACTGGAGTAGGTGGCCTTTTCCTTCTCCAGGGAGGTCTTCCCAACCCAGGGGTCGAATCTGCATCTCCTGCAGGTGGATTCTTTACTCCTGAGCCACCAGGGAAGTCCATATATTGAGTATATTTGATGGTAACTAAGGCTAACAGTCACATTTCACAGACTGCAGGTACTTTTTAGATAATGCAGTACTATACATCATCATCTACTTGTCTCTTAACAGTGGTGTGAAATAACGAGGGGAAATACAGTAATATGACTCACATATCAGACAGGGAAACTCAGAGAGGTCAAGTGAGTTGTTCAAGGTCATATAGTAAATAAGGCATATCTTCTTACTTTCAAGTCAGTGTGCTGTGTGTGGTATATTGGGTGAGATGCCTTGGAAGATACACAAGAGTGCACGGTATCATGAAACTATAAACTCTCTGGAGGAGAAAGGGTTTGATCATGGTACAAATAATAATAAAGCCTATTTTTCTTTTGGTTTCTTTTTTGATGTCTTATTTCTTTTGATCTTGGCACAGTCCCTTTGCCATAGTATCCCCATTTTACAGATGGTAAACAAAAACAGAGCTCTAAGAGCAGAAATACTTGACTGTGATTTCCCAGATGGGAATAGCAATATTGGTTTCGGGCTCTCTCTTTTATAAAATTCTGGGACTTTCCACTAATTGCTCCTGGCTGAGGCACATGTAAACTTGATATTTTTATTTTTTTCATGTTTTTATTGGAGGATAATTGCTTTACAATGTTGTGGTGTTCTCTGCTGTACATCAGCATGAATCGGTCATAATTATATATGTCTCCTCCCTCTCAAGCCTCCTTCCCACCCACGCCCCCCCGCCACCAGCTCCACTCTCTGGATGGTCATAGAGCGCCAGGCCGGGCTCCCTGTGTTATATAGCTGCTTCCTGCTAGTTACCTGTTTTACACATGATAGTGTTTTCATCAGTGCTACTTCGTTTTCCATTTGTCATAGCCTCTCCTTCCCCTGCTGTGTTCTCTACGTCGGTGTCTCCATTTCGTCTCTGTAAATAGGTTCATCAGTACAATTTTTCTAGATTCCATATATATATATATGTTAATATATGATATTTGTTTTTCTCTTTCTGACTTGCTTCACTCTGTATAACAGGTTCTAGGGTCATCCACCTCACTACAACTGATATTCCATTGTTTATATGTACCCATATTTTCTTTTTTCATTCATCTGTTGATGGACATCTAGGTTGCTTCCATGTCCTCAGTTCAGTTCAGTCGCTCAGTCGTGTCTGACTCTTTGCGACCCCATGAATCGCAGCACGCCAGGCCTCCCTGTCCATCACCAACTCCCAGAGTTCACTCAGACTCACATCCATCGAGTCAGTGATGCCATCCAGCCATCTCATCCTCTGTCGTCCCCTTCTCCTCCTGCCCCCAATCCCTCCCAGCATCAGAGTCTTTTCCAATGAGTCAACTCTTCACACGAGGTGGCCAAAGTATTGGAGTTTCAGCTTTAGCATCAGTCCCTCCAAAGAAATCCCAGGGCTGATCTCCTTCAGAATGGACTGGTTGGATCTCCTTGCAGTCCAAGGGACTCTCAAGAGTCTTCTCCAATACTACAGTTCAAAAGCATCAATTCTTCAGCGCTCAGCTTTCTTCACAGTCCAACTCTCACATCCATACATGACCACTGGAAAACCATAGCCTTGACTAGACAGACCTTTGTTGGCAAAGTAATGTCTCTGCTTTTCAATATGCTATCTAGGTTGGTCATAACTTTTCTTCCAAGGATGTCCTAGATGTTTTAAATAGTGCTGCAGTGAACACTGGGGTACATGTGTCTTTTTGAATTATGGCTTTCTCAGGGTTTATGTTCTTAGTTTTTTGAATGTTGAGTTTTAAGCCAGCTTTTTCACTCTACTCTTTCACCTTCATCAAAGGCTCTTTAGTTCTTCTTTGCTTTCTGCCATAAGGGTGGTTTCATCTGCATATCTGAGGTTATTGATATTTCTCCTGGCAATCTTGATTTCAGCCTGTGCTTCATGCAGCCCAGCATTTCGCATGATGTCCTCTGCAGTGCAGTAGGGTTCCCTTTTCTCCTCATCCTCTCCAGCATTTATTGTTTGCAAGTATTTTGGATGATGGTTATTCCGACTGGTATGAGGTGATACTAAACTTGATATTAATTGACGACACTGTGAGACAGTGCAGCAGCCATAACTGAATAGAGCCTCAGGAAATCAGAAGCAGGGACTAGCCAATCAGGAGCAGAAAGTTCGTGGAGGGACTCAGAATTATCTGGAACCTGAAGGGCTGGCAAAGATGTCAATGGGAAGTTGCTAGGTTGGGGGCGGGGATGGTACAAAGACAGGTTCAGAGGCAGATGTGAGTGAGGTACATTCAGGGCAATGATGAAAAAAATTAGTCTGATTATACTGGACAGTAATTGTTAACATCTTAATTCAACACAATAAGAACTTATGGGCAGAAGGTAAAAAGCTGAATTAGTTACAACTTGGTCTTCAGAAAATTCAGCAGACAAACAACCATAAGGAAAGTAGTAGAACCTAAATTTTGGACAGTACTGTTTGACCAAATATTGGGAGAACTGTCAGGGTAAGGATCTTGGTCTTGATTCTATTGGAGATAAAGAACCATGGGTATCACAATGCAAGCATTCCATGAGCCATGTCACAGATGTAGAGAGGAGAGAATCCTAATGTCAACTATTAAATAGAAAGACCCCTGGCCTGTGTGTCCTGGGGACAGTTTAAATCAAGTCCCTGGCAGAGTTCTAGCATTCTGAAGGCAGGGAATGGTATATCACCTCAGCACCATTGTGTTTCCTGGCCTACAGAATGTATTCAGACCTAAAATGTATTTACGTGACTCTCTTAAAAAATATTGTTTTCTCTGATAATAAATGTAATATGTGTTCATGGTAGGAAAATTTTTAAATATAGAAAATAATTTTAAAAAGATATATGATCCAGAGAGAAACATTGTGAACCCTTTGGAAGAACTTCCTTTAGATTCTTTTTCCTAGTTCTGTGTCTTACATAGATGTCTTCATCCAATTCCTCCTAAATGTGGAGCAGAGAGAGAGTTCAGTCCTTGTCTTTATCTCTGATAATTTTTTTTGGAAGTCTTAGAAATAAAATCACTTGTTTGTGTGAAGTATCATCACAGTATTAAATTTTTTTCTAGGAAAGGTGTAGCAATTTTTACTCTCACAGTATGAGAATGCTTTTCTTAATGCACCTCTCTCAGCCTTGAGCATAATCATTAAAGATAAATCTGTAATTCTAAACCCATGAACCCAGTATAATCATTCATCAGGCAAATCCCAATGGAAGGTCAGTTTACAAAATACTTCTCAAAACTGTCTCAAAAAAGTCATCAAAAATAAAGAAAGCTAAAAAAAACTGTCATAGTCAAGAGGAGACTGAAGTGAAAGTCGCTCAGCTGTGTCCAGCTCTTTGCAACCTCATGGACTCCAGTCCATGGAATTCTCTAGGCCAGAATACTGGAGCAGGTAGCCATTCCCTTCTACAGGGGATCTTTTCAACCCAGGGATTGAACCCAGTTCTCCCGCCTTGCAGGTGGATTCTTTACCAGTTGAGTCATGAGGGAAGCCCAAGAATACTAGAATGGGTAGCCTATCTCATCTCCAGCAGATCTTCCTGACCCAGGATTCAAATTGGGGTCCCCTGCATTCCAGGCGAATTCTATACCAACTGAGCTAGAAGAGAAGACCAAGAAGACATGATAATTAAATGTGGTGTGGCCTCCTGAATGGGACCCTGGAACAGGAAAAGGCTGTTAGAGAAAATAAGAAAATGTGACGAAAATATGAACTTTACTTAATAATAATGAATCAGAATTAACCAGTATTATAATCAGTGTTAATTGTGTCTTTGGAGTAAGTCTTGAAGTTAGATAGTATAAGTATGCCAACTTTGTTCTTTTTCATTTCCGTATACATCTATTAATATGTAAAATTTTTATAGTTGTGATTTTCTATATAAAAAGCCTTACTGGAATTTTTATTATGTTGAAATCACAGGTGCATTTGGAGAGAGACATCTTAATTACATAGAGTCCTCTAATCCATGGACATTGTATGTTTTTCCATTTAGATATTTAATTTCTCTCAGCAATACTCTGTCCTTTTTTTGTATAGGAGTCTTATATAGATTTTGTTAAATGTATTCCTGAGAATATTTTCATTTTTTGGTGCTATTAGAAATAACATTTTAAAATTGTGTTCCTATTGTTTGCTGCTATTATATAAAAATTCAATTAACCTTTATTTTAATCTTGATTTTTAGAAATTTAAATTCGTATTCTGAGATCTTGCTTTATTCACTAATTAGTTCTAGTAGTTGTTTTGTATCTCCCTCAGGATTTTCTACATAAATAATCTTGTCTTCTGCAAGAGGAGACAGTTTTCCTTCTTTTTGGGGGTGTGATCTTTATGACTTTAAATTTTCTTAATTTATTGCAATGGCTAGCATGACCTGTGTTAAGACATCCTTGCCTTCTTCCTGATCTTAAGGGGAAAGTGTTCATTGTGCCATCATAATGATGACATTGGCTGTAAGATTTCCCCTGGATGTCCTTTACCACACAGAGGAGGTTTCCTTCTATTCATAGTTTGTCTCTGAGAATTTTTATCATGAACGGGAGTGAAATTTTGTTACGTAATTTCCCCCTGCATTTTATTTTTCTCTTTTGTTCTGTTAATATGGTCAATTGCATTGATTTCTTTTTAACTATTAAGGCAGCCTTGCATTACTGGTGTAAACTTTACTCGATCATGATGTATTACTTTTTTGATATCTTACTGAATTTGATTTTCTTAAAGTTTAGGGTTTTTTTCATCTATGTTCATGAAATATATGGATCTTTCAGTCCAGTTCAGTTCAGTCGTGTCCGACCCTTTGCCACCCCATGAACTGCAGCATGCCAGGCCTCCCTGTCCATCACCAACTCCCGGAGTGTACCCAAACTCATGTCCATTGAGTCAGTGATGCCATCCAACCATCTCATCCTCTGTCATCCCCTTCTCCTCCTGCCCTCAATCTTTCCCAACATCAGGGTCTTTTTAAATGAGTCAGCTCTTTGCATCAGGTGGCCAAAATTTGGAGTTTCAGCTTCAACATCAGTCCTTCCAATGAACACCCAGAACTAATCTCCTTTAGGATGGACTGGTTGGATCTCCTTGCAGTCCAAGGGACTCTCAAGAGTCTTCTCCAACACCACAGTTCAAAAGCATCAATTCTTCGGCACTCAGCTTTCTTCACAGTCCAACTCTCATATCCATACATGACCCACTGGAAAAACCATAGACTTGACTAGATGAGCCTTTGTTAACAAAGTAATGTCTCCGCTTCTTAATGTGCTGTCTAGGTTGGTCATAACTTTCCTTCCAAGGAGTAGGCGTATTTTAATTTCATGGCTGCAATCACAATCTGCAGTGATTTTGGAACCCCCCCCACCCCCGCCAAATAAAGTCAGCCACTATTTCCACTGTTTACCCATCTATTTGCCATGAAGTGATGGGACAGATGCCATGATCTTAGTTTTCTGAATGTTGAGCTTTAAGCCAACTTTTTCACTCTCCTCTTTCATTTTCATCAAGAGGCTCTTTAGTTCTTCTTCCCTTTCTGCCATAAGGGTGGTGTCATCTGCATATCTGAGGTTATTGATCTTTCTCCCGGCAATCTTGATTCCAGCTTGTGCTTCCTCCAGCCCAGCGTTTCTTATGATGTACTTTGCACATAAGTTAAATAAGCAGGGTGACAATATACGCCTTGAAGTACTCCTTTTCCTATTTGGAACCAGCCTGTTGTTCCATGACCAACATGGAATCTTTAGTTTTATTGTAATATCTTAACATGTATTAGCATCAGGACAATTTCACTCTTCTCCTCTATTTTCTGGAGCAGTTTGTGTAGAATTGGTATTTTTTTCCTTAAGTTTGGCAGAATTCACCACTAAAGACATCTGAGTCTAGTGTTTTTCTTTGTAATAAGAATTTTTAACAAGGTATTTTCATTTCTTTAATAGCTATCAAGCAGTCTCTTTCTTCTTGATTGTACTGTGCTAGCTTTCAAGAAAAATATTTATTTTGCTTAGGTTGTCAAAATTTTTATATAAACTGTTTATAATTTTTCTTCTTAATAGTATTTTAGTTTTAACACTTTTTAAAAATTCCTGCGGAGAAGGCAATGGCAGCCCACTCCAGTACTCTTGCCTGGAAAATCCCATGGACGGAGGAGCTTGGTAGGCTGCAGTTCACGGGGCTGCTAAGAGTTGGGCAGGACTGAGCGACTTCACTTTCACTTTTCACTTTCATGCATTGGAGAAGAAAATGGCAACCCACTCCAGTGTTCTTGCCTGGAGAATCCCAGGGACGGGGGAGCCTGGTGGGCTGCCGTCTGTGGGGTTGCACAGAGTCGGACACGACTGAAGCAACTTAGCAAAAATTCCTGACGTTGGTCATTTGTGTCCTCCTCTCATACTTCCCCTCCCACTTTCAGCTCGTCTGACTAGGGAGCTAGGAAATTTGTTGATCGGAGAATAAGCTTCTGCCTTTAGTATTCTATTTATTGTTTGCTTTCTATTTTATTGTTTTTTTGCTCTTAGTTTTATTTCCTTTTTTCCTGTTTTGAGTTTGTTAATGCTTTGCTGTCCTTTTTCTAGGTTCTCAAGGTCATTAATAATAGATCTTCTTTTTCTGATATAGATATTTTAAATCATAATTTTTCCTTTAAGTACTACTTTAACTGTTTACATCCCACAAATAGTTGTATGTTGTATTTTCATTATCATTCAGCTCCAAATATTTTCTAATTCTTCAGTGATTTCTTCTTTGACCTTTGGATTATTGAGGAGACTGTTGTCAAATTTCTAGATGTTTGTGATTATCCTAGCTATATTATTGGTACTGATTTCTGATTTAATCTTTTAATAGTCAAAGAACATACTTTGTATGACTTTAATTCTTTGAAATTGTTGAAACTTGCATTATGGCCTAACATATGGTTTATCTTGATGAAATTACAATATGCATGTGAAAATAATGTGTATTGTGCAGTGTATGCACATTTATATGACTGATATGTCCAGTCATTCTATTCTGTATATTTACTGGTATTTGTCTAGCTTTTCTATTATTTGTTGAAAAGAGGGCTGTTAAATTCTCTCAGTCTGATTGTAGCCTCATTTATTTCTTCCTTTCATCCTGTTAGTTTTTTTACTCATAGATTTTAAGGCTCTGAATGGCACCCCACTCCAGCACTCTTGCCTGGAAAATCCCATGGATGGAGGAGCCTGGTAGGTTGCAGTCCATGGGGTCGCTAGGAGTTGGACACAACTGAGTGACTTCACTTTCACTTTTCACTTTCATGCATTGGAGAAGGAAATGGCAACCTACTCCAGTGTTCTTGCCTGGAGAATCCCAAGGATGGGAGAGCCTGGTGGGCTGCTGTCTCTGGGGTCACACAGAGTCAGACACGACTGAAGCGACTTAGCAGCAGCAGCACTAGCACATTTATGATGGCTATGCCTTTCTAATGAACTGATCCTTTTATTATTATGAAATGTTCTTCATCATTTTTCGTAATACTCTTGAGATCCGTTTTATCTGATATTACTACAGCCATTTCATCCTTACTCTGTTTACTGTTTATGGTGTCTTTTTCTTGTCCATTATTTACATTTACAATGTGTCTCTTATGCATAGCATTTAATTTGGTCTTGAGTTTTTAAAATTCATTCTGTTGATGTGTGTCTTTTAATCAGAATGATTAGCCAACTAACACTTAATATATTGATATGGTTGGACTTAGAAAATGGTCTGCCATTTTATTCTTTGTGTGTTTGGTTTTGATTAATTAATTTCTGGCTGTGCTGGGTCTTTGTTGCTGTGCGGGCTTTTCTGTAGTTGTGGCGGGCAGGGGCTACTTTCTAGTTGCAGCACACAGGCTTCTCCTTTCAATGGCTTCTCCTTTCAGTGGCTTCTCCTTTCAATGGCTTCTCCTTTCAATGGCTTCTCCTTTCAGTGGCTTCTCCTTTCAGTGGCTTCTCTTGTTGCAGAGCGCAGGCTCTAGCCCCGTGGGCTCAGTCGTTGTGGCTCACAGGCTCTAAGTGTGGAATCTGGAGTTGTGGTGCATGGGCTTGGTTTACCAGTGGCATGTGGAATCGTCACAGATTAAGGACTGAACCATGTCCCCTGCATTGGCAGGCAAATTCTTAACCAATGGACCACTAGGGAAGTACTTTTTTCAATTTTTTCATCTTTCTTATTCAAATAAAGTAACTTCTATTAATCCATTTAAAGATTCACTTTTACTTTTCATCTTTGTTTTACCATTTAGGCCCATCAGTTGAATTTTAAATTTCAGATTTTGTTGTTGTTGTTCTAAAATTTCCATTTGTTACATTTTTATATTTTTTGTTTCTCTGCTGAAGTTTCTTTCATTCACTATGAGTGTATTTTCCTTGACTTCCCTGAATATATTTATAATAGCTATTTTGAAATACTTTTCTTGTAAACCAAAATAAGGACCATATTGAGGTTGGCATCTATTATTTACATTCCCTTTAGATTGAATCATATGTTGAATATTTTTTACATTATATCCTGGATATTGTGAATGTTATCATGGAGAGACTCTGGATTTTGTTATATTGCCCTAAGGAGTGTTGATATTTTATTTTAGTGGCCAATGAACTTGGTTTGACTGAAACGGGAAACTGCAATGTCTATGGTGAGTGGAATTTCAGACCTGAGATCAGTTCTTCAAGTCTTAACTGCTAGCTGATTTCCATTTGACCCACCAATGAATGGTTTAGGGGTCAGGCACAGACAGGCTAAATTTAAGCACAAATTTAATTTCTTCTTTCCTGACTCTCTTCTCCCTCTGCTCTCTGGTTGTCCATTTTCCCTGGGCTTTTTTTTTCAGGTGGTTCTTCCAGCCAGAATAGTAGCAGACTTTTTTTTTTTTTTTTAATTTCAAACATGCCACTTTGGCCACGATTCTGGCTGCCTTCAGGACATGCCGGAAAAAACTCGAGCTCACTTAGTGTTGATTTCTTGCTATAATTTTTGATTGCCTTCCAAAATATGCCTGCTTTTTTTTTTTTTGAGTTCCTGGAGCCCTCAAGGCTTTATGTTTTTCTTCCACCATTTATAGATGTTATTTATGGGAGGATAAGTTGTTACACTCTCACTCCTTGTTAAAACCAGAACTTTGTACTTTGTTTCCTATCCTTGGAGGTCTATGATTTGCTTAGTGCTTCCTTCTAAGGAATCCCCACTTTACTTGAGCTAGCTTGATTGTGTTTTTCTTTCTTTCAAAACCATAACAGAAGCCATTAGTTATGGAGCAGAGAACTGCTATAGACTTGGCATAAAGGGGCACTGGCAAGGGCATAAGGTTTGGGAAACAGACATACCACTCTTTCAGCTATAGGACTTAAGCAAGTATTTGTATTAGTTATCTATTGTTGTATAATAAATTACCCGAACACTTAGTAACTTAAAACCAGAAACATTTATTATCTCACAGACATTCCAAGGGTCAGGAATTTGGGAGCTAACTTAGATGGATGGTTCTGGCTCAGACTCTGTCATGGGGTTTTGTAGTGAAGCTGTCAGACAAAGTTGCAATGCTAAAGACTTGACTGGGGCTGGAAAATCTTATTTCTAAGTTCAGTCACTGTTGGCAGGAGGCATTTGGCAGAAGGCTTCCGTTCTTTGCCACATGGGCCTCTCTAAAGGGCTGCTGACTACATAACTCCTCGCCTAAAGCAAGTAGAGAGGGAGAAAGAGGGAAGAAGGATGAGAGAAAGTGAGAGTGAGTGAGTGAGAGGAAGAAGGTGGTTAGCACTTAATCCACATAAATAAGCTTCTTTTCCTAGGCTACCTTTAGCAATTGACTTTGAATTGCCTGGAATCTAAAATTCGAGGTGACTGGTTTACTTACCATGGCTTTCACAGCTCTTGGTCACACTGAACCTGTAGAGATGCCTAGTGACATTCCCAGAACCTTTAACCTGGGTCAGTCTTATAGTTCTGAGATGAATTTGGAGATACACAAGAATCCCAAGTATCAAGCTTTGAATCACTGATGTACTGAGAATTCACTTTGAACTTTGTGAAGACCACCAAGGACTTGGAGCATGCAAAGTTAGGAGGAGAATAACTAAGCTGATTCTGGTCCTTCTGTCATCTAACAGAATCCCCTCCCCTCCTTCAAACCCCCTTCTTGAGTGATTTCCACCAGTACTGCAGTAGGGAGGCGGGTATACTGGCTTTTCCCACACTGCAGCCAACACAGTTCCATTCATTCTATTCTTGTCCTGGGGAGGATACAAAAGTTGGACCTTAATGGTCAACTCCTTTAAGGTTCTCCTGGTTTCCCAGCTGTGAGACATTGCTTCTAGGCCACCTCTGGAGTTTCCCATTCTCAATCTCTGTGCTTTTTGGATCCATATTATTTGTACCATACAATTGGGACAGAAGATAGCATTTTGGTTGTAGCTTGTGAACTTTAGAGTAAATTTAAATTCTGAGGGGCTTTTTAGCTTGGGAGGTTGCTAAACACATGGAAATATGCTTGCTTTTAACCTCCTGTACCTGTAACATCAACAAATCCTCTCTGGGAGGGAACCCAGAGAATATGACATCTGAACCAAGTCTCCCTCTTGGTTTTTGCCTGTCACAGATTGCCTGACAGAGATTTCCAGTGTCAGAGATTAGACAACGAAGATGCCTTCCCCTGTCACTTCCATATATCTCCTTCAATATTCAAAGGTACCACTCAACCAGTAAGGACACTCAGCCATTCGTCTGACTGATTCTAAAGCCCAAAGAGGACATGGAAAGGAAGGCAAGAACCAGTGTGCTTCTAAGCTTCCTCACTTTCCCCAGTGATTTGGGGTTGGTTGATCGGATAAGACACAGACTGCAGCAGGTACAGGCTCACTCGGGCACCACTTTTTTGAACTAGTGGATGTACTACCACAGCCCTTTCTGAATTTTTCACGTCAGAGCGTATTTTTAAGCCCCTGGGTTTCTTGTTTTCTGTTCAAAATGACATTGTAGTGCCTCTAGGAAAGTGACAGGCATACCTAACACTTAGAGATCTCTGATGTCTTTAGTTGAGAGCACTCTGATAGCTTGAGTTGCTTCTGTGGGTCTTATAGCAGTAGCCACTAGCGCACACCCTGGAGCCATTGTCTCTGGGTTTGCATCCTGACTCTGACACTAGCAATGTGAAAGTGAAAGTGAAGTTGCTCAGTCGTGTCTGACTCTTTGAGACCCCATGGACTGTAGCCTATCAGGCTCTTCCGTCCATGGGATTTTCCAGACAAGAGTGCTGGAGTGGATTGCCATTGCCTTCTCCAGGGGATCCTCCTGACCCAGGGATCGAACCAGGGTCTCCTGCATTGCAAGCAGACGCTTTACCATCTGAGCCACCAGGAAAGCCCACTAGCAATGTAGTCTTGAGCAAATCCCATACTCCTTGCTTGGTGCCTCATTTTTCTTATCTGTACGATAGGGATAACTATGGTACCACTCTATAGAGATGTTATGAATAGGAACTGAGTTAATAAATATGAACAGCTTAGAACAATTCTTGGTACTGTGTAAGCACTTTCAGTATTAGTTGCTGCTGTTGGCCCTCATTCTCTTCTTTTATTTGTCCTTCTCTTTCTTCTTCTTGTGTATTATGCATCCTGGCCATTCTTGTGTTTCCTGAGATGACCACAAGATGTGCCAACATAGGGAGGAACAGAGAGCAAGGCTGGAGGAATTATGCTTCAGGCCCATATAACTTGTATTTCCAGAAAAATATTATCTATTGAAACCTTAACACATATTAAATACTTAACATCTATTTCTGTAATTCTTACAGCAATACTAGAAAGGAGGTATTATCATTATTTTACAGGTGAAGAAATGAGAGGGGTAACTTGATCAGAGTCCTACAGTTAGTAAGGGCAGCACTGAAAATCGAACTTGACCCTATCTTAAAACCTATGAGATTTTCTCTAGGCTCATCAGGATTTCTTAGTTCCTTCCACTCAAATTCTCAACCCTAGTCTTGGGGAAATGGGTGGATGGCAGAGGCTATGTGTGTTCAAATGATGCCAGGAGCTCTCCTTGTAGAAAAAGTACAGAGCAGGACTATGGATCGTGTGGCTAATTGAGTGTGCAACTCCTGGGTTAACTGGCTGTAGGTGGCACCAGCAGCATGACCAATGAATCTGTGGCATTTCACTCCTTATGAATGTAATCTTGACCTTGGTATATTTCCAACTAATTACACTGAGTGCCTTCGGGTATATGTCGAGGTCTGTACAAGGCATTGCAATGGATGGGAGCTTCTTTATTCTGAATGATGTTGATACAGCTTTGCCAAATATGTGGAATATTTCCAACTCCACTGATTCCTTTCCTGGTAACAAAATTATGAGCCATAAATGGACTCACCTATGAACCTTTCTACTGAAAGATGTAGAGTATGGCATTGTGCTTTTGAGTTAGTAAGCAGAGAAGTATGAGCTTTTCTTTTCCTTCTTGTTTTTCCCAGGGTTTTCACTTGGCATTCTGGGTAATGTGCATATTGATTGGGGGTCACAGCCATCCAAACAAAATGTATAAATGATATGTAGAGTTTCTCCTTTAACATATGAACTCGGGGGAAGATGCTGAATTAAAGAGAAGATGCCTTGGTGCAAAATAAAGTGAGTTAGGCTGCCAGCAGAAGTGCTAACAGGGAGACATTTTATAATTTATCACGTTTTAAGTGGTTGTCTCTGTCTCACCAATAAACAGCAGAGTTATTCATTTGGATTAGCTAAAAAGCCTTCTCACAGACAGGGATCTGCGTCTGAGTTTGGGGATTCCTTGCTGATTATAAGTTGAAGTTCCTGAATGGGTTTCCTTGTCATCTCTTCTTTCCCACCCAGCAGAAGGTGGAGTTCTTGGCAGTTCCATTCTAACTCTGTAATTTCTTATTTTGCCTCCTTCCTTACTAATTCATTCTGAACTCCAGACACACTGATTTCTCCTTACTTCAAATGGGCTTTACCTAATTATTAACCCAGCAGGAAGAATTAACTTTTAACTCCAGTGTTGTTTTTTTGTCTCTTGAGACCTCTCAGCATGACTGAGCACCATGAAATCTGAGCAGTGATTTCTGGACCTGGAGTGTGGTTGTAGAGGAGGAAACTTGAGGGGTGACCTGTAACATAATAAAATCGTTTTGATGGGAATGTCTGCAAGTGAGCATTCACTAATGAGGCTGAGAGGTTGTTTATAGCAAATAATAACAGTTATTATTCTTTACTTGCTATAAATCACCCTAGCACTTGATCATCTACAACATGCCAAGGTTTTTGCTGTTTCCTTCTTAAGGCATAGGGACAGAACAATTTAACAATGTGATGAGTAATCCAATTAGAAGAGTAGAGATCCTTGTCACTAAGTCAATAAATAAAGACAGATAGCTAATGTGTATATATGTGAAATAACATATCTACAATCCATGTGGTCAAGAAAGGGTGTGTAGTGTCCATTGAGAGAGAGGGACAGTGTGGAAAGAAAAGAATAAACACAGTTAAGTGTTATTTGCTATAAATGTGTTGAGCTCTCATTGAGCTCTTACTTGGTGTCAAGTGACTGTAAGCACTGCCATTTGTTCATATATCATGCATTGCCGTTCTCACACTGTGATAGCCGAGTAGAGAGGTTGCCGCAGGACTACATGGGCCACAACGCCTAAAATATTTACTGTCTGGTCCTTTGTAGAAAAAGTTAGCTGACCTCTGTATTAACTCATTTGGCTCTCCAAATATCCTTGAAAGTGAAAGTATTAATTGCTCAGTTGTATCCAACTCTGTGACCCCATGGACTGTAGCCCACCAAACTCCTCTGTCCATGGAATTTTCCAGGCGAGAACACCAGAGCAGGTAGTCATTCCCTTCTCAAGGGGATCTTCCTGACTCAAGGATCAAATCCAGATATCCTTAGGAGATTATTCTTCAGTCACTAAGCCGTGTCTGACTCTTTTCGACCTGGTGAACTGTAGTGCACCAGGCTTTCCTGTCCTTCACTAGCTCTTGGAGTTTGCTCAAACTCATGTCCATTGAGTTGGTCATGCCATCCAACCATCTCATCTCATAATTATAGGTGACTGCAATTATCCCCATTTTACAAGTAAAGAACCTGAAGCCTAGAGAGGTCAAACACCTTGCAAGGTCATACAGTTCGGGAGTGGCCAACTCAAGATTCAAACTCAAGTCCTCAGACTCCAGAACCTGTAACTCTTAACTGCTACACTGTAGCTGCCCTTCTTGCTGTAGAAAACATGACTCTAGGGTTTTAGTTGTCTTGCAAATAGAAAACAATTTGAACTCACCATCCTGCTGGGCCTTGACAGCCTGGCTTAGGCTCTGGACAGAAGAGTACATTGGGTGAGTTAGAGGTTAAAATGGGGAAGTAGTTGATGATTGGGTCCAGATACGCTGGACTGAGTTCCACTTAGCCATTGTTTTATTAATTTTTACCTCTTGCCTGCAATTGGCACACAATAGGAATTCAAAAGAAGGGTAAAAAGTGGAAACAGTGACAGGTTTTATTTTCTTAGGCTCCAAAATCACCACAGGCAGTGACTGCAGCCATGAAATTAGGAGGAACTTGCTCTTTGGAAGGAAAGCTATGACAAACCTAGACAGTGTATTAAAAAGCAGAGGCATCATTTTGCCAATAAAGGTTTGTAGTTCGTAGTTCATAGTTAAAGCTATGGTTTTTCCAATAGTCATGTATGGATGTGAGAGTTGGACCATAAAAAAGGCTGAGCCCTGAAGAATTGATGCTTTTGGATTGTGGTGTTGGAAGAAGACTCTTGAGAGTCCCTTGGACAGCAAGGAGATCCAACCAGTCAATCCTAAAGGAAATCAACCCTGAATATGCATTGGAAGAACTGATGCTGAAGCTCCAATATTTTGACCACCTGATACAAAGAGCCAACTCTTTGGAAAAGACCCTGATGCTGGGAAAGATTGAAGGCAGAAGGAGGAGAGGGTGACAGAGGATGAGATGATTGGGTGGTATTATTGACTCAATGGACATGAGTTTGAGCAAAGTCCAGGAGATAGTGAAGGACAGGGAAGCCTGGTGTGCTGCAGTCCATGGGGTTACAGAGTTGTACACAACTAAGCTACTGAACAGCAACAACAAGGAGCAAAGAATATCTATAGAATAAAGGACTGGATGTCATTGTGGGGTTCCTGCCCAGATTCCACTGCCTGTCTTTCCTGATAACAGCACCTTGAATTTCCTTTGAAAAAGTACCTCTCCACCATAGTCATTCATGTAGATTGAGTTGGATTGACCTCACTTCTGACTCTGATGGTAGGCTCTGATTAGCCTAAACTAACCAAAATATCCTTTCCTTCTACCTATTATGATTGGTTCAGGGATGGACACATGATTAAGCTAGTCCAATCAGAGTGAAGCTCACCACCCTGTGGCATTACAGGGACAATTCCCATGGAGGATGGCACTGTAAGGATTTGAGGAATGAAACTGCCTCTACCATGGGAAGAGATCTTGTACTTGCTAGAGCGCCACCACGTGGAGGGAGCCAACTCAGACTTTAACCTGAGTTTTGCAACCAGACTTATCCCTGAACTATTTAGTTATTAAAAAAAAAATAACAGCAACAACAACAAAAAAGGAAAAACTAGGGGGGAGAGAGAAAATAAAAAAAATTAACTTTTTTGTTTAAGAAGATTTGAATTGGATTTTCTGTTATTTGCCATCAAAAGATTTCCAACTGATGACGACAGTACTATACTTTGGTATAGTTCAAAGAACATGGGACTGGAGTGAGGAAATCTGTGCTTAAGACATGGTTTTCCAACTGAGTTGTTTGTTTCTACATATTTTGCCCTACTTCTGATTTTTCAGTTTCCGCAACTGCTCCATCTTCATCATAAGACTGTTGTGAGGAGGAGGCTACATCATTTATATGATCAGAGTTGCATCTGAGGGTAGAGAAAGAGAGTACCCCCAGCAAGTGATGGTACCTTGCAGACAAAGTCAGCTCTGTTCTGTCCACTGGGTAGAGCAAAGCCTTCCAGAGCCTTTTCAGGCTTGCTCCGCTAGCAATCACACAATGGTTAGATGATACCATTTATGTGTATGGTTTGATGGACATCTCATGTTACTAGTTTCCAAGGGAAAAGATTCTTCTTCTGGATTTTCTATTCTGGATCAGGAGCGAAGGACACAGAGCTAGTTAGATGACTAAGGAGAGTGCTGTGCTGACTCAGATGAAAGGAGTCAGGTGGAGGCTAGATGACTGCACATTAGGATGCAGAGAACAGAAAGGGCACAACTGTGCCAGACCTGCACGAGTTCCATGCTTGTTTCCAGGTGGAAATGTTTAAGTAGTCAGCTCAGCGTACCATGGGGATGGAAAGCAGACAACCAGGCTTGTGGTCTAGATTGTCAAGATCACCTAGACAAACTAGGGGGTCTAGATAATCTAATCAGTATAGATTGTTGCACCACCTCTCTGCAACACCGAGCTAGTAACTAAATGACTACAACCTCTCGAGGCCTCTGGTTTTCTTATCTGTTAAATGGGTATCTTATACTTATACTTGTCCTCCGGAGAAGGCAATGGCACCCCACTCCAGTACTCTTGCCTGGAAAATCCCATGGACGGAGGAGCCTGGTGGGCTGCAGTCCACGGGGTCATGAAGAGTCTGACATGACTGAGCGACTTCACTTTCACTTTTCACTTTCATGCATTGGAGAAGGAAATGGCAACCCCCTCCAGTGTTCTTGCCTGGGGAATCCCAGGGACCGGGCTGCCATCTATGGGGTCGCACAGAGTCGGACACGACTGAAGCAACTTAGCAGCAGCAACAGCAGCATACTTGTCCTCACAACCTCACATTGCTGGTATGGGGTTAAAATGAGAGAACATCAGTGAAAATGCTTTGTAGAAAGTCCAAGTAAGATGATATATCTGCAAAAATTCAGAAGTTGCTCATGTTTTCAAGACATAGTTCTTGCTCACTGAGATACTTTGCACAGGGAATGCTCACTGTATGAATTACGCTTTCCAATGTCATTTCTAACAGGTGATGGTCTTTTCTAAGGTACTTGTGATCTTTAGGACTCTGTGTATTTGTAGCTGCTTTCTAGAAAAGGCCTGTGCTTCATCTTCCTTATTGTCACCATCGTCACCTCTTGTATCCTCTTGCATTAGCTACATCCTGCTCATCATCACTACCATTTATTTATTAAATGCCAAAGGTATGTCAGGTATTATGGCTGGTGCTTTGTATACAATCTGTAGTTTAAAACTTTTGATAACCCTGTGAGATAGTATCCCCTTTTCATATAAGAGAAAAATCAGAATACAAGAGATGGTGTTTCCCAAGGTCACATAGTTCAAGGAGAGCTATGCTGTAACCCAAGCCCTCGCTCTTTCCACTGCAGCGTTATTGCCTCCACCAAGGGAGCTTTGGAATTAGACCTGGAAGTTCTGATCTCATTCCATTGCTTCAGCAGTTCAACACAAAGGCTCTGGTCCAACTCCTTTCCTTTTGTGTCTCAGTAAGTCATATTTCATTCCTCTCCCCTCTGATCCCACCCTCATTGCCAGATTCTGGAACCGGCTGTGTGTTTCTGGTCTGTAGTTCAGCCTCTCTCCCCAGGCATTTGAGAAAGGCATTCTCCACACAAAGGGAAACCACATTTTATTAAAGCAAACATGCCGTCCTCAGCACTTTTACTTATCTTATTTATGCACTGCAGTGCCGCTTTCTATGACCTAGTGATTATCATTTCCCAGAGCTATCATCATTTTAAAGCTACCTGTTCATCCTGCTTCAGCAGATGGTAGTATGCTAGGAGTGTTGTAAGAGCTTTAAAGAAAGAAAACAAACAAGCAAAGCAAAGATGTGCGGTTGGGTCAGCTGGAGGAAGGACTCACTTATGTTGGCTCCTGACACTGTTCTGCTTCAGCTGGGGCGGAGCCGGTGGAACATTTCTTTTAGAGGTCTCCAACTCGCAGGCAGATTTAGGTGGTGAGATTCTTTTTTTTTTCCCCTCCCTCTCTCTCTTTTTCCCTATCAATAGGTGGTGTGAAACAGGCAGTCTACTCCTATTTTTTGGTTTAAAAAATTATTGTACCTGATCTTTTCAACAAAATCTCTTTATCAAAGTCCATTTTCCCTTCCCTTACTCATGTAACCAAATACTGTTTGGACACCTCCTCGTGCAAGGTGTTGTTCTGGGTTTGAATTCAGACTGCCACAAACAATACTACATCTTTGGACAAACCTTTTGCTTCTCTGGACCTCAGTTTTTCCTTCTGCAAAATGAGGGGGCTGGCTCAAGTTGCTAAGTTTCCTCGCAGAAGCAAAGGGATTGAAGCTCATAAAAGCCTTTTACAGAGAGCAAATCCTTGGGTTGCAAACAAGCCAGGCTTATTCTCCAAGGAGAACTCCTCACAGAGTTACAATTCACGTTACATAGGCCGCTCAAGCTGAGTAAGGACCAAGCTATTCCTCTTTTCTGTTTCAAACTCTGAAATTCTTAATACCCTAGAGCAGTATTTTTCAACCTTTTTTTCATTGTCTCCTCCATAAAGAACTTTTTAGACTTTTTCCTAATCCCCTTCTCCCTATGAATATTTAATATAGCAAAAATACTGGATACTTGTTTATGTAAATACTGTGAGCCTCGGGAAGGCGGGAAAAACTATTGCACTAGCTAAAATTGTGGGCCGTCAAAAACAAAATTTTGTCACCCTCTCCTTGAGATTGCATGCCTTACAGCAGGGATATTCAAGCCTATTTTTTTTTTTTAAGCTGATACAAATTCTGTACAAATTCAATATATGAAATTGATAAAAGGCATCATTTTAGTAGTATACATGTACTTTAAATGTTAAATTATATAAACGTGTTCTGTCGCAAAGTCAGCCAACAATTAAACCAGTCAATATTCTGGGAGTCTCCGAAAAGTTCTCATTGAGTATATAATACTTGAATGTACCTCCTGTGTTTTATTCTAGTCTTAAAGTATTACAAAAGATATTTGAAAATTCAAATCAATCAAATTTGAGGAGCCCCTAAAGTACTGGGACACAGTCTGAAAGCCATTTCTCTAGTCTTCTGGAACATAGGCTTGGAATCAGAAGGGTTGAGGTCTGAGTTTATTCTCAGTCCCACGGTCTCCAACTATGAGATTGTGGGCAAGACTTTGTGCTTCCATCTGATCATTTGTCAAGTGTTGGAGAAGACTCTTGAGAGTCCCTTGGACTGCAAGGAGATCAAACCAGTCAATCCTAAAGGAAATCAGTCTTGAGTATTCATTGGAAGGACTGATGCTGAAGCTTCAATTCTTTGGCCACCTGATACAAAGAAATGACTCATTGGAAAAGACCCTGATGCTGAGCAAGATTGAAGGCAGGAGGAGAAGAGGATGACCAGAGGATGAGGATGGTTGGATGGCATCACTGACTTGATGGCCATGAGTTTGAGCAAGCTCCGGGAATTAGTGATGGACAGGGAAGCCTGGCGTGCTGCAGTCTGTAGGGTCACACAGAATCGGACATGTCTGAGCAACTGAACTGAACTGAAAGTGTGTATTGGGATCTTTACCTCATAGGGTAACTCCGAGGATTGAAAGAGATGATCAGTTGTGCCCGGCACATAGTAAACATAAGTCATCTTTTACTTCGTTCTGTGTCTTTGTATCTTCCACTGATCATCACCGCGCATGCTGAACACACAGCAGACAATGGCTGCAGAGGAATACGGGGCCAGATCAAACAAGGAGGGGTTCCAGTATCACTTGCAGTGACTCTGGTTTTCTTTTCCTGGACCTGGAACAAGGAGGTGTATTATTACTCTGCCTGAGATCGTGCTGAACTGGTATGAATCCCAGCTTTTTTTTTTTTATGAAACTGGTGGACCCAGCTATGAGCTCTTCATGTTTGGAGTAATGTAAATCTTGTCTTGAAAAAAAAAAAATCACATATCATTAAATAGAGGCCACCCAGTTTTATAGGTGGAAATACCACATGCTGTTTCATAACAAACTTTCTTGTAAAGTGTGCTGCATCCTAATAGAGTTTAGCAGTGCATGGACCTCTGAGTAGTCTATGTATGCTTATGGATCAGGTGCATCTTGAATGTGATGACAACCATGAAGTATCACTGACCAAAACTTTTTCAAAGCTCTAGTTGGCCTTGCTTTCCATAAAGATGAGAAATGACTCTGTGGGCTTTGAGACCAAGATAATGAAGAACACTACCAGATATAGATGTTATAAGGACAATTCAGAGAATCAGGCTGTGGTCGAGTCCCACTTGAATTCCTTCTGGGATTTTGCTGTGGTCATTTGCAGAAGAGCTAGTGTGAATTCATTGAATGTGTATTCTCTCAGATCCATCAATGTGAAAATCAGAAATGATGGCCTCAATGACCCCCCTTCTCCACCCTAACCTGTTTGAAGAGGGGAAAATGATGTGGGTGGGTTGGACGGGGCTGGGGAATGAGAAAAACATGCACAAGTGGTTCTCTGGGTTAACTTTTAACATTTCTGCGAAGGGAAAAAAATGATGTCTTTCTCCCTTTGTATGTGTGTTGCAGCCTACGGTTGATAAAACAAGCTCTACATCATAAATTCCCATTTGGACATTCCGTTTTGAGAACCTGCATCCAGCAGCCTTATCACTTTGAAGGGAAGTCACAATCACTAATGGAATCTGCTAGCTTTTCACACACTGAAATTAGCTTTGATTCTTCCCCCAAACATATGTTGAAAAGCAACATGCGCATACAGTACACTGACCCATCAAAGCAACAATCAGTGCTGTGGAGGAAGTCTGTGGACTCACCTGCTGGGGTTGGGAGAGAGAAATGTATTTCTTTCAGGGGTGTAAACAGAATTTCTGAGCCCTCTTCTGGCCCCAGAGAAGGGAGAGCCTCCTCCTTCCCTTCCTATGGAGAAAGAGAAAGTAAATGCCATTTTCCTTTGCAACTGTGAATAATAACATTTATGCTCTGAGATCGGGTTTGCTTCTTTAATATGAAAAACGATATCCTGTTTGGATGAGACATTTCCTTGAATGCTTAGCATAAATTGAGCCCTTAAGCTTTTAACAAGAAATTCTGGACTGTCTTGCCTGAAAACTCAGAGTGGATCTTGGAAACACTGCAGGTTTCTTGATTTGTGAAAACTAGCCTCTTCCATGAGAGTACTAACAGCACTCTGCATTTGATATTCAGGAGAAGCCATCTGAAATAATCCGTGTTTGGTTATCTTTTTTTTTTTTCTCTCTCTGTCTTTGTCTCATTGTCTCTTTCTGAGTCTAGTGCTCTCTTATCCCTTCCTGTCTTTCTCTGTCTTCCTGCTTTCTCTCTCTCTCATGTGTTCACACACACACACTTCTTTTTCTCCCCCCGCCCCTGATTTTTTTTTTTTTTAACCACTTTCAAATGATACGGACCCAGTGAAGGTATTACAAAGCTGAGAGGTAAGTAAGTGGGAGCAGGAACTGCATTTTTCGTCACTCACAGTGACAATTAAAATGACAACAACAAGGCCAGGCTCTTTCATCATTGTTTTTTAATGCTGTCAGCACCAACTTTGCCAGAATTATCCTGTCTGATGCATGAGTGGACTTTGTCATTTTTCACATTGTGCCACCCAGAGCCAGAATATCATTTAAGAGAGTAAATTAGCTTCCATCTCATTTAAAGGAGCCCTGTAAAAAATCCTTCTCAGCAACATGCTTCCCTAGCCAGAGAAGGTTAATTTGGTGGGCTGGGAGGTGTCTTTGGGTGTAAAACCTCTGTCTCTTTGTGGCATGGATGATGGTTTGGATTCTGGTGTCAAGAGAGTAAAGGCATGTCAGTAAACCACATTTGGTTCATGAAGAGGACTCAGTGGGTCAGTTGTAGCCACTGCAACTGGGATTTTAATATACATATATATGAATGTATAAAAGTATTCTAATACATATAGCAAAGATATTCATATATTCTATTCTAATATATAGTAAATATATTCATTTCTATTCTAATATATATAAATATATTAATTTTATATGTGTGTATGATATATCTGATATATGCCTTGATCATCGTTCAGTTCTGGAGAACACACAGGATGACAGTAACACTTGGAGTCCTCCCAAGGAGATATGAATGGCCAGTTGTTTCACAGTGTGGCTCCCATCTTTGTACCAGGCAGGATGAAGCTCCCGGCTAGGCAGAGACTTCACTGAACTTCTTTGAGAAAGGGTCCCAGCCCTGCTTCTCCCTTCTCATTTAGACCCTACAATTGATAGCCTACTGATGGACTGAATGGGGTCTGAAGAAGACCTGTATCACGTCTGCAGCTGCCAGGGACCTCAGAGAATTGGGCTCTTTCAGGGTTTTTTTCTGGAGAGGGAATGAGCTAGAGAGTTGACTGCTGGGCAGAGGCCAGGGCCACAAAAGTCTCAACTCAGAGAGACTGAAGTCTGACCTGTCTTATAACATGGAAACTTCTAAAGTAGACCCTTGGGTGACATGAATTAGTTCTTGGTCAATAAGGAGCATGGATAATAGAACAAATCTGACTTGGCACAGCCAGCATATTTTTGTATTCCTGGAGGTTGTTGTATTTCGAGGTATATTTATTTGCTTGTCTAAAGATGAGGACCTCACTTGAGGCCTCTTTCTCTTTTGTCCTTCTCTCCAACGGTTAATGTCTTTAAGCCACCACTCAAGTGACTTAGGTTTTTTGTTTCTCTCTCTCTGAGATCGTGGACTGCGTTGTGCCGATCTTGTGGTGCAGGACCTAGTGTAGCACCCACACATTCTAGGTGCTTGGTGAGTACTGAAGTCCATGGACTGATTTATGAAAACATTTTGAGAAAAAGAAGTATGATTCTATGCTCTTGGGCCAAGCCTTTCCCAGCCTTAGTTCAGGTACATGCTTGGAGAAAATTCAGAAACCATGGCATAGAGAAAGGTTATAAATCACTTACATAAAGTCAAAGGAAGCTGAACGTCCCTGGGAACTCATCAATCCTCATTTACTAGGAGTGGGAGATGTTTCACATTTCAAATCCTGGCTTTCTGGTTTTCAAGGGTAACGCCGTATTGACCAATTGTTCATGGCCAGTGTGTCCCCCCTGCTGCTTTTCATCTGTGAATAGCAATCTCATTGATGTTGGGAGATGTTCATGGACGTTGAAAGCATTTCACTTTGTTGTTTAAAGAAGCCTTTGTCCCAAAGGCATGAGATTATTCTTTCACATGAGGTGGAAAGGAAAATAAGAAAGCCTCCCTCTGTCCTTGGGTTCACATGGTAGGAATTCTTTCTGGCAGCAATAAAAGCCTTTGGAGGAGACCTTTCATTCTAGGGGTTTCATGTTAAGAATTGCTCATGGGGATGGATGCTAAATCCCAATTTACTCAGCTGTATTTCCCAAGATCTGTTCCCTGGCAGACAGAAGCTCCATGCAAGCTCCACCAAGCCACTGCAGACCGAGTTAGAGGATTTGAATATTAATGCCATTCGGGTTTCCTTTTAGAAGAAGGTCTCTTAGTCACAATAGTGAGACACTGCCTGCAAGACTATGACTGAACGTAAGAATAAAGAGTTCAGAGTGTATCCATAAAAGGAGAGATTGAGAAAATGCAACAAATCATGTCCAACTGTCCAACCTGTCCCACCTTCTCTCTCTCAGTATGTAGAGAATGCTTTCTCCAGGGACGTGCTCATTGCATAATGAAGTCTTGTCATTTGGGAGCCAAAAGAAAATCAGTTTTCTGTGTAGTCAGATACATTCTTGATGAGATTCCGAGCCTCACAAAAGAATGTTGCAGATTCCTTCCACTCATATCAAACCTCTAAAATGTTGATCTGGAGAAACAAAGAAATGGAAAAGGAAAAATGAGTTTGTTGTCAAATTGAAATACCACGTTTTTGTATCGCTGGCTGATATATCTGTAATTCTCATCTGCCATTCCTCCATCCTCTGTGTGTGTGTGTGTAATTTGTCCCTCAAAACCTGCAAAACATTGCAAAACTGGATTTAAATATTTCAGGCGGACTGCGCCCAGCATTTGCATTCCTCTGACTCATTCAAAGAAGAGACATCTGAGCAGAAATACAGCAGATAAAAGAGAAACCATTAATCCAAGGAAGATTACTGGCACAGAATCTTTATCCTGTATCCTTCCTGAAATGAGACAAAAATCTCACTATGTACATCCCTCTGGCTTACTTTCAGATAGTAAGCAATATAGAGGTATAGATGTGGTCCTTTTTAAAGGCACATTGCATTTGTCTGCAGTCTGAAGCATCATAATTCTGTTAGAGTCTTGCTTTCTTGAGTGTCTTGCTTTCTTCCCCAGGTCTTCTGCCCTAGTTCTCATTCCTTCCACTGTACCTTTCTAATTGGGTCTCTTCCTTCCCCAGGATGTTAGAGATCTGGTTAGTTAAAAGACCATTACATAACATCCAGGGTAGTACTAAGTGCCTTGGGCCATGAGGAGGAGAGATAGGGTCTCAGCTTAACTCATTAACTATAGGACTCTATGTATGACTTTACTTTTTTCATCTGTAAAATGGGCAAATAAAGACCCTTATGCCCTGCTTTATACACAAGAGATACTGAGTTTATTTGAAGAAGCTTTGAGAGGAGAAGCAATGTGAAAATACAAGCTATACTATTTTTAAGCATAATGTTCAGAGCACATTGGATACAGAAGTATCTCATTTGGGGAATATTAGTCCTATTTACTAAGAAAATTTATTTTTTTTCTTTTTTAAAATTTTATTTATTTTTTAATTGAAGAGTAATTGCTTTACAGAATTTTGTTGTTTTCTGTCAAACCTTAACAGGAATTATAGGTATATAGATGTCCCCTCCTTTTTAAACCTCCCTCCCATTTCCCTCCCCATCCCTCTAGGTTGATACAGAACCCCTGTTTGAGTTCCCTGAGACATACAGCAAATTCCCATTGGCTACCTTATTTTACATATGGTAATGTACGTTTCCATGTTACTCTCTCCATGCATCTCACCCTCTCCTCCCCTCTCCCCATGTCCATAAGTCAGTTCTCTATGTCTGTTTCTCCATTGCTGCCCTGGAAATAAATTCTTTGGTATCATCTTCCTAGATTCTGTATATATGCATTAGTATATGATATTTGTTTTTCTCTTTCTGACTCACTTCACTCTGTATAATAGGCTCTAGGCTCATCCACCTCATTAGAACTGACTCAAATGTGGCTGAGTAATATTCCATTGTGTATATGTACTGCAACTTCTTTATCCATTCATCTGTCAATGGACATCTGGGTTGCTTCCATGTTCTAGCTATTGTAAATAGCGCTGCAATGAATATTGGGGGTACATGTGTCTTTTTCAATTTTGGTTTTCTCAGGATATATGCCTTGGAGTGGGATTGCTGGGTCATATGGTGGTTTTATTCCTAGTTTTTTAAGGAATCTCCAAACTGTCTTCCATAGTGGCTATATCAATTTACATTCCGACTAACAGTGCAAGAGGGTTCCCTTTTCTCCACACCCTCTCCAGCATTTTTTGTTTGTATACCTTTTGATAATGGCCATTCTGACTGGTGTGAGGTGATATCTCATTGTAGTTTTGATTTGCATTTCTCTAATAATGAGTAATGTTGAGCATGTTTTCATGTGTTTGTTAGCCATCTGTATGTCTTCTTTGGAGGAATGTCTGTTTAGGTCTTTTTCCCACTTGTTGATTGGATTGTCTGGTATTGAGTTGTATGAGCTGCTTGTATATTTTGGAAATTAAGCCTTTGTCAGTTGTTTCATTTGTTGTTATTTTCTCCCATTCTCTAATGACATTTAAATCAGCCTTTCTTAGGAAGGAACTTTCCTGCTGTCTTAGTTGAAGCCAAATACTGTAATAGTTATTCAGTTCAGTTCAGTTCAGTCGCTCAGTCGTGTCCGACTCTTTGCGACCCCATGAATCGCAGCACGCCAGGCCTCCCTGTCCATCACCAACTCCCGGAGTTCACTCAAACTCACGTCTATAGAGTCGGTGATGCCATCCAGCCATCTCATCCTCTGTCGTCCCCTTCTCCTCCTGCCCCCAATCCCTCCCAGCATCAGAGTCTTTTCCAATGAGTCAACTCTTCGCATGAGGTGGCCAAAGTCCTGGAGTTTCAGCTTTAGCATCATTCCTTCCAAAGAAATCCCAGGGCTGATCTCCTTCAGAATGGACTGGTTGGATCTCCTTGCAGTCCAAGGGACTCTCAAGAGTCTTCTCCAACACCACAGTTCAAAAGCAACAATTCTTCGGCGCTCAGCTTACCTTTGCCATTTCTTGAGCATTTATTGCACTGTGCCAGATATTATTCAGGAATTATTGCTTTCCATTTTTACAGCAACCCTGAAAAGTGTTATCTATTAACATTTGCATTTTAAAGATGAAGAAACTGAAGCTCAGAGAGGGTAAGAAATTTGCCCAAAGATAGATAGCTAATGGATGTCTGGATTTGAACTCAGGTTTGAGTTTAAACTCAATTATTTAAACTCTAAATCATTTTCAGTATATTGTCCTGCTGCTGCAATTTCCAAGAGCACAATCAGGTTAATGTTCTCAACTTTTATGTTTCTCCATTTACATATTTCCACTCCAGATGGGTGAGAATATGTACAGTTATAAATGTATTAACACACGGTGGTTTAATATGCAATTTCCAAGTTTAACAACCCTTGCTGTCATTTCCCCATGAATCACCCGTCTATGGGTCAAGCCTAGTGCCTTTCATTCTTGATGAAAACCAGGAGCACTGGTCCTCACTCTCACACATAAAGTGGCGTTCTTACCCCGAGTGTCCCAACATGAGGAGGTGCCAAGTCTGAATCTCTCACAGACAAGTGACACTGGTCTGGTAGGTCTCTGGTCACTGCAGTTATCTCCATCTTTATAGCGACTCTTTGTGACCCCATGGACTGTAGTTCGCCAGGTGCCTCTGTCCATGGGATTTTCCCAGCAAGAAAACTAAAGTGGGTTGCCATTTCCTCCTCCAGGAGATCTTCCTGACCCAGGGATCAATTCCGTGTCTCTTGCACTGGCAGGTAAATTCTTTACCACCATGCCACCTGGGAAGCCCCTCTGACAGCCATGCCCTCTGCAGATGGAAGGGATAATGATGATAAGGATGACGATGCTTTAAAGCAGGGGTTGGCAAAGTAAGGGGCCAGCTAGTAAACATTTTAAGTTTTGCAGGTCACACAGCCTCCATCATTAACCACTGAATTCTGTCATTCTACTGCAAAAACAACCGTTTATAATACATCAGTGATGAGTGTGTCTGGGTTCCAATAAAGCTTTATTTACAAATACAGGCAGTGATCTAGATTTGGACTGTGGGTGTAGTTTGCCAAACCCTGACTAAAACGAAGGTGACCACAATATTTTGAGCAGAAATGATAGTCAAGAGGTGTTCATCCCATTTTCATTTCAGTGGACCTCCTTAACCAAAGATCAAAAGAGCATAGTTTTTCTCTCTCTGGTCATTGTCCCTTTTTAAGATGGCTAGATAAATATAGGGCAGGATGACAGCAACGATGATGATTATGAAATAATGAAGCTACTCACAGCCATTTGAGATTGACATAAGCAGTTGTTTCCATCTGAGGCAGTAATTGAAAGTCAAAAAAATTTTTTCTGACTGCTGTGCCTGCTGTGGTCACTGGCCTTTTTTAAAATAATATATTTCCACGTTGCAACAGTAGCAAAACCTACTGTGTCCAATTAAATCTCCACTTTCGGGATCTCAGGGTGTGTGATCGCTTTCTGGAGAAATATCCATGTCCTTGTGACCTTATCTTCTTATACTTTGCATTCAGCTCTTAAATTAAGTTGCAGGAAGAGATTCCATATTGAACCATTCCGTTCAAAAAGGCAGAAGCCAAAAGTTCTCTGAGGAGTGGCAAACATGTGAACTGCTTTTTTAGAGAGGCTAACATCTTTAAGTAGCCTCTGTAAACTGGGCCAGAGGTTCAGACATCTCCAGGCCTGGTGGGGCTGGAGCTTTCAGATTTGCTCCAGCTAGTTTTTATTTCTGACAAAGGCCCTTATTTAGATAAAGAGAGTTTGTCTTCCTTGTTTCCTAGGGGAAAAAAAATTCCTTTTTTTTAGTTCCCTAGAAAAGGCTCTTCTAGAGGCATTCTCAGTCTGACTTCCTCTTCTGGTTAAGAATCTGACGGACAACATTAAAACTTGAGGTTATAGAAGTTATGCCAACTGGGACTAAGCTGTGAGTATTGTGTTGGTTTAGAGACAGAAAGGTGAGGTCAGAATAGAATCTTGTTTCTCCTGTAATTTAGAGGCTGGGAACCATGATGCTTTCCCCCCGCTCCGCCCTCCCCACCTCCCCGCCATAATGGTCAAATTATCCATTCAGAGTTACTTGATTTCGGGTTTGAAGCTGGAGATCGCAGTAATAATCTGTCTCAGTATGAAGCACTTATTGATGGAGTAGTCTTTGCCATTTTTAATTGCACTTTCCCCTCATGCCCTTATTAATTATCTCTCTGGTTCCTCTTAGATCTTGTCACGATGCCAAATATTGAAATAGAAAGTTTATTTATTTCCGAAGATGCACAGAATGGGACAGGTTTTGCAATTTACTGGTTTGACTCTTAAAGGTTCATGCTTTCAGAGAGTATGTTTCTTAAAAATGGGGGTGCTTTATGCAAATTTAGTGCCCTTGTGGATTTCCTGTTGGTTACAGACCCATAGGAGTGTTCCTTGCTTGGAGCATCCTTGGACTTCTCACAGAGCAAGGTGTTTTGTGAGCCTAGTGAAGGTCAGTGGTGCCCAAATGCTCCTGGGATCACATCCCACCTTCTCTAATTCTCCCACCTAAACGTCCCTGTACTCTGACCTCAGACAAACAGGTCCCTTCAGCGTGCCCAAACTAGTCACAACGCTTTTCTGCATCCAGACTCTTGTCATTTCCTGTATTTGGAATATCCTCGTCCATGCCCCAATCTGTTGAAATCTTACTTATAGCCCTTCAAGGCTCATCAACCTTTGCATTTCACATGGAGCCTTTTATAATGCCTCCTTTGACTCTGCTTGGATGCTTGGATTATACCTCTTTTGTGGTGCTCTGTTGTGCAGCCAGATGTTGTCAACATTAGTAATCTGGTCTTACCTGTCCTAGCCGATCGTGAACTCCTCGGGGACAAGAAGGTACGGACTCATTTTTGTTGTCCGTGCAGTGCTTCGCAGGGTGTTGGGTGCAATAGTTTCCTATTTGGGCTCAGCTAACTCAATTGCAATAAAAATACTCCAGTTCAGTTCCAAGCGAACCACTCCAGAGAAGGTTGGCAATAAAGATCGTCCTCTGAAAGAACAGGTCTGTCCTACTGGGCTTTGAACACTTCAGGGCAGTGGGTGAGGCCTGAAACAAAGTTGATTCTCAAGCTTATTGGGAATAGCAACCCCACAAAATGCCCTTCCTTCACTTGTGTTGACAGAGACGTGAAAAAATAAGATGATCCTTTGTCGTGTGTGCTAAGTCAATTAAGTCTTTGCAACCCTGTACACCAGGCTCCTCTGTCCATGAGATTCTACAGGCAAGAATACTAGAATGGGTTTCCATGCCCTCCTCCAGGGCATCTTCCTGACCCAGGGATTGAACCCACGTCTCCTATGTCTCCTGCATTGGCAGGCGAGTACCTTACCACTAGTGCCACCTGGGAAGCTTGATCCTTTGGCAGTAAACCAAAAAAATCTATGGGAATCAAAAGTAATAGGACTTGAATATATATAATATATATATATATTTATATATAAATTTACTATATATATATATATATATATATATTAGTTTCCTAATATTTTGGATTTGAAATATCTATAAATTGTAGAAGGAACCTTTTGGAGTTATAGTGGGATCTTTTTGAGGTTGACTGCAACTTTCTTGTACAAAAATATTCTTTGTGATGACTGTTAGAGATGAGTGTTATCCACAGAGACAACTTTTATGTTTTACTCTTAAAGAATAATTTCAATTCTCAAACTTACCCTTTTCTAACTTGTAGGGCAGTTGGGTGTCTTCTAACTGAATGATCTCGGCAAGACATCCTGACCTTCTGAGGAGGTTAGCATTCCAACAAACATTTGGCTTAGAGAATTCCTAAAAAAGCAATATGTACTCTGAAGGGCAGTTGAGATTCAAGAAGCTGCTGGAAGCTCTGGGTGTGTGTGTGTTGCACTCTCTGGAATGTGAGAGCTGGTGTTCTCTCTCAAAATTGGTATTTTTTTCTCTCATCCTGATTACACACTCAGATCCCATATGTAACAGAGTGTATATTATGTTATTCCTAGACTATTTTAAAGGAAACGAAACATTCCTTTCTTCATGAGTCAGTTTCCTAGTTGTGGTATAGAAAAAGGCAGAGAAGCTGTCAGAGAAGCTGATGAAATGACAGATTTTTTTTTTTTAATGGGCTTAAATGTTCTGCAATATTCCAAGTCTGAAGCATCATCTGAGTAGCTCTCCTTTTTGTGTGTAGGTTTTAAGAGTGCCAGTTGTGGTTGAATGTTAATAGTCAATCTGGCCATTGATCTCTGAAGACGCAGAGTACCTCTCCAAATGTGCTGACTCTGACGTTTCATGCAATTTTATGTTCTTGGTGTGGGGAGGAAAGAGGATGATTACAGACCAGTGGGATTTGTTTGGTTTTGACATTTTGACATTTGGGCATCTTTCCTTATACATCCATCCCTCCACGCTCATCCCTCCACCCTGCCAACCCCCTACGCCATGCCAGGCTCTGTGCTAGGAGCTGAGAAGTGTTTGTCAAAAAGCAAAGCCCCCATGGGAGACAACGAAAGAATGATTTCTAAGAAAAAAAGCTTCAGACGGTTCCCCAATCACTGCCCTTTCAGAGCCTCCGTTGTCTGCTGCTGGCTTGATCCAAACCCTCTTTTCCTCCTTTTCTAACTCTGTGGCCCCTCGAAACCTTTGTGTGCCTTAGAGGTCAGCTCACAGATGTGGCCGTGGGCCACCCTCCTCTTTATCTATATTGTACTTACAAGAGAACGAGGCACATGGGGCTTTTATAATTTTTTTTTTTTCCTTTTTCTTTTTTTGATTAGCATCTGCACAAATGGCTTCAGTTCATTGCTTGAAACTAACTAATCCGGCTTGTTAAGATGGAGATCGTCATCCACAAGTTGTTATTAGCAGGCTTCTAAAGGAAGAGGGTCTCAGGCAGAGTGGGGCGGGCTTGGAGAAAGGTTATATAATATAATATGTTCTTCAGGCGCCGTATGAGGGGGAGACAAAGCTGCCTTACGGGACCTGCTCTCAAGTGCTACTTAGAGGCTTACATAGTCCTGGCTATTCTACCTCATGAAAAGGGAGATCCAATCACTGCTTTCTGGAGACTATTCTCCTCATCTCTTTGGCTGTCATATGTATTTAACAGTAGTGCCCTCAAGGACAATGGGGTGGGGAAGCGTGCTAGGGGGCTCCAGCCTCCAGCCTGTAGTTTTTCATTTCACATTGCAGGCTTTGCTAAGAATGGTCTTCTTTGTTTCCATTTTGAGTCATGGCTGAATTCTTATATGTTGTCTGATCTTCAAGCTCAAATACCCAAGGGACCAGGCAGCTGTGAATCAACCCTGTCTGTGTGTGTGTGTCAGCTAGCAGGTACTATAGCAAAGAAGACAGTATACTTTTCCTTATTTCTTTAAATCGATAGGGATTTGGAGGAAAAGCCTTTAATAAAATAGAACTGTGACTGATTATTTCCCCCTTCCCGAGCACTGTTGTAAAATCAGAAGGTTATGAATGGCATGAGGGGAAAAAAAATAATAAAAAACCCGTTTCTAATGTAGTCCTGTGGGTTTAAGCCCAAACCTTCGATTTATAATGAAAGCTCAGTGTCTATACACGAACCTCCCCTTATGAGATGGATCTCCTTTCTGATTGCAGAGGGTAAGGAAATCTTCCACATGCT
This sequence comes from Bos grunniens, assembly GCF_055505025.1. Taxonomy (NCBI): domain Eukaryota; kingdom Metazoa; phylum Chordata; class Mammalia; order Artiodactyla; family Bovidae; genus Bos; species Bos grunniens. Next base: position 95,298,129 of record NC_141172.1, read on the forward strand.
TTCACTTATTGGGAAGGTACACAGTTGCTTATCTGTTGTTTTTCTTCCACATAGTCTACGATTTGGAAATTCAACATCACGTATTTTTTTTTTTTTCCCTAGGCCAGATGTTTTATCCTGCTACGTTAAGTCATCTTGACATGCTGCCCCGAAGTGGAAACAACTGCTAGTTTTAATATCGCTCCATATCTTTATTACAAGGTACGTCCCATGCATCTTAATTCCTCCCATTCTCCCTGTCTGTTGTTCCTCTGATCTTCTTCATCCCAGCCCCCCACTTTGCTCCTGAAGAAGGCATATTGTAATTGCATGACAGTCGTGTCCCAGTAGCTAAAGAGGTTCTAGATAGCGTGATGAATATGCAGTGCATTATCTCCCAGGATGTGTGCCTGTGTCTTTAATCACAGCTGGAATGCAAAATCGGGCTCCACCTTTCAACTCTATCTCCATCATGCTGAGAGAGTGAGAGCGAGCGAGACGGAGACTGCTAGACAGCTCGAAAGAGATTGCAGCTCAGATGTCCTGAAAAACAGCAAATCCCTCAGACCTGGCAGATTCCGTTACCATGAGAACTGCAGATATTTCCATTGTGATGGTTTGCTCCAGCAGCCATCTGTTACACCCATTTGATTAGGAAGTACAGTTCAGCTTGTATGGGATTTTCATCACACCTTATCCCAAGGCAGTATACAGAGCCTCTTGCTTTTTTATATGCTAAACTCCAAGGCTTCAAAGTACTGTAATTTACCGAGGCGGAGGGCATTTAATGAAACGGTATGAGAAGGTCACCAAAGACCAGAGCGCCAAGAAGAAATACACACAGGAGATGTGAAAGAGGATTAGATTCCACAGCAGAAATGCAACCGACTCAGAAAATTAACCATATTTAGCAATCCCTTCTCTTGGTGGAGGGGAGGGAGATGAAGACCTAGGTTCTGAGACCTGCAGGGAGGAAGATGTTTTGTGTAGTCATGGTGTGAATGCTTCTAGAGCAGTAATTCTGCCTAAGGACTCCAGGATGGTCAGAAGAAAGGGGGAGAGAAGGGTAATGCCTCAAACCCATCTCGTCAGTTGAGTTGAATCCACTGTATAAAGATTACATTAGCTCTAAAAATTTTATGATGCCATCTAACTTTCCTGTAGACACAAAATGACCTTAAAAGTTCCTTGAAGCAGTGCTGTAATTTACAGATTTAAACCAGTTATTTGGACTAGTGGCCCCTCAGTGTATTTTTGTAGGGGAGGAAATACTGATGGTACATCATATAGACATAAAAATAGGAATTCCCTTCAATTAAGTTTCTCCAAATACCCTTCCCAGGCGGTAGGCATTCTAGGTCCAAGCTTCTGAGTTGGCTGGTAGAATCTGGAAGGAACTGCCTAGAGTGTCTTAAATTGACTGGAGTTCTTGTGAATCCAGGAAGCTAATTAAATGCTTACACACCAATGTGAATTTGTGATTGCTGCACTGGGGCTCTTGATGTGGCCTCCCTTTGTCTCCCGGCCTGTGTTTTCTAGAACAGACCTCTGATAATATATCATTCAGATTGGGCCAGAGCTGCCAGATTTTTTGAAGTTGCAAGTCCCATTATGCCCTATTCTGTTGGTTGGGCTTCTGGCTGACTCTTGCTGAACAAGGGAGACACTTTCCTGATCTGATTGCTCTGTGGGCTAGAGAACTTCCCCCACTCTCCTTTCCTGGGCTGGTGTCAGGTTGCCATCTACGGAGGCCGGAATGTCTGGAGGAACCAGAAAACTCAGTCTCAGCTTTGATGCCAGAGATAAAATCAGTGACCAGGCCCTTAGAGATGAAAAAATGAAAAATCAGGACAAGTTGTTGTCTTTTTTTTTCTTTTGAAAAGTGGATTCTTTTTAAACCTTTTCAGTCGAAAGGCTTGAACTTCATGGATGAGGACTTGTGTTTTCATTTGAATGAGGAACCGACTGTCTGAGCCAGCAGCTGAAGATTCCAAAGAATCATGGTGTCTCCTCTGACAATGGGTCCTTAGAGGGCCCTCTTCTATCCCAGCAGCAAAGGCCCCTCACTGTGATCGTCCGGTGGTGCTGACTTGCCCATGAAACCCTCGGTCCTACACCTTGGAGACTGCCTTCTGTCCAAAGTGTTTGAGACGGGGCCCTGGTTTTATGAACTCAGTGCCTGTCTCTGAAAGACAGCAGATGCAATGAGGCCCCGGATGGAAACAATAAATACCATTCAGATTTCCCGCACGGAGCTTCTTATAGTGGTGCCTTTGTTGAGGGAAACAGGGATTGAAATGCCGTCCCCCACCCTTCCTTTTCCCTCCAGCCCCCTTTCACTGCTAGGATCTCAACCACCTCTGGAAAGCAAAGGTTAAGTATCTGAGGAGAAATCAGTTGACATACCAAAGAGACTCCAGCGAATGTATCACTCACTTGCCAGCAATTCGGTGGGGTGGAGAGCTTCTGGGGAGGGGAATGAATTTTACTTGAAGCCAGAAGAAAAGCAGCCCTGGGAGGGGAGTACTTGCTAGAAATATCCTCCTCTGAGCTGGGATGTTAACAGTGGCACCTTCTGACTTAATGTGGCATCTTTCTTCATCGTTATCAATCTCATGAGAGCTTTCCTGCCATCTGTACCATTTGTGCTTCAGGCTCCCATATGAAAGTCCAATCTGGCAGCATAAATACTGGCTAATGAAGAGTAGGTGTCTGACTGACTGGGAGAGAAGGGATCCTGTCTCAATGATGGGGCAGGATTCATTCATTTGAGGAAAAAACTGCATTTCTATAGCCATTCAAGAAGAAATCCTCTCTCCTTCTCTCTCTTTACCCCCCTTTCCTCCCCTCTCTGATCCTCCTTTCTCATTTTCTTCCTGTGTCATCCTTTGTTAATGGAGTTCATGCAAAAGTCAGCACAAAAATGGTCTTTGCCTAGAATGTTATACCTCAGAGATTAAAAATAGGAACGCGATGTGGACTTGCCGACATGTGGTGGGTTATTTTTTATTTTTTTTCCTCTTCAGTGGGAAAGCTATAACTACATAGATTAGCAAAACTTGTGCAAGAATGGATGTAAAACAGATTTATCTCTGTGTCAGCTTTATCTGATCCATTTGGTCTTGCAGAGTTTCGATGGCCTCCTTTGTTACAATAACCAGCTCTCAAACATCTATATCCTTAGGGTATTAAATGTCAGCCTCCTGATGTACCAGTCGAGGAGAGAGGGTTGACAGTCTGTGGGCTGGGGAAGTTCTCCTTGTGCGCAGGGCAGAGGGGCTGCTTGTGCGTCCAGGCTGGCTGCTGGGATGACCTCCAGAAACTTCCACCACCTCCGCGTGTCACCGTGCAGGGGTGTTGAAGCTTACCACCGCCATTAATATCCTTTTACACAGAATTCAAAAAGATTTCCTGTCACTGACAAGGACAGATTTGTTAGAGGTCTCTCAAGGAAATGGACAATAACTAATTAATTGAGCTCTCCAGGACTTTCCGTGCTGTCGTTCCTCATTTATCTGTTCTCGTTTCTCACCACGCAGGTCCAGCTCTCCTTTTTCTTTCTTTCCTTCCTACCTTCCCCTCTTGTATTATGTCCATCACCCCCATGTTTCCCTTTTGCTTCATGTTCTCCTAGCTCTTTTTTCTTTCTCTTTTATAGAATTTCTACATTAAAAAAAAAAAAAAAAGAAAGAAAGCCAAACTCTAGCAGGGCACGCGTATGTGAAGATTTTTCTAGAAATATGTATCATTTCTTTTGAGTCCAAAAACTGTCTTCTTCCAAGGTTGCAAAGGGCCTCAGAAGTTTCTACTTTGTACTGGATATGCAGATAATCTTTAGTATCCTTGATAAAGAATTACAAACTTTTTGCTAAAAACCTGCAGTGACCATATCTGTGTCTATAACTACATCTGTATGTGTATCTGCATCTATGTCTGTATCTATAATCTCCTATCTGGTTAAATGGAAAATTCATCATAACCTGCAAACAGTTCCATGAGACCCTGAATACCCCGTGTATATGCTGCTTCATCTTTCTTCTTATAATTGGGCTCCTTGGCTCCTTGGTTTAGAGCCGGGCATCAACAAACTCAAGATTTCCTGGTCTCTTTTCAGTCACTCTGTGCACAGAGAGCCTGAATTTCCAATATGCCTGCTCCACCACTTTTGTTTTTGTGTCCATCTATGCAGAGAAGCACCAGGCATGGAGTGGGGTTATTGGAGGTGGCTCAAGATCAAAGAGGCCAGATCTGGGACTGAATCCTGGCTCTGCCACTTTCTTTAAGTTTGTGATCTTTAGCAGTCATTGGACTTCTTGGTTCCTCAGTTTTACCATCTGGAAGGTGGGGATACCAACATCTTGAATCACAGCAGTTTATTGTATGAATCAGATGAAGTAAGCCTGTGAAGGTGTTGGAAACTTGGTGCTGACTTGAGGGTAGCTAAGAGAGGAAGGTTGCTTGGAGGAAAGGACTTTCAGTGCAAAAAGTGGAAAAACTGGGATGGTTGGTCATCCTACTCAGAGCAGTCCGTTCTGCCCACATCCCCCTGCAAAGACCCAACCCAGCTTAAACAATTACCCCAGTGGGTAACGGAACTTTCTCCACAGTTGAAGGAAATCTTTTTTTGTTTGTTTGTTTTTATGTGGATTAATTGCCCTATCTCTTTTCAATCAGTGGACTCTGAACTTTGGAAAATCAGAGTTACTCACTATCTTACTATCTGTCCCCTCAATATCTCAAGGAGTGGCATGAAACTTTAAGCAAAAGTATGAAAATATTTAAAATGAAGCACAGATTCCTTCCTCTGAGTTGGAGCTTGTTCATTCTTCAAGACCTAGTACATTCGTTACCCCATTCATGAGCTTTCGCCCATGAGATCTCTCTCTTCAGCATGATTTGTGCTTTTAGGGGGTAATGTGTTAGGTTATTGCTTTACCTGCAAGTATATTTTTTAAACTCCTTGAAGGCAGCCTGTCTTATATTTTCTGAGTATTCACTGAATGAATGAATCAATGAGAGAATAAATGATTTATAAGTGGGGAAATGAGTCAGAGGGAATAAATGGAGCATGAGAGAGCAAATAAATGCATGAGCAAATTAATGACTTTTCTGTGCTAATTAACAAGCATACATGTCTTTCTAGTCTAGCCCTGTTGTGTATCTCATGTCTAGAATTTTTGACTTGAAATCCTGAATCCCAAGTCCTAGTTCTCAGCCTTAACTACCATCAGTTCAGTTCAGTTGAGTCACTCAATCATGTCTGACTCTTTGCGACCCGATGGATTGCACACGCAAGGCTTCCCTGTCCAGCATGCTGGAGCTTGTTCAGATTCATGTCCATCAAGTCGGTGATGCCATCCAACCATCTCATCCTCTGTCGTCCCCTTCTTCTCCTGCCTTCAGTCTTTCCCAGCATCAGGGTCTTTTCCAATGAGTCATTTCATAGCTGCCATAACAAATTCTTAATACTCAAAATGAGCCAGCTTACCTTGGGGGCACCACTCACTGTTTGATACACTGGGAGAATACAGCTTATTTTTTTTCTTTAAAATTTTAAAGATTAATTTAAAAATGAGAGTAAAACCTTCGTGTGGCAAATAGAAAAAAACGTTCAAAGTACACATGAATCTAAAATGAAAAGTAAATATCTGTCTTTACCATTTCCTTTTTCTAAAGGAAAGAAATACCCCCACCCCCCATTTCATTCCTCTGAAATTAAAGTTTCTTCTTTTGGTTTTGTTGGTGGATACAGTTGAAATTCTAAATAAAATAAATTTATGTTTTTGGTATATCAGGATCTGAGCATGTAATCTGACATCCTGTTATGGAAATTGAGGTGTTAGTCATTTTCAGCATTGTCCATCTTTCTTTCTCTGCTTCCTGAGATTCAGTAATTCTAATGGTTAGCTTCATGCCTTTACAGATTCACCCTTATCTGTTTGTCTTTTACATTGAGTCATTGTGCATATGATATTTCCACTATATAGTCCACTTACATTTATTTTTACAACTCCCCTCTGCTCCTGAATTTTGTTGTATTTATTTTTATGTTATTAAGTTTTGCAACATTTGCATTCTGTCCTGTCATTTTTAATTGTATTTAGTGGTGCTTTTTGCATAGGTTCATTCTAAATATTAACCAAATAATGACAGAACTCAACCAAGTGAGGTGACTGGATCCAAAGAGAAGGAAATAAAATGCTAAGTCATTTGCAAGAGATCCTGAGTCAAGGGCTTAGGGGTTTTTCTCTTGATTTCTTCAGAGCTCTCTTTGCTCCTGGGTCATGCTTAGCTATATATATACTTTTTTCAGGTATTTCTCATATCTTGTTTTCTTCTTACGTTTTTGTTTTACTGGAGCACCTCATTGAAACTTTTTTTTTTTGGCATGTCTGAGAATTTTTGTGTGTATGTGTGTACTTGTTTGTTTTGTTTTGGTTGTTTGTTGTTAGAATATTTTTATTTTTATTGCACTTTTGCCTGATAGTTTGGCTGGGTATATATTTCTAATGTCAAACATTTCTCTCAGTACTTTGATGGTATTGCTATTGAGATATATGCTGTCATTCTGATCTTATTACTTTGTAGGTAACCTCTCTTCCCTAGGATAATTTTTAGGATTTTTATCTTTGCCCTTGGAGTTCTGAAATTTTATGGAAGTTTGTTCAGATGTATGCTGTTTCTATTCACTTTGCTTTTATCTTGGCAGGTCTTTTCATTATAAAGAGATATCTCTTTGCTTACCTCTGGAACTTCCTCTCTCTCCCCTCATTCCTGTTATTTCTTTGTTATCTTCTTCTCTTTGTTGTCTCAATTTTTGCTTCTAGGCATCATATTAGATATATGTTGACTTCCTGGCTCTGTCATCCATCATCTTGTATTTTCTCTTTTCATTTTTATTCTTAATAGAAAATGTTTTCTCCAGTCTTTAACCTTATCCATTGTAATGATCTATTCTATACATTGCTTTAAAAAATATTTTGGTAATCATATTTTTAATTTTCAGGGATTTTTTTCTTGTACTCTGATTGCTTTTATAGCACAGCAGTAATTACACTTAAGTATTTTTTTAATTTATTTTTGTGTTTTTAAAAGAGGTACAAACTTCCAGTTATAATCACTAATTTATTTTGATGTATATTCAACATCCACTAAAATATCTCTGAAGACATGTATTAGAATATTTAAAATTAGTTTCACTTTTTTTAATCATTTCTATTTCTTTTGGTGTCATATTGGCTTCATCCTTTTAATTAAAACTGATCTTCTCAGATGTCTTTTGATCTTAATGATAAATGAAGGAGAAGTTTGATTCATGTGGGTACCACGTATGAAGTTTTCTTTGCAGGTTTTAAAAGTCTGTGTCCTTGGTAGGCTTCTCTCCTGACTGGGATGTCTTACTCTGCTGCTGCTGCTAAGTCGCTTCAGTCGTGTCCGACTCTGTGCGACCCATAGACGGCAACCCACCAGGCTTCCCCTTCCCTGGGATTCTCCAGGCAAGAACACTGGAGTGGGTTGCCATTTCCTTCTCCAAAGCATGAAAGTGAAGTCGCTCAGTCGTGTCTGACTCTTCGTGACCCCATGGACTGCAGCCTACCAGGCTCCTCTGCCCATGGGATTTTTTTCCAGGCAAGAGTAATGGAGTGGGCTGCTATTGCCTTCTCCATGTCTTACTCTGGGCACCTATAAAAGTAAATGAGTGGACAGATTTTCCCATATGTTCCATAAGCAAGTAAAGTACATGTTCCCACAATTTCTAGGGAAATTTCTGTGAACTTTATCTGAGGTTAGAGAACTCTAGTTTATTTTGTGCTTAAATGGAGCTAAGACCTTCCCCTACCTGGTCTAATGTGGAAGTTGACAGTGATTTATTTTTCAAACTCTTTCAGGTTTCTTATACTAACTCACTCCCTTTCCCAGTCGCATCCCCATTATTCATAGAGAGAAGTTTTCATGCTTCATCCTGGGGGCATAACATTTTGCTGCCAGTCTCTTAACGCTCTGTAAGCCTGGGGACAGAACAAAGGTCTGATTAACACTGTGATTCCTGTTATCATTTTGTAGTTTATTGCCCTGATGATGAACCCTCTGCTTATTCAGACTCTGTTGCACCTTAAGGGTGCTTTGATTGTCTTTGGACTGTGATTTTCCCAACTGCTATTCTTTATTGATCTTATCCTAGCAGCTGTACAATTTGCAAGTGTTCTTCAATATTTCTGTGACAGCTAGCTCACTTTCTTGTATTTGATTTGATCAAGACAAAATTTTTTTTCTATCATATCAATATATAAGTATGAACCCAGTTGATGGAGAGGTGGTGTGTGTGGTGTATCAGCTAGAAATAGAAGGTGGAATAGAATAGAATTACTGAAAAAGACATGTATAATGGTGGGGTGACTGATTTGCTTGAAGTATTTTTTTTTTTTTTTTAATTTATTTGGCTGCACTGAGGCTTTGTTGCGGCACATGGCATCTTTAGTTACAGCATGAAAACTCTTAGTTGCTGCATGTGGAATCTAGTTCCCTGACCAGGGATTGAACCCAGGTCCCCTGAATCGGGAGCATGGAGTCTTAGCCACTGGACCACCGGGAAGTCTCTCCTCTATGTTTCTTTAAATCACCTTTTTCCCTTGGCCAAACACAGGTTCTTCATTTCTCTGTCGGCCTGTCCTCTTCTGCCATCTCACAAGCCCAGATGCCTTAGCACTTTCTCTCTGAAGCTTCCTTTGACTTCTGTAGCTCAGTTCAGTTCAGTGGCTCAGTCATGTCTGACTCTTTGCGACCAGATGGACTGAAGCACACTAGGCCTCCCTGTCCATCACCAGTTCCCGGAGCTTGCTCAAATTCATGTCCATTGAGTTGGTGATGCCATCCAACTATCTCATCGTCTGTCGTCCCCTTCTCCTCCCACCTTCAATCTTTCCCAGCATCAGGGTCTTTTCCAATGAGTCAGTTCTTTGTATCAGGTGGCCAGAGTATTAGAGCTTCAACTTCTCTAGCTCACCTACAGTCTTTGTTTCTGGAACTCTAGAAGCACCTCAAGTGATGGCCAGAGAGGTAAACACATCAGACGTTTTTACAGCTTTTGTCTGTCTTCTACAATAAACTGATGGTAAAACCCCTCAGGACTGGATCATGTATCTTTGTTCTTGTGTATTTATGAAAGTGTGTGTACACTGGTAAGTGGAGTAGGATTTAGTGAGTAAAAAGGTGTGGTCTGCCAGACCCACAGGGCATGGTTGCCAAACACTTACTTAACTGATGAGGTTAAAGGAAATAAAAGTCTACTCACTTAAGAAGCTGGATCATCAAAAAAGCAAGAGAGTTCCAGAAAAACATCTATTTCTACTCTATTCACTATGCCAAAGCCTTTGACGGTGTGAATCATAATAAACTGTGGAAAATTCTTAAAGAGATAGGAATACCAGGCCACCTGACCTGCCTCTTGAGAAATCTGTATGCAGGTCAGGAAGCAACAGTTAGAACTGGACATGGAACAATGGACTGGTTCCAAATAGAAAAAGGAGTACGTCAAGGCTGTATATTGCTTACTTAACACATATGCAGAGTACACCATGAGAAATGCTAGGCTGGATGAAGCCCAAGCTGAAATCAAGATTGCTGGAAGAAATATCAATAACCTTGGATATGCAGATGACACCACCCTTATGGCAGAAAGTGAAGAAGAACTAAAGAGCCTCTTGATGAAAGTGAAAGAGGAGAGTCAAAAAGTTGGCTTAAAGCTCAACATTCAGAAAACTAAGATCATTGCATCTGGTCCCATCACTTCATGTCAAATAGATGGGGAAACAGTGGAAGCAGTGACAGATATTATTTTTTTGGGCTCCAAAATTGCTGCAGATGGTGACTGCAGCCATGAAATTAGAAGACACTTGCTCCTTGGAAGCAAAGTTATGACCAACCTAGATAGCATATTAAAAAGCAGAGACATTAACTTTGCCAACAGAGGTCCATCTAGTCAAGGCTATGGTATTTCCAGTAGTCATGTATGGGTGTGAGAGTGGACTGTGAAGAAAGCTGAGCACCGAAGAATTGATGCTTTTGAACTGTGGTGTTGGAGAAGACTCTTGAGAGTCCCTTGGACTGCAAGGAGATCCAACCAGTCCTTCCTAAAGGAGATCAGTCCTGGGTGTTCACTGGAAGGACTGATGTTGAAGCTGAAACTCCAATATTTTGGCCACCTGATGCGGAGAACTGACTCATTTGAAAAGACCCTGATGCTGGGAAAGATTGAGGGCAGGTGGAGAAGGGGACAACAGAGGATGAGATGGTTGGATGGCATCACTGACTCAATTGACATGAGTTTGGGTAAGCTCTGGGAGTTGGTGATGGACAGGGAGGCCTGGCATGCTGCAGTCCAGATCAGATCAGATCAGACAGTCGTGTCCGACTCTGTGACCCCATGAATCGCAGCACGCCAGGCCTCCCTGTCCATCACCAACTCCCGAAGTTCACTCAGACTCACGTCCATCGAGTCAGTGATGCCATCCAGCCACCTCATCCTCTGTCATCCCCTTCTCCTCCTGCCCCCAATCCCTCCCAGCATCAGAGTCTTTTCCAATGAGTCAACTCTTCGCATGAGGTGGCCAAAGTACTGGAGTTTCAGCTTTAGCATCATTCCTTCCAAAGAAATCCCAGGGCTGATCTCCTTCAGAATGGACTGGTTGGATCTCCTTGCAGTCCAAGGGACTCTCAAGAGTCTTCTCCAACACCACAGTTCAAAAGCATCAATTCTTTGGCGCTCAGCCTTCTTCACAGTCCAACTCTCACATCCATACGTGACCACAGGAAAAACCATAGCCTTGACTAGATGAACCTTTGTTGGCAAAGTAATTTCTCTGCTTTTGAATATGCTATCTAGGTTGGTCATAACTTTCCTTCCAAGGAGCAAGCGTCTTTTAATTTCATGGCTGCAGTCACCATCTGCAGTGATTTTGGAGCCCCCCAAAATAAAGTCTGACACTGTTTCCACTGTTTCCCCATCTATTTCCCATGAAGTGATGGGATCAGATGCCATGATCTTCATTTTCTGAATGTTGAGCTTTAAGCCAACCTTTCCACTCTCCACTTTCACCTTCATCAAGAGGCTTTTTAGTTCCTCTTCACTTTCTGCTGTAAGGATGGTGTCATCTGCATATCTGAGGTTATTGATATTTCTCCCGGCAATTTTGATTCCAGCTTGTGTTTCTTCCAGTCCAGCATTTCTCATGATGTACTCTGCATATAAGTTAAATAAAAAGGGTGACAATATACAGCCTTGACGTACTCCTTTTCCTATTTGGAACCAGTCTGTTGTTCCATGTCCAGTTCTAGCTGTTGCTTCCTGACCTGCATACAAATTTCTCAAGAGGCGGATCAGGTGGTCTGATATTCCCATCTCTTGAAGAATTTTCCACAGTTTATTGTGATCCACACAGTCAAAGGCTTTGGCATAGTCAATAAAGCAGAAATAGATGTTTTTCTGGAACTCTCTTGCTTTTTCCATGATCCAGCAGATGTTGGCAATTTGATGTCTGGTTCCTCTGCCTTTTCTAAAACCAGCTTGAACATCAGGAAGTTCATGGTTCACATATTGCTGAAGCCTGGCTTGGAGAATTTTGAGCATTACTTTACTGGCGTGTGAGATGAGTGCAATTGTGTGGTAGTTTGAGCACTCTTTGGCATTGCCTTTCTTTGGGATTGGAATGAAAACTGACCTCTTCCAGTCCTGTGGCCACTGCTGAGTTTTCCAAATTTGCTGGCATATTGAGTGCAGCACTTTCACAGCATCATCTTTCAGGATTTGGAATAGCTCCACTGGAATTCCATCACCTCCACTAGCTTTGTTCGTAGTGATGCTTTCTAAGGCCCACTTGACTTCACATTCCAGGATGTCTGGCTCTAGGTCAGTGATCACACCATTGTGATTATCTGGGTCGTGAAGATCTTTTTTGTACAGTTGTTCTGTGTATTCTTGCCACCTCTTCTTAATATCTTCTGCTTCTGTTAGGTCCATACCATTTCTGTCCTTTATCGAGCCCATCTTTGCATGAAATGTTCCTTTGGTATTTCTGATTTTCTTGAAGAGATCCCTAGTCTTTCCCGTTCTGTTGTTTTCCTCTATTTCTTTGCATTGATCGCTGAAGAAGGCTTTCTTATGTCTTCTTGCTGTTCTTTGGAACTCTGCATTTAGATGTTTATATCTTTCCTTTTCTCCTTTGCTTTTTGCTTCTCTTCTTTTCACAGCTATTTGTAAGGCCTCCCCAGACTGCCATTTTGCTTTTTTACATTTCTTTTCCATGGGGATGGTCTTGATCTCTGTCTCCTGTACAATGTCATGAACCTCATTTCATAGCTTATCAGGCACTCTATCTATCAGATCTAGGCCCTATCTATTTCTCACTTCCACTGTATAATCATAAGGGATTTGATTTAGGTCATATCTGAATGGTCTAGTGGTTTTCCCTACTTTCTTCAATTTATGTCTGAATTTGGCAATAAGGAGTTCATGGTCTGAGCCACAGTTAGCTCCTGGTCTTGTTTTTGCTGACTGTATAGAGCTTCTCCATCTTTGGCTGCAAAGAATATAATCAATCTGATTTCGGTGTTGACCATCTGGTGATGTCCATGTGCTGCAGTCCATGGGGTCTCAAAGAGTCAGACACGACTGAGTAACTGAACTGAAATGAACTCTTAAGAAGCTTGCCTATGCATTATTTCTCTTTGATAACGTGACTTAGGAATGTGCTAGAACTGTTCTACAGAAACCTTGATAAAAACAGGTTTTTTTAGTTTCGATGATATTTTTTAACATGTAAAAATATCCCATTATGTGCCTGAGAGGTTAGGCTTATAATACCTAATTAGGGGTCTCCCTCCCTTCCCCATTTCCCCTTTCTCCTGTTCCCTCACAGATTTGATTTCCCATATTCATGAAGTCCAACATCTCTGTGATCTTATTCTTTTCTTTCTTGCCCAAGGAAGGTTGAAATATTAATTGCTGCATCAAACATTTTCAGATTTCATTTTCTCCCCTCATTCTAAGGGCTGCCTACCTCCTGCTCGACTTCTGTCTATTCTGACAATTGTCTGAGAGATAAATAACTGTTAAGTCTCTGCATGTAATCTATAAAATATATTCAAATTCACGTATTCAAACGATCCTTTGTTTAATCTCTAAAATGACTGTCCTAGAGGCTCGCTAGTGAACTTCAACTGGAGACATTGTTTTCCACCCACTCCTATTCCTGTGAAATACATTAGTGTTAGAAAAGGAATAGAGCAGGTGAAGCAGGTCTTCAAAGCCTCTGACAGCTAGAAAGTTTGCAGGGTTACAGTACGATATGCTGGTTTAAGTCAGTAAACCTTGGCTATTGAAGGAAAACCAGAAAAATGATAATGAAATTGGTTGTTTGGTGCTAGAAGAGGCATCGTTTGTAAACTCTGTTTGGCATACCATTGCTCTCAGATAAAGAGAAAAATTCTTAATTCCAGTCATTGTTTAATGGTCTTACTCCAAAGAAAGGGTGTGAGGGCTGAGTGATCATATTAGCATCAGGGCATCCATTTCTTATCACTTGGCTGAGTGGTATTTCGTTTCATACCATCTAGTTCATTCTACTCCTCTAACCCTGTCTCCAGCCTCCAATCCTGGTGGGTCAGAGACCCCGCCACTTTCCTCGTGGAGTGTTTTGTTCATTCTCACTTCCGTGCCTTTCTTCCGGCCATTCTCTTACCTGGCTTGCCTTCCTTAGTTTCCATCTCTAAAGCTACTTTTCCAGTGAGCGAGTAACTTTTCCACGCTATCTCTCAAAATCAAAGAACTAAATGATTTCTTACTGAGGTCCTACTAAGTTCCTTTTATTCTGTTAGCTGTGTCAGATATGGAGAAAGATGTATAATTAACATTTAGTTAGCACCTAACTATGTGCCTGGCACTGGACAAGACCATTTGCATGGAGCATTATCTGAGTCAACTCTTGCATCTTACAATTTCTAGTTTGTAGATAAAGAAACAGACTAGGAAATTATGCACTTAATAAATGGAAGAACTAAACCCGTATCTGCCAATGTGAGTTGCTCAGTTATGTCCAACTCTTTGTGACCCCATGGACTATAGTCCGCTAGGCTCCTCTGTCCATGGAATTCTCCAGGCAAGAATACTGGAGTGGGTTACCATTTCCTTCTCCAGGGGATCTTCCTGACCCAGGGATCGAACCTGGGTCTTCTGCATTGCAGGCAGATTCTTTATCGTCTGAGCTACCAGGGAAGCCCAAAACACTCATTGTGGGGAGCGAGCTCCGCCCGTGGCAAAGGTCATGAGGAAGGAGGCTTGACATACGCAAAGGCGGGATCAAGCCTCAGGAGTCTCCCTGGAAATTCTCAAGCAATCTACCCCCAAAACCAGAGTCTGCCTACTTTCTGCTTTGTGCTGTCACCTACACCTCTGACTTTACGGGGGGCTGCCCCCCACTACCTCTCTCTGAAAAAAGAGTTAGCTTACAGCTCCAGTTAATAATTCTTGGGTGTGACCGTGTTTCAACCTACAAACTCCTTTGGAAGTCCTCTAGCCTGCCTGAATAGGTTTTTTCCGGCAACATGTGATTGTTCAGAGCCTCCCAACTGTGAGAGGCAGGAGATGTTCTAAACTGTCTAAACACAGATTCCTTTGAGTAGTTAAAAGATTGATTAGAAATTGTATTGGTGAAGGGTTTTTCACTTGTTGGGCCAATGTTTGCTGCTAAGTCTCCATACCCCTTACCTACTGTGTCCTTGGCGGTGTACTGATTGATATAATGGGTGTATAGAAATGTAAGCAGTTGCCTCAATGTTTGTAATCTTGGACCCTTGAGTTAATTCTTTTCTTGATTGAGCCCACCTCACCTCTGCCCTATAGGAATGCAACTTTCTCCAATGCTTTTTGGAGGCTGGCGCCTGACTTTAGAATAATCACCTTTAGAGAAAAATAAGTTTCTTAAAATGTTAACAGGCTTCCTGGCCAGAAGATGATGTAAATCACCTAAACTTTTGCATATGATAAGTTTGAAAGCCTGACTTCGATAAGGATCAGGAACTGCTGTCTTTGCATGCCTCTACCCCTTCCCCCCATTATCCTCTATGCACAACTTAAGGTATAAAACTGCTTTGGAAAATAAAGTATGTCCTTTTGTTCACCGGAATTTGGTCTCCCCATGTCGTTCTTTCTTTCACCTTCTAGCTGAACTTTTCCTCTGAGGCAGGGAAGCTCGTCAAGCCTACTAATTTTGCCTGGGCTTCTAAGATCTGACCGGGGAGGCCTTAGTGTCTCCTCTCCTTCGGGAGAACGGGAGGACGCCTGCGGCCTTCGTAGGTGACGTAAATTCCCTGCTTTGGAATTTTATTCAGCCTCTTTTCTTCACTGAATTTCTTCACTGAGCTATCCTTATTTCACCACTCTTTATATCCTTAATAAACGTTTAATTAAGCAGTTGTTTCCTGATCCTCCCCAACGCCGTCCCCGCTTCGAATTCCCTGGATCAGCTGGGGCTGGTCCCCGGCAACTCATGTCTACTTAGCTCTAAATATCATATGCTTTTCATTTTGCTATGATGTCCATGCCCATAGATTCATAATTTACTTGGGGTACAAGATAGGGATATGTGGAGAATCTGAAAATATTACAATCTTGAAGTTGGGAGTGTTTTTTGACATCTTATATTTCAGCCCTCTCCTGGATACTGAATAGTCTGTAAATATTTTAAGAATGGAAAAAAAAAAAAAAAAAGCTTCTATCAGAAAACCTTCAGTGTCAGAGATTTCCTATCGGTCATGTTGGATGAATTAGATCAGATCAGTCACTCAGTCATGTCCGACTCTTTGTGACCCCATGAATCCCAGCACGCCAGGCCTCCCTGTCCATCACCAACTGCTGGAGTTCACTCAGACTCACGTCCATCGAGTCAGTGATGCCATCCAGCCATCTCATCCTCTGTCGTCCCCTTCTCCTCTTGCCCCCAATCCCTCCCAGCATCAGAGCCTTTTCCAATGAGTCAACTCTTCGCATGAGGTGGCCAAAGTACTGGAGTTTCAGCTTTAGCATCATTCCTTCCAAAGAAATCCCAGGGCTGATCTCCTTCAGAATGGACTGGTTGGATCTCCTTGCAGTCCAAGGGACTCCCAAGAGTCTTCTCCAACACCACAGTTCAAAAGCATCAATTCTTTGGCGCTCAGCCTTCTTCACAGTCCAACTCTCACATCCATACATGACCACTGGAAAAACCATAGCCTTGACTAGACGAACCTTTGTTGGCAAAGTAATGTCCCTGCTTTTGAATATGCTATCTAGGTTGGTCATAACTTTTCTTTCAAGGAGTAAGCGTCTTTTAATTTCATGGCTGCAGTCACCATCTACAGTGATTTTGGAGCCCAGAAAAATAAAGTCTGACACTGTTTCCCCATCTATTTCCCATGAAGTGATGGGATCAGATGCCATGATCTTCGTTTTCTGAATGTTGAGTTTTAAGCCGACTTTTTCACTCTCCTCTTTCACTTTCATCAAGAGGCTTTTTAGTTCCTCTTCACTTTCTGCCATAAGGGTGGTGTCATCTGCATATCTGAGGTTATTGAGATTTCTCCCAGCAGTTTTGATTCTAGCTTGTGTTTCTTCCAGTCCAGCGTTTCTCATGATGTACTCTGCATATAAGTTAAATAAACAGGGTGACAATATACAGCCTTGACGTACTCCTTTTCCTATTTGGAACCAGTCTGTTGTTCCATGTCCAGTTCTAGCTGTTGCTTCCTGACCTGCATACAAATTTCTCAAGAGGCAGATCGGGTGGTTTGGTATTCCCATCTCTTGAAGAATTTTCCACAGTTTATTGTGATCCACACAGTCAAAGGCTTTGGCATAGTCAATAAAGCAGAAATAGATGTTTTTCTGGAACTCTCTTGCTTTTTCCATGATCCAGCGGATGTTGGCAATTTGATCTCTCGTTACTCTGCCTTTCCTAAAACCAGCTTGAACATCAGGAAGTTCACGGTTCACATATTGCTGAAGCCTGGCTTGGAGAATTTTGAGCATTACTTTACTAGCGTGTGAGATGAGTGCAATTGTGTGGTAGTTTGAGCACTCTTTGGCATTGCCTTTCTTTGGGATTGGAATGAAAACTGACCTCTTCCAGTCCTGTGGCCACTGCTGAGTTTTCCAAATTTGCTGGCATATTGAGTGCAGCACTTTCACAGCATCATCTTTCAGGATTTGGAATAGCTCCACTGGAATTCCATCACCTCCACTAGCTTTGTTCGTAGTGATGCTTTCTAAGGCCCACTTGACTTCACATTCCAGGATGTCTGGCTCTAGGTCAGTGATCACACCATCGTGATTATCTGGGTCATTAAGATCTTTTTTGTACAGTTGTTCTGTGTATTCTTGCCACCTCTTCTTAATATCTTCTGCTTCTGTTAGGTCCATACCATTTCTGTCCTTTATCGAGCCCATCTTTGCATGAAATGTTCCTTTGGTATTTCTGATTTTCTTGAAGATATCCCTAGTCTTTCCCATTCTGTTGTTTTCCTCTATTTCTTTGCATTGATTGCTGAAGAAGGCTTTCTTATCTCTTTGGACCTGGGTAAAACACCTTAAATTTGTTTCCATTGAGTGCCTTATTGTCAGTGTTGGCTTTTTTCCAACTAGTTCAGAAAATTTTGTAATGTTGTTTCGTCATTTAATATTTTTTTCCTCTGATATGTTTTGATCAGAGTGCCATAATTATTACCATCCTGCCATTAACAGAAATGTCCTAGGGATGGACCTGTGAGCACACTGTCAGAGCTCTCTTTGCTAGTTTACAACTATGCAATGATTGGCATCCTTTAGGTGTGGTCATCGGATTATCTAGAAAGTTCATCAGGATTATTATTGCTCTTAAATTTTTGGTGTGGGGAGACTTTATGAAGTATTTAATGGATGCAGAAGCATTGCATTTGCTCCATCTTACCTTTGTAAAATTCCCAAACAGAAGGAAATAAGTCACCTGGTGTGATTTGTTCTTGCCGAGCTGGCATCATAGCATCTTTCTATTTCTTTCCAAGTCTGCAGAAACTGCCTATTTGCTAATCTGTTCTAGAATTTGCCCTGAAATGATACAGATGACTGGTGACATCCCAATTCTTGCAATTTTGAAAAATTGAGACGCTTTGTGAAAGAACATGAGACAGTTACCTGGTTACAGTCTATAATGAGGCGCCTTGTTTGACGTAGAGCAGATGTACTCGTTGGAGAGCAGAAGGACATGATGTAATCAAGAAAGTCTTCATTAGAAAGATAGACTCTGGAGCATGGTTAGACTTGAGTCACAGTGGGAAAAGATGAAGTCAGTCAGTCAGTTCAGTCGCTCAGTCGTGTCTGACCCTTTGCGACCCCATGAATCACAGCATGCCAGGCTTCCCTGTCCATCACCAACTCCCGAAGTTCACTCAGACTCACGTCCATCGAGTCACTGATGCCATCCAGCCATCTCATCCTCTGTCGTCCCCTTCTCCTCCTGCCCCCAATCCCTCCCAGCATCAGAGCCTTTTCCAATGAGTCAACTCTTCTCATGAGGTGGCCAAAGTACTGGAGTTTCAGCTTTAGCATCATTCCTTCCAAAGAAATCCCAGGGCTGATCTCCTTCAGAATGGACTGGTTGGATCTCCTTGCAGTCCAAGGGACTCTCAAGAGTCTTCTCCAACACCACAGTTCAAAAGCATCAATTCTTCGGCACTCAGCTTTCTTCACAGTCCAACTCTCACATCCATACATGACCACAGGAAAAACCATAGCCTTGACTAGACAGACCTTTGTTGGCAAAGTAATGTCTCTGCTTTTGAATATGCTATCTAGGTTGGTCATAACTTTTCTTTCAAGGAGTAAGCGTCTTTTAATTTCATGGCTGCAGTCACCATCTGTAGTGATTTTGGAGCCCAGAAAAATAAAGTCTGACACTGTTTCCACTGTTTCCCCATCTATTTCCCATGAAGTGATGGGACCAGATGCTATGATCTTCACTTTCTGAATGTTGAGCTTTAAGCCAACTTTTTGACTCTCCTCTTTCAGTTTCATCAAGAGGCTTTTGAGTTCCTCTTCACTTTCTGCCATAAGGGTGGTGTCATCTGCATATCTGAGGTTATTGATTTTTCTCCCAGTAATCTTGATTCCAGCTTGTGCTTCTTCCAGCCCAGCGTTTCTCATAATGTACTCTGCATAGAAGTTAAATAAGCAGGGTGACAATATACAGCCTTGACATACTCCTTTTCCTATTTGGAACCAGTCTGTTGTTCCATGTCCAGTTCTAACCGTTGTTTCCTGACCTTGGATACCTTGATTGGATACCTTGATTTTGGATGTCTATCCTTGAGAACTCTGAGGGAATATATCTTGTTGTTTTAAGTCACCCAGCTTGTGGTAATCTGTCATGGTAGCACTAGGAGGCTAACATACCCGCTTCTGGTTTCTCTTCCCCATCTTGCTTTTTGTCTCAGGATGTCACTTCTTCTGGCATTCTTACCCATGTCTACACCACCTTGTATAGTCTTCATTGGATGTAGCCTTTGATAATTCTCTCAAAGAATTTTCCACAGTTTATTGTGATCCACACAGTCAAAGGCTTTGAGAAGATGAAAGAAAATTTCAAATGATGGGGGTACAGTATGGACAGAAGTATAAGGTCTAAGAGATGAATGAATGTGGTATGTTTGTGGACCCAAAAGACATTGATTTGGCTGCAGTGTGTGCGTACATCCCAGGGGTTATCAAGATTGCAGTGGAACAGGCAGGGTGAGGCTTGCTTGTAGGATAGTCTGGAAGGTGATGCAGAGAAACTTGGCTCTAAATGATGTGTAGGATAAAAGGCTTTGGAGATTTTTAAGTGGAGGAGTAACCTGGCAAGAGCAACATGGGAAGAAGCTGATCCTGAGTTCAGGAATGCATAATGTGGAAGAACTGCTGGAATCTAGGGGGTTTAATTGGAATTGACACAGCAATCCCAGGATAAGGGCGGGTTTGCTACAGGGATATTGGAACTGAATAGCCATAGACATGAGAGTCATTTCAATAGGAAATAAGTCAGATTGAATGTGTGATGGTTAATTTTAAGTGTCAGCTTAATTAGGCCATGGGATGCCTAAATATCTAGTTAAACATCAATTCTGGATGTGTCCATGAGGTTGTTTACAAAAAGATTCGCATTTGAAGCTGTGGAAGCAGTTCAGATTGCCTTCCCCAATATGGATGGGTATCATCCAATCCACCGAGGGCCAGAATAGAACCAAAAACCTTTCTGCAGAGAAAGGCAGAATTATCTGTCTACCTAACTGATTGACTTGGAACATTAGTCTTCTACCTTTGGATAACCAGCAATCCTGGTTCTAGGCCTTTAGATTTGAAGCAGAACTGGCTTGCAAATGGCAGATTGCAGAATTTCTTGGCCTCCATAATCACATGAGCCAATTCCTCAGAATCACTCTCTCTCACAGAGAGAGGTCATCTCTTAGACCTTATACTTTTGCCCATATTTTACCCCCATCATTTGGAATTTTCTTTCATCTTCTCCCACTGTGACTCAAGTCTAACCATGCTCCAGAGTCTACCTTTCTAATGAAGACTTTCTTGATTACATCATGCCCTTCTGCTCTCCCACAAGTACATCTGCTCTATCTTTATTTCTCTCTGTCTTCTGTCTATGTCTCTCTGTCTCTTTAAATATCCTATTGATTCTGTGTTTCTAGAGAGCCCAATAGAGGATTCTTGACTAGCTCAGTGATGGAATGAGGAGGTGAGGAATTAAAGAGGGCAGTGAATCAAAGACAGGTATATCAGGGTGGGCATGTATACTTTGGCTGCAAAACTGTATTAATTAGAAATGAAATCCTTTTATAGAACATGACTTTCAGAGGCATTCTAAACACTCCTCTGCCAAAACTTACATTTGGAGGTGAATTCATTGTAGGTATCTCTTTAAATACAAAATAGAGGGGCAGCAAAATAACCTCCCACCCCAGATCTTTACAGAAAATAAGAGGCCCTGTAACTATTGAGGAAAAATACATTCACCTTCAAATTATATTGTTTTAGAGGTTAAAAGTATATAATTTCCTCAGGAACACATTGCGATTCAGCCTGCTGGGAGGCTATTGCTCAATTACTCCCAGCAGTGGTGAAGGTGCCTGCAATTCCTCCAGCTCTGCTTACGCTGGTGGGAGCAGAGGCCTGGCCCAGGCCATGGGCGTACAGGGCAGATTCAGGCCTGAGCAGGCACACGGTCCTGCCCCCTGGGCTGTGGTCCCTCTGCCCTGATGTGTCAAGAGCCTGCCTAATGGCAGGTTGCCCGCACAGGTGGCCCTGGCCTCTGTTCTCCCTGCCTGTTAGCTAATTTGTCTGGCTGGCATAGCTCCGAGCACGTTTGTGCTGCAGGCTCCATCCCCCGGGTGTGACTGAGCGGAAAGATTCGTGTAGTTTTCTTGTCTCCACAGAAAGAGGCCAAGTCTGAGCTCGGCCAGTTGGAGTGGCCAGGGTGACCACCAGAGGTGACCCTGCCCTGTGATTGTAGACTCTGTCACCTTTGAGCTGCAGAGGTCTCGCTGAGCAGGATGGGCTGCTGAGAGCTCAGTAAGCAGGTCAAGGCCTGATGCCTGAGAATGCATCTTATTAGGGATGCAGTTGCTCGTTCTGGGTCTCTGGGAGGGGCTGTGGCCACCTTGAATTTTTGTTACTTTAATGATTTAACATCTGATGTCACCAGTGGTGTCTGATGAGATGCGAGGAGTCATCAGACATGTATACATCGGCGTACATTGATAATAATGGAGATACACTGCTTTTCTGTATTTTTTTTTTCCACGTGCACAATTCTGGTAGTCTGCAAAAACAGAATTGTCAAAACCCACTGAAGAATTTTCTGTCTTTCTTCCCACTGCTCTCCTTAATGCTGTCAATTCGAATGTCAGTTGGCATGAGGAGGAAACAGTCCTGGGCCCAGGCAGAGGAAGGAGATGAGAGTGAGCTGGTATCTTCAGAAAGTAGCAAGAAGAAGGAGCTAATCCAGCAGGAAAGTGGGAGTGGGTGCGGGGGTCTGGGAAGCCTTCATTCTCTCACATCCTCCCTCTCATGACATCAATGCTCCCACCGCAACCCTTGAAAGGTTGCTCGTTAAGACTCCCAAGAAGGTGCCACCAAACAGACCCACTGTAGTCATTTCAGAGGTTGATGCTGGTCTGCAGGTGGAGGTTTTGGAAAAGGATCACTGGCTCACGTTAAAGATTTATAAACAGGCCCCCAGTGTCAGTCAAAGGCAGAGTATTAAGGAAAGGGAAATGCTAGAATCTTTGACTCCTCAAAGAGAGTTGGTAGCTTTTCTAGCTCTCCCTCCTTTCTGTCTCAGCATCTGTCCTGGTAACAAGGAGAGTTTGGAAATTGTTTTTTAGCAAATGCATTAGAGGGAAGGTTGAAGGGAAGTGACACATTGACAAGTGACTGAGGGAGCAAACCTGGAGAAGGATGCTTAAAAAAAAAGGCTGCTGAAAAGGAGGGCTCCCCAGATCCCTTCAAGGTGTGATTGCAGGTGTGCAGTTGACCCACGTAAACTGGAAGCTCAGAGGATGCGGCAGGATGTCTTCCTCCCTTTGAGGAACCAACAGACCTTCACAGAGCCCTGTAGCAGATGCAGTAGCCCCCGCCCAGATTATGCAGGCTGGGTCTGACCTGTTGCCTGGTGCTCTCCATCTGCAGTTCGCTTTATGCATCTCTATCCTTCACCTTCATGCAGATTTCCTACAGTCTCTCACCATCATCATTGTCATCATCATAGTAGCAGCTAGCATGTAGTGATGCTCATTCTGTGCCAGGTATTATACACAGGAATTGTTTTTTTTCCTACCAAGTAAGCCTGTGAGGTCATTACTATTATTATTTCCATTTTACAGAAGGGGAACATTGAGACTTAAGAAATTAAGTGCTTCATTCATGTCACATATCCAGTAAGTCATGGGTTCAACTCAGGAAGCCTGTCCTGTCTCTAGAGCCTCTGTGCTGTAAATGGATAGATGGATGGATGAATGGAAGGAAGGATGAACACTTTCCAGTAGGCTCTGCAGCAGTGTTCTCTTTGCCCTGATTTCAAAATTTCCAGAATCCATGGGGGTGGGCTAGGGCAAACATCCTCTGAGATCCCCCAGAAATTCCAGAGAAAACAGTGTCCTCATCTCACATTCCAGAGCCACCCTCACTCCTCTTGGCAGCACCCAAAGTCAGAGGGTGCAGGCTGAGCTTCCTCTCTGTGAGTGACGATGCAGAGGAGGAGGAGGGGGTAGGACCAAGCACCAAAGTCTGATCCCCCAAATCACCAAATTCTGCTTTAGTTTTGAAGACACCATCTGTAATGGGTGAGATCATGTCCCCCAAAGATCTGTTCAAGTCCCAGCACTACCCTGGTACCTGTGCATGTGACTTCATTTGGAAATAGCGTCTTTGCATATGTGATTAGTTAAGATGAGTGTATATTAGGTTAGTGTTAGTAGCTCAGTCCTCTTTCCATAAGGACATCAGTCACTGGATATACGGTCCACCCTAACCCGATATGAAAGTGTTAGTCACTCAACCGTATCCAACTCTTTGTGACCCCAAGGATAAGTAGCCCACCAGGCTCCTCTGTCCATAGAATTCTCCAGGTAAGTACACTGGAGTGGGTCCCATGCTCTTCTCCAGGGGATCTTCCTGACCCAGGGATTGAACCCGGGTCTCCTGCATTTTAGGCAGATTCTTTACTGTCTGAGCCACCAGGCAAGCCCTTAGGGATAAAGAATCTGCCTGCAGTGTAGGAGAGCCAGGTTCAATCCCTGGGTAAGAAAGATGCCCTGGAGAAGGGGATGGCAGCCCACTCCAGTATCCTTGCCTGGGGAATTCCATGGACAGAGGAGTCTGGCCGGCTACAGTCCATGGGATTGCAAAGAGTCAGACACAATTGACTGACTAACACTTTCATATTGGGTGAGGGTGGCTTCTGCATGCAGTGACTGATGTCCTTGTGGGAAAAGGAGAGGACACACACAGGGAAGAAGGCCATGTGAAGATGGAGACAGAGATTGGAGTGATGCTGCCACAAGCCAAGGAACCCCTACAGCTCCCAGAAGCTTGAAGAGCCAAGGAAGGATTCTCCCCTTGTGTCTTCAGAGGGATCATGGCCCTTCGGATACCTTGATTTTGGATGTCTATCCTTGAGAACTCTGAGGGAATATATCCTGTTGTTTTAAGTCACCCAGCTTGTGGTAATCTGTCATGGTAGCACTAGGAAGCTAACACAGCCCCTTCTAGTTTCTCTTCCCCATCTTGCTTTTTGTCTCAGGCTGTCACTTCTTCTGGCACTGTCTACACCACCTTGTATAGTCTTCACTGGATGTAGCCTTTGATAATCTGGGTGAGAAATAAGCTAGAGAGAAAAAAGAGAGTTTGATATTTCAAGCTGTTGGCACAAAGAAATACATCACATCACCAAGTTCCACCTTGACACTTAGTAAGTGCTCATTAATGTCTATTGTGTCAAAGAAACAGACTGATTTCACTCACGGGGCATAGCTTTCCATCTCCCTTTCTGCCCCCGAGTCACTATTCTGTGGAGTGAATTTTCACGAAATAAAAGATTGATGCTGTGTTTCAGATCTTCTACTTCCAAGTATAGACTTAGTTCTTTTGGTGTACAAGCCAGGAAGCAATTACCTAGGGCATCAGGATTAATTGCCTCCATGGATAAAGAGCCTACTGTGTGCCAGGCACTATGCCAGGTCCTTGCATGCATCATCGCATTTACGTACTGCAACCCAATGGGGTACCTACTTTGTTATTATTTAATTGATGCAGGATCTAAAATCCAGATAATTATATTAATGATAATAGCAAATATGTTTTGAATACTTATTTTATGCCACGCTGGGACTTTTTATACATGGTTTCATGTCATGCTCCTAGGGACCCTCTGAGGTTGATTGTATTATTTCCCCCAGTTTTACAGAGAGGCTAAGTGACTCGCTCCACGTCGCATGGCACACACAAAAAGTCTGAAGCTGTGGCTCCAGCCCTTTTGGAGCTCGCAATCCAGATGGGGAAAGGAGACTCTAATTCACGGAACAAGTCTGTGTATCTTTATAGACAGGCATAAGGGTGGGCTGAGGCAGAGGCTAGCTTTGAGAAAAGACTTCACTCTGGGGAAATGAGAAGGAATGGGAGGAAGCTACAGAGATTGTTGGTGAAATGACTCATTTTAATTGTGTTGAAGAAAATGTTGGACGTGATGGCAGAAGGTCCTCAAAAATAAGAGGAACAGTTATAAACATCAGTGCAGAATGGCTAAGCTTGGCTGTCTTCATAAGAAAAGAGCTCGAGGGGCGGTCCTTAGATCGGTTCACTTAACAAACATTAGAGATGTTCACACTGAATTAAGATCAACAGTGTCCAGGTGTGTCGAGAATGTCCTCTCTTGTCACCTTTGGGATGATGTGATACTTCATGAGGCTTTGGCTACAACCTGGAGACTCACTCTTAGGATCTTAAATTCTGTGGGCTTGGAGCCAGTGTCCTTAACCTGACTAGGGGGTCTGAGAGGAGCAGAGGACTCTTGATAGAGGCCATATTGACATTGTACATCATTCCCACTGTCTGCAATGGCCCAGTCTCCTTATTGTTAAGCCAATGAAGGTCGTGGAGCTAGGGACTCAGGCATAATGCCTTGGGAAGTAGCACATCATATCCAAATGTTCCAGTGGATAGGGCAGAAAGGAGTGACCAGAGAGACAGCATGTGAGGCAGAAACTGAATCAAAGTGTGGAAACCACCCAATGGGTCATCCCTCTGAAAGGGCTGAAAGTGAAAGTGAAATCGCTCAGTCGTGTCCGACTCTTTGTGACCCCATGGACTGTAGCCTATCAGGCTCCTCCATCCATGGGATTTTCCAGGCAAGAGTGCTGGAGTGGATTGCCATTTCCTTCTCCAGGTGATCTTCCTGACCCAGGAATCGAACCTGGGTCTCCCACATTGCAGGCAGACGCTTTACTGTCTGAGCCACCAGGGAAGCTGAAGAGAGGTTGAATTTACAATGGAAAAAAGTAAAAAATTAGGGCAGAACGTTATTTTGTATATTTTAAAAATTTGATTGGAGTTTAGTTGCTTTACAATGTTATGTTAGTTTTAAGTATACAGCATGGTGATTCAGTTATAACATACATTCATTCTTTTTCAGATTCTTTTCTCATATAGGTTATTATAGAGTATTGAATAGAGTTCCCTGTGCTATACAGCAGGTCCTTGTTGGTTATCTGTTTTATCTATAGTAGTATGTGTTTGTTAATCTCAAGCCCCTAAGGGACCAAACTTTAAAGATGAACGTAGAGGACTTCCTGGATTTAGAGAAGGTAACTGTAGGGAATTTTTGTTAAGGCCCCTTTGGCTGTGAGCTTGGGCAAGAAGGGTTCATAACAACATCAAACATCAGTGAGTGTCATGGGTGTGCTCACTCACCTGGAAAACTCCTATGCATTCTTTAAAACCCAGTACAGGCATTACATCTCCCAAATGACGTCCTTGATCCCTCAGCACGTTCTAGGGGCCTATCATCTGTATTACTGTAATATTGTCTGCTCACTTTTGTATAAATCCTTATTACCTTCTCTTATAATCCTCACTTTATTTTCTCTTTCACCTACTGTGAGCAACTTAGTGTCAGAACAGTGAAATCTTATTTGCTCCTTTTCTGAGTAGCACATGGCTCATAGTAGAAACTCAAAGCATATTTATTGACCCCAGTTACTAATTTAAAAATAGCCATTTTTTCCCACTCACTTTTGTTGTGAATCTAAAACTGCCCTAGTCTATTGGAAAAAAAGCTATTTTGCTCTAAACATCAGTCTCATGAGCTTAGTTGGAACATGAGTTCTTAAGAACTTGATCAGCTCAAGTTACCTGGGCAGAATCATATTTTTGGATCTGGAAATCTAAGTGGGTACACCAAGCCCCCACAGGCACCAGCCCTAGGGAGGGAGGTCAGCTGACATTGTGAGTTCCCGTCTGACACGCCTGCTCTTTAGATTCAGCAGGGTTTGAGGCTGCCTCTGTCCCCTCGGTCTGTGAAATCTACAGATGGTACTGACAGGTGCTCAACTTGGTGCCTCTTAGTGCCCCTTGCTCCTCTGCTGGCGGTCACTGCACAGTGGGCCTGGTGCTGGCAGAAACGATAGGATGTCTGGGTAGAGGGGTGGATTTGGGTGGATGTCTGGGAAATCTGACTTTCATGCTTGGAATGACAACTCCCCGTGTGGCCTGGAGAAAGCGTTCTGACCTTGTTTGCATGACTTGTGCTGAAATGGCCGTGGAGCTGTCATGCCCCGCTGACCCTGGGAAAGGTTTGTGGGCACAGTCCTCCATTTCCATCTTCAGAGTGGAAAGATGTCCTGCTTCTGCCTTCAGAGAGCCTTTCTCTGTGCTTCTTTGTGAGGTGTTTCTGAGAAGCACCCGCATTCCGTTTCTGGTGGTGAATTGATTTAGAAGATCCTTTGTTGATAGCCCAGCTTCAAAAGTGCTCAGAGTCTGCTGTTTATCTTCCTTCTTCCTTCCAAACCAGGAGATGCTCTGACAAAGGAGAAGAGGAAAAAAAAAATGCCCTTTTATTGGCTTATAAACTCATTGAGCCCTTTGGAGTGTGTATGTGTGTGTGGGGGCATAGTGTAACTATTTTGTGGGTAAATAGTGTGATTTCCACATGTTTTAGACTCAGTTAACTGGTGTGGAGATGGGGAGTAATGCTAAATCAAACCATCCTGTGTCTGTGAAGAGTGTGTGAGTTTTATATTACATGTTTCAGTTTTGTTTTCTAGATGCTTATTTAATTTTATTTCTGCAAACATTCATTGAGTCCTTAGTGGGTGGCAAATGTAGATGAAATGAGATCCACAACTTGGAGGGGCTCGTGGGCTACTGGAAGAGAGGCAGGGAAACAGACAGCTGAAGTTTGGGGTCGCATAGGACACCGAGACCCTTTCAGATACTTGCTATCAAGGTCACATTTCTCTGAAAGCAGGTCTAAACTATCTTTATATATTCCAAGGCTCGGGCCAGAGCTAGGCCATATTTTTTTAGCTTGGAGTCTGGGGAAGAAAATCTTGTTTGCAGTTTGGCAAATCCTGGGGATGGACTGATTGGTCTGGCTGAGTCCCGTGGCCTTTTGTGTGGCCTGTGGTGGGGTGGGAAGTGTGACTGGCCAACCCCACTAGAGTAGGTGGTTGGAGAAACGAGAGGCACTGCACCTATATTAGAAAGGGGATGCTGTTCCCAGAAAGAGGGAGATGCGCTTGGCAGACAAGGAGCAGTTCACTACAGCCTAGGGAGCACACACTGATCAACACTGATTCCTGGCGGAAGAGTAACCCAAGCCTTGGATTCATCACTTTAGATGTTTTCATCCTCAGCCACCCCTTTGGTTTAGGGACATCCTAGGCTATCCTCCTCTTTCTCCTCCTGATCATACTTATTGTTTTTTTTTTTTTTAATTGAAGTATAGTTGATTTACAGTGTTATGAATCAACTGTAAAAAAAAAAAGCTGTATAGCACAGCAACTTGGTTATAAACATATACATTATTTTTTAATACTCATTTTTGTTATGGTTTATCCCAGGAGGTTGGATGTAGTTCCCTGTGATGTACATTAGGACCTGTGGTTTAGTCATTCGAAATGTAATAGTTTGCATCTACCAAGCCCAAACTCCCGGTCTATCCCTCTCCTTCCTCCCCACCTCCCTGGCAACCACAAGTCTGAGCTCTGCATGTCATCCTTACTTACTGAGGATCTGCTATGTGTGAGACACCTGACCTGGTGCTTTACTCACACTATCTTACCGATTTCTACAACAATCCCTTAAGGCAGAAGTTATTTTGCTACTTTGCTGAGGCTCATTCACATGAAGTGACTTCCCAAAGTCTTACACCTAGTAAGTGGGGGAGCTGGATTTGACTTCCAATTTCTCTGGCTTCAGTGTCTGTGTTCTTCCTGCTGCCCTATTTCTGCTTAAGATCTTTGCCTCTCTAGGATGAAAGAAGATCTCTAGTATGTCACTAAACTCAGTGACTTTGACCTCAGCCATGGTCTCCAAAAGCCTCACTGGAAATTCTATGATTATTTGTGCTCCAGGCAAAAGGAAGGGTATTCAGAACAGGCTTGGAGCAACCCACTCTTGCAGCACATCTCACAGGCAGATATGCGGGTATTCATGGTCAGCCAGCTGGCAAAACCGAGAATGGGTGATGGAACACATGGGTTACTGGTTGTTGATGGAAACAGTTACGGTGTTCATGATTATTATGATTCATTTGGGAATGTCTGGAAAAACAAACTGAAGGAATGCCATAAAAATGGGTAATATTCCCAAGAGAATGTTCTGTGTTTAGCCCTAGGCCACCACAGAGTCTCAATTTTGGTTGGCTAATACAATAGTAATAACAATGATGACAGTACTAAATGTCCACAGTCTGCCACTGGTTCTTATTTTCCTCAAGTAGTGAAATACATGGGCTTCCCTGGTGGCTCAGACAGTAAAGAATCTGCCCGCAGTGCAGGAGACCGGGTTTTGATCCGTGGGATGAGAAGATCCCCTGGAGAAGGGAATGGCAACCCACTCCAGTATTCTTACCTGGACAATTCCATGCACAGAGGAGCCTGGGGGGCTGCAGTCCGTGGAGTCGCAAAGAGTCGGACACAACTGAGTGACTAACACACACAGTAAAATACATGAAAAGGAGATAATGAAGTTTTATTCTGTTTATTTTTAAAATTTCTTTTATGTTGCAGTAAAAGATACATAACATAAAACTTATCTTGGCCATTTTGAAGTACACAGTTCATTGACATCAAGTACCATTGTGTTGTATTACCATCCATCTCTAGAACTCTTTTCATTTTATAAAACTGAAACTCATAACTGCTTAAATAATAACTCCCCACAGCACTCCCCTTGCTGCCCTTGGAAACCACTGTTCTACTCTGTGTTACTGTGAGTTTGGCTATTTAAAAAAAAATGCTCCACATATAAGTTCAGTTCAGTCGCTCAGTCATGTTTCACTCGTTGTGACCCCAGGGACTCCAGCACACCAGGCTTCTCTGTCCATCACCAACTCCCGGAGCTTGCTCAGACTCACGTCCATCGAGTCAGTGATGCCATCCAACCATCTCATCCTCTGTTGTCCCCATATCCTCCTGCCTTGAATCTCTCCCAGCATCAGGGTCTTTTCTAATGAGTCAGTTCTTCACATCAGGTGGCCAAAATATTGGAGTTTCAGCTTCAGCATCAGTCTTTCCAATGAATATTCAGGACTGATTTCCTTTAGGATTGACTGGTATGATCTCCTTGCAGTCCAAGGGACTGTCAAGAGTCTTCTCCAACACCACAGTTCAAAAGCATCAATTCTTCAGTGCTCAGCTTTCTTTATATTCCAATATCCATACATGACTACGGAAAAACCGTAGCTTTGACTAGATGGACCTTTGTTGGCAAAGTAATGTCTGCTTTTTAGTATGCTGTCTAGGTTGGTCACAGCTTTCCTTCCAAGGAACAAGTGTCTTTTAATTCCATGGCTGCAGTCACCATCTGCAGTGATTTGGAGCACAAAGAAATAAAGTCTGACACTGTTTCCATTGTTTTCCCATCTTTTTGCCATGAAGTGATGGGCCCAGATGCCATGGTCTTTGTTTTCTGAATGTTGAGCTTTAAGCCAATTTTTTCACTCTCCTCGTTCACTTTCATCAAGAGGCTCTTTAGTTTCTCTTCACTTTCTGCCATAAGGGTGGTGCCATCTGCATATCTGAGGTTATTGATATTTCTCCCAGCAATCTTGATTCCAGCTTGTGCTTCTTCCAGCCCAGTGTTTCTCATGATGTATGTATGCTGCATATTAGTTAAATAAGCAGGGTGACAAAACACAGCTTTGATGTACTCCTTTCCTGGTTTGGAACCAGTCTGTTGCTCCATGTTCAGTTCTACCTGTTGCTTCTTGACCTGCATACAGATTTCTCAAGAGGCAGGTCAGGTGGTCTGGTATTCCCATCTCTTGAAGAATTTTCCACAGTTTGTTGTTATGCAGAGTCAAAGGCTTTGGTTTAGGCAATGAAGCAGAAGTAGATGTTTTGCTGGAACTCTCTTGCTTTTTATATCATCCGGCAGATGTTGGCAATTTGATCTCTGATTCCTCTGCCTTTTCTAAGTCCAGCTTGAACATCTGGAAGTTATCAGTTCATGTATTGTTAAAGCCTAGCTTGTAGAATTTTGAGCATTACTTTGCCATGATGTGCTGCTGCTGCTAAGTCGCTTCAGTCGTGTCCGACTCTGTGCGACCCCATAGACGGCAGCCCACCAGGCTCCTTTGTCCATGGGATTCTCCAGGCAAGAACACTGGAGTGGGCTGCCATTTCCTCCTCCAATGCATGAAAGTGAAAAGTCAAAGTGAAGTCGATCAGTCATGTCCGACTTCTAGCTGCCCCATGGACTGCAGCCCACCAGGCTCCTCCGTCCATGGGATTTTCCAGGCAAGAGTACTGGAGTGGGGTGCCATTGCCATCTTGAGAGATGAGTGCAATTGTGCAGTAGTTTGAACATTCTTTGGCATTGCCTTTCTTTGGGATTAGAAAGAAAACCGACCTTTTCCAGTCCTGTGACCACTGCTGAGTTTTCCAATTTTGCTGGCATATTGAGTGCAGCACTTTCACAGCATCATCTTTTAGGATTTGAAATAGCTCAACTGGAATTCCATCACCTCCACTAGCTTTGTTTGTAGTGATGGTTCCTAAGGCCCCCTTTTCTTCACATTCCAGGATTTCTGGCTTTAGGTGAGTGATCTCACCATTGTGTTTATCTGGGTCATGAAGATCTTTTTTATATAGTTCGTTTGTGTATTCTTGCCACTTCTTAATATTTTCTGCTTGTGTTAGGTCCACACCGTTTCTGACCTTTATTATGCCCATCTTTGCATGAAGTGAGATCATGCAATATGTGCTTTTCTTTGTCTTGCTTGTTTGATTTAGCATAATGTCCTCCAGGCTCATCCATGTTGTCACAAATGGCCAGTTTCCTTCTTTTTTAAAGGCTGAATAATATTCTATTTTGTATGTATGTATATACTTACATATATATATATACACACACACTGTATTTTCTTCATTCATCAATCAGTCTTATTTTTGTTTGTTTTCTTTTTACTCTTTTTATTTTTAATAGCAGAATAATTGCTGTACAATGTTGTGTTGGTTTCTGCCAAACAACAACTTGAATCAGTTATAACTATACATATATATCTTAAACTTTCCTCCCACCCTCCTCAATGCTACCCCTCTAGGTCGTTACAGAGTGCCAGGCTGGGCTCCCTGTCTTGTATAGCAGCTTCCCACTAACTATCTAGTCCATATATATATATATATCAATGCTGTATTCTCACCTCATCCCACCATCTCCTTCCAGTGCTACATCTGCAAGTCCGTTCTCTACATCTGTGTCTCCATTCCTTCCATGCAAACAGGTTCATCAGTACTGTTTTTCTAATTTCCATATATATGCTTCACTGTGGATGGTAACTGCTGCTGCTAAGTCACTTCAGTTGTGTCCGACTCTGTGTGACCCCATAGATGGCAGCCCACCAGGCTCGCCGTCCCTGGGATTCTCCAGGCAAGAACACTGGAGTGGGTTGCCATTTCCTTCTCCAATGCAGGAAAATGAAAAGTGAAAGTGAAGTTGCTCAGTCATGTCCGACTCTTCATGACCCCATGGACCGCAGCCTACCAGGCTCCTCCGTCCATGGGATTTTCCAGGCAAGAGTACTGGAGTGGGGTGCCATATCATATAGCCATGCAATTAAAAGACACTTGCTCCTTGGAAGAAAAGCTATGATAAACCTAGATAGTGTATTAAAAAGCAGAGACATCACTTTGCCAACAAATCTATGGTTTTTCCAGTAGTCATGTATGGACGTCTTACTTGAACCATAAAGAATACTGAGTGCCAAAGAACTGATACTTTTGAATTGTGGTCCTGGAGAAGACTCTTGAAAATCCCTTGGGCAACAAAGAGTTCAAACCAGTCAATCCTAAAGGAAATCAACCCTGAATATTCATTAGAAGGACTGATGCTGAAGCTGAAGTTCCAATACTTGGGCTACCTGATGCAAAGAACCAACTCATTGGAAAAAACCCTAATGCTGAGAAAGATTGAAGGCAGGAGGAGAAGGGGATGACACAGGATGAGATGGTTGGATGGCATCAGCAACTCAATGGACATGAGTTTGAGCAAACTCCAGGAGATAGTGAATAACAGGGAAGTCTGGCGTGCTGCAATCCATGGTTGCAAAGAGTCGGATATGGCTTAGTGACTGAACAGCAACAAATATATGTGCTTTGATATACTATATTTGTTTTTCTCTTTCTGACTTACTTCACTCTGTATGATAGGCTCTAGATTCATCCACCTCATTACAACTGACTCAAATTCATGCCTTTTTATGGTGGAGTAATGGTTCACTGTATATATATATACCAAACTTCTTTATTCATTCATCTGTCAATGAACATCTAGGTTGTTTCCATATCCTGGCTATTATAAATAGTGCTGCAGTGAACACTGAGGGGCATATGTCTTTTTGAATTGTGCTTTTCTCAGAATGCATGCCCAGTAGAGGGACTGATGGGTCATATGGTAGTTTTATTCCTAGATTTTTGAGGACTGTCCATACTGTTCTCATAGGAGCTGTATGAGTTTACATTCGCAGCAACAGTGCAAGAGGATTTTCTTTTCTCCATATCCTCTCCAGCATTTATTGTTTATAGAATTTTTGATGATGGCTATTCTGACTGGTGTGAGGTTATACCTCATTGTAGTTTTGATTTGCATTTCTCTAATAATGAATGATGTTAAGCATCTTTTCATATGTTTACTGGCCATATGTATGTCTTCTTTGGAGAAGTATCTGTTTAGGTCTTCTGTCCATTTTTTGATTGGGTTGTTTGTTTTTCAGTAAGTCTTATTTTGAAAAAAGTGTCAAGATACCCTGAAACCTCACAAACATATAAAGATTACCTTAGTATACTTGTTTCATAATGAATGAATTGATTTCTGTTATATCATTGATAGTAAAAATGAGGCTGACATTCATCATTTAATATTTTCTGCCCCTGTGAGAAAAATATATGCCCCACCATATATGGAAAAAACCTGAAGGAGCGATGGCTGGGATTATTATTTGTTAACGCCTGAGATCACAAACTGGCCCACAGTAAGGACTACATAAGTGCTGGTTAAATTCAACAGGATTTTGCAGCTTATAAACGCTTCTGTATGTGTTGGCTCTTCTGACAACAACCTCTTGCAATAACCTTGGAGTTTGGTAATACAGGGATTATTATTCCCACTTTACACATGAAGAAACTGTCTTCCAGCAAGGCTGAGGAATTTGCTTAGATCATCCAGCTAATAATTAGAAGGGATTAAGGTAGAATCCTTAGATGGTGAAGGACAAGCAAACCTGATATGTTGCAGTCCATGGGGTCGCAGAGAGTTGGATATAACTGAATGACTGACAACATGGTAGAATCCAAGATTCTGTTTTTCTTTTGGGTGGTCAGCCTACTAGATCAGGGATGGCCAAGTTTTAATTTTCATGGGCCAATTAAAAAACTGAGGGGAATGGATGTATATACCCATGTGTTCTGACAAAACGTGGTCCACTGGAAAAGGGAATGGCAAATTACTTCAGTATTCTTGCCTTGAGAACCCCATGAACAGTATAAAAAGGCAAAAATATAGGACACTGAAAGATGAACTCCCCTGGTCATTAGGTGCCCAATATGCTACTGGAGATCAGTGGAGAAATAACTCCAAAAAGAATGAAGAGATTGAGCCAAAGCAAAAACAACACCCAGTTGTGAATGTGACTGGTGATGGAAGTTAAGTCCGATGCTGTAAAGAGCAATATTGCATAGGAACCTGGAATGTTAAGTCCATGAATCAAGGCAAATTGGAAGTGGTCAAACAAGAGATGGCAAGAGTGAACATCAAAATTTTCGGAATCAGCGAACTAAAATGGACTGGAATTGGCAAATTAAACTCAGGTGACCGTAACAGCTACTACCGTGGGCAAGAATCCCTTAGAAGAAACGGAGTAGCTATCATAGTCAACAAGACATTCCAAAATGCAGTACTTAGATGCAATCTCAAAAATGACAGAATGATCTCTGTTCATTTCCAAGGCAAACCATTCAGTATCAGTAATCCAAGTCTATGCCCCGACCAGTAATGCTGAAGAAGCTGAAGTTGAGTGGTTCTATGAAGACCTATAAGACCTTCTAGAACTAACACCCAAAAAAGATGTACTTTTCAATATAGGGGACTGGAATGCAAAAGTAGGAAGTCAAGAAGATACCTGGAGTCACAGCAAATTTGGCCATGGCGTACAGAATGAAGCAGAGCAAAGACTAATAGAGTTTTGCCAAGAGAATGCACTGGTCATAGCAAACACCCTCTTCCAACAACACAAGAGAAGACTCTACACATGTACATCACCAGATGGTCAATACCCAAATCAGACTGATTGTATTCTTTGCAGCCAAAGATAAAGAAGCTCTATACAGTCAGAAAAACCAGACTGGGAGCTGACTGTGGCTCAGATCATGAACTCCTTATTGCCAAATTCAGACTTAAACTGAAGAAAGTAGGGAAAACTACTAGACCACTCAGGTATGACCTAAATTGAATCCATTACGATTATAAAGTGGAAGTGAGAAATAGATTCAGGGGATTAGATCTGACAGAGTGCCTGAAGACCTATGGACAGAAGTTTGTGACATTGTACAGGAGGCAATGATCAAGAGCATTCCCAAGGAAAAGAAATGCAAAAAGGCAAAATGGTTGTCTGAAAGGCCTTACAAATAGCTGTGAAAAGAAGAGAAGCAAAAGACAAAGGAGAAAAGGAGACCTATACCCATTTGAATGCAGAGTTCCAAATAATAGTAAGGAGAGATAAGAAAGCCTTTCTCAGTGATCAATGCAAAGAAATAGAGGAAAACAATTGAATGGGGAAGACTAGAGACGTCTTCAAGAAAATTAGAGATACCAAGGGAATATTTCATGCAAGTTCAGTTCAGTTCAGTCGCTCAATCATGTCTGACTCTTTGCAACCCCATGAACTGCAGCATGTCAGTCCTCCCTGTCCATCACCAGCTCCCGGAGTCCACCCAAACCCATGTCCATTGAGTCAGTAATGCCATCCAACCATCTCATCCTCTGTCATCCCCTTCTCCTCCTGCCCTCAATCTTCCCCAGCATCAGGGTCTTCTCAAATGAGTCAGCTCTTCTCATCAGGTGTCCAAAGTATTAGAGTTTCTGCTTCAACATCAGTCCTTCCAAAGAACACCCAGGACTGATCTCCTTTAGGATGGACTGGTTGGATCTCCTTGCAGTCCAAAGGACTCTCAAGTCTTCTCCAACACCTCAGTTCAAAAGCATCAATTCTTCTGCCCTCAGCTTTCTTTATAGTCCAACTCTCACATCCATACATGACCACTGGAAAAACCATAGCCTTGATTAGATGGACCTTTGTTGGCAAAGTAGTGTCTCTGCTTTTGAATATGCTGTCTAGGTTGGTTATAACTTTCATTCCAAGGAGTAAGTGTCTTTTAATTTAATGGCTTCAGTTACCATCTGCAGTGATTTTGGAGCCCAGAAAAATAAAGTTGGCCTCTGTTTCCACTGTTTCCCCATCTATTTGCCATGAAGTGATGGGACTAGATGCCGTGATCTTCATTTTCTGAATGTTGAGCTTTACGCCTCTTTAACTTTCATCAAGAGGCTCTTTAGTTCCTCTTCACTTTCTGCCATAAGGGTGGTGTCATCTGCATATCTGAGGTGATTGATATTTCTCCCGGCAATCTTGATTCCAACTTGTGCTTCCTCCAGCCCAGCGTTTCTCATGATGTCCTCTGCATAAAAGTTAAATAAACAGGGTGACAATATACAGCCTTGACATACTCCTTTTCCTTTTTGGAAATTATTTGGAAGTATTTCATGCAAAGATGGGCACAATAAAGGACAGAAATAGTATGGACCTAACAGAAGTGGAAGATATTAAGAAGAGGTGGCAAGAATACACAGAAGAACTACACAAAAAAGATCTTCATGACCCAGATAATCACGATGGTGTGATCACTCACCTAGAGCCAGACATCCTGGAATGTGAAGTCAAGTGGGCCTTAGGAGGCATCGCTATGAACAAAGCTAGTGGAGGTGATGGAATTCCAGTTGAGCTATTCCAAATCCTAAAAGATAATGCTGTGAAAGTGCTACACTCAATATGCCAGCAAATATGGAAAACAGCAGTGGCCCCAGGACTGGAAAAGGTCAATTTTCATTCCAATCTCAAAGAAAGGCAATGCCAAAGAACACTCAAACTACCACACAATTGCACTCATCTTGCATGCTTAAAGTAATGCTCAAAATTCTCCAAGCCAGGCTTCAACAGTATGTGAACTGTGAATCCACATGTCCAAGCTGGATTTAGAAAAGGCAGAGGAACCAAAGATCAAATTGCCAACATCTGTTGGGTCATTGATAAAAGAAGAGAGTTCCAGAAAAACATCTACTTCTGCTTTATTGACTATGCCAAAGCCTTTGAGTGTGCAGATCATAAGAAACTGGGAAAATTCTTAAAGAGATGGGAATACCAGACCACCTGACCTACCTGATGAGAAATCTGTATGCAGTCAAGAAGCAGCAGTTAGAACTGAACATGGAACCACAGACTGGTTCCAAATTGAGAAAGGAGTACATCAAGGCTGTATATTGTCACCCTGCTTATTTAACTTATATGCAGAATATTTCATGCAACATGCTGGGCTGGATGAAGCACAAGCTGAAATCAAGATTGCTGGGAGAAATATCAATAACCTCAGATATGCAGATGATACCACCCTTATGGCAGAAAGTGAAGACCTTAAGAACCTCTTGATGAAAGTGAAAGAGGAGAGTGAAAAAGTTGGCTTAAAACTACATTCAGAAAACTAAGATCATGACATCTGGTCCCATCACTTCATGGGAAAAAGATGAGGAAACAGTGGAAACAGTGTCAGACTTTATTTTTCTGGGCTCCAAAATCACTGCAGATGGTGATTGCAGCCATGAAATTAAAAGACACTTGCTCCCTGGAAGGAAAGTTATGACCAACCTAGATGGCGTATTAAAAAGCAGAGACGTTACTTTGCCAACAAAGGTCCATCTAGTCAAAGCAATGGTTTTTCCAGTAGTCATGTATGGATGTGAGAGTTGGACTATAAAGAAAGCTGAGCGCTGAAGAATTGATGCTTTTGAACTGTGGTGTTGGAGAAGACTCTCGAGAGTCCCTTGGACTGCAAGGAGATCATACCAGTCTATCCTAAAGGAAATCAGTCCTGGGTGTTCATTGGAAGGACTGATCCTGAAGCTGAAACACCAATATTTTGGCCACCTGATGTGAAGAGAAGACCCTGATGCTAGGAAAGATCGATGGTGGGAGGAGAAGTTGATGACAGAGGAATGAGATGGGTAAATGGCATCACCGACTCAATGGACATGAGTTTGAGTAGGCTCCTAGAGTTGGTGATGGACAGGGAAGTCTGGCATGCTGCAGTCTATGGGGTCACAGAGTCAGACACGACTGAGCGACTGAACTGAACTGATGTTCATAGTAGCAGTACTCACAATAGCAGAGATATGGAAGCAACTTAAATGTCCTTTGAGAGAGAAATGGATAAAGAGGAAGTAGTACATATATATGCAATGGAATATTACTCAGCCATAGAAACAGATGAAATAATGCCATTTGCAGCAACATGGATAGACCTAGAGATTATTATACTAAGCAAAACAAGTCAGAGAAAGGCAAATATATGATATCACTTGTACGTGGAATCTAAACTACAACAAAAATGAACATATCTACAAAACAGAAATAGACCCACAGATACAGAGAACAGATATGTGGTTGCCAAAGGTGGGTAGGAGAGGGAAAAATTAGGAATTTAGCAGATGCAAACTACTATATGTAGGGTGGATAAACAACAAAGTCCTACCATATGACTATTTCATGAGTGGGCTTTTTGTATCAGATGGCCAAAATATTGGAGCTTTAGCTTCAGCATCAGTCCTTCCAATGAATATTCAGGGTTGATTTCCTTTATTATTAACTGGTTTAATCACCTATATTCAATATTCTGTTATACATCATAATGGAAAAGAATGTTTAAAGGAGTATATATATATATATATATATGTATGTATAACAATCACTTTTTTGTACAGCAGAAATTTACAACATTGTAAATCAACTATACTTCAATAAAATTTTTGTGAAAATTGAGGGGAACAATGCAGCTTATTCCTAATTTTTCTCCTTCCCCCAATCCATTCTGTGTATACCTCTGACATTCTCTGTGCCTAGCAGGCTGACCATCATAAGCCTTTCAATTTTAGCCATCTTTGCTGGCTGGGTCGCAGCCTGGCATGCTAGTAAAGTAATGCTCAAAATTCTCCAAGCCAGGCTTCAGCAATACGTGAACCGTGAACTTCCTGATGTTCAAGCTGGGTTTAGAAAAGCCAGAGGAACCAGAGATCAAATTGCCGACATCCGCTGGATCATCAAAAAAGCAAAAGAGTTCCAGAAAAACATCTATTTCTGCTTTATTGACTATGCCAAAGCCTTTGACTGTGTGGATCACAATAAACTGTGGAAAATTCTGAAAGATATGGGAATACCAGACCACCTGACCTGCCTCTTGAGAAATCTATATGCAAGTCAGGAAGCAACAGTTAGAACTGGACATGGAACAACAGACTGGTTCCAAATAGGAAAAGGAGTATGTCAAGGCTGTATATTGTCACTCTGCTTATTTAACTTATATGCAGAGTACGTCATGAGAAATGCTGGGCTGGAGGAAGCACAAGCTGGAATCAAGATTGCCAGGAGAAATATCAATAACCTCAGATATGCAGATAATACCACTCTTATGGCAGAAAGTGAAGAAGAACTAAAGAGCCTCTTGATTAAAGAGAAAGAGGAGAGTGGAAAAAGTTGGCTGAAAGCTCAACATTCAGAAAAAAAGATCATGGCATCTGGTCCCATTACTTCATGGGAAATAGATGGGGAAATAGTGGAAACAGTATCAAACTTTATTTTTTGGGGGCTCCAAAATCACTGCAGAGGGTGACTGCAGCCATGAAATTAAAAGACGCTTGCTCCTTGCAAGAAAAATTATGACCAACCTAGATAGCATATTCAAAAGCAGAGACATTACTTTGCCAACAAAGGTCCGTCTAGTCAAGGCTATGGTTTTTCCTGTGGTCATGTATGGATGTGAGAGTTGGACTGTGAAGAAGGCTGAGCGCCAAAGAATTGATGCTTTTGAACTGTGGTGCTGGAGAAGTCTCTTGAGAGTCCCTTGGACTGCAAGGAGATCCAACCAGTCCATTCTGAAGGAGATCAGCCCTGGGATTTCTTTGGAAGGAATGATGCTAAAGCTGAAACTCCAGTACTTTGGCCATGTCATGCGAAGAGTTGACTCATTGGAAAAGGCTCTGATGCTGGGAGGGATTGGGGGCAGGAGGAGAAGGGGACGACAGAGGATGAGATGGCTGGATGGCATCACTGACTCGATGGATGTGAGTCTCAGTAAACTCTGGGAGTTGGTGATGGACAGGGAGGCCTGGCGTGCTGCGATTCATGGGGTCGCAAAGAGTCGGACACGACTGAGCGACTGAACTGAACTGAACTGAACTTGCTGGCTGGGTGCCAGTTGGATGTGGCCAGGTAAGTCCCTGGCAGAAGACTTGAGGGTGACAAGAGAGAAACTTTGCTTCAGTGCTGCATGTCAAGAGTAGTGATGTCCACTCAGCCCATGGCTTCTGCTGGGTGGCATTTTTTCCAAGGCTCTAGCTCCTACCATGCTCCAGAGACATTGTCTCCTTGCCTTGACCGTTCTGGGCATCTCACCACCCTTGTTTATTCTCCCAGCCCTCTCAGCTTTGTGAGTGATCCCTTCACTAAAGTCTCCTTATTGAACCATCTGGTGTGAATTCAGTTGCCTGCTGAGACCCTGACTGTTACAAAGACCAATATTGACTTGCTTATTTTTAGATTGCCAAGTAAAGGCATTAACAAGTAAGCAAAATCTGAACAAAATTGCCATTTACTACTGCTTCATTTATCTGACTTAAATAAAGGCATTCGTAATATAAAAAACATTAGGTGGAAAGGAATAATTGTAGAAAATCTCGAGATGTTTCTTTATTCTGATTTTATCATGACCTAGTAAAAACTTGGAGAAGGCAATGGCACCCCACTCCAGTACTCTTGCCTGGAAAATCCCATGGATGGAGGAGCCTGGAAGGCTGCAGTCCATGGGTTGCTGAGGGTCAGACATGACTGAGCAACTTCATTTTCACTTTTCATTTTCATGCATTGGAGAAGGAAATGGCAACCCACTCCAGTGTTCTTGCCTGGAGAATCCCAGGGATGGGGGAGCCTGGTGGGCTGCCATCTATGGTGTTGCACGACTGAAGTGACTCAGCAGCAGCAGCAGCAATAAAAACTTTATCCAACATTGGGTGTGGTCCATAGGCCAGTGTTTGAAAGCAGATGAGTGAGATCACTTTAGCACTCCAATGACTTGTTCTCCTGGAATGTAGCATAGTTGGAAAGAGATGCCTATACATTACACATGCATTTTCTCAATACATTTCAGAGTGCACTTAGTTCTGTAAGTGCCCCATGGTCCTTTTTCAACAGACCTAAGACCATCCCTAAGAAAAAGAAATGCAAAAAAGCAAAATGGCTGTCGGAGGAGGCCTTACAAATAGCTGTGACAAGAAGAGAAGCAAAAAGCAAAGGAGAAAAGGAAAGATATACTCATTTGAATGCAGAGTTCCAAAGAATAGCAAGGAGACATAAGAAAGCCTTCCTCAGCTATCAATGCAAAGAAATAGAGGAAAACAATAGAATGGGAAAGACTAGAGATCTCTTCAAGAAAGTTAGAGATATCAAGGGACCATTTCATACAAAGATGGGCTCAATAAAGGACAGAAATGGTATGGCCCTAACAGAAGCAGAAGATGTTAAGAAGAGGTGGCAAGAATACACAGAACTATACAAGAAAGATCTTCACGACCCAGATAATCACGATGGTGTGATCACTCACCTAGAGCCACCATCCTCGAATTTGAAGTCAAGTGGGCTTTAGGAAGCATCACTACAAACAAAGCTAGTGGAGGTGATGGAATTCCAGTTGAGCTATTTCAAATCCTAAAAGATGTTGCTGTGAAAGGGCTGCACTCAATATGCCAGCAAATTTGGAAAACTCAGCAGTGGCCACAGGACTGGAAAAGGTCAGTTTTCATTCCAGTCCCAAAGAAAGGCAATGCCAAAGAATGTTCAAACTACCGCACAATTGCACTCATCTCACATGCTAGTAAAGTAATGCTCAAAATTCTCCAATCCAGGCTTCAGCAATATGTGAACCATGAACTTCCAGATGTTAAAGCTGGTTTTATAAAAGGCAGAGGAACCAGACATCAAATTGCCAACATTTGCTGGATTATGGAAAAAGCAAGAGTTCCAGAAAAGCATCTATTTCTGCTTTATTGACTATGCCAAAGCCTTTGTGTGGATCACAATAAACTGTGGAAAACTCTTCAAGAGATGGGAATACCAGACCACCTGACCTGCCTCTTGATAAACCTGTATGCAGGTCAGGAAGCAACAGTTAGAACTGGACATGGAAAAACAGACTGGTTCCAAATCGGGAAAGGAGTACATCAAGGCTGAACATTGTCACCCTGCTTATTTACCTTATATGCAAAGTACATCATGAGAAACACTGGGCTGGATGGAGCACAAGGTAAAATTAAGATTGCCAGGAGAAATATCAATAACCTCAGATGTGCAGATGACACCACCCTTATGGCAGAAAGTGAAGAGGAACTAAAGAGCCTCTTGATGAAAGTGAAAGAAGAGAGTGGAAAAAGTTGGCTGAAAGCTCAACATTCAGAAAACGAAGATCATGGCATCCAGTCCCATCACTTCATGGCAAATAGATGGGGAAACAGTGGAAACAGTGGCTGACTTTATTTTTCTGGGCTCAAAAATCACTGCAGAGGGTGACTGCAGCCATGAAATTAAAAGACACTCCTTGGAAGGAAATTTATGACCAACCTAGACAGCATATTAAAAAGCAGAAGCATTACTTTGTCAACAAAGGTCCATCTAGACAGGGCTATGGTTTTTCCAGTGGTCATGTATGGATGTGAGAGTTGGACTATAAAGAAAGCTGATTGCAGAAGAATGGATGCTTTTAAACTATGGTGTTGGAGAAGACTCTTGAGAGTCCCTTGGACTGAAAGGAGATCCATCCAGTCCATCCTAAAGGAGATCAGTCCTGAGTGTTCATTGGAAGGACTGATGTTGAAGCTGAAGCTCCAATACTTTGGCCACCTGATGAGAAGAGCTGACTCATTTGAAAAGACCCTGATTATGGGAAAGATTGAGGGCAGGAGGAGAAGGGGATGACAGAGGATGAGATGGTTGGATAGCATCACCGACTCGATGGATATGAGTTTGAGTAGGTTCCTGGAGCCAGTGATGGACATGGAAGCCTGGCGTGCTACAGTCCATGGGGTCACAAAGAGTTTGACATGAATGAACAACTGAACTGAAGTGAACTGTGTGATTGGGGCCACTTTTCTGTGGCCTTTTTGTCAGTTTTTTCCATTGGAATTTCAAAACAATGAAAATGTTACATATAGACTTTAACAATTTTCCTGAGTAGCTAGCATGGGGATTTTCAGTTTTATGTATCATATGCATTGGTTTGTCTGTGTATTTATATATGTATTCTAGAAATTTTCTTAGCAGTTCCGTGGGAAACTAGGAAACTTGGTTTACCCAACCGTAACCTAAGCATCCTTGTCTTATTCGACTGTGGAACATAGGCAAATTACTTATCCTCTCTGAATCTCAGTATCATCATGAGTAAGACAGAAGTGTTTCATAAACTGTAAGGGGCGCCATGAAGGCTCTTATTGCTATTTTTATTAATAGCACAGTTTGGATATATTGCAAATGTCAGTGTAACCTTTGTAAAACTATCCTTCTGACAGTGATTACGATGAGTCTTGTTGGCTCTTACAGATTTCAGATCTGGTATCTTTGATAGGTAAATACAAGAAGAACTACTCTTGTCTGAGTAGAATAGATTGTGTGTTTGTTTATATGTTTAAGATCTAAAGAAATTTCAACTATAGTTGCTGCTCTGTAGCTACTACTATTATTGAAATTTAGAATAAGAATAAAATCAATAATTGAGCTACTGGTAGTGCTGGGTCAAGACTTGAGAGTTCACACAGGTGAAGATTAAAGTGTTCATTGGGTTGTGTGATGTGGAGTTCCCAGGTATTCTTGGTGAGAGCATTTAGGGGGTTGAATAGAGAATGAATGGTAGAATTAAAATACATTGAAAGTGAACAACTTTCTAGATACTTGGTTTTAAAAAAGAGGGAGGGACTTCCCTGGTGGTCCAGTGATTAAGCCTTTGCCTTCCAATGCAGGGGTGCAGGTTCGATCCCTGCTTGGGGAGCTAAGACCCCACATGCTTTGCAGCCAAAAAACCAAATATAAAACCAAAGCAATATTGCAACAAGCT
Source organism: Bos grunniens (assembly GCF_055505025.1). NCBI lineage: Eukaryota > Metazoa > Chordata > Mammalia > Artiodactyla > Bovidae > Bos > Bos grunniens. Next base: position 95,342,853 of record NC_141172.1, read on the forward strand.
CAAAAAAAATTTTTTAATGGTCCACATAAAAAATTTTTTTAAAAAGGGGAAAAAAGGAGCAGCAGCTACTTAGGGATGGGAGAAGACATCAAGGTTAGGAGACGCTTACTCATGTTTCTCAGAGGTGGAGAAGGAGTCAGTAAGAGAGGGAGGATTTGGACTGTCCAAAGTTGAAGGACAATTGATGGGAAAAGTTAAGGCAAGAACGATAAGAAGAATGTGCTTATAGCAGGAGGAGAAACATTTCTTCTTTGGGTATTGGAGGCAGACGGTCAGGATACCATTGTATAGGATAGTGGTTGGTGTAGAGGGCGGGGGGTAAGAGAATCCAGGCTGGGTCACCTATTTTGTCTTTGAAATAGTTTTCTGTGAGATCATCTGAGGTGGGGGTTTGAAGTGAGTGATAAGGCTTGGAGCAGTTTCTGAAGGGGATAGAGAGGAAAATGGTCTCAGACGAGTAAAAACAGAGCTAGTTAAAGCACATCGATGACTTGGCTGTTATGAAAGAGCCTGAAGCTGTCCTGGCACCACTCTGAAGAGCAGTGCCACCTTCTTGGACTCTCATCTTCCTTCCACTTTCTGAGGATACCCAGGATGCAACAGTACAGTTGACCCTTGAAAAGCACAAGTGTTAGGTGTGCTGACCTTTTGTGGCTGAAAATCAAGGTGGGATGTTGTGACTCTAGATCTTTCAGTTCCACATTACTAGTTTGGGGCCCCCACAGGGCTCCCTCCCTTCCTAGCTGTCTTTCCCCTGCCACAGAGGGGACACTTTCTATTGCACGCCTTTCAGGAGAATAGTTACTGCCATCCCTACGTCTTGATGTTAGAGCCATCAAGAAGATGGACCTGGAGAAGACCTTCTGTTAGCGCTTAATCAGGTGAGAGTGACAGCGTACAGTGCATAAGCTCTGCAGTCATAGAACAAGATTCATGGATGAGGAACTCGGTTCCTTAGAGCAAGCATGGTGGAGATACGGTAGCAGGAGCAACAAGAGCACAGAATTAGCTTTAATTCCATTTGTTAGTTGCCTGTTATGTGTTCTATGATTTATGTGCATTATCCTTCATCCTTATGTAGACCCTGTTGAGAAGAATATTATTGTCCCATTTCATAGATGTAAGAAAAACGAGGCTCTGAGACATAAAGTAACTTATCTAAGGTCACAGAACAAGTGGAAGGGTTGGGAGTCTAGTCGGATCTGCCTGATCCCAAAGTAACATCTTTTCCTGTTGATTCTCACGTTGAAGTCCCGTGTGTGAACTCTACACCTGTAGGAGGAGTGAGACATGTAGAGGTGCATCTGTGGTCACTGGGAGGAGAAGCCTCCTCTCAGGAGCTGCTCAGGGGAAAGTTCAGGGAAAGAAAGCCCTGGTGGTAGCCTGGCCCAGAAGAAGCACCGGAGGAGATGGGGTCTAACCTGAATTCTTACGTGGTTTGTGTGGGAGGAAATTGTCAGGCTCCTCTTTCATCTTCTCCACAGGTCTTGAGTCATGGTGATTTCGCTCATCACTTGTTATTGGAAGGATCCTGAAGAGGGTTTAGTTTGCCATTTGGCCTGATGTGGGGTAAAGAGAGCATGCATGGGAGTGAGGAGCTGGAGATGCAGAGGACGGAGGACCTCGGGGATATCTGTATGTGAGGAATGTTCTTCTTGGGAGAAAGAGAAGAAAGGAAAGAGATGAAGGGGAAGATAAAGGAAGAGGGACAGACATGCAGTGGAAGAGTGTAAGGTAAAAAAGCCTTCTTGAGAGATAATGACAGTCGCTTGGTCATGTCTGACTCTTTGTGACCCCATGGACTACACAGTCCATGGAATTCTCCAGGCCAGAATACTGGAGTGGATAGCCAGTCCCTTCTACAGGGGATCTTCCCAGCCCAGGGATCAAACCCAGGTCTCCTGCATTGCAGGCAGATTATTTACCATCTGAGCCCCTAGGGAAGCTCAACATTCAGAAAACTAAGATCATGGCATCTGGTCCCATTACTTCATGGCAAATAGATGGGGAAACAATGGAAACAGTGACAGACTATTTTTGGGGGCTCCAAAATCACTGCAGATGGTGACTGCAGCCATGAAATTAAAAGACACTTGCTCCTCGGAAGAAAAGTTATGACCAACCTAGACAGCTTATTAAAAAGCAGAAACATTACTTTGCCAACAAAGGTTCATCTAGTCAAAGCTATGGTTTTTCCAGTGGTCATGTATGGATGTGAGAATTGGACTATAAAGAAAGCCGAGTGCCGAAGAATTGATGCTTTTGAACTGTGGTGTTGGAGAAGACTCTCAAGAGTCCCTTGGACAGAAAGGAGATCCAACCAGTTCATCCTAAAGGAGATCAGTCCTGAATGTTCATTGGAAGGACTGATGCTGAAGCTGAAACTCCAATACTTTGGCCACCTGATGTGAAGAACTGACTCATTTGAAAAGACCCTGATGCTGGGAAAGATGGAAAGCAGGAGGAGAAGGGTATGCCAGAGGATGAGATGGTTGGATGGCATCACCGACTCAATAGACATGAGTTTGAGTAATCTCTGGGAGTTGGTTATGGGAGGCCTGGCGTGCTGCTGGGGTCCATGGGGTCACAAAGACTTGGATACGACTGAGCGACTGAACTGAACTGAGAGATAATGAACTCCAAACCAAAAAAAAAAGCAGGGAGAGTATTGAAGAGCAGCCAGCTTTCAGGATCTTTTTGAGGTAGAACCAAGCCTTCTTGCTGATTTAGGAGGAGAAAAAGGGTAGAGTCCAGGCTAACTCAGAGCATTACGGATTGCATGTACATTGGCTTCCCTAGTGGTTCAGAGGGTAAAGAATCCTCCTGCAATGTGGGAGACCTGGGTTTGATCCCTGGGTTGGGAAGATCCACTGGAGGAGAGCGTGGCTACCCACTCTAGTATTCTTTCCTGGAGAATCCTCATGGACAGAGGAGCCTGGCGGGCTACAGAGTCAAACACTACTGAGCGACTAAGCACAGCATGGCATGTTGGGAATGCTGAAGGAAAGAAGACTGACAGCCCCAAAAAGGAGACAGAGACAAGTGTCATAAAAAATACGAGCAGGAGTCTCCAACACAATGCAGCGGGTGGAGCAGTGATTTTCACACTGACTAAAGCCTCAGACTCAGAATCCTTTCTTCACGTGGTGTTTTAGCTGAGACCCAAGAAGTACCAGATGCAGTGGTTTTGCCTGGAGGTTGGGGGAGGGGGCTCCCCTTCTGCTGCCCCCTCCGTGCCCCCTGCTGGGGTTCTCAGGAGTTCCCACTGATTCTCAGAGAACGGTCTGAGAAATCCATGAATAGAAGGTAAGGAGGCTAAACTGTGAGAGGTGCAGAAAAGAACAGAATATGAACAAAAGAGATAGTTCCCACAATATTATGCATTGCAGACTGCCGGTGAAAGACAGAAAGTTCCTGGCTTCTTCATGCCCCATAGCAAAAGGCTTTAGAGCCAGAGGACTAATTACAAGGCAGAAAGAAAAAAAAAAAAGAAGAGTGGCTAGCTATGGTCACAAAGCAAGACCTTGTAGAATTTTATTAGAAAGAAAAGGGAGGAAGAACAAACCCCCTCCTAAGTGGAAGTTACGAACCCTTTAAGACATCAGAAAAACCTGGAAATGTGTAAAAATGTGGATCAGATGGAGCTTTTTATGGATAAGAGAAGAAAGGAGAGGTAGGGAAAATGATTATTTTTCAAAGCAGAGAGTTTCTATAAATTGACACAACAATTGTGTAGTTTTTTTGTTTTTCTTTTTTGGTTAGGGGATGGGAAAATAATTTGCAAATATGTATTTTCATGGCAAGATTTGACTTTATAAAACCCTCTGAGGGTGAAACAAAAAAATCTATGAACATGTTTTTAAAATGCTTGAAGATAAATAGTATGTGGTGTCAACATATTATTATTGCAATTTTCCCGCACATTCTGTTCCTGGTCATTCAGTCCACAATATTAATTAGCGGCTAATACCTTGCACACAGTATATTCCATTAGAAGATGCTGTCTTCAAGGAAGTCAGAGTCCAGTTGATTTAAAGTCAAAGAACTTGGTCCCCTGTGTTATTTGTTATTGGTGGATCTGTGTCAGGCATACCCTGAGTGGCAGAGGGGAAGGATGGGGAGGAGGAGTAGGTGGAGCTAACCGGGTTTAAGGACTGGGTTGAATTGAAATTTTCCAGATGAGTAAGCCATCGCCAGGCAGACAAGGAGTGGATGTGGGAAGTGTATGTGTGGGTTAAGAAAGCGAAGAGTAAAGCATGTACCTCCAGGAGCTGCAGAGAGGTGGGTGTGGCTACAGAATATGAAGATGTGGCAGGATGGATATGAAGGTGGAGGGGTCATCCAAGGCCAACCCAGGGAGGACCTTGTAGGTATTGCTGAAGGGCTTGAATTGTATCCTGAAGGCAAAGCAGAACCACTTGAAAGGTGTGTCGGTCACCTGCATTGCCAACACTCTACCGCCACTGATTCTAGATTGTGTGCTGAAATTAGCCAGAATTCAGCCACACTGAGACTTTGGGTGTATGTCACTCACATGCCTTTGGCCTCAATCTCCTCATCTGTACAATGGGTTTTTAATAGTACATACCTCATAGGTCTAGAGTAAGAATTGAATTACTTCCTAATGTGGAAAGGGACCCATAAGATTTCTATTATTAGAGTAAATTAATTTTTGTCCCATTTTCCTTTCTGCTTCTTAAACTACCGTGTTCCCACCATAAGAAACGTGCAGAAAATACTTCCAGTATTGTTTTAGATGTGAGCACTTTGGTCTAGAGTCATATTTTAATCATGAAGGAAAGAGTCATCACTTTCCTCTGAATACACTCAGAGGGTGAACAGAAATCTGTGTTTTTTTATTTTGGAGCAGAGAAGGGTTTACTGCAGGGCCAGGTAGGAGAACTCTAAACTCCTGAGGCTGATGTTTTGGAAGGAAAGGCCAAAAGCCAAACAATGAGGGTGATTTAGGGGCTTACCCTCCCCTGGAGCCAGGACACTTGATGGCTATAACCAACATACCTAGAGCTTTTCAATTTACCTGGTGTTTTTTGCATCCATATGTAAATCCATCCATTTAGTAATGCTTACAGATCTTTGACTTCTCTGGTGGCTCAGACGCTAAAGAATCTGCCTGCAATGTGGGAGACCTGGGTTCAATCCCTGGATTAGGAATATCTGCTGGAGAAGGGCATGGCAACCCACTCGAGTATTCTTGCCTGGAGAACCCCCATGGACAGAGGAGCCTGGTGGGCCACAGTCCATGGGGTCCCAAAGAGTTGGACACAGCTGAGCGACAAAGCACAGCAGCACATAGATCTGTAGTTACTATTCTAATGTTAAGGGCAAGGAAACTGAGACTTAATCCATATCCATAAATAGGCAAGACTTGATCCAGGCCCTTGATTCCACATCTTGTGTTCTTTCCGTTTTCCCACATCAGGTAGGAATTAAATGGAAAAGCTAATTTTTCCTTTGAGGTCACAGAGGTCCAAGCTGGCTGCTTACTGCATTCCTAGTTTGAAAGTTAAGGGAAACTCTGGCCAGCGTCAAGCTCCTTCCTATAGATTTTCCTAAACCCGAGTGGGAAGATGGGTGAAACATAGCCTAATTTATTGTCTAGTGTCCAACAAGTTTCCAGTAAACACCATGAGTTTCCTTGGATTTTCCAAATGTGTGGACTCCTAGTGGGCTGGAAAAAGTGCACTTAGAATTCTTAAAAAAAAATTTCTCCTCTCTTTCTACCCCTTATTCTTTCCTCACTTAAACTTTTACAAAAGTATCGTTTTCATGTTTAAGCCTCCTGATTTTGTAGCATCAATAATTTGTTTTGAATAGAACCACATCTTGTAATTTTAAATGCTTTAGACATAAACTCCTGGGATGCTGACTACAGAAAGGAGGAAAAATCTCAGTGCGAGAAATGAGACTGTGGTAAGGAAAGCTTATCAACCATCATGGGGAGGCTTAAAAATTCTGCAGCCGCCCTGTGTACTTCTCATTCAGAAAAAAACAAAAAACAAAAAACACATTGTTGGTAAGAACCAGCTGCAGTGTCCTGCTGAACTGATTGTTCCAAGACAAAGCATCATCATCTCTGTAGCTTCCTGCTTCCCATCCATCTCCTCTCTCTCTCCTTTGCAGCGCTCGCTCTTCCCTTTGCTTTTCTTCTGTTCTTTTCCCTCACTCTTTACTCCTCCACCACCTTGGATATTGTGTTTCTTTTCATGACTACCCACTGGAACAAAAGAAAAAAACAGCTGTGAAAGAAAGAAAATAGCTTAAGAAGCCATTTTCTGCCATTTTCTTAAGAGAAACAGTAATTTGTTTTTTCCTGGGGAATTAACAAAAAAAAAAAAGAAGAAGCTTGGGTCCACCTCTTTGCAAAGTTGCAGGTCTCGGTTGTGCTCTTGCTCACAGATTATGTGGAAGCAACATGTAAGCTTGAAAAATGAACCTTTCCTTGCTGGGTGAAACTTTGCCTATCCCCCTCTATCATAATTATCGACAGATTTAGATTGAAGTGATTGTGGAAGGCATTGTCCTTTTAAGATATTCAGGGACGTGACCACGAACAACTCTGATGGAAAGACTGAAAGCGGTGCAGTTCATCATCTGAGCCCCTGAAATGGCTGAGATATGCAAAAGTGCTGGTTTGATCCAAAAGGTATAAATAGCATGCGAGGGGGGAGGGTGAGTTGGGCTTGCAGGCTGCTGTGTTGGAGGAACAATTTGACAGAGACAGAGCAAGATGATGATAACTTGGAAAAAGGATAATTTGTCATGATTACCTCTTTCCCCCTCCTCACTAGAGAGAAGAGCTTGCACCCAATGGAATTCATGTGTGGGTTAAAAAAATATGCAAATTGGCATCGTAACAAAGAAAACATATCATTTTATCTTTTTCCTCTCTGGGTCGACACTTTGGGTGCACGGTGGCATCAGATTGTAACCATTCTGCTAAAAAGCTATGGCCTGTGGTTAGGGTTCTTCTGAGATTTTAGACATTTTTGGACCAGTAGCTTCTTCCTAAGTGGTGTTCCTAAATGCAGGTGCTTCTGGTTTATGACTGCTTATGCAGAGTCGTCAGACAGCCTTGTCTGCCCCACTGATTTTGTTGCAAATGCATCTGCCCCATGAACTCAACGGGCACTGCTATCAAAGGTCTGAGGATAAATCCTAAAATTTTCATGGCAAAATTTTCAAATAGCCTACTTTTCCTTTTAAAACGACACTGAGTTTTAGAGTTAACTGAGTTTTAAAGATCTGATTAAAAAGTAGCGTATAGTCAATGTAGCAGTTTTGGAAATAAGGAAAAGTATGAATATTCATGCTTTGAACTTCATAGCTGTGGTGCTAGAGAAGACTTCTGAGAGTCCCTTCGACTGCAAGGAGATCAAGCCAGCCAATCTTAAAGGAAATAAACCCTGAATACTCATTGGAAGGACTGATGTTGAAGCTGAAGCGCCAATACTTTGGCCACCTGAAGCGAAGAGCTGACTCATTGGAAAAGACACTGATGCTGGGAAAGATTGAGGGCAGGAGGAGAAGGGGGCACAGAGGATGAGATAGATGGCTGGATGGCATCACTGATGCAATGGACATGAACTTGGGCAAACTCCAGGAGATGGTGAGGGACAGGGAAGCCTTGAGTGCTGCAGTCCATGGGGTCATGAAGAGTCAGACATGACCTGATAACTGAATAACAACAACAACATTGGGGAATAAAATAGTATCTGTAATTCCCTCGCCCATGTTGTGGTACGATTTCCCAAAGTCCTCGAAATCTTGGGTCTAACCTATGATGGAGGTGGTTTCCTTTCCGTTGTCCTGCCCCTCTTCCTCTTCTCATATTTGCCTTTTCTCTTCCCCTGCCCTCCTTTGTGTCTCTGATTTTGGTCTTTATTCTCTTCCTGTGGCTAATCCCTGAGTTCTTTCAGGAACGACTCTGGAGGAGGATGGTGGTAGTTTCTTTATTCGAAAATTTGATGAGCCACAGGAATGCATTGCAGAAAAATGACTTTGCTTATTTGCCAAGAGGGGAGCACTCTAGAACAGCATTTGAAGACTCCTATTCTGTGGCTAGATTTCCTAGCTCAGATTTCCTCCTCAGATTTCTACTCCAGGCCATGGGCAGGGTCACAGTGGGGAATCCCTGGATGAAGACGTGGGCTGAAACATAGTCAGATTAAGCAAATAAAAATTCTGAATGCCTTGAGACTACCCGAGAAGTCCAGTGTTTAAGACTCTGTTCTCCCACTGCAGGGAACTCAGGTTCGATCCATAGCTGGGGAACAAGGATCCTACATGCCACGTGTGTGGCCAAAAAATAATAAACATTAAAAAAAAAATCAGAATGCCCAGATGTTTCACAGGACATACGTAGGTGTAAAAAAATTTATTGTTCATCTGAAATTCAAGTTTAACTGGGTGTTCTATATTTTATCTGGCAAGCCCTCACTGAAACAGTAGCTGAACCTCTAGAAGGGCAAGAGTTGGAAAACAAAAGAAGAGACCATGGAAAGTATACTCATTCTGATTCACTGGGTTCATGGGAGCCCCTGTTTGTTTCCAGAATGGGATGGTTCCACCCGAAGACCTAAGTCAGACTCTCTCCCTCCCCTCTCTACCCTCAAACCATTACTTGCCATCACCTAAAAACCCCTTACCTTCACCGCCACCTCCCCCGCCCCCACCATCCATTGAGGCTTGCATGGTTGAGGACCTTGACCATCATGATGCATCCTTAGACCAGACTACAATATGTTCTCTTCTGAACCAGCTTCTACAATGGTGCTGAGAGATCTTTCTAACCACCAGGTTGGTTAAGTCCACTCCTCTGTTTAAAACCCTTCTCCAGGTCCCCTTAGGAGACTGCCCTTAGGAGAAAGTCTAGACTCTAGGAAACCTGGCCAGACCTCGCTGAGATGGCCTCTGCCCTGCTCTCCACCCTCTGTCAGGCTCCACCTTTACATTCGTCTTAATTTTTGCCCCCAGCTCCCTGAAAAAGGCGTGCTCTTTTTTGCATCAGGCCCCTTGTACACACTTTTAATTCATTCAAAAAACACTTATTTCTCCTCCACTAAGTGCCAGGCACTATACGTGGTATTGAATCCACAGAGGTGATAAAGACATGGTTCCTACCATTATGGAGATCTAGACCAGGGGCTCAACACTCAAATGTGTATAAGGTCTGGTCACCATACTGATGAGAGCAGAGAGCGGGGGGAAACATGGCTCCCTCCCTCTCTCCTACCCTATTTTGGCAAAAACACGGATGTAAGAAACATCTTGCTTTTTCTTGAACTCTTCTGTTAGAAAGACAACATCACAAGCTCTGCAATGAACATCAACTAAGCTTCTCTGCTGGTGCACAAGAAGGAATGGTGGGGACTGTAGCAAATTAGGGCCTGTTTAAAGCGGCCAGTCAGTACTCAGTTCTACCAGATTGTTTTTATAAGGGAATTTCCAGAGAAATCAGAAATCTGAATTTTCATGTGAAACCTTCATCGTTGGCCAGGAATGAACAGCAGCAGAATGAGAGCAACAACGACAAGCCGACAAAACCGTGGGCCACACACAGTACGTTCACGAGTTTGCTTTTCCTCTTGGTCCTGTCGTGCTAGAACGCTGAATGTTCCAATAGCTTGATTCATTCTTTACCTCCTCTTTACCTGAAAAGCTCTTACTCACCCTTTAGGCCACAACTTACCATTTATTTCTGATAGTCACTTTCCGTAACCACCGCTCTCGACCCTGGACTGTGTCCTGTCTCTGTGCAGGGTGTTTCCATGGCAGGGCTCTACAGGAAGCCTGCCTTCCCTGCCATGGCACTTGTTTTAATTGCACGGTATTGTAATTGCCTTGGTGATTGTTTGTCTTGTAGCAGATAGTCATCTCCACGAGGCTAATAGTTCTGTTGATGGTGTGACTTCCGGTCCCACGGTACAGGATGCCTGAAGCATAAGGGTGCCTAGAGATTAATGGCCAAATGAATGAGTGAAGTTTATATTCTCCTACATATGTGGCTGTGAGCCTGCTTTTTCTCTACTCTCTTAGGACTTGGGCTGTTCATTTATTTGCAGGATTCTGCGCCCTCTGCCTTCTCCTCATCTTTATGCTCCAGGCTTCGGTCAGCTGTCGCTGTGCTGTTCTTACTGCAGAGATGTGAGAAAGGTTTAATCTTGCTTGGTTCTTGCCAGATAGATTGGAGTATGAATAAATAAAAAGCAGATCCCTTGTTGGGCAGAAACATGGATGCTCAGACACTATCTGTATATAGTATCATGCAACATCCCTCACTCGCTCCATCTCTCCCTCACCAACTCAGTGGGTATCAGTGTTTAACCCTTTCATACCTGGTGTCATCTGGCTCCAGAAGTGTTCCTTGACATCAGCAAAATGTGTCAAACACTTGATGAATAAGGATGATGCCCTCAGAGAGTTTTATTATAGTAACTACTTAAAGTAAGACTTTGATATTATTTTAAGTCAGTTCTTCAGAGCAAATATTCTATTTTATTTGTTAAGGGGCTGAGTTATTTTCTCCCTAAAAATTTGCCTTTGTTGGTTAATTTCTGAAAATCTTTGTGAGGTCTGAGGGGTACTTTATGCATAGGTAAGTGCAGCAGATGGAGTTTTGTGTGTGTGTGTGTGTGTCCATCCCAGTGCTACCTTGGTGGGAGACCTTAAGCTGGTTCCACTGGTCTCACCATGAACAAGTGTGGGGATAACCCCCAGCCCCATCCCTGTGTCTGCAAGGCACTATTTTCTACTTAGTGCAGGTGTGCGAGTGTGTGTGTGTATAGAGGGGGCCCTTCAAGTGCCCTGGGCCATTTCTGACATGGAGTGGGTTGGATGAGAAGCTGGGCAAACTTTCGGATGGAGAGGAGATGAGCCCCTCCCCTCCTGGGGGATGTGGGGCTGTCGTTGATTGGTTGTCATCAGTAGATGAAAGTGAGGGAGCTGGGTTTCCATTCAGCTCCCAGGTCTCTCCTCTTCTACTCTCTCAACCTGTCTTTTTAGTCCAGTCTAGTGTCAAGAAGTACTCACTCTGAGAATATGCTCTAGATCTGTCTTATACTTGGACCAGGGATGTTGAACTTAATATTTAAGAATATTCCCTCTTAGTTTTCTGGTTCCTCCATTTCTCTCTTGCTTCTACACATTAGATGACTCACATATGTGGAGGTGGATGTCCTTGGAAGAGCAGTGAAGAAAATCAGTCATGAAGGAAAAACACACTGATTACTCCTCCAAAGTATTATTTTGTACCATATAGGTGTGTCTTATATCCTTTTTGCCATTTGGTAGCCATATGGTGTCTGATTCTTTGCAACCCCATGGACTGTAGCCAGGCTCCTCTGTCCATGGGGTTTCCCAGGCAAGAATCCTGGAGTGGGTTGCCATTTCCTTCTCCAGGTGATCTTTCTAATTCAGGGATCAAACCCGTGTCTCCTGCATTGGCATGCAGATTCTTTACCATTAAGCCCCCTGGGAAGCCATCTTATATCCTGCTTGCTTGTAAATGTATGTTCAAGATTTTAATGAAAGAACATTTCTAGGGGCAGGCATTTAAAGAATTTAGGCACATTTGCTGAGCTGACCAGAGGATAGACCCTTGAGAAAGTCAAACAAGGACGATAGCTTGTATCACCCTTGGTTAGCAGAATACTCTTACATGTGATACTGTCCTTCTGTCCAGATTATGAAACATCCAGGATGGGTGGTATAATCCTAAGTAACAAATGAAGACCCAGAGAGTCATGTGACTTCTGGAGAGTTGCAAAGCAAGAGGCAGAGGATCCACACCTTTGGACTTCAGTCCCTGGCTTGTTCTGCACCCCCAGGCTGCCTCTCCAGGATATGAAGGATTAATCGTGTCACTGAGGTATCTCTTCCCAGGAGGTGCCTACAGGGTGGGGACAAGATGTTTCCTCACCCTGTGCCTTATGTGGCACCATCCCTCCATCCTACGGAAGGTCAGCCCTAGACAGACAAGCTTTCAGGCTTCCCTGGTGGCTCAGCAGTAAAGAACCTGCCTGCAATGCAGGAGCTGCAGAAGACTCAAATTTGATCCCTGGGTCAGGAAGATCCCCTGGAGGAGGGCATGGCAACCCACTCTAGGATTCTTTCCTGGAGAATCCCGTGGACAGAGGAGCCTGGTGGGCTATAGTCCATGGGGTCACAAAGAGTTGGACACAACTAAAGTGACGTAGCACACACGCAGGGGAGCTTTCATGAAGACCTCTTGGCCTCTTTTCCTGCCATGGCTGCCAGGACTGCAGAATCCTAGTTTGTTTGATGTTCAGTGAATTAGTTAATCTACGCACCAGTTTTTATTGATGATCATCCTAGGCTAGGCTGAGGGGAGAGAGGTGTGTGAGTTGTCCCCTGTCTGGCTGAGATGCAGAGGGATGAGGAAGAGGGGATGAGACTTAGCGCCAGTGAGTGGCTGACTGCCCGTGCAGTGCTGGGACAAGAGAAGGGGTCAGGGAGAGCTTCATGGAGTGGGTTGAGATGCCGGCCAGGCTGGGGTGGGGAAGGGACATCAGGCAGGGGGGTCAGCTTGAAGAAAGTCATGGACGCCTGAGAGTGGGTAGGTTTATCTGACTGGTGCTGAGCTTGGGCAGTGATGGGAGAAAGGGCCATGGAGATGAAACCATTTTCCTCAGATTGAGACTGAACCCATGTACCAGTACTCAAACTTGGCCAAAACCTTGCTTGGGACTCTAACCTACATGGCTGGTACTCGAACCCAGCCAAAACCCACAGTAATGAAGCCCAGGTTCTTGACGTCTCATCACAGAACGAATTCAGTGAGAAAAGAAACAAAGTGATGGTAAGAAGTGGATTTATTCAGAGAGAAACACACTCCACAGACAGAATGTGGGCCATTGCAGAGAGCAAGTGCGGTGGCCTTGAAATATGGTGTGGTTAGTTTTTATGGGCTGGGTAATTTCATAGGCTAATGAGCAGGAGGATTATCCAGCTATTTTAGTGAAGGGCTGGAGATTCCCATGAGTTGGGCCGCCGCTCACATTTTGTTCTTTTGATGGTGCCTCGGGGTGTATCATTTAGCTTGCTGATTCAGGATCAAGTTCTAGTCAAAGTGTAACTTGTTTGTCATCTCGACCCATTTGATTCTAACTGGTTTGTGTGGTGTCCTTAGGCTGCGTCATTCTTTCAAATGTTGTGCCCTGCCCCCTTCCTCCGGTTTCAGAGATGGACAAAGGTGAGATGATGAGGGGCCCCAGAGCCCAGACTAGGTCTGGACTTTACGCTGAGGCAGGTGAGAATCACTGGGAGGTGGTGATGAAGGTGAACAGAATAGTAATTAAAAAACAACAACAACAAACACGCATTTTCCTGCTGCAGCATAGAGGATGAATTAGAGGAAAGTGAGGCTTCAGGCTGCAACATCAGTTAGGAATGAAGAAGGCTACACTGGGTCACCCTCACAGGCTGGAGAAGAGGGCGTGGGTACATTTGAGAAGTAGTCCGCAGAGAAGGTTGACCTCAGTGGAGATGGATTTGATGAGGTGACGGGGGACAGAGGGAAGACTCTGGGCCGACAACCCTTCCTGGACAAGGGGAGCATTGCTGCTCAGGAAAATGAGGGGTGGAGGATGAATCCAGTCTGGCCAGGAAAACTAGAGAGCCCCGCAGTGGTGTGTACCCAGCAGGAGGGGATGTGGGTCCAGCGTGGCCGAGCACACGGTGCTCAGAGGTGCGTCCTTCCAACTCTGAAGGAAGTCCGGCAGAGGGCTGTCATCCCCTCTGTTCTCTCCCGAAGCATCGCCTTCATCCCTGAGACAGGGTCTGGACCAGCCCTGAGGGGGAGGTGTTCTCAATTCCAAACATGTGTCCTCACACTCCTGGCCCTTCATCTCAGGAGTTTAAGGTGTGCTCAGGCAGTGAGGGGAGAGAAAAGAAGGCAAACACTTGTAAAGCAACTGCAATTAAAACCAAGAATTAGAGCATCAGGTGCTTGCCCGGCCTGTCAGTGGAGAAGAGAAGTAAGTTCGAATTAAACCTCACTTGATCTGGGTTTGAAATAGATTTAAAGCAGCTCCACCAAGCCAGGGCAGGTCCTTAAATCAAAGCTGAGGCTTCGGGTTCCTTTTGTTAAAGAAATGCCCTTACTTGATGGAACACCAAAACCTCATTAAATTGCAAACACGGGACTATAAAAGATGGAGAATGAGCAATTCCACTTAAACGCGGCAGCTCTCCACACGTTGCCCCAGAAGGACAATGAGTTCTAAAGTTCAGGGTTACACATGGCTTGGTAAGTGTTTTTCTGCGTCTAACACTAAACAGGCTTGGAAAAGGGCCAATGTGAGAAGGAAAGAGAGCAAGAAGAGAGAGGGAGAGACATTCTCTAGTCAGCCTCCTTCAAGAATGAAAAATAAACTTTTCCCCCCTGCAGAAAAAAAAGAAAAAAACCCCGAAGAAAAGCAGACAGCTGCTAACTAGTTGTCTAGCTGTCTATTTGTGGACACTTCCTTTCATCTTGTCATATCTTTTGTGCTGTTTGAAATGTTTGGAGCTTAAGACTGGAAGAACGCTCAGTGGCATCCAAACTTTCATTAAAAGAAAGGGAAAAGGAGACAGAAAGTTCTGACAACAAGTGTGTGTTTAGATGTCTGGGCCATATTCTGCCCAAATACCAAGCAGAGGAGAGATGTATTTTTAGCTAAATGAAGCCCCGCAACACACTTCTATTAAAAAATACACAAGAAGCTAACATGTAGGAAGCCAACCGATTTTGTGGGGAGGCTGCAGAGAGATACAAATGGACCTTAAGAAAGGTCCAGGAGGGGCCTCCTTCCCAGGCTTGGCCAGGGTCCCTTTGTGCTGGTTCATTGGAATGCTAATTTCTGCCCCATTGTCCCTCGGAAGCCACTCTCCTTTCTCTCGCTGGAAGCCCTTTCTCACTCTCTTGTCTTAGGTGGTCTTCACCAGCTGCTCCTATTAGCTGAGAACCTCAGGAGATTTTATTTCTCTGAGTGCCGTTGTGCTCGGGCCTTTTTTTGTGTGTTTTGATCGATTCCTCAATTTGATTTTCATTTTTCCCCCCTTGCATTCTTCATCAGGGGTTAGACCACCAGATTATGGTTTCCTTGTCAAAATTAGAAACCCAGCATGGATGGTCACAAGAATCCCAGGGTTTTTTGCCTTTGACATCCATTTTGGAGGAAATGGAGATTGAAATCTTAGCAGGAGAAGCTCTTCAGGGACTCTTTGATTTTTCCTTTAAAAGGAACCAAGTCCTGAATTAAAATAAATACCTAGACTTCAGATGAGGCGACGACGTTGAATCAACAGAGGGCCCAGGCCTTTGTTTCTCGGGCTGTCTGCGTGCACCATAATTAGGGGGAGAGAGCTTGGGGAATTATCTACAGCTCAGCTCACACAGCCAGGTTTCTTTTCAGACCCAGTCCTTACCGTAAGACTCAGAGAATGCATTTGAAGGGCTTGTCTGGGTGCCGATGGTATGGTGCAGAATGGCAGAGGGGCAGGAGCAGAAGAGATGGGCTCTGCTCATTCGTGTCCCGAAATTCCAGCAGCCTTTAGTCTGCCCATCCCGGTGGCTCTGGCTGCTTTTTACCCAGTATTAACCTGCATTGTGCCCTCTTTCACTTTCCACTGTGTCAGGAGGCGGCTGGTGCAGGGTGACAGGGTGGCGTGACAGGAAGTGCTGGGGTGGGGGTCAGCCAGATCTGGCTTCTGCCCCACCTCCTCTCTGGGCCTCGTTCTCCATGCCTGTAGAATGGGGATCGTCTACTTTATGGTCATGTGGATGATACGAGATCATCTATGTTGAGTTCCAGGGATCTGGAAGGCATTCAAGAAATATCAGTCTCACCCCCCTCTATTCCTCCACTCCTGCCTCCAGGGAAGACTGTGGTATGATTCTCAACTTAATACCCAGCTTGAGTCTGTCCCTTGAATGTGCTCTGTTTCTTCATGGCTCAGTGATTTATTTGACCCCGCTGCTCTTCTGACTGCAGTGGTCTTGCCCCAGATCCTCCCACAGCTGGTTCCTATGCATCATTTAAGTCTTAGCTCAAATTTCAAAACCCTTTCTTGACCTGAAGGTAACCCTTGGTTGGTTCCTTTCTAATAACCCTCTTTATTTTTTCATAGCACTTGCCACTGTCTGAAATGTTCCTGTTCTTTTGTTTTGCCTTGATGGGTGTTATTGACTTCCCTCTACCGGAATGTAAGGTTGCAGGCTTAGGGGCTTTGTCTGTCTTCTTCACTAGCATACTGGCTGGCATCAAAGTTTATATACTTTGGTCTGGTCCTGGCTGGAGATACAGCATGAGAAAGACCCAGATCCTGCTCTCCAGAAGTTTATAGACATGTAAACAAATAATGATGATGTGCACAGGATTCTTACGATGATTCAACTGACTTTTGGCTTCCAGAAAGGAAACAGATGTATACACACGATTACATAGTACTCTGAGGTCAAGGCATCAATAAAAGTGTTCTAGGTATAGTTGTGACACTATAAAAAAGATTTGACAGTTCTGCCTGGATGTGTTCGGTAGGGCTTCCAAGAGAAGACAATCCAGCCAGGATGTGCAGAAGGAAGAGCAGATCCTGGCTAGGTAGGCCAGGAAGGGAGCTGTTCTAGGCAGGGAACCAGCATGAAAGGTGGAGGCACAAAGCAGCACCCAGGGGCAGTGGCGCATACCTGGTTCAGGTTTCAATATTAAATCTGTAAAATTTCATCAGATTGGTTTCTGCTCTACATTCCAACCTGTTGCTTTCAATTCTTCACCTAACATCTGTGATATTAATCATCTCTCCTGACTTAGAGTCATCTGAAATGTGTTCATAAAGCCCTATAAAATTGATCAGCAGCTGGGACTGAAGAGGAAGAATGGAAATGGGCATAGGAAGGAGATGTATGCCCAGGAAAGTGATGAAATTTGAGCTAGTCACGGGGGGGGGGGGGGGGGGGAGGGCAGAATGCGAGGTGCAAAGAATCCTGGATCTGAAGTTGGAAGCCTTGGACTCTCGCCCTTTTCTGTCACTCCTTGTGTGGTCTTAGGTGGATCATTTAATCTGTCTAAACCTCAGTTTCTTCATCTGTTTAAAAAAACTCAGAACCACTAGTTTAGCTAGTAATGGTAAGAAATGAGAATCATAGGAGAAACGTCTGAGCTTCCAAGGACGCTTTGCCATCAGTGAAGTGGTACTAATGGCTATGAGAGCACCCGGAGGTGCTAGGATTCCCTGGGCTTGAAATGCTTCTTATTCAGTTTCCTAACTGTTTCCAGGTTTAAGTTTAAATATTTGTATATAATTTTATTGATTCATTTTTGGCTGTGCTGGGTCTTCGTGGCTGCAGGGCATTCTTCTCTGGCTGTGGCTGCCCAGTGGCTACTTTCTGGCTGCAGTGCTTGGGCTTCCCGTCGCAGTGGTTTCTCTTGTGGAGCACAGGCTCTAGGCACGTGGGCCTCAGTAGCTGGGGTACGTTGGCTCAGTAGTTGCGGTTCCTGGGCTCTAGAGCACAGGATCGGTAGTTGCGGCTCATGGGCTAAGTTGCTCTGAGACATGTGGAATCTCCCTGGACCAGGAATCAAATCAGTGTCGCCTGCATTGGAGGTGGATTCTTTATCAGAGAAGCCCTAGGTGTGGGTTTATAAAACCTTTTCACTTACTTTTTTCCCTCAATCTCCCCCTACATTCATTTTTAATCCAGAGTACTGGTGTGTCTTCTACTTTATCAGTCAACAGTTCAGCACTGGAGAGATTTCTATTCCAGGTCCTTCTCCAAGAAGTGATCAAATAATACCCATTCTTTGGTGTATCTCCTTACAGAGACGTTAGTGAAGGTTGGAGAGAGTCACTGGGCATCTCACCTTATGTCAGCATGTTAAATCCATTTTTCAGATTGCTCAGGGTATGAGTCTTTGTTGCTATGATATGAGCTGGAGTTCTGCCCTTCACTGGCTGTGCCATCAGGGGGTATGTATGGTGTGATAACTTTAAGGAACCCCAGGCATCATCTAATTCAGCTCATCTATTTTGCAGAAGAAGAAACTGAGGCCTTAAGAGAGGAGGGGATTTGTTCAAGGCTTTGCAGTCAGTAGGTGAGTCCAAACAAAGCAACGGAAGACAACAGAAGAAAGAAAAAAATCACCCCTGGTATAACCGTCATGATTCTACTCTTGTTTAAAAATACGTAAAAACTGTCATGTCAGTGTATGGCAGAAACCACTACAATATTGTAAAGTAATTAGCCTGCAATTAAAATTAATTAATTAATTTAAAAAACTGTCAATATACTAACTTGTTTCCAAAAGGATCAGGGTGACTTTTAAAAATATACACTACAAAAAGATTTCTATGATTGAGAATGAGCAGACAGGCCACAGATTCAGAGAAAACATACGCAAAGACATATTTGATTCAAGGACTGTTATCCAAAAATATACAAAAGACTCTTAAAAGTAAAATGACCCAGTTAAAAATGGGCAAAAGATCTGAACAGACACCACACCAAAGAAGATATACAGATGTCACACACTGTATGGAAAGATGCTCAACATCACATGTCATTAGGGAAATGCAAATTAAAACAACATGGTACCACTATTCACTTATTGTTGTTCAGTCCCTAAGTTGGGTCTGACTCTTTGAGACCCCATGGACTGCAGCACCTCAGGTTTCCCTATCCCTTCACTGCCTCCTGAAGTTTGCTTAATTCATGGCTATTGACTCGGTGATGCCATCCAACCATCTCTTCCTCTATTGTCCTCTTCTCCTCCTGCCCTCTCTCATTCCCAGCATCAGGGTCTTTTCCAGTGAGTTGGCTGTTCGCATCAGGTGGCCAAAGTATTGGAGCTTCAGCATTAGTCCTTCCAATGAATATTCAGGACTGATTTCCTTTAGGATTGACTGCTTTGATCTCCTTGCTGTCCAAGGGACTCTCAAGAGTCTTCTCCAGCACACAATTCGAAAGCATCCATTCTTCGGTGCTCAGCCTCTCTGTGGTCCAACTATCACATCCATACATGACTACTGGAAAAACTGTAGCTTTGACTATGCAGACCTTTGTTGGCAAAGTGGTGTCTCTGCTTTTTAATACTCTGTCTAGGTTTGTCCTAGCTTTTCTTCAAAGGAGCAAGTGTCTTTTAATTTCAAGGCTGCAGTCACTGTTCACAGTGATTTTGGAGCCCAAGAGAAGAAAATCTGTCACTGCTCCACTTTTTCCCCATCTAGTTGCCATGAAGTAATGGGACCAGATACCATGATCTTAGTTTTTTGAATGTTGAGTTTTAAAACAGTTTTTTTTACTCACCTCTTTCACTCTCATCAAGAAGGCTCTTTATTTCCTTTTTGCTTTCTGCCATTCAGTTCAGTTCACTGAACTGTTCAGTTCAGTCAGTCATGTCTGACTCTTTGCAGCCCCATGGACTGCAGCACGCAGTATGGACTACAACAGGCCTTCCTGTCCATCACCAACTCCCAGAGCTTGCTCAAACTCATGTCCATCAAGTTGGTGATGCCATCCAACTATCTCATCCTCCGTTGTGCCCTTCTCCTCCTGTCCCAATCTTTCCCAGCATCAGGGCCTTTTCTGCCATTAGAGTGGCATCATCTACATATCTGAAGTTGTTGATATTTCTCCTGTCAATCTTGATTCCAGCTTGTGTTTACCCAGCCTGGCATTTTGAATGATATACTCTGCATATAAGTTAACTAATCAGGGTGACAATACACAACCCTGTCATACTCCTTTTCTAGAGTTGTTCCAGTCCATCATTCCATATCCAGTTATAACTGTTGCTTCGGCGCTCAGCTTTCTTCATAGTCCAACTCTCACATCCTTACGTGACCACTGGAAAAACCATAGCCTTGACTAGATGGACCTTTGTTGGCAAAGTAATGTCTCTGCTTTTCAATATGCCAGCCCTTAGTAACCACTAAATTTTTACTGTTCTCATAGTAAAACCTGACCTTCAAACAGGTTTCTTAGGAGGCAGGTAAGGTGGTCTGGTATTCCCATCTCTTTAAGAATTTTCCACAGTTTGTGGTGATCCACACAGTAAAAGGCTTTAGTGTAGTCAGTGAAGAAGAAATAAATGTATTTGTGGATTTCCCTTGCTTTTTCTATGACCCAGCAAGTGTTGGCAGGTCCCTCTACCTTTTCTAAATCCAGCTTGTACATCTGGAGGTTCTCAGTTCATGTACTGCTGAAGCATAGCTTGAAGGATTTTGAGTATCACCTTGCTAGCATGTGAAATGAATGCAATGGTATGGTCGTTTGAACACTCTTTGACATTGCCCTTTTTGGTATTGGAATGAAAACTGACCTTTTCAGTCCTGTGGCCACTGCTGAGTTTTCCAAATTTGTTGCCATATTGAGTACAGCACTTTCACAGTATCATCTTTTAGGATTTGAAATAGCTCAGCTGGAATTCCATCACCTCTAGTAGCTTTGTTCATAGTAATTCTTCCTAAGACCCCATTGACTTCACACTGCAGGATGTCTGGCTCTAGGTGAGTGACTACACCATCATGGTTATCCAGATTGTTAAGACCTTCTTACTAGACACACTTATTAGAATGGCTAAAATCCAAACGACTGATAACATCAAATGCTGAATAAGACGTAGAGCAGTAGGAACTCTTTGTTTTATTGCTGGTGGGAATGCAAAGTGGTACAGTCCTTTTAGAAGACAGTTTGGAGGTTTCTTACAAAACTAAATATACTCTTACCATACAGTCCAGCAATTGTACTCCTTGGGATTTAGCCAGAGGACTTGAAACCATGTGTCCACACAGAAACCTGCACACAGATAGCAATTTTATGCATAATTTCCAAAACTTAGAACAACCAAGATATCCTTCAGTAGGTCAATGGATAAACTATAATATATCCAGACAGTAAAATATTATTCATTGCTAAAAAGAAATGAGCTATCAAGCCTCGAAAAAGGCTTTAAATGCATATTACTAAGTGAAAGAAGCTAATCAGAAAGGCTACATACTGTATAACTCCAACCATATGACATTCTGGAAAAGGTAAAACTATGAGAACAGTAAAAATTTAGTGGTTACTAAGGGCTGGGGGCTAGGGGTTGGGGAAGGGATTAAATGATGAAACATAAGTCACTGAAACTATTCTATGTGATCCTATAATGGTGGGTACACATTTGTCCAAGATCACAGAATATACAACTTAAGTGTGCACCCCAATGTAAGCTATGGATTTTGGGTAATACTGAGGTCAGTTGGTGTCAATGTAGGTTCATAGATTAACCAGTCTGGCGAGTGACATTGATAATAGGAGAGATTGCATGGGTAGAGGAAGGGAATATATAGAAAACCTCTACTTTCTGCTCAGTTTTTCTGTGAATCTAAACCTCTCTAAAATAAAGTTTATTGAAAGTGTAATTGGGGAAATTAAGTCAAAAGGAAAATAATGGCAGGGAAATAAATGGGAACCCTGGGTGAGGTTAATGGATAAAACGTGTGCCTCAATTTTTTGCACACTTGCTAGAGGTGGGTCACATACTTAACTTCCAAACAGATAATTTCAAAAAAAAGAATCATATTAGTACTGGGTTGGCCAAAAATTTTGTTTGGATTTTTCCATACCATCTTACAGAAAAACCTGAACGAACTTTTTGGCTAACCCAATATGTATTAAGGGCTGATCGTATCTCAGTTGGTAAAGAATCTGCGTGCAAAGCGGGAAACCCAGGTTTGATTCCTGGGTCAGGAAGATCCTTAGAGGAAGAAATGGCAACCCACTCCAGTATTCCTGTCTGGAGAATCCCATGGACAGAGGAGCCTGGCTATAGTCCATGGGGTCACAAGAGTCAAACATGACTTAGCAACTAAACCAACCAATATGTATTAATATTCATATGTGAAAAATAATTTAGCACAGTTGATTCCTTTAATCCTGCAACTAAGCTCAGAGAAGAATTTCTCTTATGTTTCTCTGTACTGGGGACAGGATGAAATAGTGAACAATGTCCTCAACAACATTTTCTATGTAATTAAAACAGTAGATTTCCTAGGTAGAGGCCCTAGCCTTATAATGCAGTTTACCCAAAGGGGTCCTCAGTGGTCACCTGAGGCATTCTGGCCTGGCAGTGTAGGTCTATATGAATAACATGTTGGCAGACCTCCCGAAAGAAATTGTCATTATTGCTGCTAGGTCTGGTTGCTACCTGTCAGGGGAACAGAGGGTGTCCTCAGAGTCTCAGGCAGTGGACTGGACACTGGTGAGAGTTGGCATTCACCTCCCCCCGCCCCATTAATTAAATGCCAGGACTGTGGAGTGACTTCAGATAGAGCACTGTAATTGTGTCGACCTCCTTCCCTCTAAGGAACTTGTTTCTTTTTTTGAAAGAATATTGCACAGGACTGAAAGAATGAGGAAATTAAAAAAAAATCAACTTCGTTGAGGTGCAATTTGCATATAATGAAACTTACACTTGCTAGTGTACAGGCTACTGACCCGTGTAACTCCCACCCCACGAAGACACAGAACATTTCCATCTCCTCTGACTGTTTTATGAATGTCTCTCTCTTCTTCAGTTAATCTCTGCCTCCTTTCTCCTCTCCCCATTCCCCACCCCAGGCACAAGCTGACATATCACAGCAGATTGGTGGTCTGGCTAGTGTTTCATATAAATGGACTCATACGATGTGGGTGCTTCTTTTGTGTCTCGTTTCTTTCATCTTGTATAAAGTCTGTGAGATTCATTCAGTATCCTTTCATATGTCAGTAGTATACTCCTTATTGTTGACTACTATTTCATTTCAAAAGTATACCACTATGGATTTATCTGGTCACCTGTTGATGAACACTATGGTTGTCTCCAGTGCTAGGGTGTTCTGAGTGTAGCTTCTGTGAACACCCATGCATGACTGCTTATGTGGACACATGTTGTCGTGTCTACTATTGCTGTGACTAGTGGGTGGTGGTGTGTGTTAAAGATTACCTACTCCTCATGTGCTGTATCTCTTCCTGCCTGTTTCCTGCTTCCTTTTACCCTCCAACTAACATAGCCGACCTAAGAGGGCTTCTCTTGTATTTTTCATTTCCAGGTGGTAACACTTACTCAGGGGGTGCCTGTCCTTTATGAAGATGCTCATCAGCCTCTGTTCAACCTGCGATGCGCTTTTTTTTTTTTTTTTACTGAAGCTCCAGAGTATTCTCTGGAGGCATGCCTGAACTTACAGGTCCTTATTTTTGGCCTTAAGGCAAGCCTAGTTCTAAAATACAGCTTTTCCCAGAGAGAACAACATGGAAGGGTGAGGTAGTGCTTGCTCTGTTTAATAACCCTCACCCCCCTATTATTCTCTCTTATAAAATGCAGTTACTTGTCTTCATTATATTTATCACAGTTGTTAATTATATACAGTTTATTTGTGGTTTATTGATTATAATGCTTGTCTCTGCTATTACATTGCCATTTTATTAACCACTGTGTACCCAGCACTTAGCATGGAATTTGGTTTGAGTAGGCACTAAAAAATATTTGTTGAATGAATACAGAGGCTCCAGCCATCATACAGTCTCCATTATTGCATGTTTCAGACCAGGATGCCTAAAGGTAGGTCAGCTTCTTGGCCCTGAGATGGTTTGCCCGGGTTGCCAAGGGCATTAAGATTTCCCTTCCTCTGTTTAATGTACATATACTGCGGAAGGCTGCCAGACATCAGTAGCTGAAGTGATGGAGCTGCATCCTCATACTGATGGGGATTTGAGACCCAAAGGGATTTTTCGAAGACATCAAGCCCTATTTCAAGCATAATGGTTTTGGGACTTAGAATGGTAAGACTCGAGTTTGATTCTCAGCTCTACCACCAAGTCATTGTGATTTTGATCAAGTAACTCCCTGAGCCTTGGTTTCTATCCTAACAGGCCTTTTCATACGATCACAGCTCTTACATCACTTAAAGCCATTTCCAGGCCAGATGGTTTCTTTGACAAGTTCTCTTGTGCCATGAGTTTAAGTCCACTTATGTTATGGATACTTTCAACTGAGGTTTCCATTCTCTTCTTGTGGAGTGGAATCCAGAGGTGAGAGCAGCCACTGCTCAAGATGTGGCCCGATAGTGCAGAGATAGGCAAGGTTATTTTTCCCTTCTTCTGGGTGCAGCTGAGGGGCACGTCAGCTCTCATGGTGGACACGTTGCTGATTCAGGTCCAATTCCTCATCGATTAATAACCCCACCTCCTCTCTTTATGTCAGTCATTGTCAACATTGCTATTATCTCTTTAAATTCAGTTTTAAGCCCACTTGCTGTCTTGGTGACTTTAGAAAGTCAGACCCTCTTGGGTATTTTCCTGTTGGTTCTCAGTTGATCCTATTGCCTTGAGGTAAAAGCAGAAGCCTCAGTATTGCCCTTATTTCCAGGAAAACCTTGGCGTTTCATCTCTGTGGGTAAATCCTCAGCACAGGGTTACTTAACAACATCTGTGAGTTCTTATTATGTGCCAGGTGATGTGTCAAGTTCAGTAGGGAAGACAGAAAAGAGGAAATTCTTCTTCAGGTAATAAGTGCATGGATGAAGGGAAATACAGGGGCTCAAACAGCAGAGGAGGGACCCCAAAACACAGAGACTGGAGCAGCAAGCCAGCAGTTCAGCATACAGGCTGAAGGAGGAATAGTTAGAGTTGATCCTTGGGGTGGATAGTGTCTAATTCATCAAATTCTTTGCAATTTGAAGCTTCTGCTTCTCCCAATCTTGCCATGCCATTAACCAGCACCATATAAAAGAGGAATTCCATACCGGGATGATCCATGGATTTCTTTCAGTTCAGTTCAGTTCAGTTGCTCAGTCGTGTTCAGCTGTTTGCAACCCCATGGACTGCAGCATGCCAGGCCTCCCTGTCCATCACCAAAGCCCAGAGTTTACTCAAACTCATGTCCATTGAGTCGGTGATGCCATCTAGCCATCTCATTCTCTGTTGTACCCTTTCCTTCCCACCTTCAATCTTTCCCAGCATCAGGGTCCTTTCAAATGAGTCAGTTCTTTGCATCAAGTCTGCCGCTGTTACCACTGTTTCCTCATCTATTTGCTATGAAGTTATGGGACCGGATGCCATGATCTTAGTTTTCTGAATGTTGAGCTTTAAACCGACTTTTTCACTCTCCTCTTTCACTTTCATCAAGAGGCTCTTTAGTTCTTCTTCACTTTCTGCCATAAGGGTGGTGTCATCTGCATATCTGAGGTTATTCATATTTCTCCCAGCAATCTTATTCCAGCTTGTGCTTCCTCCAGTCCAGTGTTTCTCATGATGTACTCTGCATAGAAGTTAAATAAACAGGGAGACAATACAGCCTTGACATACTCCTTTTCCTATTTGGAACCAGTCTGTTGTTCCATGTCCAGTTCTAACTGTTGCTTCCTGACCTGCATATAAGGTTCTCAAGAGGCAGGTCAGGTGGTCTGGTATTCCTATCTCTTTCAGAATTTTCCACAGTTTATTGTGATCCACACAGTCAAAGGCTTTGGCGCAGTCAATAAAGCAGAAATAGATGTTTTTCTGGAACTCTCTTGCTTTTTTGATGATCCAGTGGATGTTGGCAATTTGATCTCTGGTTCCTCTGCCTTTTCTAAAACCAGCTTGGACATCTAGAAGTTCATGGTTCATGTATTGTTGAAGCCTGGCTTGAAGAATTTTGAGCATTACTTCACTAGTGTGTGAGATGAGTGCAACTGTGTGGTAGTTTGAACATTCTTTGGTATTGCTTTTCTTAGGGATTGGAATGAAAACTGACCTTTTCCAGTCCTGTGGCCCCTGCTGAGTTTTCCAAATTTGCTGGCATATTGAGTGCAGCACTTTTACAGCATCATCTTTTAGGATTTGAAATAGCTCAACTGGAATTCCATCACCTCCGCTAGCTTTGTTCATAGTGATGCTTCCTAAGGCCCACTTGAGTTCACATTCCAGGATGTCTGACTCCAGGCGAGTGATCACACCATCGTGATTATCTGGGTCATGAAGATCTTTTTTGTATAGTTCTTCTGTGTATTCTTGACACTTCTTTTAATATCTTCTGCTTCTGTTAGGTCCATACCATTTCTGTCCTTTATTGAGCCCATCTTTGCATGAAATGTTCCCTAATGTATCTCTAATTTTCTTGAAGAGATCTCTAGTCTTTCCCATTCTGTTGTTTTCCTCTATTTCTTTGCTGAGGGATCACTGAGGGAGGGTTTCTTATGTCTCCTTGCTATTCTTTGGAACTCTTCATTCAAATGGATGTATTTTTCCTTTTCTCCTTTGCCTTTAACTTCTCTTCTTGTCACAGCTATTTGTAAGGCCTCCTCAGACAGCCATTTTGCTTTTTTGCATTTCTTTTTCTTGGGGATGGTCCTGATCCCTGTCTCCTGTACAGTGTCACGAACCTCTGTCCATAGTTCATCAGGCACTCTGTCTATCAGATCTAGTCCCTTAAATCTATTTGTCACTTCCCCTGTATAATCGTAAGGATTTGATTTAGGTCATACCTGAATGGCCCGGTGGTTTTCCCTACTTTCTTCAATTTAAGTCTGAATTTGGCAATAAGGAGTTCATGATCTGAGCCACAGTCAGCTCCCAGTCTTGTTTTTGCTGACTGTATAGAGCTTCTCCATTTTTGGCTGCAAAGAATATAATCAATCTGATTTTGCTGTTGACCATCTGGTGATGTCCATGTGTAAATTTCTTTATCCATTTCTTTATTCAGTGAATATTGCAGCATTTTCCAAGTGCAGGGTCATAAAAGGGCACAAAAGAAATAAAATCTCTGTTCTCATGGAGAGATGGCCGTCACAGTCTCTGGCTTAGACTGCCTCAGGCCCTTCTGTGCCTTCTTGACCTGTCCCCAAGATTCTGTGTTTTTGAGTTCCTGGTTATTTGCCTTTTTATTGCTTCAGTGTAACCTTATAACAGAGACTTAACACTGCTTCTCTGGAGTCCCCTCACTGATATAACCCAGACTCTTTCTGGCTATATATATGACTTTTGAAAAATATTCTCAGCTTAGTTGTAGCCCTGAGACCTGTTACCTTCACACACAAGCCTCTGGGTGTCAGTGGGTGGCACACCCCATGGGGTTTGTTTTAGCTACACCAGTCAAAACTGGAGAGCTGAGAAGCTGAGTGGGTCCAATCAAGGGTGATTCTTGATATCAGAGTGTGTCGTGTTTGGTTTATAGCAGAACTCCATGCTGGGCTGAAAATAGAACACACTGAACTTTACTGGAAAAGGGAGCTGGCAAGAGCTTTGCCATGCCTAGGACCCAGTCACATGGGCTGGGATTTGGGGCAGGGATCAGGTCTCAGGAGGGAAACCAAACCAGAAGCCCCTCCTATAGCCTGTGATGACTGTGATGGGAAGGAAAACTAAAATAACGAACACTGATAGTTTTTACAATGGACTTGACACTGTTCTAAACATTCAGCATCTACTTACTGATTTAATCTGGGACTAATTTAGTCTCTGTCTTTCCTAGGAGGTCTTGAAAGGATGCCATTAAAAGAGGCTAAGATAAAAAGAATAAATAAAAAGGGCCAAGATCACCAGATGGTCCCGCCGAAGACAGACACATTTACATTGAGAGCTGAGGGCTCTCAATGTTGCCTCTGTTTCTCCTAAGAATGTACCATTATCTTTCTTGACTGTTGTGATGCTGACGGAGGTTAAGAGGGAAGTGTCCTCACAGTTCAGGGTGGTGTGCATGACAAGTCGCTTCAGGTGTGTCTTGACTCTGCGGCCCTATGGACTGTAGCCCCCCAGGCTCCACTGTCCATTCTCCAGGCGAGAATACTGGAGTGGGTTGCCATGCAGGGTGGTGGGAGGTGGGGTTTAACTTCTGTGAACCTTTGCAACAGCTTCTCTGTGCAACCGTTGCCACCTTAGATTTTATTTTCCACTCTGGCATCCTGCATCTTTTTCACTTTTAAGCAGAACTGAGCATAATGAGCCTGTTGAAAATCTCAGGAACCTGTCTCTGGGTCTAGATTGCTTTTGCCTTTCCCCTTACAAAAGAAGCCTCACCTCCTGGTTTCTTGTTGATTTTTAGAGGCACGGCTGTTTGACAAACCATTTCAGGTGCTGTCGGCAGGCTGCCTAACGAGTCCTCATCCTTCACATCACTGACTGTTCAATTGATTTAGGGAAAAGTGCCCCCCACTGATGTGTAAGAAACAGATGCCGCATAATTGTTCCGTATCTTTTTTCCCCCCTTTTCTTTTCCTCTGTCTCTACTTCTGTATAAGCTTTTCAGGAGATCTGATGGTTTCCCTTGCCATTTCTCTACTGGGAATGTATTCTAATAATGCAACTTACTGCCAGTTAGGGTATTATATTAGTTAATATCTATGGGTATTCTTACCTTAAGGTAAGAAATTACCTTAATTTCTTAATGTAATTTAAGAAATTAATGTTTGTTGCTGTTTCAGCGTATGTTCATTATTGAATGGCCAGTTTTCCTATTTCTTGGTTACTTTAAACTTTGAAAACACTTTGAGCTTGTCTTTAAACATCACCTCTGTTTCCCCCTGATTTGGTGGTTCTTCTCTTGTCCTTTCTTCCTAAGGTGGTAAATGGAAATTCTTGTGGGTCTGTGGTTAACCTGGTCCATAAGTACCTTCAGCAAACTTCTCTAGCTGTGTGACTCTAAGTGGCAACCCTTGAATAGAACCTATTCATTTTGTTATCAATCTGATTTCCTCCATGGACTCATATGCTTTGTATCTTGGGAATAGCAGAATACACATCTGAGTTATGGGCTCCCAGGGCTCAGTGAGACCTGAAAGGGGGTCTAGTTTGAATCCCTATCTGATGCTTTGCTTGACTTTCTTGGCAGCATAGAGATATCAGAACTTTTTACCTGCTTGTGTGTTCTGGACAGGCGAGGAAAAGAAAAGAGTGTGTTGCTGAATTCAAGAGACAGATTTTTCATTTTCATGAATAAGTCTGCAGTTGTGCTAATTTCAAAAGAGCAGACTTTGTTCTTGTTGTTTTTGTTAGATTAGAATGTGTTGACTATTACCAGTCAGTGAGAATTGGTAGGTCCTTGGTGGTTTGTGGATAGAGCCTTAATACGCTATTACAGATGTGTTGCATGTCTATACGTGTCTCTGGTCTTCCCCAGAGTTGCAGGAGGAACCCGGTCATAGTGATTCAATTAATCCTGTTTTGTAACTAGGATGGAAAAGTTCAAGGGAAACTCAGCTGCCTGTGCCAAAACCCAGAAACTTGATTCTAGGAGCTGCTTAATTGTGGAGGTTATTTTAACTGTAATTATTTGAACCAAGGATTCCTGTCTTCTCTGGAAATGCATTTCTATCCTGATCTGTTCCACAAAGGATTAGAGACAGCTCAAATATTTCTTTTCATTACCCAACAACCCTTTTCCTCAAAGAGCTGAATGGAACATATTTATCTTTCAAATTAGCATAAATTAAACGAACTGTGTTTTGAACATTTTTTGAAAATTAGAGGGGAAATGCAGTAGGAAAAGCTCTGGAGTTAGATAACCTGGCCTCTTCTCCCAGTTTCACTGATTAATAAGAGCTCTGTGGCTTTGGATAAGTCATTCTAATTTTGCATCTGTAAGATGGGGAAAGTAATACAGATGATTTAATAGTAACAGCTTCCACTTAGTTCAGCTGGTAAAGAATCCACCTGCAATGCAGAGACCCTGGTTCAATTCCTGGGTTGGGAAGATCTACTGGAGAAGGAATAGGCTACCCACTCCAGTATTTTTGGGCTTCCCTGGTGGCTCAGCTGGTAAAGAATCTGCCTTCAATGCAGGAGACTTGGGTTCGATCTATGGGTTCCATTCCCTGTGTCGGGAAGGTCCCCTGGAGAAGGGGATGGCTACCCACTCCAGTATTCTGTCCTGGAGAATTCCAGGTCCATGTGGTCGCAACGAGTTGGACATGACTGAATGACTTACACTTTCATGTATACATTATAGCTCTAAATCCCATTCTGTCCCTGCAAAGTATGTTTTGATGTCTCCTGTTTAAAGATGAGAAAAATGGAGGCTGAGGACATGTCCACACAAGTCCAAATAAATAAATAAGTGATAAAAAATTAGAGCATCAAGGCTCCTTTTGTGATGCCAGGGTCTGTAGGTAGAGGGAGGAGCTGATGACTGAGATTCTGTTCATCACATGTTTTTTTGATGCTCATGGAGTGGTGATCAATGATGTAGCTGCTGCCTTAGCACAGGGATAGTCATCTCACTGGGGCCGCTGAGCCCCTGCCGCACTTAAATCCACAGTTTGTAAGCTTGTTCTGGCTATCCAGTTTGTTTCTTACTTGTGCAACTGAAGAAATAAAGGTTTGTGTTAGGATAACCCGGGTTCACGCTCCACTCTGCTTGCATTAGTTATGTAGACTTAGTGGCTTTGAGACTTCTCTGGTGGTCCAGTGGTTAAGAAGCCACACTTCCAGTGCAGGGGATGCAGGTTTGATTCCTGATGGGAGAACTAAGATCCCACATGCCATGCTTGCAGTGAGGCCAGAAAAAAATAATAATTAAATTTAGTGGTTTTAAATAATATGCAATTATTATCTTGTAGTTTCTGTAGCTCAGAAGTTCAGGCCTGGCTGAGTTAGGGCCTTTACTCAGAGTCTCAGCGGGTGCAAACAAGGTGCCTGCCAAGGTGTGTTCTTATCTGGATGCTTGAAAGGAGAAGAATCCAACTCCATCTCATTCAGATTGTTGGCAGAGTTCATATCATCATGGTTTATAGAAGCCAGGATCTTGGCTTCTCACTGGCTATTGGCTACTGGCTACTGGCTATTGGTCCCCTACAGTTCCCTGCCAAGTGGCCCTTTCCACAGGAAGTTCAAACACAGCAGCTTACTTCTTCAAGGCCACCAGAAGAGCTGGAGTGAGCTGGCTGGTGAAGTGGAGTCTCACATTAAGTAATGTAATCACAAGGTTGACATCCCATTTCCTTTGAGGTTTTCTATGGGGAACCCACTCCAGTATTCTTGCCTGGAGAATTCCATGGACAGAGAAGCCTGGTGGACTACAGCCCTTGGGATTGCAAAGAGTCAGACACAATTGAGTGACTAACACTGGGTTAGAAGCAAGTCATAGTTCCTGTCCATGTTCAGGGAACTCTCAAAGCTGGTTTGGAGTTTTCTGTGGGAGCTGGATCTATTTATTTATTTCTTTTACTGAAGATGGTCTTTGAGTCAGGAAGGTTTGGCCATTTGTGCAGCTTCAAAAGAGTACAGAACTAGGGGAAGGTCATACCTACCTGGGTGACCACATAGCTGAATCAATTTGGTGCATACTTGTTGAAGCCAAATCTTATTATCCTGAACCTATGTTTGGAAAGTCCCTTACTTTTTTTTTTTTTTTGAATTTTCTTACTTTTTATGTTGGGATCTTAATTCCTTACCTTACAGGGTTAAGATGATGGATGTCAAAAAGGCTATTTGCAAAAAGTAACATGGGCTTCCCAGGTGGCTCTAGTGGTAAAGAACCCACCTGCCAATGCAGGAGATGCAAGAGATGTGGGTTGGATCCCTGGGTTGGGAAGATCCCCTGGAGGAGCAAATGGCAACCCACTCTAGTAGTCTTGCCTGGAACATCCCACAGACGGAGAAGCTTGGCGAGAATCAGATGTGACTGAGCATGAGGACAAAGCATAAAACAGTAACATAATCCATACAGTAGTCACCTTCCCGCCCAGATTCTGGATTCCCATCCACATCAGCTTCTGAGAGATGGCACAGTGCCAGCTTCTTTTCCAGGAGTTCATCTGCCCCTGCCCCACGAAAATAAAAATGCAAACGCTTTCTGGTGTGATGAAAAATAATGCAACGATTTGCGCATTTTGAATGCTTAAAAATCAACAGGGGCCATTGTAAAGAGTCTTCCAAGCATCTTTTCAAAGGACTGACATGTCATCATTTTGCTGAGAGTTTTCATCTCTTTTTCATTCTACCTTGTAATTTTCCTTCTGGACCAGTTAGTGAAGAAAAAAAAAAGTTTAAAAAGCAGCAGTAAAAGAAAGCCTTAAAAAAACACTCCCATGCTCCACAGTTAGAGGTTTCTGAAATGGCCACTTCCTGCCTGATTCTGGCCTTGCATCCTTATTCAGGTGCCTGAGTTAGGAATCCTTGGTTAAGAAAACAGGACCATAATGATATCTTCTGTAAACATATGCTCACTTCTAAAAGGATTCTTATGATTACCAGAATATTTATAATTTTCACCGTGAGGATTGGATGGTTTAGTTTTTGATGGTTCTAAATCTTAACATGTTTGCTCTGACAAATGGTGGATGGACTTGCCTTTAGCGGCCACTCCTTATGGTTGTGAAATGAGATGGTTTAGTTCAGTTTTGGCTATTACAGTTTTCTATATTCCTTCTGGGTTTATCATGAACAATACTGAGCAATTTTTATTATACTTTTATCTATAATAGTAGCTAACTTTCACTATTTTTTGATCGTTGTTATATTCAAATTATATATTTTTGAGGAGGATATTGATACCTACACTTGGCTTTGCCTATTCCTCTATAATTCATAGATTAACTCGTCTCATTTATCTATGCATGGATCACCCTTAATGCCCAATCTAGTTATCTAATTGCTGGGTTTGATTTTTTTAGAAGAATCTTAATGCAGGCACTAAATCAGAATCCCCAAACAAAGCAGTATTTTAAATGAACCTGTTAATTTTCTTTTTACATTTTGGAAACTATTTCTCACAAAACTTTATCTGAGAGTCAGTTGTATGCAGGCATTCTGATTGAGGCTAGAATACAAAGAAAACTATAATTGCAATAGTATTAGCTATAAGTTCCTTGAGGGTAATGGCTTTGTTTTACTCACCTTTGAATATACCAAACACAAGCTCTTACAACATACTAACAATCATGAAAGAAATGGGTAATGTTTTATAGAATTATTGATAAAATGTTCTGGAACCAGATGATTTTAGTGCTAAGTTATTTCAGAATTAAAAAGGACAGATACATAACTTATTTTCTATTGCAAAGAAATGAGTAAGAAGCATTTTTTGTTGTAAGGGAAGTGGCATATACTCCAAACTCCCTCCATCTGTTTGTGTGAGTCCTCATAGGAGGCATGACCCACTTCATGCTGAAATGGACATGTAATTGCCTAATATAAGCTGAAATAATATAAGCTGAAATGAACATGTAATTGCCTTCCTTGGGCCCAGAAACTGGGCTTTGTGCAGGCTGTCATACCAGAGTTTTGAATCTGAATCAGTGGAGCAAAGAAATAGGAGCAGTTTAGAATAAAGAATCTGGAATGGTGGGAATGGCACCTGGAGTCCAATGATAGAAGTGTCAGTGGTCATGTACCCAGGGTCCCTTGATTTACAGGACTGGTTTCCTAGCTTTGTTACTAACCTATGGACTGTCCTCTCTTTTAACTTACAGACGCGTACATATGGAAGCCTCTGGAATCCTCCCATCTTGTTAAGGAAATTAAAGCAATACTCCATCTTTGCAGGGAATTTGCAGTGGTTAACTTTTTAATCAAAGAAGTGAAAATATGAAGGTAGAGATTCCTATAATATTACATTTAATTCTCTAAAACGAGCAATGCACAGTATGAATAGATCTTGTGAAATTTTTAGAGCAATATAATACTGATAGTATACAGAGGAAAATGGTAGACATTCTCACTAATGAACTGATACAAACATCCTAAATAAAATGATTGCAAACTGAATACAATAACATCAAAAGAATCATTCATAGTGACTTAGTATGCTTTATTCTGGGAAAATGAAGGTAGTTCTTTTATTAATTCCAGGACGGAAACAAATCAATTAATATAATACATCATAACTCTAGGTAAAAGAACAAAGAACTATATGATAATCTTAATAGACAGTGAAAAGACTTATAATAACATGCTGCTGCTGCTTCTAAGTTGCTTCAGTTGTGTCTGACTCTGTGCGACCCCATAGATGGCAGCCCACCAGGCTCCCCCATCCCTGGGATTCTCCAGGCAAGAACACTGGAGTAGGTTGCCATTTCCTTCTCCAATGCATGAAAGTGAAAAGTGATAATGAAGCCGCTCAGTTGTGTCTGACTCTAAGCGACCCCATGGACTGTAGCCTACCAGGCTCCTCCCATGGGATTTTCCAGGCAAGAGTACTTGAGTGGGTTGCCATTACATTCTATATTTAAAAATATAAATCTTAAGAAATTAAGAGTAGTTTTTCTCCAATGTGCCAAAAATGAACTATTCGAAAATAAACACTGTGATATTTAATAATGAAACATTAGGCTCATTGCCACCAAAATCAGAACTTTTTTCTGGAAGTTCTGGGCCATGCAATAAGATATCAAACTGAAATAAAAGACTATGGTAAAGAAATACATAAAGGCATCACTATTTGTACATGTTTGTCTTCCTAGAAAGCCTGAAAATGTTAACTGTAAAACTCCTATAAGTATCGAGTTAAGTAAAATATCTATATATGAGATAAATATATAAAATGAATAGGTTTTCTCTATATCACAAATAAAATATTGGGCAATATGATAGAGAAAAATATATAACAATTATAACAAAAACAAGTAGCAGCAATTTTAAAGCATGAAGGAACTATTTAGCAAATTATATGAAGTAGTATAAAGAGCATTTGGATAAGTGAAAAGACATAGCATGATCTATATTCTTAAATGAGGAGACCGACTAGTGTAAAAATGTCTTGTCTGCTCATAGACACCATGCTCAGTTCTTTACTCCTGTCAAGTAGGAGATACATAGTGAGGCCTGATCATAGACTAGTCATCATTACCCTGTTGCAATACAAGTACCGTATGGACAATATATAGCACTGTGACTCGACCAGCAGAGTAGAAAGCTGTACTCAGGACCCAGACATCAGATTCAGATGTGGCTTGCTAAAGACATTCTGAGACATAAAGTCTCAGAATGACATAGCAGGGAGAGATAAGAGACTCGCTGAGGTCCCACTTGGGTGTTTCCATTCCCTGGTTGTACCTCACCCAGTACAGACAGACACCATTGATGGCACTCAAGGGAACTGGTGGAGACTCAGGAATCCCCAGTCAGGTTGATATTCTTGAGTAAACAGGGTAATATAGTGTATAAGTGTGTTACCTTTACCAGTGCACCGGGACTCATACTCAAAAGGGTCCTGCACTGGGTTTAATGCTGTGCTGTTGAGATCTTGAAATTCTTGATAATTTTTGAACAAGAACACCTGTTATTTTCATTTTTCACTGCATATTGCCATAAAAATCTAACTTATGTGAGATGTCAGAGTATTCATTTTTGTCTGTCTTTGAAGCTAGCTGTTGCAGGACAAATTCGACTTTAATGCTGTCTTAATTAAAATTCTCCTTTTGGGCCCCTATCGTCCCCACATACCCTGGAGAGAAACTACAGGTCCTTTATGAGTATGTATTCTGTAGGACTCTAGTTTATGTGAGACACAGAGATGAAGGACATAGTCACCATTCTCAAGATGCCCACTGATGTTGGAGTGAAGTGATAGGAACACAAACAAATACAGATCTTCTTGCAGTCCAAGGGACTCTCGAGTCTTCTCCAACACCACAGTTCAAAAGCATCAGTTCTTCGGTGCTCAGCTTTCTTCACAGTCCAACTCTCACATCCATACATGACCACTGGAAAAACCATAGCCTTGACTAGATGGACCTTTGTTGGCAAAGTAATGTGTTCTCTAAGAGAAGCATAAACCAAGAATTCCTGGAGAAGGAGAGGAGCAGTTAATTGCTGTACACAGAGATGTAATGTTTCTTCTGGTCTTTGAGGATGAATAGAGATAAACAGAGTAGCTGGGAGAGGGCAATTCCAGGCAAATGAAGAGTATAAATAAGAAGGTCATGAAAGAAGAATGCATTTCAGGAATGGCTGGAGTTCATGGTGACTGGAAGAGGGAAATGGGGTGAGAATAATGGGTAGAAGATGCTACTGGAGAGGTAAGTTGAGGTAGACTGAAGCGGTTTGCATACTTCTTTGCAGGTAATTTAGACCTTATCTAATAGACAATTAAGATGGTGTGAAAGTTTTTTTTTCTTTTTTATAAAAATGAAAAATTTCATAAGTCAAGTTGAAAGACTTTGATTGTGAACACTTCTCATCACCTAGATTCCATCATTAGCGTTTCATCACACTTTTATTTATTTATTTATTTTTTTGTGTAATAAAGTTTTATTAAAGTATAAAGGAGATAGAGAAAGCTTCTGACATAGGCATCAGAAGGGGGTAGAAAGAGTACCCCCTTGCTAGTGTTAACAATGAAGTTATATACTCTCCAGTGAATCCAAAGAATGTCTGGAGGTTGTAAAGACCTCATCAGACCTACTCCCATAATTTACATTTTAAGATAACAGAATTAGCCAGAAGGTTTAATCCAAAGACTGTCCTTAATCCAGAGACTGTCCTCAGGCAGGATACATTATTGTTATATAATCCTAAGGAATGTGGAGAAAGAAAAAAAGTTTGTCCTTTCTTCCTCCTTGAGAATTCCAGACCCCTCTCTCGTTGGGGACCCCTAGACTCCCTATCAACCTGCCTAGGAACTGACTCTCTCATTCCCCCCTTTTCTTTTAGGAGAATTATGTTGCCTAGGGAAAAGGGGCGTCGTTCTCGTTCCATAACTTTAAAAATCACATAGCTTTAAAAAGTGTTTAGTGAGGAAGCAGGCCCAATTCAAAGGGTATGGAAGATATACTGGAAGTAAAGAAATTGGTGGGAAGATATCAGGTAAGAATCACTTCCCATGTAACACAGAACCCAGCATAAGAATCTCAAATGAAGAATGATTTTCCTGGCTTCAAAAATACTCATATAACAATATTTTCCCTCAAATCTTTATAGACATTGGTTTATGACCTTCTGAAATTTTAGTGTTTCAGAGTAAAAATCTAAGGTCAGTTTGAATTTTGTTCCTTTAAGGATAGCTACTTTTTTTCTTCTTGGAGGTTTTTAAGACTTTCTCTATTAACTATATAATTAACAAAAATTTCAGCTATTTCTTGATCTTGCTGGACCAAATATTCAAAAAATAGTCAAAAATTTTTTGGCCTCTGGGAAATTTTCTTCAGTTATGTCTTTGATTGTTTTTTCTTACTCCAGATTCCTGGAAGCATCCAATATTCCTAGATTACATCATAATTTTTTCCTCTCATTTCCCTATTAGAACTTTTTGCTCTTTTCCTTTCAGTTCTTAGGGAACCTCAGCTTTTCCTTCATATGTGTATCTTGATTTTCCCTTTATATTTGTGAAAAAGACTTTCACAATCAAAATAGATTTGTCTATTCTGTTTCTAATAGAGATATATCTACTATTACTCTCTAATTATGCCAGACTCATTTTTTCAGTTCAGTTCAGTCACTCAGTCATGTCCGACTCTTTGCGACCCCATGAATCACAGCACTCCAGGCCTCCCTGTCCATCACCAACTCCTGGCGTTCACCCAAACTCACATCCATCGAGTCGGTGATGCCATCCAGCCATCTCATCCTCTGTTGTCCTCTTCTCCTTCTGCCCCCAATCCCTCCCAGAATCGGGGTCTTTTCCAATGAGTCAACTCTTCTCATGAGGTGGCCAAAGTATTGGACTTTCAGTCTCAGCATCAGTCCTTCCAATGAACACCCAGGATTGATCTCTTTTAGGATGGACTGGTTGGATCTCCTTGCAGTCCAAGGGACTTGCAAGAGTCTTCTCCAGCACCACAGTTCAAAAGCATCAATTCTTTGGTGCCCAGCTTTCTTCATGGTCCAACTCTCACATCCATACATGACCACTGGAAAAACCATAGCCTTGACTAGATGGACCTTAGTTGGCAAAGTAGTGTCTCTGTTTTTGAATATGCTATCTAGTTGGTCATAACTTTCCTTCCAAGGAGTAAGCGTCTTTTAATTTCATGGCTGCAGTCACCATCTGCACTGATTTTGGAGCCCCAAAAAATAAAGTCTGACACTGTTTCCAATGTTTCCCCATCTATTTCCCATGAAGTGATGGGACCAGATGCCATGATCTTTGTTTTCTGAATGTTGAGCTTTAAGCCAACTTTTTCACTCTCCTCTTTCAGTTTCATCAAGAGGCTTTTTGGTTCCTCTTCACTTTCTGCCATAAGGGTGGTGTCATCTGCATATCTGAGGTTATTGATATTTCTCCTGGCAATCTTGATTCCAGATTGTACTTCCTCCAGCCCAGCATTTCTCATGATGTACTCTGCATATAAAGTAAATAAGCAGGGTGACAATATACAGCCTTGACGTACTCCTTTCCCTATTTGGAAGAAGTCTGTTGATCCATGTCCAGTTTTAACTGTTGCTTCCTGACCTGCATACAGGTTTCTCAAGAGGCAGATCAGGTGGTCTGGTATGCCCATCTCTTTCAGAATTTTCCACAGTTTATTGTGATCCACACAGTCAAAGGCTTTGGCATAGTCAATAAAGCAGAAATAGATGTTTTTCTGGAACTCTCTTGCTTTTTCAATGATCCAGCGGATGTTGGCAATTTGATCTCTTGTTCCTCTGCCTTTCCTAAAACCAGCTTGAACATCTGGAAGTTCACAGTTCATGTATTGCTGAAGCCTGGCTTGGAGAATTTTGAGTATTACTTTACTAGCGTGTAAGATGAGTGCAATTGTGCGGTAGTTTGAGCATTCTTTGGCATTGCCTTTCTTTGGGATTGGAATGAAAACTCACCTCTTCCAGTCCTGTGGCCACTGCTGAGTTTTCCAAATTTACTGGCGTACTGAGTGCAGCATTTCACAGCAGCATCTTTCAGGATTTGAAATAGCTCCACTGGAATTCCATCACCTCCACTAGCTTTGTTTGTAGTGATGCTTCCTAAGGCCCACTTGGCCTCACATTCCAGGATGAACCTTAGCTAATTACCTTTTCTTTCTTTCCTTTCCTCTTAGTTTTCTAATGTCTTTATTAAAATAATAGTTACTTTTATTTTATAGAAGTTGTATGATTAAAAGCCTCCCACAGTTCCCCGTTCCTAGAGGACAAATTGTACTTTTTCTAGTATGTCATTTATGGTCCTTCATAGCGGGCCCCACCCACTGTCTCCCTGTACACACATGCTATGCTTCAGCCACTCTGGATTTTCTTTTACACCTCTCTCCCATTCTTCATGCTGTCCCT
This sequence comes from Bos grunniens, assembly GCF_055505025.1. Classification (NCBI taxonomy): domain Eukaryota; kingdom Metazoa; phylum Chordata; class Mammalia; order Artiodactyla; family Bovidae; genus Bos; species Bos grunniens. Next base: position 95,382,010 of record NC_141172.1, read on the forward strand.
TCTGGGTGGAATGCCTTCTTTTCTCACTTCCATCAGGAAAATTGCTATTTGCCCTCAGTCAACTAATAGTGACTCCAGTGCTATTGTTTTAGCAGGCTTCCATTGTTTCTCCACTTAGAATTAATTATTTGTTCTTCTATGCTTCCATGAGATAATGATTCGAGGACTCAGTTTTACTTGTGTGGATGCATTGTCTTTTCCAATAAATTCAATGTAACAAGAATCCCATTTTGAATGGATATAGTACAACAGCTGATATTAATTCAATGAACAAATATTTATTGAAAAACTACTCAATGACAAACACTGTGCTAGGCACTTGAGATATATGGGTGAACAAGACAGACAAAATTCCTGACTTCATGAAACTCATAGTTTGTGAAGGAAAAATAAATGACTAGTAAATAAATAATTTCCTCTGATGACCCAAAGCAGCCACTGGTAAAGTGTTAGATGAACTAAAATTTTTGAATGAATCTTTGGTGCTAGCACAGAAGAAAGTATAATTTTTGTATCAGTTATCTTTGGCTTCAAAGCATTTAATAACCAGGAAAATTTCAGTGGTATACAAAGATAAGCATTTTTTAAACTCGTGTCTGTGGATCAGCTCAGTTCTAGGTTAGGCTCATACAGGTGGTTGAGCAGGGTTCACTCATGTGTCTGTGTGACTTGCTGGGGTTAGCTGATCTGGGCTGGGCTTGTATAGGGGTAGCTTAGCTTCCTGTTGCAACCAGCTGAATAACTTTGACAAACTCCAATAAGCAACCCTATTCCGAGTCTTTGCTTGTGTCAAACCTGCCAGTGACCAAAGCCAGGCACATGGTTAAGCCCAGAGTCAAAGGGGAAGGAGGTACACCGTACCCAAAGCAGGAGGCACTGCCAAGTTACATGGCAAAGGGTGATTTGCAATTCCATTATTGGACAGGGCATGAAAAGTTAGAACAATAACCCAGACTGCCTCAGGTCTCTTGATGTACATGACATCATGTGATTGTCGTTTATTCGCTAAGTTGTGTCCAACTCTTTTGTTACCCCCAACGGACTGGAGACCACCAGGCTCCTCTGTCCATGGGATTTCCCAGGCAAGAACACTGAAGGGGGTTGCCATTTCCTTTTCCAGGGGATCTTCCCAGACCAGGGATCAAACCCATGTCTCTGCATTGGCAAGAAAATTCTTTATCACTGAGCCACCTGGAAGCCCCCATAAGAATGACTGTTCAATAGCTAAGTCACGTCTGACTCTTTGTGACCCCATAGACTGCGGCAGGCCAGGCCTCCTTGTCTTCCACTATCTCCTTGAGTTTGCTCAAGTTCGTGTCCATTGAATTGGTGATGCCATCCAGCCATCTCATCCTCTGCCCTTCTCTTCTTCATTTGCCTTCAGTCTTTCGCAGCATCAGGGTCTTTTACAATGAGTCAGCTGTTCGCATCAGGTGGCCAAAATATTGGAGCTTCAGCTTCAGTATGAGTCCTTCCAGACTGATTTCTTTTAGAACTGACTGGTTTGATCTCCTTGCTGTCCAAAGGACTCCCAAGAGTCCTCTCCAGCATCACAGTTCAATAACACAAATTCTTTGGCATGATAAGAATGATTAGAGACTGATGAATCCTCAAGCCACTACTTGGGTAAATTTTTTGACCTTTCCTTACCCAACCTACCCTCCCCTGACACCCCATTTCCCATGCAACACCACCAACATATCATTTACTTGGTCTTGATTCACTTATTTACTCAGTGATGTGGTTTCTAACATTTACATCTCTTGCTTGGGAGGTTTTTTTTCCCTTTTCTTTGGTGTGTATATACATGTCTTGGGCTGCTCTGCTGCACAGCAGGGCAGAAGTACCAAAACACTAATACCAGCCAGGAGTTTGTGTATAGATATTCCAGTTCCTTCAGTCAAAGGAGAGGGGTGTCTGAAGCATATCTTCCACTCCCTACCCAGAGTTTCTAATGGAATCAAACTCCTTGTTTGGCAGTAAACCCTTCAGTGACTGTCTCATGCCTCAGCTCCCCTACTGGTGTTTCCTGGGATCACTCTCAAATAAACTTGTTGCTGTTCAGTCACCCGGTCACGTCTGACTCTTTGAGATCCCATGGTCTTCAGCACACCAGGCTTTCCTGTCTCTCACCATCTCCCAAAGTTTGCCCAAGTTCATGTCCATTGCTTGGTGAAGCCATCCAGCTGTCTCATCCTCTGCCGACCTCTTCTTCTTACTTGCACTCAAATCCTTGTTTCAGGGTCTGCTTCTGTGGAAAGCTGAATAAGAAAGCATGTATTGAAAGTCTGCCATGAGCAGAAAGTGGCGTGGGAGTCCACTCTTCTGCTAATAAATGTATCCTGAGAAGTTGTATTATTGCTGCTATCAGTTTATCGGAAAAAAAATAGGTGGGTAGTGAAAACAACAGGGGGCTTTGGAATCAGACAAAGTTGGGCTCCAGAACTTTCTCCACAACTTACTTTCCTACCCTTCCTGAGTCTTGTTCATGATAAAATGCAGATAATGTCCGTCTAAAAGTGTAAGATGATGCAGTAACACATGTAAGTGCTCTTCACCGTGCCTGGCACATGGTGGGTATTCAGTAAGTATAAGTTCAAGGAATTAGCAGAGAGGTACCTGGAAGTATCTATGAGAAAGTAGCTCTGAGAGAGAGGCCGATACTCTCCCACATTCCAAGGTTCTTCTTTCCTCCTTTTCATGTCATTTCACTCTCCCTATAGCTCTCTATCCATTAAGAGGACTAATGAGCCTCATGGATTCAAAGTTATTCCAGAAATTCCTGTTTAGACTTGGACCAAGTAATGTGCCTCTTTGTCCTTCGATTTCCTTATTTCTATAATTGAGATTATAACCCCTAATGTAAAAGTTGTTGTAAGGATTAATGATAATGATACATTTAAAAGGTTTAGCCCACAGCCTGGCAGAGAAAATGCTCAGTAAGTGGCATCAGTTAACATTTCCTTTAAAATAACGACAGCATTTATACAGCATTGTGAATAGACAATATCTCATTTAATCCTCACAACAAGTGCATGGGGCAGGTATTATTATTATTATCATCAGACCCATTTTATAGAAAAAGACGCTAAAGCTCAGGGAAGCCAAGAGACTCACCCAATATCACTCAGTTAGTCTTGGGCATCAGAAACAAATCTTCCCCTTCAACATCCATATTCTTTCACTTTATCTTCCTTCTGCTATCTTGGTTATTTATTCTCTGCCTTGCCTAGTGAAAGTTCCCCAAAGACAGGAATAGATTTATTTTACCCCTGGATTCTGGGGCTCCACTTAGGGAACTTGGTTATTGAGAAAGGAATTAAATAATTGTCAGGGGAAAAGACAGCTTGTAGGAGAATGTGATAAATTCAACTGAGAAAGCGCCAAGGGCGAAGACACATGCAAAGCTGGCACCAGAGCACAGGCCTTTAGGCTGTTGCTTAATAATATTAACAAGTAATATTTGTCTAGCATTTTACAGTTGTCAAAGTACTTCCTGATGTTTAGTCTCACTTGATTCTCACAACAGCCCTGTGCTCTGCGGTAACTCTTTTCACAATATTTTTACTGCGGCTCAGATAGGATAAGGGATTGGTTAAAACAATCCAGCCAGTAAATGTTAGAATTGGAGGGTCTTGGAGAGTCTGGAAACCAGATCTTCTATTGTCTGATAACAACTAGAATTTGCATCGTGCTAAGGCTGCTGTCTATGGGGTCGCACAGAGTTGGACACGACTGAAGTGACTTAGCAGCAGCAGCAAGGAGTCAAAGCACATTCACAAATGTCATCTCGATTTTTACAATTACGAAGGCATTATCCCCATTTTATGGAGAAGAACACTGGGGCTCAAAGAAGTAAAAGGACTTGCTCAAGGACACTGATGGCAATTGCCTGAGTTGGGTTTCAGACAGGTGTCTTTCGACAGCAAAAATCCATCTACCCTGCCGGACCCTGAATGCCGCCTCCCTAATTAAAATGAAGAGATCAATTTTCTTAATCTATTCCCAGTGTCTTCTCAGGGAAAAACCTTCCTTTTTGCCCCTCTCTTCTCTTTAGACCTTAGTCACCATGGGAACAGTCCCCCTGAGGGGCAGGAGAGGGCCTAGGTGGAAGGCCTTGGTGGGAGCCTAGCTCATCCCATTTGCTTATGAAGATCAGCTGAGCTCTCTGAGTTTTCCTGCCTCTCAGAGGAGCAGGGAGGCGTCTCACTGAGTTAAAAATGCAACTTCAGAAGCAGATATTTCTCACAAACCTGGAACCCATGTGGCTTCTTGGGCAGGAGGGAGTCTCCCAGGCGGGGCCTCTGATGTCCTTCCACCTCTCTCCACCCACAGGAAAGCAGGGGAGTGAAGACAGGGATGAGGTGGGAATGGAGGCTAAGCTCCCCTCTTCCCAACAAGAAACAGCTCCCTGCTTGTAAACAGCAGACGGTCTGGGGGAAGACCGAGTTTTGGTATCACATCAAGCCAGAGAACTTCTATATCAGTTGCAGGATCTGAATAGTTTATTTTTCTTTGCTTGTATTGCAAATTTATAACAAACTGAGAATAGAGTATACTTTTTTTTTTTTTTTTTAGTTGGCCTCTCACTGTCTTCCCCACAATGTCTGGGTTTCCCTCAAAGCTACCAAGTGCTAATTTGAAAAATATGTTGCCGACAAGTGGGAGAGAAAAAGGCATCCAACATGAAATGCCCTCTAGGGCATGGAGGAGCTCCCAGAGAGAGAGAAAGCGAGAGAGAGCAAGGGCGCATGCGTGTGCCTGGGCTGCGTGCTCTCTGAGCAACGGGAAGAAATGGGAGCAGGAAGAAGTGCGGACTGTTGGAGTCTAAGACATGGAAGCCGGCGTGTACCTCGGTGCTGGATGAAACTCTGTTGCATTTAAGGTACTACACAAATCTTATTGTTGGCATTATTTGCTGCATTTCTCAGGGTCACCTGTGGGACACTTCCTAAGAAAAATTTAGAGTTAATAACCAGGAAAAAAAAAAAAAAAAACTTCTACTGAAGAATTTATATGTTTCCTTCTCATGGATAAAAAGACCTAGGTTATGCATTGTTTCCAATTTTGCTTTGTCTGCCAGGAAGCTTAGAGCAAAAAGAACAGCTCAAACAGAGCCTTGGTAGAGATGCCATCACCTGCTTAACCACATTGTTTTTATCCCATGGCTTAACTCTCATATTCTAATTCCCTTCCTTCCTTTTCTTTCTCTTTCTCTCTTTGACTAAAAGACAAATATTTTATCATTCTATGTATGTAATATAAATGGCTTTGAATTCTTTGTGGAACATGGCAATATGTAAGTAAATAAACAAATGTACCCATAAATAAGCCTTACTGGAACAAACTTTGGGTGAGCAAGTTAAGAGGATAAAGGAGCGAGGAAAGGAAATCCTGAAATTGACTTCAGGCTTTCCTCATCTACATCAAATTACATCACCTCATTCCCAGCTGCTTCCAATCTTGACATCTACACCAGGGATAGGGAGAGAACTTCCAAGATAAAGCTAATAGGAAGGGCTTATGGTGGCTTGGTGCTGACCCCTTGCACTTCCTGTCTGCAGAACACCAAGCACAAAGGGCATAGAATTCAATTTGAACATTTCAGAGAGACCTTCCTCTGGGTTCTTCCCATGGCAGTCTGGGTTTTTAAAATTTAGGTATAGGTGATTTACAAATTAGTTTTAGGTGTACCGTATACAGGGAGGCCTGGCGTGCTATGATTCATGGGGTCGCAAAGAGTCGGCCACAACTCTTTGAGCGACTGAACTGATAGTGATTCGATAAATTTTTAGAGTATACTCTATTTGAGGTTATAAAATAATGGCTATAATTCCCAGTGCTGTGCAGTATATCCTTATTGTTTGTTTGTACATAGTATTGGTATTTTGTATCTCTTCATTCTCTCTCACTATCTTGCCCCTCCTTGCTTCCTTCTCTCCACTGGTAACCACTAGTTCTCTCTGTGAATCTGTTTTATTTTTTAGTTTCTGTGTATAAGTGATAACAGTATTTATCTTTCTCTGACTTATTTCATAAGGATAATACCCTTTAGATATATCTACCTTGTTGCAAGTGGCAAAATTTCATTTTTTTATGACTAACATTCTAGTCTTTATGTATAAATATATTTATATATGCATAAATATCTCAATCTTTATCCGTTCATCTGTTGAACACATCTTAACAATTATAAATATTGGGGTGCATGTATCTTTTTGAATGAGTGTTTCATTTTCTTTAGATATAGACCCAGGAGTGGAATTGCTGAGTTATGATAGTTTTTTGCTGAATCAGTTTTTTAGCTTTCTGAAGAAACTACATACTGCTTTCTGTAGCAGCTGCAATTTACTTCCCTACCACAGAAAAGGGTTCCCTTTTCTGCACACCTTCACCAATATTTGTTTCTTGTAGGGAGGTATGTTTTGTTTTGTTTTGTTTTTTTGTAAGTATTAGAAAGAATATGGGATTTAGAGGCCAAAGACTGTAAAGTTTCTAGCTCCAACTATGAGGACTTGGGGCTAACCTCTTACTTTTTGCAAAGAATGGATAATGTTAACAACTCTACGTAGTTAATTTAAGTATCAAGTGAGAATAAAGGTGAGAGAGTTACGCCGAGTGTCAGATCAGATCAGTTGCTCAGTCGTGTCCGACTCTTTGTGACCCCATGAATCACAGCACGCCAGGCCTCCCTGTCCATCACCAACTCCCGGAGTTCACTCAGACTCATGTCCATCCAGTCAGTGATGCCATCCAGCCATCTCATCCTCTGTCGTCCCCTTCTCCTCCTGCCCCCAATCCCTCCCAGCATCAGAGTCTTTTCCAGTGAGTCAACTCTTCGCATGAGGTGGCCAAAGCACTGGAGTTTCAGCTTTAGCATCATTCCTTCCAAAGAAGTCCCAGAGCTGATCTCTTTCAGAATGGACTGGTTGGATCTCCTTGCAGTCCAAGGACTCTCAAGAGTCTTCTCCAACACCACAGTTCAAAAGCATCAATTATTTGGCGCTCAGCCTTCTTCACAGTCCAACTCTCACATCCATACATGACCACTGGAAAAACCATAGCCTTGACTAGACGAACCTTTGTTGGCAAAGTAATGTCTCTGCTTTTCAATATGCTCTCTAGGTTGGTCATAACTTTCCTTCCCAGGAGTAAGCGTCTTTTAATTTCATGGCTGCAGTCACCATCTGCAGTGATTTTGGAGCCCAGAAAAATAAAGTCTGACACTGTTTCCACTGTTTCCCCATCTATTTCCCATGAAGTGATGGGACCGGATGCCATGATCTTCGTTTTCTGAATGTTGAGCTTTAAGCCAACTTTTTCACTCTCCACTTTCACTTTCATCAAGAGGCTTTTGAGTTCCTCTTCACTTTCTGCCATAAGGGTGGTGTCATCTGCATATCTGAGGTTATTGATATTTCTCCCGGCAATCTTGATTCTACCTTGTGTTTCTTCCAGCCCAGCGCTTCTCATGATTTACTCTGCATATAAGTTAAATAAACAGGGTGACAATATACAGCCTTGACAGACTCCTTTTCCTATTTGGAACCAGTCTGTTGTTCCATGTCCAGTTCTAACTGTTGCTTCCTGACCTGCATCCAAATTTCTCAAGAGGCAGATCAGGTGGTCTGGTATTCCCATCTCTTGAAGAGTTTTCCACAGTTTATTGTGATCCACACAGTCAGAGGCTTTGGCATAGTCAATAAAGCAGAAATAGATGTTTTTCTGGAACTCTCTTGAATTACAAAAATTAATTACTATCACGGATTCAGGGTTCTTTGCAGTCGTCTCCCACCACCATTTGATACCTTAGTTCACAAACCCCGTAACTAGCTGTCTCTGTGCTCCAGTCATTCCTTGATCATGCCTGGGTGCCCTTCTCTTCCCCTTCAGTCCATAGTAGATTCGTACACAACCTTTAAAACCCATCTCAAATATCACCACCTTGATAAAGTCATAGCCCCACCATTTAGAGTGAATACATTACTCTTTCTTACTTTTGGTCATCAGAGGATTTGGTTCATACCATTAATGTCGCATTCATTATATTGAACTTGGTTGCTTTCTGCCTGTTAACCTCTCTTGTGTCCAGTTTTAAATCTCTAACACCATGTAGGTACATCTAGCTTTGAGCCATTACATCACAGAGTAAACAGAGGTGAATTTTGAGACTTGTGAGCAGGGAACAAAATTTTTGCAAAATCCATATATATCTTAGAAATATTTTGTGCTACAAAAAGCCAGGTTTATAAAAATGAAATATCAAGCAATAGCATTGAGGTGGGCTCTTTTATTTTGTTACTATCAAATGTGATGGATGAATGTTCCCAGTTTATTCTGAGAATTCTTGATTTCCAAATCTAAGGCTACATCAACTCTAGACTGGGACATTAGGGAACTGTAAAGAGATATCTGTGGACATTTCATTTTTATTTATTTTTTATTTAAATTAAAAAAAATTTTGTAGTCACAACTAAATTTTATTATAAAAAAACAATTCAGGAATAACTGAATGGAAGAGAAACATAGGAAAGGGAGGAGGAGGAGGGGAACGCGGTTTTCATGCCCTTTCCTTACATAATCCAGTGCCTTATCATCATGGCATATCAATGTGTTTATGAACCAGGAAGCTCCACTGAGCCTCAGATCCAGAATATTTACTGGGGTTTCGTCGCATAGGTATGATTAACTAAATCATTGGCCACGTGACTGAATCCAGTTTCCAGTCCCTCTCCCCTCCCAGGAGGTTGGGAGTGTGAATTAGGAGAGTGGGGCTAAAAGACAAAGAGCATTTTGTTTTTAAAAAGGATATGAGGCGGATTGGCAGTGATGGGAACAGCAAAACAGAGAGATTTGGACCCAGACTGTGGCATCAGCTGCCTGAGTGAGCAACTTACAGTGTTTCCTTGTGGTGGTTAATTTTGTGTATTAACCTGCCTGGGCGAAGAGATGCCCAGATGGCTGGTAAAACATTCCCGGGTGTGTCTGTGAGGGTGTCTCAGGACGAGATTGGCTTTTGAATATGTAACCTGAGTGAAGAAGCTGCCCCTCACCAATGACAGTAGGCATCATCGCGTCCATTGTGGGCCTGAATAGAACAAAAAAGCAGAGGAAAGGCTAATAGTCTCTATTTGGTTGAACTGGGACATCTGTGTTCTGTCCTCAGACATTGGTGCTCCTGGTTCTCCGGCCTTTGGTTAGGATCAGGATGTATGCCATCGAGTGCCCTGGTTCTCAGGCCTTTGGGTTTGTCCTGAAACTATTGATACAACAACCCTCCTGGGCCTCCAGTTTGCAGGTGGCAGATTATGGGACTTCTCAGCCTCCATAATCATGTGAGTCAGTCTTTCAGAATAAGTCTCTTTTTATGTAGATCCTATCAGTTTTGTTTCTCTGGAGAACATTCTTCATTTGAAAAATTTGGGAATAATAATAGCATGCATCATTTTGTTTTGAGAGTTAAATGAGATGATAACGTGGAAAGCAGTAAGTCTAGTGCTTGGCCCAGGGTAAGTACTCACCAGATGTCATCTCATAATTAAAGTGAAAGTCACTTAGTTGTGTCTGACTCTTTGCGACCCCAGGGACTATACAGTCCATGGAATTCTCCAGGCCAGAATACTGGAGTGGGCAGCTGTTCCCTTCTCCAAAGCATCTTCCCAACCCAGGGATCGAACCCAGGTCTCTTGCATTGCAGGTGGATTCTTTACCAGCTGAGCTACCAGGGACTCAATTAAAAGTGCAACCTCATTTTCACAAAAGAGGCCTGTGTATCTCCTGAGTTTTCAGAGTTAGGGTGGCTCTCTGCAGCTGGCTGTCTCCTTTCTCCCTCCTGAATATATATATGCTTGTGTGAAGTGGGTGAGATCAGATTCCAGGGAGTGACCAGAACCTGAATATACCCCAACAGAAGGCACACAGCCTTGTTCTGCTCTGCTCATGTGTCATCAAAAGCACTGATTCATGCTTTTGATGCAGCATTTAGGAAGGATCATTGTCCAGAAGGACCATGTTCAACAACTTCCTTCCCTGTCTATATGATGAAGATGACATTCTGGTAGCTCAGCTGGTAAAGAATCTTCCTGCAATGCAGGAGACCCTGGTTTGATTTCCTGGGTTAGGAAAATCTGCTGGAGAAGGGATAGGCTAACCACTCCAGTATTCTTGGGCTTCCCTGGTGGCTCAGCTGGTAAAGAATTCACTTGCAGTGCAGGAGACCTGGGTTCAATTCCTGGGTTGGGAAGATCCCCTGGAGAAGGGAACAGCAGCCCACTTCAGTATCCTGGCCTGGAGAATTCCATGGACTGTATAGTCCCTGGGGTCACAAAGAGTTGGACAAGACTGAGCAAATTTCACTGGAAAGAATAAATGATACAGGTATGTCAGGGTGTCTAACAGTAAAAGAATGGTCTGTATCTTTGGCATTACGATGGGCCAATATGAGGAGGAATTCAGTCTAAACAGCAACATCAAATTCATGCATGTGCAAATGGCTTACCCCATTATATAATTAGCCATCAAGCCCAGTTGTGGGATGTTATTCTAGGTATGGAACAGTCACAAGAGCAGATAGATTTCAGTGATATTTTTCAGTACTTTCTGTTGGATGTGGATTTTATTAGGAAAATAAATGAATAAAAAGAGAAGACATCCTTGCCAGCTCTGAAGGACAACTTGGAGCAGTCTCTCCTGGTTGACAGAAAACCATGATCACCTCTGCTGACCTGAGAGAGCTCTACTTGGATGATGGAAGGTTGTCACAGAAATATTGTGTTCACTTAGCCCAGGGAGCTGCATCAGCATTTTAGGAGATTGCTGAACTCAACTGTTCAGAAAGCCCTACATCTCCCTGACAGGACACCGCAGCCGTGGTGAGGGTGAGGGGGAATGGGACTGTTCTGGCAGGGACATGGTGATTTAAACTCAGTCCCTACTCACTTGGATAATGGGCAGCAAAGTAGGGAAAATCTTGTTCCAGCTGTGAGTGTTCCTCATTTGGATGATAGCTGTTTGTGTTCCTGGAGACTTGTGTGCAAGGCAGTTTTCAGTAAACCAAATCATTATTTTCTGGAATTCACTGGGAAGTCTGAGAAACTTTTTTTCTGTGGTGAAAGTTTTAAATGTTGGGTACATTTGGAGTTTTTTGTAAGTTGCATTGTTTTTGAAACACGGACAATACTGGTAACTGACAAAAAGCTGCTTGTTTTAAGTTTTACTGTGGATTTCTTAAGTACTATAGCAGGCTGTATGTAATATTTGCATCTGTATAGAATTACCAAATAATGCAAAGTTCTAGATATCATTGGAAATTAATTGAAGTAACCTGGACAGTTTGCTTGGAGTGCTGTGTGAATCTAATTCTTTGGCATTTTATGAAGTAAAGGCATTGGGCACTCACGCATGTCTCTTAGATCTACAACTCATTTCTCAGGTATCCTTTTAAAGAGTGGAGCTGGCTCTTAAATATTCACAAAATATTTCTATGAGATAGCTGAAGAGCCTGCAGTGTTTTGTTTCTGTAACTCTATTTTATATTTTGGGAAATGGCTTTGCCTATCAGCTTACCCTGTGCCATCATAAACTGAGCACCTACGCTCTGCCTGTGCATTATACCATTTTATCATTACAAATGCTATTATTTAACCTACTTCACAGATGAGGAATCTGAGGCTCAGAAAATTTAAGTGACTTTCCAGAGGTCAAGTAGGTGGCAGATCTTAAACCAGAGGTTTTGTTCTACATTATCATATAACCAGGGAGCAAAATTGACTAATGATGTGATTCAAGACTGAAGGATGGAGGGTTAGAAAGGAGAATTTCAAACTAGTGACTGAAGACAGTTGCAAAAAATGGAAAGGCTTTTTAATATGGATATAAGAACCATATGACTACCATTTATCAAGTACTTATCATGAACTTGGCATTATGCTGTGTTTCTCAGGAAAACCAACAGAATTCCCGGGAAATACTGTTCTGTTTTCCAATCATACAGATGAATAAATTGAGGTTCTGAGATTTAAATGAATTCACCTCAGGCCATACAACTTAATAAGCAGAAGCATTTGATCTTGGACCCATTTCTGTCTCCTTTTAAAGCTTGTACTTTCTCTGCCCATTATCCAAGCAGCAGAAGATTCTCTGCTTGCTCCCTGTCCAAACTCATGAAATGTGAATGCTTTTGCCCATTAATGACAGCTGGAATTTAGGCCTCAGCTCAAGACTTGATCAATACTATACAAGGCCATGAAGCCATACCAAAATGTCCTTTGAAACTTAAAGACCAGCATTTTCTTAACAGAACAACAACAAAAACCTTTGATGCTGTGCAAATAGTAAAAATGTAGAACATGTCTTCCCTAAGATTCTGCAGAAGCTTAAAATGTGGCAAGATAGCTTTTTAAGGATACATTTTTATAAAAGTTGCAAGTACACATAGTTTAAAAAGTCTAGTAGTTTTACATGACTTATAATGGAAAACAGCAGTCTCCTGCCCACACCCCCATCCCTCTTCCCACTTCCCAGAGGCAACCATTCACATTTATGGTTGCCCTCATGCACTATTATATATGTGCTATATATATATATATATATATAGTGCTATATATGTATACATATGCACTCTCTCTCTCTATATATATATATACTGCCATTTTTTGTTTGTTTATTTACTTATCTGCCTACCTACTTATCTACCAACCTACCAACTGAAACTTCTTGGCCCTGCCATAAATAAGTGCTACAAATCTGTGGCTTAAATATCGGAAATTTTTTGTCCTGTAATCTGGAGGCTAGATGTCTGAGATCAAGGTGTCACAGGGTTGGTTCCTTCTGAGGGTGATGAGGCAGAATCTGTCCCTGCTGGGTAACTTTGGTGTTCCTTGACTTGTAGCTGCATCACTCTGATTTCTGTCTTTATTGTCACATGACATTCTCGCTATGCAAGTTTGTGTCCAAATTCTCCCTTTTCATGAGGACCCTCAGTTCAGTTCAGTCGCTCAGTCATGTCCGACTCTTTGTGACCCCATGAATCACAGCACGCCAGGCCTCCCTGTCCATCACCAACTCCTGGAGTTCACTCAAACTCACGTCTAAACATATTGGATCAGAGCCCAGCTTAAGCACCTCTTTTCTGCTTGATTGACCCTATAGAGACTCTGTTTTCAAATAAGGTCACATCCTGAGGTACAAGGGGTTAGGATTTCAATATACCTTTTTGGAGAGTGGACACAATTCAACCCATAAGGATTATCTATTGTTTTCCTAACATACAAGATGAGATTCAGCTCTCATCTTTACATCTTCCTTCCACTCACGTTTAGGCTTCCTATCTGTCTGGTAATGGTTTTTGTTAGATTTAGTGTTTATACTGTTATGATTGTGAAAATATTACTTGCATCTGGGTCATGTAATGAGTATGATTAAATTTTCCTTTCAGTGCAACTCTTGGTTTTCATGGAATTATTAATGGTCTTATGTCCTTGTTTGCTTAGTTTTCTTTTTCTTGTTTATTTTTAAAACTTTTTATTGGTGGAAATTGCTTTACAATTTTGTGTTGGTTTCTGCCATATACCAATGTGGATCAGTCATAATTATATATAATTATGGGAAATACATGTATTTATATATATATATATATAAATTAAGGGAAATATATATATATATATATATATATATATATTCCCTCCCTCTATCCCATCCCTCTCAGTCATCATAAAGTGCCAGGCTGGGCTTCCTGTGTGGTTTAGCAACTTCCCACTTACTGTATTTTACACATGATATTGTATGTATGTCAGTGCTACTTTCTAAGTTCATCTGACCCTCACCTTCCCTCACTGTGTCTAGAAGTCCATTCTTTACTAGGTTCATCAGGAACATTTTTCTAGATTTCATGTGTACACAGTAATATATGATACTTGTTTTTCTCTTTCTGACTTACTTCACTCTGTGTAAGAGACTCTAGATTCATCCAACTCACTAGAACTGACTCGAATTTGTTCCTTTTTATGGTTGAGTAATATTCCATTGTGTAAATGTACCACAGCTTCTTTATCCATTCATCTGTTTGATGGACATCCAGGTTGCTTCCATGTCCTGGCTATTGTAAATATTGTTACAATGAATATTGGGGTACATGTGTCTTTTAAAATTGTGGTTTTCTCAGGGTATATGCCCAGTAGTGGGATTCCTGGGTCATACATTCCTGCCCATACATTCCTAGGCAGATGTATTCCTAATATTTTTAAAAGGAAATCTCCATACAATTTTCTGTAATGGTGTTATCAGTTTACATTCCTACCAACGGTGCGGGAGGGTTCCCTTTTGTCCACATCCTTTCCAGCATTTATTGTTTGTAGATTTTCTTGATGGTGAATGAACAGTCACACCATCCGGACTGGTATGAGGTGGTACCTCATTGTAATTTTGACTTGAATTTCTCTAATAATGAGTGATGTTGAGCATATTTTTGTATGTTCATTTGCCATTTGTATGTCTTTTTTGGAGAAGTGTCTGTTCAGGTCTTCTGTCCTTTTTTTCATTGGGTGGTTTGCTTTTTTGATATTGAGCTGTACGAGCTATTTGTAGATTCTGGAGATTTACCCTTTGTCAGTTGGTTTATTTGCAGCTATTTTCTCTCATTCTGAGGGTTGTCTATTCATCTTGTTTATGTTTCCTTTGCTATGTAAGAAACTTAAGTTTTAAACAGAGTCCCACCTATTTTTTTTTCCCCATTAGTCTGGGAGGTGGGTCAGAAAGAATCTTGCTGTGATTTACATCAAAGAGTGTACTGAGTATGTTTTCCTCTATGAACTTTGTAGTTTCTGGCCTTACATTTAAGTCTTTAGTTCATTTATTTCTAATTTCATTCTTTTGCACATAGCTAATTTTTCCAGCATAAATTATTGAAGAGGCTTTTTTCCATTGTATATTCTTCCCTCATTTGTCAAAGATAATGTGCCTATAGGTATATGGGTTTATCTCTGGGCTTTCTATCTTGTTCTATTGGTCTATATTTTTATTTTTACATCAGTATCATATTGTCTTGATGACTTGTAGCTTTGTAGTATAACTTGAAGTCAGGGAGGTTGGTTCCTCCAGCTCTTATTTTTTTTTTCCCCTCAAGATTACTTTGGCTATTCAGGGTCTTTTGTGTTTCCATACAAATTGTGAATTTTTTTGTTCTAGTTCTGTGAAAAATGCCATTGGTAATTTGATAGGGATTGCATTGAACCTATAGAGTGCTTTGAGTAATATAATCATTCTGACAATATCAATTCTTCCAATCCAAGAACATTGTGTATCTCTTTGTCTGTTTTTGTTGTCTTTGATTTCTTTCATCAGTGTCTTAGAGGTTCCTGCATACAGATCTTTTGTCTCTTTAGGTAGGTTTATTCCTAGGTATTTTATTCTTTTTGTTGCAGTGGTGAATGGAATTGTTTCCTTAATTTCTCTTTCTGATTTTTCGTTGTTAGTGTATAGGAATTCAAGGGATTTCTGTGTATTGATTTTATATCCTATGACTTTACTAAATTCATTGATTAGCTCTAGCAGTTTTTTGGTGGCATTTTTTAGGGTTTTCTCTGTATAGTGTCTGTGCCTCAGTGGTAAAAAAATCAACCTGCAGTGCAGGAGATGGACATGTGGGTGCAGTCCCTGGGTCAGGAAGATCCCCTGGAGGAGGGCATGGCAACCCACTCCAGTGTTCTTGCCTGGAGAATCTCATGGACAGAGGAGCCTGACGGACTGCAGTCTATGGGGTTGCAAAGAGTTGGACATGACTGAAGCAACTGGGCACAGCAGGGAGCACACACGTGTATAGTATCGTGTCATCTGCAGACAGTGAGAGTTTCATCTTTTCGAATCTGGATTCCTTTCCTTTTTCTCCTCTGTTGCTGTGGTTATGACTTTCAAAACTGTTGAGTAATAGTGGTGAGTGTGGGCACTCTTGTCTTGTTTCTGATCTTAGGAGAAATGCTTTCAGTTTTTAGACTAATGTTTGCTGTGGGTTTGTCATACATGGCCTTTATTATGTTGAGGTTGGTTCCTTCTATGCTGATTTTCTGTAGAGTTTTTTTTTTAATCATAAGTGGGTGTTGAATTTTGTCAAAAATGTTCTCTGCAATATTGATATGGTCATGTGGTTTTTATCTTTCAATCTGTTACTATGGTGCATCTGAAGAATGCACACTGAAGAATCCTTGCATCCCTGAGATCAATCCCAGTTGATCAGGGTGTATGAGCCTTTTAATGTGTTGTTGGATTCTGTTTGCTAGAACTTTGTTGATGATTTTTGCATCTGGTTCATCAGTGATATGCTTTGTTTTCTAAATTATTAATAAACGAGACCAAGTTCTAAATTGTAGAAGAACTTCTACAAGTCAAAAAACACAAGAAATTAGTAAAACATAAGGGAAAGGTACGAAGAGTTAATTCCAAAATGAAAAAAACCCATGGGTTAGTAAGGACATAAAGAGATGCTCAAACCCATTGGTGATTAGAAAAATGAAAATGTCAAAATACCACTTTTCTTCCACGAGATTGGCCATGGTTGGGAAGCTGGATGGTGCTAAGCATTGTCAGGTCTGTGGCAATACAAAGATCGCCAAGTTCCGTAGTGGGAGTATGGACCAGGGCAGCAGTTCTGGAGAGCACTCCGCCAACTATGCCACTACTTGCTGCTCTGGTACACTCCAAGATGTACGTTCTACAGAAATTCTACTTTGTTTGTGATAACAGGAGGTCGGAGACAGTTGGGTTGGTAATCAGTAAAGGGCCAGATAAGTACATGTGGTGAATGCATTTTGAGGACTACTTGTGAGTTGAAAGCAATGAATTTGATGTACACATAGCAGTATGCATAGTTCTAAAAAATGGTACTGAATGAAAGAGGTAAAGAAAAAGCCTAAGATACTTAGCAAATTAAACTTGTATAAATTGAAAATATGTGCATATAATTTAATATACATTTTAAAAGAATTCATATAAATGAAATGATACATTTCACATATATCAAGGTGGTTATATATGGGGAGAGGGAAATAAGGGAAATGCATAAATGAAGAAGGGAGGGTTCTGCTGAGACCAGGGCTGGTGAGCTAGGGATTGAGGAATGTGATTGACTCAACCATCTGCACTTGAGATCTAAAAATAGACTCAGTGTTTACACAGTTATGACTGAATAAATATTATTTACACCTGAATCATGGAGTGTATTATGATTACATTTCCCTTTTGGGATAGAAGGAGGTAGTTTACTTTCTTGGAATTAAAAATGATTGGAAAATTTTTTGTTCGCTTTTCTGTGCATATATTGCTGTTTCATCCCTGAACTATTTGCCAGTGAATATATCTCTTCCCTTTGTATTCAAATTCCTCAGATAATCTATGTTTTACATTTTCTTTTTTGTGTGACATGCATCTTAGAGCCTTTGGTCCTTGGCTGTGTACTGAATTGAGTCCCCTCCCCACCCCTGAAAAGTCATGTTAAAGCCCTATCCAATGTGACGCTATTTGGAAATAGTCTTTCCTTAAAATTTTGATTTTATATTGGAGTATAGTTGATTTACAGTGTTGGCTAGTTTCTGGTGTACAGTGAAGTGACTCAGTTGTCCATATACAAAAATCTATTCTTTTTTGAATTGTTTTCCCATTTAGGTTATTATAGAATATTGAGTAGAGTTCCCTGTGTTATATAGTAGGTCCTTGTTGGTAATCTGTTTTAAATATAGTAGCATGTATATGTCAATCCCAAACTCTCAATTTATTCCCCCTCCACCAGTCTTCCGCTTTCATAACCTTAAGTTTGTTTTCTGTGTCTGTGAGTCTGTTTCTGTTTTATAAATAAGTTCATATGTATCATTTTCTAAAGCTTACACATGTAAGTGATATCATATGGTATTTGTCTTTGACTTACTTCACTTGATATGATGATCTCCAGGTCCATCCACGTTGCTGCAGATGGCATCATGTCATCCTTTCTAACGACTAATATCCCGCTGTATGTATGTACCACACTTTATTCATTCCCCTGTAATGGACATTTAGGTTGCTTCCATGTCTTGGTTGGATTTCCCAGGTGGTGCTAGTGGTAAAGAACCCGCTTGTCAGTGCAGGAGACTAAGAGACATAGGTTTGATCCCTGGGTCAGGAAGATCCCCTGGAGGAGGGCCTGGCAACCCACTCCGGTATTCTTGCCTGGAGAACCCCATGGCAGAGGAACCTGGTGGGATATGGTCCATAGGGTCACAGAGAGTTGGACACGACTGAAATTACTTAGCACCCACACACGCATGCATGTCTTGGTTATTGTAAACAGAACTAGAATGACCACTGTGGTGCATGTATCCTTTCAAACCATGGTTTTCTCTGTATATGTGCCCAGGAGTGGGATTTCTGGATCATACGGTCACTCTATTTTTAGTTTTTTAAGGAACTCCATACCCTGTTCTCCATAGTGGCTGTACCAATTTACATTCCCACTAACAGTATAGGAGGGTTCCCTTCTCTCCACATCCTCTCCAGCATTTATTGTTTGTAGACTTTTTGATGATTACCATTCTGACTGGTATGCCGTGATATCTCATTGTAGTTTTGGTTTTCATTTCTCCAGTAATCAGTGATGTTGAACACATTTTCATGTGCCTCTTGGCATCTGTATGTCTTCTTTGGAGAGTCTATTTAGGTCATCTGCTCATTTTTGATTGGATTGTTGGGTTTTTTTGATGTTGAGTTGCATAAACTGTTGGTAAATTTTAGAGATTAATTCCTTGTTGGTTGCATCATTTGCAAATATTTTCTTTCATTCTGTGGGTTGTCTTTTTGTTTCGTTTATGGTTTCCTTTGCTATGCAAAGGCTTTTGAGTTTAATTAGGTGGAGATAGTCCTTAGGGGGGCTTCCCTCATAGCTCAGTCAGTAAAGACTCTGCCTGCAATGCGGGAGACCTGGGTTTGATTCCTGGGTCAGGAAGATCCCCTGGAGAAGAAAATGGCAACTCACTCTAGTATTCTTGCCTGAAGAATCCCATGAACAGAGGAGCCTGGCAGGCTACAGTCTATGGGGTTGCGAGAGTTGGACATGACTTAGTGACTAAACCATGGGTCCTTAAGAGGTAATGAGCTCCTAAGAGAGGAAACCTAATTTATTTGTACTGGTGACCTTCTAAGAAGAGGAAGAGATCTCTCTCTCTCTCTCTGCCATGTGAAGCATAGTGAGAAGATGACCATCTGCACCCAACAAGTGAGGTCTTACCAGAAACCAGCTCTGTCAGATCTGAGACTTCTACCTTCAAGAATTGTGAGAAAATAAATTTCTGTTGGTTAAGCCATCCAGTCTGTGGTATTTTGTTATGTTAACCCAAGCTGACAAAATACAGATTTTGAAATCAAGAAATGGGTTGGAGCTGTAACAAATACCTAACATGTGAAAGCAGCTTTGAAACTGGGTGGTGGTTAGGGGCTGGAAGAATTTTGAGGTGCATGCTTGAAAAGTCTAGCCTGCTATAAAGAGATTGTTGATAGAAATATGGACATTAAACATGATTCTTTTGAGGACTCAGAAAAGAGCAGAGCTAGAGAGAAAGCCTCTGTTTTCTTGGAATATATGTCAATAATCACGAACAGAAAGTTGGTGGAAATACAGATGTTAAAGGTCATTCTGATGAGGTCTCAGATGGAAGTGAGGGACACATCATTGGAAACCAGGGAAAAGGCAATCCTTGTTATTAAGTGACAAAAAACTTGTATTCTAGTGTGTTTTGGAAGGAGAAACTTGTGAACAATGAAATGAGATATTTAAGTGAGAAGATTTTGAAGCAAAATGTTGAAAATACATCCTGGGTCCTCTTGAATGCTATGATAAAATGTGAGATGAGAAATATGAAGAAGAAACTAAGTGAAAGGAGCCAGAACTTGAAGATTTAGAAAATTTGCAGCATAACTATATTGCAAAAAATGAGAAAACTGGTTCTGAAGGGAGGTTGAACAACCATTTGATAAGGAGATTAGTATATAAGTGAACTATGAATTCAGTCAGCCGCTTCAGCAGAAACCAGAATTGGGGATAGGATTATATCCACAGAAACACTGCCCGTTTTAACTGAAGGAGATGGAGATGGATGAAATGAGGAAAGACTGTCAGGATTTCTTAGATTCTTCAAAACAGGACAATAGGGATATTTGGCTGTAATACTGTGCTTCTAGTTTCATGGAATAGGGAAGAATGATCCTGAATTTTCTTCTCTGCTCTGGTTTCTCTGTTCTCTTCTCTAGACATTCCAAAGTAGGACTTTAATTTCTTTCTCTTTCCCTTCTAGTTTCCATCTCTTTTTCTTCTGTACTTTCTGAGAGATTTTCTCAACTTTATTTTACAACCCTTGTATTGATTTTATTTCTGCTCACTTATTTTTAATTTCAAAAGATCTCATTTTATGCAGACTGATTCTCCTTATTTAATAGATGCATACTCTTTCTTTATCCTTACAATATTCTTTTTTTTTTTTTAATTTCTTTGAGGAGGTCAGTTTTTTGGAGATGTTTTCTTCTGGTCCCTGCATTATTTTTCTTTCCTGTGAGATCCTTTTACTTCTTGATTTCTTTTACATCACAAGCTTTCCCTCAAGTATCTGGTGATGTGGGACTGTTTCATCAAAGAGCAGGACACTAAAAACTTAGGGGAATGAACATTCTGGGAGCAGGGACAGAGCTTGTTAAATGGTGAATTTCATTGTAGGATGATCTGGTAGGGTTGTACAGAGACAAAAACAAGAATACCTTTAGCTCTTTTCTCTTAGGCTGATCACTGTCCCCAGAGATGAATCTTCCAGTCTTCCTCCTGGAGAAGATATGCTTGGCTTCTAAGCATTCCTGTTGCTGAACTGAGTAAGGAGACTGGTGCTTTTGCTGCTGCTGCTGCTGCTAAGTCACTTCAGTCGTGTCCGACTCTGTGTGATCCCTTAGACGGCAGCCCGCCAGGCTCCGCCATCCCTGGGATTCTCCAGGCAAGAACACTGGAGTGGGTTGCCATGTCCTTCTCCAGTGCAGGAAAGTGAAAAGTGAAAGTGAAGTCGCTCAGTCGTGTCTGACCCTCAGCGACCCCATGAACTGCAGCCCTCCAGGCTCCTCCATCCATGGGATTTTCCAGGCAAGAGTACTGGAGTGGGGTGCCATTGCCTTCTCCGACTGGTGCTTTTAGCATTCAGTAAACAGACCTTCAGGTACCCCTCCAGTTTTCAGTATGAAATCAGACTTCAGCTCTGCTTAATAACCCTGAGACCAGAATGTCTGGTTCAGTCTCTTTATGCAGCCTGTATCTAGTCTTCTGCTGGAATGGGAGGAGAGGTTCCCCCAGCTGCAGATTCTGATCCAGATTTCCAACTTTATCTCCTGTTTCTGTCTCATTGGTCTCCAATTTTCAAAAGTACATTGAGCCATGAATTCCTGAGCTTTTTTGAGTTCTTACACTTGCATAGGCTTGTTTCTGGAATACCCTCATCATCAGTTTAGAATTAAATTTCCATGTGTCTAATGAATAAGTTACTACCTTTCCATCTGCTCTCTAGTTTCCAGAATTTCATTCCTTTCGCTTTCTTTCCCATCCTCTTGTCATTGCGTCATATCTTTTTGTACCGCTGTATCACTGTGATTTGTTTTGAGAGGGAGAAATGGCAAAACACTTCTGTTAAGTCTTCAGCTTGATCAGGAGTCCTATAAAGTTTTTGAGAAAAATAACTAGGGATATTTGGGAGACATTTATTATTTATTGAAATAAAGGATTTCAGAGGCAAAAACTTGAAATTTAAATCCTGGTTCAGAGTCTTCATTAGCCATGTGCCTTGAGCATATTAACTGAACCTCTCTTGGTCTCATAGGTTTAAAAAAAAAGGATTATAACACTTACCTTATTGACTTATTAGAATTTAGAAGTATACATAAAAAGCATGTAACTCAGAAATGATATATAAGAAGTACTGGATAAGTAGCAGTTTATATCATTTTATTGTTGACAGATAGAGGTACCATTTATCTATTATTTACTGAGAATGGGGGAAGAGGAACAAAGACAATTCAAGTGTCAGTTTTATTAGAGGTACCAGGGAAATGTCAAGTAAATCTCTCTCCATGCTTCTCAAATGCAAGATTCTCTAACAACAACTAGATTGGAGAATGGAATTGGATCTCCTGTTTTCCAACTAGGATGGACACTATTTACATATGTCCAGTAGAAGCAACTTAACTTACTTCCTTTATTGCAAATAGGTAGAGAGTTAGGAAGTGGTTAACTTTCTCCATGCTCTACAGAATCTCTGCCCAGGAATCTTTATCCTCTCTGGAGTCTAAAAATGCAGTTAGAGAACAGTCTTTTCAAACACAGGTAAGTGTAAGAAGAAACAAGAGAGAAAAGACACCTTAGACAGTGGTGGCCTCTGAATGCACTGACCCACCCACCCTTTGGTAGAGCTATGGCCCGTTGGATGACAAATGTCACTGACCAACCTAGTTCCACACCAAGTCATATGGTTTAAAGAAAAACTGGAAGACCACTCCAGATTTACTTCTTAGCCTGTCCTATAGGGAGGGAGGAGAAGGCAATGGCACCCCACTCCAGTACTCTTGCCTGGAAAATCCCACGGACGGAGGAGCCTGGTAGGCTGAAGTCCATGGGGTCTCTAAGAGTTGGACATGACTGAGCGACTTCACTTTGACTTTTCACTTTCATGCATTGGAGAAGGACATGGCAACCCACTCCAGTGTTCTTGCCTGGAGAATCCCAGGCATGGGGGAGCCTGGTGGGCTGTTGTCTATGGGGTGGCACAGAGTCAGACACGACTGAAGTGACGCAGCAGCAGCAGCAGCAGCATAGGGAGGGAAGTAGAAATCCCCTTGATGATAAGAACAGAAGAAGAGCGGTTCCTTCCTGAAAGAATTCTTGATACTATTGGGGTCACATCCCATCTTCTGCCATATTCCTGTTCTGTCACCTTCAGAACATCGTATATCATTTCTTTATATACATTTTTGTTTGATTCTCATTTCTTTGTAATTAAATTGCCCATAGCCTAAAATATATCTCTTTGTCTTCTTTAACTTCCTGAGGGAGAGAATGCAAGAACTGTTTTGTGTGTGTTAGTCACTCAGTTGTGTCCGACTCTTTGCAACCCCATGGACTGTAGCACACCAGGCAACTCTGTCCATGGAATTCTCCAGGAAAGAATACTGGAGTGGGTTGCCATTCCCTTCTCCAGGGTATCTTCCCCACCTGGGGCTCAAACCTGGGTCTCCTCATTGCGATCAGATTCTTTACCATCTAAGCTACCAGGGAAGCCCTAAGAACTGTTTTTTCCCCAAAGTAATTTTTTCAAATCAATTAGCAAAGAATGAGAATTTCAAACAAATCAAGAACTACTCTTTAAATTGCTGTTCCCTTGATGGGAGTGTGGTCCACAGAAGTCCACTTTCGTAACAGAAATCAAACATCCAGTCTTCTCCCTCATCCAATATCGATGTGAGCCTTCTTCCCTGGGGCCATGGTACACAGTCAGATGGGTCCTTTTCTGGGTTATTACAATTTTTCATGCCTTGGGCTTCTAATCTGAGATGAAGGGATGCTTTCCCTGTGGGATTGAAATGCAAAATCTTCCCCAGTGACTTCCTTTCTTTGGAGAGTGATTATTAAGTCTGGATTTGTGTGTGTGTGCACCAGATTTAGCTTTTGTAAAAGCGAAATTCCTATAGAAGGAAGATCCCTGTTGTGAGAACAATGAGTATAAAACAAACAAAAGCCCTCCTGGAATGGAGAGGTTTCTACTCATTGTCATGATAGAATTTCACATCTCCTGCTCCTTCCTCTCTCTCTCCTTTCCCCACCTCTTCCTTTCTGTTTTCTTTTCCATTTCTCCTTTTTCTGCTTCTTTTTATCTTTAGTTCTCTCTCGCTTTTGTTTTTTCTTATTTAGTGTATTTTACTTTCCAGCTCCTCTTTGTCTTCTATTCCCTTTCTTCCCTCCTCGTTCACCTTCATACTTCTTGGATTGTCACGACTCAGCTGAATTAAGCAGGATACTGAGCAAAAATTTTCCAGAGTTACTAAAAAAAAAAAAAAAAAGACTTCTGTTTCTCATGGAGCTTAACATTTGAGAATGTACACTTGTGAACATAATGGTACACAGGACCAACTTAGGAATCTAGGGCCAAATCTTTGTGCTTCTGTTGAAATGGTTATTCCTGGAAGAGTCTGTGGGTGTCACTTACGAGGGTGGTGACTACAAAGCGGAGGCCTCCTCTGGGACCTCCAACTCATTTCTCAGAGGGCACTGGGAGCCCAGCAACCACTACAGCTCTCTGCAACTTTCCACCTCAGATAGATCTCAACTGATGACCTGAGGGTGAGAAGCTCTGTATAACTTGATTACATTTTTTAACAATTCCATTTTTCTCATGAAAAGACACCTTCAGAACACAGTGTCAGTTTATCTCTGCAATTTTAGACATCAAATAGCTTATTTTTTTAGTTCTCTCTGGGTCAAAGAATGTTATTAAGAAGAAAAATGTAAAAAAATATTGGCTTTGTAACAATTCGGAGTCCAGACTGAAGGCTCTCATAAACCCACAGAAATGTTCTTGCTTTGAAATTCTTTAGAGGAGAAAGGAAGATAAAAATATTGTACAGGGAAAGAGTGTCCTAAAATATACATTAAAAAATGAAACCAAGCCAATAAAATGGCCAACAGATTTTGAAGGTTAATGTGCCCAAACACTCTTGGTGGAATTATCATGTAGGTTCTAGATGTGATTTTACTGCTTCTGGGGAGATCACCTTAGAATCCAGAGTATAGATTTTGCATGAACAGCAAATGATAATTACTCTTCACCTTCCTTATTTATTTTAGAATCTGTGAACTGAGATGTTTGCTCCATTTTTCAGGACTGGCAAAAGATACTGGATCTTATTTCAGGTTCCCCAAATTAGAACTTCATCTCCAGATATTGTGAGTTTGCTTCATCAAAACGGGCACTGAGAAATTAAATCAGCGAACACAGTGGAATGAAAATGAACAAGCCATTCTTTTTTTTTTTTTTTTAAGTGTATAGGAAAAAAGATCAATAATTTGTCTTCAAGTGCTTACACCTATGCAGGAAAAGGAAGTGGAAAAATGAATTGTTCCATCTGTAAATTTCAAGCAGGGAAAATGAGTTACAAGCCTATCAGCAAAGTACAGACAGAGGTGGACCTGGCGAAGCAGAAGGAAAATGACTAACCACTGTTTCCCCTTATTCCCATAACTGATTGGACATAAACAAAGCGTTCTCACCCAAATGAGACACAGAAGTCTGATACTGAGCAGTGGCTACTTCTCAAGATATCTTTGTCAGCAAGATGGGTTCAAGTTATGATTTCACCATTTCTATGATTGACATTGTTACGGTTCTTGGAGCAGTTACCATGGAAACAGAAGGGCCTTGCATGTATTTGAAATAATTCACCTGACCTAGTGCTCAAAATGAGGGAGGGCTGAGTGCTAGTATTTCACCCAAGTATTCCCCATGATCTAGCTGATGCAGGCTGCAGTCTTGGCTCTGATCTGAAGAGGCTGTCGAGCAGTACACATGAGGAAGGATGAGAAAAATGGCAAATTCCTGCATCTGTTTAGACAAATTCCAGCCAGAGATTTCCCCTCGGGGGTTACGCCGCTGTCAGTAACCTCTGGTATTTTCTCCTTCCTAAATGTGGACTCGATTTCTGTCCTTTGTCTCCTGATATCCGCTGGGGAGGCCTACCGGAAGGATGCTTCAATCAATTTGCAGCAGGACATTTGTGTCACCCCTGGGCAGAGGGAAATGGGGAGAGAGACAGATTGAGAGAGAGCCATGAAGCAAGTTTAAGGTGCTTCTCTGCCTTGGGGCAGAGAATGCATCCCATTCCTCCAGAAATAGTATCTGGATTAGATTAAAAATCAGCGTGTGGTTTCCCATCCCTTTTAGATCAGAGGGCAAAACTCAGGCTCTGACCATCAAACCATCACTGCATCTCACTGTATCACTACAACCTTGATGTTAGTCAAATCTGTCCAGGACTCAACCACTCTCCACTTTCTGTCTGCCCCCCTTCACTAATACGTTCCTCTGGACTACACAATGGTTCCTCTCTATTTCAGAGTGTTCCCATTTCTTTAAATTTGTGGAATGAGAAGGAGTGCCGGCAGTTTTCCCCACTGCCCCTTGCTTTTTCTATCGACACTCTTTAGTCTTCTTTTTGAGAAACTCAGGTTACCACTTGGACCGTTTTTTCCCATCTTCCTTGCTCTCATTAACTGTCCTTTGGGGTCTTCTGCTTTGCTCAGTGACCTTAGCCCCTGAGTTGGTGTCGTGCTTCCTGACTTCTGTCTCCTGATGCACAGGGAATTCAGTTTCACACTGATAACTCTACTAGTACGTTGGTCCTCTCCCTTTCTTGACCTCTCAACTCTGATCACCCTAATCTGGCCTCTAATCATGGTCCCTAGGGTAGAAATAACTACTTTTTGATCTCATCTTCACCCAAAATTGAGATGTTTCCTCTACTCCCACATCTTCCTGTTCTTTCACCTGATCTAGTCTCACTCTCAATGAGCCTTCTCCTGATTCCGATGACACCTTCCATCTTGGGAACCACTGTGCTGTCTTTCTGCCTCTCAGACCCTTCATAGCTCCTTAGACAGTCTCACCATAGGTCACTATGGTTAATGAGTTCAGCTCTCTTCTCAACAACAGTTTGGTCTCTCTCAGACCCTGTACACTGAATTGTACATGATATGAACTCATTCATTCATGCCCCATTCATTAAGTATGTATTAAGCAGCTGGTGTTTTTATATTGGAGACATGGACCAGTTCTCTGCCTTCCTGGAACTTGTGAAATAGTGGATGACCCATACAGTTAACATGAAACACCGAAGTACAAACTCAAGTGTTAGCCGGAATTGACGAGGTACTGGGGTGATGAATTTGTACTAAACATTTGTAAGGACCAGGCGCTTTTCTAAATTTCTTATGATTATTAATTCGTTGAATCACCGTAACTACCCTCTGAATAGTTGCTTCACATTATTCCCATTTTATACTGGAGGAAAATTCAGTTTCTTACCTGGGGTCACACAAGTGACGGAGCTGGAATTTGGAATCAGGCAGTTTCCTCATGCCACCATCTTAACTGCTAAATCCCTGCTCCGGGGCAGTGGTTAGGGGATTTTCTTAGACAAGCTGGTCATTGAGGGCCTTTTGGAGAAGAAAGTTTTTAGCCTGAGGCTTCAGGAAAGAGAAGGAATCCTACACACAGTCATAAATAAATGAAAGAGCTAGCAAAGAATATTTCAGTGAGCGCAAGTAGAATGGAGAAAGGTCTGAGTAATAAGGGGAACAGGGTTTATTTGAAAAATGGAAAGAATGTCAAGATGCCTAGACTACCGTTAGGGAGGGAGAATGGTCTATGATTGGGCTGGAGAGGAGAGCTGGACCAGATGATCTGAGGCAGTTTTGGCAGAGTAAGGGATTTTTATTGTAGTCAAAGAGCCATAGAGGAGCTGGAGTCAATTTTTACTTTTGAAATCTCTTTCTGGCAATTGTATGGAGAGTGTGGATTGAGAGTTAATAGAGGAAGTGGGGAAAGCAGTTGGAAGCTCTTACAGAGTCCAGGCTGCAAATGGTTGTGACTTGGACTGCCGTGGTGGCTCTGTAGACGGAGAGCGTGGCTCTGTGGTAGATACACTTTGGAGGCAGGATCACCTGGACTAGGTGACGGGTGAACACAGGGAGTGAGGGGAGGGACAGGACTGAGGATGGATCTCAGGTTTCCGACTCATGCCTGTGAACTTTGCCTTCATTTTACCAGGCAGACAAGACCAGCAGACAGCCCAGTCCTCACCTCTCTTCCTTTTACCCTATGAATTACCACGGCTTTTCTTTCCTCCTATTTCCAATACCAGGGAGTTTATCTCCTTACCTCGTTCATATGCATGGTCTCCAATCACCTGTCTCCAGCCACCCTTCCTGTCTTCTGTGTGGTGTCGCTCAGTCTCTCATCCTCATTCTGTCATGTACCTTCAAGTTTGCTTCTGCTGGCATCTTCTTTTGCTTATACAACAAATTCCAAGTTTTATCTACTCTGAAACAAAGTAGATAGCTGTGACCTTGGACCTGTGGCTTGACCTCCTTGTGCTTCAGTTTCCTGATACGCAAAATGGAAATAATCCTAGTAACTATTTCAGACTGCTGTGATGCTTAATGAGTTGCCATCTGTAAAGTATTTACAATATTGTTTGGTGCATAGTAAATGCTCAGATTGGAGAAGGAAATGGCAACCCACTCCAGTGTTCTTGCCTGGAGAATCCCAGGGACAGAGGAGCCTGGTAGGCTGCCATCTATGGGGTCGCACAGAGTTGGACACAGCTGAAGTGACTTAGCACCAGCAGCAGATACTCAGAAAGGCAAAGGAGAAAAAGAAAGATATAGCCATTTGAATGCAGAGTTCCAGAGAATAGCAAGGAGAGGTAAGAAAGCCTTCCTCAGTGATCAGTGCAAAAAAGTAGAGAAAGACAATAGACTGGGAAAGACTAGAGATCTCTTCAAGAAAATTAGAGATACCAAGGGAACATTTCATGCAAAGATGGGCACAATAAAGGACAGAAATGGTATGGACCTAACAGAAGCAGAGATATTAAGAAGAGGTGGCGAGAATACATAGAAGAACTATACAAAAAAGATCTTCATGACCCAGATAACCATGATGGTGTCATCACCCACCAAGAGCCAGACATCCTGGAATGTGAAGTCAAGTGGGCCTTAGAAAGCATCACTACGAGCAAAGCTAATGGGGTGATGGAATTCCAGGTAGCTATTTCAAATCCTAAAAGATGATGTTGTGAAAGTGCTGCACTCAATATGCCAGCAAATTTGGAAAACTCAGCAGTAGCCACAGGACTGGAAAAGGTCAGTTTTCATTCCAATCCCAAAGAAAGGCAATGCCAAAGAATGTTCACACTACTGCACAATTGCACTCATTTCACATGCTAGCAAAGTAATGCTCAAAATTCTCCAAGCCAGGCTTCAACAGTATGTGAACTGAGAACTTCCAGATGTTCAAGCTGGTTTTAGAAAAGGCAGAGGAACCAGAGATCAAAATGCCAACATCCACTGGATCATGGAAAAAGCAAGAGTTCCAGAAAAGCATCTATTTCTGCTTTATTGACTTTGCCAAAGCCTTTGATTGTGTGGATCACCACAAACTGTGCAAAATTCTTCAAGAGATGGGAATGCCAGACCACCTGATCTGCCTCCTGGGAAATCTGTATGCAGGTCAGGAAGCAACAGTTAGAACTGGACATGGAACAACAGACTGGTTCCAAATAGGGAAAGGAGTATGTCAAGGCTGTACATTGTCACCCTGCTTATTTAACTTTTATGCAGAATACATCGTGCAAAATGCCAGGCTGAATGAAGCACAAGCTGGAATCAAGATTGCTGGGAGAAATATCAATAGCCTCAGATATGCAGATGACACAACCCTTATGGCAGAAAGTGAAGAAGAACTGAAGAGCCTCTTGAGGAAAGTGAAGGGGAGAGTGAAAAAGTTGGCTTAAAGCTCAACATTTAGAAAACGGAGATCATGGCATCTGGTCCCATCAGTTCAGTTCAGTCATTCAGTCATTTCCTACTCTTTGTGACCCCATGGACTGCAGCACATCAGGCCTCCCTGTCCATCACTAACCCCAGAGTTCACTCAAACTCATGTTACTGAGTTGGTGATGCCATCCAACCATCTCATCCTCTGTCATCCTCTTTTCCTCCTGCCTTCAATCTATTCCAGCATCAGGGTCAGTTCTATGCATCAGGTGGCCAAAGTATTGGAGTTTCAGCTTTACCATCTGCAGTAATTTTGGAGACCAAGAAAAAAAAGTTTGTCACTGTTTCCATTGCTTCCCAATCTATTTGCCATGAAGTGATGGGACCAGATGCCATGATCTTTGTTTTCTGAATCACTCATTCCTTTTTTTGATCTCTCACAATACATTTTTCTATAATAATGATTATCACAATGTGATGATTGTGATAGGCCGTGGCTTAGAAAAAAAGAAATCCAAAACCACAGCAGTGTTCTTACCATCTCCTGTGTTATTTCATGTGATACATGATCTATAGTGCACATTCAACAAATGTTTATTGAATTAAGGAAATGTGAGAAATTTTGTGGTTAATTTAAAGATAAATTAGCAGGGGACCCAAGGTGAAGTTATTGCTAATGAAATCAGCTATGGTGGTTAACCAAATTACATAGTTATTTGTAATTTTGTAATTTTAATCTTTGAATATATTAAATCTCTCTATATATGTACTAAGATGAAAGTAGGAATCAAAATTTAATACTGTGCAATCTATGTGCTATATGCTTTTTATATTACAATTACTACCGTACAGTGGAAAAATTTGATTTGGAGTTCAGTGACTCATCTAAGGTCACAAAACTCATGAATGGTCGAAAACTTATGTAGGTTTCCAATCCATAGAACCAAACTGTAAACTCTGTCTGATCTTTTTACTTGCCTGTATTTTATTTCTCCCCTTCTGTTGTTGGTAACTTTCTGCCAACATCTCTAACTCTACTTGCATTGACAATTTTATAATTTAGTTATAATAGCCTTTGGTTCACTGATGGTTACACTTTACTTCTCATGATATCTTTCTGGTAGTCTAAAAATGTTTTTGTGACCAGATAAAGGAATTCTGGGTATGAACGGAGGAGTTGCAGTTGTTCAGTTCAGCCTGGTAAAAATATCAGACTTCAACTGTCAGCTCTGCTTAGCTTCACAGTCCTCCACTGGCGTGGTGTAACCCCAGCCATGAAGGACACGTCTCCCTGGTGGCTCTCTTAGTTATGGAGGAAATGAGTACTTTTTGCCTTCTAGTTTCTCCAGCCTTCCATTAGTTTCAGGTTGAACATCCCTCAAACCAGCTGCCATGCTCTTCAGTCATGAAATTCCCTTGGTTTCTCATACAGGAAAACTTCATTCTTGAATCTTTCCCTTTCCTGGGCATTCCCACTTAAACAGTGTCCCAGCAGTGACTGCCCTCTGCTGCCATGTTCTATAAAGTTAGTTGCTCAGTGCATCTGCATGTTGTGTTCCACAGAGGTCTTTCAACCTGGAAAAAGTCCTGCAATCTCTGAGACATCATTTCTCTAAACTAAGATTTCTTTCAACTTGTATCCCTCCTTCCCAATAGTTTCAATATTCAGACTACCCAGGCTTCTATCAGTGATGAATTTGGCTCCTCCAGTCCCTGTTTTGCATTTGAGAACTTAGTCAACTGGAAAATAAGATCAGATTGCCCCGTTGTTGAAGGGGGTTTGTTTTTCCTTCTCTTTTTAGTTACAACACTAAATGATGTATGAAAAACATTATACAGTGCTTGATGGCAAAAACTTGGGGATAAATTTGTACTCTTACAAAGGTGTATCTATTTCAAAAGATCTGGTAGGTTAAATAGATTACATTACTTTTGAGTAACACATATATGGTATCTCGGGGCAAACAGTAACCTACTAATTAAATGATGGATGTTTGTGCAGCACAGCCTCCCTCTCCCCACCATTTTTTGAAGGATGGTATTTTAGTTAATGGTGTCGATTTAGGGAATTATTCCATAAGCAGGTGGTCTTCACTAATACCTGCATAGATTCGGTTGTTAGGGAAATTAACCATTCCTGTGCTGCAGCCTAGATGGCTCAGTGGTTAAGAATCCAGCTGCCAATGCAGGAGATGCAGGTCTGATCCCTGGGTCAGGAAGATCGTCTGGAGAAGGAAATGGTAACCCACTCCAGTATTCTTGCCTGGATGATTCCGTGGACAGAGTAGCCTGGCAGGCTGTAGTCCATGGGGTCACAAAGAGTCAGACATAACTGAGCGTGCATACACTCATGTTCAAGCCTTCCAATCAGTGGCAGATGGAAATGCATTCCTGATTTAT
This sequence comes from Bos grunniens, assembly GCF_055505025.1. Classification (NCBI taxonomy): domain Eukaryota; kingdom Metazoa; phylum Chordata; class Mammalia; order Artiodactyla; family Bovidae; genus Bos; species Bos grunniens. The sequence continues at coordinate 95,413,997 of NC_141172.1, forward strand.
CTTCTTGTTTCTGCCCTTGTCATCTTCCTAAACACAGCAGTCAGAGAGATTCTTTTAAAGTGCTGCTATTGTTGCTCAGTCTAAGTTGTGTCCGACTCTTTGCAACCCCATGAACTGCAGCACGCCAGACTTCCCTGTCCTTCACTGTCTCCTAAAGTTTGCTCAAACTCATGTCCATTGACTTGGTGATGCCATCCAACCATCTCATCCTCTGTCATCCTCTTCTTTGGCCTTTGATCTTTCCCAGCATCAGGATACTTTCCAGTCAGTTGGCTCTTCACATCAGGTGACCAAAGTATTGAAGCTTCAGCTTCAGCATCAGTCCTTCCAGTGAATATTCAGGGGTGATGTTCTTTAGGATTGACTGGTTTGATCTCCATGCAGTCTGAGGGATTCTCAAGATTGAGTCTTCTCCAGCACCACAATTTGAAAGCATCAGTTCTTCGGTGCTCAGCCTTCTTTATGGTCCAACTCTCACATCCATACATGACTACTGAAAAAACCATAGCTTTGACTGTATTGGTCGATTAAAGTATAAGTTAGATAATTCTTCTCCTGTGCTCAAAAACCTGCAGTGACTTCCCCTTTCTTACCAAGTGAAAGTCAACCCACAAGATCATCCATAATCTGTCTGCTGCTTTACTTCTTTTCTTTGATTCTTCTACTATAGCCATGTTGTACTCATTGCTAGTCCTTGGACTTAACAGGCATTCTCTCGCCTTAGGATCTCTGTAAGCTTTTCCTGCATCTTTCTCTGGTATCCTTCTGGCTCCACTTATTTCAGATCTTCATATTCTTTGGGAGCTTCCCTGATGACCCCATTTAAAAACTACAGGCCCCACAATTTCCAATCCTTTTCTTCTTTTTCTCCATCGTAGTATTTATTGTGTACATTTAAATATTTTATCTCTTTCCCCCTCTGAAATATAAGCTCATCTTGGTCAGAAACCTTATCATTTATTCACTGCTTCAGGAATAGTGTCTGGTAGGTATTGAATAAACATTTGTTAATTGAGTGGTGCAGTCTATGATTTTGGCATTCTTTCCATAGACTTCCCTTGGAGTTCTCTGATAAGGTTATATGTAAGAGCATGGATCAGGCTCCTTGAGGAGACCACCAGGGATTTGAATCTGTCACTAACACCTGCACAGTACCCACCTCTGGACCTTGGTGGCTCTGTGGGTGAGCCCTTGTTCTTTAAAATCCTCGTTTCTTGTATTTTCATTTTTTCTTATTGTAACATCCCACGTGTAAGTGGGACCCCAGTCTGTCTCCCATGATTGAATTCAGTCTTCACATGCAGCCTGTGAGATAGATTAAAAAAGGAAAGAACAAAACCAGCGATAATGGAGCATAACTTTGTTTCTGGGACTAAGCCAGGGACTTTCACAGTGGTCCCTCCCTAAGAGGGAAGTGTCTGCATGCCTGTTTTACAGATGTGGCTCAGAGAATTGGTGACAGGCAACTTGCCTGAGATCACACCTAAGTCTCTCATACCTGAGCCTCTTCTCTCTTCCATCCTCTTTCCTCCATGCTCCCCAAATCTCCTTTGTGTGGGAGATAGTTTCATTTAAGTCATGTTTTAAACTTGCTTCTTCTTTAAAGCCTCTTTGGCTTTGGTGAAAACAAATAGTTGTAGGTTCTTCATTTTGGCTATTTGTCCTTGAGCATGAACCGAGTCCACAGCAGTCAGATAGTTTAATGAATCGCAAACAAATGGGGTTTCCCACACGGCGCAGTGGTAAAGAATTTGGCTGCCAATGAGGAGATGTGGGAGATACGGGTTCAATCCCTGGGCCAGGAAGATCCCCTGGAGAAGGAAATGGCAACCCACTCCAGTATCCTTGCCTGGAGAATTCCATGGACAGAGGAGCCTGACAGGCTACAGTGCATGGGGTTGCAAAGAGTCAGACATGATGGAAGCAAATACTAAATGAACTGTCGCTCAGTCATGTCCAACTCGTTGTGACCCCATGGGCTGTAGCCCATGTAGGAAGTATGGGAGATACGGGTTCAATCCCTGGGCCAGGAAGATCCCCTGGAGAAGGAAATGGCAACCCACTCCAGTATCCTTGCCTGGAGAATTCCATGGACAGAGGAGCCTGACAGGCTACAGTGCATGGGGTTGCAAAGAGTCAGACATGATGGAAGCAAATACTAAATGAACTGTCGCTCAGTCATGTCCAACTCGTTGTGACCCCATGGGCTGTAGCCCATGTAGGAAGTAGGTAACCATTCCTTTCTACAGGTGATCTTCTCGACCCAGGGATCAAACTCAGGTCCCCTACTTTGCAGGAGGATTCTTTTACCTCTGAACCAGCAGGGAAGCCCCAAATGAACTGCTTAGGGTTTTGACTCATTGAAAGAAAGTTACCCAATAAGTTCAGGGCACTGTAGATGACAGAAATGAGATTATTTTCAACATTTAACTTGGCTTCTTGACAATGCACACTGGGGATTTTATTTTGGGAACAATACTGAAGGGTCTTCATCCTGTAAAGGAAAGATTTAAACTCTTATAAGGCATCATTTGAGTTTGTTTTCTGAAAAAAGATGGTTGATTGGAAGGAAGCATATTCGTCTCTAGCAAAATTGCACACAACTTAAAAAATAAACTCAAGCCAAGTTTTCTCTGTTGGCAGAGTTCAAGACATACCCTCATAATCAGTCTAGTTCTGAGAGAATGTCTCAAAGTTTAAAAACAAAAGTCCCCAAATTATCCAAATAGTGAAGCTTGAAAAGCAGCCAAGGAGAATTGCATCTTTCCTATTACTACCACATGTGCTGTCCTGCAAACCCCATTTCACAAAAAGCTGAATAATGGTTCACTGTCTCTACCAGAAGTGCTGCCCCACATCATCCCCTTGGCATGATGGCATTCTAGAGCAGGAAGCCACAAGCCTGTGGTTTTCCTTGCATGGTGTTCTCATCCTTGCTTACTGCCTGCTTCATTCTCACCCAGCTCATGTGCTTTGAATTTAAGTTGTTTTTTCTTTTTCCCCATGTAGGCTACAAGTGTTACATTTACACACAGTAAAGTGGTTTTATTTCTCATTTGAACAATCTTGCTATAGTGCTTTCAGAATTTGTTGTTGTTGTTCAGTCACTAAGTCCTGTCTGACTCTGCAACCCCTTGGACTGCAGCACACCAGGCTTCCCTGTTCTTCACTATCTCCCGGAGTTTGCTTAAATGCATGTCCATTGAGTCAGTGATGCCATCTAACCATCTCATCCTTTGCTGCCCTCTTCTCTTTTTGCCTTCAATCTTGCCCAGCATCAGAGTCTTTAACAGTGAATCTACTTTTCAGATGGGTGGCCAAAGCCATTGGAGCTTTTCAGCATCAGTCCTTTCAATGAGTACTCAGGGTTGATTTCCTTTAGGATTGACTGGTTTGATCTTGCAGTCCAGGTCTTCTCTAGCACCACAGTTCTTCAGCGCTCAGCCTTCTTTATGGTCCAACTCTCACATCCGTACATGACTACTTGAAGAACCTTGACTATATGGACTTTTGTTGGCAAAGTAATGTCTCTGCTTCTTAGTACACTGTCAAGTTTTGTCATATCTTTTCTTCCAAGGAGCAAGCATCTTTTAGTTTTATGACTACAGTCACTGTCCACAGTCATTTTGGAGCCCAGGAAAAGAAACTCTATCACTGCTTCCACTTTTCCTCATCTATGTGCTATGAAATGATGGGACCGGATACCATAATCTTAGTTTTTTGAATGTTGAATTATAAACCAGCCTTTTCACTCCGTCTTTCACCCTCATCAAGAAGCTCTTTAGTTCCTCTTCCCTTTCTGCCATTAGAATGGTATCATTTGCATATCTGAGGTTGTTGATATTTCTCCTGGCAGTGTTGATTCCAGCTTGAGCTTCATTCAGCCTGGCATATCACTTGATGAACTCTGCATATAAGTTAAACGAACAAGGTGACAATATACAGCCTTTTTGTACTCCTTTCCCAATTCTGAATTGATCAGTTGTTCCATGTAAGATTTTAACTGTTGGTTCTTCACTCCCATACAGGTTTCTCAGGAGACAGGTAAGGTGTTCTGGTATTCCTATCTCTTTAAGAATCTTCCACAGTTTGTTGTGATCCACACAGTCAAAGGCTTTAGTGTAGTCAATGAAGCAGAAGTAGATATTTTTCTGAAATTCTCTGGCTTTTTCTGTGATTGAACAGATGTTGGCAGTTTGACCTCTGGTTCCTTTGCCTTTTCTAAATCCAGCTGTACTGGATTTAGAAAATCTGGAAATTCTCGATTCACGTACTAGTAAAGCCTAGCTTGAAGGGTTTTCAGCCTGACCTTACTAGCATGTGAAATGAGCACAATTGTGTACTAGTTTGAAAATTCTTTGGCATTGCCCTTCTATGGGATTGGAATGAAAACTGACCTTTTCCGGTCCTGTGGCCACTGCTGAGTTTTCCAAATTTGCTGACATATTGAGTGTAGTGCTTTAACAGTGTAATACTTTAGAATTTGAAATAGCTCAGTTGGAATTCACCTCTACTAGCTTTGTTCGTAGTGATGCTTCCTAAGGCCACTTGACGTCACACTCCATGATGTCTGGCTCTAGGTGAGTGATCACCCTATGGTGGTTATCTGGGTCATTAAGATATTTTTTGTACAGTTCTTCTGTGTATTCTTGCCACGTCTTCTTAATATCTTCTGCTTCTGTTAGATCCTTGCTGTTTCTGTCCTTTATTTGTGCCCATATTTGCATAAAATGTTCTCTTGGTATCTCCAATTTTCTTGAAGAGATCTCTAGTTTTTCCCATTCTTTTTCCTCTGCTTCTTTGCAATGTTCATTTAAGGAGGCTCTCTTATCTCTCCTTGCTATTCTCTGGAACTCTGCATTCAGTTTGGTATATCTTTTCCTTTCTTGCTTGCTTTTTGCTTCTCTTCTTTCCTTAGCTATGTGTAAAACCTCCTCAGGCAACCACTTTTCCTTTTCGCATTTCTTTATCTTTGGCATGGTTTTGGGCGCTGCTTCCTGTACAATGTTATGAACCTCTGTCCATAGTTCTTCAAGCACTCTGTCTACTGGATCTCATCCCTTGAATCTATTCATCACCTCCACTGTGTAATCATAACAGATTTGATTTAGGTCATACCTGAATTGCCTCTTAATTTTTTCCTACCTTTGTTCAATTTAAGCCTGAATTTTGCAATAAGGAGCTGGTGATCTGAGCCACAGTCAGCTCCAGGTTTTGTTTTTGCTGACTGTATAGAGCTTTTCCATCTTTGCTGCAAAGAATATAATCCATCTGATTTCAGTAGTGACCATCTGATGATGTCCATGTGTAGAGTCATCTCTTGTTTTGTTGGAAAGGGTTTTTCTATGACCGGTGTGTTCTCTTGACAAACCCTTTTAACCATTTCTCTTCTTCGTTTTGTACTCCAAAGCCAAACTTATCTATTACTCTAGGTATCTCTTGACTTCCTACTTTTGCATTCCAATCCCCTGTGATGAAAAGGACATGGTTTTTTTTTTTTGTTTTTTTTTTTTTTGGTGTTCTAAAAGGTCTTGTAGGTCTTCACAGAACCTGTCAACTTGAGCTTCTTTGGCGTTGGTGGTTGGGACGTAGGCTTGGATTACTGTGAATTGTTTGCCTTGGAAATGAACTGAGATCATTCTGTCCTTTTTGAGACTGCACCCACGTATTGCATTTCAGACTCCTCTGTTGACTATGAGGGCTACTCCATTTCTTCCAAGGAATTCTTGGCCACTATAGTAGATACAACGGTCTTCTGAATTAAATTTGCCCATTCCCATCCATTTTAGTTCACTGATTCCTAAGATGTTGATGTTCGCTCTTGCCATCTCCTGCTCGACAACATCGAATTTACCTTGAATCATGGACCTAACATTCCAGGTTCCTATGCAGTATTGTTCTTTACAGCATTGGACTTTACTTTCACTGACAGATACATCCACACCTGAGCGTCATTCCACTTTGGCCCAGCTGCTTCGTTCTTTCTGGAGCTATTATCATTCAGGATACATGCAGACAAATAAAATGGTTTACTACCCAAAAGAATGTTTTAAAAAGTGTTCAAGTAGAAGCCTATCTGGAAGAACCCTTTTGGTAGAAGCAAAGCTGACTACTGGGTACAAAAAAAAAGAAAAGATTTGGGCTTGCAAAATGTAGAAGGTATGGCGCCTGGTACATGTGCTTCATGACTTGTCATCATAGTTAGGTCACGATTGCTGTGATTGTGGATTGTCTGTTTAGTCAAAAAAAAAAAAAATGTTGTCTGATATTAGATCTAGAAATATCTGTATTTAAAATATTAGCTTGTCTTCTATTTATATAGCTGGTCTTGGCTATGCCATTTCACATCTCTGAGTCACATATGCCTGATCTGTAAAACAAGAGTGATAATCTCTCCCTTCCAGAGCTTTAGAGGAAATATCTACGTAATTACAGTATGTGTATCATATTCCCTTCCTTCACAGTGTCACCCGACATTGACGGCATATTGGTTCTCTGGGTGTAACTGGGTGGGTTTTCTCATCCATGCCACTTTGTAATCCAGCTAGATCATTCCCGCCTCATTCTTTTTCCTTGAAAGATGTTTTCCTAGCTGTGATTTTTGGAGTGGATGTACTGCAGGTTGAATCCTGAGAGGATGCCAGCACTGAATATCACATAATGATCCACTGTTAAATATGAAAACTAATATTTACATTGCACTTGAGCATTTAAGAAACACTTTCAAACATGGTATCCTCTTTAGTTCTTAAAATTATTTTCTGAAGTAGTTATTAGTATCTGTTGTTACTCCATTTTCTAGGAGAGGGAATCAGGGCTCTGAAACGTTCAGGGACTCAACCATAGTCGCATAGCTGGAAATAATGGAGTAAGCATGGCTTCCCCCAGTGGCCCTCATAGTAATAAATAGTATGAATACTTTGCAGTTCCTGATCCCACCTCTGTCTTCTGTATTCCCGCTGCCTTGCTGACACTATGTCTTGGTCCCTTGTATTTCTGGGCATCCCTGTGGACTCTTTCATAGGTCCTCATGAATGCATGCTCATAGTTACTGCTTGGTGTTGGCCATTTTCCTCCTCGTCAGGTTGGGTTTGTTTTGGTGAGGTCTGCCACCTGAAAAGAAGCATTGTGAAGGTGCCTCCCTGTTGCCATGGCTACTGGTGCCTGCCATCAAAGGAACTTAAATTGAGGGCCCAGTCTCATTGTGTTCCCAAAGTCACTGGTGTTTTTCCTCACCTTGATGCTGCCTAAGCATAGTGACTGCTGTCCGATGCCTCTGAGATAAGAACGTCCATGTGGGGAGGAACCCTCAGCCTGTTGTGACGCGAATGGGGCTTTATTCCTCAAGCCCCAAAGCAGTACTATTTTGCTCCTACTCCAATGCTTATGAAGTTTGGTGAAAATAGTCCTTTTAGTTTTATTATAGTCCTCTTGAAAGTCCCAGTGAGGCCTTTTGTTAGCCAGGGTTCTCCAGAGAAACAGAACGAAAAGATAGGTAGCTAAGTAGGTAGGTAGCTAGAAAGATAGGTAATAGATAGATAGAAAGATTTATTATGAGAGATAGGTTTATGTGATTATGGGAGATACTCTCAGGGTCTTCCATCTACAGTCTGGAGGCCCAGGCAAGCAGGTGTGTAGTTCCTGTCCAAGTCAAAATGCCTAAGAACCAGGAATGCAGGTGTCTGAGGGTAGGAGAGATGAGTGTCCCAACCAAGAGGATGGACTGACTCTTCCTCTACCTTTTTGTATATATGAGCTCTTAGCTGTTTCAGTGTTGCCCACCTGCATTGGCTAGGGTGACCCTCTTCCCTTAGTCTGGGGATTCAGTTGCTGATCTCTTCTGGAGACACCCTCACAGACACATCTGGAAATAATGTTTACCAGTTTGCATTGTCTTTCAGGCCAGTGAAGTTCACATATAAAATTAGCCATCATAGGTATTATTGAGATACAAAATTATCAAAGATAAATTCAAGAGACAGGTAACATGGTGACCTTATTAGAATCATCTTCTGACTCCATTAACTGCTGTGCCTGAGGAACTCTTTGTCTTTCAATAAGTTTTTTTTTTTTCATCTGAATTTCCTTTGTTCTTTAAGTAAATAAACTACCTTCTGGTGTCCCTACTTGTCTTCAAACATAACCAATGCTGTTTGGTGACCACAGCTCAGGTCCATATAGGGTCCTCTGCCATTCACATAATATTTTAGTAGTACTCTGACTTTTGGACTTCAGAGATCAATAACAGTTCAGAAACAATTTGCAGAAATAATATTGAATTGCCTACTGTTTATTTTGCCAACTGAGAAAAATAAACGAAACAGAATAAAACCCAAAACAATAGACACTTACTAAACCATACAGAGAGAAAGAGCTGGACCTTTGCCAACTCTTTAGTTTTAATAATAGAAAGATGATTTTTCCACTGAAAGAGGAGGAAAGAAGTACTATCCAAAGAATAGGCATGTTATAGAATATGTAGCTTTATCCAAAATCCATACATCCTTCTCCCCTGTTGTTGCAGACTGTAAAATACTTGTCACACTGTGGTATTTCGGAACTATTCGATCGCTTCATTTGCTATTCACAGCACTTACTGTGAGGTAAGTGTTATCATTATCCCATTTTACAACTGTAGAAATTCAGGACCAGAGAAGTTGGGCATCTTGCCAAAAGTCACAGAGTAAATGAGTACCTGAAACTTAAATTCAAGCCTTCCACTGCCAGTTGTGCATGGGCTTGGCTGAACAACTGCAGATGATGGGGATATTCATATGAAATTGTCTGCTTATATTTTTCGAATGTTTTGAGTTTTTAAAATAAATTTATTTAAAGTAGATTATTGTTTGCAGTTTCCCCAGTGTGTCCTTTTGGCTATGTGATCTTTATTAATAAACATGCATATGTATCTATAAAATGTATCACTCTGAATAATTGGCCTTATAATTTATGAGCAGATTCTTTTATCTCTTTAGTCTATGAAGAATTTACTACAGAAAAAAAAAAAACATGGATTGTTATCATTCTGAGTGTTGCAAAGGTCCTCTCTGTATGCTCACAAAAAATGGACAATATGACATCTTCCTAGATTTCATCTTTCCCTTCTCTCCTCTGCCTCATTCTTCATGTTTCTGTCTCTTCCCTGGATTTTTTTCTGTATTTTTCTCCTTTGAGATTTTGGTTTTCTGGCCATTCTGTATTTTTCTGTATTTGGTTGTCTGGCCATTCTATATTTTTCTCCTTTGAGATTGTAGTTGCCTGGCCATTAGAAACTTCTCTAGGTGTTCAGTTCAGTTGCTCAGTCATGTCCAACTCTGTGACCCCATGGACTGCAGCATGCCAGGCTTCCCTGTCCATCAACAACTCCTGGAGCCTGTTCAAATTCATGTCTGTTGAGTCTGTGATGCTATCCAGGCATCTTATCCTTTGTCATCCCTTTCTCCTCCTGCCTTCATTCTTTCCCAGAATCAGGGTCTTTTCCAATGAGTCAGTTCTTCGCATCACATTGCCAAAGTACTGGAGTTTCAGCTTCAGTATTAGTCCTTCCAATGAATATTCAGGACTGATTTCCTTTAGGATTGAGTGGTTTGATCTCCTGGAAGTCCAAGGGACTCTCAAGTGTCTTTTTCAACACCACAGTTTAAAAGCATCAATTCTTTGGTGCTCAGCTTTCTTGATAGTCCAACTCTCACATCCATACATGACTACTGGAAAAACCATAGCTTTGACTAGATGGGCCTTTGTTGGCAAAGTAATGTCTCTGCTTTTTAATATGCTGTCTAGGTTGGTCATAGCTTTTCTTCCAAGGAGCGAGTGTCTTTTAATTACATGGCTGCAGTCACCATCTGCACTGATTTTGGAGCCCCCCAAAATTAAGTCTGTCACTGTTTTCATTGTTTCCCCATCTGTTTGCCACAAAGTGATGGGACCGGATGCCATGATCTTAGTTTTCTGACCATTGAGTTTTAAGCCAACTTTTTCACCCTTCTCTTTCACTTTCATCAAGAGACTGTTAAGTTCTTCTTCACTTTCTGGCAGAAACCAGTTCTTAATTAACAGATCAAGATGTCCTCATGTCGGGATAGTGCCTTTGTCCAGATCAGTCTACAGTTTACGTCAACCATAAGCATGTACAGAATGGTTTATTCTTGACGGGGTTGGGCTGAAGGGATAGAGAAAATCAGGCAGTAGACTCTTGGTGTGCATGGACCTGACGTCCGACGTTTCTGCTTTTCAAAAATGAGTCTAGAGGCTAATGCTCTGCAGTCACCTGTAATTTTGCCAGGACAGACATCAATTTCAACCAAATGTGTGAACTCTAAGGACTGCCCAGAATCTATAGTGTATTTATAGATTTATTTATTTGTTTGGTTGTGCTGGGTCTTAGTTGAGGCATGCAGGATCTTTAGTTGCGCTATGCGAACTCTTAGTTGTGGCATGTGGGATCTAGTTCCCTGACCAGGTATGGAACTCAGGCCCCCTGCATTGGGAGCGTGGAGTCTTAGCCACTGGACCACCAGGGAAGTCCCCAGAACATATTTTAATATGGCTTTTATTGTTTATATATACTTCATGGTCTTGTTTGGTTCTTATGAAAAGTGATGTGGATCTTGGAAATTTGACAAACTATATTTGATAAATGTAGGGGTAGCAGAAAAAATTGAGGTACTTAGAAAAGTCTTGGTTCCATTATTCTCAAATATAAAGGATGTATGACATATTTGAGCCCTTTCTACCAAAATTATGTTGAAAGGCCTCCTTTCATCCCACTTCATTTCTGGAATTTTATGCATTAGCCTCTGGGGAATTCAATATTCTTTTGAAGCAAAACTCTTTCAAAAACTTATTTTGGTTATTTACGTATTTATTTTTAATTGGGAAAAGTAAGGAGAATTTGGGCTCTAGAGACTTGGAGAATGGAATATGAATATGAACATAAATTCTTTGTTTTCAGGGAAGATTGTTTCAACTTCTCGTTTTCATCAGCACTTATAGTGATCATGATACAAATATGTTTCTGTTCTATCCACGGATTGCTTGTTTCCCAAGATAGATACTTACTGGGGCAAGACATTTCCTTGAAGCCTTTTGATTTTCCAGGTGGAAGGACATCTAATTTTCTTTTAAATTGGGTTCAGAGAAGACTACATCCCTTTTTCTCCTACCTTTTGCCAAGCAGCTTTTCATGGTTACAGAAAAGTTTATGAAAACATCGGTCTCTGGCTTTCTCTTCTGGAGAAATCGCTCTTGGGATTCTGGGATGAAAGGTGGAATGAAAGGAGGAGTAGGAGGATCTGAATCAAGGGGGGATTTTGAGTATCAACTAGAAAATGCAGAATTTTACAAGTGATTATTTCAGTGTTTATAGTAAAGTTCACTAATTTCTCAGAAGAACAAGTTGTCTGGGATGAGTGGATAGGTTCCTTTGGGATAGATTGATAAAATTTTGTCTGATAAGTTTTTATTCTTTTATCTCAATTTGTAATTTCCTGCTTACTCATAAGAAGGCTTGGGGGACCCTAGGAGATTTCAAAACACAGATTCTCTGGAACTTGAGAGATTAAATGTCATACATCTGTTCAGTCATTCAGCAAGTACTTTCTATGTATAACTTCTCCAGGCATGACAATAGAGGCTGAGTATAAAGTGGGGAACTAAATAGTCTCTACTCTTGTGAAGCTTACTGGGGAGAGGGAAAATAAATACAGCAATACAAATAATGGAAATTTTGTTGAGGACTGTGAAGGAAAGGGGGAAAAGGAGCAGGAAGAGGGAGTTTGGGTTTCTGCTCCAGATCTTGCCTCTTTACCTTTAGTGAAGCTCTCACTCACCAGCCAAAGCCCATCCAGCAAGAGAGGACACCTACATGCCAACAGTGTTCCTAGAAAGAGCTCTGGACCATTCCTTGCCTTCGGCCTGTTTCTTGCCTCCTTTCCATCCATCTGTTCATTCACACATTGATTTAGCACACATCGGTTGAGCATGGGGTCACTTCCAGGCAGGCTTGTTGTCAGGCACTGGGAGTGTGATTGTGGAAGACAGGTGTGGTTTCCAGCCCCAAGGTGATCACTGACTGGTGCAAAGTGAAGACTATGTATAACCATAGTTACCAGGCAATTGAAATGCAGTGGTTATGGACTCTGGTAGAGACAGTGCTGAGAAGTAGGAGGTGGATAACTCTACCTGGGGATGGGGATAGTGTACAGAAGACCCAAGATGAAAGGGGAATGCGTGTGAAGAGTATTCCAGGCAGAAAAAAACAGCTTATACCAAAGGGGTAGGAAAAAGCAGGGTTTCCCAGTGAACCGGATAAAGTTAAGAGTGATGGAGTGAAGATGTGGGGGGCACAGACAATTGGACAAGGTAATGCAGGACTTAGAAGATCATGTTAATTAGTTTGCATCTACTTAGAACCTCAGTTTTGGCATCTTCTCTCAGTTTCATCCTCATGCCTTTCTTGTTTTATTCTAAGAACACTGCTGCTTGATTATACCTCAGTCCCTGGAACCCAACTCTTTTATCTCTCTGCTTTCGTGGTGTTCTTGAAAGGGGACTGGATAATAGGGGCTTAGATTCAGGGAAACTTTCAAAATACTTAAAATGTGGACTTAAAATACTTAAAATGTGGACTTAAAACGTGGTGTAGACTGTTTTTATGACATAAATGTACTGAGCATCAAAAATGATGAAGAGCTGGTCTTACCTGAACCAGGGTGGATAGGTATTGGAGTGAGTCCTGGAAATGACAGGACTTCCAAAGGCTGGTAGCCATGAAGCTTGTGTTCACTGCATTGTGAAGTATTTCTGTCTCTTGCTTTCTGAAGATCAAGCACCTTGTGAAGACTGAGGCTGCTGAAAGGATACATGTTGGTGAATTTGCTTCCTTAATCCTCCTAAATCCCCCATCCTTGAGAAGTAACAAGAGTTACAAGGGATTTCATTTAGGCCCACAGTCTTCCATCTGAAGTGCTTGGAACCAAATATATTTCACATATCAAATGTTTATGGTTTGACAAAAGTAAAATGGAGCATGCTTTTGTGACACCCCCAGAGGGTCTGGAGTGGCACCTTGCGATCACCAGGTTAATGTTTCTGCAGCAAAGTGTATATATAGCCACACAAAGTTAGATGAACTGAGATTCTAAAACGTATTTGGACAGTTCAGGTCAGGTTTTACCCCCAAAAGAGTTAAGCTCACAACAGGTTTGGCTCCTGGATGAGTTAGGTAAAGACGTTTAGATTTCAGAGCTTTTGTATTTCAGAATTGCAGATTAAAGACTGTGTGGATCTGTAGCATATCATTTTGTTAGGCACAGTTGAAAAAAGTATTCACAATAGGAATTTAGAAACTCCAGAAGATTCTTAACCAGGGGTGTTCAGATCTGGTTGGAGACCTCGTAAATCAGGCCATCTGGGAGTGGACTGGAGAGAGATACTTTTAACAAGCTCCCCAGCTGACTCTGATTCACATCAAAATTTAAGAAGCTCTGCTCTAAAAGAAAATTTCAAGGGAGATTGTGAATCTTCTCTACACATTTAAGAAAATGTTGATTTTTTTTTTTTTAGATCTCTGTGAATTGATAAATGTATCAACTTTGCATCAAACAGGTTCCTCTTTGCTAAGATTGTGGTTCAGGTACTGATTCAACTTGTTGGATTTCCTCGTGCCTTTAGAGATAAAAACTACGCTGTGGGAAGTCCTGTTGGTGATTCACTGGATCTTTGACTCTGCAGATCCCACTGCAGGCTCCCCAGTTACTCAAGTGCTTTGACAATAGCTTTTATATGACCAGCCCTCCACTGGGCACTGTAGGAAGAATGGCTGACTCCTGCCCTCAAAGAGCTGAAAACACCTGAACATGTTAATATTAATGAATGCCGAGACCTTTGAACTTGGTCGCAGTTCAGCTCAGTACTGTTACAGTTTCAGAGATACATTGACACTTGTTCTTTTAAAACTTTTATTTAATGTTTACTTTTTGACATTTGGGGAAATAATCAACTCATATGGCAGACATACTAGAGAGGGAGGGAAACTCTTCAGAAGCATATGGGAGACATTTTGCAATGGATCAAGGCATGAATTTTTTTTTTTTTCATACCCTATTTTTATAAACAAGGGATTAATTGGGAGTGGAGTGAAATAACAGGGTCTTTGGTAACCAGCTTTATTAGCTTTATGCCCTTGGGCATATTAACTAAATTTCTGCTTCTCAGTTTGCCCATGTATACTGTGAAGACATAATGTGTACTATGTGGGCTTGCTGTGTGGATGAGGTCAGCTTCTCACTATGGAACACTGAAACAGTGAACACTGATTTCTTCCTTCTCTGTGCTCCATAACACTTTGGGTGTTTGTGTGTCCGCACTTGCTTCTCTGTCCTTTGCTGTTGATCTGTTACCTGTTGATGTCATACTGAATTGTGAGCTCTTAGAGAACATGGACCTTGTATTTCTAACTCTTCCATTCCTTGCGACTTTCCTGGTGGCTCATACGGTAAAGTGTCTGCCTACAGAAATGGTAGGGACCTAAGAGAAGCAGAAGATATTAAGAAGAGGTGGCAAGAATACACAGAAGAACTGTACAAAAAAGATCTTCACGACCCAGATAAAAACGATGGTGTGATCACTCACCTAGAGCCAGAGATGCTGGAATGTGAAGTCAAGTGGGCCTTAGGAAGCATCACTACGAACAAAGCTAGTGGAGGTGATGAAATTCCAGTTGAGCTATTTCAAATCCTGAAAGATACTGCTGTGAAAGTGCTGCACTTGATATGGCAGCAAATTTGGAAAACTCAGCAGTGGCCACAGGACTGGAAAAGGTCAGTTTTCATTCCAATCCCAAAGAAAGGCAATGCCAAAGAACGCTCAAACTACCACACAATTGCACTCATCTCACACGCCAGTAAAGTAATGCTCAAAATTCTCCAAGCCAGGCTTCAGCATTACATGAACCATGAACTTCCAGATGTTCAAGCTGGTTTTAGAAAAGGCATAGGAACCAGAGATCAAATTTCCAACATCTGCTGGATCATCGAAAAAGCAAGAGTTCCAGAAAAACATCTATTTCTGCTTTATTGACTATGCCAAAGCCTTTGATTGTGTGGATCACCACAAACTGTGGAAAATTCTTCAAGAGATGGGAATACCAGACCACCTGACCTGCCTCTTGAGAAACCTATATGCAGGTCAGGAAAGCAAGTCAGAACTGGACATGGAATAACAGACTGGTTCTAAATAGGAAAAGGAGTACGTCAAGGCTGTATATTGTCACCCTGCTTTTTTAACTTCTGTTCAGAGTACATCATGAGAAACACTGGGCTGGAGTAAGCACAAGCTGGAATCAAGATTGCTGGGAGAAATATCAGTAACCTCAGATATGCAGATGACACCACCCTTATGGCAGAAAGTGAAGAAGAACTAAAGAGCCTCTTTATGAAAGTAAGAGAGTGAAAAAGTTGGCTTAAAGCTCAGCATTCAGAAAACTAAGATCATGGCATCTGGTCCCATCACTTCATGGCAAATAGATGGGGAAACAGTAGAATCAGTGGCTGACTTTGTCTTTTTGAGTTCCAAAATCAGTGCAGATGGTGACTGCAGCCATGAAAGTAAAAGATGCTTACTCCTTGGAAGGAAAGTTATGACCAATTTAGACAGCATATTAAAAGGCAGAGACATTACTTTGTCAACAAAGGTCTGTCTAGTCACGGTTATGTTTTTTCCAGAAGTCACGTATGGATGTGAGTTGGACTATTAAGGAAGCTGAGCACCAAAGAATTGGTGCTTTTGAACTGTAATGTTGGAGAAGACTCTTTAGAGCTCCTTGGACTGCAAGGAGATCCAACCAGTCCATTCTAAAGGAGATTAGTCCTGGGTGTTCATTGGAAGGCCTGATGCTAAAGCTGAAACTCCAGTACTTTGGCCACCTGATGCGAAGAGCTGACTCATTTGAAAAGACCCTGATGCTGGGAAAGATTGAGGGCAGGAGGAGAAGGGGACGACAGAGGATGAGATGGTTGGATGGCATTCCCGACTCAATGGACATAGCTTTGGCTGGACTCTGGGAGTTGATGATGGACCGGGAGGCCTGGCGTGCTGTGGTTCATGGGGTCGCAAAGAGTCAGACATGACTGAGTGACTGAACTGAACTGAACAATGCTGTAGACCTGGGTTCAATCCCTGGGTTGGAAAGATCTCCTGGAGAAGGAAATGGCAACCCACTTCAGTACTCTTGCCTGGAAAATCCCGTGGATGGAGGAGCCTAGTAGGCTACAGTCCATGGGGCCAAAAAGAGTCAGACACGACTGAATGACTTCACGTTCTTTCACTTTCTTTTGGGTCTGGCATGTGGTAAGCACTTGGCAAAGGTTTGTTGAAAAGAAAGAGAGCAGCCTCGATTACAGACTTTGAAGGAGTGGGCTTTGAGCAGTGGTATACTAATATTTAATGACCTATCTAGCCAGTAAAAATGTGTGTTCTTTTTATTATTCTTTGTACTTACATGAAGCATGTATGCTATGCTATGCTAAGTCGCTTCAGTCATGTCTGACTCTGTGCGACCCCATAGACGGCAGCCCAGCAGGCTCCCCCGTCCCTGGGATTCTCCAGGCAAGAACACTGGAGTGGGTTGCCATTTCCTTCTCCAATGCATGAAAGTGAAAAGTGAAAGTGAAGTCGCTCTGTCATGCCTGACTCTTAGCAACCCCATGAACTGCAGCCTACCAGGCTCCTTCATCTATGGGATTTTCCAGGCAAGAGTACTGGAGTGGGGTGCCATTGCCTTCTCTGAAGCATGTATAGCACACATTGATAAATCATGATGAAATATACAGTACCCTTTATTGTCAGTTTCATAGAGCTAATTGATTCTCTCAGAATGCCTCCCTAAGTCTAGATCAGTGCTTGATAAACAGTGGTCAAATATAACCCACCACCCACTTTTATAAATAAAATTTTACTGAAGCATAGCCATACCCAATGACTGCCATTGTGCTACAGTGGTAGAATTGAGAATTGTAACAGAGACCATACAGCCCTCACAGAATATGTATTATTTAGTTCTTTAGGGAAAAGCGACGGAGAAGGCAATGGCAACCCACTCCAGTGTTCTTGCCTGGAGAATCCCAGGGATGGGGGAGCCTGGTGGGCTGCCATCTATGGGGTCGCACAGAGTTGGACACGACTGAAGCGACTTAGCAGCAGCAGCAGGGAAAAGCGAATCTTTGTCTCTTCTTCTCTCCTCCTGTTCCTCTTCTTTCTTTTAGAACCCCTTAAAAATATAAAAAGTACTTTTAGCTTGTGGACCATCAAAACTAAGTTAAGGGCTAGATTTCATTGAGCCATAGATCACTGAGCCCCATTCTAGCCGGTCAACAGAACAATAAGTCAATCTCTGATTTGTAGTGTTTTCCAATTACTGTGGTATAAATACTTCCAACATGGTTGATTTCCAGTTACCAACAGGATATTACTGAACATGAAATTAGAACAGATGCACAATAGCACACCCTTATGTAATATTTCAACTATACAGAATCAACAGATGTAAATAACCATAAGAGCATAGATAATAGTAAAATATAGTGAAATAGTTAAGTGATGAATTTTGAACATTTATTACCTTTGTTTTTAATATAACGTGATAATGTTTATATAATTTAATTTTAGCATATTTAATTCATTTATTTTTTTAATTGAAGTGTAGCTAATGTACAATGCTACATTAGTTTCTGCTGTACAACAAAGTGATTCAGTTATATATGTATATATACACACACATCCATATTCTTTGTCATATTTTCCATTATAGTTTATTACAAGATATTAAATATAGTTCCCTGTTATACAGTAAGACTTTGCTGTTTATCTATTTTATATATAGTAGTTTATATCTGCTAATCCCAGACTCCTACTAATTTATCCCTCCCTCTCTTCCTTTCTCCTTTAGTGAGCATATATTTGTTTTCTATACCTGTGAGTCTGTTTTTGTTCTGTGAACAGGTTCATTTGTATCTAACTTAATTTTTAAATAATAACTGTTAAACTGACAACTGGATTGCAAATTTCCTGAAAATTTAAGAGTCAGCTCTTGCAAGTTGGTAAAATCTGGCTCCATCACATTTCTGGATGTTTGTGTTAGTCCCTAAAGGGTCTTGATAAGCCGAAGAAGAGAGAGGCAGGCGTTCCATCTTTGCACCTCATTTCTTTGTCCCATAGCTTTCATCTAGTTAAAATCCTAACAACACTGACATAGAATCTGATCTGAATTACCTGCTGCTGCTGCTGTTGCTAAGTCGCTTCAGTCGTGTCCGACTCTGTGCGACCCCAGAGACGGCCTCCTACCAGGCTCCTCTATCCCTGGGATTCTCCAGGCAAGAACACTGGAGTGGGTTGCCATTTCTTTCTCCAATGCATGAAAGTGAAAAGTGAAAGTGAAGTCGCTCAGTTGTGTCCGACTCTTCACGACCCCATGGACTACAGCCTACCAGGCTCCTCCATCCATGGGATTTTCCAGGCAAGAGTACTGGAGTGGGGTGCCATCGCCCTCTCCGGATCTGAATTAGACTTCCTCCCTACAAAACGTCTAAAGTGAGCTAGCAAAGGTGAAGGTGAGGGTGAAACCCAATGCGACCCCATGGACTGTAGCCTGCCAGGCTCCTCTGTCCATGGCATGCTCCGTTCTCCAGGCCAGAATACTGGAGTAGGTAGCCATTCCCTTCTCCAGGGGATCTTCCCAACCTAGGAATTGAACCCAGGTCTTCTCATTGCAGGTGGATTCTTTACCATCCTAGGCACCAGGGAAGCCCAAAAGGGCCACATAGAGGTTCCAATTGCTAAAACTGTGCTCTTTACCATTGGACACCCTAGTCAGTCCTGCCAACTCTATTGATAATTCTTATGACCCTGTTCTTATGAATAGGCTTCATCCGATGGTGTAAATGGAGTTTTGGGAGGAAGGAGATGAATTTTTGGAATTGTTTGGCTTCATTTATTGTTGGCTACATATAGTAACTGGACATTTGGCTTCTCTGCTTGAGAGGCTTATCCTCTTCTTGGATGGCAAGGTGATGCCCTATTATTTGCAATATTACACTTTTAGGGAGGAGCAAGGAAGAGGCAAAGCCAGCTCATGTAGTCATTATCATGAACCAACAACAGGGCAAAGCAGGCTTCATACCATGCCTTTCGCACCGAGCTCAATGGGTGTAATTTTGTTAATCTTGCAGGAAGGATTCTTTAGGTCACTCACACCATGAGAGGCAAAAAGGAAAAGCTAATTTAACAAGGTTGTCACCTTCTTGAAAGCATATTCAAAAGCTTGCTACTTGAAGACATTTGAAAGAAGGCAAGGGTGAGTGCCAAAAGCTTTTCCCCTTCTCCCCAGTTTACTTTTCTTCGTTCAACAGGGACTTGTGGAAATAAAATATGTCTAAGGAATAGAGAAGGAAAGGAGAAGAGCGAAAAGCTACGTTGCTTTTTTTTTTTCTTTGAAATCTGTACGTGAAGGATCTGTGGCTTGTGTGGAGTGGGTGAGGTGCTC
This sequence comes from Bos grunniens, assembly GCF_055505025.1. Lineage (NCBI taxonomy): Eukaryota > Metazoa > Chordata > Mammalia > Artiodactyla > Bovidae > Bos > Bos grunniens. The sequence continues at coordinate 95,433,537 of NC_141172.1, forward strand.
TGTAGCTCTCGGTGACATTACCAAGGGGAATCTGGGGCCAGAGGTGTACAGGTGGGGCTGTCAATCAGAGACAACATCAAGGGCTCTTACAAAAACAAAAGGAAAGAAAATGGATGTTTAATCAATACAGTTGCTCTCTGCTTAACCTTTTGTGTTTTAAGCAACATTCACTGGAGCCCAGCACCAGAGTCCAATATTTAACACATAAAAGGTACTCAAAAAGGTGAAGCCTTGGAGAGCAGCTGAAAAGTGAGGATGGAATTGAGGGTTAAGAAATGGAAAGAAAAAGACGTGAAGGAGAGGCAGGTCAAATGGATGTTAAAGGCTGGGATCCATTAATAACAGGCTGGGGACCACTCTGGGACAGATAGGTGAGCCCAGGGGTAGACTGCATGGATGCTGGGTGCCTGGTGATCCTACACTGTGTTCAGCTCAGTTTCCCTTTCCTTATTCCTGGAGGGAATCAGAATAACTCCAGCTTTGACTGAAAAAGAGGAAGAAGTAGCCTCAGCAGGCTCAGGTTGTCGCTTGGTCTACTGTTATGTCTGGTGATGCCTGGCCTGCTCATTATCTCCACTCTACCTTCAAGTACATAATTAGCAATGGTGGAGGAGGCAGCATCAAGCAAATGTCAGAGAAAAGAGCCTGGAAGAGCATTCGGCTCTTTGGCAACAGCAAGGCTGGGCCACTCAGACTCTCCCACCTGGCCTGTGAAAGTAGCCTCTTAAGTAATAGCCTGCCTCCACATTCAGGTCATACTCCACACTTTTACCACAGTTTTATTTTTTAATTAAAACAATTTTGAAAATGTGAAAATCACAAAAAAGCACAAAGAGGGAACTGAGAACCATTGTGTCTCACTCAGCATATTTTTATTTGTCTTCCTTTTGTCTTTATCCTTCTTTATTTATTGAGTACCTACTATGTGGCACAAACGGTCACATTATATTATAGGAGATATAAAGATGAATATAACTGACCCCTTGTCTCAGTCTGGAGGGGAAGACATGCAGACAAATGAATTTAGTATTCTGTATCAGCATATGCACATGTTTTGGTTTTATTTTTATAATTAGCTTGGTTATTCATTTTGATTAAGAAATATATATGCTGCTGCTGCTAAGTCGCTTCAGTCGTGTCCGACTCTGTGCAACCCCATAGACGGCAACCCACCAGGCTCCCCCGTCCCTGGGATTCTCCAGGCAAGAACACTGGAGTGGGTTGCCATTTCCTTCTCCAATGCATGAAAGTGAAAAGTGAAAGTGAAGTTGCTCAGTCGTGCCCGACTCTTAGCGACCCCATGGACTGCAGGCTACCAGGCTCCTCCATCCATGGGATTTTCCAGGCAAGAGTACTGCAGTGGGGTGCCATTGCCTTCTCTGAAGAAATATATGTAAGCAGTACAAAATTCAAAAATTACAAAAGAGCATCGAGTGAGAGGTAAATCTGTTTTGTGTCCCTGTCCTTTAATCACACAATTTCCCATCTTAGAGGCAACCACAGGTACCAGTTTCTTATTTTTCATTTTCTCTTTCTCTCAGTATATATACATGCATATATTTATAAGTAAATATATATATACACACATGGAAGTATATATAATTTATATGTAGCATAATGCATACCTCATTTTGTATCTTCCATATTCTTTTAGTATATTTTAGAGATTATTCATCAGCACAGAAAGAGCAGCTTACTTTTTTAATTAGCTATATAACATTCCACTGTACATATACATATATTAAAATTCATATAAAAATAGGCATTTTATATATAAAAGTTTACATCAACCATATATAAATATCAAAACTACATATATTTTAAAATCTACCCTTGGCTATTATAGGCTCTCTGGTACAAAGTGTTGAGTTAATTGTACTCCTCAATTCATGGAATGTCATCAACAACGATCCTTACGAAGTTTTCTCCTTTTGCTCAATACTGTGTTTTTACATCTATCCATGTTGCTTTTTAGCCAGCTTTCTAGTTTTTAGAAGTTTTTATTGCTCATTTTATTGACTAACATTTTTAAAAAGTTAAGATTCTAATTTTTAGAACATTTTATGATTCACATCAAAAATAAGATGACAGTTCAGAGATTTCCCATATTCTACCTGACCCCACAAATAATAACCTCTGCCATTATCAAAGAGTCAGACACTACTTAGCAACTTAACAGGGTTATCAACGTCCGCCAGTAAAGCGGTACATTTGTTATAGTTGAGGAACCTATACTGACACATTGTAATCACTCAAAGTCTATAGTTTACCCTATGGTTGACTATTGGTATCCTATACTCTATGAGTTTGGATGAATGTATAATGGCATAATCTTCTTGTGTGGGTTTTGGCAAATTGTGTTTTTCAAGGAATGGTCTGTTTCATCTAGGTCATCAAATTTATAAGCCTAGTATTATTCACAACATTCCCATATTATCCTTTGAATCCCCATGGGATCTGTAGTGATTTCCCTTTTTTTCCCCATTGTTTCAATGTGTCTTTCTGTAAATGTAAATGAGTCTGGGCGTATTTTCGTATGCTTGCTAGTCTGTTGAAATTCCTCTTAAGTGTCCTGTTAGCTCATGTCTTTGTTCCATTTTCTGGCTAGACTTCCTGTTCTTTCATTATTGATTTCACAAGTTCCTTGTATATCCTATGAATTCTGGATATTAGTCTCTTGTTTTTAGACAACGAAAATATTTTCTTCTGTTGTTCGTCTGTTAACATTGTCAACGGTGTTCTGCATGAAATGGATGTCTATAGTTTTTATGTAATGAAATCTATCATTTTTTTTGCCTTATTATCAAAATTTCAGATTTTTGTTTCAGAAGTTCTCCCCATCGTAGGGATATAGATATTCTCCTACATTATTTTATATCAAACCCATTGTCCCTGTCATCTACATCTTCAATTCATCTGTAGTCAGTATTGTGTATGTTGTAAAGAAGGGTCTAAGTTTTAGTTGTTCTTCACATTGAGCTAGTTATTTCTAATACCATCTATAAAGAATCAGCCCCTTTTGATTCTTTTGCTTTGGAGTGCTACCTTTATTATGTATCAGGTTACCATAAATTCATGAATCTATTTCAAAACTATCTACTACCCTCCATTGGTTTGTTTGCTCTTGTTACATGTTGATTTGATTGCAGTGGGTTTGTACATATCCTAATATCTAGAAAGCAGGTTTCCACTCTTTTTAAAAAATTTTATTGAAGTATACTTGATTTAAAATGTTGAGTTAGTTTCAGGTGTATAGCAAAGTGGTTCAGTTATACATATACATATATGTATATATTTTGTATATGAATATACAAAATAAAAGAATAATAAATTTGTTTTAATAATAATAAAGAATAATAAATAAAAATTATAAATAAAAAAATAAAGAGAATTTTTGCATTCTTTTTTCTTTTAAATTTAATTAATTTATTTTACTTTACAATATTGTATTGGTTTTGCCGTACATTGACTTGAATCCGCCATGAGTGTACATGTGTTCCCCATCCTGAATCCCCCCTCCCACCTCCCTCCCCATCCCATCCCTCTGGGTCATCCCAGTGCACCAGCCCCGAGCACCCTGTATCATGCATCAAACCTGGACTGGCGATTCATTTTACATATGATATTTTACAAGTTTCAATGCCATTCTCCCATATCATCCCACCCTCGCCCTCTCCCACAGAGTCCAAAAGACTGTTCAATACATCTGTGTCTCTTTTGCTGTCTCGCATACAGAGTTATCATTACCTTCTTTCTGAATTCCATATATATGCATCAGTGTACTGTATTGGTGTTTTTCTTTCTGGCTTACTTCACTCTGTATAATAGGCTCCAGTTTCATCCACCTCCTTAGAACTGATTCAAATGTATTCTTTTTAATGGCTGAGTAATACTCCATTGTGTATATGTACCACAGCTTTCTTATCCATTCATCTTCTGATGGACATCTAGGTTGCTTCCATGTCCTGGCTATTTTAAACAGTGCTGCGATGAACATTGGGGTACACGTGTCTCTTTCAATCCTGGTTTCCTCAGTGTGTATGCCCAGCAGTGGGATTCCTGGGTCATATGGCAGTTCTATTTCCAGTTTTTTAAGGAATCTCCACACTGTTCTCCATAGTGGCTGTACTAGTTTGCATTCCCACCAACAGTGTAAGAGGGTTCCCTTTTCTCCACACCCTCTCCAGCATTTATTGCTTGTAGACTTTTGGATAGCAGCCATTCTGACTGGCATGAAATGGTACCTCATCGTGGTTTTGATTTGCATTTCTCTGATAATGAGTGATGTTGAGCATCTTTTCATGTGTTTGTTAGCCATCTGTATGTCTTCTTTGGAGAAATGTCTGTTTAGCTCTTTGGCCCACTTTTTGATTGGGTCTTTTATTTTTCTGGAATTGAGCTGCAGGAGTTGCTTGTATATTTTTGAGATTAATTCTTTGTCAGTTGCTTCATTTGCTATTATTTTCTCCCATTCTGAAGGCTGCCTTTTCACCTTGCTTATAGTTTCCTTTGTTGTGCAGAAGCTTTTAAATTTAATTAGGTCCCATTTGTTTATTTTTGCTTTTATTTCCAGTATTCTGGGAGGTGGGTCATAGAGGATTCTACTGTGGTTTATGTCAGAGAGTGTTTTGCCTATGTACTCCTCTAGGAGTTTTATAGTTTCTGGTCTTACGTTTTAGATCTTTAATCCATTTTGAGTTTATTTTTGTGTATGGTATTAGAAAGTGTTCTAGTTTCATTCTTTTACAAGTGGTTGACCAATTTTCCCAGCACCACTTGTTAAAGAGATTGTCTTTTCTCCGTTGTATATTCTTGCCTCCTTTGTCAAAGATAAGGTGTCCGTAGGTGCGTTGATTTATCTCTGGGCTTTCTATTTTGTTCCATTGATCAATATTTCTGTCTTTGTGCCAGTACCATACTGTCTTGATGACTGTGGCTTTGTGATAGAGCCTGAAGTCAGGCAGGTTGATTCCTCCGGTTCCATTCTTCTTTCTCAAGATTGCTTTGGCTATTCAAGGTTTTTTGTATTTCCATACAAATTGTGAAATTATTTGTTCTAGCTCTGTGAAAAATACTGTTGGTAGCTTGATAGGGATTGCAAAAAAGATTTTTTTTTTGCATTCTTTTTGCATTCTTTTCTTATGTAGTTTATCACAGAATATTGAGTGGACATCTCCACTCTTTCTTTACTCTTTCAAATCTGACTTAGCTAATCATAAGCATTTTTTTCTTCCTTATAAATTTTTGAATAAATTGAGTTCCTTAAAGACCTAACTGAAATATAATATCAGATCAGATCAGATCAGTCGCTCAGTCGTGTCCGACTCTTTGTGACCCCATGAATCACAGCACGCCAGGCCTCCCTGTCCATCACCAACTCCCGGAGTTCACTGAGACTCATGTCCATCGAGTCAGTGATGCCATCCAGTCATCTCATCCTCTGTCGTCCCCTTCTCCTCTTGCCCCCAATCCCTCCCAGCATCAGACTCTTTTCCAGTGAGTCAACTCTTCACATGAGGTGGCCAAAGTACTGGAGTTTCAGCTTTAGCATCGTTCCTTCCAAAGAACTCCCAGGGCTGATCTCCTTCAGAATGGACTGGTTGGATCTCCTTGCAGTCCAGGGGACTCTCAAGAGTCTTCTCCAACACCACAGTTCAAAAGCATCAATTCTTTGGCGCTCAGCCTTCTTCACAATCCAACTCTCACATCCATACATGACCACAGGAAAAACCATAGCGTTGACTAGACGAACCTTTGTTGGCAAAGTAATGTCTCTGCTTTTGAATATGCTATCTAGGTTGGTCATAACTTTCCTTCCAAGGAGTAAGCGTCTTTTAATTTCATGGCTGCAGTCACCATCTGCACTGATTTTGGAGCCCAGAAAAATAAAGTCTGACACTGTTTCCACTGTTTCCCCATCTATTTCCCATGAAGTGATGGGACAGGATGCCATGATCTTAGTTTTCTGAATGTTGAGCTTTAAGCCAACTTTTTCCCTCTCTACTTTCACTTTCATCAAGAGGCTTTTGAGTTCCTCTTCACTTTCTGCCATAAAGATGGTGTCATCTGCATATCTGAGGTTATTGATATTTCTCCCGGCAATCTTGATTCCAGTTTGTGTTTCTTCCAGTCCAGCATTTCTCATGTACTCTGCATAAGTTAAATAAGCAGGGTGACAATATACAGCCTTGACGAACTCCTTTTACTATTTGGAACCAGTCTGTTGTTCCATGTCCAGTTCTAACTGTTGCTTCCTGACCTGCATATGGATTTCTCAAGAGGCAGGTCAGGTGGTCTGGTATTCCCATCTCTTTCAGAACTTTCCACAGTTTATTGTGATCCACACAGTCAAAGGCTTTGGCATATGGTACATGGTTAGAAAACCAACTTTGTCTTGTTTACATACTTATTAAACTTTTTCTAATAAGAGAAATATAGATCGTAAACTTTTAGATATAATATTTTCCATGCTAATGAAGTTCCCTTCAATCCCTGGTTTGCTAGTTTTGTCATAAATAGGTGATAAACTTTGGGTTTTTTTTTTGCTATATCTAGGGTTTTTCTGGTTTAGTTTTCTTGCTATTAATGTGTTGCGTTTCCTTGGAATATTTTTTTGTGTGTGTGTTGAATCATCTTTGCCTTCTTGGAACAGACCTTATCTGACCATGATGCATTTTGTTTTATATATACTGTCAGATGTTGTTAGCCTGTATTTTTGTTTCTATGAAATTAAGTCTGTTCTTTTGGAGAAGTATGGCATAGCGCTTAAGAATGCAATCTCTGGAACCAGCTTGGCCACTCACTAGCTATGTTTTCTGAGGAGGCAGTAAACCTCTCTGGCTTCATCTACCCCCATCTTTAAATGGGATCAATGTTTATGGTACATAATGTAAACCTTGTATTTATGAATAAATGACTTAAAGTAGAGAAAACACTTAGAATACCTGACACCAAGTAAGCTCTGTCTAAATGTTTACTATGATTAGGGTACCAAGTTTATTTTATTGGGGCATCAACATGACAGTAATCTTATAAGATAATCTAAAGTTTTCTTACTTTTTCCTGTTTTCTAGAATGATTTGTATAAAATAAGAATTATCTGTTCCTTGAAAATTTGGTAGGAATCAACAATAAAGCTTTGTGAGCCTAGAGAGGTCTTTGTGGAGGTTGTTTTAACTTCCTTGTTATTTTAACTTTTTATGCTTATTGTTCGGAGAAGGCAATGGCACCCCACTCCGGTACTCTTGCCTGGAAAATCACATGGACGGAGGAGCCTGGTGGGCTGCAGTCCATGAAGTCGCTAAGAGCCGGACACGACTGAGCGACTTCACTTTCACTTTTCACTTTCATGCATTGGAGAAGGAAATGGCAACCCACTCCAGTGTTCTTGCCTGGAGAATCCCAGGGATGCGGGAGCCTGTCTATGGGATCGCACAGAGTTGGACACAACTGAAGTGACTTAGCAGCAGCATGCTTATTGTTACAGTCAACTATTATATTTCTTCTTGCATCAACTTTAGCATTTTGTGATTTTTTATAGCAATCTATTCATTTTGTCTAGATTCAGATTACTTAATGGATAGTTGGTCAGAATATTCTTTTTATAGACTGCTGCTGCTGCTAAGTCACTTCAGTCATGTCCGACTCTGTGCTACCCCATAGATGGCAACCCACCAGGCTCCCCCGTCCCTGGGATTCTCCAGGCAAGAACACTGGAGTGGGTTGCCATTTCCTTCTCCATTTTATATAGTAGTCTTTAAATTCTGTATTTAATTATTTAGATCCTTCTTTCCCTCTCCCTGTTTTCCTCAGTCTTGTTCAAGTAGTATCTATTAAATTTTTTCAAAGAACCAGTTTTTTTTAAAGTCAAATTCTCCTCTTCTTTTGCTTATTTTATGGGTATATATACTTATCTCTTAATATGTACTGCTTTTGTGTTTCTTGGAATAAATGTTCTCTTGGGACTACACCCCCCCCCCAATTTATTGAATTAAAAACTTAGCTTTTTTTTACATTAAATTATTTTGTCTTTGTTAATAAAATGTATCTCAACCCATGTACTTATAACTACTTCTTTGACTATAACATAAATATTGGCATACTATGTTTATTACCATTCAGTTCTAAGTGTTTCTAATTTCTATTCTAATATCCTTCAAACTCAAGGGCTATTTAATACCATATTATTTAGTTTTCAGATATATGGTTTTTTTTTAAGTGAAGGCTTTTTTATAATTGAGATAATTTTTATACTTACAACATTTGGTATGTACATTGGATACACAAGATATAAACAGTTTAAAATAAATCTAAACTAAAAAAGAATGTAAAGGGAGAAAGGTTACCTTTGCCTAGGCTACTCACAAAAAAAATCTAGAAAATTGATTCAAATAACTGTTAAATTTCAGGTTTTTAAAAAAGAGATACTTGACCTGTTAATCTTATTAAATAAATGTTTGCAAAAGAAACTTGCAGTTTTAGTATTTGTATCTGTAAGACCAGGAGGAAGTTTTCAAACCATGTGCTAATAGTCCATGAGTGAATCTGTGAATCCATGAATCTTTTTTCCCCCTGGTCTAACAGGTAGTAGCAAAAACAACCACCTCTGGGGACTGGAATGCAAAAGTAGGAAGTCAAGAAACACCTGGAGTACCAGGCAAATCTGGCCTTGGAGTACAGAATGAAGCAAGGCAAAGGATAATAGAGTTTTGTCAAGAGAATACACTGGTCATAGCAAACACCCTCTTCCAACAACACATGAGAAGACTCTGTAGAGTCTTGGACATCACCAGATGGTCAATACCATAATCAGATTGATTATATTCTTTGCAGCCAAAGATTGAGAAGCTCTATACAGTCAGCAAAAACAAGACGAAGCTGACTGAGGCTCAGATCATGAACTCCTTATTGCCAAATTCAGACTTAAAGTGAAGAAAGTAGGGAAAACCACTAGACCATTCAGGTATGACCTAAATCAAATCCCTTAAAATCATGCACTGGAAGAGAAATAGATTCAAGGGATTAGATCTGATAGACAGAGTGGCTGAAGAAGTATAGACGGAGGTTTGTGACATTGAACAGGAGACAGGGATCAAGACCATCACCAAGAAAAAGAAATGCAAAAAGGCAAAATGGCTGTCTGAGGAGGCTTTACAAATAGCTGTGAAAAGAAGAGAAGTGAAAAGCAAAGGAGAAAGGGAAAGATATACCCATTTGAATGCAGAGTTCCAAAGAATAGCACAAAGAGATAAGAAAGCCTTCCTCAGTGATCAGTGCAAAGAAATAGAGTAAAACAATAGAATGGGAAAGACTAGAGATGTCTTCAAGAAAATTAAAATTAGAGATTCCATGAAAATGTTTCATGTAAGGATGTGCTCAATAAAGGACAAAAATGGTATGGACCTAACAGAAGCAGAAGATATTAAGAAGAGGTGGCAAGAATACAAAAAATATCTTTACGACCCAGATAATCACAATAGTATGATCACTCACCTAGAGCCAGAGATCCTGGAATGGGAAGTCAAGTGGGCCTTAGGAAGCATCACTACAAACAAAGCTACTGGAGGTGATGGAATTCCAGGTGAGCTATTTCAAATCCTAAAAGATGATGCTGTGAAAGAGCTGCACTCAATATGTCAGCAAATTTGGAAAACTCAACAGTGGCCCCAGGACTGGAAAAGGTCAAATGCCCAAAATGCTCAAACTACTGCATAATTGCATTCATCTCACATGCTAGTAAAGTAATGCTCAAAATTCTCCAAGCCAGGCTGCAGCAATACATGAACCGTGAACTTCCAGATGTCCAAGCTGGTTTTAGAAAAGTCAGAGGAACCAGAGATCAAATTGCCAACATACGTTGGAGCATCAAAAAAGCAAGAGAGTCCCAGAAAAACATCTATTTCTGCTTTATTGACTACACCAAGGCCTTTGACTGTGTGGATCACAACAGACTGTGGAAAATTCTGAAAGAGATGGGAATACCAGACCACCTGACCTGCCTTTTGAGAAACCTATATGCAGGTCAGGAAGCAATAGTTAGAACTGGACTTGGAACAACAGACTGGTTCCAAATAGCAAAAAGAGTACGTCAAGGCTGTATATTGTCACCCTGCTTATTTAACTTATATGCAGAGTATATCATGAGAAATGCTGGGCTGGAGGAAGCATAAGCTGGAATCAAGATTGCCAGGAGAAATATCAATAACCTCAGATATGCAGATGACACCACCCTTATGGCAGAAAGTGAAGAAGAACTAAAGAGCCTCTTGATGAAAGTGAAAGAGGAGAGTGAAAAAATTGGCTTAAAGCTCAGCATTCAGAAAACTAAGATCATGGCACTTGGTCCCATCACTTCATGGTAAATAGATGGGGAAACAGTGGAAACAGTGACAGACTTTCTTGGGGTCTCCAAAATCAGTGTAGATGGTGACTGCAGCCATAAAATTAAAAGATGCTTGCTTCTTGGAAGGAAAGTTATGACCAACCTAGACATCTTATTAGAAAACAAAGACATTACTTTGCCAACAAAGGTCGATCTAGTCAAGGCTGTGGTTTTTCCAGTAGTCATGTATGAATGTGAGAGTTGGACTATAAAGAAAGCTGAGTGCTGATGAATTGATGCTTTTGAATTGTGGTGATGGAGAAGACTCTTGAGAGTCCCTTGGACTGCAAGGAGGTCCTACCAGTCCACCCTAATGGAAATCAGTCCTGAATATTCATTAGAAGGGCTGATGCTGAAGCTGAAACTCCAATATTTGGCCACCTGATGGGAAGAACTGACTCATTTGAAAAGACCCTGATGCTGGGAAAGATTGAAGGCAGGAGAAGAAGAGGATGAGATGGTTGGATGGCATCACTGACTCACTGGACATGAAGTTGAGTAAACTCCTATAGTTGGTGATGGACAGGGAGGCCTAGCATGCTGCATTCCATGGAGTTGCAAAGAATTGGACCTGAGTGAGCGACTGAACTGAACTGGGGAGCTTCCTTTTTCGGGATGCAAAGTCATAGCTGTTGCCTCAACCCATCTACTTGGAGGGAGGGACTTCACAGACTGCAGTATGGGTGGAGGCCCAAAGTTACCAACCTTTGGCTGCATTTTGGTGAGTTTTTAAGCCATGTTTGAGGGTAAGATTTGGATAAATGGGAGAAACTTTTTTTTTTTTTTAATTTCCTACAGTGTCCCTGGGGATGATTTTCCCTTTTCTATTTGCACACAAACTTCAAGTGGAGGTGACCAAAAATTCTGTGTTGTGAAATATGGACTGCTTACTTTAAAGGCATTTTTGTAGGAGGCAACATCTTCAGATGCAGAAGAGATTGCAAGTAGGCAGTTGGGGGGAGGGGTGGGGAGGAACCACATGAACTGTGAAGTTCAGCATGTGATGGGAATCTTGACTCTCTGAGGGGTTACAGAGAGGCCCAGAGACTGTCCAGGGATCAAAAAGCTTAGGTATGGTTGAGACTAGTATATGGCATTAATATTTCCTAGAAGCCGTTAAGTCTCCTAGGTTTTACTGTCAGCCTTTAGGTCTCACATGAACCAGTTGATTAAGGAGGTCTTCCCTGAGCTTATGGAACTGTTTTGTCAGGTAACTCTCTCATTCCTGCCATCCTTGGATATATTGGTTAATGATGCGATCCTTTCCTTCTTTCCTCTGGGCCAAAGAAACATACTTGAGTACACAATGTACTAGCTCGTCTCAGTTCTTGGAAGACCGCTCTGGGAGAAGATACAAATCCTTTGTATAATCTTTCAGCATCCTCTTAACAGTAGTTATTGATCCAAATTAAAAAACAAAACCAAAAAACTTCTTAAGATTTCCTCATAAACATCATCATCCTGTTAACAGAGTGTCTAAAGGCTCTGAAGACCAGATTCAGAGGGATTACATCTTCATTTAATCAAAATCTGACAAAACCTCAATAATAGATCTGGTCTGGCCTGAGGGTTTGTAGTTTAGTCCATTCTCATTTAAATTACCAAATTATGAAAAAAAGTTTAGCCAGGAAATTTCCATCAAGTTTGCAAAAAATTCTTTAATGAGCAATCAGACGATGTCCACAGAGGCTTTCCAGCCACCATTTCTCTAACTGGACTGATTAGGAAGTTTTCCGGTTTCCTAGAAACATCCTTGAGTATTTCTGCAATCCTGGCTTGTCATCTGGAAGTGCTTTGGCCTGGCTAACAAATTATATGATCATCATGTCTGTAACTGTAGGTTTTAGGTCCTCGGCAGTTTGAATATTAGTTAGTTGCCACTCTGTCGACCCTCAGATGGTGCTTGAGTCAAGTCCACTTCACATGCCAGGCTCCCAGGGTACACTGAGGAAAGCAGGCACGTGGGGTGATATAAAGGGCAGATAAAACATATTGGAGCATGCGCACTTCTTGCTGCAGTCTTCTACAAAGAGTAAGGTCAGAGGGAGTAAGTCTGCCATGCAGCACATGAGGTCAGAAGAGGGAAGTGCATATGATTCAAACAGAAATACATTGAATCATGACAGAAGTTCTCTGGACAAAAAACACTGTGCAGGCGGAAAGCAGGTGAATCTGTATAGCTCACCATGAGACCAACTGCAGTGGCAGTTCAAGAGGGAAAAATGCAAATTCCCTAACTCTTCTCTAAGAGGACTACGTTGTTTTTTCCTTTTTTCAATTTTTGCAAATCCTTTTCCCCTTTAGTATAGATCCTGAAAGCAGTAGAGGCAGTGGTGGTAAGGGTGATGTGGAATTTCATAGATTGTGTTTTGATTTCAATGTTTTTGCTGTTGGTCTCTATGATATTAATTATATGGAATATACTGACCCTTTCTTTGTAGCCCAGAACATGCTTAGTCTATGTAAATCTTGACCATGTGTTTGAAAACAAAGGATAGTCTTTATAATATGAAAAGATCTCTATATATCTAATAATATAAACTTTTAAATTATATTTATGTCTTCAGTATATCTGATTACTTTCTGGTTTCTGAAGGCATATTTTCCACCACAATTGCCAATTAACTACCACTGTTGTGTGTGCACACACTCTTGGATGTATTGACTCTTTGTGACCCTGTGGACTATAGCCCACCATGCTCCTTTGTTCATGGGATTTCCCAGGCGAGAATACTGGAGTCCAGGGGATCTTCCCGACCCAGGGATTGAACTCCCATCTCTTGTGTCTCCCGCATTGCAGGTAAGTTCTTTATCTGCTGAGCCACCGGGGAAGCCCACTTCCCACAATTAGCAACTCATCTGCTTCCTTCTGTATGCCTTTAGTTGTTGCCTTGTATAGTTTGAGACTCTGTTGTTAGATCCATATAGGTTCATGATTTTTAGATATTATTGCTCTATTCTTTGTGACCCCATGGACTATATACAGTCCATGGAATTCTTCAGGCCAGGATACTGGAGTGGGTAGCCTTTCCCTTCTCCAGGAGGTCTTCCCAACCTAGGGATTGAACCCAGGTCTCACACATTACAGGCGGATTCTTTACCAGCTAAGCTACCAGGGAAGCCCTTTAGATATTATTGCTCTATTCTTTGTGACCCCATGGACTATATACAGTCCATGGAATTCTTCAGGCCAGGATACTGGAGTGGGTAGCCTTTCCCTTCTCCAGGAGGTCTTCCCAATGTAGGCATTGAACCCAGGTCTCACGCATTGCAGGAGGATTCTTTACCAACGGAGCTACCAGGGAGGCTCTATTCTTTATTTTATAAGAATATAACATCTCCTTTTATTACCTACTGTGATTTTGTCTTTATGTTTTGAGAGGTTTTATACATTCTAGATTTCTTTGGTTTTGTCTATTTGAAGATTTTCCTGTCCCAAAACTTGGAGAAAATCATCTGAAAGAGTTTGAATAAGATTCTTCAACCTTGGTACTATTAAAGTGTTAGTCAAAAAAATTTGTTCTGTGTCGGCGGGGTGGGGAGTTGTTTTGTGTCTTGTAGGATGTTTCCTAGTATCTCTGGTCTCTAATCACTAAACACTGGCAGTACCTTTTCCTAGTTGTGAAAAGCAAAGCTGTTTTCAAACAGTACCAGGCATTCCCTGAGGTGGTGGGGGATTGCCTCCAGTTGAGAATGACTAGATTAGAGGGGACAATCTCTAGAGCTCAACCAAGACCAGCAATAATTTGTGTTTCCACCAGTCCAGTGGAAAAAAACTCATGATTCATGTAACAGGAAATAGAGAACTCAGAGGGATATTGCTTCAATAGTGGAGTGTAATTAACCCTCAACTAAAGGTTGCTCTGTTCTTGCTTATTAAAGCTTAAAATAAAACCTCAAAAAATATCACATTGTTCCCAAAGACTTAACTATATCCCAGAGAAAAGCTCAAAAATATTTGTAATAACACAAAAATATCCAGGACTTAGCAAGATTAAATTCAAAATGTCTGCTATCTGATTAAAAAAAATTACCAGATATGCAAAGAAGCAGAAAAATGCTATTCATAAAGAAAAGTCAATCAGTAGGAGACAACCTAGAAATGACACAGATGATAGAATTAGTAGAAAAGGACAAGAAAACACAAATGGGAAAGACTCAAGATTCACTGGGCGTTGGGTGGACTACACAGAAGGCTCTTGCCTCAGTGGTACAGATCGGGCATCTCTCAACTAAGCATTGGTTCTGTCCAGCCCAACACATCACAAAAGCACGGCCAGATTTTGTCTTGATCTAAGCTGGAGGTTCAGATCCAAAAAGTTCAATAAATTCTAAATACAAGGCATGAAGAAAATTGCACCAATGAACATAATAATTCAGTTACTAAAAATCAGTTATAAAGATAAAATTTTTAAAGCAAAAGAAAAAGGACACACACACACACACCACGTGCTAAGTCGCTTCATTGACCTCTAACTTTTTGTGACCCCATGAATTGTAGCGCATCAGGCTCCTTGGTCCATGGAATTCTCTGGGTGAGAATACTGGAGTGGGTTGCCATTTCCTTCTCCAGGGTATCTGCCTGACCCAGGGACTGAACCCACATTTCCTGCATGGCAGGCAGATTCTTTACCACTTGAGCCACCAGGGAAGCCCACAGAAAAAAATGAGAGTGATAGCAGATTTCTCTTTGGAAAGAAGGCAAACAAGAAGACAGTGGAGCAGCAACTTCATGTATTTGAATTAGTTTCCTAGGACAGAAGTAGCAAAGTACCACAAGTTGAGTGGTTTAAAACAATGGAAATATATTGCCTTATAATTTTAGAGCGTGACAGTCCAAGAGCTAGGTGTTGGCAGGATCTCCTCTATGGGAGAATTCTTCCTCACCTCTTTTGAACTTCTGATGCTTTGTTAGTGGTATTTGGCAATCCTTAGCGTGAAGCTACAGCACTTGAGTTTCTTCCTCCATCATCACTTTGCTTTTCCCTCTTACTTGTCTGTTTCTTTACATGGCGTAATCTGCTTCCTTTGAGGACATCAGTCATGATGCATTAGGATTCACTGTAATGGCTTGATTATGTTTGCAAAGACCCTATTTCCAAGTAACATCCAATTAACAGGCACTGAGGATTAGGACTGCAACATATCTTTTTGGGAGTGACACTATTCAACATATAACAGTAATGAAAGAAAAAATTGTCAACTTACATTTCTAAAACCAATGAAAATATTGTTAAAAAAAGATAAAGTTAAGACTTATTTTTAATAAACGAGAGTGAGGTTTGGTAGTTTGTCTCTTTCAGTGTATTTTACGATTTCAGCTGAAGTGTCATATTTATTGGCATAAATTTGTTATCAGTATTTTGCTTATTATCTTTTTGATAGCTGTAGGATTTGTAGTAATGTATCCTCATCATTCCTAATGTTGAATATTCCTTTCTTTCTCTCTCTTGCTGGTTAGTCTGATTGGAGCTATATCTATTTTATTGTTGTCCAGTGTTTGAAAACTCATGTTTCATATATGTTCTCTAGTTTCCTATTTTGGAGAAGGCAATGGCACCCCACTCCAGTGCTCCTGCCTGGAAAATCCCATGGACGGAGGAGCCTGGAAGGCTGCAGTCCATGGGGTTGCTGAGGGTTGGACACGACTGAGCGACTTCACTTTCACTTTTCACTTTCATGCATTGGAGAAGGAAATGGCAACCCACTCCAGTGTTCTTGCCTGGAGAATCCCAGGGACGGGGAGCCTGGGGGGCTGCCGTCTATGGGGTCGCACAGAGTCGGACACGACTGAAGCGACTTAGCAGTAGCCGCAGCAGTTTCCTATTTGAGAAGGTAAATTTTGTTCTGGTTACTGTCATGGCCAGAAGCTAACTGCTGCGATCTTAACCTTTAAATGATCATTTGGCTGGACAAAACTTGTTCCAAATATTCTTCTTCCCATAAGAAAATGAGGAACCACTGCCTTCTTACATCCAGTGCTTGCTCTTGAGAATGTGATGTTATGATTCTTTGGTCTTCTGCAGCCCCTTTTTGGATTTTAAAAATAAATGTACTAATCTTTCTAATGTTCACCTTAATCTAAAATTTGTTTTAATATGTATCAGTGAGGGTTCTTCTGTATCTATTGTGATTGGCACTCTGTTGAGCCTTTAAGTTAAACATGTTTCATCTTTTTCATCTTGTTTTCAATCTGAAAGTTTTTATCATCTTTATTTCTTCCTTTATTTTTTTCCTCATACCTGCTGGTACTTCTGTTATCTGGAAGTTAGTGTCCAAATCTCATCTCTGTGTTGCTTAGCTTTTCTTTCATATTTTTTATGTCATTATGATTCTTTGCCTTTTGGAGGAGCTCCTCAATCATATCTTATGGCTCACTAATTTATTTGTCAGCACCATCCACTCTGCAATTTATTTCATTTATTTACATTCTTTAACTGTTATATTTTTCACAGTTAATATTTGGTCCTTTTCATTAATTCTTATTTCTATTTTATTTAATCAATATCTTCACTTATTTTGAAAATATTATACTTAATGTAAAACATTTATGTTCCTATAATTATGCTTCCTGTAGCATAGGATACTCAGTTTGCTGTTTTGTTGTTTTTTTTTAAAGTCATTGTTCACCTTAGCTGTCTATTTTCTCTTTGGATCATTAACTACCATCTACTAGTGGATATTGGGCAAGAGACCAGTACTCAACCTCTGTTACATTCTTCCAAGTGAATATACGAAAAGGAGAGAAAAAAATTGTTGACTGTCTTTTTCTTTTGGCCCCTACTCTACCTGGCAACATCTTTGGTTAGGGATTCTTCTCTAAGCTATCTAGTAAAAATAGCACTGAGTAGAGTTAATCCCAGAGAATGGTTTTCCAGGGGAATGTTTAATAGAGTGCAACCACTGTTTTAAAAATGAAGTAGAATTGAATATAATGGAAAATGTCATAGAACACCACAGTTGTTAAATAAAAGTACTGTTGAGTGAAACTTTTGTTTCAACTCCATATCTCTAACACAAAGATATATAAGTGGGAAAAAATGTATTCCTTACTGTGAAACAAAATCAAACATTTTGAAAGTCATTGTCCTGGATTATAATCTACTAGTCCTAGAAAGCTGGGGAAAGCTGCTGATCTATTTCTACCCCCCCTTTTTTTTCTCTGATTCTTCAGTCCAACAGGGCTTTGGATCTTCCTTGTTATTGTCCTGCTGACACCATGGTTTTTATCTCACAGGGGTAATGGGGTAGCCATTATCCATTTAAGATGATATTAGAGTGAGGCTGGAGCAGAATGTAAATGCTATCTTTCAATTCATCCTCTGCTATCCCTGGAGCATCTAATACATATCACTGTCCTCCTGCTTCTTTCCTTCTTGAGATTACTGTATCCTTTAGGCTCCTTAAGCAGCTCTCATAGTATTAGGCAGTTCCCAGATCTTTCCTTTCTTCTCCCTTTTCAATCACAGTTATCAATGGGGTTGATCATTGAGGGTTGAGAGAGAACCAGTCACACCAGTTACTTTTTCACTTTTTCTGGACCTAGAAATACAAACAGTTTGAATATTTGATATTAAGTCCTCTATTAAATTCAGAATCCTGTATTTTAATTTAACATAACATACATTTTCCTTTATCGCCAAAAATGAATACCATTTGAATGGCTATACAATATTTCAGCAAATGATTTTACCATAATTTAGTCATTTCCCTATTGTGGGACATTTAGATTGCTTCTCTCCCTCTCCCCCCTCCACAGTGAAGTATAACTCCAGCTTGGGAATTTTTATGCATAAATCTTTGCCCAGGGTTTAGATTAGAATGACCTTTTAAATTTGCACTTCTTAGTTTACCAAGAGCTCATTTTTCCCCACTGATGAATTGTTGTAGCTGAAAGGAAAAATTGCTATTAAACAATGACAATGAAACAACTGGAAGCACTTCTGCAGTCTAAGGTTGATGAGGAATTCTCAAGGAGAAACCTGGTATTTTATTTAGAAGGCATACTAATGGAACTTTTGCTGTGAAGTTAAGATAATGTGAGATGGTATGATGAAGTGTAGTTTAAGGATACTAAGTTTTGCTGTATTATGATAAATTGAAGGTTAGAAGCTCTTTTGTTATGCAAACATGTTTGACTTCATCAGAGTGTATCTCTGATCAGCAGTTTGTAAGGAGCCTTGGCATTGGGAAGGTGAGAGAAGGTGGAGGGAAGGACCTGGTTCTGAGTAAACACAGATCTAGAAAGATTGTTGCTGCTCAGTCGCTGAGTCATGACCAGCTCTTTGCAACCCTGTGAACTGCAGCACACCAGGCTTCCCTGTCTTTCACTGTCTCCCGGAGTTTGCTCAAACTCATGTCCATTGAGTCGGTGATGCCATTCAACTATCTCATCCTCTATTGTCCCCTTCTCCTCCTGTCCTCAATCTTTCCCAGCATCAGAGTCCTTTCCACTGAGTTGGCTCTTCGCATCATGTGGCCAGAGTATTGGAGTCTCAGCTTCAGCATCGGTTCTTCCAATGAATATTCAGGACTGATTTCCTTTAGGATTGACAGGTTTGATTTTGCAGTCCAAGGGACTCTCAAGAATCTTCTCCAGCACCACAGTTCGAAAGCATCAATTCTTCGGCACTCAGCCTTCTTTATGGTTCAACTCATATCAATACACGACTATTGAAAAGACCATAGCTTTGACTAGAGGACCTTTTGTCAGCAGAGTAATGTCTCTGCTTTTTAATATACTGTCTAGGTTTGTCATAGTTTTTCTTCCAAGGAGTAAGTGTCTTTTAATTTCATGGCTGCAGCCACCATCCTCAGTGATTTTGGAGCCCAAGAAAGTAAAATCTGTTGCTGTTTCCACTTTTTCCCCAGCTATTTGCTGTGAAGTGATGGGACCAGATGCCATGATCTTAGTTTTTTCAGTGTTGAGTTTTAAGCCAGCTTTTTCACTCTTTTCTTTCACCTTCACCAAGAGATTCTTTAGTTCCTCTTAGCTTTCTGCCTTTAGAAAGATAGGAGTATATCTGATTGATGAGAGAGGAGGGTTCCAGCAGGAGATTCCTTTGACAAGGTGCGTGGATGTGTCGCTGATGCAAGGTTATCTGGTACTCAATACTTACAGCTTTAATTTTCCTTTTTATCCTTCCTTCTCTTCAATCACTGTAAAATTTTAATAGACCCATATTAGCAACCAGTTTAGTTAACTTTGTATTATAAATGCTACCTTGAAGAATAGCAGGCCCCTCTTGTGATTACTGTGAAATCTATCCGAGAGAGATAGAGCGGCAGGCCCAAGGGGACTTAGAGAAAACTTGGGCTGGTAAGAGACAACCATGACTTGTAAGCACCTGCCTCAGGACTCTTGGGAACATTCCTGCAGAAACAGGATTTCCAGCCAAATGCACAAAGGAGCTTGAGTTGTTTAATTCAGGTGGTAAAGGACAGAGGTCCTTATAAGGGAAAAGAAGTTGGGGATGTTTGGCTACCAGTGCGTTCTTTATACCTTATGCTTCTTTTTCATCTTATCAGTCCCTTTTGTCAAATAATTATGTATCTAGTTGTTCAATGTCTACTTTGCCATTAGCATATGAAGTACATACGGCCAGGAAGAGGTTTGCTTTGATTGCCAACATCTAACACAGTCTCTGGCCTAAGATAAATGCTCAGTAAATGTTCGTGAAACAAAGGGTTGTCAACAAGTATTGTTAGTTCTATGTTATTAAAAAGAAGCACTCAAATACAACAATTATAATGCTGAAATATTGGGATTATGGGCAGTATTCTATTTTTCATACTTTCTATATACTTTTTATTTTATTTTTCACTGAGAGAGAAAGAATTGACTTTTGCTTGGTAAGACCTTTAAACAGAGTCTTATATTCTTGAGAGTTTGCCTCTGTTTCTGTGTTCCTTCTGATAACGGAGATTGATTGGTGAAGCTCTGCCAAGTTGTCCAGATTTACCCACCAGAGAGCTAATTACAGCCATTCAGTGGCACTCCCCTACCTTTTGGATCTCCAAGTTTTGTCCTCTAGTCTACCAGAGCTGAAATTTTTGTTTAGATTCTGGTTCTTCTTGTATATGTTTTGATAAATGATGAAAATATTGCTTTGATGAAAAATATTATGAATCTAAGATTTTTGTATTCATAGGCACATGCTGTGTCCTTAGAGGAAAGGGAGGGTTTCCATAAATCAAATAAACACATACTTCCCTCTTTTTTGGTTGCCTTCATTAATAATTAGTTGACCTTCACTTACCTTGAAAAATGTTATAAATTTTTGACCAGCTAATTCCTTTAAGAATTGAGCAGAGATTTGTTCCATTGAATGTAATGAGCAGGCTGGTAAATCCAGATTCTCTCCATTACTGGCATTCTGTCTTGAAGTTTACATCCTGTATTTGTTCTTGGTCGTCTCCTCAGCCCTTTAAAGTAGCCTCACTTTGATAACATTATTCTGGTAGAAGCAGCTGCAAAAACCGAAGGGGGAATGAATATTCTTTATTGAGACTGGATTGAGAATAAAACAGAAACCTTAAAACACAACCCTAATGGAATGAGGGTCTCAAAGAGTTGGACATGATTGCATGCGCGCACGCACACACACGCACACACAAAATGCAATGGAATGGAAATGTATGGATTCTTCATGTTCCCACTTCAAAGTAATAACACTCAATGTCTTTGCTGTCCTTCACTTTGAAACTTTTAGTGAAAGTGGTCTACCCTTGTGTTCACTCCCTCACCTCTCGTTCACCCCTCAAGTTACTGCAGCTGCATTCCATCCTACATCACCCCGCTGAAACACTGATGTGATTAATTAACTCCTAATTGACAAATGTGAAGTATAACTTTCAGTCTGCCTCTAATTTGATGTCTCCACATTTTTGTTTGCCTCTGTTGATCCTCTCTCCTTGAAAATCTTTCCTTCTGTGTATTGTATGACCCTGAAATCTCTTAAAAGTCTTCCTCCTCTTTTAGATTCTCCTTTTCACTGTTTTTAATGTCTTTTCTTTCTCCACTACCGTTTATATGTTGGTATCCCCAGAGGTGCCATTCTTGGCTGCCTTTTCTACATCATAAGCACTTTAGATGATCTCCTTTCATACTATGAGTTTAACTAGTGCAGTAGTACTGAGTGATAGTAATTCCAAAGTTTATACTTTCAGCTGGGACTTCTCTCCTGAAATTTGGATTGCATATTTCTTATTACCTATGTGATACATCTTTTATCAACATAACTAAAATCAATGCAGACTCATTATGTTTAAAGATGAATTTATTTCATTCTTTTCCCCACAAAACACCTGGACCCCCCTCCTGTATTTCCTGTCTTAGATAATGAGGGCATCATATGCCTTCCAGAAATCTAGAATTTACTTCCAATCTTTTTTTTCTGCATGTGTAATTAATCTCTGCTACCTGCTAGGTCACTTCAGTCGTGTCCAATTCTGTGCGACCCCATAGACGGCAGCCCACTAGGCTCCCCCGTCCCTGGGATTCTCCAGGCAAGAACACTGGAGTGGGTTGCCATTTCCTTCTCCAATGCGTGAATGTGAAAAGTGAAAGTGAAGTTGCTCAGTCGTGTCCGACTCTTCGCAACCCCATGGACTGCAGCCTACCAGGCTCCTCCATCCATGGGATTTTCCAGGCAAGAGTACTGGAGTGGGGTGCCGTTGCCTTCTCTGAATTAATCACTAGGCCCTGTCAATTATAATAAACATCTCTCAAGTATATTTTGTCCTCTCCATTTCACATACCATTGTTCACATAACTTCCACCAATTCCATCCTCAAAATTGTCTTTCTAAAATACTGATCTGAATCTTGGAACATGCCTGCTTAAAATCCTTTATTACATAGAAAATGAAGTGCAAGCTCCTTAGGAGGCCAATAAGGTTCCTCTCACAAGAAAATTCTTTCTTCTGTATTACCATGCACTTCAGTCATAACTCTCTTATCGCCCTTGGTATATTGCATGTGCTTATTATGTGGACTGGGCTTCTCAGGTGGCACTAGTGGTAAAGAATTTGCCTACTGACGCAAGAGACACTGGTTAAATACCCTTGGAAAGATCCCTTGTAGTAGGGGATGGCAACCTGCTCCAGTATTCTTGCCTGGAAAATTCCATGCACAGAGGAACCTGGCAGATTGCAGTCCATGGGGCCGCAAAGAGTCAGACACGATTGAGTGAGCATACATTATATGATTGTGAAATGGATTGACAAACTTCTTGAGAACAAGGGTTGTTTCTTTTTCCCTTTTGTATTTCCAGTGCTAAACACATGGAATAGAATGATATTTAAGTATAATGGGGTAATGGATGAAATGGACAAGAAATGCTAAAAGATTCTCTCTGCAAAATGACAAAGACCAAAAGATCAAAGTATGAGAAATAGATGCAGAGGTGTGGAAATTGCAAAAATGAGAGGTCACCAGATTATAGAAGTTCATTAACTGGGACATTGGAAAACTTGTCATTCTAGAATCTTCCCTATACTTTCCTGTGGGCTGCCTCCCTAGTGGTTTTAAAATATGCAAATTCTTGACACTTCTCCCTTCAAATGGTACAGCCTAATTCTCCCTCTGTTGAATGTGAGTCAGACTTAATGACTTGCCTCTGACATTAGTGTGTGGCAGAAGTGTTGCTATATGACTTCCAAGGTTATGTCGTTAAAGAGTAGCTTCTGCCTGGATCTCACTCTCTTTCTCTCTCAAATCCCTCCCTTCCTCTGTGGAGTACTAGTCACCGTGTTGTTGAAGACATTCAAGCAGCCTATGGAAAGGCCCTTGCAGGGAGGAGTGGAGACCTCCACCAGCAACCAGCCCTACCTTTCCAGCCATGTGTTTCTCACCTTGAAGGAGAATCTTCTTGCCAGTCAACTCTTCAAATGACTGCAGCCCCAGCCAAGATCTTAAGGGCAACCTCACGAGAGGTCCCAAACTGAAATCACCCAGCCAGGCTGCTGCTGAATGCCAAACCCACAGAAACCATAAGGACAGTAAAGGTTTATTTTTGTTTTAATCTACTAAGTTTGCATCTACTACATTTGTTACGTGGCAGTAGATGACCAATACACTCTCCACTCTCAGTCTTTTAGAATCCTATGATTCTTATTTTTTAAAAGATTTTTTTAGATGGACCATTTAAGAAGTCTTTATTAAATTTGTTACAATATTGCTTCTGTTGTTTATGTTCTTTTCTTTTCTTTTCTTTTTTTTTTTTAGCTGCAAGGCATGTGGGATATTAGTTCACTCCCAATCAGGAGTTGAACCACACCCCCTGCATGGGAAGGCAAAGTCTTAACTACTAGACTGCCAGGGAAGTTCCTTGAATCCTAAGTATTCTTGATTCAACTGTTTCAGTTTTGGATTGCCCTCAGTTTTTTCCAAGTATAAATCATGTTTCTCTCTCATAGTTTTGACTTTTTTTTATCGCTTAGTATCATTTTGTTTTAGCTAAATGTATTCCTTGTCTGCTGTGTGCTATAGTCTGTGGTAGTTTTGGGGGACCCAAAGATGAGAGATTCAGAGCTTTTGGAAAAAAAAATTTTTTTTAACCTCCCTCGATATATCCAATTTTCTTTGAAAAAACATACTTTTTCTGATTGTTCATCCTCAAACTTAAGAGAGTATGAGCTCTGGGGTGGTAGTGTCTGGGTGAGGATCCAGGTCTTGGCTGACTGTCTGCCAGACTTTAGACAAGGTACCTCCAGAGGTTTCAGTTGCTCTGTCTGTAAGGTGGGCATAACAGTAATCCCTGCTTCATATTGTTATGATGAGGATTAAATGGGATCATGCATGTGAAGTTCTTAGCATGACACATGGCACCAAGTGAGTGCTCAGTAAGCACTTGTGAGTTTGTTGTTCTTGACTGTCCCACTCAGAATCTCACAGAATGACCTACAGTAGGTTTTCAGGAAGTGTTTGTTGGATTGAAATGCAGTAGGGATAGGTTAGTGCTGCTGCTGATGGGGGTGTCAAGAGTGTCAGGCCTGGATGTCAGTCACTGCACTGAGCATTGAGTATGATCAATCCAATTATTTGTTAGTTGGTTAGTTTGTCAGAGATTCATTTATTTCTTATCAGATGCTATTAACTACAAACAGAAAAAAATGAGTGAAGGGCCTTTAGATGGGCAAGTACTTGGACACTGGAGAAAGTACTTGTAAACTCAGTGGCTTACATAGGAAAGCAATACATTCAACAGTCACTGAGCAGTTCTTGTGTGCCAGGCACTGTTACAGGAGCTAATAATAAAGTGAATGATTTATTTTCATTTATTCAACGAATATTTATTGAACACTTGCTGTAATCCAGTCATTCTTCCAGGTTCCAGACAAGGATTTCAATCCCCATGGACCTTTCATTCTCAAAGGGCAGGGCAGATAAACAAATGATATTTATCATAGATAATTGTATAATATGTTGGAAGATGAAAAAAGTAATTAACAGAAGCAGAAAAGGAAGGCGAATTGTGTGTTGGAGACTTTGCAGTTTAATCTATTTCTCATTGAGGAAGTGAGGAGGGGAAGAGATGAGAGGGAGGTGAGGGAGTTCATTTTAGCAATGAGCAAGGGACCTCTTTTACCATCTAGTGGAAGTGACAGACAACAAGTAAATAAATCATTTAATCTCAAATAGTGATACATGCCTTGTAGAAAAGAGGATAGCATGAGAAATTTAAGATTCTAGCCCTGGATGTCTGGCTCTTCCATGAGGCTGCTGACAGTCCATGGCCATCTTGCTGGTCAGTGTGCTTCTATGGCCAACACATACCTGCCAGGAGGTGGTCACAACCTACGCATCTTGGAATAGGACAGCAGGATTGCTTTGTGTTGTAGCAGGCCTTATAGTCCAGCTGATTAGCTGACAGAAGAAGAAATGTTTATAGTCTATTAGTCAGACTTCTGGTGACATGAATGGCTGATGATGGATTGTCTAACTCACACCCAGACTCAAGCTCTTTGCATGGGACAGAAAAAACTGGGTAGCTTGGCCACTGCCCAGAGAGTGGATGTTGTCACCGAGTGTGGAAAATCCCATTAGCATATTTGTGTATCTGAAAACAGAATTCCTCATAGGTCTGGATTTAACTTTCAGTGAAGACCAGTCAATCCAACTGGTCAACCAAGATCCAACCAGTCAATCCTAAAGGAAATCAGTCCTGAATATTCATTGGAAGGACTGATACCGAAGCTTAAACTCCAATACTTTGGCCACCTGATGCAAAAAACTGACTCATTGGAAAAGACCCTGATGCTGGGAAAGATTGAAAGCGGGAGGAGAAGGGGACGACAGAGGATGAGATGATTGGATGGCATCACCAACTTGATGGACATGAGTTTGAGTAAGCTCTGGTAGTTGGTGATGGACAGGGAAGCCTGGCATGCTGCAGTCCATGGGATCGTAAAGAGTCAGATACGACTGAGGGACTGAACTGAACTGAAGACTACTAAACGAAGATGGCTCTTTAGTTTTTTTTTTTTTAATTAAATGTTAACATTGTTACTAATCAATATGTTAATTTCTCATTTTCTGAGGAGTGATCTGATTTTTTTTAATTTAATTTAATTTTATTTTTTAACTTTACAATATTGTATTGGTTTTGCCATATATCAACATGAATCCGCCACAGGTATACACACGTTCCCCATCCTGAACCCTCCTCCCTCCTCCTTCCCCATACCATCCCTCTGGGTCGTCCCAGTGCACCAACCCCAAGCGTCCAGTATCATGCATCGAACCTGGACTGGCAACTTGTTTCATATATGATTTGTAATATATTTGTCTTTTTCAGTTCATTTGAAGGCAGGAAGAGGGGGAGTTTATATCCAACTTGAAAGGATGTAGATAGTGGAGGGTTATGCAGAACAGGGCCACCAGGGTGATTAAAGGGCCCTTCTAGCTGGTAAACTGAGAATACAGACCAAGTCTGAAAGCTGCTCTAGGCTGAAGAAATCTGATGTTAGTGTCATAGGATTTCCAATTGAAATGTTCCTTTGTCCTTTGTGCCACATACTTTGGGCCCCAGGCTAATGTAAGTGCAGCACTTTCAGTGATGTCCCACCTGGGCACAGGGACAACGTCAGCTTTCCTTTATTCTCCACGTTCTACGGGAAAGCTATGGGAGCACAGATTCAGCTAGTGTTTTTTTATTTAAATAATGTTGCTTGACGCTTTTGCATACGATCCATATTCTCCAGCTTAAAAAGCCAGGATGTATGAAATAAGCCCATTTATATGAAATGTCAAATCATATATATACACACACACCTTTGTAGTGAGTCATAGAAAAAAATATATGAAAGACGGCCAAGAAAATGTTAATGGTGCTTACACCAAGAAGGTGGAATTCATGTGACCTTTACATTTTGTTTATAGTACCGTGTAGTTTTTGGGTTTTTTACAATGACAGTGTATCATTGATATAGTCAGAAGACAAACAAGAAAGTTATAATAAAGCCATTGAGGAAAAAATACTACCAGCCACATTCTGTGGTTATTATGCTGTCACAAAGAGGGAGAATAATTCGCTCAGGATTCAAATCCAAACCTCACTGCAAGGCACGTGACTGGTTTATTAGGTAATTTGGGTATACAGTAGAGCCACCTGGGAACTAACAACCTGATTGAAGAAAAAAGTCACAAAGGCCAGAGACAGAAAATAAAATAGCTAAAGCCATTGACAGAGACAGAGAATGCCTCAGGCATTCTGTGAAGAGGTCAAGGAGGGCTTCCCGATGTTGGAGGGATATGGAGGGATAACAAAACTTGGATAGCTTGGGGAGAAGGGGAGCAGGCTCTTGGTGGAAGGCAAAGCATAAACAAAGCCCCAGGGCCTGGCGTAAACAAAGCAAGTGTGGCAGGACAATTTGCTGAGATTTTAATTGTCTTGTGACCTGGTTTCTGCAGAGGTTTAGCTGCAGGACTAGAAGCAGAAGTTGCTTGAGGACAACAAGTTTTGCTAGCTATTGTATTCAGATGCCTCAGCTTATTGCGGGAGTTACCGGAAGGAGAGAGGGAGTGATGTATGCCTTTGTATAAGGATGCAGACTAGAGAGAACAGAGGAATAGACTTTTCCCCCAGAACACGTGGGCTTTGCAAGGGCAGTTTCACCTGCTGTACACCTTCACAGAGCCCCACGGAGGTTGACCTTGGTAAGGAAAGGCTGCATGGTACTTCCAGGTACCTCCAGTGCCCGGCCTTGGCAAAGACCCTGAGCTAAATGTGAGATTCTCAGTATATGTGCAACAAAATAGTAATTTTAAAGTGCTGCAGAAAGCACATAAATTACATCTATAGTCACTTGTGAGAATGTCATCTTGACCAAGTCAGTTACCTTCAAAAACTTCAGTTTCTCTAGTTACCAAGAAAAAAAAAAAATGGGTGTATCAGTCCCTTCCAGTTTGAAACTTGACTTAATCTGTGAAATTGGAGTATCTGTTTCTGGAATCGCTTCTTTCCACCTGAAATGCAGGGAGGATGGAGTGCAAACTTCATTTTTAAAGAGCGACCCCCAGAATCTGCATGTAGGCATAATGTTTTTGAGCAGGAAGGAGGTATACCCTGCGTAGTAATTGAAACTGCCCTTTGAATCTTCTAAGCCAGCAGGATCTGATACCCGATCGGATGTGCATTGTTTCCTCCTTCCTGTAAAATCAGCTAAAACGGGAAGACTCAAGTGCAAATTTCCATCACAAACTGAAGAAACCTTCACTCCCTCATCCACCCACTCTCTCTCCTCACCTGTGCCCTTTATTTGTATAGATTCTTGCTTTCAACCAAAGGGACTTGGCTCCAGAGAGAGACAAATCATGCACAAAGAGAAAAGAAAATCGCCTCCTAGACCTGAATATTTACTGATGAACTAAACCTTTGGAGAAGGGGAAAAACGATTCTCTTGCAAAGGATAAGTAAATGTCCTCCAAATCAACGTGAAAATGGAGAACAAGGGAAGTGAGGTTCGCCTCTATCCTTAACGCAGCTTTGCAAGGATGGTCGCAGAGACAATAAATGATATATCAGACATGGCACTCTGCTTAGAAATTGCAATTCTAAATGTCATATGTGGTGAGCCTCTCTCGCTCCTCACTGCATAATTCAAGACAATTCACAAGAGATGACTTCTTTTCTCCACCATAATAATATTCTCTTGCTTGTATCCCAAATAAACAACTTTGGTTACTGCTTTAAGCAGTAGCTTCTCCATTTGCCCACACCACTTTAATCAGCAACCCCTTTCCCTGTGATCCTCATCTCGAGCCCCTAGCCTCGTACTTGGCTGAAGATACCCTCTTCATTCTGGGTCTCTATTCCTTATCTCCCGTGTTACTAAAGAGCAAATCAGCACTGCTCCACTTGTACTGTAGGTTTTCACCCTTCTAGATAAAATGGGAATATTTTACACCTTCCTATTTTTCTTCTTAATCTTTATCATGATCTACATTTTTTTCAAACTGGTGGTTTTCTTCTGAGAGTGGATTTTTTCTCCCCCTTTTTATTAATCTTCGCAGACTCCAATCCAGCCCTCTCCTTACTGAAATGAGAAACCTGGTATTCACATCACTCAACATGGTTGGTTTTGGAGCTTGGGGAAGATTAAAAACACAGGAAGACTTGCGAGTAACCTAGAGGGAATAGAGAGGTTGCTGTTAATGTGTTTCTTCATTGAACAGGGCTCGTGCATGTATTTGGAAAGAAAGAAAGTGCCTGTTTGAAGATACTGGGGGAAGTGCTGTCTGGCTCATTTTATCCTGAGATTTTATAGTAAATTAAGAATGGCCCAAAGTGAAATGTGACATCACTATAGCTGATCCCAGTAACATCAAATTAATGCCAGCTGCTTCACTAAATAGTAGCCAGGGGAAGAAACTGTCCCTGGGGAGTAAGGCTGGTCTCAGAGAAGAATAAAATGTCCTGGGCAGAAAAATAGAAATGGCTGCATGTTATAAGAGCTGTTTGGTGTTGGCAGAATATTCAGTCCTTTGGATTCCTCTGGCCCTTCAGAATTCCTCTTTTCCCTGCACACATTAGATGTCCTCAAGAGTAGGTAATGAGGTGGCCCTCTGAAGGTAAAGTATCCAGAAGTCAGCAAAGATTCAGTCAATTGAACCATCGTCAGATTTGGTCAGCTCCTGAGATGTTCTATACTTGTGTGATTGAATGGACAGGAAAGTGGACACAGAGCAGTTATAGATTCAAACAGTGTGTTTAGGATTTACCTTTAGGGCTTTGTTGTTGTTTAGTCACTGGATTTGGCTCTTTTGCAACCCCATAGACTGTAGCCCGCCAGACTCATCTGTCCATAGGTTTTCCCAGGAAGAATACTGGAGTGAGTTGCCATTTCCTTCTTCAGGAGATCTTCCAGACCCAGGGATTGAACCTGCGTCTCCTGCGTTGGCAGGTGTATTCTTTACCACTGAGCCTCCAGGGAAGACCTAGAAGCAGTTAGCTTAATAGAATTAAAGTAGTAGCCACTATTAATTTAACAACAATCACGCAAGTGCTGTGCTGAGTACATTCTTGCTAAGTATCATCACAGCCTATGAAATAGGCTATTGGCCCTACTTTCAGTTCATTTGTCACTCTTTGTGACCCCCATGGACTGCAGCATGCCAGGCTTCCCTGTCCACCACCAACTCCCAGAGCTTGCTCAAACTCATGTCCATTGAGTCGCTGATGCCATCCAACCATCTCATCCTCTCTTGTTCCCTTCTCCTCCTGCCCTCAATCTTTCCAGCAACAGGGTCTTTTCCAAGTGAATCAGTTCTTCATATCGGGTGGCCAGAGTATTGGAGCTTCAGCTTCAGTATCAGTCTTTCCAATGAATATTCAGTACTGATTTCCTTTAGGATTGACTGGTTTGATCTCCTTGCTGTCCAAGGGGCTCTCAAGAGTCTTATCCAACACCACATTTCAAAAAGCATCAATTCTTCGGTGCTCAGCTTTCTTTATGGTCCAACTCTCACATCTATACATGACTGCTGGAAAAACCATAGCTTTGACTATATGGACCTTTGTTGGCCCTACTTTATGGGTCAACAAACTGAGGTTCAGATAAATTGAGTTATGTTGCAAAGTTACACAGCTTGTCAATGATGGAGCAGGCTTGGTTGACTTCAAAACCTTTACTTCATAGAAGAAAGTGTTCTGTGCGGGTTTTGGGGAAAGGGGAGTAAGACTTCAGTTCTGTACATCCATCAGAAGGAGACATTACACTTGGTAGCAGGGCAGTGTAATGGACGGGAGCATACAGTTCTGGGATGTGGACAGGAATACCATTGCCCTGTTTAGTCTCACACAGCAACCTCTCTGAGGCTCTGTTTGCAGTAAAACAGAAGTATCTGAATGTCATGTGCTTGACATGAATGTCAAGTATTCAGACCACTTAGGAGGTAGAGTCTACTGTGGGAGACAGCCTATTTAGCTTTGACATACCGGGATAAATACCCTACTGCTGCTGCTGCTGCTAAGTCACTTCAGTCGTGTCCAACTCTGTGCGACCCCATCGACGGCAGCCCACCAGGCTCCCCTGTCCCTGGGATTCTCCAGGCAAGAACACTGGAGTGGGTTTCCATTTCCTTCTCCAATGCATGAAAGTGAAAAGTGAAAGTGAAGTCGCTCAGTCCTGCCTGACTCTTTGCGACCCCATGGACTGCAGCCTACCAGGCTCCTCCGTCCATGCGATTTTCCAGGCAAGAGTACTGGAGTGGGGTGCCATTGCCTTCTCCAAATACCCTACTGAACCTCCTAATTTCCTATTGTCTCAACCTTACCAAGTCATCTTCCCATAGCTAATTGGGTTTCCTGTGTACTTGATATGGTGTGGTTACTAAAAATGGAAACCTGGATCTGTAAGTGAATATGTTTGTGTCTGGTTTCTGTGTCAGTGTGTCCTGAGTTCAGGAAGTTTGTTCAGCCTGGTGCAGTTCCTTTAAAGACACCATTGACCCACCCATACTCTGTATACTGATGACCAGATTATGAAACATACAGGGAAGACCCTTCATCTGATCTCCTATCTGGCCTGCTCCTTTCTCCTGATACTAGCCTGGCTTTGCTACACAGTCTTCCTTGAATAACCGAAATATACATTTTAACCGCAACTACAGTGGTGATTGCCGTCATTATCTGAGGGCATTGCATGTGCCAGTTGCTGTGCTGGACACATAGACTCTGTTTCCTTTAACTTTTACAAGTCCACTTGGAGATACTTCTGTTTTACTGGAAACAGACGCAGAGAGGTTTGTCACATGACAGAGCAACTGAATTCCTGTCCATACCTGTCTGTCCTCAATCACTGTGATGTGGTGCTAGTTTTATCTTAACTTCATCTCTCTCATCTGGGCCAGTGTTTTGCCTTTGGAGTAAAACAGTCTCCCAAGAATAGATAACTTTATATCAGACTGCCATAAGGAAACACTGTCCAACTTGTCTGATTCTCTGAGACTTTCCTATAGGGAGTGTCTCCAAGAGTCTGTTGGGCTCTGGATGTATGGACACATTTGTGTTCTCAGGCCTGGGAATTAGAAGACCAGAACCCAAATATTGGTGCTTTGTGGTGAGAGATGTGTTGGGTGGCAGGGCAGGAGGACATGGAAGGGAAGACCCTCTCTAAATGGCCAGCTCGAATACCTTTCTGGTTTCTCTGTCATCACTATGTTCCTTCTCATGTTCCCAAAGAATCACAGTCTCAGGCACCAGCTGCCACTGTGTCATTGAAGGAGGCCTTCATAGGCTTCCCTGGAGGAGTCATGCATGATGAGTTATGATTTCTCCAATATCAAATTTATTATGATGATGGTGATCATTAATAGCAACCCCTTAGATTTATAAAGCACCTTTCTCCTAACAATCTCTCTCCTAAAGATTGTCTCATTTATCCTCACAGATCCCGAGGGATGCGGAGGCGGCAGTATTATCATTTTTACATTATGGATGGCTATGATCAAGGAGTTTTTATTGCGGTACCTATTTTTATGTGGAACTATGTTAGGTACTACATAAAGAGATCCCGCTAATTCATCAAGTAGTTTTTGAGTTTTGTTTATGTGTCATTTTGTGATGTTAATATCATCCCATTTTACAGATGAAGAAATGAAGCTACAGAGAGGTTGAATGACTTGCTTGTCAGCAAGTGTGGATAAATGAATGAAATGCAGTCCCTGACCTCACCAAGGAAACAGTATTGTAAATAATACGTGGTTGTTTTTTAGCATTTAGCATGTGCCAGTTGCTGCACTGAGAAAAATTTGGGAGTTGCCTTTCTTAATTTGTTTTTAACAGCCCTACAAGTTTGTAGTGATCTATGATGATCACCATTTAGCAAGGGGAGCATAGAGAGACTGGGTACCTTGTTCAAAGCCTCACAACTAGTAAGTGATTGACCTTGAGAGAGAGAAGAGTGGAGCCGGGTTGCCTGTGTTGGATTCTAGCGCCAGTACTTTCTGTGTGATCCTGAGCAAGTTGCTCAACTTTTCTCTGCCTCAGTTTCCTCCCTTTCAAAATGGGAATAACTCAAGTATCTATGTCATAGGGTTGTTAAGAGGATCGAATGCATTTTTATATGGGTATCTATATAAAATGTTTATTATATATGTCTTAGAATTCAGTCTTGCATATGTCAGCTATGAGTAGTTGGGATTCACATCCAGACATCTGACTCTAGAAAGTGAAAGTGAAGTTGCTCAGTCGTGTCCGACTCTTTGTGACCTCATGGACTGTAGCCTATCAGGCTCCTCCGTCCATGGGATTTTCCAGGCAAGAGTGCTGGAGTGGATTGCCATTTCCTTCTCCAGGGGATCTTCCCGACCCAGGGATCAAACCCAGGTCTCCTGCATTGCGGGCGGACGCTTTACCATCTGAGCCACCAGGGAAGCCTTCTGACTCTAGAACAATTATGCTATTCTACTCCAAAAAAATTCTTCCAGGGACGGAAGCAGGAACATTTGAATTTCTGAAGGACTAAGAGAGGCTTGGCTCTTAATAGTCTAATCCTAGTTCAGTCGATGGAGAGCCACAGGTGATGTCTCAGGTGTCAGGAGGTAGAGTTGCTTTCTTTAACCCTTTATGATTCACCCAAGAAGGGGCTGCAGGGCCTAAGCAACTTTGTATTTCCTCTGCAAGAGGCCATTTATTTCCGTATAAAGATACATGGAAATTCTGCCAGTCATGAAGGTTGTCATTGACCCTCTAATTATTGAAAGATTTTTTTTTCTTGAGAATCTAAAATTTTACTTGACCACGTATTGATAAACTGATTTTTCTTTGAAGGTTCAGTCTCTTCATTGCAAACAAAAAGTCACAGCAAATGCTGCATTACTTTCAGTATATAGCAGAACTATTTAAATATGGAAAGCTTCAACTTTGCCTCCAACTAAACCCTTAAGAATTCCTTTTAAAAGATATAAAATATTTTAACTTTCTTTTGAATCCATGAAATCTACTTCAATTAACAAAATCCTATTGTTTTCCAACACAGTTCAACAGAAGTTTACTAGTGTCCTGTATGTAGTGAACTCTATCTACTTGAAGCAGAAATATAATCTATGTTGATTTTTTTAGGGTAGGCAGATTTAGAAGCACTTAGCAAATTAGTACCAATACTGAAAATGAGAAAAGATAAGAAGGATGTCCAATCAATATATTTATTGGAAAAAACCTTATATGGTACAGCTGGACTATTTAAGTCCTATTTAGGAAAGAGATATCGTAAAATGTATTTTCACTGAAGAATAGATATTTCTTAATAATTACTATTTGTTAAGCATAATCCAGCAAGTAAAGCATAGTTATCGCCAAGTTACAGATGGTGGGATTTGAGCTTTGAGAGTTTCATATAACTTTCCTAAGGTGGTAGGACAAGGTTTTGGAACCCCAATTCTACATTCTTAATTATTGTATTATTCATGTTAAGTGGTAGAGACTGGATTTGAACCCAGCTTTTCTGGTTTGACAGCCTATATCATTGTACAGGATCTCACTATTTTTCTAAAAATGTATCTATTCTAGCTCTCTGATTCTTTGGAGATTGTTGATTGCTATATTTCTTGTATATGGAAGGCAAGCATCCAAGAGACGTAATTTTAAGTTAAGACTTTCATGCTTAATTTGGATCAAATGTCTCTAATCCACACCATTATGGTGCAGCTCTCCATAAACTAAACAAAAATAATTTCAAGTTCCCACTCTTGATGCACTAGCTTAATCAATAGGTGATTCATTCATAGTCCAATATAACTGAAGAAGACAGCAGACATTCTATTGGCTTTTGTAATATTTGGTAATAAAACTTTCATAATCAACCCCTGACTGCTATGTAGAAGGTTCGTTTAGTCTCTAAGTTGTATCTGACTCTTTTGCAAACCCATACTGTGTAGCCGGCCAGATTTCTCTGTCCATGGGATTTCCCAGGCATGTATACTGGAGTGGGTTGCCACTGCCTTCTCCAGGGGATCTTCCCAACCCAGAGATCGACCCTGCATCTCCTGTGTCTCCTGCATTGCAGACAGATTCTTTACTGCTGACCTACTGGGGAATAGAAATCCTCATTTAATGTATTGCTGTATTTTGAAAGGTACCAAAGAGGTAGCATGATATGTTCAAAAGAATACTGGAGCTCTGCCCTTTGCCCCTGCATTCCTCAAGGGGATTTTAACAGTGGCCTGCAGAGTAGGAGTCGAAAACCACAGGTTTCATCGGCCCTGGGTCTGCCACTTGATAAGTCTCTCAATTTCTCAGAGCCTCCTCCCTTCTCTGGTAAAATGGGGTTGGTCGTCTCTTCCCTGTCTGCCTCCCCAAAAGATAATGAGGACTAAATGAGAGAGCACACACTCTTGTTTAGAGAACTGCAAGGAGCTCCATAAACTTAAAATGTACCTGTGCTTCTGGCACATAGAGGATGCACCTCATTGAAGGAGGTGTGCCTGCCCCTTACTCCCCGCACGTCCCTCCCTTGCACTTTCTCTTCATGCAGTTGTCTCCTTTGCCTTCCTGCCTTTTATCCTCTGCCTCCTCTTCTCCCTCCTGCTGGAGTTTATGACCTAGGCTAATGAGATAAATATGGCTCCTCACATCAAGGGTGGGGAATTAAGGCCTGGTTATAGCCCAATTTAATTTTCATGATCTCTTGAACAAGTGAAGAAATGCCTGGGAAACAGGCTGCTCTTGGCCTGCTGCCGGCCCAGCCCGGGTCGGGGCAGCCGTTACCCACACGAGCTCATCGCACTCCTGGTAGACATTTCAATTACAAGTCATTACCCTTCCTTCCAGGCCTTCCTCAGTAGCGCAGTACCAGCCCTGGGTCTTGGTCTCAGTTCTGTCACTTAGCATGCAATCTGGAGTGCGTACTTTAATTCCTGTAAGCCTTTATTTCCTTACTTATAAAATGGGGTTATTAATGATACCTGCCCTACCTTTCACGCAGGACTGTTTTAAAAATTGCATTAAAGCAGAAAAGTGAAGGTGATTCAAACTGGCAAGTTCTCTAAGTGTACATATTATTTAAGTAGTATGCCTGGCCATCCACATTTTTGCAAATTAATCCAAGTAAATATTTTCATGGATATTTTTGGATAGCATGTTTGTTTTTTCCAAGGTCTCCTGTGATTCTCTGAGATATGGAGAAGGCACTTTTGCAAGACCTGTAATAAGAGTTTCAGTTTTCAGTCGCTCAGTCGTGTCCGATTCTTTGCGACCCCATGAATCGCAGCACGCCAGGCCTCCCTGTCCATCACCAACTCCTGGAATTCAGACTCACGTCCATCGAGTCAGTGATGCCCTATGTAAAATATCATATATCCCATATAGGAAGTACTAGATCTGCAGACTTCTTATAGAAATTAGAATTCTATCCAAACTGTTTCCCTACTATGAAACCAAGGACTCTGTCCGTTTTCGTGATCATGAGAGCCTTGGGGATATACCTTTCTTCCTGTCTTTGGCTTCCCAACTTTATCGGGATTTCTCTGTGCTAACATCAAAGATCAATGATCACAGATCACCAAAGCAAATATGGTAATAAGGAAAAGTCTGAAATATTGTGAAAATTTCCAAAGCATGTCACAGGGAGATAACTAAGAAAAGTCTGTTGGAAAAATGGCACAGAGTCAGGCTTGACTCTGACTGAGGATTGCCACAAATCTTCAATTTGTAAAAAAAAAAAAAAAGAAAAGAAAAAAGAAAAAAAATAATTGAGTATTTGTGAAGTGCAATAAAATGAGGCATGCTGGTATTCACCGAGTGTAGCAAATGTCTAAATTGCCTCTCCAGGACCCATCTCATCTCTTGTCTGTGTGGACACAGGCTCTATCTCCCAAGTTGCTTGGCCAATGTGTTCTTGAATTCATGAGATAATTCCTTTGCAACTTGTATTTTCTGCCAATGAAAGATACCTGAACTAATTTCACTAATGGTTGTCATGTTGTCTCTCTTCTTTTCTGTCTTATACTGTTTAAGGTTGAAGAGTCGCCCACTGTACTCACTGGGTCCTCTAGGGCCTCTTTGCTCACACAGTTCTCAGTACTACCCCTCTATATTTCAGAAAACTTTTTTTTTTTTTTTTAAGAAATTTTACCTTCACAGCAAAATTGAGAGGAAAGAGATTTCCTACATTCCCTCTGTGTAGCCTCCTCCACTAGAGTGGTATGTTTGTTATAATTGATGAACCTATCTTGACACATTGTAATCATCCAAAATCTATAGTTTAACACTGGTGTCCTGTATTCTGTGGGTTTGGAAAAATGTATAATGACATGTACCTACAGTAACATACAGAGTATTTTACTGCCCGAAAAATCCTCTGTACTCTACCTTTTGATTCCTTCCTCTATTCCCAACCCCTGGAAACCACTGATAATATGTGTGTATATATATGTATGTATATATATGTATACATATATACACATAAGCTATTCCTACAATTATGCCTTTTCCAGAATATCAGATGGTTGGAGTCAAACAGTATGTAGCCTTTTCAGATTGACTTCCTTCACTTAGTAATGTGCATTTAAGGTTCCTTCACATCTTTTCATGGCTGGATAGTTCAATTCTTTTTAATCTTGAGTGATATTCCATTGTATTTGTCCATCCTGCTACTATAGGACATCTTGATTCCTTCTAAGTTTTTGCAATATGAATAAACTTGCTGTAAACATCCATGTTCATGTTTTTGTGTAGAAATGACTTTCAACTCCTTTGGGAAAATACCAAGGAACACACTTGCTGAATCATAGGGGAAGAGTGTGTTTTAATTTTGTAAAAAACCATCAAGCTGTATTCCAAATAGACAGTACCATTTTGCATTTCCTACCAGCGTTGAATGAGAGTTCCTGTTGCTCCGCATCTTAGCATTTGTTGTCAGTGTTACAGATTTGACAGTTCTCTTGTTTATGGTGACATCTCATTGTTTCAATGTACATTTCTTTGATGATATGCTGCTGAGAATCTTTTCATTTTTTAATTTGGCATCTGTATATCTTCTTTGGTGAGATATCTGTTAAGGTCTTTGGCCCATTTTTAAACTGAATTGTTTGTTTTCTTATTGTTGAACTTTAAGTGTTCTTCATATATTTCAGGTAACAGTCATTTTCATATATATCTTTGCAAACATCTTCTACTCTGGGGCCTCCCTTGTGGCTCAGCTGGTAAAGAATCCACCTGCAATGTGGGAGACCTGGGTTCGATCCCCGGATTGGGAAGATGCTCTGGAGAAGGGAAACGCTGCCCACTCCAGTATTCTGACCTGGAGAATTCCATGGGCTATATAGTCCATGGGGTCACAAAGAGTTGGACATGATTGAGTGTCCAACTTTCTCCTACTCTGTGACTTGTCTTCTTATCTTGACATTAGTTTTTTTTTTTTTAAGAAAAAAATGTTTAATTTTGTCTTTAATTAGGTCCAGCTTATCAGTTATTTCAATCATGGATCATGCCTTTGGTTTGTATCTAAAAAGTCAATACCATACCCCAGGTAATCTAAGTTTTCTACTATGTTATCTTCTAGGAATTTTGTAGTTTGAAATTTGCATTTAAATCTGTGATCCATTTTTTTTATTATTATTCGGAATCAGAATACTTATTTACTAACTTTCATTTATACTCTGACTTTTTATTTTTTTAAATTTATTTATTTATTTTAATTGGAGGCTAATTACTTTATAATATTGTAGTATAAATCTGTGATCCATTTTTGAGTTAGTTTTTTTGAAGGATGTAAGGTCTGTGGTTAGATTCTTTTTTTTTTCTTTTTTTTTCCTTTTGCATGTTGATAGCTGGTTGTTTCAACACCATTAGTTAAAAAGTCTTTGTTCCTTTATCAAAGATCAGTGACTAAAAGTTTAAACCGATCTGCTTTTGGATGCTCTATTCTGTTCCATTGCTCTGTTTGCCTATTCTTTTATCAATGCTACATTATTTTGAGTAGTCTAAATTTATAGTGAGTTGTGATATCGAGTGATGTCAGTTTTCTAGCTGAGGTCTTCTTCAATATTGTGTCGACTGTACTGTAAGTCTTTCGCCTCTCCCTGGAAACTTTACGGTCAGTTTGTCAATATCCACAAAATAAGTAGCTAGAATTGTAATTGAAATTGCTTTGAATTTATAGATTAAGTTGGAAAGAACTGACATCTTAACATTATCAGTCTTCCTACCTGTAAACATGTAATATCTCTGTACTTATTAAATTCTTCTTTGAGTTCATTCATCAGAATGAATGTGGCTCTTATATGTATATATATATTTTACTTATGTGAATCTTATATATATTGTCAGATTTACATATTATTATTTAATTTTTAGGAGGTGCCAATGTAAATTATATTGTATTTTTAAGTTCCTGTTGCTCATTGCTCATATGTAAGAAAGCAATTGACTTTTGTGTATTAACTTTGTACACTGCACTAATTGGTTCCAGAAGATTTTTTTGTAGATTTTTTTTTCTGCACAGATGATTATGTCATTAGTGAATGTCATCAGTTTTATGTTTTCCTTCCTGATCTGTGTACCTTTTAATTTCTTTTTCTTATTGTATTAAATTTACAAGGATTCTGGGATGATATTGAAAAGAAGTGGTGATAGGGAAGTTCCTTGTGTCATAACTGATCTTAGTGGGAAAGCTTAGAGTTTATCATTAAGTGGGATATTAGCTGTACGTTTTTGGTAGATTTTTTAAATCAAGTTGAGGAAGTACTTCATTACTAGTTTATTGAAAGCTTTTAAAAAATCATGAATGGGTTTTAGATTTTTTCCAACACTTTCTGATCCTGTGATTTTTTTTTTTTCTTTTAAGCTTTGATGTGATGGTTTCCCTTTTATATTGTTAGTAATAAATGCAGTTTTATTAAATCTATATTATTTAAATTATATTATTGATAAGTTCTCCTCCTCTCTCTGTCCTCTAAATGTTTTCATCTTCCTGAATCCTGTCCTCAGCCCTTTGTTTAAATATATGCACTTGCTGCTGCTGCTGCCACTAAGTCGTTTCAGTCGTGTCCCACTCTGTGCGACCCCATAGACAGCAGCCCACCAGGCTCTGCCATCCCTGAGATTCTCCAGGCAAGAACGCTGGAGTGGGTTTTCATTTCCTTCTCCAATGCATGAAAGTGAAAAGTGAAAGTGAAGTTGCTCTGTCGTGTCTGACTCTTCGCGACCCCATGGACTGCAGCCTCCCTGGCTCCTCTGTCCATGGATTTTCCAGGCAAGAGTACTGGAGTGGGGTGCCATTGCCTTCTCTGATACACTTCCTAGATGATCTCAAATAGTCTCAAGGCTTGCTTATCATGCATAACCCAGAGAAGGGGATGCTAGGAGCATAGTGACCTGAGAATAACTCTAGTTCCTTCTTCTCTGGTTCCAAGTAAACTTAGGTTTGAGTCAACTAGTTATCACGATCTCTCTGTCTGGGTATGGGTAAAGGCCTCAAGCTTTGCTGAGGTCACAGAGAGAGAACTGGATGAGACTTTTTCTAATTGTTGGGCAGTCACTGGAGAGAGCATCAAAGACCAGGGTTGAGGAGAGGAGAGTGTTGGTTCTGGGGAGAGACTGGTTTTCAGAGATCCTAAGATGTT
The DNA here is from genome assembly GCF_055505025.1 of Bos grunniens. Lineage (NCBI taxonomy): Eukaryota > Metazoa > Chordata > Mammalia > Artiodactyla > Bovidae > Bos > Bos grunniens. Next base: position 95,473,984 of record NC_141172.1, read on the forward strand.
AGAAGAAATCTAGTGCCAACTCTTGGGAGTATACTCATTTTCCACCATGTAAAACAGTGAGAGGGAGTTGGATGACTGGCCTAAATCTTGTCTTCTCTCTGGGGTAGAAGAGTTCAGGTAGAACATAGAGTAGACAAGCTTCCCCAGTAGCTTCAGTGGGGGTTGATATCCCACTCGTAAACCACAGACCCACAGTTTTACCTTCTTGCAGATTCTCATAATTAAGAATATAAAGGCATTTAGGCTTGATGGACCCCAACAGCCAGAAAGGAGGAGAAGAGAATCAGATTGAACAATTAGGATGCAAAAATGGTGAAATAGATCTACTGGAGGAGATGGATGTCCATCTGAATGAGAGAGAGAGTGCATGACGGGGACCAATTAAAATATAGCTTTCTTGGGCTTAATAACTTAAATATTTATTTAAAATTTTGAGTTTAAGGAAAGGATGATTAATATTGAGACCCAGATTAATGATCTGGAGAAGTAAATACAAGAGTCTCAAAAAAAAAAAAAAAAAAAGTCTCTTAAACTATTTTCTTGGTTTGGCTCCTCCTACCCAACTCAGTCACCTCAAATCAGAAACTAAGGCAAGGACTGGGGTGCAGACAGTGTGTTTTGGAGATGATTTCTAGAAGCAGGAGTTAGATGATGGGGAATTAGACAGGGAACAAGTAAAATCCATTGTAAGGATACATTCATGAAACCACTGCTAAGGGCATGCATGCGTGCTAAGTTGCTTCAGTCATGTCTGACTCTTTGTGACCCTATGGACTGTAGCCTGCCAGGCTCCTCTGTCTGTGGGATTCTCCAGACAAGAATGCTGGAGTGGTTTGCCATGCCCTTCTCCAGGGGATCTTCCCAACCCAGAGATGGAACCCCTGTCTCTTATGTCTTCTGCATTGGCAGGAAGGTTCTTTATCACTAGAGCCACTTGGGAAGCCCTTGCTAAGGGAAACATGACTCAATTTCACTGGGACCTCCTGAGAAACATTCAGACTGCTTCCTAGAATTGAGCCCTTGAAGGATGGAAGGCTGGAGCATTTATCTACTGTCTCCCATTCTCCATTGATTGAGGGATGCTCCTGGGAACATTCAGTTCAGTTCAGTTGCTCAGCAGTGTCTGGCTCTTTGCAACCCCATGGACTGCAGCATGCCAGGCTTCCTGTCCATCACCAACTCCTGAAGCTTGCTTAAACTTATGTCCATTGAGTTGGTGATGCGATCCAACCATCTCATCCTTTGTTGTCCCTCTCTCCTCAGGCCTTCAGTCCTTCCCAACATCACGGTCTTTTCCAAAGAGTCAGTTCTTCATGTCAGGGGGCCAAACTATTGGAGTTTCAGCCTCAGTATCAGTCCTTCCAATGAATATTCAGGACTGATTTCCTTTAGGATTGACTGGTTTGATCTCTTGCAGTCCAACAGACTCTCAAGAGTCTTCTCCAACACTGCAGTTCAAAAGCATCAATTTTTTGGCACTCAGCTTTCTTTATAGTCCAACTCTCACATCCATACACGACTACTGGAAAAACCATAGCTTTGACTAGGTGGACCTTTGTCAGCAAAGTAATGTCTCTGCTTTTTAATATGCTGTCTAGATTGGATATAGCTTTTCTTCCAAGGAGCAAAGTGTCTTTTAATTTCATGGCTGCAGTCACCATCTGCAGTGATTTTGGAGCCCAAGAAAATAAAATCGCTCATGTTTCCATTGTTTCCCATTTATTTGCCATGAAGTGATGGGACTGGATGCCATGATCTTTGTTTTTTGAATGTTGAGTTTTAAGCCAGATTTCTTTTTCACTATCCTCTTTTACTCTCATCAAGAGGCTCTTTAGTTCCTCTTCAGATCAGATCAGATCAGTCGCTCAGTCATGTCTGACTCTTTGCGACCCCATGAATTGCAGCACGCCAGGCCTCCCTGTCCATCACCAACTCCTGGAGTTCACTGAGGCTCACATCCATCAAGTCAGTGATGCCATCCAGCCATCTCATCCTCTGTCGTCCCCTTCTCCTCCTGTCCCCAATCCCTCCCAGCATCAGAGTCTTTTCCAATGAGTCAACTCTTTGCATGAGGTGGCCAAAGTACTGGAGTTTCAGCTTTAGCATCATTCCTTCCAAAGAACTCCCAGGGCTGATCTCCTTCAGAATGGACTGGTTGGATCTCCTTGCAGTCCAAGGGACTCTCAAGAGCCTTCTCCAACACCACAGTTCAAAAGCATCAATTCTTCGGTGCTCAGCCTTCTTTACAGTCCAACTCTCACATCCATACATGACCACAGGAAAAACCATAGCCTTGACTAGACAAACCTTTGTTGGCAAAGTAATGTCTCTGCTTTTGAATATGCTCTCTAGGTTGGCCATAACTTTGCTTCCAAGGAGTAAGCGTCTTTTAATTTCATGGCTGCAGTCACCATCTGCAGTGATTTTGGAGCCCAGAAAAATAAAGTCTTGACACTGTTTCCACTCTTTCCCCATCTATTTCCCATGAAGTGATGGGACCGGATGCCGTGATCTTCGTTTTCTAAATGTTGAGCTTTAAGCCAATTCACTTTCTGCTAAAAGGGTGGTGTCATCTGTGTATCTGAGGTTATTAACATTTTTCCAAGCAATCTTGATTCCAGCTTGTGCTTCATCCAGCCTAGCATTTCTCATGATGTACCCTACAGATAAGTAAACAAGCAGGGTTACAATATATAGCCTTGATGTACTCCTTTCCAAATTTGGAACCAGTCTGTTGTTCCATGTCTGGTTCTAACTGTTGCTTTTTTGACTTGCATACAGATTTCTCAGGAGGCAGGTCAGGTGGTCTGGTATTCCCATCTCTTGAAGAATTTTCCACAGTTTGTGGTGATCTACACAGTCAAAGGTTTTGACATAATCAGTAAAGTAGATGTTTTTCTGGTATTCTCCTGCTTTTTCAATGATCCAGCGGATGTTGGGAATTTAATCTCCATTGATTGAGGGATACCCCTGGGAATATTACCTCTATTGTATTTCAAGATGTGGGCAGTGGTTGAAGTGGACAGCTAACTGTCGGCACAAGGCAAGTCAATTACCCATGAAACTGTACATTGCAGCTGCAGCTGACACCAGAGATTGGTCAGGTGATGGGAAGCAGGGCACCAGTCATATCTGTTATGGATACTTCAGCAGAAAGATAAAAATAAGGAAATCTTAAAAAGAATGTTTCTGGGGCAGCGATTCAGGGCACCAAACATATAAATATATGATGTTGCAGAACAACAAATATAGATAGAGAAGAAGCAGTAAGTAAAAACAACCCTTGATTACCAACTTTCTATTTTATGTTTTTAAGATATTGATAACTTCAGGTGTTCCATATGAGTGAGAACATTTGGTGTTTGTCCTTTTGTGACTGGCTTATTTTGCTTAGCATAATATCCTTGAGGTTGTAACATGTGATAGGATTTCCTTCTTTTCAAGGCTGCATACTATTTCCTTGTGCATGTATACCACATTTTCTTTATACATTCATGTGTTGATGGAAATTTGGGTTGCTTCCTAATCTTGGCTGTTGTGAATAGTGTTGCAATAAACATGGGTGTGTGAATACCTGATATCTTATTTTGAATTCTTTTGCATATATGCCTAGAAGTGGGATTGTTGGATCATATGGTAATTCTATTTTAAAGTTTTTGAAGAATCTCCATACTTAGGTTTTTCTCAGGGCCTGCACCATTTTACATTCTCTGCATCCTTGCCAGCACTTGCTTTGTGTTCTTTTGATTGTGACCTTGCTGATGGGTGCTGTGATATTCTATGATTTTGACTTGCATTTTCCTACTGATTAGTGATGTTGAGAAATATAAATTTTTGTTGAATGGGTGAATGAATATTGATCCTACACAGGTTTCCCTTAGAAGGGTACTGCCATTTCTTCTTCCTCCCTCATATTGGATGAACTCAGCATTCTGGGATTTGGTGTCAGACCAGTCATAGAGATTAAAGAGCATCTCAGCTGAGCTTGGTAGCCAAGACCTCCCATCTGGGGTGGGTGGGCAGCAGGCGTCTCCAGGCACAATACAATGTGTTGGATTCTGTGTCATCCTTGTGTTTCTGTGTGTTCTTTTCAGCCTGGAATAAGAGATCAAGCAGTGGTTGTTAGACTAGAGGGCAGGATTCAGCTGCCTCCAGGAAAGGATTTTGACTGGGCAGGGTCATACAGGATACCAAACCCTACCCATTTTTTGGGGGGTCAGGGATGGCTTCTAGGCCAAGTGTGGGGTCTGGATTGCAAGCCAGGATGTCTCCAGTAAGGCAGGACTTGCTAGGTTAGTATGATCATGGGAAAGATTGATTTCCAAGCTGGGATGAATTCTTTTTTTCCTTTCTGACATTTCTCTCTTCTTTGTGCTCAAAGTAGGATTTATGAAAAATTATTTCTATGACTGGTAAAGCTAGAGCTGGGGGAAGGTCATGTCACCAGAGTTGAATAAAGTGGTCAAACTAAAAAATAGCTTCGGCCTAGAAACTGGGGAATGGAAAAAAATTCTCAAGTGGCCCGAAAGTCAGAAGGTTTATGTCCCATACCAGTTCTGACACTAGATTGTTGGTCATTTCAGGGTTTCTTTTTTTTTAATCTATGAAATGAGGAGGAAGGACAGTTTAATCTTAAAAGATCCTGTCAATTCTAGGGAAAAAAATAAACAATTCAGCATTTGATGATTCTTTTCAACTTAGTGAGTATTTGTCAAGAGTCTTCCATGGGGACTGTGCTAAGTAAAAAAAAAGAGAAAAAGAAAAATATATAGTCTCTGCCCTTAAGAAGCTTTTGGTCTAGTGAGGGAGGCAGGCAGGTATACTGGCAGGTTAATGAGCAGCCAAGGACATGCTGGATGTTCTTCCAAGGCTCTATGGAATATAGTTGAGGGAACCAGTTAAATCTGTGTGCTGGAGTCAGGGGAAAATACAGGAAGAGGTGCCCTTTGAGTTGAGATCTTTAAGGAAGACATTGATGGAGAAGAGAGGAATAAAAGTCCTGGGTGAGGGATGAACATTTTCATTATCAAAGAAGCATGATGATCCATAGATAAATCAGGGTTAGAGTTTAATTCATTACGGGATATGAGTTCTTGAGATGCGGATAGGCTGAAAGGGTAGATTGGGGGTCCAATTGATAAAGAACTTGAAGACCAGTGTATTTTTTCCTTTGGATATTTGTAGTTTATTAGTTAGGAATGTTTTAGGCCACAAGTAACAGACTGTCCAGCTCACAGTGGTATAAGTGCAGAGACATTTCATTTTCTTATAGAGAGCTGTAAGTCCAGAGATCCATGCGGTTTGATGCAGCATCTCAACAATGTCTTCAAAGGCTCAAGATCTCCCTATTATTTCTTTTGCATCCTCCCCATGCTGACCTTCCATTCATAGGCTTTTTGCCTCATAGTCAGTGTAACATTAGCTGCTATAATAGAAAACTCCCCCAGTTTTAAGTGTCTTAATACAACAAAAGTTTATATCTCCCCTTCTGTAAAGCCCAAAACAGGTTTCATAATAAGCAGGTGGCTTTTATTCAGATAGTTTTCATCTTCTTCACCAGCTTCAGTATGTCCTCAAAGACAAATGTACTTATTTGCCTCAATCTGGGAGAGGGAAAGAATATGAAGGACCATATATGCTTTTGAATTTGCGAGGGCTGAAAGTGTTGTACAGTATTTTGCCCTGTATTTTACTGATTAGAACTCAGTTATACCTAAAGGGAAGATGGGAAATGAAGAGCATCAGTGAGCCTCAGAAGAAGAGGAGATATGTTGGCTGGTCAGCTGGCAGACTCTGTCACGTGTTACAGTGTGGATAATGCTGCTTTAAGTACTGCCTCTTACATAATCACTTTCAAGTAGGAAGAAAGATGAAGGTGCAGTGCCAGAAACCTCTCCTTTTGGATTTATATCATTTTTCCTAGAAATTTTCAAGATGACTTCCCTCTTACATCTCCCTGATCTAAACTATGTCACATGTTCACCCTTAGCTGGCTACTGTGAGGTTAGAAAGGTAAGCATCGGAATGGGTCGTGATTTTTTAAAATTAATTTTTATTGGAGTATAGTTGTTTGGCAGTGTTGTGTTAGTTTCTACTGTGCAGCAAAATGAATTGGTCATATGCATACATACATCCCCTCCCTTTTGGACTGCCTCCCCATTCAAGGTCATATTCCATTGATGATGTGGGATATCCCAACATATCCCATTCAGGTCACCACAGTGCATTAAGTGGTGTTCCCTGTACTATATATAGCACAGTATATTCTCACTAGTTATGTATTGTATGCATAATATAGATAGTTGTATTTATGTCAGTCCCAATCTACCTATTCCTCCTGCTCCTTCCTTTCCCCCTTGGTATCCATAGATCTGTGTCTCTATTTCTGCTTTGCAAATAAGATCATTCATACATTTTTCTAGATTCCACATGTTTGCATTAGCATGCATTACTTGTTTTTCTCTCTTTGACTTCACTTTGTTTGACAGTCTCTCGATTCATCCACTTCGGTGATTAATGCAGGTTATTTTGAATTGTATCCTGGATTTTGGGAGAGATGTTCTCATTGGACATATTCAATGTGTTAAGATCTATCCAATGCTTGAATAAAATCTGAGTTTGGTTAGCCAGGAAAGAATGGAGATTAAACAGTCAGCCAATATCTAGCAAGGAAGCCAAGGAGATATTTAAGTAGAGGATTGACATCTGATTTGTGGTTTAGGATGGTTTTTCTGGAAAATAGATTGAGAGAGCCTTCCTATTCTGAGTCATGGGCACCAATTTATCTCATGGAGTGTTAAATTCTAATAAGGTCAGAGAAAAACTTACAGATCACTCAACAAAGTGAATGTCTCAAAACTTTTGCCCTGTGAAGAAAGATCTAAATCTTTGATTCCAGAAATAAAATTTCTTTTTGAATAATTAAACCCTATGTCATTGTGACTGATGGGCCAGGAAAATGTTTTAACATTTTTTTCATGAAAAAAATGTTTCCTTCCCTTTGAAACCTTGATATTTTTATTTCTCATGCAGGCTAGGGTCTTCATTTATGTACGCACTTTACCATCTGCAAATGAATGGTACCATTTTTAAATTGTAACATGACATTCTTTGGGCTCACAAGAATTTTGTCTAACATCTTCACCTTTCTTTTTTTTTTTACATCTTCACCTTTCTAACAACTTGTATAAGCTTGGGTAAGAATGATATTATCTGTGGTGTTGACCAGCATTTTGTTTTTCTGATGGGTAGAAATGAGTGAGAAAGAAAGAAGGTAATCTGAGTTGAAGAGCATTTGTGGTATTTAAGTACAGAACATAGAAAAATATTTAGGAATGTAATCACTCATTAATATATGATCTTGGATATGTTGTTTAAGCTTCCAGAGCCTCAGTGTTGCCTTAAAGTGAAAAGTGAAAGTGAAGTCGCTCAGTCGTGTCCGACCCTCAGCGACCCCATGGACTGCAGCCTTCTAGGCTCCTCCATCCATGGGATTTTCTAGGCAAGAGAACTGGAGTGGGGTGCCATTGCCTTCTCTGCAGTGATGCCTTAAGTTAGTGCTAAATATCCATGTTTTCCTCTACAGTCAACACCCCCTTGCAGATAGGTCTGACCACATGACTAATTTCAATCAATGACTTGTGAGCAGAACTGATATCGGTCCATTTAGGTCAAGGCTATTAAGAGCGTATGTATCTTCTCGATCTCTTTCTTCTCCTGTGCGCACATTGGATGCTTTGTGTTTCAGATAGCATAGCTAACAGGATGGAGGAAGGCCACTGACCCAACTTTGCACAAGCGATAAATAATCCTAACCAGATAGTACAGGAAGATCATATTTATCCTATCTGGATAATACAGAACAAAACAAAACAAAAAGACCTTTGAAAATGATAGTTGCTACTATTGGTGAGTTATAATTATAAAAATAGGTAATGCTTTCACTGATATTTTAGTTCTTATGGGTTAATCCTCAACTTAGATCCTTGTATTCCTAGTTTATTAATGAGTGAGTTAATATGTTTAGTTAGGTTCCACTCTGGTCATGGAGCAAGGCTGTCCTTTCAAGCCTCACCTCTGCACATGGTGTCCAAGGCCTGTACCATCTATTCAGGGAGCTTACAAATAGCTTGGGCAATAGATCCTAGAGTGTTCTTCCTGGAAAATATCAGTGCTAAGTCCTGCCTGGCCCTCAGGTTGACAGATTCTTCTTCTGGATGTTTAATTGCCTCTCCTCTTCCCTCTCATGCCTATTTTTCATCTTCAGGCAAATAGAGTCCTTAGAGGTACGAATGAATGCATGCCAACACTTCTGTCTTGCATTTAGATCAGGGGTTTCTTTATACCTTGACGTGCCTAGGTGAGGGCAGAGAAAAGCAAAAATGGCTCTTAGCTAAGAGAGGGAGAAAGAGAGTGAAGAAATGCACTAACACACATAGATTGTGAATTTGAATTATGTTCTTTCTTGTCTTTGACATGATTATTAATAATAAATAGATGAAACATGGGCTGCTGCAAGGTGATGTCATATCAAGAAGGGAATTAACAGAAATTTATTACATGGCTTGCAAGTGTCCTGAACCACTGAAACACTTCTTAGCTACTTCTATCAGAAGTAAACCATAAGCTATGTTTGGACGCACATAGGTGCCAAAAGAAATGAAGAAGCAGAGCCGCCAACAGTCTCTAGAACAGATTTCTAAAGCTACCTGTACTTTATCACTGTCTCTTAATCTCATTTGTAGTAGGCATCTCTGACATGATCCCAGTGATCTTCGCTTCTTAGGTCTCATGCCCTTGTGTAATCCCCTCTTCTTGAGTATGACTTAGTTCTAGTGACTTCCTTCTATTCGATAGACTGTGGCAAAAATGGCAGTATGTCACTTTCACTATAGGATTACAAAAGATTGTGATGGTCATCTTGTTAACACACTCTTCCCGGGCCCTCTCATTTGCCCACTCTGGTGAAGTCAGGTGCTACTAAGAGAGGCCCCAATATGGCGCTGGAGACTCAGATATGGGGAAGATTAATTCTCTTCTTTTGAGAAATTCAAAGTCTACAGAAACAACATAGCATGTGTTTTAATAGAGGTGTATACCTGTGACAACACAGGTAAGAATCCATTAATTGAAATAATATTATCAGTAACTATCAATGCAAGTTTTCTGAAAATGATATAATGCAAAGCAGACTGTCTGAATAGCCTAGAGATGGAGTGTCAGGAAATTGCAGATATACTGAGGCTTGATAATGTTTCAGTTCAGGTCTGAAGAAGTGACCAGCTTGATGGGTCACTTTGGGGGATGCAAATAACTCAAAAGATGACACAGAACACAGAAGAAGCAAGGAAGGGCTCTGAGTAGGATCTAGATAGAAACCCTTATCTAGATCCTAGATGATTTGGAACTCAACAACATGAAGAAATTCATGCATGTTATTTTCTGTTACCATGTATTTTACAGCTAAATTCCCTTCAAACCACATTTATAAAACTCTGTGACCTCCTTTTAAAAACTTTTTGCTAAAGCAAAACAAACAGAAAAATATGCAAATCATAATTGTATATAGCTTGATGAATGTTCACAAACTTGAACACACCCATGTGACCAGCACCTGGATAAAAATAGAACTCTACTAGGTCTCCAGAAACTGTCTTCAAGCTCCCTTCAAGTTCTTTATACATTTTCAAAAAAATTTTATTTTGGATTAATTTTTTGAAATCATGGACATTCTGATGTGATGTACTAGAAAGGCATGGTGTTACTTCTGCAATATTCTTGCCCCCAAATATACGGCCTCAATTTAATCATCAAAACATAGAACCAACTGAAACTGAGAGACTTTGTGCAAAACAGCTGGCCAGTTTTCTTAAAAAGTGTCAAGGTTATGAAAGACAAAGCCTGAAGAATTGTTACAGATTGGAGGAGTCTAAGAAACATGATGATTTAATGCAGTACGGGATCCTAAACCAGAGAAAAAGAACAGGAGTGGAAAAACTGGTGACATTCAGGTAAGGTCCGTATAGTAGGTAATGTTCATGCACATTTCCCTTTTATAAGATTAAAGACTAACAGTTATTAAAAACAACTTTATTTACTTATTTTTGGCCTTCACTGTTCTCCCTTTTCTCTAGTTGCAGTGAGTGGGGGACTGCTTTCTAGTTGCCGTGTATGGGCTTCGCGTAGCGGTGGCTTTTGTTGTTGCAGAGCTGGGCTCTAGAGCACTGGCTCAATAGTTGTGGCACACAGGCTTAGATGCCCTGTGGCACGTGGGATCTTCCCAGACCAGGAATTGAACCTATGTCTCCTGAATTGGCTGACAGATTCTTTACCACTGAGCCACCAGGAAAGCCCAGAAATGACAGTTAATATGTGTCTACTACTTCCTTGGTGCCCAGTCACATTTCCATCTTATAAATGAGGAAACAGCACAGACAGATTCAGCCGTGTGCAGCCAGTCACACAGCTGGTGGACTGCAAAGTAGGGATCAAGCGCGGGCTGTCTGTTTCCCCAAATCCATGTTGAGCCTCCCTGCCTTCTGTCTCTTTACCACAGTTCTCAGAGGGATCGGCCAGAGCATACTTCCAGGCCCTGAACCCAGAATCTGGCTGACTTACCCAGGGAGCATTCCCTTGTCTTCATGGTGGGTCCAGAGCCCAGGCCTGCCTTCCTAGCTGGGATGCCCCTCACTGAGGCATTTCTTCTGGGTTTCTAAAATAGAAGCTCTGGGCTCTGTCTTCCCACAGAAAATATCGACATCTATATTTATCCCTTTTCCAGAAGCTGAGGAGACCCAGTTCATGCTAATTGCAGTTTACCAAACAAGCTGATTCTTAACCCCATGAATATTTTTGCCACTGAAAGCGCCTACAACTTGTGAAAATGAACACATGGCAAACTGCTCTGCTCTTTTTGCTTCCCACACATGATGATATTTTGTTGCCTCTTAACTCTGCAGTTGCATCCTGGGCACCGCGGAGACCTGACCAAGGATCCCAGTGACCCCTAGTCTGAGCACAATGTGGTCTTGGGGGTGGTTTATACACAGAAGTTCAGGTGTAGGGGAATCCTGCCAGCCTCTGCTGGAAATGAGACCCTCCACTGATTCTCAGGTCAGTAGCCCAGGAGTTCATTTATTTTGTTGTTGTTGTTGTTGTTCAGTTGCTAAGTCATGTCTGACTCTTAGTGACCCCATGGACTGCAGCCTGCCAGGCTTCCCTGTCCTTCACAGTTCGCTCAGACTCAAGTCCACTGAGTCGATGATGCCATCCAACCATCTCATCCTCTGTCACCCTCTCTTTCCTTCTGCCCTCAATCTTTCCCAGCATCAGGGTCTTTTCCAATGAGTCGAGTGGCCTAAGTATTGGAACTTCAGCTTTAGCATCAATCCTATATATTCTGTTAACCTTTTGAAAACTGTTTTTAAGCCTTTTCATAATTGCAAAGAGCAAAAAGAAGAGAATAATGAATGCACAGATGTCCATCTCTTAGGTTCAACAATTATCAACATTTTGCTGAATATGCTTTACACATACATAAGCTTGTCACAGACACATGTACATATTTATTTGCTGGACGATTTTAAAGGAGATTACAGATTCCGTGTATCAAGGTTTAAAGGAGCCAGCATGTTACAGGATCTACTGTCCAGAACCGACCTTGGGTTCACCCCTGCTTTTTGTTTTTTTTGGCAAGGTTGGGAAGATACTCGGGAATGAGTGGCATCGACTAGCCAACAGGGTGGAGTAAAGATTATGGGTTTGGGACTTCGCTGGTGGTCCAGTGACTGGCTAAGACTTGACGCTCCCAATGCAGGGGACCAGGGTTCAATCCCTGGTCAGGGAACTGAATCCTACACTCTGCAACTATGACCTGGCACAGCCAAATAAGTAAATAAATATATTTTGTAAAAGACTATGGATTTAATATTCCATCATGGCATCATAAAAAGTAAAACCTGGAATTCTGTTCTGTTCCCTGACTCCAGCCTCCCTCTGCTCTTTTTTTTTCCCTCTCCTCCAGGCTTTAGTTGAATTAGTGACTTGACCATCAGAATGTGCCCTGTGCTTCCCTACCCTTATATTTGTTCAGGATGTCTCCTTCATTTGATCTTTGCTTTTCCTCTTCCACTCTCCACCACCATCTTCCTCCTACCTCTGCTTGTCCAAAGCTTACTCATTTCCCAAGAGTTGGCCCAATGCCACCTCATTCCACAATGCATCTCCCCATTTTTAAGTGTATTCTCTCCCCCCAATATAATAGTATTATTTTCCCTGCTCTGAACCTCTGTTCATTTAATCAGTGGTGCTTCTTTGTCGCCTACCTCTTTTCATTTTGCCTTTTTAAAATTAGTTGTTAGTATAACCTGTCTTTTCCTCTAGATTATAAGCTTCTAAAGAGTAGCTGCCATACCTTATTGATTGTATTTCTCAGCATGCCTTGTACCTAGGGGTGCTTAATCACTGCATGTATGTGTGTGATCAAAGGCTCCATGCGAGAATTGGACCATAAAGAAGACTGAGTGCCAAAGAATTGATGCTTTCGAACTGTGATGCTGGAGAAGACTCTTGAGAGTCCCTTGGACTGCAAGGAGACCAAACCAGTCAATCCTGAAGGAAATCAACCCTGAATGTTCATTGGAAGGACTGATGCTGAAGCTCCAATACTTGGCCCCCTGATGCAACCAGTCAACTTACTGGAAAAGACCCTGATACTGGGAAAGACTGAGGGCAGGAGGAGAAGGGAGCAATAGAGGATGAGGTAGTTGGAAGGCATCACCAGCTCAATGGACAGGAGTTTGAATAAACGCTGGGAGATGGTGAAGGACAGGGAAGCCTGGTGTGCTGCAGTCCATGGGGTTGCAAAGAGTCTGACACGACTGAGCAATTGAACAACAGAGGCTGCACACTGATGGCCTAGTTTATTAATGTTCAGAAACTGGTGTAGCCACTTGAGGTCAGCCTTTCTAATATATCAGTCAATCTCTGGCTTGAATAGCTAGAGAGAGCCAGAGGGTATCAAGACTCATTTAAGGACTGTGGTCTTTTGGGACAGCCTCAGTAGGTACCACTATCCCTCAGTGCAGTGGATGTCCTTGGGATGTGGCTGTCTGGCACATTGGAGCAAGGGTGAGCATACCAGGGTGCTTTAAGTGCCTGGAAGATGACAGGGATCTTTGGTCTTCATTGACAGGCTAGGTTCTCAATGCAATTAGAAATTTAAAAAAGAGCAAAGAGCCCAATTGATGAAATACATCCTTCTTTATTCAGATAAGATACAGTTTATATGCTTTACGAGGTTAATGTCCCTTGCTCCTGATTACAAAACTCTGATTGGCATATTAATCAGGTTATAAAAGTGAGAGAAGGAAGAACCGCAAAAGAGGCAGCAGCTGCTCGTTTGCTGCCGGATCCATTCAGGATATAAAGTTTCTGCTGAGATATTTATTGTAAAAGAGGGTTTTTTCCCCCTCCTCTTGCTTTTATTTTTAGCCGGCGTTACCCCAGCGTCTGTTCTACCTCGTGTGAGAAATGTGTTGGAATAGGGGGTGAGAGGAATGTACTTACACGAATTGGAAAGGCTTAGGCAGAGTGTGAGAAGACAAGGAAGATGTCTTGTTCTCATCAAAGACAGAATCCGGGAGGAGGTTGCTTCCCTGTACTTTACACACGTACTTTCAGATCCCAGAGCTCTGAGTGATAGCTGGGAAAGACATATTTTGTCAGCAACAGTGCCACCTAGTAAATGTCTAATTTTTTTTTGCTTGATTACTCTCAGTGATGAGGAACTCATTATCTTTTAGAGCTGCTGTATTACTTTTAGTTTTTTAAATTTAATTTTTATTGGAGTAGAGTTGATGTTGTGTTAGTTTCAGGTATACAGCAAAGTGATTCAGTTGTATACATATGTATATACATTCTTTTTCAGATTCTTTCCCATATAGGTTTTTACAGAATGTTGAATTCCCTATGCTATACAATAGGTCCTTGTTAGTTATCCATTTTATATATAGCAGTGTTTATATGTTAATCCTTGCCTCCTAATTGATCATTTCCCCCCATGTTTTCCCTTTGGTAGCCCTGAGTTTGGTTTCAAGGTCTGTGAGTCTTGTTTTTGTTTTGTAAATAAGTTCATTTGTATCATTTTTTGGAGAAGGCAATGGCACCCCACTCCAGTACTCTTGCCTGGAAAATCCCACGGATGGAGGAGCCTGGTAGGCTGCAGTCCATGGGGTTGCTAGGAGTCGGACACGACTGAACGACTTCCCTTTCACTTTTCACTTTCATGCATTGGAGAAGGAAATGGCAACCCACTCAAGTGTTCTTGCCGGGAGAATCCCAGGGATGGGGGATCCTGCTGGGCTGCCGTCTCTGGGGTCACACAGAGTTGGACACGACTGAAGTGACTTAGCAGCGGTAGCGGCAGTATCATTTTTATTTATTCACTTATTTAAGTGATCCCATATGATATTGGTCTTTCTCTGTCTGACTTCACTTAGCATGATAATCTCCAGATTCATTCACGTTGCTGCAAATGGCATTATTTCAAAGAGGAAAATAGAGTGGTTTTCTGGATCTTGTTGCAGGGAACAAAACAGCCAGTAGAGAAGCCCATCTGTATCACAGGGAGCATGACCACATCTCTTAGAAAGTTCTTCCATGTTCAGAGTTGAAGCTTCCACCCACGATTCTACCTTTGGTCCAATGAAGCCATGTATTACAGATCTGTTGCCTCTTCAGATATTTAAAGACTTGATCTCCTTGTTAAGAGTTCCCTTCTCCAAGTTAAATTTCCCCGATTGTTCCATCAGTTCATTCCAAGGCGTTGTTTTGAGGGTCTCCCCAACTCCAGTTGCTCTTTCTTTGGTCATCTGAGTCAACTCAAGATATGGGTTCCAGACTCAAATTCATTGCTCTCCCTGAAGACCTAGTTATTTTAAAGGTGTGGGAATGGAAAGAGATGCTGCCATCTCATTTTGCCTGGCATGACTTCTCACCTCAGATCAGCATTAGTGCACTGAGAACCTTGGGTTTGCAGGTTTTCCAAACTTGTTAAAATTGAATTTAGAGGTTTTATAAGGAAAACAGCATACAACAGAGGGGCTGAAATTTTAGGACTTCAGGTAAAGCAGTTATTTATTAAGGTAGGTATACTGACTCTTGCAGGAAAAAAAAAAGTATGATGGAGATAGTCCATAAAATATCCAAAACAACTTGGGAAAAATGAAGGAATTGCATGAGGAGTCAGAGATGAATTATTGGACTTTAATGTTAAACATTGTCCAAGTGTCCCAGTAAGAAAGACAAAATGAAAATGGGTTAAGTCTTTTTTTTTTTTCCTGATAGAAAAAAGTATGTCCATTTGGTGGGCCAATATTCTTCTATAAAATATTTATGACATAATAAAATCTATTTTCCACCTATTCCCCCCTGAAAGCAAGCTCTGTGGTGCTCGGGACCAGGCCTGTCTTATCTGCTGTTGTATTCCTTTTTCTGAATATAATGTTGGCATGTATAGACACTCAAAACATTTTTTGACTGAATTCCACAAAAGACTTGAGCTAGTTGATTATAAGGTCATTTGCAATAAAACATTATCAAATAGAAGTGAAGAATCAGAATGAGGAAAACAGGAAAATATCAAAAAAAGAAGTAAAACATGAAGTCTGGTGACAGAAAGAACACTAGCTGGGTTTCTCTGAGAGCCAAAGGATATTATTGACTATAGGTGAACTTCATTTTTGATACTGAGTTCATGGTGACAGGAGTGAAAAAGAAGACATAGTCCGTGTCCTGGATCTTATGACTGGAATAGAAAAGTATTTCACTCACTCACAAGAAGCAAAGCTTTTCCTGACACTGTTTGGGAGCAGCAGTTCACCAGTGTGGAACCTTATATGAAGGGCCTTACATGGAGGGTGTGCTGAACAGTGCTGTTAGCAACACACTCATCGAAAATTTCTAATGGCTCTCCGTCTAGCATTCTGGAAGGACAACAGAGGGACCACAGCGACCTCTAACTCAGTCTGTGAGGGTGAAGGCATTTATCTTGTGACTCCCATCAGAGGGACACTTGGGAATGTAGGAGACGTGCTCTTGAGCTTTGCTTTTGTACCTACTTCTACGTGGTAACTTAAGAATTCAAAACAAAGTCAAGTTTAACCCCTAAAGGAAGGCAAGTGATCAGGGACAAGAATTGGACCACTGTCTATGCTGGAGGTGGTCACCCTGAGTCTTGTAATACAGGTGAACTTGGTTTAATGGATGCTGAAGGGCCAGCCTCTTAATATGAACTTGAGTTAACTATAAATTATGTCCCCAAGGAACAGAATGAATCAACCCAATTGATGTCATCTTAGTTTGGATTCTCCTGAAAGCAGACTCCCAAAGCAAGCTCTTGAGTGAGGGTAGTTTATTTGGGAGGTTATCCTAGGAAACTCAAATGAGGGGATGGGAAAGGTAAGATAGGCAAAGAGGAAAAACGATAAGCTGTGTGGTAATGATTGGTTTGCCCTCCATCTGGAGAACAGCTCTTTAATTTTTACCTTTTGGGAAGTTTTCTTTGATTCTCCAGCCAATTATGATTTTTACCTTTGTTTGTTCCCATTACATTTTGTGTTTGGCTCTTGCATATCACTAAATCAGGTCACGTGCTATTGTGACAACTGTAATACACATTTTTTCTTTCTACTGGACTGTAGAAAAGAAACAACAATATTTTAATGTCTTTGGTCTAGCACATAATAAATGTTCAAAAATATTTGTCGATTGTATTAGTCAAGTGGAGCAATCACATCTTTGAGAATCCATTGCACAATTCTCTTCCATGTGGCTAGACCTGTCCCGAAGAAACAAATTCTTTGATAAAGGGTCAGCAGGAATGGCTCTCTTCTTTTGTAAGTAATACCACCAGAGGTGATTTTAGATTTTTGTTGCTATAGAAACCTCAGAAAGTACATTAACTTCAATGCAAAGGCATTTTATTCCTTCAGAATTTCATGTATGACTGATTTAAATGCAGGTCCCAGCTGGGTGATTAAATACACTTCCTGTGGGGAAAGGAGTAGAACGTAATGGTTACATATGTAGACTTTAGATCCAGGCTGCCTGGGTTCAGTGGGTGGTTCCATCCCCTAATACCCTTGTGACCTTGAACAAGTCAGCTGAAAAAAATTGAGGCTTTGAGATTTTATGAATCTTTCCCAAGTATTCCCAGCTCCACCACTTACAGCTTTACATGGAAGTTAATATTAGCTTCTGAAAGCTGTCCAAGGGTACACTCTTTACAGGTGATGGAATTGGTATTTGAACAAGAAAAAAGAAAATAATTTATATTTCCCCTCCTTTTTCGCCTGTCCCTTCTTTTATGCTTTCTTTCCTTCCTTTTCCTAAATAAAATCTGGAATGAAAATTCACTTTGACTCCATCAGAAAGGGATTTCATTCCTGTATGAAAATAGGAAGAGTGTATTTCTAGAAGCAGGCAAAGCTTTTCATGTCGCTGTTCCTCACAACTATTATCATCGCTCTTGAATGGAAACATACTTATTTCAATAGCTGCTATTTACTGGTTACCTACTACATACCAAGTTCTTTACCTGCATGGTTTCTTACACTGAAAATAATTCTGCAGTGCAAATTCCACTGTCATACTTTGGTTTTCTTAGAAGCAGGCCCTAAGACAAGGTTCCAATGCAAGTTGTTAATTTGGGAAGTGATGCAGAAGACATTGGTGAAGGACTGGGGAGGTGAGTGGGGAAGGGAAGCATCGATGAAGGGAGTGTTATCAAGCAAGTTAAACACTGTGGACAACTGGGCTTCTCTCTGGGGAAATATGGAAAACAGAGTGGACAAATGCCTTGGACTTGTCCCAACTAAGATGGGATAGAGATGGGATGTTTTATGCACTGTTTTGATCACTCAGTGGTTGAGAACTGCACTCTGGAGCATGTTAATTCTTCACTGCTGCTGGCCTACCATGGATGAGCTGCATGGGCACCTGAAGACAGAGAAATCCTTAGGCAAAAAAGTGCAGTTCCTGGAAGGTGGAAGATTTGAGGGAGTATGGTCGGGATGCCTACAACATTTGCTTCAATTAGTTGTTGTTATTCAGTTACTAAGTTGTGTTAGACTCTTTGAGACCCCATGGAACTGCAGCTTTCCAGGCTTCCCTGTCCTTTGCTATCTCCCAGAGTTTGCTCAGACTTATGTCCACTGAGCCACCGATGCTATTTAATCATCTCATCCTCTGTTGCCCCTCCTCCTCCTGTCCTCAATCTTTTCCAGCATCATTTTCCAACGAGTTGGCTTCTTGCAGCAGGTGACCAATGTTTTGGAGCTTTGGCCGCAGCACCAGTCCTTCTAATGAATATTCAAGGTTGATTTCCTTTAGATTTGACTAGTTTGATCTCCTTGCTGTCCAAGGGACTCTCAAGAGTCTTCTCCAGCCTTCCTTATGGTCCAACTCTCACATCCATACAAGGCTACTGGAAAAACCATAGCTTTGACTATACAGACCTTTGTCAACAAAGTGATGTCTCTCCCTTTTAATACACTGTCTAGATTTGTCATAGCTTTTCATCCAAGGAGCAAGTGTCTTTCAATTTTGTGGCTGCAGTCGCTGTCTGCACTGATTTTGGAGCCCAGGAAAACAAAGTCTGCCACTGTTTTCCACGTGTTCCCCATCTATTTGTCATGAAGTAATGGGACCGGATGCTATGATCTTAGAGTTGCTAATCCACATTTTTAAGAACCTGAGGCTAAGAGAAGTGAATTGACCTTCCCAAAATCCCTGGTATGTAAAATGTTGAATCTGCTATCAGAATGCAGGTTGTTCTGATTTGTATATCTGTGACTATAACGCGGGCATAAAAATACCCATGTTGCAGTGTTGAAGGAGTAAATGAGGGTAAAAGAGAATCTGTGTCACAGAGCTCTTAAGAGGGTCAGATGTGTAAACCATGTGAACTGTGCCTGTGAGCACTCAATGCCTTTATTATTGAGTTAGCCTTTATTATTGTTGTTATAGTTATCACTATTACAAGAGATAATATACACGGTATATCTAAAACTACTTATTTTTCCCTAGGCTGCTGATTTGACTACTGCAAATGTCCATAGAGCCCAACAGAAGGGAAAATAACCCTGCCTGTTGTCTGTCTACCTAGCTATCTATCATCCTTCTATCTAACTGTGTTCTTTCTTTGGGCATTGATGAAGCAAAAGGAGAGCTGCGGTGGCAGAGCTCACTCATTAGAATGACAGGTAAATAATGTATAGGCATCACCACAGGGTGATCTGCAGATAACCACCAATTCCACCTCTCTGTAATGGTCATAACTCTTGGTTGGGTGTGCCTTTAGTATTGCCTCAGTTATGGTCTAGATCAGTGTTTCTCCTACTTTAACAGGTTTACCGATCTCTTGGAAACCTCGTTAACACGTAAACTCAGATGCGAGGACCTGCAGTAAAGCTCCCAGCTGATGCCAGTGCTATTCAGCCACTACACTTTGAGTAGCGAGGCAATGGATGTCTTTTTTTTTTTTTTTTTTTAATTGTCCTTCTCTTGTTCTGTTGCATCTGCAGATCTAATTCTATGTGGATCCCCTTGCCCTTTGTCAGTTCATATAAGACTGATTACTTTCTTTGCTCATTCGTTCCTTCAACATCCGTTGAGTCATTACTGTGTGTCAGGAACTGTGTTAAGCTGTATATATCACAGGTGACATTCTGGGTTAGGTCATGGATTTCAGTGTCACTGATAGGCGTTCCAGTGTTGTCCATAGAGACAGAGCCCTCTGGGCGTAAGGTCTGTGTTGTTTGATATTTCCCTGCCTCTTTCTACCTCTCAGAGCAGTGGACTGGCTGAGGAACAGGTGGTAGGGAGATAAATCATTCTTTCCAAATACAAGCCAGATGGTCCCAGTCCCTAACACATGCATGGCTTGACTCTTTTTGATTCCTGACCCATTTTGACATAACATTCTACTTGTTTGTCAGGTTCTGCTTGAAATAGAATCATCATGGGGCCATACTGAATTGTGCATAGCAGATCACGCAGGTAAAGTCTCAAACATTCATCTGTTCTTTCAAATCTTTCCACATGTATTATCAGAGGGGTTTCTTCCAGCTCACCTTTCCCCCCATCCAACTGGCTCCTTTCTTCACTTTCTCATAAATTCTCTCACTTTAATATTCTCACTTCTTAGGCTAACCAGTTTGATTCTGTCCCAGCGCTGCAATATTTGGATACCTGGTTTGACCACTGGTGGGTCCTCCATTTGTCAGAGCGCGCCCTCCATAGATGGTAAAAGGATGTTAAAAATAATAAACATTTCTTTCTAATGAAACATAAAATCTCAGAAATGACCAATGAAAGAGTTTATTAGATCCAATGTCCCACAGAGAGAATTATTCTAAAGGAAATGACATCAATTATAGTGAAAAATAATACATCACCAACGCCTCTTGCCACACTCATGCTGTAGATGACTGAGTCAGTCTTACAGTTGCATCAATTTCTGTTTTCAGTTTCAGTGGAGAAACAGAAGCTGCTTGGCAGATTCTCAATACTGATTTCACAGTTTTTAATCCTTATGAATGAAATTGCTTAAGTTCAATCTATATAGTAAAGGTTTCTTCTTGTATTTCTATTTCTCCCATGATTTCTGTTTTTATTTGCTATTGCACAAGTCTGTGAAAACGCTGGAGGCAGAATATTCTTTCAGGAAAACGTGTTTTGTAAAATTCCTATTACAAAATGCCTCCTTTTCTGCACTCTTGTGATGGGAGAGTTTTTATAGCTCTCTCTGGCTTTTGGTGGATGAAACAATTTCTGGGCCGAGAGTTGGCTAAAATAATTTCTTCCCCTCAGATTAAAAAAGTCATTTATTCTATGATTGCTTCATAGGCCAAACTATCAATTGTGTTTTCTCTGGCCACTCTCCCTGCCCCCTGTCTCTGTCTATAGCAGCTGGTCTTCAACATGATGTACTTGCTTGTAGTCTGGTTTTATACTTGGCTGATTCATGTCCCCTTACATGTGGACCACAGAAGTCAAGGAAGGAAACCATTTTTACATTTTACAGGTTTACTAAGGGTTGTATCTTTCCTTCTTTGATCCAAACTCTTGCTTGCTTGTGTGTGAGCTTGTTTACTCTGGGTAAAACAAAACTTCCATTTTGGCAGTGATTCTGCATAACAAGTTTCATAAAAAGAATTGGAAAGATCTCTGAACATTAAAGAACTCTTTCGTTCTTTTTTGTAGACTGTAAAAGAATTTGTAGTTAAAGAATTTGGAACATATGGATTAAATTCCTTTTAAAATATACACATTCCTCTTTAAAAATGGTTTGAGACAGGTTACATATAGGATTCCCTCAGCTTCTCTATTTTCTCCCCTCTGGCTAGGGTCCTGTCCCACTTTGGGGACTTTATTTGAATGGCCAAAAGTAACACATTGATGGTCCTACAATTATCCATCCAAAAGAGGTTTCAGAGACCTGTTTTTTAATTTTCAATCGCTTTAGCTTTTCTGACAGATGTTTCTAATAGTCCAAGAGTGGGCTCTGGAAGAAGATCATTTGGGCAGTGTCACACCTTGAAGATGCATAGTTTTATCTTTTGAGTTTCTGGTGAAAAGGGTGGACTGTAAATTGATGTGGTTCCTTTCAAAACTTCTTACTAACTCTTGATGATTGCAGCATCCTGATTTTTTCTGTGCCTCTCTGTCTGTTCTTTCTCAGACTCTGCTGTGCACTGCAGGGGAACTGGGACTCGGCTCACTGCTGTATCTCCGGGACCTTGAGCAGTGCCTGAAGTACAGCTGGTGTTCCACAAACACTGATTGACTGCATGACTGAGTCTTGTGAATGGAGTTCTGCTTCACTGCTTTATCCTTCAGCTTAATCCTGAAATTCTCTCTCTTCCCTGACTTCCCTAGAAATCTGAGCCACTCTTACTCTCTCAGCTGCTACCCACTGACCCATCTGTCTTCCTGCTTCCTCTGTCACAACTCTGATTATTTGCAGACATAGCAATTAGCTGTCTTCTCATCACCTTAGCAAGTATAGTTTAAACACAGCTCACAATCATTACCCCAGCTTCACAGTTAATCTGTCTCCACTTTTGCTTCCTTCCCTATTACTTAGACACTTACAGCATCTTTTATACTCCTCCATTCTTTCCCATTGTGCTATTGATTCTCTAGTTTTCCGTCACAACAAAGTATTTTCTCTGAGCTGGTCTCCTTGCCTTTCTTGTCTGTCTTTATATTACTGGTAGATATTTTACATTCTGTCTTACATTTTAATATTTTATATTCTACAACCTTGCTGTGCGTTTAACATTTTTGTACTCAGAAACGTTCAATGTAATAGGACCCTCCCAAATAGGAAGATAATTTTTCACTAAATTCTAAAAGGCCTCCACTACTTTGCTCCAGTCTATCTTCTTAACCTTATCAAAATTTAAGTGATATGTGAGGGTGATTTATTTGGAAATATTGGGTTGGCCAAAAAATTTGTTTGGTTTTTTCCATATGCTGCAACAAAAACCGAAATGAACTTTTGGCCAACCCCATAATATATAGGGTTATATATAATATGTAATACATGGAATGATTTGGTGAAGAGAGGCATGTGCCACTTGGAGCTGGAGAAACTATCATTGAAGCTAGCCTTAGAAATAAAGTCCATGATACACAAAACAAAAGAGATTGGAGGCTTGCTCTTGTTTTGGTGCTTATTTATATGTCCAGACTAAGAGTTCTTTGAGACTTGAAACTATCTCATCAAGATAGAGGTTATTCTTGAAATTGATAGTATAACAACAGGTTCTGAAGACTCAGAAGAGGGTTCAAATTCTGATTTCCATTTCCAAGTTATAACTCTGGGAAAGTAATTTAACTTTTCCAAACTCAGTTTCTTTATCTAGAAAAAGGAGATAAAAATATCTAACATTCAGAATTTTTGCAGGATTAAGTGAGAGACTGCCTGTACTATTCAGACATAGTCTTGAGACATCATAGTACTCAGTAAGTGGTAGTTGTTTTTTTTTTTTTAATTTGACTGTGTCGGGTCTTAGTTGCATCACTCAGGATCTGCATTGCATCGTGTGGGATCTTTTGTTGTGGTGCACAAGTTGCGATGCGAAGACTTGGTCGTTTCAGCATGCAGTTCCTCTAGTTGTGGCACATGGGCTTAGCTGCTGCTTGGCATGTGGGATCTTAGGTCCCTGATCAGGGAAACCTTCATTCCCTGGCACTGCAAGGCAGATTCTTAACCACTGCACCACCAAGGAAGTCCTGGTGGCAGATTTTTATCATCATTGTGCTTCTTTATCGTCTTAGAGCCTTAAGATTTGTTTTTGTTTGATTCAGAATATATGGCTACTTTAACATCTCTGTGTGTATCTATGAACTTCCCTGGTGGCTCAGTGGTAAAGAATCCACCTGCCAATACAGGAGACATGGGTTCAATCCCTGGGTTGGAAAGATCCTCTGGAGAAGGAAATGGCCACCCACTCCGTGTGTATCTAGGGCCCATTATAGAGATGAGTATTTTACAACCCTCAGTGTCTTTTTGAATGGTGATAAAAATGTTTATTGATATTTATTAAAATGGCTATCTTGATTTTTGGAGAGTTTCATTATTATTATGAAGATGCTAAACCAAAAAATCTGGCATTGGCCTGCAGTCTACAGTTGCTGACATCCTTGGTGCTTTTTGACTTTTATGCTTCTGTTATCCAAAGCATTCTCTGTGTATAATATGATCCTCCAAATATTAACTGAGATTAAGCTTCGTTGAATATTTACTAAGTGCTTGTTCATACTAGGTGCCAAAAGTACTGAGCCAAATCCTGCTTTGAGGACCACTTACTATAGGGATCTTCCACCAAGTATAGAAGTTGCCTGAGAATGGCTGAATCTGCCTGGAGAGTACTATGAGACTTCTTAGAGGGGGGTGATGATTGAGTTGAGTTTAGAAGTGATAAACTGGCATTGTTGTTGATGGCAGAGGTGGAATCCAGGGAAAGGAAATTGCTTGGCTAAATGATGGGGAGGTCTGAAAGGAGATGGGTTGATCTGAATGGGCAGGCAGTTAAACATGACTTCAGAATTTCTACATGGGATAGGTTTGGGGGAAGTAAACTGGTTGGGAGAAAGAACTAGAAAAGCATTGAAGCTGAATTCTCACTGCCTTTTAACACAAAAATGACAATTTATCCATTGCCCATGTTAAAAAAATGAGGCTGTGTGGTTTTTGGGTGTTATTGGGGAGGATGGATTAATCTCTCCCAAGTCATCTCCATGGCTCTGCAATGAGGTCATTCAGGAGAATCAGCTGAGATGAGTTGCCGAAGAGCAGCCACAGAGGAAGGTAAAGCCAGGTGATGGAGACCATAAAGCATCTTAAGGATCCATTGCAGGTTTCAGCTTGATCAGCTTGATGCCTTAGAAAGTTGACTGGTTAGAGTGTGGAGGGAACATTGAGAGAGGCCAAGAATGGAAGCAGAGAGGTGAGTTAGGAACAGTGGAATGGATTCAAAGAATGAATAACTGAGTACATGTTTGACTACAAAAGTGTTTTTGTCTTGATTCACATGAAAAGCGATCTCTGAGGTCATTACAGCAAGAGAATAAATAATACCTAACTTTTATTGAACTTATTTCCATGTGACAGGAACTGTTTGGGCTCTTTTCAGGGATTACTTTTCTTAATCTTTTCGACAATGCTGTATTTAAAGATCTACTGTTTTCCTCATTTTATAGATAAGAAAATGAAGGCACAGACAGATTAGGTAACTTGGCTAAGATCACAGTTCTAAAGAATTGGAATTAAGCTTAGAGTCTAGGTTATCTGATTCCAGAGCCAGTGTTCCTAATCACTGTTATACTGTTTATTTACAACAGTAGGGACTTCCCTGGCAGTCCATTGGTTAAGACTGTGCTTCCACATGCAGGGAGCATGGGTTTGATCCCTGGTCAGGGAACTAAGATCCTGCATGCTGTGCAGTGTGGCCAAAAAAGAAAAAATTAAATTAAAAATCAACAGTAAGATTTTTATACAAATTATTACTAAATAATTTAGAAGGTGAGTGATATGCTATATCTATTACAGTGTATTGCACATAACATTGCTTAACTCATAATTGCTACATTAATAAATAAACTTTAATAATAATTGCTTTCATTAATTGAACATTTATGTGCTAGGCACAGGGCTAGGTGTTTACATAAATTAGTCATCAAAATAATCCTCCATGATAAACACAATAGTTAACTAATACTTAATGTTTATGTACCTATTAGTATTACAAAACAAATTTTCATATAATGTCCCTTCTGATCTACATAAAAGTCATATAAGGTAGGTAATAATTTACTCTAGTTTTGAGGTTAAAAGATGTGCCCAAGTCATACAGGTAATAAATGGCTCAAATGGTAAAGAATCCAGCTGTAATGCAGGAGACCCAGGCTCTATCCCTGGGTTGGGAAGATCCCCTGGAGGAGGAAATGGCAACCCACTCCAATATTCTTGCCTCGGAAATCCCATGGACAGAGGAGCCTTGTGGCCTATAGTCCATAGGGTCACAAAGAATTCGACATGACTGAGCACACATGCATAGTCCTTAAAATCAGGTCTTCTGATTCTGTTAACTTTGTATCACACTCCACTATCTTTCAGAGATATTTATACATGGTACAATATTATTCACTTGGAAGATTTAAAATAACCAGAGCCTGAGCCACAGGCAGGGAGATTTTAAGCTTGCCCTTGAAATATGGGAGCACAGATGTTGTCATAGAACATTGCAGGCAGTAGGAATGGCTGTCAGAGAAGAAAAAAAGGTTGCAAAGTGTGAGGTGTTTTTGATGATTAGCTGCTCAGGTGTGTGACAGGTACTTTACCAAACTGTAAAGGCAGTGTGTAAACATTAGTGGTTATTATTATGGGGTTCATGATTATTTTCTATTGGAGTGTGCCAATTTGGATTCCTGACACATGTTGTGTTTTGTTTGGATGAAAGGAGAAATCTTGAAACTGTTCAAGCAACTGGAACACACATCATACACACAGATATTTGGGAAGACTGGACCCCTGCCATTCCTATTTTTATATGTTGAAATCTCTAACTGTCTAATCGTGGTGGTACAGAGTTCACTCCCTTAGCAGCCAAGATTGATTTTTCCTTTGAGCAGACATGCTTCACAGAAGTACCCTTTCCCGTTACATTTTGAAAGTCATCAGACATGCTGTTATAAATGATCACGGAAGATTACTGGAGATGCTGCAAAATAATAGTGAACCAAGTAGCATCTGTAATTTCCAAGGATGGCTCGCAATCATCACTCAAAATGAACCCTATCTGAGTGCAGGGCTGAACTTTCTCCTTTCCTCCCTCTCTCTTCCTTTTACTACTTTATAACATAGCTGAAATGGATACTGCTCCTCATGAATTTTTATGCAAAATATTAAGTTGCCAGCCATTGCTGTGCAGACAAACTCTGCTTGGGAAGATGAGAGTTAGCCTGCACAGTTCAGTGGCTGACATCCTTAGATAAAAAAGGCTCCATGTCAAACTGGCCAGCTGAGAGTGAGAGTTCATGCTGGTAGCTGACCCATAAAGGGTTTGGGATGCCTCTTGGTTCAGACTCTCATGTAGGCTGAAAGGAAAATGATTCCATATTTGTTGACAGAATTGCCACCTGCTCAAGGTACCTGTTTTCTTAAGACATCTTATGTGTCTCAGTCTCTCATACGGATAAACCATGAGAAAACAAGGTTCACCAAACCGGCAGCTGCTGATGCCCCCTTCCCAATTCCTTCTGTGCTCAGATGCAATTGTTCCCAAGACCTATAGATTCTCTTTCATTACTGTCTGTCCCTACTGCTACTGCCCAGCTCAGCCTCTTTTTTTATTCTCAACTAGACCATTGTAACTGCTTTTGACATTATTCCCTTCCTATTGTCTCTTCCCCTTTCCTCTAACTCTTTCAGATTCCAGAATGATTTTTCCACCTCTCAGATCTTGTTGGTGGCTCTTTTGTTGTAAAATCTCTGATGGCTCCCACCTTGCCTAAAGGTGAAAATCCAAGCGTGGCAACAATGGCTTTTCTCGACCTTGCCACCAACCTCTGCCAATCAATGTTCATTACTTTCCTGAATTACCACTGTTTCTCACATGTGGCATGTAATGTCCTGTGCCTTTCCTTATGCACTTTCTGAAGCTTTCCCTGATTTCAACCCCTCTTTCCTTCCGAGGGGGGAAATAAAAGATTTTTTTCCTTCCTCTTTGTCTTCAAAGTTAGAGAAAGTGCTTGCTTTAAAGAATTTAATCCATGCAAAAATTATAGAGGGCTTCATAGATACCAATGAGGGTGCCCCTGGTGGCTCAGATGGAAAAAAAAAAAATCTGCCTGCAGTGCAGGAGACCTGGGTTCGATTCCTGGGTCAGGAAGATCCTCTGGAGAAGGGGATGGCTACCTACCCCAGTATTCCTGCCTGGAGAATTCCATGAACATAGCCTGGCAGGCTACAGTCCACGGGGTTGCAAACAGTCGGACACAACTAAGAAGCTACACTTTCACTTTCACTCATAGACAGCAGACACTGTTTTGTACTTGAGGCTGAGATATGTTATTCTTCAGTTGGGCAGTTGGGAGATGAATTTAGGAAAAGATAGTCATAACCCAGTGATATAAAGATTATAGGACAGAGTGCTCAAATAGAGACCAGAAGGAGACCTTTCTAGACATCTTATCTAAGGTTACCCACCTTTATATAGTCAATTCTGTGCTATTACATTACCCAGTGTCATTTTTCCAGTGGCATTTGCTCTCTGAGCTTATCTTATTTATTCTGTTTGTTTCTTTGTTTATTTGTCTCCACTGGGATGCAAGCTCCATGAGAGGAGGTCCTTTGATTCATCACTCTTATAATACTGTGTTTAGAACAGAGCTTGGCATAAAGCAGGTGCTTAAGAAATATTTATTGATGGAATAAATGTGGCTGGAGAAGGCTTCCTGCACCTTTTCCTCTGTGCTCTTCCTTTTTATCTTTCTTTTAGATTAACTGAGAATGGCCTGAACCCATTCTAACTGCCTCCATTGAGTCATTTTAACTGTGATGTGTTTGATGTGAAGTGTAAGTTTCATTTCATTCTGGGGATTTTTCTGACCATCTGTTACTCTTAGTCATATATTCATTTGTAAGTCTGTTTATTACCTTTATCACAAATGTGTTAACCAAAAGGCTAGATGTAGGAAAAGGAAGATGAATGAGATCAAGTCCCTCAATTAACTGATTACACTGGATTAAGCAGATACTATACTATATTGAAAGAGTGTTTTTAATGGTAGTAAACTGAAAGGTTTTGATGAAGGCCCAAATTTCTTTCATTGCACCTCAGGCAATGTCATTGATAATCACACTACAGGCTCTATCTTTTAGATGTCTTTCATTTTCTTAAATTTTCTCAAATATGCAAATCACTAGATATTTATGAACAGCTATTTTCAGCTCTATGCATGGATATGGGGTGCAAACAGGAATGATAGACACCTTGGTTCTAAGAAACAATCAGGTAGACTCTTTCCAAAATGAATTTGAAGCAGTAGCAAAATCCTGGTGTTAAGGAGGTGAAACGACTATGTTAAACATGGTCAGTCAGATACAGGCTGTCGTCACATTTGATTTGGGCTTCCCTGGTAGCCCAGCTGGTAAAGAATCCTCCTGTAATGCAGGAGACCCCGGTTCAATTCCTGGGTCAGGAAGATCTTCTGGAGAAGGGATTGGCTACCCACTCCAGTATTCTGGCCTGGAGAATTTCATGGACTGTTTAGTTCATGGGGTCATTAAGAGTCAGACTTAACTGAGTGACTTTCACTTTCTGCAAAGGAAAAATGGTAACCAGGTTAGATTACAGAGGTTCTCAATGTGAGAATGCTGTGATTCTTAGTGGATGCTGTATTTTCTTTAGTTTGAATTCTTAAGAAAAGTTTACAATTAAAACCCAACATTGGAGACATCAGATGATTTAACACACAGTGTCTACACGGTAGTTTTTATAAGCATGATTAAATCTAAAAACTTGCATTTCTTGAGCCAGGGATAGCTGTAAATATGTGTATGTCCATTGCTTTTGGAGAAGGGAATGGCAACCCACTCCAGTACTCTTGCCTGGAAAATCCCAGGGACAGAGGAGCCTGGTGGGCTGCCGTCTATGGGGTCGCGCAGAGTTGGACACGACTGAAGCAACTTAGCAGCAGCAGCAGCCATTGCTTTTAATTCTCACTTTACATGATGGATGCTGTTAGTATTCCCACTTTACCGGTGGAGGAATGGAAGCCTAAGAAGTTAAATAACTTGTCAAGGACACACTACCAGTAGAGTCAGTAATAACACTTAGGCAGCCTGACCTAGGGAGCATGTGACTTTAACTCCTCCTCTGACAAATACAGCAAGAAATATAATATTTCTGATATGATCCCTCCATGGAAACAGTGGTCATATGATTAAAGGGCAACTCAGGACAAGTATGTGATTGTTTCATGCATGGTTTCATGACCTTGTGGTAAATGCCTAAAGGAATGGTTTTAGTGTGAGTATCTTCCCCAGATACTTAGGAACTTCTGTCAGAGGCCAGACTGCAGGCATTATGAGACTGATACTGTGTGATGAGGCTTCATGTATTTGGCTGAAGACAAGTCTTTGTATCTGGGAAGTTAAAGGAGTAGATGGTGGGGTTGATATGTCTGATATGAAGGCCAAGAACCCCAATATGTGGTTTGATGACAAACCACTTCCTTTCCACATGGAGCGAGGCCATGGGGGAACCTGCAGACAAAAACCATGATTTTTCCTAGAATCAGCTTTTGATTAATTCTAGCACTTGGATTCAAGCTTTGACTGTCTAAAACCCCTAGAAAGATTTCTCTTTCTGCTTCTTGGTGAAAAAATTGTCAAGGTCGCACATCTTGGTTTTGTCCAAATTGAAGAGAACATAGCTGAAAGAATATGATGAAAAAATACAATTGATTTAAAAAAAAATGGCTTGGGCCCAATTTTATACATTTTCTGGCCTTTTAAAAAATATTACAGGTGAACTTTACAACGAATGCTCTGAACTAACAAGTCCTCTAAATGACTCTATAATGAGAAAACTCTTTTGTATGAATTTGTGAGGTTCACTGTCAACTCAGATCAATAAATCTTGCACCAGTTGATTCTTTTAAAAATGCAATTTATTGGAGGGGGGAAAGACTATGTGGATTGAATTGCTTGTTTCAGCTTTGAAAGATAAAATACAGATTCAACAGCAATGAGACTAAAGTATCTCTCCATGCCGCCTAACCCCCTCCATCTCTCACCTACTCCCACTCCTGGCTTTCTTTTTTTAGTGCTGTATCTGCAATCATCCTGGCTGGGACTGCTGCAGAATCATCAAGAAGTGGTGCTTTGAAAAAATTCAGAAAAGAGGTAGGATACTGCTTGGGTAGTGGACATAGAATTCCAACAGCAGCTTTGCTCATGAATTGCTTTCATACCTTCTATTTGATCTGCAACTCAGGAGAACACTGATCTCAGGTGTGGTGGGCTCCATCATCAGCTCCAGGGTCTCTCTCATCTTAGGCAGAACTGACCTA
The DNA here is from genome assembly GCF_055505025.1 of Bos grunniens. NCBI lineage: Eukaryota > Metazoa > Chordata > Mammalia > Artiodactyla > Bovidae > Bos > Bos grunniens. Next base: position 95,504,632 of record NC_141172.1, read on the forward strand.
CCATCTGTTAGAAATATTTTGAAAGGTTTAGTTTTTTAGGAGTTTGTATTCCTTCTACTAGAGCAGACTTACAGATGAATTTTGGAATCTGAGTGCCTGGTTTCAAATCCTAGCTCTATTTACTTAGACCTTGGGAAAATTTCTTATGCTCTGAGGCCTCCATTTCTCTATCAGTAAAATAGGAATAATAACAGTGCCTATCCTCATGGGATTAATTAAGTTGCAAAGTGCTTATGTGTAGATTACAGTGCTTTGATCATGTGATTATGCAATGCAATTAATATTCCTTATATAAATGTGTCTGTGTGTGTTAGAGAGGGAGAGAGACTCTAATTGTCTTCAGAATAAGAATTGTATCTTTTCCTTCTCTGAATCCAGAATTTGTATAGGCTCTAGCACATGGTGGGTGCTCAGTAAATGTTAATCAAATTAATGGTAATAATGAAACCTGGTAATAATGACTCTGTGAATTTTTTGGAGTCAACTCCCAAATTGTCTCCTTTTCAGTTTGAAAAGGAGACACTGCTATGAATTCAGTGTGGGATGGTTTTCATATCTAGAACAGGGAGTTGCATGTTGAGGTCTTCAGAGCTGTGAAATTGTTTGTTCCCTTAACTTACTCTCCTCTTTGCTCTGGTTTATTTGAATAACCAGAGGTCAAGCACTATCAGTATGCAGGCCATTGGCCTGTATACTTTCTATGAAGCCATCAGACCCAGAAGTCCTTGGCCAAGCAGTTGGCTGAATCTAAGTGGAGAACCTGAGTAAAAAGGATTTAAAAGGTATTATCACGGGTTATAAGATCTTCACTCTAGTGTTTGTTCTGTCTTCTTTTGACTGTATAACCTTGGGTAAGTGACCTAACCTCTCTAGGCTTGCTTTCTAAGTAGGCACGGGGACCTTTACTCTGCTTCTCACTCAGAGTGGTGGTGAGGTTCCAAGATGATCAAGTGCTTTGTCAACTGTCACATGACCAGAGTTGTCAGCATGCTACCTTGGTTTGGTGATTAGAACTCAGTGGTTCACTAGCTTTGAGATTTCACAGGGGTACAGAGAACTCTCAGATAAAGTCAGTAGACATTTCCTTAGAGAAGTCAGATCATGTTATAAGTTAATTTATAGATGGGAAGGGATTGTGAATTACAGGCCATTAAGAGCTCTGGACTCCAACTGTCTGTCCAGTAACAGGTAGGTATTACTCACTTTGGGCTCCCCCGGTGGTTCATTGGGAAAGAACCTGTCTGCCAATGCAGGAGACTTGGGTTCAATCTCTGAGTCAAGAAGATCTCCTGAAGCAGGAAACAACCCACTCCAGGATTCTTGCCTGGGAAATCCCTTGGACAGAGGAGCCTGGTGGGCTATAGTCCATGGGGTCTCAAAAGAGTTGGATACAACTTAGAGGCTAAACAACATTATTCATCTTGCTTTTCCCATGAGAAAACTGGGAGCCAAAGAATTTACATGACTTGTCCAAGGTCACACTGCTTTTAAGAAAATATAGTTGAGATTCAAACCCAGATCTATCTTAACCACATCTCTCGATTGCTTCCCAAAATAGAGATGATGGAAGCATAAATGCTGTTAAATTTACATAACATCTGATAATCTTTTATCTGTATGTGGGAGCATTGTTTGAAATATAAAAGAAAACAAATACTTTTGCACTTTTGTGTTCCTTCATTTTTGACAACAGTCACCCTCCTACACAGAGTCTTATTCTGGCTCTTTGTCAATTACATGAATACACTGATAGCAACATGTCACATTCAGAGGGCAGAGGGGAGAGTTCTCACTTCCTCTTTGAGGTTTCTTTTCTCCCTGCCAAGGAGAAGCACCTGGCCTGTTGCCAACAGAATGAGCAAACAGTAGTCAGGGGAACTGGAGCCCAAGAGAGGCAAGAAGGTGATACAGAAACAAAGTGAATGCCGGGCTATTAGCCCAATAAAACACATACTGAGAGAATGAAACAAGACATCATTCACTTAAGTTCTGTCCATTCTTGCTCCAAATTCTTGAATTCTGTCCACCTCTATCTTTCTCATTGCTATTTTCCTTTAACAGGCTCCCATCTTCTGGAACCCTGATTGCTACAGGAGCCTCCTAATGGTCTCCCCTAATTCCTTCTTACGTTATACCCCATTCAGTCCATTCTCCACATCCTGGTCAAGATGGTCTTCCTAAAATGTATATCTGTTTACTCCACTGCTGACGCAGTCAGTGTTCCTTGATGTTCTTAGGGTGAAATCCAAACTCCTTAAGCATCTCTACAAATGCCTCCGTATTCCTATGCTTCTAGACTCATTCCTTGCCCTTTCTTCTCTAAGGTTTTCCAGAACTAGAACTCTTGGGACATTAAATGCATTTAAGCCCTTGGAATTTACCACATTTTTTCTTCCTTCTTGGCAGAAGCGTGTGCTCTTCCTTTTGCCTCTTTCAAGGTTCCTGTCTTCTTCATATGACTTGCTACTACTTATTTTATGAAATATCTGCTTATCAGTGCCTTTCTCTGAGAAGATCCAGTCGACTCCTCTGGCTTTCCTAAGAGTTGGCCTACAGGAAAGGTTAATGATGGTGATGTCAGAGATCAGAGCTAGAGATAATGTACAAAAAGCTATCAAGAACAGAGTTCAGCTAAATTCAAGGAGGACATTTCCAGTAGTTTAGGTGTGCAGTGGTTGAGTGGGAGAGCACCTTCCCATCCACTGGGAGTGAGCAGTACAGGATGGACAGCACCTTGGAAGGTTGAGAGCAGAACATTCTGAACTGGGACACTGGCCTGTGGGAAAGGAAAAGAAAATGAGATGAGTTTTCACTGCCCCAAGGCTTTATGGGTTTAAGCTCTGTCATCACATCAAGTAAGCAAGCAATTTTCTCTTTGGTTAATGTTTGGGATTAAGCAAAATTGATGCTTTTCTTTTCCTTCCTTCTTTTGATTTGGAATCTAAACAACTTCACTGAGAACCACTACTAGCCTTATTGTAGATAAGGAACAGAGAGTTTAATATTCACCGGCATAAAAAAAAAAAAAAAAAGAAAAGAAAAGAAATGGGCCCAAAGCAAAGATTCCAAGCCCTGTACCCCTTATGGTATTTGTGTGCCTCTGTATATAACAGACAGATGGTAAAGCATCTACCCGCAATGTGGGAGACCCGGGTTCGGTCCCTGGGTTGGGAAGATGCCCTGGAGAAGCAAATGGCAACCGACTCCAGTACTCTTGCCTAGAAAATTCCATGGATGGAGGATCCTGGTGGGCTACAGTCCATGGGGTCACAAAGAGTCAGACACTACTGAGCGAATTCACGACTTCACGATATATAATAGAAAGAGCTTTGTCCCACTTTTTTCCTTTAAGCAGGAGAGCGTGGCTAAGTAAAAGTGAGAATCTTGGGTGGAAGGACCCTTTCAGAGAGGGAATTACACAGTCTGCTGTTCACATAGCTCAGAGTGGATTGGGGATTTTCTGTCAGCTGCCCCTGGTCTGGATGAATTTTTCTAGATATGCCGCTCTGTCAACACCTGGAGGCAACAGGAGGGAGGGAAGGAAGGATGCTGATACTTAGACAGGGGAGCTGTTGGGTCAGCATTCTCAATACATTCTTTCCCTTGAGAGAGACGTAGAAACTCTAGAATACCTAGCACACAGGTTGGACCCACCGGTGCTAGTTGCCCTAGAGCACAGAGCTTCCTTAACAATTCTATAAATGTCTGTTGAGCACCTACAAGTATTTTCTAGGTGAGAGCTGTGTAGTGAACAACACAGAGTCCCCATCCCCAGTGTTCTAGTGGGAGATGTTGAACAAGGAATCAAATCCAAAGCACATTGGATTTTCAGGTGATGACAGATGCTTTGGAGGGTAAAGGGTTGGTTATGCTGCAGTAACAAAGAAGCTCTAAATGTCAGTGGCTTACAATAAGCAAGCTATTCCTTGCTTCTGCACCATATCTGTCTTAGGTTAGTTGCACCTCTGATCCATGGTTTGGGATCCAGATTAACAGAGAGGCCTTAATCTGGAGCACTTCCGGTCATGGTGGCAGAGAGGAAAGAGATGTAATAAACCACAGGCTGGCTCTGAAAGCTCCTTCCTGGAAGTGATACATATCACTTCTGTCCACAGTACATTAATCAAAGCAAATTAAATGGCCATGTCTACCTTATTATGTGCCCACTGAGTGAGCCACCATGGGGAGTGAGCCACAATGGGGAGTGAAACAGGGGTATTGGGTGGATGGCAATACAGTGTAACACAGAGCACACATTCAACCTGGCTGAGAATCTGGGAAGTGCTCTCTGAATGAAGTGAGGCAGTTATCCATTTGGGCAAAGCCTGTTCTAGGCAAAGGGAAAGGAAGCACAAAGGGTGTGAAGGAGGCATGTGAGTGACATGTTTCAGGAACAGCACAATGCCAAAACCTTTGACTGTGTGGATAACAACAGACTGTGGAAAATTCTGAAAGAGATGGGAATACCAGACCACCTGACCTGCCTCTTGAGAAACCTATATGCGAGTCAGGAAGCAACAGTTAGAACCAGACATGGAACAACAGACTGGTTCCAAATAGGAAAGGAGTATGTCAAGGCTGTATATTGTCACCCTCCTTATTTAACTTCTATACAGAGTACATCATGAGAAGTGCTGGGCTGGAAGAAGCACAAGCTGGACTCAAGATTGCCGGGAGAAATATCAATAACCTCAGATATGCAGATGACACCACCCTTATGTCAGAAAGTGAAGAAGTACTAAAGAGCCTCTTGATGAAAATGAAAGCAGAGAGTGAAAGAGTTGGCTTAAAGCTCAGCATTCAGAAAACGAAGATCATGGCATCTGGTCCCATCATTTCATGGCAAATAGATGGAGAAACAATGGAAACAGTGGCAGACTTTATTTTTCTGGGCTCCAGAATCAGTGCAGATGGTGATTGCAGCCATGAAATTAAAAGATGCTTACTCCTTAGAAGGAAAGTTATAACCAACCTAGACAGCATATTAAAAAGCAGAGACATTACTTTGTCCACAAAGATCTGTCTAGTCAAGGCTGTGGTTTTTTCAGTGGTCATGTATGGATGTAAGAGTTGGACTATAAAGAAAACTGAGTGCTGAAGAATTGATGCTTTTGAACTGTGGTGTTGGAGAAGACTCTTGAGAGTCCCTTGGGCTGCAAGGAAATCCAACCAGTCCATCCTAAAGGAGTTAAGTTCTGGGTGTTCATTGGAAGGAGTGATGTTGAAGCTGAAACTCCAATATTTTGGCCACCTGATGTGAAGAGCGGACTCATTTGAAAAGACCCTGATGCTGGGAAAGATTGAGGGCAGGAGGAGAAGGGGACGACAGAGGATGAGATGGTTGGATGGCATCACTGACTCAATGTACATGGGTTTGGGTGGACTCTGGGAGTTGGTAATGGACAGGGAGGCCTGGAGTGCTGCAGTTCATGGGATCACAAAGAGTCGGACATGACTGAGCAACTGAACTGAACTGAAGAAGGCAATTTGTGGCAGAGAGCATGAGGGGAGGGATAGGAATGAGACCAAGGATCTAGGCAGGGACATAGTCACCAGGGCAAGACAGAGTCGCTGTCACCATCCAGTGGGTATCTGTTGAGTCCCCACCATATGCCAGGCACTCATCTTGGCTCTGGGGCCAGATCAGTGAATAATACAGACAAAAACAGACCTTTCCCTTTTAGTGGTGCACAAGAGACCATTAACAATAACTCTAGAGACTTTCCTGGTAGCCCAGTGGCTAAGACTCTACCCTTCCAATGCAGAGGGCCTAGGTTGGATCCCTGGTCAGGGAACTAGATCCTCATGCTGCAACTAAGGGTTTGCATGCCACAATGAAAGATCCTGCATGCTGCAACAAAGATCGAAGATTGTACATGGTGCAGCTAAGAGCAGTGCAACAGAATAGATAAATAATTTAAAAAAACGGTAACTGTAATATGTAAATTATGTAATGTCTTAGATGTTGATACATGCTGTTAAAAAAAAAATCAGAGTAAGATCAGAAAAAAATAGACCAGAAGTAGAGGGATGGTAGGCTACAATTGAAAACATGGCGGTCGGTATAAGAATCATTTAAAAAACTACATTTGAACAAAAAATTAAAGGCAGTGGAAGCATTAGTTATGCATATTTTCTGGTCAAGAAGACCAAAAATTTAGAGTTTAGTCCAAGTAAGGTGGGAAACCCTTGAAGTGCTTTGTGTCAAGGAGGTGTCATGATATGACATATATTTGAAAAGCATCCCCGTGGCTGCCATGTGGGGAGCAACTGGCCAATGTAGCAAAGGTGAGGATGGCTCAGAGGTATCAGCGAAGACCACTGAGGAGGCTGTTGTCTTCTATTTGTTCACAGGAGAGATGGAGACTAGAACTAGGGTGTGGGTGCAGAGGTGGCTGTGTGAGAAGTGGTCAGTGTTTTGCTTCTTGTTTTTTAAGTTGAGTAAATACAGTTCAGCATATGGACCAGAAGGTCTGAGCAGTGTTCTCATTTACTGACTTGGAAAAGGCCAAAGAGGATCAGATAAGGGTCTCCTTGCAAGACGCAGGATGCTGGAGTGAATGGGGATCAATAGTTCTCTTTTGGGTACATTCATATTGAGAAGCCTATTAGATATCCAGGTAGGAATTTGGAGGTACTTATTAGTCAACACACAGAACCTAGGGAGAGATTGGGGCTGGAGAATCACTTTTAGACACCATGCAGGATAGATGACATTTAATTGTGGAACTGGAAGAATGTGCCTTAGACATGTGTATAAAAAGAGAAGAAACCAGAGCTGAGGACAGAGTCCTTGAGGATCCCAACATTTGGAGAGTAGAATGAGAAAGAATAGCAAAGAAGCCTCAGAAGGAAGAGTCTGTGAAACAGGAGAAAAGTCTAAGAAACCAATGAACAAACCATCAACAAAAATGAAACAAAACAGGATGTGCACTGTTTCTGGAAGATGAGAGATAAGTATTTCAAGAGGGAGAAGGAAATTAACTCTGCCAAATGCTATTGAGATGTCAAGTATGCTTGAGACTAAAAGTCATCTATTGTCTTCATCCAGGTGGAGGGCACTGGTGGCCCTTATAGGACAATTTGTTTGGAGTGGTGGAGAGAAGAGCTTGATTGGAGTATTTTCATTAAAGAATAGAAGGGAGAGAAATAGAAACAGTGAGCACAGGCTGTCCTTCTTAGAATGATGTGTGAGTGACTACAAAGAGCTGTGGGTCAAGGGAGGTTTTCTTTTATTTTTGTCTGTTTCATTTTCATTTGGTTTTACCTTTGTTAAAGTGGGAGATACTGTATCATCATTGTGTGCCATGCAGGTCAGAGCCTGTAGCCACTTATCCATTAAGTCAACCATTGTGGCTTGATTTTGTTCCCTTCTTAAAGCCATCAAGTCATGTAACAATAGAGGCAGAAGTTGCACTTGGAGCCCGTCTCTCTCAGATCATTCTGATTCATCCAGCCTTCTCTGGTACCAGCACTATGAGAGCCTTCTCTTAAGTAACATTATTTGGCACTCCTCAGTCCACTCAGGAGATCAGTCCTGGGTGTTCATTGATAGGACTGATATTGAAGCGGAAACTCCAATACTTTGGCCACATAATGCGAAGAACTGACTCATTTGAAAAGACCCTGATTCTGGGAAGGATTGAGGGCAGAAGGAGAAGGGGCGACAGAGGATGAGATGGTTGGATGGTATCAGCAACTCAGTGGACATGGGTTTGGGTGAACTCCAGGAGTTGGTGATGGACAGGGAGGCCTGGCATGCTGCGGTTCATGGGGTCGCAAAGAGTCGGACACGACTGAGCAACTGAACTGAACTGAGTCTGCTCAGTATTTGGTGGCACTGACTTATGAATTTTAATTCCTTCCTGTTTAATACTATTTTGCTTAGGTCTGCATTCTGTTATACTAGGGAGTCCACATCAGGTCTTAGGGACCAATGGTCAGCATACAGGAACTATGTCTTTCTTTGCATCAGACCTGCCTGAAGATTGTTTTCTATGGCTGTCATGCTATCGCTTCCTTTAAGAAGTTCAAAGAGTTGTTAAGGTGCTTTTTGAAAGCAGAACTGAAGGGGATTTCATTTTAGTTTCATGAGTTTGCTTTGCTCTGGCCTCTCCCAGTTTGGGGCCACCTGCAGTTATGAAACACATCCGGAGGGCTATAAACTTAGCATCTAGGCCCAGCCTACAACCAGTTAGCCAGCATGAGCCTGGCACTCATTTCTCTGGTTCCTCTGCCTCTTAGGTGTGTCTTCCCATCTTAACAATAGAATCTGTGGATTCCTGGTGGTCTGTACCTGCAAATCAGTTTTCATGTAGCAACTTCATATTTCAATTTTGGTCATTTTGAGCCAAGGCTAGGAATTTTATCAGCTTTGCATAAAACAAGGAATTGTATCACTTCTCTCAGCCTGTCCCGAGGACTTTGGTGGTTGTCCAGAGCATTCTGGCTGTCTGTGTTAAGAAGAATGCTTTTCCTGAAAGCCTCTGGCATGTGTCCACACTCTCCACTGCTCCCAAAGTTCAGCCAGCCTTTTTTCTTGGGAAAATGATCAAGGCCTTGCCAAGATTATTTAGACTACGCTTTGGTTGAGAAGTTTTATATTTGTCCACCTAGCAAAGGTTTGTGGCCTCCAGGGAGACCTTGTAATTTTACTGGAACATGAAGGAAGAGAATACAATAGAGTTTTTGGAATCTTCGTCTGGAATCTTCTTTTGCTAACTGCTCTAAGAATCTTCCACTTTTCTTTTGACTCCCCAAGAACACATGGGATGAAGTGAAAACAGCTTAAGACTTGCATATAGGCAAGTAGACTTGGATTAAGATCAAAGTTTATAGCACTATTTATTGACCCTATTACTTTGGACACAATTTCAGTCTCAGTCTTTTCCTCTGTAAAATAAGGATGATAAGACCTATGCCATTGAATTTTAGAATGGCATTAATAATAATGCATCAAGTGTTCAGTATACATGGTAGCTATAATATTGATATCATTAATATAGGTAATAACAATAATAGACCAGAACATATTCTGTATACTGTACTAGGCTGTAGGTAAACAACAGTGAATAAGAAATAATCTTTTCACTCTCAAATATCCCCTGATCCAGTGGGACACATAAAGGAATAATTTTAATACAACACAGCAAATGGAATGGTAGATTAAGTGCAAAGTCTTAAACAAACCACAAAGAAAAAATGATTGATTCTGTCTATGGAGTATGGGAGAGGTGCCACCTGTACTTGGGTTTTATAAAGAATCAAGAACATTTTGATAAGTAAGTATATTACAAACAAAGGGATGAAGACATAAAAAAAAATAATCTGGCCTTTGAAATGATGAGTGGGTGAAATCCACTTTCTAGTAGGGTAATAATGGTAGTTGCCTAAAGCCAAATCTCTGCATATTGCCTCCAAAAATCATACATGTCAATAAGGGCAAATAAAATTAGCTGTAATCCATACCTACAGCGTACCCAAAGACATAGAGTGCTACAGATCCGTTTTTGTGCAAGTAGAGCCTGGGTTTGTTGTGTTCAGTCGCTGAGTCGTATCTGACTCTTTGCAACCTCATGAACTATATAGCACACCAAGCTTCCCTGTCCTTCATGATCTCCTGGAGTTTGCTCAAATTCTTGTCCCCTGAGTTGGTGATGTTATCTAACTATCTCAGCCTCTACTGCCGCCTTCTCCTTTTGCCTTCAATCTTTCCCAGCACCAGGGTCTTTGCCAATAAGTCAATCAAGTGGCCAAAGTATGGTAGGCAGAATATTTACACCCCTTCGACACTGCCCACCAAGATCTCCACATCCTAATCTATGGAAACTGTGAATATTTTACTTATATGGCAAAGAGGAATTCAAATTTCAGGGAAAATTATAGTGGCTAATCAGGTGATCTTGAGATGGGGAGATTATCTTGGATTATCCAGATGGGCTCAATATGAAAACTGGCAGAAGGAGAAAGAAGGGAAGCACTTGGAGAGATGAGACTATGAGACGGACTCAGCAAGACCTTGTTGACTTTAAAGATGGAGGAGCATGGCCACTCATTAAGGAATGTGGATGATCTCTAGGATCAGGAATAAGCAGGAAAATATATTCTTCCCTAGAGCCTCAGAAGGACCTCTGTCCTGTCACCTCCTTGAATCTAGCCCGTTGAGAACCACTTTGGACTTCAGCCTCAAGAACAACATGATACTAAAGTTGTGTTGTTCTTAAGCTGCCAAGTTCCTGGCTATTTGTTACAGAAGCTTGGGGAAACTACTACATAGGGAAGTAAATATTCCAGTGCCTAGGGACGCTCTGAAGTCTGTGCTGGAGAAGAGTTTTGTAGAGATTTCCTAAAAAAGAAGGAAGAATGGGGGAGAGATAATACTAACATTGGTGGAATCAAATAAAATCACCCTTATAAAGAAGGAGACCTCCCCTTAGTGGGGAAATACTGAAAGTGGTTCTGAGACATCCATTGGAGCACTGATTTCTAGCGACTCAAAACAGAGAGAGTTTAAAGTATGTAGACTAAGAGTAGCGGTTTGAGAAGCCACTGCTTTGGAGGAAAAGGAAGCTGATTTGAAGGGAGTAGCTATCTTTGGAACCCTGGTGCTAAATGGAAAGCAGAAAGTAAGCTGTGCAAATAAAGCATATTTCAGAAACAAAGGATAATCATAAAATTAGAAGACACATCAGCCCTTATCTGCAGCCTCCATCCAAATGAAACCTTTGTTTAAGGACTGAGTAAAGGAATTGACTTCACATAGCAATAGAAGAGGGTACTCTTGAACTAGGAAACCTGATAAGTCATTTAAACCCATCACTTCTGCTTACATAACAAGTTATTGCTGGTCAGAAAACTATAAGACATTGAAAACTGAATAGATAATGATATCTACTGAATAGATAATAATATCTTGAGAAGAAAACAAAGCAAAAAAATTTCCCTTCAGCTCAATAATGAAGCCTAGGAAAACTATAGCATATTACTCCAACTGGACTTGAATATCCTCAATCAAGTAGACAGGAAAAACTTTCTAAAAAAAAAAAAAACCCCACAAGAATTTAGAATTGCAATAGACAGAACATCCAATAAGATTGGATATTAGTGTTGAATACAGTCAAAAGGAATGTGGAAGAAAAGGCAAAATCATCTCAGAAATGAAGATAAAATGCAAGGTGCTTAAGGAGAATAGACTCAACTGAAAATACAGTAAGAGGAGTTGGGAAATGGAAAGAAAATAGCTAGGAGAAAAATAACAAAATAATGGAAGGTTGAAATGTTGAAAGAAGAAGTGATAACTCAGCTGGTAAAGAATCCACCTGCAATGTGGGAGACCTGGGTTTGACCCCTGGGTTGGGAAGATCCCCTAGAGAAAGGAACGACTACCCACTCCAGTACTCTGGCCTGGAGAATTCCATGGACTGTATAGTCCATAGGGTCGCAAAGAGTCAGACACAACTGAGTGACTTTCACTTTCATAGCAAAGAAGATCCCAAATATCTAGAATTGGAGTTTCTGAAGAATTAAAATGTGATAATGGAAGAGAACTAGTATTTAAAATTATAATCAAAGAAGAATTTCTGGAAAAAAGACCTAAATCTACATATTGAAAGAGTTCACCATAAATACTTGGAATAATTGACCCAGAACAAGCCATTCTAAATCAAAGTCTTTAACAATAAATTGCAAAATAGCATGTGGACTTCCAGTAAAAAGACAAAGTCACTAAAAAAAGAAAATAGGGCATCAGAATTTTCAACAGCAAAATACAAAGACAGACAGTAGTGGAGTGCTATTTTCAAGGGGCTTAAGGAAATAAAATGCTAGTGAAGGATTTTCTATTCAGCCAGCTTGTACTTAAAAATCAAGAATGAGGAAAAATAGTTTTACACATATAAGAATTCAGGGAACACTGCACTTCCTGATGAATCTAATAAAGGACGAACTTCCTTCAAGGATGCTATGACTCGGGAGAGTTTGGCACATTGGTCAGCATTGAATATATCTAATTGTGGATGTCACAGTTAAAAAATATAGAGAAAGGCCTAAGACCAATATAACAATATAGAAGGTATAAATTTTATACATTTTCTTTTACAAAGTGGACGTAGCATAATAAGGGGGAAGAGAGAGAAAAAAGAAAAATAAAAACTCAGTGATTGACTCATAAGTAATGTGAAAGTCAGGCTTCCTCGGTGGCTCACTGGTAAAGAATATGCCCACCAATGCAGGAAATGTGTGTTTCATCCCTGAATCGAGAAGATCCCGTGGAGAAGGCAACGGCAACTCACTCCAGTATTCTTGCCTGGGCAATCCATGGACAGAGGAGCCTGGCGGGCTACAGTCCATAGAGTTGCAAGAGTCAGGCATGACTTAGCAACTAAACAACAATGTAAAAGTCAAAGGGTATGTTTAAAGGTGAAAATCTAAATAGCAGAAACCTGAATAAGGAAACAGATTACAAGGTAATGGTAGCTGCTGCTGCTGCTAAGTCACTTGTCGTGTCCGACTCTGTGCGACCCCATAGACAGCAGCCCAGGCTCCTCTGTCCCTGGGATTCTCCAGGCAAAAACACTGGAGTGGGGTGCCATTGCCTTCTCCAGTGATGGTAGCTACTAGCACACACAAAAAATGAAACCCTCGCAAATACCAACAGAAACACCGAAAAGCTAAATAGAGGAAGGTAAAGATGGTCACATAAAGAAAAGTACATATTTTACAATACATCTCATATACTCCTTTTTATGTAAAAAAGAAGGAAAAGTTGAGAAAATTGAGAGACAAAAAATAAAATTTTTGCTAATTTCTCCTGCGCCAAACATAGTGAATGTAGACACAAGATTAAATTCAGGCTGTTTGATTTCAGATCATGGACTCAGCTTAAAGAAGATATAAGATCCTCTTGCAGAGAGATTTAATTCTGTAATGCTTATTTCTCTTAAATGCATTTATAAATTTAAATAATTACCAATAAGAACCTCTTAAGAATTCCTTGAAGTGTCATCAAATGATTATTGAATTCATCTGAAAAAAAGCCTAAAAAATCAAAGAATGATGAACAAAGTGGTCCAGTGCATCCCATATTAAAACATGGGAAAATACACAGTAATTGGAATAGTGAGGTAGTATCATGTAATTAAATGCACACAAGTCCTGAAAATATATTTGAATTAGAGAATAGAGTTAGCAAACACCATTAAAAAACCTAGTGAGACAATGTAATAGGAAATGGAAATCAATATATTATTCTGGAATGATGCTTACATTATAAATTTTGAGAGATTAAATCACAAAATTGAAGATAGTCCAATTTAACTGAGATACAATATATGTTCAAGAAAAAAAAGTAACAGTATATTATAAAAAAACATTTACAGCAACATAACAATGCTTTTATTATAGAAAGAATAAACACACCTTGAAAGAAGAATCTGAAAATTCACAAAAGATTAATATGCAAAGCTTTTGGGAATTGTTCAACCATACTAGTTTAGCAAAGAACTTATATATATATATATTGCAATAATTTGAGATGCATGAGATTACAATTACCTATATCCATTAATACTGGCATGATAAATGAATACAACCCTTTTAGGAAACAATAAGGCAAAAGTGAATGAATAATTGCAAAATGTTGATATTTTAAATTTTATTTCTGAATTTATCCTAGGGAAAAATGTGATTAAAAAAAAGATGTATACTACAATGTCACTTATACAGAAGTTTAGAAACAGTCCAAGTATTCAACAATAGAGAACTTGATATGAAAATTATAATAGACTAGACTACTATGTGATAATTATAAAGAACAATTATAGATATTCTTAATTCATAACAAATAAAAATAATAAAATTATATGCATCTGGGGAATTCAACTTTGAACATAGATAAAGGCAGGAAGGGAACAAGGAAATAAAAATGCTTTGTTTTGTTGAAATGTAAAAATTTACAGTGTCTGTTCCACTTTCATTTTTCACCATGATTATAATGTCATTGTATAATACCTTTTCTAATAATAATCACTACATTCTTTCTTTGGGCTCCACAGCTTATTTCCATTTCTATTGTAGAAATGTGCTTACCATATTTTGTTTTTTTGCTCTGTTTCTGCCTTAGAATGTAAGCTTCCTGAGAGCCTCTCTAGTGCTAGTATAATGCCTCAGTTCAGTTTAGTCGCTCAGTCATGTCTGACTCTTTGCGACCCCATGAATCGCAGCATGCCAAGCCTCCCTGTCCATCACCAACTCCCGGAGTTCACTCAGACTCACGTCCATCGAGTCAGTGATGCCATCCAGCCATCTCATCCTCTGTCGTCCCCTTCTCCTCCTGCCCCCAATCTCTCCCAGCATCAGAGTCTTTTCCAATGAGTCAACTCTTCGCATGAGGTGGCCAGAGTACTGCAGTTTCAGCTTTAGCATCATTCCTTCCAAAGAAATACCAGGGCTGATCTCCTTCAGAATGGACTGGTTGGATATCTTTGCAGTCCAAGGGACTCTCAAGAGTCTTCTCCAACACCACAGTTCAAAAGCATCAATTCTTCGATGCTCAGCCTTCTTCACAGTCCAACTCTCACATCCATACATGACTACAGGAAAAACCATAGCCTTGACTAGATGGCCCTTTGTTGGCAAAGTAATGTCTCTCCTTTTGAGTATGCTATCTAGGTTGGTCATAACTTTCCTTCCAAGGAGTAAGCATCTTTTAATTTCATGGCTGCAGTCACCATCTGCAGTGATTTTGGAGCCCAAAAAACTAAAGTCTGACACTGTTTCCACTGTTTCCCCATCTATTTCCCATGAAGTGATGGGACTGGATGCCATGATCTTCGCTTTCTGGATGTTGAGATTTAAGCCAACTCTTTCACTCTCTACTTTCACTTTCATCAAGAGGCTTTTGAGTTCCTCTTCACTTTCTGCCATAAGGGTGGTGTTATGTGCATATCTGAGGTTATTGATATTTCTCCCGGCAATCTTGATTCCAGCTTGTGTTTCTTCCAGTCCAGCGTTTCTCATGATGTACTCTGCATAGAAGTTAAATAAGCAGGATGACAATATACAGCCTTGACGTACTCCTTTTTCTATTTCGAACCAGTCTGTTGTTCCATGTCCAGTTCTAACTGTTGCTTCCTGACCTGCATACAGATTTCTCAAGAGGCAGGTCAGGTGGTCTGGTATTCCCACACAATACTCACACAATAGATACTCATTTACTATTCAGTGAATAAGTGGTTATAATTATACTTAATAGTAAACTAAAGTCTAGAATGTTCGAAGGAAAGAATCCCACTAAAATGAAGCAAATGAGGACTGTGTCATCCCAATCCAATCATACATTTGTGTCTTGTGCAGTACTATGAAATATTTTTTGTCCTGTTCTGTGTCATATGGTGTATAAATGTGTACACCCAAATGTGTGTACACCCAAGTGAGTCTCCAAATGTGGGGACAATTGGAGAGGATTAAAGCAGGAAAGGAAAAAGGAATCTTAGTTAATATGAATTTACTTGTGAACCATTTGAATGAAATTGGTTTGGATTTTCAACTTTCCAGAGCTTGATCACAGTTCTTCTATCTGCTAATTTGGCATCTAAAACAAATGGATCTTTCTTCCATCAGCAACACAGAAAACCCTGTGTATGGGTCTGAGTCAGGACTATGACCTCAATTAAGCCAGGCTGTGAGATGGAGTATTTGGAGGAAAAAGGATAAAGGGACACATTTTCTATCCACAGCTCTGTATTTTGTCTTTGCATCAAATTAGCTCCTCGAAAATGTTATGTTCTTGAGCTGTATTAGTTTAGCAACTTACCAAGAGATTTGACTGAAGTCCACTTATCATTAGTCTCTGGATATTATGGAGAGTTGAATATTTTTATTTTGGTGAATTGTTATTTCAAAATGACAGCATTGTTATTGAGAAAAGGCATGGTCCCATCTGTGTGTGTTGGAGAACGCTAAGCTCTGTGAGACCAGGAGTCCTTGTTTTCTATCGTATCCCCGAGAACTTCAGCTTCTGGCATGATGCCAGACACACAGGACACTCAGTAGTGTTGAATAAATGAATAAATTGTTGACGGCCACATTTTTTCCATGACTTTTAATCTGAAGTCTCATGTGAGAAATTTTACCTTTGAGAAGTTGAGATGCTTTCTCCTCCTGCCCCTGCTTTCCATTGTTCTCCTCTTCCTCTTTCTTCTCCTCCTCCTCTTCATGCTTTAGCTGCTAGAAATTGTGAAACCAAAATATTTGTAGCCAATTATATTGCAGTTGTAGGAACTCTAGTAGTTATTGCTGCTGCTGCTGCTAAGTCACTTCAGTCGTGTCTGACTCTGTGCGACCCCATAGATGGCCTAGTAGTTATTATTGCTATCATATTTCTTCCAGAGCCCTACTTAAGTCAATAGCTCTGTAATAATGCAATATGATTTGAAGTGTAGTCTCCCCACCCATCTCCCCTGAGCCTGAAGTTTCCTCATTTGTTTCATGGGAATAACCTCCCTCTCTCCCAGGTACACTGTGAAGATTAAATAATCAAAGGTCTATACAATATGCCTTGATCAATAAATCCTTGTTTTCATCCTTTTTTTTTTTTTTTTTTGCTGTTAATTATTAACTGAGATCATGGCATCCAGTCCCATCACTCCATAGAAAATAGATGGAGAAACAATGGGAACAGTGACAGACTTTATTTTATTTGGCTCCAAAATCACTGCAGATGGTGACTGTGACCATGAAATTAAAAGACACTCACTCTTTGGAAGAAAAGCTATGACCAACCTAGACAGCATATTAAAAAGCAGACACATCACTTTGCTGACAAAGGTCTGTCTAGTCAAAGCTATGGTTTTTCCAGTAGTCATGTATGGATGTGAGAATTGGACTGTAAAGAAAGGTGAGTGCTGAAGAATTGATGCTTTTGAACTGTGATATTAGAGAAGATGGTCAAGAGTCCCTTGGACAGCAAGGAGATCAAACAAGTCAATCCTAATGGAAATCAGTCCTGAATATTCATTGGAAGGACTGATGCTGAAGCTGAAGCGTCAACACTTTGGCCACCTGATGCGAAGAACTGACTTACTGGATAAGACCCTGATGCTGGGAAAGATTGAGGGCGGGAGAAGAAGGGGACAACAGAGGATGAGATGGTTGGATGGCATCACCAACTTGATGAACATGAATTTGAGCAAGCTCCGAGAGTTGATGATGGACAGGGAAGCCTGGCATGCTGCAGTCCATGGTGTCGCAAAGGGTTGGACATGTCTGAGTGACTGAACTGAATATCTCAAATAATTGTTTTTGGAAAAGAGTAAGTTTTAAATGAGTATTAAAATACCCTAGTGTTGAGGGCTCCTGGATTGCACAGTGTTGTACCAAATGTGTGTCGTATTTTTGTGGATGAGAACCATTATGTAAACTGCATTCGTACCTTCAAAGTACTTCCAGGTTTGCAGTGGAGACGGTGAGATGACTTTGTTTTTTTGTTGTTGTTGTTGTTGTTGTTTTAAATTAATTTTTATTGGAATAATATAGTTGATTTACAGTGTTGTGTTAGTTTCAGGTGTACAGCAAAATGAATCAGTTACACGTATATCAATTCTTTTATGGATTCTTTTCCTGTATAGGCATCAGAGTATTGTGTAGAGCTCCCTGTGTTACCCAGTAGGTCCTTATTATCTGTTTTATATATAGTAATGTGTCTGTGTCAATCTCAACCTCCCAATCTGTGAGTCTATTTTTGTTTTGTAAATAAATTCCTTTGTACCATACATTTTTTAGATTTCCACATATAAGTGATATCATGTAGTATTTGTCTTTGTCTGACTTACTTCACTCAGTGTGATAGTCTCTAGATCCATCCATGTCACTGCAAGTGGCATTATTTTGTTCTTTTCTAAGGCTGACTAATACTCCATGTCATCCATTGACGGACATTTAGATTGCTTCTGCGTCCTGATGTTGAAGTGCATTTGTTTTTAATGAAATGAGATGCCCTCTTTTAGAGGCAGTGCTGGGAGTTGTGATGTTTTTACTTTGGTCCAGAGAATGTGAAATAAACAACAGTTTCTGGCAGATATTTGTAAGCTTCGGGATCTCAGGAGTTAGTTGTCCTCTTACTTCTTGCTTACAACTTCTGCCACTTAGGAGGAATTCTGACCCACAGGAGCTCTCAACCCCTGCCACACCAACATGGGAGAGAGAACACTCATCTCTGGATAGGGAGCATAAATATGTGATATGTGTGAAAGACAGAAAGGATGAAAAGGGGTTGTGTCAGTTGAGTCCCTGGTAACAAACAGGCTGTGGACCATACTCTGATTACCACTGATGTAAACAATGAAAAAATAGATATATAATATGTAAGGTGATGCTGAAGGAAGAGGCACAAAGGTACTCACATGAATCGAGAGGGAGACAAATACCAGTGCAGCAAAAGGACTTCCCAAGAGTGTTCTCTGGGACTACTTATTCCCTGTTCATCACCCACTTCCGGTGTTGGTTTTTTTTCAGGTGTGTAAATATAAAACCCTGTAAATCATGAGTGGTATGTACCTTCTCTGCACTGTTGGACTTTTATACTCTACTGCTGTTTGTTTATACATGTTTCTCTTCTCCACTGAACTGTGAGTTCATGGAGGGCGTTGTCTATATCTTATTCAAGTTTAACTCCCAGAGATTAGTACAGGGCTAAGGAGACTGCAGCCATGAAATTAAAAGATGCTTACTCCTTGGAAGGAAAGTTATGACCAACCTAGATAGCATATTCAAAAGCAGAGACATTACTTTGCCAACAAAGGTCCATCTAGTGAAGGCTATGGTTTTTCCTGTGGTCATGTATGGATGTGAGAGTTGGACTGTGAAGAAGGCTGAGAGCTGAAGAATTGACGCTTTTGAACTGTGGTGTTGGAGAAGACTCTTGAGAGTCCCTTGGACTGCAAGGAGATCCAACCAGTCCATTCTGAAGGAGATCAGCCCTGGGAGTTCTTTGGAAGGAATGATGCTGAGACTGAAACTCCAATACTTTGGCCACCGCATGTGAAGAGTTGACTCATTGGAAAAGACCCTGATTCTGGGAGGGATTGGGGGCAGAAGGAGAAGGGGACGACAGAGGATGAGATGGCTGGATGGCATCACTAACTTGATGGACGTGGGTCTCAGTGAACTCTGGGAGTTGGTGATGGACAGGGAGGCCTGGCATGCTGTGATTCATGGGGTCGCAAAGAGTCGGACATGACTGAGCAACTGATCTGATCTGAGGGACATAGTGGCACCCCACTCCAGTATTCTTGCCTGGAGAATCCCAGGGACGAGGGAGCCTGGTGGGCTGCCATCTATGGGGTCGCACAGAGTTGGACACGACTGAAGCGACTTAGCAGCAGCAGCAGCAGCAGGGACATAGTAGGTGTTTACTGAACATGTGATAAAAGCAACCCTCTTCTCCTGGGGCTTACAGTCCCACACGTGACATAAGCCAGTGCTTTTTGGATAATCTTTGATGAAGAGTGAGGTTTTTTATTTTCCCTTAAAAAAAAAAAAAAAAAACACAACTTTTCCCGTATCTTACAGACTGGTATTTTGGAAATTTTTCAAAAAATTAAAAGGACATAGAAAACACAAGCCCTAATTTTTTATTATTAGATTCTACAAGCATAAACTTTCTCTGTCAAGTGGCTAAGCAAGTTTCAAAGCATTTTTTTTCTGTTTCTTGTTGCAGATGGGTAAGCTTGCAGGCTGGCAGAAGTCTGTACCACTTGAAATATTATGTGCAAATACACATACAATATGCAAGGGTCATTAAAATGCTATAGAGGAAAATAAAGGCCAACAGTGGAAGAGAGACTGATGGAACTGGAGGATGCTGGTGCTGCTTTATTGAAGGAAATCAGAGGGCCTCTCTAGTGACATGAAGTTTGAACAGAGAATGGGATTAAGAGTGTGAACCTTGCAGATATCAAAGGGAGAGTTTGAGGGAATGGAAACCATTAGAGCAAAGGCTCTGGGTCAGGACTTGTGCTGCTCGTCCTAGGAGTAGGGGGCACAGGATAAATGGGTTGGATTACTGGGGCTTATAAATCATTAAAATGAGTTTGGATTTTATTCTGATCTTTGGGAGGGTTTTGAGTGAAGAAGTGACATGAATTACATGCGTGGCCCTACTGGCCACTACTTGAGGAATAGGTGACAGGAAGGAACGTTAGGAGGCTCTTGTGATAATTTGTAGGACAAATGATGATAACTCAGCCATGGAGGTAGCATAGAGATGATGAGAAATGGTTGGAATAAGAGTTGACCTTGAAAGTGGAACAGTCCGTGTTGGCTGATAGATTGAATACTGGGAATAAAAGGAGTCAGGGCTGACTCCAAGGATTCTGATCAGAGCCCATAGCCAACTGGTGCTGCCATTGAGATTAGGTGGTCTGAGAGTGGAGCAGGTTTTGCAACTGGGGCATGGGTAAGAATCCAGAATCATTCTGGGTATGTTAAATGTGACAAGCTTATTTGACAAAGATGTTGAGTAGGTTGTTGGAAGATGAGGAAGAAACCAGTAGAGCAGCCACATGAGAATAAGATCATAAACCTTTACTCAACGAGTATCGATCGTTTTTAGTCCTGGTCTCATGTTCAGTGTGCTCTGTAATAGAGGCTGTATTTTGGAAATCTTTCTATACCTACAGAGTTGTTAATATTTTAGAAAAAAAATTTGTTGCATATTCTAAGGAACAAACTCTAACCTGTGTTGCAAACACAGCTATCCTGAATCATTTACACCTTGGAAGTACCAGATAACTTCAAATTTTACATTTAAAAATTTACAGTGTACAAAATATTTTCCAACTGGCTGTCTCTACAGCCCTCCTTGGTAAGCAGAGGATTATTTTGACTCTTCATTTTATTGAAAGAGAACCTAACTAAGCAAATGACGATCTTAGTCAGTGATGAACCTTGGTCTAGGTCATAAGCCTTCTACCTATGTACCCAGGGCTTTTCCCTCAACATTGCCTTCCTTCCCACAGAATTGATACCATACTGTGTGACCACTGGGCTGGAAGTAACCTTTAGGCTCAAATCAGAGTCTATAGTATTGCTTATTTTGGGAAAATACATTCCAGTTTCTAGCAATCAACTTATAAACAATTGGAATCTAGTAGTAAGTTAGACCATTTATATTCTTGCTCGGAAAATCCCGTGAACGGAGGAGTCTGGTTGGCTATGGTCCATGGGGTCACAAAGAGTCAGACACAACTGAGCAACTAACACCATACAATATTCCCCAGTGTTTCCACAGCACAGAGTTTTCTTCCAAGAGAGACTGTTTATGATGAATATAATAATTTTCTGCTCTCCTAGTCTGGTTCTCTCTCCAACGTTCCCTCTTTTCAGTCACTGGTATCACCAAAGCTAGAAACATCTGTCATTTAAGGCTATCCCTTCGTTATCTCTAGCATCATGTAAGTTATCAAATCCAGCCCATGCTACCTCCTAAAACCCTCTGACTGCCCCCTGGTCTACGGCAGCCCTAATTTCAGGCTTCTGCTTCTCTCACCTGCATGGCTGCAGTAGCCTTCTCGCTGGCCTCTCTGCCACCTGGCTTCTTGCCTCTAATCTACTTTCTACAATCCAGCCAAAGGGCTTTCTA
The DNA here is from genome assembly GCF_055505025.1 of Bos grunniens. Taxonomy (NCBI): domain Eukaryota; kingdom Metazoa; phylum Chordata; class Mammalia; order Artiodactyla; family Bovidae; genus Bos; species Bos grunniens. Next base: position 95,526,269 of record NC_141172.1, read on the forward strand.
AATGCAAATCTGGTCCTATTAAAAACTGACCTTATTTAAAAGCCTCTAGCGCTTCCAATTGCTCTTGGGATAAGATCCAAACTCTTTAGAGCGGCATACCAGGACCTTCAGAATTTGCACATGGGATTTGAAATGGAAAAAAAAAAAGTACAGTCCCCTCTTCCGTAAGCTCACAGTTTGATTACGGAGGCCAGTGCATACATAGATCATTGTAATGCACTACACAGAGTGTTCTCGTATGAAAATGTAAACAAATAACTACAGTAAAGTGTAATATTTGCTATACTCTGTGATTATAGAAGACCTAGTGCAAGAGGGAAGTTCAGCTTGTTAAGAGAACATTCTTGGAAATTTTCTGTTTAGTTTACCCACTTTGTGAAGCAAAATTGAACAGATATTGTCTGGCAGGTTCCTTACCAATGCAGACATATGCATGCCTTATCCAGTACTTACGAGGGCTCTTTCATTTGGGACTTTGAGGAAAAAAAAAAAAAAAAAAACAGAAGGATTTGAAAATGTCATCTTGGATGAGAATTATGTATATTTTACTATAAAGTCCTATTTAGGTATCATTCTGAATACTATTTTACGGGTTCTGATATCCATCTCCTTCATCAAAGGACTCTAAACCCACAGGGCAAAAAAATCTGTCTTTGCTGCGTGCAGTATTTTGGTGCTGCTTTTCCTCTCCTATACGTCAGTCTGGACTGAGATGCCCCTTTCTCATTTCAGGGTCCTTAACTAATATTATTTAAGTGCTTAAATTTTGCTTAAGCATTTGTTTGAAGTGAGTCTTCATGTTTGTTTCTGATCTTTGTATTATATAAGGCCACCACCCAGTGTTTCTATGCATGAACATGGTGCTGGTAATACTAGCTTGTATGCATTAAACAGCCATACGTGAGAAAAATAAACTCCTGTTTAGACTGTGACCTGAAGAAGGAATCCCCATGTATAGCAGATGTAATACTACCTGTGTAACCCCATGACATTTCTGCAGGGAATAGGAAAAGTGTCATATAGTCAAATAAACCTGGAAAATTCTGCACATTTGGTCTTAGAAGAATCATGTGGCCTAGGATGTCTTGGAGCTATCAATACATGAAGCAGTAAAGAACAGGTTTACTTTTGTTTAACCAAATGTTACTTGACTTACTTTAACCAAACTTACTTGACTACACATCTCTATTTGTGCTATTCCTATTAACAATCATTAGAAAAATGGTGGCCTCCTCACTGTGAATTCAGTGTCAATAAGCGCTTGTCATGTTGTACTGTGATTTATTTTTTTTCAACATTTTATTATAAAGGCTTTCAAAATTACAGAAAAATCAAAAGCAAATAATCCCACCTTATGGATTCTACAATTAACATTTTGCTCTGTCTGCCTTATCTATTACTTATTTCTTTTCTCCTTCTAGACTGGGATATCTTAATGATAATTAACCTATCTTTATTTCATCAATACTTAGAGTACCAGGCCCATAATTGGTAACCAAGTGACATCTGTCCAAATAATGAATGAATGAATGGACAGGTGGATTTTATTATCCCTTCAGATATCTTCCTAGCACATCAGAGAGGCTGAGCTCCCAGGGAAATGAAAGCCTAGGAAGAGCTGTTCCATAGCCTTTCTAAGTCTGTGCAAATATTAACTGAAGATAAGGCAAAGATCCTGAGCTAGGCATTCTCCTGGGATAGAGGAGGGAGCCTGCAGCCTTGGCACTGTGAGGAGCCCCTGGGTCTCTGTTCTCATCTCTGCCTCTACCATCCATTTTGAAAGGAGGCAGCCTTTGCCAGGCCTCGTGAGCTGTGAGTTCAGGGCTTGCCAAGCCTCACCCACATGTTGAATTCTCCTCCCTTCATGGGATTCATGCTTTGGCGAGATCCTTCTGAATTTCCAAAAACTTTTAATTTCCACTCTGATTTGTGTCTGCCCGTCTTCTTTTATCCCTGGAAACCTGATCCTCAGTTTGTCTGACTATCCACTTTCTTCGATTGTAACTGCAGATGGGAAACAGGTATTTAATATGCCTTTTGCCCTTTTATCCTCTAGTGTCTGATTAACTATCACGGGTCCTAAGGAAGCAACTGCCATTCTCCTTGTATTTTTGTGTTTCTGTGTCGACAAAATCAAAATCAACAGTCTTTATTCTTCTCAATTTTTAAATGTGCTCCACTTTCCCTTCCAGTAAACTCCATCTTAACTTTTCTAAGATTCTTTATCTTGACATTTGTTCCTCTCTACTTCCTTTTCTCTTCTGTTTTTTACCCTTTTTTTTTTTAACCAAATCTTCCCCTTTTTCTATCTCTCATAGAAAGAAGTCATTGGTGTAAGTTTAGAAGAAATGAGGTACAATTAAGATGGAATTCAAGAGATACAAAGGAGAAATGTTGAAAAACAAGTCCTTCCTACTCCAGGTCCCTCAGTCACCCAGTTCCTTGGAGACAAGTAGGGTTACTAATCTCCTTTTATCCTTCCAGATATTTACCGTGTTGCTTTTAAATACTTGTGATAGTGTATCGTTAAGTGCTGTTCCATACCTTGCCTTTTAAACTTAGCACTTTATATATTGAACCTCATTCTTTATCATTTGTGGTACATCATTTTTTCTTCATTGTGGATATTGGTGGATATTTAGAATGTTTTAGAATGTATTATAGTGAACACTATGTGTTATCTTTAAGATAAATTCTTAGAGTTGTAAGATCAAAGTGAATGTAGATTTTTTTCCTTCATTGTTTGTTTTACTTGAAGCTAAATTTATATACGGTGAAATACATGTATATTAAGTGTATAATTTGATAGGTTCTGATAAGTGTATCTACCCATGTAAGTCACCACTCTAATAGAGGTATGGAGCATTTCCATTACCACAAAGTTCCTTGTGCCTTTTCTAGTCAATTCCCATTTCCTTATTAGACAATCACTGTCTTATTTCTGAAGGTAGTTGGCTGTCACCTGTTCTTGAATTTCATATAAATGGAAGCTCGCAGCATGCACATTTTTGCTCAACATAGTATTTTTTTTCTTTCTTTTTTTTTAAATTTTATTTTATTTTTAAACTTTACAATATTGTATTGGTTTTGCCAAATATTGAAGTGAATCCGCCACAGGTATACATGTGTTCCCCATCCTGAACCCTCCTCCCTCCTCCCTCCCCATACCCTCCCTCTGGGTCGTCCCAGTGCACTAGCCCCAAGCATCCAGTATCGTGCATCGAACCTGGACTGGCGACTCGTTTCATACATGATAGTATACATGTTTCAATGCCATTCTCCCAAATCTTCCCACCCTCTCCCTCTCCCACAGAGTCCATAAGCCTGTTCTATACATCAGTGTCTCTTTTGCTGTCTCGTATACAGGGTTATTGTTACCATCTTTCTAAATTCCATATATATGTGTTAGTATACTGTATTGGTGTTTTTCTTTCTGGCTTGCTTCACTCTGTATAATAGGCTCCAGTTTCATCCATCTTATTAGAACTGATTCAAATGAATTCTTTTTAATGGCTGAGTAATACTCCATTGTGTATATGTACCATAGCTTTCTTATCCATTCATCAGCTGATGGACATCTAGGTTGCTTCCATGTCCTGGCTATTATAAACAGTGCTGCAATGAACACTGGGGTACACGTGTCTCTTTCCCTTCTGGTTTCCTTAGTGTGTATGCCCAGCAGTGGGATTGCTGGGTCATAAGGCAGTTCTATTTCCAGTTTTTTAAGGAATCTCCACACTGTTCTCCATAGTGGCTGTATTAGTTTGCATTCCCACCAACAGTGTAAGAGGGTTCTCCACATCCTCTCCAGCATTTATTGCTTGGAGACTTTTGGATCGCAGCCATTCTAACTGGCGTGAAATGGTACCTCATAGTGATTTTGATTTGCATTTCTCTGATAATGAGTGATGTTGAGCATCTTTTCATGTGTTTGTTAGCCATCTGTATGTCTTCTTTGGAGAAATGTCTATTTAGTTCTTTGGCCCATTTTTTGATTGGGTCATTTATTTTTCTGGAGTTGAGCTGTAGGAGTTGCTTATATATTTTTGAGATTAGTTGTTTGTCAGTTGCTTCATTTGCTATTATTTTCTCCCATTCTGAAGGCTGCCTTTTCACCTTGCTAATAGTTTCCTTTGTTGTGCAGAAGCTTTTAAGGTTAATTAGGTCCCATTTGTTTATTTTTGCTTTTATTTCCAATATTCTGGGAGGTGGGTCATAGAGGATCCTGCTGTGATGTATGTCGGAGAGTGTTTTGCCTATGTTCTCCTCTAGGAGTTTTATAGTTTCTGGTCTTATGTTGAGATCTTTAATCCATTTTGAGTTTATTTTTGTGTATGGTGTTAGAAAGTGTTCTAGTTTCATTCTTTTGCAAGTGGTTGACCAGTTTTCCCAGCACCACTTGTTAAAGAGATTGTCTTTTCTCCGTTGTATATTCTTGCCTCCTTTGTCAAACATAAGGTGTCCGTAGGTGCGTGGATTTATCTCTGGGCTTTCTATTTTGTTCCATTGATCTATATTTCTGTCTTTGTGCCAGTACCATACTGTCTCGATGACTGTGGCTTTGTAGTAGAGCCTGAAGTCAGGTAGGTTGATTCCTCCAGTTCCATTCTTCTTTCTCAACATAGCTTTGGCTAATGGAGGTTTTTTGTATTTCCATACAAATTGTGAAATTATTTGTTCTAGCTCTGTGAAGAATACCATTGGTAGCTTGATAGGGATTGCATTGAATCTATAAATTGCTTTGGGTAGTATACTTGTTTTCACTATATTGATTCTTCCAATCCATGAACATGGTATATTTCTCCATCTATTAGTGTCCTCTTTGATTTCTTTCACCAGTGTTTTATAGTTTTCTATATATAGGTCTTTAGTTTCTTTAGGTAGATATATTCCTAAGTATTTTATTCTTTCTGTTGCAATGGTGAATGGAATTGTTTCCTTAATTTCTCTTTCTGTTTTCTCATTATTAGTGTATAGGAATGCAAGGGATTTCTGTGTGTTGATTTTATATCCTGCAACTTTACTATAATCATTGATTAAGTCTAGTAATTTTCTGGTGGAGTCTTTAGAGTTTTCTATGTAGAGGATCATGTCATCTGCAAATAGTGAGAGTTTTACTTCTTTTCCAATATGGATTCCTTTTATTTCTTTTTCTGCTCTGATTGCTGTGGCCAAAACTATGTTGAATAGTAATGGTGAAAGTGGGCACCCTTGTCTTGTTCCTGACTTTAGAGGAAATACTTTCAATGTTTCACCATTGAGGATAATGTTTGCTGTGGGTTTGTCATATATATTTTTTAATATGTTGAGGTATATTCCCTCTATTCCTGCTTTCTGGAGAGTTTTTATCATAAATGGATGTTGAATTTTGTCAAAGGCTTTCTCTGCATCTATTGAGATAATCATATGGTTTTTATTTTTCAATTTGTTAATGTGGTGTATTACATTGATTGATTTGTGGATATTGAAGAATCCTTGCATCCCTGGGATAAAGCCCACTTGGTCATGGTGTATGATCTTTTTAATGTGTTGTTGAATTCTGATTGCTAGACTTTTGTTAAGGATTTTTGCATCTATGTTCATCAGTGATATTGGCCTGTAGTTTTCTTTTTTTGTGGGATCTTTGTCAGGTTTTGGTATTAAGGTGATGGTGGCCTCATAGAATGAGTTTGGAAGTTTACCTTCCTCTGCAATTTTCTGGAAGAGTTTGAGTAGGATAGGTGTTAGCTCTTCTCTAAATTTTTGGTAGAATTCAGCTGTGAAGCCGTCTGGACTTGGGCTTTTGTTTGCTGGAAGATTTTTGATTACAGTTTCAATTTCCGTGCTTGTGATGGGTCTGTTAAGAGTTTCTATTTATTCCTGGTCCAGTTTTGGAAAGTTGTACTTTTCTAAGAATTTGTCTATTTCTTCCACGTTGTCCATTTTATTGGCATATAATTGTTGATAGTAGTCTCTTATGATCCTTTGTACTTCTGTGTTATCTGTTGTGTTCTCTCCATTTTCATTTCTAATTTTATTGACTTGATTTTTCTCTTTTTGTTTCTTGATGAGTCTGGCTAATGGTTTGTCAATTTTATTTATCCTTTCAAATAACCAGCTTTTGGTTTTGTTGATTTTTTCTATGGTCTCCTTTGTTTCTTTTGCTTTTATTTCTGCCCTAATTTTTAAGATTTCTTTCCTTCTACTAACCCTGGGGTTCTTCATTTCTTCCTTTTCTAGTTGCTAAGGTGTAGAGTTAGGTTATTTATTTGACTTTTTTCTTGTTTCTTGAGGTATGCCTGTATTGCTATGAACTTTCCCCTTAGGACTGCTTTTACAGTGTCCCACAGGTTTTGGGTTGTTGTGTTTTCATTTTCATTCGTTTCTGTGCAAATTTTGATTTCTTTTTTGATTTCTTCTGTGATTTGTTGGTTATTCAGCAGCGTGTTGTTCAGCCTCCGTATGTTGGAATTTTTAATAGTTTTTCTCCTGTAATTGAGATCTAATCTTACCTCATTGTGGTCAGAAAATATGCTTGGAATGATTTCTATTTTTTTGAATTTACCAAGGCTAGATTTATGGCCCAGGATGTGATCTATCCTGGAGAAGGTTCCATGTGCACTTGAGAAAAAGGTGAAATTCACTGTTTTGGGATGAAATGTCCTATAGATATGAATTAGGTCTAACTGGTCTGTTGTATCGTTTAAAGTTTGTGTTTCCTTGTTAATTTTCTGTTTAGTTGATCTATCCATAGCTATGAGTGGGGTATTAAAGTCTCCCACTATTATTGTGTTATTGTTAATTTCTCCTTTCATACTTGTTAGCATTTGTGTTACATATTGCAGTGCTCCTGTGTTGGGTGCATATATATTTATAATTGTTATATCTTCTTCTTGGATTGATCCTTTGATCATTATGTAGTGACCATCTTTGTCTCTTTTCACAGCCTTTGTTTTAAAGTCTATTTTATCTGATATGAGTATTGCTACTCCTGCTTTCTTTTGGTTCCTATTTGCATGGAAAATCTTTTTCCAGCCCTTCACTTTCAGTCTGTATGTGTCCCCTGTTTTGAGGTGGGTCTCTTGTAGACAACATATGTAGGGGTCTTGTTTTTGTATCCATTCAGCCAGTCTTTGTCTTTTGGTTGGGGGCATTCAACCTATTTACGTTTAAGGTAATTACTGATAAGTATGATCCCGTTGCCATTTCCTTTATTGTTTTGGGTTCGAATTTATACACCATTTTTGTGTTTCCTGTCTAGAGAATATCCTTTAGTATTTGTTGGAGAGCTGGTTTGGTGGTGCTGAATTCTCTCAGCTTTTGCTTGTCTGTAAAGCTTTTGATTTCTCCTTCATATTTGAATGAGATTCTTGCTGGGTACAGTAATCTGGGCTGTAGGTTATTTTCTTTCATCACTTTAAGTATGTCTTGCCATTCCCTCCTGGCTTGAAGAGTTTCTATCGAAAGATCAGCTGTTATCCTTATGGGAATTCCCTTGTGTGTTATTTGTTGTTTTTTCCCTGATTTAGTATTTGTTCTTTGTGTTTGATCTTTGTTAATTTGATTAATATGTGTCTTGGGGTGTTTCACCTTGGGTTTATCCTGTTTGGGACTCTCTGGGTTTCTTGGACTTGAGTGATTATTTCCTTCCCCATTTTAGGGAAGTTTTCAACTATTATCTCCTCAAGTATTTTCTCATGGTCTTTCTTTTTGTCTTCTTCTTCTGGGACCCCTATTATTCGAATGTTGTAGCGTTTAATATTGTCCTGGAGGTCTCTGAGATTGTCCTCATTTCTTTTAATTCGTTTTTCTTTTTTCCTCTCTGATTCATTTATTTCTACCATTCTATCTTCTAATTCACTAATCCTATCTTCTGCCTCTGTTATTCTACTATTTATTGCCTCCAGAGTGTTTTTAATTTCATTTATTGCATTATTCATTATATATCGACTCTTTTTTATTTCTTCTAGGTCCTTGTTAAACCTTTCTTGCATCTTCTCAATCCTTGTCTCCAGGATATTTATCTGTGATTCCATTCTGATTTTAAGATTTTGGATCAATTTCACTATCATTATTCGGAATTCTTTATCAGGTAGATTCCCTATCTCTTCCTCTTTTGTTTGGTTTGGTGGGCATTTATCCCATTCCTTTATCTGCTGAGTATTCCTCTGTCTCTTCCTCTTGTTTAAACTACTGAGTTTGGGGTGTCCTTTCTGTATTCTGGCAGTTTGTGGAGTTCTCTTTATTGTGGCGTTTCCTCTCTGTGTGTGGGTTTATACAGGTGGCTTGTCAAGGTTTCTTGGTTAGGGAAGCTTGTGTTGGTGTTCTGGTGCGTGGAGCTGTATTTCTTCTCTCTGGAGTGCAAAGAAGTGTCCAGTAATGAGTTATGAGATGTCTATGGTTTTGGGGTGACTTTGGGCAGCCTGTATCTTGGAGCTCAGGGCTGTGTTCCTTTGTTGCTGGAGAATTTGTTTGGTATGTCTTGCCCTGGAACTTGTTGGCCCTTGTGTGGTGCTTGGTTTCAATGTCGGTATGGAGGCGTTTGATGAGCTCCTGTCAATTAATGTTCCCTGGAATCAGGAGTTCCCTGGAGTCAGGGTTTGGACTTAAGCCTCCTGCTTCCAGTTATCGGTCTTATTTTTACAGTAGTTTCAAAACTTCTCCTTCTATACAGCACCATTGCTAAAACATCTACGTTAAAGATGAAAAGTTTCTCCACCGTGAGGGTCACCCAGAGAGGTTCACAGCGTTACATGGAGAAGAGAAGAGGGAGGAGGGAGTTAGAGGTGACCCAGATGAGATGAGGTGGAATCAATAGAGGAGAGAGTGGGCTAGCCAGTAATCACTTCCTTATGTGCACTCCACAACTGGACCGCTCAGAGATGTTCACGGAGTTATACAGAGAAGAGAAGAAGGAGGAAGGAGGCAGAGGTGGCCAGGAGGATAAAAGAGGGGAATGAAAAGGAGGGAGATAGATCCAGCCAGTAATCAGTTCCCTAAGTGTTCTCCCCCGTCTGGAACACACAGAAATTCACAGAGTTGGGTAGAGTAGAGAGGGGTTAGGGAGGAGACACAGGCGACCTGGTGGAGAAAAAGGAGAGTCCACAGGGAGAGAGAGCAGTCAAGCCAGTAATCTTGCTCCCTAGTGAAAAATGGGTACTGAAGATTGGGTTCTTAAAGGTACAAAATTGGTAACAAATACATAAAAGCAAAAATTAAAAATCTAGAGTAGAGTTTGGAATTTCAAAAATACAATGTTAAAGAAAAGAAGAAGGAAAAGAAAGAGAGAAAAACAAAAACAAACAAAGTTGCAAAAATTATAAAGAAAATATAGGTACAAAATTGATTACAAATACCAAAAAGCATAAATTAAAAATCTAGAGTTGAGTTTGGAATTTCAGGTATACAATGTTATATAAAAGGAGAGAAAGAAAGAGAGAAAAAAAAAGTCACAAAAATTATAAAAAGAAAAAAAATATAGGTACAAAATTGATAATAAATACCAAAAAGCTAAAATTAAAAATCTAGAGTAGAGTTTGGAATTTCAAAAATACAATGTTAAAGAAAAGAAAAAAAAAAAAAACAAGGTCAAAAAAATTATAAAAAAAAATATATGAAGTTTGCTTTAAAAAAATAGGGTCTTTTTTTTTTTTGCAAAGTAATAGTAGGTTATAAAAGTGAAAATTAAAGGAATAATAGAGGACTTAAAATTTTTTTTAAAATTAAAAATAAAAAAGAAAGAAAAAATGATCGTAAAAATATATCTAGGACTTTCTCAGGTTTTGTTGTCGGTATTGTGGGTTCAGTTCATTTTCGACTAGTTCCTTGGTCCGACTTATATTTCTCAAGATCTATAGGCCCCTTCCTATGTAGACGGTACTAACCACAGGGTTTTAATCCATTGCCTGTAGCTTCCAAGGCGGTTCCCTCTGTTATAGCTTCTTCTGTTTGCTGGTCTCTTCAGTGTCTGGTTTCCGCCCTGACACAAAGGGAATGGTGGAGGACACTTTTTTTTTTTTTTTTAAGGCTCACTTGTTCAGTGGAGCTGTGGGGAGGGAGGGATGCTGCAAACAAATAACACTGGCGTGTGCTCGCAGTGCCTCAGCCACACTGGGTCTGCCCCCGCTCACGGCGCGTGTAGCCTCCCTGCCCACACTACTCAGGCTCTAGGTTGCTCCGCCAGGAACCATCTGTGTCTGGCCCTGGGCTGCTTGCACCTCCCAGGTCCAAGCCGCTCAGGTTCAGGCACTCGGGTAGTCCTCAGAGGCACAGACTTGGTTGGGCCTGCGTTTTGTGCCCTTCCCAGGTCCGAGCAGCTCAGGTGATGAGGTGTTTGGCGAGTGCGATTGCTGCAACTTATCACCTCCCTGCCGCTCAGTTATCTACGTGTACAACTGGCACACCTACTCAGATGGATGTTGACCATCCAGACCCCCAAGAAATCTTAGTTAGCAAAGAAGCCTGTTTACAGTTTTATAGATAATGTCTCTCTGGGGCTGCGATTGCCCCCTTCCAGCTCTGGCTGCCTGTCACTGGAGGGGGATGGTCTGTAGCCGGCTATCTCTGTTCAGTCCTTTGTTCCGTGTGCGGGCCTGGTGGTGTCTTAGGTTAGGGCTGGCTTTTCGTGTGGTAGATATCCCACAGTCTGGTTTGCTAGTCCAAATTATTTCACTCAGATAGCGCTCGGGGTATTCAGGCCAGATCATTACTCTAAGCGATGCAGCCCACACCGTGCCTCCCTGCCCAGCCCCCGCTTTCTAATGGCGTGTGCAGGCGTCTGCGCTGCTTCTCCGCTGGGGGAGTTACCGTAGGGCTCGTAATCTGCGGGTTTTAATTGTTTATTTATTTTTCCTCCCTGTTATGTTGCCCTCTGTGCTTCCAAGGCTCTACACAGATTCGGCAGTGAAAAGGTTTCCTGGTGTTTGGAAACTTCTCTCTTTATAAGACTCCCTTCCCAGGACGGAACTCTGTCCCTCCCTCTTTTGTCTCTTTTTTTGTCTTTTATATTTTTTCCTACCTCCTTTTGAAGACTTGGGTTGCTTTTCTGGGTGCCTGATGTCCTCTGCCGGCATTCAGAAGTTGTTTTGTGGAATTTACTCGGCGTTTAAATGTTCTTTTGATGAATTTTTGGGGGAGAAAGTGTTCTCCCTGCCCTACTCCTCCGCCATCTTAGCTCCTCCCTCCCATAGTATTTTTGAGGTTCATTCCATGTTGTTGGGTATGTAAGTAGTTTGGTTATTGCTGGGTAGTGTACAGTTTTATGAATATATTACAAATATTTACCCATTCTCTATTGGTAGACTTTTGAGTCATTTCCAGTTTGAGGCTATTATGAACAAAGTTGCAAAGACCATTCTTTTAACAGTTTCTTAGTGGGTACATGTTTTCATTTCTCTTGGGTAGATGTGTAAAATAGAACGTTTAGGTCATGGGATAGATGCATGTTTAACTTTGTTAGAGACTGCCACACAATCTCCACATTCCCGTAGGCAATGTATGAGAGTTCAGGTTTTCTGTGTCTTCACCAATATTTGTTGTTGTCATTTAAAAAACATTATATATTTGAATGAATATGAGAACTGTATCTTATTGTGGTTTAAAATTTCTTTTCTTTGATGAGTAATAGCATTGAGTATCTTTTTGTGTCCTTATTTGTCATTCATATATTTTTCTTTATGTGAGGTGTCCCAAGTCTCTTGCCATTTAAAAAACTGAAATTGTTTATCTTTTTGTTATTGATTTGTATGCAGTTTTAAAATTCTAGAAACAAGCCCTTTGTAGGATACAGTTTTGTGAATATTTTCTTCCAGTCTGTGCTTGCCTTTTTAGTTTCTTACCAATATATTTTTATGAGCAAATTATTTTATTTTTGTGACGTTTAGTCTATTAATATTTTTCTTTTATAATTACATCCTGATTTACTGTGTTCTTTCTAAGAAATATTTTCATATCCCAAGTTTACAACCATCTTATCTTATTTTTCTCCGAGATACCTTCCAGTTTTGCCACACATTTAGGTCTATAATCCATCTCAGATTACCTTTTATGTGTGGTGTGAGGTAGGCTTTGAAGCACTTGTTTTTTTATAATCCCCACATCTTTTAAAACTTGTTCCAGCATCATTTGTTGAAAGCCATTCCTTTCCTCATTGAATTGTTTTGGCATCAGTATTGAAATCATTGATGGTCCATGTATGAGTGAGTCTGTACCTCCCACTCCCATTCCATTTCTCTTTACCTCCCGTTATGCCAGAACTACACTGTCCTGATTGTAATCCCCCACTTTATTATCTTCAAGATTGTTTTAGCTAGTCTAGGACCTTTTCTTTTCCATATAAATTTTGAAATTAAAAAACAACATAAAACCTGCTGCATTAAAGTTATAAATCAATTTAGGGAGAATTAACATCTTAGCTCTATTGAGTTTTCCAGTCCATTAACATAGTATCGGAGAAGGCAGTGGCACCCCACTCCAGTACTCTTGCCTGGAAAATACCATGGACGGAGGAGCCTGGTAGAGTGCAGTCCATGGGGTTGCTAGGAGTCGGACATGACTGAGCAACTTCATTTTCACTTTTTACTCTCATGCATTGGAGAAGGAAATGGCAACCCACTCCAGTGTTCTTGCCTGGAGAATCCCAGGGATGGGGGAGCTTGGTGGGCTGCGTCTATGGGGTCGCACAGAGTCGGACACGACTGAAGTGACTTAGCAGCAGCAGCAGCTGCAGCAAGATAGCATATCTCTTCATTCATTTAGGTCTTCTTTAATTTCTTTCAGCAGTGTATGGCAGTTTTCAGTTTTGAAATTTAAGGTGTCTTTTTTTATTGTATCTTTTTAATGTCTATTAAACTGTTCTAGTACTAACTTAAATTCCTACCAACAGAATAAGAGAGTTTTCCTGTTTTCCATCCCCTGAAAAACCCAGAATTTTAGAATGGGTTTTGACTTTGCTTATTGAATGTTATCTCATTTAGATTTAATTTGCATTTCTTTTATTGTGGATGAATTTGAACATTTTACCATATCTAAAACTTTTGTATTTACTCTTCTGTAAAGAACATGTTCATGTTCTTTCCCAACTTTTCTGTAAGAAAATGACCATATTCTTAAATTTTCTTGTTGACCATTTTCTTGTTGATCTTCAGGAGCTCTGTCTATACACAAAAATGGCCTTCCTATGTGTTATTTATTTCCACCCAATTTTTGTCTTTTAACTTTAATTTTTATTTGCCATGCATAAAAATTTGAAAGATATAGCAATATTTTTTGTTAATTGTTTTGCAGTCTTTTATAATTACTGAGTTTCATATCATAATTACTAACTTTCATTATTAATAAGCTTTCATACATAGTTTCATATTGAAACTATAGGTCCTTTTCTTATCTTTAAGATTATTTAATCTTATTAATAAGATTATTAATTATTAATAAAATAAATAAGATTATTTAATCGTATTAATCTTATCTTTAAGATTATTTTAAAAATTAATGTTTTCTTTATGGAATTTTGCAGTTTCAGCCACGTAAGCCTTTTGTCCATCCATAATTTATGGTGGAGATCCATGAAAGTAGTTATGTGGCAAGGAAATTTTTTTTCCTAGAAGGTTACTCATTTATTGAACAATCCATCATTTCCCCACATGATCACATCGTTGTATACTAAATTCCTATACACAGTTTTTCTATTTCTAAATTTTCCATTCATGCACAAGTACTACATTGAATTAATTATGCTAGTTTAAACATAAATATATGACATATTAAATATAAATATTTCTAATATCTTTTAGGAGTAGCTTTCCCTCACTCCTTTTTCAGAATTTTCTTGTATATTCTTTCATTTTTTCTTTTTTTTAATTTAATTTTATTTTTAAACTTTACATAATTGTATTAGTTTTGCCAAATATCAAAATGAATCCGCCACAGGTATACATGTGTTCCCCATCCTGCTTCTCCACATGAAATTTAGAATTTGTCTGATTGTAAAAATAAAATCCTGTTTATATTCTTATTAGGACCAGGTCAAATTTATAGGTGTCTAAAAATAATATACATATTCAAAATATTTTATCTTTCTATCTAAGAATAGGGCATTCCTTTCTTTTATTTGAGCCTTCTTCTGGAGTTTTTGGTAAGTTTTAAAGTTGCCTAGATCTTGGCTATGTCTTGTTAGGCTTATTTCTATATATTTTATGTTCATGATTATTTTTTTCCTACTGTAAGCAGAATCTTTTCTTATGGTGTGATATTAATTTTGTATGTATCCAACTGATAACATTCTACAATGTTTGTCTTATTTTCTGTCTTGGCTAAGAATGCTTTTAATGTTTTTTTGCAGGTTTGATGGTTGTTTGCTGTTTTCTCTCACACATATATATCATGTCTTATAAGTATCAATTAATTTCTATGTTAATAAAAGTTATAAAAATAAAAAATAGCTTTGAATTTGATTAGATGCCCTTTTAGCATCAACAGAAATAATCATATTTTTTTCCTTTAATCTTTTAATATGATACTATTTCCTAACATTGGGCTATCTATGATACAACCCCAATTTGGTTGTGGTTCATTTTCCACTTGTGTTTCTGGTTTATGCTTGTTTATATTTTATTAAGGATTTTTTTCATGAATTCTTATAAGTGAGGTTGGTGCTATCATTGTCAGATTTGATATTAATATTTTTGTTAATTATGAAAATTAAAAGTTTTCATTATATTCATTACTTTGCCAACAAAGGTCCATCTAGTCAAAGCTATGGTTTTCCCAGTAGTCATGTATGGATATGACAGCTGGACCATAAAGAAAGTTGAGTGCTGAAGAATTGATGCTTTTAAACTGTGGTACTGGAGAAGACTCTTGAGAGTCCCTTAGACTGCAAGGAGACCCAACCAGTCAATCCTAAAGGAAATCAGTACTGAATGTTCATTGGAAGGACTGATGCTGAAGCTGAAACTCTAATACTTTGGCCACCTGATGCAAAGAGCTGACTCATTTGAAAAGACCCTGATTCTGGGAAAGATTGAAGGTGAGAAGAGAAGGGGCCGACAGAGGATGAGATGGTTGGATGGTATCACCAACATGATAGGCATGTGTTTGAATAGATTTTCCAACATTTCATTGGCCTTTTTTTTTTTTTTTTTGTAATTTTTATTTTCCTAGAAAATGATCCATTGCATTCAGGTTTTCTAGTAATTTCTAGAGTCAAAACAAAATGGTCTTCTGTAATCTTTAAAATTGTATATGTGGTCAGTTTCTTATTCTAGTTTCCCATCTATATACTTGTTCTTTGCCCTCTTTTATAAACTGATAGTTTATTTTTAATGGCCTTATTAAGATATAACCAGTACATCAACTAATCTGCCCAGTTAACATCCACAATCAAATAGTTTTTAGTGTTAACAGACAGTTTTGCAACCCTCACCACAATATTAGGACAT
This sequence comes from Bos grunniens, assembly GCF_055505025.1. Classification (NCBI taxonomy): domain Eukaryota; kingdom Metazoa; phylum Chordata; class Mammalia; order Artiodactyla; family Bovidae; genus Bos; species Bos grunniens. Next base: position 95,541,685 of record NC_141172.1, read on the forward strand.
TTCATTCTCTCAAAAAGGAACTACACACTCGCTAGCATCACTCCCTATTTACCCACAGCTTCCCCCTACTTCCTAACCCCTCACCAACCAGCACTAGGTAGCTTATGACTTAACTACTCTCTCTATAAAAATTTACCCTTTCTTGACATTTCATGTACATGGAATGATACAGTACATGGTTTTTTTGACCGGCTTCTTCCAGTTAACATCATGTTTTCAAGTTTCATTCATGTTATGTAGTGTATCAGTACATCATCCCTTTTGTTGCCAAATAATATTCTTTTTATGGATATACCACATTTTATTGATCTATTCTTTAGTTCATGGGAATTTGGATTGTTTCTGCTTGTTAGGTATTACAAATAATGCTGCTACCAACATTTGTGTATAAGTAGTTTTGTGGATATGTGTTTTCATTTCTCTTGGGCAGATACCCAGGAGTGGAATTTCCTGACCATATGGTAATTCTATATTTAGCATTTTGAGGAACTACTAAACTGTTTCCCAAAGGGACTGCATAATTTTAAATTCTCACACACAATATATGGGGCTTCTAATATCTTCACATACTTGTCAACACTTCCTAGTGTCTACTTTTGATTATACTCATGGTAGTCCAACCAGTCAATCCTAAAGGAAATCAGTCCTGATTATTCATTGGAAGGACTGATGCTGAAGCTGAAACTCCAATACTCTGGCCACCTGATGTGAAGAACCAGTCATTGGAAAAGACCCTGATGCTGGGAAAGATTGAAGACAGGAGGAGAAGGGTACAACAGAGGATGAGATGGTTGGAAGGCATCACTGACGCAATGGACATGAATTTGAGTAGGCTCCAGGAGTTGGTGATGGACAGGGAGGCCTGGTGTGCTGCAGTCCTTGGGGGTCACAAAAAGTTGGACACAACTGATCCACTGAACTGAACTGATGGTAGTTAGTGTGAAGTAAGACCTAATGGTGATTTTGATTCGTATTTTCCCTTAATGGCTAATGATAGTAGGCACATTCTAGTATTTACTGGCAATTTGTGTTTTTTTTTTTTTTTTTTGAGAAATGAATTCAGATTGCCCATTTTAATTTGGATTGTCTATTATTAAGTTGTAAAATTATATATGAGAATATTATTTATATATTCATACATGTAATTAACATATAATGTATTTTGTGTGTGGATATGTAGTCAGATTTTCTTTATGAATTAGTTTTTTTCCCTACAGGCTAGTCTTAATTTTGCAGTGAAATATTAAACACACATCATTTTTTATTGATTCTTTAAAAAAAATCTTTTGCCAAATGATATGTTTTCTTTTTGATAATTGTTTAAATTTTCAGTTCAGTTCAGTTGCTCAGTCGTGTCTGACTCTTTGAGACCCCGTGAATCGCAGCACACCAGGCCTCCCTGTCATCACCAACTCCTGGGGTTCACCCAAACTCATGTCCATCGAGTTGGTGATGCCATCCAGCCATCTCATCTTGTGTCATCCCCTTCTCCTCCTGCCCTCAATCACTCCCAGCATCAGGGTCTTTTCCAATGAGTCAACTCTTTGCATGAGGTGGCCAAAGTATTGGAGTTTCAGCCTCAGCATCAGTCCTTCCAGTGAACACCCAGGACTGGTCTCCTTTAGGATGGAATTGTTGGATCTCCTTGCAGTCCAAGGGACTTGCAAGAGTCTTCTCCGGCACCACAGTTCAAAAGCATCAATTCTTCAGCGCTCAGCTTTCTTTATAGTCCAACTCTCACATCCATACATGACCACTGGAAAAACCATAGCCTTGACTAGATGAACCTTTGTTGGTAAAGTAATATCTCTGCTTTTTAATATACTATCTAGGTTGGTCATAACTTTCCTTCCAAGGAGTAAGTGTCTTTTAATTTCATGGCTGCAATCACAATCTGCACTGATTTTGGAGCCCCAAAAATAAAGTCTGACACTGTTTCCATTGTTTCTCCATGTATTTCCCATGAAGTGATGGGACCAGATGCCATGATCTTTGTTTTCTGAATGTTGAGCTTTAAGCAACTTTTTCACTCTCCTCTTTCATTTTCATCAAGAGGCTCTTTAGTTCCTCTTCACTTTGTGCCATAAGGGTGGTGTCATCTGCATATCTGAAGTTATTGAGATTTCTCCCAGAAATCTTGATTCCAGCTTGTGCTTCTTCCAGTCCAGTTGTTTCTCATGATGTATTCTGCATATAAGTTAAATAAGGAGGGTGACAATATACAGCCTTGACATACTCCTTTTCCTATTTTGAACCAGTCTGTTGTTCCATGTCCAGTTCTAACTGTTGCTTCCTGACCTGCATATAGGTTTCTCAAGAGGCAGGTCAGGTGGTCTGGTATTCCCATCTCTTTGAGAATTTCCCACAGTTGATTGTGATCCACAGTCAAAGGCTTTGGCATAGTCAATAAAGCAGATAGATGTTTTTCTGGAACTCTCTTGCTGTTTCCATGATCCAGCAGATGTTGGCAATTTGATCTCTGGTTCCTCTGCCTTTTCTAAAACCAGTTTGAACATCTGGAAGTCCATGGTTCATGTATTGCTGAAGCCTGGCTTGGAGAATTTTGAGCATTACTTTACTAGCATGTGAGACGAGTGCAATTGTGCGGTAGTTTGAGCATTCTTTGGCACTGCCTTTCTTTGGGATTGGAATGAAAACTGACCTTTTCCAGTCCTGTGGCCACTGCTGAGTTTTCCAAATTTGCTGGCATGTTGAGTGCAGCACTTTCACAGCATCATCTTCCAGGATTTGAAATAGCTCAACTGGAATTCCATCACCTCCACTAGCTTTGTTCATAGTGATGCTTCTTAAGGCCCACTTGACTTCACATTCCAGGATATCTGGCTCTAGGTGAGTGATCACACCATTGTGATTATCTTGGTTGTCAAGATCTTTTTTGTATAGTTCTTCTGTGTATTCTTGACATCTCTTCTTAGTATCTTCTCCTTTGGTTATGTCCGTACCATTTCTGTCCTTTATCGAGCCCATCTTTGCATAAAATGTTCCCTTGGTATCTCTAATTCTTGAAGAGATCTCTAGTCTTTCCCATTCTGTTGTTTTCCTCTATTTTTTTGCATTGATTGCTGAGGAAGGCTTTCTTATCTTTCCTTGCTATTGTTTGGAACTCTGCATTCAAATGGTAATATCTTTCCTTTTCTCCTTTGCTTTTCGCTTTTCTTTTCACAGCCATTTGTAAGGCCTCCTCAGAAAGACATTTTGCTTTTTTGCATTTCTTTTCCATGGGGATGATCTTGATCCCTGTCTCCCTGTCTCGTGACATTTCACGAACCTCTGTCCATACTTCATCAGGCACTCTATCAGATCTAGTCCCTTTAATCTATTTCTCATCTCCACTGTATAGTCATAAGGGATTTGATTTAGGTCATACCTGAATGGTCTAGTGGTTTTCCTTACTTTCTTCCATTTAAGTCTGAATTTGGCAATAAGGAGTTTTGCTGACTGTCTAGAGCTTCTCCATCTTCGGCTTCAAAGAATATAATCAATCTGATTTTGGTGTTGATCTTCTGGTGATGTCCATGTGTAGAGTCTTTTCTTGTGCCGTTGGAAGAGGGTGTTTGCTATGACCAGTGTGTTCTCTTGGCAAAACTCTATTAGCCTATCTCTATTAGCCTTTGCCCTGCTTCATTCCGTATTCCAAGGCCAAATTTGCCTGTTACTCCAGGTGTTTCTTGACTTCCTACTTTTGCATTCCAGTCCGCTATAATGAAAAGGACATCCTCTTTGGGTGTTAGTTCTAAAAGGTCTTGTAGGTCTTCACAGAACCATTCAACTTCAGCTTCTTTAGCATTACTGGTTGGGGCATAGGCTTGGATCACCATGATTGTTTAAGTTTATATTTTGTTTAAAGTTCTATTTGTTACCTTCATAATTGTAACTTTATATGAGTATTAAATTCTCTCTTTTTAAACAACATTATATTAAGCAGTGATAAAAGTAGCAATCTTCACTTTTTCCTATCCTTATTTCTTGTTTCTTTTCTGATTCTTCTGGTACCTTATATATATGCTTTTCATATTATGTGCTTAAATATATATTTTAAAATTATTTTTACATTATAATGGTTTCTGAGATTTATATTTTATATTTATAATTTCCACAGTTGTTTTAGACTTGGGCTTGTGACTACCTGTATTCAGTGGTCCCTGCCAGACTTTTTCTTAATAGTCATTTATTTCTTAATTTACTTAGGCTTTTTCTTTTCATATAATTTATATTTTCTGGATTTTACAAGTTACAAATGTTTTTCTCTCGTCTTTTTACTTGAATTATTACAAATCTTCCTCTAGGATTTGATAAGCATAGTGTTTCCTGTAACTTTATTTTATTCTTGAAGTTTGCCCTTGAGACACCTAAGGTTAGCTGGTTTTGTTTTATTATTATAGGTAGTATTTTGTTTGAATACCCAGAGGTTTCTTTTGACATGCAGTGGTGTTACTGAGATATGTTTTTATTCATTGTCCTGTAATATATTCATTTTCTTAGAATGGGCCATTTTAATTTTTGAACCAAGCATTATCTTCTTTCTGAAAGTTTTCTTGAAATATATCTTAAATTTTCTCCTTGTGTTTTGTTTTCTTTAGGATTATTAATCATGTGTGAAAGATCTCCTTAGTATATTTTTTATTAATATAATTTTTCTAAGCTGCTTTTATAAACTGTTTCAATTTAATTTTGTTTACTTTTTGCCATTTTATCATCCTTTGCTCTTTACTGTGTTTTCATAGGACTATTCTTTTTTGTGTGTGTGTCTTCATTATTTTAATGCTTTATTTTTTTAAGAATTTTTAAAAATGTATGTGTTAGCTAATTTATTTATTTTTGACTGTGCTGGGTCTTCATTGCTGTGTATGGACTTTCTTCAGCTGTGCCGAGTGGGGGCTGTGTACCACAGTCTTCATTGTGGTACACGAGCTTCTCATTGCAGTGGCTTCTCTTGTTGCAGAGTGCAGGTTCTAGGGCATATGGCCTTCAGTAGTTGCAGCTCATAGACTCTAGAGCACAGGCTCAGTAGTTGTGGTACACAGGCTTAGTCGCTTTGCAGCATGTGGAATCTTCCTGAACTAGGCATTGAACTCATGTTCCGTGCAATGCAAAGCAGATTCTCAACCACTGGACCACCAGGGAAGCCCTAATGCCTTTTATTCTTCATCTTTTCTTAGCTCTGACCTCTCTTGTTTTACTTTTTTCTATCATTCAGCTACATATTCCCTAAACTCTTGTATTTTTTACTTTGGGTTCTTTGATTTTTTTTTAATGCTTTTTGATTCATCACAATGCTTTTCCTCTGCCTGTTAACGTTTCCTGTGCTGTGCTGTGCTTAGTTGCTCAGTGAAGTCTGACTCTTTGCGACCCCATGAACTGTAGTCCGCCAGGCACCTCTATCCGTGGGGATTCTCCAGGCAACAGTTCTGGAGTGGGTGGCCATGCCCTCCCTAGGGGATCTTACCAACCCAGGGGTTGAACCCAGGTCTCACACATTGCAGGAGGATTCTTTACCGTCTGAGCCACTAACAACATTTCTGCTATATTTGCATGTGTGTGTGTGTGTGTGTATGTGTGTTAGAAGAGAAAAACAATTTTGTCAATTTCTTCCTTTTTTCTTAAACAATCTTTGGTTCTTTTTGAATATTGCTTTTACTTTTGAATAAAATGAATTATTGAGTTCTCGGACTGCATGTGTAGAAGTTCATGGAAAAAAACCAAGGTATATCACAGGCCAGTAGGAGTCTCCCTATTTCACAATGTAGGGAGAGTTTTCTGTCTGTTTTCCTTCCCATCTTCCACCCCCAAGTGTATATGTACGTTTATGTCTCTGTGATAATTTTTTGGACATTTTATTTCCTTAGCCTTTGACTTTTCTTTTTCATTGCAACTCATCAATGCACTATATCTTACAGAAAGGGAATGTCTGTCTGCTTGCTTACTTTTTGGTACTCTACATTGCCTGGGCATCTTGTTCCCTTTATTTTTTTCCCCAAGATGGGTAATTGTGTTTTGCTTCTTTCAGTGCCCCATCTGTTTTGGTGGTTGTGCTCTCCTGACATGTTAAGATCTGCTCCTGCAAGCTTCTTTTCTTGCATTGATCCCACATCTTAACATCTTTTAATCGTATACAGTGGGATTTTATAGATGTTTCAAGGTTTGATCCAGAAAAGATTTTGAATTCTGTTGTTCATATTTCTTGTTACTTTGGGAGTGATATCTGAAACAAAAGGCATCTGAACACCAGAAGTCTTTTCATTATGTTTAATAGCTGAGTCCTTAGAGACATAAAACAGAGTGATTAAGTGTAAGCAAATGTTAAAAATAGTTACATTAATAAAAGACAATGAAAAGAACAAAAGGCTATTAGTGTTGCCATTCCGGATCTATACATTGGTCAATTTTGAAACTTACAGAGAAGTTGAGGAAAAAATTAATATGGGACACACCATTGGAATACTTGTGCTTAGTGCATGTCTTTGTTAATTATTATCTTTATCATCTTTGATAAACGCTTTAATGAATCTAAATCTCAGTTTTCTCATCAGTGAAATGGAGATAGTAATGATTGTTTTGCAGTTATCAGTCACTTAGTAGGCATTCAATAAATGCCTTTATTTGAATACAGTATACTATATATTCCTTCCAATGCCTTAATTTTTTTTTTTTTTGGTAACAGCTTTTTAATGATTGAAGACATCAAGGAGGCTGAGTTTGTAATATGTGAAAACCATAGATGACCATGTTTTAAGAGGGTTATGCCTGGGTAAATCTTTGATTTTCATAATGGACTAAATATGTAAAAGTTCTCTATACCTGTGACATTTGACTTTCCTTTCAAACATCAAACTCTGAACTTTAAGCTTATTTTGTCAGAGAGTCTAATATAACAGAGTTATTACCAATCATATTTGTCTTTGAATTTCTATATTCAAGATGTACAGTAACACACTTTTTTGTGAGCTGGCTGGACAATTCTTTCTTTTATAAAGGAAGCCCTTTACTATCTTTGTGTTTATAAGAAGAATACATCTCACTGATAACAGCTAATATTAACACACTGCTTTTCAGTTTCCATATATTCTCATTTGACCTCATTTAATTATGGAAATCTGGGCCATGAGGTAATGGATGTTTGACAAAAACAACTGATTCAGGCATATGGATCACTCAAAAAATCTGGATTTAAATTCTTCAGGGGTTCTATTCTGGAAACCAAGATTGATCAAATCCAGGTTTTTTGACTAAGATGGAGAGGCATCTTAATGGAAAAAATATTCAATTTTTATGTATATCAGATGGTCTACTGTTACTCCTTGATAGCAATATAGAATTAAATAATTTCTAAAAGACTCATGAATGAGTAAAAGAATTTAATAACATGTCAAAGCTTACATGTGAAACTGAGCAAGTCATTTACCCTTAGTGAGTCACTTATCCATTTTCTCATGTGTTTGAAAAGGCTAACAATTCTTAACTCTGTTCAGTTCTTTTCTTTGCAACTACATTTATTGAAAGCCCACTGTGGGCCAAGTAACGGGATTAAGGTGTTTTACAATCTGAAAATCAAATGATCTTTCTGTGTGACATATTTTATAATCTATAAAAAATACACACAAGTCTTAGTGACTATTATTCTTACCTGCTGAGCTATTGGTTAACAAAGAAAATACTTTATTGGTCCTCAGGTAAAATCTCATGTATTTTATAGCAATTGTGATTTTCAGAGTATCTGTGAAAGTGCTGGCTTCCCTGCTGTTCTCATTCAGTAAACAAGTTCTACTTACCCAGTTTTCTGTTCATTTACAAGGAGTTCTAAGCACAAGGCCTCATTGATTCTACATGTCTGTTAAGAACATCACTTCCAAGAATGACACTGGGTGAATGGCATGAAGGACATAATTATTTGAAGTTTTCCTGGCAGTGGACATTCATAGGCATGGCCAAGTGCTTTTAAAATGACCCACCAGTTTCTTCTTCTTTTAGGAACAGTCATGCCTATATGGAATCCACTGAAAGATTTTTGTCTACATTTGCTCACTTTCATGTTTAAGGATAGTGAATAACAACACTTTCAAGATCAAAACTAGGAGTTTCCAAATAGAAAGTTCTGTTAAGAGCTATCTGTACTTTCTTCATGGTAAAAGTGAAAGTTAGTCGCTCAGTCGTGTCCGACTCTTTGTGACCCTGTGGACTGTAGCCCGCCAGGCTCCTCTGTCCATGGGTTTCACCAGGACTGCATACTGAAGAATACTGAAGTGGGTTGTCATTCCCTTCTCCAGGGGATCTTTCACACCCAGGGATGAACCTAGGGCTACCACATTACAGGCAGATTCTTTACCATCTGAGCCACGAGGGAAGCCTGTGTGCATGTGTATATATAATATGTAATTTTATCAGTGTCTCAGAGATTTGGGTTTGAATTGGTTATAACACTGACTAACTTCAGCTTGCGGTGAAAGTTGCTCAGTCGTGTCCGATTCTTTGCGACCCCATGGACTATACAGTCCATAAAAATTCTCCAGGCCAGAATACTGGAGTAGGTAGCCTTTCCCTTCTGCAGGGGATCTTCCCAACCCAGGAATCGAACCCAGGTTTTCTGCATTGCAGGTGAATTATTTACCAGCTGAGCCACAAGGGAAGCCCCAACTTCAGCTTAAGTCATTGTTTAGACATCTGTGAAATGGGTCTACTTCTTAGTTTTCAGAGTTGTGGTGAGGATTAGGACTCACATATGTAAAACACTGAGCAGATTACCATAAACTAGGAGCGAGTAATGTTAATTCTCCTTTCCTAAACTCTGAGATAGCAAATAGAACATGTATTTGAAATCAAAAGAATAGGTCTCAGATGCTGTGAGCTTTGTGGCCTGTGAAGAATTCCTGAATCTCCTGGGACTTCTGTTTTTCCAATGTGCAATGATAACATCATTCTCTACCAGGCCTGTGTGCTGTCACTAGACTCAAAGGAGATAATGGTCTTGGTAAAAATGTATTTTGCTGTGAGATATAGTGGGTTGTATTAACTAAATATTAAATAATACTTAATTAGCATTAATTAAAATTATAGAGTAGAAAGAGAATGGGATTTATTGCCAGGAAGTCCTGGCTTCACGTCTTTGCTCTGTAACACGTTAACCCAATCTCTTGGAACTTTGGTATTCTCAACTATGAAACAGAGTTGAAAATGCTTACCTTATAGGATTGTTCTAAAAATTAAATGAGATAACATATGAAAAAGCATCTAGAATGATTTTGGCACACAGTAGGTTTTCAGTAAATGTAGGTTGATTTTAGTTAAATACAGCAAGATTTAGGTCTAATAGCATTTGAAAAGATACATTTAAACTCGCAGTATTTACAAATCTTTCTTGTTCTCCCTAGTTCCCATATAATTTGCTAGTGGAAATATTTCCATATGCTAGGAGTTGGTTGTCACATTTCTCTGTAGAGTTAAACACATTCATAGGAAAACATAGCAGAGAGGCTAGCTCGCATGTAAAAACAGGGCACACCATGTGTAAATGTCTTAATGCTATCTCCTTAGAGACATCTGTAACCAATTTTTCAGGCCTGTGACCTTATTCCTGTAACTGAGCAAGAGATTCTGCACGCAAATATTCAGGTTATTATGAGTTCAATTTTGATTTATATATTTTTGATGCTTAGGATATGACAGTATGCTAATGTAGCTTTAAAACATTATGCATTTTAATTGAGTCTCAGTATATTGTCATTCTCAGCTCTTGTGGCCTGAGCTTATAGGTAAATTTGTAAGGTTTGAGTTGACAAGGCCAAAGAGGAGTTTCCGACTTCCTACTTTACAACTTTTAGACTTGGATAATGAGCTCTTATGGAGATAACTAGGGATTTCTAAGCCTACACTCTAAGTCGAGGCTCTATTAGCATGGGAGCATATATTCAAAATACAGATAAGTGGTCCTCTAACTATATAGATCCCACTAATCCAGAGATTCTGCTCCAGAGTTTGGAGGGGGGCCCAGTGATGTTCACTTTAATAAACACCCCAAGGGGTTTTGATGAGGGTGTCGTGCAGGATATATTTTGAGATACACTGATCTACATCCATACCTCCAGCCTGAGAGTACCATTAAAGCAAGGCACATAAGCAGTTTTCAATATTGAAAGTAACCAATGTAGTCTGTGCTGAGGCTTCCTGAGTTCAGCAAAATAAAAGGTTTCTAGGTTTTGTCTGGATTTCTGTCCATCAAGTTGAATGTTGACAGTAGTTGCCATTCCATAGTCCTGGAGCAGCTCCAGGCCACTTAGTATGAAAAGAGATTCCCAGATTTAATAACCAGATACCCTTAAAAAGCTACTTAGTTTCCAAATCTGATGTTATAGATGCTACAGATGAATTTATTCAACACCCACTTCCAATACCTTTTCCTCATACTCTCTTATACTTTAGGAAAAATCTATATTCTTAGCAATTATCATGAAGCTAAGAATTTCTTACCTTACCTGCTGCTGCTGCTGCTAAGTCGCTTCAGTTGTGTCCGACTCTTCGCGACCCCATGGACTGCAGCCTTCCAGGCTCCTCCGTCCATGGGATTTTCCAGGCAAGAGTACTGGAGTGGGGTGCCATTGCCTTCTCCACTTACATTACCTAGATTCCGCTAAGTTGATACAGTTGTGGGAGACTTGGAGAGAATGTGTGAGATCAGACCTCATTGCAGATGTATGTGGTTTCCATGGTGCAGCTGGGTGGAAGTTCTTTCTGGTCCCTTTTGGCATGACTACTGAGCAGCAGGTAACAACAGCAACAGGGTATCTGCTACAGAGGTTCAATGGTGTGGTTGAACATTTCTCCTGACAATGTGGTTCCAGGCTGGGTAGCACTCAGTCATCCAATAAGTTCTGTGAACTATCTGCTGCTGCTGCTGCTAAGTCGCTTCAGTCGTGTCCGACTCTGTGCGACCCCATAGATGGCAGCCCACCTGGCTTTGCCATCCCTGGGATTCTCCAGGCAAGAACACTGGAGTGGGTGCCATTTCCTTCTCCAGTGCATGCAAGTCAAAAGTGACAGTGAAGTCGCTCAGTCATGTCCGACTCTTCATGACCCCATGGACTGCAGCCTACCAGGCTACCCTACAATACAGACCTTTCTTGTTAAGCTAGATATAATGGCTTCTGTTGTCTGCAACTAAGAAGCCTTTAGATTATCTAGGCTTGACACATATAATGAATTTAAAGCTGGAATATTCTGCCATCTACCTACACAGACTCATCTGTCTCCTTCCTTAATGCAAGCACCAACCTCTAGGTCATCCTGTAGGCCACATCTGACTCCTTTAATGTGTGACATGATCCTAGTCCAGGCATGATGGTGTTTTATATTACTTATATGAACTTGTATGTAAAATATTGCCATCTTTCCCAAGAATTCATTCTAAGGATGTACACTATACCTTTCTTGGCACTTTTTCCAATATATCTTTCATTAGAAAGGAAGGTTCTCTTCCCCCATTTTCCTCAATTCATCTCTAGGAAATTAGCCCCAATAAAGTAGGGATAATTTTAGAACTATTGATATGTAATGGCCTCAGTCATAATAATTATAACACCAGAAGTAAAAACATCAATAACACTTGTTATTACAATGCCAACAGCTGTGATATTTTGAGTAATTAGTCTTCTCCAGGCAACATGCTAGGGTTTTGCATAAAGTATCTCATACAATAATCGATGACTCTCAGGCTGCCTCATGACCCCTAATCCAGTTTCATTTTTGATTCACGTTTCTGTTGCTACTAGAAGCCTCAAATCATGGAGAGGTAATTCTTTGTTATCCATAAATGTTATTTGCTAATTTCAACTTTTCTTATAGAGGGTGTGTAAGTCAGCAACTCCCTGGACTGCAGCCTTCCAGGCTCCTCCATCCATGGGATTTTCCAGGCAAGAGTACTGGAGTGGGGTGCCATTGCCTTCTCCCAAGTATACTTCAGGGAGTTAAAAAAAAAAAAAAAAGCAACAGTGTAATGTGAAAGTAACTGGCAGGCAACCTGCCCAAACATGCCTTGAAAAAGCAATATTCTGTAAGTGCTTATCTGCCTTGGGACTCAGTTACTTTTGTTGGTTGACATCTATCAAAATGGCTTGCAACAAGAATCGCGACTGCTATGGTACATAGTAGGTGTTCAACATTAGTGAGTTATCCTGGGTCTTCTGGCTGTGGCCACAAGGGACAGGAGGTTGAGTGCAGGCTATTATCAGGGACACTGTGTTTCCTCAGTTGTAGTTGCCCCAAGCAGGTCTGCTCTGAGATGTCACTTCCTTCTCTGAAGCATGTATTTCTATTTGCAAGGACTTTCCACTCTCTCTGTCTGTTACTGCTGAAAGGTCACGGAAATGGAGAGCTTTTGTTAGCTGCAGTGAAAGGATGCACTTTCCCCTGAATGCTGTATACCAGGTTCCTTGCCCATTCTCCTGTTAGTAAGGGAATGGATTATTTCTTCACTTGTCCGGCCACCCTGTTGATCTCGCCCATCCCTAACCCTAATCCTCCTCCTGAGTTCAGTCTTTTCCCTAGAAGAGAATGATGGAAGATCTGTTTTTCTTATTTTTGAGGACAGGGCTCACCAATTTACATATGAGAACATAAAATTGTGAAGCACTTCCGCATTGTTGAAACCACCTCCCATCTTCTTCTGCAGTATGACCTGTGTGTGTGAGGGTGGTATTGACCACTTCCTTCTTCCTGTCACATGGATGACACAGGCAGGGAATGAGTGTGACAACACAAAGAAGTGGAGACTGTGGAACAAGGCTTTTATTTATCTCCCACTCTGCAAGCGCAAGGTTCCTGTTGAAAAGAGATAGACCCATGGCTGATATGAAGCTCTTGTGATAAAAATTTTCAACTTCTGGTTGATTCATCATTCACAGCCTAAGAACACAGAAGTCCTTTTTTGGAGAATTTGAAAATATCCCAAACTATAAATCACTTTCATTTGCATTTTCAGAAACGGAGGTGGAGCATGGGGGAAGCCTCTGTTGATGAGGATTAAACTCACGAAACAGGACAATTTCTAGAGTTATGCCAACATTAGCAGCTACTAATATGGAGTATCACTGGCACCAGTGTGCCAGTGGGTTTCGGCCCCTTTGGGGCAGCACTCAGTTAGCATTGGCAAATTACCTGCAGAGCCATTCATGCTGTCAGGATCCTTTTATAGCATCTTTAACAGAAGAAAAAATGCAAAAAGAAAAGAGTTCTGATTTAAAAATAAAAATCATGGTTTTCTACCCTCTTCTGAGTGATGAGTGTTATACTTAGAATTTTATCTGAGTTCCAGCAAATCACTTGTGTGGATGCTTCCTCCAAGCATGTCTATCAAAGGAAAAATTTCCAAATCCATAAAATTGGGAGTGGTGGCATAATATGTAAGGGCACAATCAAGTTTCCAACTGATAGAATAATAGGCTGAAAACCAAAGTACAGCCTAGCTGGGCATCATGTCCCTCAGTTAAATGAAAAAGTCGATTATCTAAGTTCTGAATGGTGTGACTTAATTGTTCTCATGAAAAATGTGTACAAGGGTTGAACTGACTGTAAGGTCATTATGCATCAGTTGTCTAATGTGGCCCTAGACTGTGAGCTTCTTAAGTTTAAACATCATGTCCTCTTTGAGTTATTGCCAATACTGAGATAGGTTTTGGAAAATATCAGTAATAAATATGTATTTGTGGAATATGATTGCTAGATGTCATCCTAGAGGTATAGAAAAATAATTCTAAAGTGATGTGAGAAACATTGGTAAAAAGACAAGAGGAATGTGGTGAAGTTGCAAAGGTTTGCAGAAATCACATTATAGAAGGAGCAAAGAATGGGGGCTTGCTTTCCTTGGCAAAGAAAGATTTAGTAAGGGGATGTTCCATGACAGTTGCATTTAATTTTTTGACAAGGGTAATTTTGTTGTTTTTGTCTCCAGAGAATAAATTATTTTTGGTTACAAAAGAACAACAGGTTGGTTTCCCTAAACATGAGGAAGTGTTTTGAGCATTGTATGGAAGGAGCTGCCAGTTTTCCTCCAATTTCCATTGTTTCCTTTTTATTGTGGTAGAATCTTTGATTTTTTAATAAGCCTGTGGTGGTCTAGAATAAAGGCTTCCTTTTAGCCATCCATGGAACGTAACTGAGTCCTGATCAACCTGAATTGAGCAAGAATGTTGTGTGCCTTCTGGTCTGGTTGGACCCTCAACAGAAAGGGCTTCCTCTTCTCTCTTTCTTGCTAGTAGAAATGTAATCTCGGGTGACAATAGGAGCTGGAAAAGCTACTTTGTACCCTGAGATGGAAGCTGCATTTTGAAGATAGCAGAATGAAAGATAAATGTAACCAGAATCCATAATGATTGTAAAGCTGTCATATCAGACTTGGACCATCTCCCTGAAAAAAATTAATCACCAGATTGTTAAAACCACTGTTATTTTGGATCTCTTTGTAACAGAAGAAGAAATAACACCTCTTCCATTCTTTCTTTCCAACAAATGCTTTGGAAGATAGTATACCTCTTACTAGCGGGTGAAGTTCAAACAAAAGGACTGTAGAGGAAAGTGTTTCAGTGAATGGGTGATCAGACCAGATATCCTGTGTGATTTCTTACAGTTTAGATATGGAGCTTTTGAGTGACATCAGAAGAGAGGTTAAATCAGTCCAATACATTTCAGGAGCTACTTCTTTTCTGATTCAAATGACAAGACTAGACAGAAAACCATGTCACATGAGCTAGTTCTGCTTAAGCAACTGGGGATAGTTATTTCTGGAAAACATAAGTTTTAGCTGATGGGTTAGCAGCACATGAAAGCTACTGCCATGTCACTGGTGAGCTGTGATGTACGAGAAGGTAATGACTGCTCTTGGCATCCAGAGGACCAAATATGGGTTACTAGGTGGAGACAACCAATTTTGAATGGAACTGTGACTGCTTGGACAATCTTTTTTTTTTTTTTCGTGTTGAATATAAATGCCAACCAAGCTTTGGACTTGTTTCATTGCGTCTTATTTTGTTGGTTTGAATTCAGTTTATTAAGGTCCTCTGGAATCCTTGTAATGACATATAACCTAGCAAAGTTTTCCCAGAACCCAGGCATGGCCCTTTCCTCCTCCTTATTAAAGCTAAACATTAATGAATAGTATTTTAGAGGGACATTCTCATTATCTTTTGTGTATCAACTATAGGTTTTTGCTTCATAGTTGCCATAAGGCTTTCTTTCTGGGAGATAGCAGTGAGTTGTAGTGAGACAGAGATATGGTGCAAATATGGTTATCTGCTGGCCTATGTTCTTTGAGAGCACCTGTTTTTATCTCATAGTGTCTGGGTGCTTTTCAAGGAAGCTACTTCTGTGTTCTATCCCTGGGTCAGGAAGATCCCCTGGAGGAGGAAATGGCAACTCTCTCCAGTGTTCTTGCCTGGGAAATCCCATGGACAGAGTAGCCTTGTGGGCTACAGTCCATGGGGTTGCAAAGAGTTGGACATGACTTAGGGACTGAGTGTGTGCCTGTGCACATGTGCGCACGCACACACACACACACACACTCTCTCTCTCTCTCTCTCTTCTGTATTGGCCCCTGGGGCAGGTGGGTCTGCACGTGTGCACTTAAGAGCCATTCCTCAATCCGCAGCAGTCCTGTGGGTCTCGTGGGCATGACTACCATTATTCCTCAAAGCCAGATATATCAGGACCTCGTCTCTCAGGTACTGGTCTTAAAAGTTGGGTTGCCCAGTGTGGCATTCACACCCTTTGCTCCTCAGGGAGGAGCTCTGGGTTTTGAGTTCCCTCCTGATTATCAGTCACTGTGCCAATAGTAGAGTTTACGGTGAGGTTGTGTCTCAGCCTTTCCTACCTACTTCAACATGGTTTCCCTCTTGTTTACCAGTATTTGGGTTTTTTTCAGAGGGAATTGTTCCATATATAGCTGTGGATTTGATGTGTCCATGCAGGATCTTCCCGTGTTGCCATCTTGAACTGAAACCTTGGAGGCAAATTCTAAATGTTGTTGTGAGATAGTCTTGAGTGTATAATCATCATTACTTCTCTTAATGGCTCCAATCTAGAGTTTTATGCATATCTCACTGGGTTTAGGAGGTATCACACCCTGGAAAACCTGAGGGTAATCCATGTGATGATCACATTTTAGTCACATATCTTTCAAAAACTAGGTGCATAATATAAAAAAAAAAAAAAAAAAAACTAGGTGCAGATAATTACACTAATGAGCTTTGTCAACCAAATTTTTTTTTTTTTAATCTAACATTAACACAGTAAGTGGAATAAGAAACTGGCAGATCTGCATTTCCCTCTTTGCAGCATGTATCTGATTTTATGTGGGGCGTAGACTGTGGGACAGTCTTCTTGCTGCACTGATGCTGTTTTCCTGGACCCCATGATGGATGGAGTTTCCTCTCCCTCCTCAAGGCATCTACAAGTCCTGCAACTGGCTGGTATGACTCCAGTTTTCATAGACCAACATTTCATTAGGTCCCACCTCCTGGGTTACTTCATGGAGAGGTAGCTTGGGGTCTTTCTTTCACTTTCACCATTGACTTTCTCTACTTTTTATGCCCCCATTTCTGTGTCTCTTTACGACCACTCGCATCCAGTTCCTTTTGCAAGTTTCTTCTTCTCTTATGAGTTGTTGTTTATTCAATAATACCCATTCATCCAACAAATGTTTGCTGAGCACCTATTGCCAGTTCACATTGTCTGCTGTGTACTTGGCACAGAGAGATGAATAAAATTCATTTATACATTTATAAGGTTAATTTATACATTAAGTTAGGCAGAGTGTATACAACAGTGAACAAAGATAGATTCTCAAAGATCTTTAAGCTAATGAGGGAGTTTTAACCCAAAGAGGAGGAATACAGACTCATCAGCAAAATGTAATTAACATTATGGAGTGATTAGTCAATCCCAGTTACTATTCTAAATGCTTTGCATGGATTGCCTCATGTAATCATCATGTGAACTAACCAGGCAGATAGTTTTCTTGACTCCATTTTACAGAGGTGGAAACTGAGGAACAAAAAGATAAGTAATGTGCCTGAGACCACACATGATGTAATGATGTCAAATGATGGAGCTAAGAGGTTTCACTACAGACCCTGAATTATTAGCCAAGGGTGGAGATGGAGTAGATTGCCCTTGTAAGGAATAGGATTTTATCCCTGAGATTGTTTAGAATTGCAGGTACATAAAACTTTTAGTGCATTTTAAAACTTTTTTTTTTTTACATACTCTACATACAATGCACCCTTAATTGCCTGCATCCTGAGCAGACCATTCCTACCACTCCCCTTGGTACTTCTCTGTTTTTACCCACTGTATTCTGCTGCTTCCCTGATCACTGTAATACATATGGGAGAAGTAGAAAAGGACTATGAGAGTCTGAAAGAAATTAATTAACCTAGAGAGTTGGAAGAAGCTAGAAGAGTAGATGCTTTCACTAAGCCTTAAATGATAAGTAGAAGTTTGCTAAGCAAAGTGGGTGAGAGGTGAGGGGTGCAGGCAAGGGTACTCCAAGCAGAAGCAACTGCTTGAGTGAGGGTGTGGAGACAAAAACAATACGTGAAGAAACTAGCAAATAGGTTGGTGTTACAGGATCCAAAAGTCAAAGGCAAGAGTTGCTGGTGGACTAGTCAGCAGGGGCCAGGTTTACACAGAGGCTCACATGCTAGTCTGAGAAGCTTGAACTTCTTCCTAAGTATGACACGGATCATTAAGGGAGTTTAAGTGAGGGGTACATGGTCAGGCCAGAGTTTTAGAAAAGCACACTGGAGGGTGGATGGAAGGGAAACAAGACCAGAGACAGAAGCCTGCCCTTTCCTACTGCCTCTGAATTTTGTTCCTCTCCAACCTACCCTCCTGTGCCACCCTCACGAAACAGCTAAGATAGGAAAGCCAGAAACTGTTTGCACAGCAGACAGGGGACCCTCTTCAAAAATGCAGCAGCACTGGCCACGGAGCTACTGCTGAGAGCATACACCACCAAGGAGACCCGGGACAGTCATGGTTAATGTGGGGAAGCCTGCACATCTGAATAAAAGCATCTCTGTGAGCTAACTGTGTCAGCTTCTCACTCCAGCCGATAACAAATTACTCTATCTCTGGCAGAAGTGTACTTGCTGACTGTTTCATGCAGTAACACTGGATTTGCAACATGAAACACTGGTGTTAGCTAAGGGTATAGCTAGCAATTTGAAATTGGCACACACAGCAGTCAGTCTATTGCTCCCCATCCCCACCGTCCCCCAAAGTAGGCTTGCCATTAAACACAGTGTGAGATGCTGCCCAGTGGGGACACTGCTACCCACAGCCACCTGCATGCACATCCTCACCCTTCCCCATTCCTCCGTCTCTTACAGACATGGAAGGAATAATACAAACTGGCATTAGGATAGAGCTTTCAAGTTTACTTTTTCATCCAGCCTCTTGCTTTCTCATCTCTTCACAGTACATAGAACAGAAGAGAGGATATGCAGAGAGAGAAAGAGAATCAGGAAAGAAATAAGTAAAGAAGTATACATTTTCTGTACCTGGATGGGCATTTTATTATCTTGACCAGGGGCTAGCAAGGAAGGAACAGAGATGCCAGCTAAATTTATTTTGACAAGCACTTACTGAACCCTTATGCTAGGCTCTGAGGACCAAAGAAAATTAAGACAGGGTCTCTAACTTTGTATTGTAGCAGGTTGGTTATGGAGGAGACATGCACCTTGGAGAATGAAAGAGGTGTATGATTAGTATAAAGGCAACCCAAAGAAGGCCTGGAAAGCTGAGGACGTTGGGAAGAGAGGGCATCTTAAAGGTGGGGTATCCTGACTACGAAGTTCACCAGATGTATACAAGGAAGAGGAAACGTTCCAGCTAGACAGAGAGCATTGTGAGCATAGACAAAGGGGCAGGGAACAGCATGGATGAATCAGAGAACTGGAAGTGGCTCAAAGAGGTAGAGTAGAGAGTGTAAGGTGGTAGAGCTGCAGCAATGGGACAAGACCCGGGAGGCGGTCACGTGCTGGAGTAGAGGCTGGGAGCATGGTGCTAGCATCTGTGGACATCTTCCTAAAGAAAATAGGGAGCCAGAGACCATTTTCTGTTGGGGGAGTCACATGATCAGATCCATGTTTCTAAAGACTCTTCCTGTGGTAAAGTGGGAGATGAGTTGCAGGAGGAAAAGATTGAGGACAGGTACATAAGTAAGAGGTTGTCTATGGGAGACTTGATGGCTTGGAATTAAGGTGTTTTCAGTGGAGATGGGTTTAAGCAACCAATAGTTGGTAACTGTCATGGGTCATGATGGTAACACCTTTCAGTGCTCTACTATTTTATAAATTACAATGAGAAACTAGTCCTGTATTTTGAGATATTCTCTTATCTTCCATCCAAGGCAGCACCAGTAGAATTGCGGTTAATGCCACCAACTATGAGGTCAGACAACCTGAATACAAATCTCAGCTCCATGGCTTACTGGTTATGGATACTTTGCACAAAGAATATAATTTCTTATTGCCTTATGTATGCAATAGAGGATATACAATGATGTCACCTGCTTCATTGGATTGTTTTGAGGTGGTTTTAATTGTAGTTCCTGGAGATCATTTGCTGGAATTTGTATTTCTGCTTCACCATTTTCCAGGTTTGTGACTTTGGACAACTCACTTAAAATTGAAAAGAGCAAAGAGAATGTTATTAAAATGATAGTAATAGCTTTCATTTGGGTATCACTTTACAGTTTTAACCTATTTCATTAATCATTTCCTCATTGACACTGGCCCAATCCTTCTGGCTTTCTGAAATTACCTTCTGGTATAGTGGTCACTCAAATATCATGGCAACTGGAATTGACAAATTAATGGTCACTGTTTATCTTGCATCTTCTTGTGGTAGGCAGATGTTGTAGAGAAAGCTGTTATGCAGTGGAAGTTGCTTGGAATGAGGGGTCGGAAGACCTGGGTTTAAATCTCAGTTCTGTCGTTTATCGTTCAGGATTGCTTAGATCCTTTGACCCTGTAAAGTTTCACGCATAAGCACATGGTTCAAGTGGAGCCTTGAAGGGCAGGGGAAATGCAGGAAAAAAGGGAGATGAGAAAGGAAGATTTTCTAGGAAAAAACATGGGCCCTATAAACTTTCAATTACTTATTTGGACAACTCTCCGTAAGTCCATCTCAGGAATTCTCTGATGAAGGCCACCTCCAAACCTTTAATCCTTTTCTTTTTTTCAGAGAAAACCTAACAGGGACTCGGGAAACCTTCTCCAAGGCAGTTTCCGATAACACTTCCCCCTTTGCCTCTTTCAGACGTAAAAGATTCTAGTGAAAGCATGTGAATTTTGGAGCCATTGAATCTGAGTTCAAATCCCCTCTTTGCTGCATCCTAATTATGTGATCTTGAGTCAGTTAATCGTACCTCCAGCTTCTCCACCCATCATGTGGTTGCCGAGAGACTTCATAAGAAAATGAATGTGGACCTCGCTTCACAGATCCTGGCATAGAGCAAAAGCTCAGTGTTCTTTTTGTTCTGAATTTCCTTCTTTCTTTTCTTCCATCCGTTGGTCTTTCCTTCCTCTCTCCCTCCCTTCTGTCTCCTCTGACCCTCTGCTCCTTTGAGTAAGTGGATTCAGCACTGGAGACAGAATGGCTTATAGTTCATTTCAGGACACAGATATTTTGAGCTGTTTGTTTTCCAGCTTACACTCATGTTTTCCAATTCAGGTTATGTTTCCTGCTGGAAAACCGGGCCCTCACAAGAGCTTTTGGCAGCCACAGACTGATTTGGTTGAGAACCATCTCTTCCTTGGCAGGCAGTCGAGGAGAGCCACTCTGTGTGTGCGGGCGGCAATTCACACTCCCTCTCTGAGGTTGGACTGCTCGCCAAAGTCACTACCCACACAGCTCCATCTCCCTTGAGATGGAGACGTCCTTTTCCAGCTTAATGGTTATGTGCTTCCTTGGAGGTAGAATGCAGAAGCTGTGTAATAGATAAAGCCAACCTTTCTCGTGTCTTCCCTCAGAAGCTGTGTATGGACTACTGTGTCTTTCAGACCCTGTGAAGGGGATGAATAGGAGAAAGGCCCAGCCCAATAGTGTGGAAATTCTGTGGAAATTAATCCTAACCTACTGGGATATTCCCTCTTACCCACCTTTTCTGACATTGATAGTGGAACTTAGGTGGCCATATTTGGTGCTGCCTGTATTTTATGTCCTGTCTCCCACTCAGTCTATGTAGGTTGCCATCCCATCCAGAAGATTATCAGTATTTTATCTTGGCTTTTTCATTTTTTTACTTTTGCCTTTAAGGTTCCCACATTGAGCCAAACTATCATGTCTAAAACCAAACATAGTAATTGTACCAGTGTTTCTCCTGGGCTCCTCAGTTTGGGGAAGACCGTCACTAGCTCGGCAGTGTCAACTGGAGTCCTGGGGGGTCATCTCAGACTCTTCTGTATCCCTGTGTACCCTCTTTCTATTCAGTTACTTAGGACTTGCTGGAGACAGCAAGTCTAATGTCTAAATGTCTCTTAAATTTGTTCTTCCTATTCCCAATTACCCAGTCTTCAGGTTCTAGTACAGAGTTTATAATTTCTCATTTTGATTATTGCAAAATCCCTTTACCCCCCTCTTATGGTACAGCCTCTGATCTAATATATTAGGAACTCAAATGAAATTGTTTATCTCCTTTGCTTAGAATCTGTCACTAGTTCTTCAACTATTAGATTGAATAGGATTAAGTTCAATGTAGGAAATGTAGGAAACTAGTTCGTTCTCTACCTTTTCCTCTCCCTCTCCTACACTTTGGCTTCCGTGAATCAGAAAACCGTGGACAATGTCGTGACTCCTGTATCTTGGATCCTGTAATTTCTTCTACTTGAAAAGTCCTCCGTCACACGTTCTGCCTTGTTCATTCAGAAAATTACTACCAGTTTCAACATCCGGTGTAAACAGCTCCCCTGTTTAAAACAGAGTTTGAAAACACAGGACTCAGTAATCCCTAAAGCGCTTCCAGCTTGAAAATCTATGATTCTGTGAAATCTTGCATTTCACATTCAGAGTCACCTGCCTTCTTTCATCTTTATTATTTTTTTTCCTGGATGCCAAAACAATACCTGCTTTAGCAACTGTGTTGCAGGCTGACAATGCCCTTTAAAAGAAGTCAGAAATTGAAGATCAAATCCATAGACATACCGCCAGCACTCTTTGTGGAAATGAGACTCAGAGCAGAAATGGTCGGGAAGAAAATGCCCCGGTTCTAGTAGAACGAGAATGTGAGCTCAGACATCTCGTGGGACTTGACATTTCCATCGATCATGGCCATCAAGCAAGGAAGGGGAATGACTTGGTTTAATGCAAATCCTCTGGATCTAGTTAACCATTTGGAAATCATGAATAACAATCGCCGTCTCCATTAAGACACAGTTCTTGTCACCAGCCGTAATAAATACATATGATATTGCCCATGCATCAGTGTTACAGTGTTCTTCTGGAACAGTCCCCTGGGGTATGCATCTGTGTTTGTGTGCACTCGCATGCATGGACACTTGCAGACACACACTTATTTATACACCTCTTGTCCTCTAAAACACAAAATAAGGCTGATTGATAAACAGATGGATAACTATTATTGCTCTCTGTCTCAATTTAGAGCACCCTATCCGAAGCATGTCTTTAACCTGCCTATCAGCATACAGCCATCCCAGGGAGAGTCTAGGCCCTACAGACTTCTGTGCCTTCTTGTTTCATTACCAATCTACTCTCCCCATGCCTTGCTGTGCTCCCGCATTTGCTAGTCTCCTGCACTTTCCTCTCCTGACATGAGCTCTGTAATCCCCCTTGCCCTAATATGCAGTCTGGCTTTCCACACTGTGGTCCTGCACATTTCCCTGGACTCAGTCACCCTGTGACTCATTTTGCTCCCAAATATTCTAGGAAAGCTTTCCCTCCAATTCCCATGTCAAATTCCTTGCCTGGGGAACCCACCCCAGCAGTCCCTGATGGACTTGCCATAGCCCCTCTGAGTCCAGTATTACACTGTTGTCTGTTGACTCCACACTCATTCTTCCGCACTCCAATTTGTGATTCTGAGACTGGAGCCTGTACACCTCATTTCTGCTGTGCCCCCAGCTCCAACATAGGTTTTTGTCAATAGGGGGAGCCAGAGTCAACTAGGAGGCAGGGGGAGGAAGAAGGGAGTTTCTTTTTCCTCTCAGCTTCCTGGGAGCTTCTGGTGGGTCACCTCGGGCTTCCTTCTTTACCTAGGCAGCAGGGTGTTTCTGCAACTACAGCTGAAGCCAATTTTACCAATTCTTGAAGAACCAACAGCCAAAGGGACCTTCATCCACACTTCTCAAGTTGAGTGTCCATCTTTTCTCTTTGTTACCCACTCCTGGGGGTAGTAACTTTATGCATTTGCTATCTCTGTGATACCTTAGTGCATCTTTTTGTCTTTTCAGATATCTAGATAACAATTCTTTTACCTGCATTAAAATTTTTTATTCTTCCTGTTAAAATAACTGGTGTAATTTCTTTCTGTGGGATACCAGCCATAGAGGAGATGTTTTTTTTGCTGGTCTAAGTCTCTCTCTCAAGTGCTTAAGGAGTAATGAACACCTATGCTGGATTTTAAAGGGTTGGGTTGGCCACTTGCCTATCCCTTTGGTATTGTCCAATATATTTTGGACTCCACTGGTTTCTGAAAATGCCACCCTTAGTTCATGCATGGTTATCAGTGGGGATTGGGTTTGGCACAGGAACCATGGGCATAATGTTCACTAGGCATTGTGGTCAGCTGGGTGGACAAGTGGGTGTGTGCTGTTTAAGACACATGCAGCACTCTCTTAACCATCACCGATGGTACCTGTTTTTGCAGCAAAGATAACTGGTTTTCCATTATCTTACCACATGGTAGGGTTACACTTTTGTACTCGCCTGAAAGTTAGATATAGTCACGAGATTTGCTTTCCTTTATTTGTGTTGGTATTTAAAATTTGTCTTTTCTATGCATCGTATTGTTGGGTCTTGACTTTTTAATACAATCTGACAAATTCTGCCTTTTATTTGAGAGTTTAGTCCTTTTATATTACTATAATTATTGATATTATTGATATAATTATTGATATTATTGATATTAATTTTATTGTGTGTTAGTTGTTCAGTCATGTTCAATGCTTTGTGATCCTATGGACTGTAGCCGACCAGGTTCCTCTGTCCATGGAATTTTCCAAGCAAGAATACTGGAGTGGGTTGCCATTCCCTTTTCCAGGGGATCTTCCTGATTCAGGAATTGAACCTACATCTCCTGCATTGCAGGCAGATGCTTTACCATCTGAGCCCCTTAGATCTAGCATATTATTGCTTGTTCCAACAATCCCTTCATTCCTCCATTTCACCTTTCTTGTTTTGATGTAAGCAGTTTTCAATATTCACTTTTATTCTAACTAATGGCTTTTTAACCATACCTTTTTTCATGACTTTAACTAATTACTCAGCATTTAACTCAGAGAAGGCAATGGCACCCCACTCCAGTACTCTTGCCTGGAAAATCCCATGGATGGAGGAGCCTGGTAGGCTGCAGTCCGTGGGGTTGTGAAGAGTTGGACATGACTGAGCGACTTCACTTTCACTTTTCACTTTCATGCATTGGAGAAGGAAATGGCAACCCACTCCAGTGTTCTTGCCTGAAGAATCCCAGGGCTGCTGTCTCTGGGGTTGCACAGAGTCGGACATGACTGAAACGACTTAGCAGCAGCAGCATTTAACTGATGATTATCGTATGTACCTGTAACTCTTCACAGTGTTACTTTTCACTGCTTCTTCACAAGACATTGGGAAACTTGGAACAATTAGGTTCTGTTGACATGATCACCTTTGTGTTACTATAAACACACACACACACACACACACACACACATACACATACATATTTGGGGCTTCCCAGGTGGCGCCAGTGTTAAAGAACCCGCCTGCCAGTGCAGGAGACATAAGACACCTGGGTTCGATCCCTGGGTCAGGAAGATTCCCTGGAGGAGGGCATAGCAACCCACTCCAGTATTCTTGCCTGGAGTATCCCATGGACAGAGGAGCCTGGTGGGCTGTAGTCCATAGGGTCGCAAAGAGTCAGTCATGTCTAAAGCAAATTAGCACACGTGCATACACGTTTTACAATCTATATACACTATAAACACAGCAAAAATATTAGTTATTTTTGTTTAAATGGTCATATTTTTTTGAAAAAGGAAAACTCTTTCATATTTATATAATACTTATTTTTGTGTCACTCATTCATTTTTGTTAATCTGATTTTCTATCTGGCGTTATTGCCCCTCAGCCAGAAGAACTTCTTTCAGAGTATTTTGCGGAGTAAATAACATGGCTACAAATCCTCCCATTTGTTTTTGTTGTTGTTGTTGTTGCTCATCTGAAAATGTCTTTATTTTGCCTTTAATATTTTAAAAGCAATTTTAAGTACGGGGATGGAGGAGGGAGGAGGGTTCAGGATGGGGAACACGTGTATACCTGTGGCGGATGCATGTTGATATACGGCAAAACCAATACAATATTGTAAAGTTAAAAAATTAAATTAAATTAACAAAACAAAACAAAACCAAACAAAGCAATTTTACTGGCTGTAGGATTCTTGATTATTCTCTGATTGTTTTAAAGACTTCATTCCATTGCCTGTGACCTTCATGATTTCTGGTAAGAAGTCAGCTGTATTTGTGCAATTATGTTTCTATACATAATGTATGATTTTTGTTGCTCCTTTTAAGATTTTCTTTTTATCTTGGGATTCAACCATTGATATGGTGTTATATGGTATTGATTATATTTATTCTCCTTGGTGTTTACTGACTTCTTGCATCTACAAAGCAAACTTTCTCAAGTAATTTGGGGAATTTTTGATCATTATATTTTTTCTCTGTTCCATTCTGTCTTTGAATTCCTTTTGGAACTCCAATTATAAGTATATTAGATTGCTTGATATTGTATCAAAGGTCACTAAAGCTTTGTTAATTTTTATTCAAAAATTTTCCTCTCTGTTCTTTAGTTTGGATAATTTCTATTCATCTATCTTTGAGTTTACTGTTTCTTTCCTCTGACATTTTTAATACTCTGTTTTGTGGTTTCAGCTTTAAACTTTGCTTTTTTAAAATAGTTGTGTTTTTTGCTGATATTTCTTATTCTTGATTCACTGATATATATTCTTAGAAGTTCTTGAGTGTACTGCTTATCCATGAACTACAGGGTGTACAGTCTTATTGCTTTGAATGTCTACTAATTTTTTTATTTATATGTGGACAATTTGGAAGGTATATTGGAAGATAAAATCTAGAGACTCTAGATTTTGTTATCTTCTTTTGAAGAATATTTACATTTGTTTAATTAACTTGGCTGACTTTAAACTCCAAAATGTTATCTTCTGTTGGAAGGAATTAATCAATACAATTATTTCAGCTTTTGGGGATTCCCTGGTAGTAGCTCAGAAGGTAAACAGTCTGCCTGCAATGCGGGAGACCTGGGTTTGATCCCTGGATCAGGAAGATCCCCTGAAGAAGGAAATGGCAACCCACTCCAGTATTCTGGCCTGGAAAATCCCATGGACATAGGAGCCTGGCAGGCTACAGTCCATAGGGTCGCAGAGTTGGACACAATTGAGCAACTTAACTCACTCAGATTTTAGTTCTGTATTCTTCCTTTTTTTCAGCAGTCAATCAATACTTTTAGCAGAATCTATTTGCAGATTTTTGTACAGATTTTTGTACTCATGACCTTTGTAGCCCCCTCCTTTCCAGGATCTTTCCCCCTACCATAAACACACACATACACACTTTTCAGCAGTTTTGCCAGCCCAGAACTCCATTCTCTGACACCTCAAGCTAGCAGTACTATAGTTTTCTACTATCCTGAAATATAAGGATTAGGATATACCCCCAGGTAAAAAACTGTTAATTCACAAATCTCACCAATGCATTGCCTATCTAACAAGACTGATCTCCCTTTCAGTTTCTGCCAGTTTGTGGTACCCTCCAATGCTCCTAAAATATTTTGTACACACTTTGTGACTGTTATCTGTATAAGAGTTAGCCTGTCCAAGATACTTTGTCACTACTGAAATCTGGAACTTCCTTAAATTCAGTTTGCTTTTTAAAATTTAACAAACTTTTTGAAAAGTCAATTGTAAATGAATATAATATATAACATTGTATTGTGCTTCAATTTATGAAGAATTTTTATATACATTTTCTTTTTTAGACCTTGACTCCAGTTAGATATTTTTACTATTCCTATTTTACAGATTAAAAAACTGAAATTTGGAAATATTACTTTATGCAAGTTCATGAATCTGATAAATGAAATTCTTTTGTACTCAGTTCTGCTGATTCTAAGCTCTGTGTTTTTCTCACAATAGCAAAGCTGTCTCCAAAAGGAATCTTTGCTTTGTGGCTGAGGCCTGCATAGCTTTGATGACCTGCTCTTGGAAAATTTTGAGTGGAGACTAGAGAGGACAAGTCTCTGGGCATGCAACACTCAGCAGGTTCTGCCAATTCTCACCGATATTCAGCATATGGAATTCTCAGGACCTGCCATGTATTGGTGCCCTAAAGGCTGATGGACCAATGCCTGATTAATGCCGTTTCCCCAAAACATCACTCTAGAGGTCTTATCTGCAGATTTATACCCAGAGAAGGCATGAAAGTAGGATGGGCCTGGCATGAAATAAAGACCATTGAGGAATCTGTCCTGGCTACAGAGATTGGCTCTGGAAGTATAGCCAAGCAGGAAGGCCCAGAGCCCAGAGAGTTTGGCAAGCTCAATATGTATCAGGCCTGGCTGAACACAGGGGTGTGGGGCATGGGGGTGAGAGGCATCTAGGCGTCTCATGGTCATAATCTTGGGAAAATGAACTTTACCTCAGATAGGACCCCAGAAGGAAAGAGACCTTACCACAAAGATGCCACTGACAGCTTTAGGAGGACAGGAATGACTGGCAGAGTCAGGTATGGGGTTTCCTTTCTACTCATTGCTCAATGCCACACTCTATGCCAGGCATGTACTTTTTTGTTGTTGTTGTTTTAAGCAGGAACACATTCCTAATAATGAGGCCAACTCGGGGAATGAGCCCATCATAGAGGAGAAACCTGGAGGTCTCCTTAAGGGCCCTGGGGAACCAAGTGGGGAGTAATGGAGCTTTATCACAACATATGAAAAGCCTGCCAAAGTTCATATCCTAGCTATTCACTGACTTCATGTAACCAAAGCCTAGATACATGTCCATTTGAATGATTTTCTTCTTCTCCGGCCTCTTTGGTCACTCATGTCCCCAGAGTTGATTTTCTGGCTGTTCTAGGTGATTGGCACCTGGAGAGAACGTGGGCCACTATTCTACTTGACAGTGTTCTATCTGTGCAGAGCTGGACTGATGTGCTTGTAGACTGCCAGTCTGACTTAGAAGGGGCTTGATGAATTCACCATCCAGAGAGTGCCCCTAGCGAGCCTGTTCCTGGAGACTGGGGTTTCCTCCAGAACAGCAATTCTGACAGATTGGCAGGGCAATGGGAGATCATTAGACTGCCAAGAGCCTCTACAGGCAAACAGTGGGACACAAGACCCATTCACCACCTTTCCATAGAAGTCCTGGGTGTAACATTAATGTCCAAACAGATGCACTGGAGTCCAGTAGCCACAGAACTCTGCACAGATGGCCAGATACACTAAAATCTGGACAGGGGAGCTCCTGTGAGTTGCCCATCACTGAGTGTCTACTTGTTCCCTCTGAACCTTCTCTGCATGAATGGCCCAGAAGGCTTTACACAGTGTATTTTGGGTGCTAAGCTCACTCCTGATTGCATTTTTTCTCTTATTATTAAAACTTTCATTTTCTCCTTGTCCCACTATTCTCATCCACTTATTTTAAATTCAGTTTTATCTACTTTTTATATTGAATGTATTTAGGTTATCCACCGTAAATCCTTTATTGAAAAAAGAAGGTATAAATAAATAAACAGGCAAATAAGCAAACATAATCCCTGTTGAGAGATAGACTTGAGATCCTTATGATGGTAAGAATTTTTCTCCACAGCTTTAGGTAGCAATAGCAGAGAAAACTGTAAGTGAATTTTAATCGTAGATGGATTTTCTTGAGTTCCTACATGGTTCATTTTGGGGGATGATCATTCATTTGGTTGGGAGGGGGGTAACAAATGTTCTAGTCACGTGTTTGCATTTGTCCCAGCTCATGAGAAAGAATTTTGTCAAATATAAAGGAATTTTGTCAGTTGGTTGGTTACACTTTGTTAAAGTCAGCCAAAGTGGGAAAATGTATGCAACAGAAGTTGTCAAAGTTATAAATTCATTTTTTTGAAGATTGGTTTCCCAGCATACCACTTGCATGCTGCCATCCTTACCCTTCCCAAAATTTGGGCTTCAAGTAATAAAATTATCTTTGAGACTTAGATTCTAGATTATTAGAGTATGGATCAGAAATAGAGGATGGTAAAATGCCCCTGTTTCCAAGTGCTTCATAGAGAGAGATGGAGAGAATATAATCAGTCCTACAGAAGGCCCAGTTTTCCAGGGCTGGCTTCAGTGAATGCCATGTATGGTGCTGCTGAACAGATGATGCTGAATGGTTTACTCACTGTTGAGATGACCCTGCTGTTATTACAGGATGTGTGTATGAGTGTTTATGTGTGAGTGCTGCCCTGACCTGTGGTCACTGCAAACCACACCAGCCCTAAGTTCCTAATGGTTCCTTTAGGTTCCAGAGGGAGAATGAACTCATTTCCTTCATATTATACTTAGAGGAGAATGCTTCATTCCATGTGTGGCCTCACTTTCCAACAGGAAGGTTTTTAGATTCACTTGTATGGTAACTTCCCCAGGAGCCCTGTCTCCCTTGGGAGGTCTGGAGAGGACCGGTTCTGGGATCTGCCTCACCTAAGACCATTTCCAACTGATGAATGATTGACACTTTTTCTCCAGGTGACAGAGAAACAAAGCAGCAATGTGCTCATTGGAGCAGGGGGTGGTCAGTCATGGAAGTATAGGTAAAGGGGTCACAGAGGTGGATGTGGGCAGTGCCAGTCAGAGTTCTCCCCAGGGGATGGCCGCTGGACTTGGAGACTTATTGAATGTTCCATGAGCGTAGGATCAGTTTATCCTGTTGATATGAATTTCCCAACAAATGACATTGGCAGATTGTCAAGGCCATCTCTGCTGTGGCCATGGATTCTGTGGGCTCTCAGAACCTGATACTAATATATGATACTCTTCACAATTAAACACATAAGCTCTTCTGTCTTTGGTCTTTGCAGATTTCCCTCTGATTGTATCAGGCTTCTGTATGAGAAACTGTGGGGGTTCTGCAGATAAGATTTCTCTAGTCCATGCCACAGTTCCATTTCTCATCAGAATTTTAAAATGGACTTTATGCTTTATCCTTCAAAATCTTGCTAGTTTAGAATCTGTGAGTCGACTTCCTAGAGTTTAATTTGGCTCAGGGCCCAAGACAAAAGTGAATTTCTGGACCAACTTAACCATAGACTGACTTAAGAGTATGTTGCAGCCTCTGGGTGCTGCTGCTATGTGAGAGCTCCCTGAGCTCACCCCACCCGACCCGGGTTACAGCCAGCTCTCAATATGACTGCATTTATCTAGAGTCCAACCAGAAACTAAATCATTGTAAGCATTAAAAACAGAGGGAAATTAATGTAGGGAACCGTTCACATAGGTAAAAGAAAATCTGCAAAGCCAAAGTGGGTATACCAAATCAACCCACCTTCCATCAAAGGAAGCCTCTAGCCTCTGTAGACTGAAGTAACAGAGGACAGAAGCCAGACTCCAGAGTGTGGGGTCAGCAGGTGGGAGCTGGAACCATGGAAAGACATCGCTGACTTCAGAAATTCTTCTCTGAACAGAAAGAGAAATGGGGAGTAATAGCATCCCCAGGATGGCTCCCTTCCTCCTGCTCTTGCATTTCCGTCCAGGGCCTCCCATTGGCCCAGTGCAGCTCATATCATGCTGGGGAAATGCAGGCTTCAGGGCTAGACCCCTATCACAACCCTGCCTTAGGGAGAGAGCAGGTCAAGATCAAGAGACAGAACCTGTTGGACCTCTCAGCAGAGATGGCTGGGGGTGTATACAGTCTAGATGAAATCAGTGTTACTTTGAACAGCCCCTGAGTTCCCCTTAGGGCTGTGGTTCTCAATCAGTGTTAAGGGAACTCCTGGCGAGCTAATGAGAGGTCTGGGTAGGAGTCAAGGATTACAGAACAAGAAAGTGCTCGCCCTCAATTCTTAGGTTGACTGTTGCAGAGATTGTGCATCTGAGACCTTTCGCTGCTTTAGGAGCAGCTGTGGAGAACCTGCACTTACCTTTCTCCTTCTGCCCAAGCTAGTGTCTTTATTGTGCTTTTCCTCAATGGGATTATTGCAGTGTTCAACTTCTAATGGAATTTTTACTTCTAGTTTTATTTTTAAAGTAACAAGAACAGTGTTTTCTTTCACTGGAACACCTTTCAGTGGTGAAGGGCCTCATAAGCATTTCCTGTCTGCATTTTCTCTAAATCTCACAATACCACTATGGCATAGATATGAACATCTCCAATTTACAGATGACGATCTGGGCATAAGTGGGTAGGAAATCATGAGTTCAAAGTCACATGGTTATACATTTGTGTATTTGTATGCTGGCTTGTTCTACTCCACAACCAATAAGAGATGAAATTAAAACATGGGTCTGTGCTCTTATCTCTACAATGAGATGCTTTTTTTGCTCTGTAATATCAGAACACCCGGCCACATAAAATCCCAGATGGACAACCCCTGATTTCCCCTCCTCTGTCTGTTTGCCCATTGATTTTGTTTTTTAATAAACTTTTTAAACTTTTTATTTATTTATTGTTGTGCTGGGTCTTTGTTGCTGTGTGGGCTTTTCTCTAGTTGCTGTGAGCAGGGGCTACTCTCCAGTGGGAGTGCAAGGGCTTCTCATTGTGGTGGCTTTTCTTTCTGCAGAGCACAGGCTCTAGGGCACGCGGGCTTCAGTAGTTGTTGTGCATGGGCTCAGTAGTTGCGGCTCCTGGGCTTAGTTGCTCCGCTGTATGTGGGAGCTTCCTGGCTCAGGGGTCAAACCCGTGTCTCCTGCGTTGGCAGGTGGATTCTTTACCACTGAGCCACCAGGGAAGCCTTGTGTGTGTATTTATTGAATGTATTTTAGGTTTTTATTTCAGGCATAAAACTAGAGGTCCTATAACCAAAAGGCCTTCAAGAGATCAGGTGATCTCTTAGAACCTAAACGATCCTCCTTTTTTCCACTTGGGATCTGAGACCTAGGAAGGTTAAGCGCTACATACCAAGCTACACCTGGTGCCGTCATTACTGCGGGATATTTTCTAGTTGAAACTTGAACACAATTCTTGGTTTGTCTCTATCCAGACTAACGTACAAAAATTTGGGACCCAGATTTTCTCTGGTACACCTCCAATCTGGTTTTGACCCATGAGGGAAACATGGACAGCAATGTGGAAATTTCTTTTCTTGAAAAGCATTTACTTTGAAGTCAAGCTGGAACTGGATGATTCCAAGATGAGGCGTTTCCCAGATCATGTTTCCTGTGTTTGTCTGAATGGGCTTCCTTTGGGTGGGAGCATCTGATTGGCTCAGGATGAATTTGACAACTGAAGCCATAGGAGAAGACTGTCTATTATTCTCAGACCCCTAACTCTCTGTTTCAACAGCTTCCTAGTCCTATCAATTCTAAAAGTTCACAGTGATCAACAAGACTGTCCAAGAGACGCTTCTGTTCCATGCCTCTGCCTTCAGCCCCCACCACTCACACCTGTGTTCGTTTCCCTCCAGCCACACCAGCCTCTATACTTCACTGTGAATGCACTTCTATTTCTTCTCTCTGCTAGGAAGACTCTGCCCTGATATACTTGCCTGGTTCTTTTCTTCTCTTCTTTCAGATCTGTGTTCAAATACCCTCTTCTCAGAAAGATCTTCCCCAAAGTCCTATTGAAATAGTTCCCTGTGCGCACCTGTCACTCTCTAAGCATCTTTCACCACTTAATTTTTTTCAGAGCTCTTATCACCCCTGACACATTATATACCTATTTCTTTATTGCCTCCCTATACCCATTAGACTTTAAATCCTGAAGGGAGGGTCAGGATATTAGCCATGGGCTTGCCCATGTCCCCAACACCTACAGCAGTGCCTGGTGCTTAGCAGACACTCAAAAATAATTTGTTGAATTAATGAATGACTACCCTTATCTCTTCTCACGACGTTGCTCTCCCAGAGGCCTCAACACTTCTTGCCTAAACCACTCCAGCAGCTTCCTAACTGATTTTCCTGACCTGCTCTAATTTCTCCTTCACACAACTGCCACACTGGTCATTCTTAAATGCAGATTTGATCCTGTCACTCTCTTCTTTAATAATTTTAGTGCCTTCCTACTACCCTTCTTGGTAGACTCTACCTGCCTCTCAAGTCTCATCTCCTACTTTCTCCTTTGTGGACTTTGTGTTATAAAAAAATATGATTAAATTCCCACCCATGCACCATGTGATTCATCCTATATTAGTTTACCATTTGCTGCTATGACAAAACACCACCAACTTAGTGGTTTAAAACAGCACACATTTATTTTCCTTCAGCTCTGAAGGTCAAAAGTCTGACACAGATCTTCGTGAGCTAATCAAAGTATTGGCAGGGCTGTGTTCCTTCCTGGAGGCTCTAGGAGAAAACATAGTCCTTGACTTTTATAGCTTTTAGAGGCTACCCTCATCTTGACTCATGACCATATCTCTTCCATCTTCAAAGCAATAAACATAGCATCTCCGACCTTTGCTTCTCTTATCACACCTCCTCTAATTCTCTCCTTCTGCCTCCCTCTTCCACCTTTAAGGACTCTTATGTTGGACCCACCCAGATAGCCTGGGATCGTCTTCTATTTTAAAGTCACTCTATTAGCAACCTGAATCCCATCCTCAACCTTAATTCCACTCTGCCCTGTAACGTAACATAGGCATAAGTTCTGGGGCATTAATAGAATGTGGACATCACTGGGTGTGGGCATTATTCTGCAGAGCACAGAACTTTCGGGAGGTTCCTTTCCCCCTTTTTTATGTATATATCATATCCATTCATTCCATCTGTCCTTTAAGGCTCATCTTCAGTTAAAAGTAACCTGACATTTCATTTTACCCCACTGCATATTCTTCCAAACTTCGTCTAAGGCCAGTAATACTTTTCATCTTGTATTATATATATTTTTATGTGCATGTCTTATTACACAAATTGGACTGCTACTTCCTGGATGGCAATAACGGCTTAATTAATCTCTGTGAACAGAAGACTTCCACACATATGTGATGTTTAATAAGAATTTGTTGTTGAAGAATTAATTAGAAGAAAATTGAATAGGAAAAGAATAGAGGGAAATCAAGAAAGGAAAAAAAAAAAGAAACATGAAGAAAGAAAGTGAGAAAGGAAAGGAGGAATTTTTTCAGATAATGTCATTTCTCTGCAGACAGGCAAAGGGATGATGATTAAATCTTCAGATTACACTGTTTCTATTCTACAGTTATTTCTACAGCAGACAAGTGTGCTTTGATTTAATCACTTGTGTCCCATTTTGTCTACATTTCAAGATGTTGTTGAGGTGATCTGAGTGAAGGCCTGGAATAATTGAGACATTCAAATGTTCACAAACTCCTACTCCTTCTGTATTTCAGTTCAGTCGTTCAGTCATGTCCAACTCTTTGCGAGCCCATGAATTGCAGCACACCAGGCCTCCCTGTCCATCACCAACTCCCGGAGTTCACTCAAACTCATGTCCATCGAGTCGGTGATGCCATCTAGCCATCTCATCCTTTCGTCCCGTTCTCCTCCTGCCCCCAATCCCTCCCAGCATCAGAGTCTTTTCCAATGAGTCAACTCTTCACATGAGGTGGCCAAAGTATTGAAGTGTCAGCTTTAGCATCAGTCTTTCCAAAGAACACCCAGGACTGATCGTCTTTAGAATGGACTGGTTGGATCTCCTTGCAGTCCAAGGGACTCTCAAGAGTCTTCTCCAACACCACAGTTCAAAAGCATCAATTCTTCGGTGCTCAGCTTTCTTCACAGTCCAACTCTCATATCCATACATGACCACAGGAAAAACCATAGCCTTGACTAGACGGACCTTTGTTGGCAAAGTAATGTCTCTGCTTTTGAATATGCTATCTAGATTGGTCATAACTTTCCTTCCAAGGGGTAGATTAGATCAGATCAGATCAGTCACTCAGTCGTGTCTGACTCTTTGCAACCCCCTGAATCCAGCACGCCAGGCCTCCCTGTCCATCACCAACTCCCGGAGTTCACTGAGACTCACGTCTGTCGAGTCACTGATGCCATCCAGCCATCTCATCCTCTGTCGTCGCCTTCTCCTCCTGCCCCCAATCCCTCCCAGCATCAGAGTCTTTTCCAGTGAGTCAACTCTTCGCATGAGGTGGCCAAAGTACTGGAGTTTCAGCTTTAGCATCATTCCTTCCAAAGAAATTCCAGGGCTGATCTCCTTCAGAATGGACTGGTTGGATCTCCTTGCAGTCCAAGGGACTCTCAAGAGTCTTCTCCAACACCATGGTTCAAAAGCATCAATTCTTCATTGCTTAGCCTTCTTCACAGTCCAACTCTCACATCCATACATGACCACAGGAAAAACCATAGCCTTGACTAGATGGACCTTTGTTGGCAAAGTATTGTCTCTGCTTTTGAATATGCTATCTAGGTTGGTCATAACTTTCCTTCCAAGGAGTAAGCGTCTTTTAATTTCATAGCTGCAGTCACCATCTGTAGTGATTTTGGAGCCCAGAAAAATGAAGTCTGACACTGTTTCCACTGTTTCCCCATCTATTTCCCATGAAGTGATGGGACCAGATGCTATGATCTTCGTTTTCTGAATGTTGAGCTTTAAGCCAACTTTTTCACTCTCCACTTTGACTTTCATCAAGAGGCTTTTTAGTTCCTCTTCACTTTGTGCCATAAGGGTGGTGTCATCTGCATATCTGAGGTTATTGATATTTCTCCCGGCAATCTTGATTCCAGCTTGTGTTTCTTCCAGTCCAGCGTTTCTCATGATGTACTCTGCATATAAGTTAATAAACAGGGTGACAGTATATAGCCTTGACGTACTCCTTTTCCTATTTGGAACCAGTTTGTTGTTCCATGTCCAGTTCTAACTGTTGCTTCCTGACCTGCATACAAATTTTTCAAGAGGCAGATCAGGTGGTCTGGTATTCCCATCTCTCTCAGAATTTTCCACAGTTTATTGTGATCCACACAGTCAAAGGCTTTGGCATAGTCAATAAAGCAGAAATAGATGCTTTTCTGGAACTCTCTTTAAAACTCAGCAGTGGCCACAGGACTGGAAAAGGTCAGTTTTCATTCCAATCCCAAAGAAAGGCCATGCCAAAGAATGCTCAAACTACCGCACAATTGCACTCATCTCACACGCTACTAAAGTAATGCTCAAAATTCTCCAAGCCAGGCTTCAGCAATATGTGAACTGTGAACTTTCTGATGTTCAAGCTGGTTTTAGAAAAGGCAGAGGAACCAGAGATCAAATTGCCAACATCCGCTGGATCATGGAAAAAGCAAGAGAGTTCCAAGGAGTAAGCGTCTTTTAATTTCATGGCTGCAGTCACCATCTGCAGTGATTTTGGAGCCCAAAAAAATAAAGTCTGACATTTTTTCCACTGATTCCCCATCTATTTCACATGAAGTGATGGGACCAGATGCCATGATCTTAGTTTTTTGAATGTTGAGCTTTAAGCCAACTTTTTCACTCTCCACTTTCACTTTCATCAAGAGGCTTTTGAGTTCCTCTTCACTTTCTGCCATAAGGGTGGTGTCAACTGCATATCTGAGGTTATTGATATTTCTCCCGGCAATCTTGATTCCAGCTTGTGCTTCTTCCAGCCCAGCATTTCTCATGATGCACTCTGCTTATAAATTAAATAAGCAGGGTGACAATATACAGCCTTGACATACTCCTTTTCCTATTTGGAACCAGTCTGTTGTTCCATGTCCAGCTCTAACTGTTGCTTCCTGACTTGCATATAGGTTTCTCAAGAGGCAGGTCAGATGGTCTGGTATTCCCTTCTGTATTTACTATCTCATAAATTTTGCCACCACCTGGAAATCCAACAACTAGAAAATTTGCATGCTCCATAGCCTAAAGATCTAAAGACATTACCCAACAGCTCCCTAAAGTTTCTAAGATCCTAATGTATTAAACATCCCTAAATTAAATTATGTGAAAACATAGGTTTGGCATCAGTTTCAAACCCAAGACATCACACAGTAGCTGTATGACTCTGGGTAAGTTATTTGCTATTTCAGATTCTCAAATACCACTTCTCTAATAGGGAGCTGCTATCATTGACCTCACAGGGTTGTTGTGAGGGTCAAAGGAAGTTATACTGATACACGTAAAATGTCCACCATACTACTCATATAGCAGTAGGTGTTCAGAAGAGATTTCTTCTTTGAACTTCTGCCCACAAATAAGATGTTACCTTATATGGGACACCTGCTCAGACCCGACAGTGGGGAGAAGCTGGGTTTCAGAACCGCATCCATTCCAGAGTGGGTTCTGACTCCATGCAGTTATCAAGAACCTCCAGGTTAGGATGGTATTGGGTGGGCCAAAATGTTCATTCGTGTTTGGGTTTTTCCATAGTGTGCTATGGAAAATCCGAATGAGCTTTATGGCCAAACCAATATAAACATCATCCGGCCACAAGGCATCACTGATTAATCAAAGGCAAGACCTGATAGAGGAGGTGCAGCTGTGGCTCAGAACTGCTGTCACACCTGGCAAATGATGGTGGGCAAGGGCAAGACAGGGAACTTTACCAGTTGGATGATTTAAACAGATAAGCCCAATAATGCAACAGAAGCTCCTTTGCCCAGCTCCTGCATCTTCTCATAAGATAAATATCTATCATTCTTTTGATGGCTGTCATTGTCATTTCTCTCTCAATGGTACGTTAAGGAGAATGTAACCCAAACTCGCGATGAATGTGTTAACCAATTGATAACCACTCTCTACTCCGAAGTGTCAGGCACCGTGGTATTTTAACTGGTCTTACACCAGGTGCACTCAGCCACCAAGAGCTATATTTATTTTCATGATGAAAGCTCAATGTGGGGATGCAGTGAGGAAAGAGAGGATAGCCATCATTCCTTGATGCCTTTGTAAAGGCTTGCCTCATTTATAGTAACTGAAGCTGAGGCCAGGAATGGAGAAATTATTGAGCCCCTCACTTGAAAAAGTGAGGAACTGTCAGGCCTAGTGCCTGGCAACAGAGAACATTTGAAGAGATTCTGTAAAGGTTTATGATCAATGGTAGCAACTCAAAACTTCTCATAAAAGGGAAAGTATTGATTTGGGCTGGGTATGAGATGACTTGTGGGCTATCATTCCTGGTTCTTTTACACCTTTGGGGCAATAGTTTTTCTCTAGGAGACATTCTGTCTGAGAATATCACTTGTTTAGATTCTGGACATGGTAGCATATACCATATGTATAGCGCATATCATGTAACATATGTATATTCTGGCCAACAGTCATGGCCTTGCAGATCTAGAACACTGACGTGGTTCATGGGAAAAGAAAGCCCATTGATCCACATAAAGAAGCAGCAGCTTTTGAGAACTAGGAGTGAAAATCTGATCTTTGTTTTTGAGCATGCCTGAGTGCAGCTGCTCTGCTAAATCCTGCATGACTAAATCTTCCCGTTGCACAGGGTTTTCACTGCAGCGTTACTAGCTAATGAGCTTTTGCAGTAAGGCAGAGCCACTAGCTGAACTTTTGGATATTTTGGATATGTCTTTGCTGATTTGAGTATAATGACTTGTGAGGGTTTTAAAGGGTAAGTAGGAATTAGTTATGAGGGTGAAGATATCACAGATAGATGACACTGTTTATGTCCTCCATTGTCCCCCACATTTCAAAAAAAAAAAAAAAAAACCACTGGGAAACTGTAAGGAGTTCAGAGTAGCTGGAATATAAGGTACTTGGAGAGGTATTGGTAGAAGATGAAGTTGGAAAAGCTAAGAGGGCTTTGGTACCAAGTTAGGGATACACTCTTCTTCAGAGGGGAGACAGGGAAGCATTTCGGACAGCTGGCGTTCATTCAGTTCAATTCACTTGCTTAGTGGTGTCCGATTCTTTGCGACCCCATGGACTGCAACACACAAGGCTTCGCTGTCCATCACCAACTCCGAGAGCTTGCTCAAACTCATGTCCATCATGTCAGTGATGCCATCCAACCATCTCATCCTCTATCGTCCTCTTCTCATGCCTTCAATCTTCCCCAGAATCACAGTCTTTTCCAATGAGTCAGTTCTTCCCATCAGGTAGACAAAGTATTGGAGCTTCAGCTTCAGAATCAGTCCTTCCAATGACTATTCAAGACTGATTTCCTTTAGAATTGACTGGTTTGATCACCTTGCAGTCCAGGGGACTCTCAAGAGTCTTCTCCAACATCACAGTTCAAAAGCATCAGTTCTTCCAAGCTTAGCCTTCTTTATGGTCCAACTCTCACATCCATAAATGACTTCTGGAAAAACTATAGCTTTGACTAGATGGACCTTGGTTGGCAAAGTGATGTCTCTGCTTTTTATTATTCTGTCTAGGTTGGTCATAGTCTTTCTTCCAAGGAGCAAGTGTCCTTTAATTTCATGGCAGCAGTCACCATCTGCAGTGATTTTGGGGCCTAGTAAAATAAAGTCACAGTAACGCTGAAGAAGCTGAAGTTGAACAATTCAATGAAGACCTACAAAACCTTCTAGAACTAACATCCAAAAAGGATGTCCTTTTCATTATAAGGGACTGGAATGCAAAAGTAGGAAGTCAAGAAACACCTGGAGTAACGGGCAAATTTGGCCTTGGAGTACAGAATGAAGCAGGGCAAAGGCTAATAGAGTTCTGCCAGGAGAACGCACTGGTCATGGCAAACACCGTCTTCCAACAGCACAAGAGAAGACTCTACACACGGGCAAAACCAGATGGTCAACACCAAAATCAGACTGATTATATTCTTTGCGGCCAAAGATGGAGAAGCTCTATACAGTCAGCAAAAACAAGATCAGGAGCTGACTGTGGCTCAGATCATGAACTCCTTATTGCCAAATTCAGACATACATTGAAGAAAGTAAGGAAAACCACTAGACCATTCAGGTATGACCTAAATCAAATCCCTTATGATTAGACAGTGGAAGTGAGAAATAGATTTAAGGGACTAGATCTGATAGATAGAGTGCCTGATGAACTATGGATGGAGGTTCATGACATTGTACAGGAGACAGGGATCAAGACCATCCCCAAGAGAAAGAAATACAAAAAGGTAAAGTGGCTTTCTGAGGAGGCCTTAAATAGCTGTGAAAAGAAGGGAAGTGAAAAGCACAAGAGAAAAGGAAAGATATAAGCATCTGAATGCAGAGTTCCAACGAATAGCAAGGAGAGGTAAGAAAGCCTTCCTCAGTGATCAATGCAAATAAATAGAGGAAAACAATGGAATGGGAAAGACTAGAGATCTCTTCCAGAAAATTAGAGATACCAAGGGAATATTTCTGTACTCCAAGGCCAAATATCTGTGCTAGATAAAGCACAGATATGGTATGTTTCTGTCCTTTATTGTATGGACCTAACAGAAGCAGAAGATATTAAGAAGAGGTGGCAAGAATACACAGAAGAACTGTACAAAAAAGATCTTCACGACCCAGATAACCATGATGGTATGATCATATGATCACTCACCTAGAGCCAGACATCCTGGAATGTGAAGTCAAGTGGGCCTTAGGAAGCATCACTATGATCAAAGCTAGTGGAGGTGATGGAATTCCAGTTGAGCTATTTCAAATCCTAAAAGATGATGCTG
This sequence comes from Bos grunniens, assembly GCF_055505025.1. Lineage (NCBI taxonomy): Eukaryota > Metazoa > Chordata > Mammalia > Artiodactyla > Bovidae > Bos > Bos grunniens. Next base: position 95,582,631 of record NC_141172.1, read on the forward strand.
TGAAATTGCTGCACGCAGTATGCCAGCAAATTTGGAAAACTCAGCAGTGGCCACAGGACTGGAAAAGATCAGTTTTTATTCCAATCCCAAAGAAAGGCAATGCCAAAGAATGCTCAAACTACCACACAATTGCACTCATTTCACACACTAGTAAAGAAATGCTTAAAATTCTCCAAGCCAGGCTTAAGCAATACATGAACCATGAACTTCCAGATGTTCAAGCTGGATTTAGAAAAGGCAGAGGAACCAGAGATCAAATTGCCAACATCCTCTGGATCATCAGAAAAGCAAGAGAGTTCCAGAAAAACATCTATTTCTGTGTTGTTGACTATGCCAAAGCCTTTGAGTGTGTGGATCACAATAAACTGTGGACAATTCTGAAAGACATGGGAATACCAGACCGCCTGACCTGCCTTTTGAGAAACTTGTATGCAGGTCAGGAAGCAATGGTTAGAACTGGCCATGGAACAACAGACTGGTTCCAAATAGGAAAAGGAGTACGTCAAGGCTATATATTGTCACCCTGTTTATTTAACTTCTGTGCAGAGTACATCATGAGAAACGCTGGACTGGAAGAAACACAAGCTGGAATCAAGATTGCCAGGAGAAATCTCAATAACCTCAGATATGCAGATGACACCACCCTTATGGCAGAAAGTGAAGAGGAACCAGAAAGCCTCTTGAAGAGAGCGAAAGAGGAGAGTGAAAAAGTTGGCTTAAAGCTCAACATTCAGAAAACGAAGATCATGGCTTCTGGTCCCATCACTTCATGGCCAATAGATGGATAAACAGTGGAAACAGTGGCTGAATTTATTTTTCTGGGCTCCAAAATCACTTCAGATGGTGATTGCAGCCATGAAATTAAAAGACGCTTACTCCTTGGAAGGAAAGTTATGACCAACCTAGATGGCATATTCAAAAGCAGAGACATTACTTTGCCAACAAAGGTCTGTCTAGTCAAGGCTATGGTTTTTCCTGTGGTCATGTATGGATGTGAGAGTTGGACTGTGAAGAAAGCTGAATGCCGAAGAACTGATGCTTTGAACTGTGGTGTTGGAGAAGACCCTTCAGAGTCCCTTGGACAGCAAGGAGATCCAACCTGTCCATCCTAAAGGAGATCAGACCTGGGTGTTCATTGGTAGGACTGATTTTGAAGCTGAAACCAATACTCTGGCCACCAGATGCGAAGAACTGACTCGTTTGAAAAGACCCTGATGCTGGGAAAGATTGAGGGCAGGAGAAGAAGGGGACGATAGAGGATGAGATGGTTGGATGGCATCACTGACTCAATAGACGTGGGTTTGGGTGGACTCTGGAAGTTGGTGATGGACAGGGAGGCCTGGCGTGCTGTGGTTCATGGGGTTGCAAAGAGTTGGACATGATTGAACGACTGAACTGAACTGAACTGAACCTGTGTTATACAGTTCATCCTTGAGCCTATCTTACACCAGTATATAATAGAGGATGTCCCCAGTTGTCTAGTGGTTAAGACACTGCACCTGCACCACAGGGCCCTGATCAGGGAAATAAGATCCCATATGCTGTGCACACCAGCTTCCCCCCAGCCCCACCAAAATACAAAAGGAATAATCTTAGAATTCCTTAGTGATTATGACTTCTTGAATCACTGAGTCTTTAAATAATCTAGGAAGAACTTGTTTATTCAAATTATGTTAAATATTTCCTAAGATGTAAACATTCCGTTAGTTTTCAGGGATAGTGGTATAGTTAAAATAATAGCAAACATTTGTATAGTGATCCTTATGTATTAAGGGCTTCCCCCATATCTCAGTTGGTAAACAATCTGCCTGCAATGCGGGAGACCTGTGTTTGGTCCCTGGGTTGTGAAGATCCCCTGGAGAAGAGAAAGGCTACCCACTCCAGTATTCTGGCCTGGAGAGTTCCATGGCCTATATAGTCCATAGGTTTGCAAAGAGTTGGACACGATTGAGGAACTTTCACTTTCCTATGTATTGGACATTGTTCTCAGATTTTTAACATATAGTGGTTCGCATAACCTCTGCAACAGTTCTCTGAAGCAGGTACTATTTATATTTTCCTAATTTGGTTTATGAGGCTACTGAGGTCCTGAGAGGTTAAGACACCTGCCCACGTAGTTGGTTGTGGAGTGACGATTTAGATTCAGGCATTTGGCTGTAGAGTTTGCATGCTGGACCACTGTGCTCTGCCTTCCCTTCAGAGTCATGGGCCCTGCCCTCATGGAGCATCAGCTGGGAAGACTAACAAATGAACCCAGTTGTGCCACAGTAAAGTTGATTTACTCTGAAGAAAGCTGAGCACTGAAGAATTGATGCTTTTGAACTGTGGTGTTGGAGAAGACTCTTGAGAGTCCCTTGGACTGCAAGGAGATCCAACCAGTCCATTCTGAAGGAGATCAGCCCTGGGATTTCTTTGGAAGGAATGATGCTAAAGCTGAAACTCCAGTACTTTGGCCACCTCATGCAAAGAGTTGACTCATTGGAAAAGACTCTGATGCTGGGAGGGATTGGGGGCAGGAGGAGAAGGGGACGACAGAGGATGAGATGGCTGGATGGCATCACCAACTCTATGGACGTGAGTCTGAGTAACTCTGGGAGTTGGTGATGGATAGGGAGGCCTGGCGTGCTGTGATTCATGGGGTTGCAAAGAGTCGGACATGACTGAGCGACTGAACTGAACTGAACTGAAAGTTGATTTATGAAAGTAACCAGCCCCACTAAATAAAAGTGAAATAAGAGCATTATCACACAAAAACTGAGAATTTGTTGCCAGTAGGCTTGTTCAATAAGAAGTGCTAAAAGGACCCATTCAGATGGAGGATAAATAACAACTCATGAAAATGCGGATTTATGGGAAGAAATAACATTAGAAATGCTGAATTTCTGGGCAAATATGAAGGATTTTTGCCCCTTCTAGATGGCTCAGTTGTATGGCTCTGCAATATTCCTAAATGAACAAACAAAGAAACAACATGTTTAAATCTCTAGGGAAAGACAACATGAGTATGTCATGCGTTCATGTTTTGTGTGTGATATGCCAGTGGAGATTTTCCCCATGAAAAACTGGGAAAGATTTGATCCAGTTAAGTCTGTAAAGATATTTGGCATTTTCTCTGATAGCATCCCCAAACCCCAGAACTTTTGACTGAAATGTGCCAGTCTCACCTGCTCAGAACTTGCTTGTAAGATGGCAAATTCAAGCGGTGAAAGGATTAGAATACAGTCTGGAAATTTACTACAGTTGGAAGACTGTATCTATTTAGGCTCAGCATCTATTTAGGCTCTTTCCAATCACACAGATGTGCTGGGACATGTTGTGTTATTTAATAACAGTACCTGATCATATCATTACGTTCAGTCAAGGAGGCTTATGATTTGGGAAAGTGCCTCAAGCTTACACTAACCACTTGAGTATGGGGAGAGATACTACATGTGTCGTCTTGGAAAATGACTGTAATAAGTTGCCTATGATCCAGTGAATGCTAGGTGCAGTTATAGGATCAGAACATTTTGATGCATCATAGATGCTATATCTTCATTTGGGGTTCATCCTCAGGTTCCGGAAGAGACAGGACATGAAACAGAAATTGAATATCCAAAATTTATTATGCTCAGTTTTTGTGTATACATATTTTTTTCATGTTTTTACTTTAAGCATGTCTATATCTATGTATTGATAGCTTGTTTCCTGTAAAGTGTATTCGTTTTTTTATTTTTAAAAAATTTATTTCAGTTGGAGGATAGTTACTTTACAATATGTTTTTTGCCATACATCAGTATGAATTGGCCATAGCCATATGTGTGTCTCCTCTATCCTGAACCACCCTCATCTCCTTCCCCAGTATACTTATATCTTACTTTTTTATCCAGTCTGACAACCTCTGCCTTTTAATTGAAATATTTTATCCATTTACAGTTAATGAAATTACTGAAATGTTTATATTTAGGCCTATAACTTATGATTTGTTTTCTATTTTCTCACTATTTTGTGGTTTTTCTTCTTTTCCTGCCTTATTTTGGTTAATTGTATTTTTATAACATATAACTTTAATTCCTCTAATAAGTGTTTAGTCATACTTCTTTGTATAATGTTTTTAGTGGTAACTCTAGGGTGTTTGTTACACTTCCTTAACTTGTCACAATGTACTTTAATACTGTGCCACTTGCATAAAATATAAAAATTATTTAATCCCATTTATGTCTACATACTGTGCTGTTTTTGTTATCTAGTTTAGTTATCTGTGTTATAATAAACCTAACAATACAATGTTATAATTATTAGTTTACATAATTAGTTGTCTTTTAAGAAATTAATAAAAGAAAAAATTATTTTAGTTACATTTTTAGCATTTTTAATGCTCTCCATTCCTTCTTCTACATCCAAGTTTTATCTGGTATCATTTATCTTCAGTTTGAGGAATTATTTTATTATTTCTTTTCATACAGGTTTTTTGGTAACATAATCTTTTAGATTTGCTTGTTTAAAACTATCATTTCACCTTCATTTATTTAGGAGGGTTAGCTTTTTTAAAACAAGTATTGAAATACAATTAATTTATATTAAAAAGCACCTGTTTTAGGGTGTGAATAAGAACCATGCCATAAGATCATCACAGAAAATATTTTTAATGGAGACACACAGATCAGGGACAAAGCAAAGATGTCTACTGTCGCTTATATTCAACATTGTACTGAAGGTCCTAGTCAGTTCAGTTAGACAAGAGAAATAAGAGAAACATAGGCTTGAAAGGAAGACATAAAGGTGTCTTTTTCTGCAAATGATGTAATTTTGCACATAGAAAATTATTTTAAAAATCTCCAAATTCTAATAATGAACGTGGTCACAGACAGCAGGAGTGAGAGAGAGAATGAGACACGGAAGAAGGAAAAGTCCATAGCAAGATGAGTATTGTTTTGGCCACCATTGTAAGTCATTGATTTCTTGGTGCTACAGATTCTTCTAAGTCTTGCTGAAATCATAGAGAACCATCTATGCAGCGGAAGAAAGGGAGGAGCACTTATTCATCATTCCCGCTCCTGCTGGTTAAGGATTGCCTGTACTTCTGGTTTGCACATTCATGAGTGCCAAGTTGGTTCTCGTGAGTCTCAGAACATTGCAAGGCAGGAAGTGAGAGGAGCAGGGTGCTATTGGGTTTCATATGGGGAAAGCTGGTTGATAGAGAATCTGAAGTGCTGCATCAGAGGGATCCAATATAGTACATTTGCTCACTGCATCTCCGTACAGGTTACTGAGGGCAGAAAGAAGCAGCTTCTAGGATCAAAGTTCCCCTAGTTTAAAAAACCATAAGTCAAAACAGACCAGAAAAGCCACAAGCAACGGCAACAACAAATATAACCAAAATAGCTCCTTCCTCCCATTCTTGTGTAACTCCTAGAGTCATGGGTCAAGGACAGGTTCATTAACCAAGGACAGTCTCCGTAAAATCAGAGCAGCATGGTTAACATGCAGGTATCTAGCATGTTACATATACAAGTGATGGAACCTTTTTAAGGTAAACCAATACTTCCATTAGGTCAATGGAGAATTGCCAAAAAAGCAAATTAAACATTACAAATTGTGGTCCTTGTTCTACTAGGCAATTAAAAATAATTTGTTCTATTATAAAAATACCATATACTGTTATAGATAATTTTAAATATGCAAAAAAGTGAAAAGAAAAAATTTCAGCCATAATTCATCAGCTGGAAACAATCATTTTTAAGATCTTGATATTCAAAACAGTTATATATAAGTATGTGTGTGTGTGTGAAATCATCTTTTTAGTGACTGCATAATATTCCATACAGTTTATTTAAATATTCTATAACCACTTGCTGACATTTCTCTTTTGTTATTATAAAATTGGGTTTCCCTCATGGCTCAGTGGTAAAGAATCTGCCTACAATGCAGGAGACCCAGGTTCAATCCTGAATCAGGAAAATCCCCTGGAGAAGGGAATGGCAACCCACTCCAGTATTGTTGCCTGGAGAATAATATGGACAGAGGAGCCTGGTAGGTTACAGTCCATGGTATCTCAAAGAGTTGGCCACGACTGAGTGACTAACACACATTATAAATAATACTGCTGTATTATTTAGGCACATAACTTTTTCTATATTTAGGTGGTCAATTATACAACATCAAAAAGGATTTACTTTGTGGAAATACTTATGTTTTAAATTTTCAAGCAAGGAAATGAAATGACTTAGGAAAAACTGTTAGAAGACTGTCATAAGTAAGTGGATTAAGCTAAAGCCAGGTAATGGAATTCCAGGGAAATACTGGGAGTGAATATTTTTAACATAGTTGAGTATATTGAGGAGATAATCATATACCAGGGATTATTAAAGCTGAACATTGAAAGATAAATAGATTTATTTTTCAAGATAGAAGGGAAAAGTTTAAGAATGAAAAAGCGTGGAGCTGTAAAGGAGTACAATGCATTAAGAAAAAGGGGTATTTAATGGAATGTATGGTTCATGGAGGAGAAGGCAATGGCACCCCACTCCAGTACTGTTGCCCAGAAAATCCCATGGATGGAGGAGCCTGGTAGGCTGCAGTCCATGGGGTCGCTAAGAGTCAGACACAACTGAGTGACTTCACTTTCACTTTCCAGTTTCATGCATTGGAGAAGGAAATGGCAACCCACTCCAGTGTTCTTGCCTGGAGAATCCCAGGGATGGAGAAGCCTGGTGGGCTTCAGTCCATGGGGTCGCACAGAGTCGGACACGACTAAAGCGACTTAGTAGTAGTAGTAGTAGTAGTAGTAGTAGTAGTATGGTTCATGAAGTGAAAAAAGGCAGATGCTAAGTTAAGTTAAAAGTAGTTGGGATCATATTGATGAAGTCTTGGATTTCCTGCTATGTCATTTGAACTTTATTTCATAAATTATGTGGAGTCATTAAAGGTCTTTGAGCAGGGGCTATGGATGAATACCCATCCGATCCTTTAAAATGGAAACATAGTTTTTATTCAGCCCCCATGGGTGACAGAATAAAAACCAGCCTCACCCAAACACCCTTTTCCCAGATGCCTCTCCAGAACCTCTCGATTGTGCATTTGTCTTACTGCTTTCTGTCCTCAAATCCATGGTTTTCTGACTTCTCTCTGGAATGTGTTGTAGCCCTTTGGAGTCTTCAAACACATCTGGATGCCCCTTCCTCACTCAGTGACTTGAGTTTCCTGCTTAGCTATCAGTTGCTAGATTTTACTGTCATCTCCAGGTTGAAATAACAAATATATCCTCTCCAAGCCTCACTGCCATGGACTCCTCCCCAGTTTGTTCATTCCTGTAGCAATCCTAGCCAGAAACCAACTGTCAAGAAGGGCCTTCCAGGGCAGAGTTGAATAACTGTGACAGAGCGTATGACCCTCAAAGCCTAAAATATTTGCTGTCTGGCCTCTTACAGGAATTATTTGCTGATGCCTTCCCCAGATCAAAACAAATTCATGGTTATCAGGCACTTAATGGAAAGCAGCTAATATGTAGGCACATTCTTGAAATGTTTTAAAATTTCAAGTAAAGGAAAAAATACCACAAATACTTATGCAAAATAAAAGGTCATCCAAAAAGGAATAAATGCCAGGCTGTCTTAACACTGTCTTATAATAGAAGAAATATCTATATAACTATGGAAGAAAAGTTTGTGGCCTAGCCAATTTATGACACTTACGTGAAAGCTGTAGAAAGATGTGATCAAATATGCAAAGATATGGAATATAGTTTTCTCATTTATCTTTCTTGAAGACCTATTCCTAACATCTCTGAGATAAGTCAAAATAAAGAAGTTATTAGAAGTCATCGAATGAATGAGGTAGTAGCTTAAACTAATTCAAACGTAAAATTTTATTAAGTCATTAAAAAACGCTCCTTGGAAGGAAAAATATGACAAATCTAGATAGCAGAGTAAAAAGCAGAGATATCACGTTGCCAACAAATGTCCACATAGTCAAAGCTATGGTTTTTTCAGTAGTCATGTACAAATGTGAGAGTTGGACCATAAAGAAGGCTAAGCGCCAAAGAATTGATGCTTTCGAATTGTAGTGCTGGAGAGGACTCCTGGGAGTCCCTTGGACTGCAGGGAGGTCAAACCACTCAATCCTAAAGAAAATCAACCCTGAATATTCATTGAAAGGACTATTGTTGAAGCTGAAGCTCCAATGCTTTGGCCACCTGATGCAAAGAGCTGACTCGTTTAAAAAGACCCTGATCATGGGAAAGATTGAAGGCAAAAGAAGTGGGCAGCGAAGGATGAGATAGTTAGATAGCATCACCAACTCAATGGACATGAATTTGAGCAAACTCCAGGAGACAGTGGAGGACAGAGGAGTCTGGTATACACCAGTTCATGGGAGTCTCAGAGTCAGACCTGACTTAGTGACTGATATGATGGAAAGCAAAACTCTAGTATAAATATCTTAAGTGATTCTTGAAAGGGTAAACACACAGAATGTGAATAATAACTTAATGATAATAAGATAATGATAGTAGTCTAAGACAAAAATTCTATGTACTACCAAAAAATAGGATTTGATAAGTAAGGGGAAGAAGGGCTGACTCATTTGAAAAGACCCTGATTCTGGGAAAGATTGAAGGTGGGAGGAAAAGGTGACAACAGAGGATGAGATGGTTGGATGGCATCACTGACTCAATGGACATGAGTTTAACTAACTCCAGGAGTTGGTGATGGACAGGGAGGCCTGGTGTGCTGAGTCCATGGGGTCACAAAGAGTCAAACACGATTGAGTGACTGAACTGAACTGAAGTCAGGGAACATCATATTATGCTAATTTTTTCATAATTTGCATAGTATCTATGTCTGTGTACATGTGAATAATATGTATTTTCTTTTCTAATGGAGGTATGGCTAATTTTTAATGTTGTGTTACTTTCAAGTGTATAGCAAAGTGATTCAATTATACATAAATATATATAAACTCTTTTATAGATTCTTTTCTTTTCCATTATAGGTTACTACAAAATACTGAGTGTAGTTTGCTAGCAGGTCCTTATTGTTTACATATTTTATATATAGTAATGTGCATATGTTAATCCCAAACTCCTAATTTATCTCTCCCACTGTCCCTGCTATCCCCTTTGGTTTCTATGCCTGTGATTCTTTTTGATTTACAAGTAAGTTCATCTGTATCATTTTTTTAGATTCCACAAAGAAGGGATATCATATGATATTGTCTTTCTCTGACTTACTTCATTATTATGATAATCTCTAGGTCTATCCATGTGCAAATGGCATTATCTCATTCTTTTTGATAGCTAAGTAATATTACTGTGTGTGTGTGTGTGTGTGTGTGTGTGTGTGTGTGTGTGTGTACACACCAAATCTTTTTATCCATTCATCTATCAATAGGCATTTAGGTCGCTTCCATGTCTTGGCTGTCATAAATAGTGCTGCAGTGAACATTGGAATGCATGTATGTTTTTGAATCAGAGTTTTATCCATGTATATGTTTAGGAGAGAGATTGAAGGAGCAAATGGTAACTCTTTTTAATTTTTTAAGAAGACTCCATACTGTTCTCAATAGTGGCTGCACTAATTTATATTCCCACCAACAGCATAGGCGAGTTCCCTTTTCTCCACACCCACTCCAGCATTTATTATTTGTAGACTTTTAAATGATGGCTGTTCTAACTGGGGTGGGGTAATACCTCATTGTGATTTTGATTTACATTTCTCTAATAATTAATGATATTGAGCATCTTTTCATATGTCTATTGGCTGTCTGGATGTCTTCTTTGGAGAAATGTCTATTCAGATCTTCTGCCTATTTTTATTGGGTCTTTTTAGAATAATAAACTATATAAGCTGTTTGTATATTTTGGAGATTAATTCCTTGTCAGTAGAATAGTTTGTAAATATTTTCTCCCATTCTGTGGGTTGTCTTTTTGTTTATGGTTTCTTTGCTATGCAAAAGCTTTTAAGTTTAATTGGTTCCTGTTTGTTTATTTTTGTTCTTTCCCCCCATTATTCGAGGAGACAAATCCAAAAATATATTGCTTTGATTTATGTAAAAGAATGTTCTGCCTGTGTTTTCCTCTAGGAGCTTTATAATGTCGTCATATTTAGGTTTTTAAACTGTTTTGAGTTTATTTTCCTATATGGTGTTAGAGAATGTTCTAATTTCATTCTTTTACTTGTAGCTGTCTAGCTTTCCCAGCCCCATTTATTGAAGAGACTGTCTTTTCTCCATTGTATATTCTTGCCTAACTTATAGATTAATTGACATAAGTGTGTGGATTTATTTCTGGGCTTTCTGTCCTTTGCCACTGAGGTGTATGTTTTTGTAGCATACTGTTTTGCTTACTGCAGCTTTGTATTATAGTCTAAAGTCAGGGAGCATGACTCCTCCAGCTCCATTCTTTCTCAAGATTGTTTTAGCTATTCAGGGTCTTTTGTGTCTCCATACAAATCATAAGAGTTTTTTTGTTCTCATTCTCTGACAGATGCCATTGGTAACACGATAGGGATTAAATTGAATCTGTAGATTGCCTTGGGTAGTATGATCATTTTGATGATATTGATTGTTTCAATCCAAGAACATGGTATTTATTTCCATCTCTTTCTTTCCATCTTCAATTTCTTTCATCAACGCATTATAACTTTCAGAATACAGGCTTATTCCTAGATATTTTATTTATTTTGATGCAGAAGTAAATATATTTTACTCTTAATGCTGAAAGAGCAATATCAGTAAAATGTATTTTATGAAACTTAAAAATAACCATTGCTATAGCTTAAAATTTAATGTTCATCTTCCAAGTAGTAGGAGAAAAAGAAAGGGAAAAAAAACTATATGGCAAAAAATCTTGTGAGAAAGGATTACTGTTCTTTGTTGCTCTCTAAAGGCAGCGTTATAAGGAAGACTTTGAGAAAGCAGGGGTTATGCTTTCAAGGAAAAGCAACTTGCATCAATATTTTATGGAGAGATGGGAAAATGTGGTTATTAAGAGCCATTGAATATTTTATTTATTCATTCATTAATGAATATTTATTGCATGTATTACAATGTATCCAGCACTGTTCTAGGAATAAGGGATAAAGTGGTAAACAAGACAAGTAATATTCCTGCTCTTATTTAACTTACATCCTGTTTGGGGAGAGGGAAAGGAAAGACCAAAAAAAGCAACTGTTAATAAATGAACGAACAGGATCACTGGAAACATTGACTTTTACAGAGGCAGTTGAGAATGATTGTGAGCATTTTGTATAGAGGGTGTTATATACAGGTTCGGTGACCTCCACGAAAAAAGAGACTTGGGCTGACAGTTGAATGAGCCAAAGGATCCAACAATGCGTCTCTCTGGGGGCAGAGCATTTCAGTTGGAGGGAAGACCAAGTGCCAAGGATGAACTTGTTGTATTTGAAGGACAGAAGGAAGGTGTGTGTACCACAGTTTAAAATGAATCTAGGAGAGAGTGGTTCCAGATGAGGTTGGAGAGAAAGACAGAGACTCTATTGCGCCTCACTGACCGTTGTGATACATTTTGATGTAAAGTTTAAGGGTAAGCCCTTGGAAGCATTAACCATGGCAGTGAAATGGTCAGAACATTCATGGTGGGGAAAGGTCACTGTTGCTATTGTATAGATAAAAGTTGCAGGGGCAAAATTGAATGTATGGAGGTCAGTTAGGTTACTGCAGTTGTATGAGAGACAATGTAAGCTTCAATCCAGATTGTAGCAGTTGGCATAAAAAATAAAAAACAGATTTTGGGCATGTTTTTGAGATAAAGGAGAAGAGATTTGCTTATAGATTGGATGTTGTGTGGGGGAGGCAAATAAGGGTATGTCTCTAGGATTTGGTCTTGAGGAGCTGGGTGGTGAGGCATGTTTTGTTGAGGGAATCGAGAATGTTGTATAAGCCATATTAATTTAGTACATTCAAGAAGAAGTACATTCAAGACCAAAATGGACTTGGCAAGCAGTCAATTGAATGTAAGTGTCTGGCAGTCAGTGGCAAGGTGTTGCTAGATGCTTAGGCTTGGGTTCTAGCTGGATTACTTAATGATTGTGTGACCTTCAGTAAGACTTGCTTGTCCACACTTTTGCCTCCAAATCTGAAGAAAATTGGGACAATAGTGGTACTTACTTTGTGTGTGTGTGTTAGTCGCCCAGTCATGTCCAACTTTTTGTGACCCCCTAACTGTAGTGTGCCAGGCTCCTCTGTCCTCTGTGCCAGGCTCCTCTGAATTCTCCAGGCAAGATTACTGGAATGGGTTCCATTCCCTTCTCTAGGGGATCTTCCTGACCCCGGGATTTACTTCATATGGATGTAACGATGCCGAAAGTAGATACTATAACTATTTATTATGGTGGCTGCCACTTGGTAAGTTTTTGTTGTCTGCTACTTATGCTATTAGTTAGAATACATTTGTCAAGGTGGTACAAAACCTCAACTGCTTTAAAAATAAAATAATTGATATAATAACAAACTATTAGGTAATATGTTTCTTTTTTTTTTCTTCTAAAATTGATTAGTTCAGTGGCTCAGTAAATCAAGGATTCCTTTTTGTTTCGTTTGTTTTACACACTAGGCTTCCCTGTCCTTCACCATCTCCTGGAGCTTACTCAAACTCATGTCCATTGAGTTGGTGATGCCATCCAACCATCTTGTCCTCTGTTGTCCCCTTCTCCTCCTGCCTTCGCTGTTTCCCAGCATCAGGGTCTTTTCTAAAGAGTCAGTTCTTTGCATCAGGTGGCCCAAGTATTGGAATTTCTCTTTCAGCATCAATCCTTCCAATGAATATTCAGAATTGATTTCTCTTAGGATTGACTGGTTTGATCTCCTTGCTGTCCAAGGGACTCTCGAGAGTTTTCTCTAACACCACAGTTCAAAAGCATCAATTCTTCAGAGCTCAGCCTTTTTAATGGTCCAACTCTCACATCCATACATGATTACTGGAAAAACCATAGCTTTGACTAGATGGGCCTTTGTCAGCAAAGTAATGTCTCTGTTTTAGCTAGTCTCTTCTTAATATGTCAGTGTATCCTCTTGATTATGGCAACTAAATAATAGCATCTAGCCAGGGGAGGAGTAGGATTGTTTGTTCTCATTCATCTCTTTGATTTCATGAACTTTTTATTTTGAAAATTTTAAGCATAAAGGAAAATTGAAAGAATAATCCTTCTCGCCAAACCTTTTGAATTAAGTTGCAGATATCATGACACTTCATTCTAAATACTTCAGCTTGCATCTCCTAAGAATAAGGATAATATCCTGCCTAAGAATGGTACAGCAATCAGACTTAAAATTTACTAAACTTACATAATATTATTTCAGATCTAATGTATATTCAAATTCTCCATTGGCCCCCAAATATCCTTTATATCTGTTTTTTTTTTAATCTAGACTCCAGTGATTATATGCCTGTTTTATTTGTTTATGAGTCTTTAGTCTCAACCTAGAACAGTCCCCATATCTTTTAATTCTTTATGACATTGATGTCTTGAAGAGTTCAGGTCTTGTAATAAGTACCACATTCTAGATTTTTTGTGACTGTTTCCTAATAGCGTCATTTAACTTTTTGCTCAATTAAGTGTACTTGCAGACATCAGGTCTAGAGTCTTGAGTAGATTTAGTTATTTTAGGCAATACAACCTCATGGGTGATACCATGTATAGAACATTGCAGCATATCAGGCACAATGTGAGGATGGCCTCCTATTGATGATATTAAGTTTGATCACTAATCGAGATGGTGATAGTCATCTCTCCCCATAACAAAGGTTATATTCCCTGCAGTGTTCAGCAATTGATCTAGAGACAAGGGATGATACTTTGCTCTCATATTCTTTCTAGCTGGTGATTTCAGAATTGCTTATTTTATTGCGGGTTACAAAATAGCAGTGTTCTAATTCTGTCATTCCTTTCACATTTATCAACCTGTTTTTTTTTTTTTTTCTTTAAAGAAAAGCACTCCTTCTTTTGCTTAAATGCTACTTTGGAGTCATATATTTATTTTTAATGTTATAATCAAGTACAGTGATTACTTTTTTTGTTCCTTAAATTCTCCCAAGTTTTGCCAGTTGGAACTCCTTCAGATTGACTCCTCTGTGCTTTTGACATTATCCCTTTAGTCATTGAGTGTTCCTTTGCTTTCTGGCACAGTATGCTGGGAAAGATTGAGGGCAGGAGAAGGAGGCCATGACAGAGGATGAGATGATTGGATGGCATCACTGACTCAATGGACATGGGCTTGGGTGGACTCCAGGAGTTGGTGATAGACTCAGGGAGGCCTGGTGTGCTGCGGTTGATGGGGTCTCAAAGAGTCGGACACGACTGAGTGACTGAACTGAAGTTATCTAAGATTAATCTTGTCCTGTCCCAGACATAGATTAGCCATGTCTTTAAGAAGCTGTTGTTACCTTAGGTGGGGACTGGCATTTAGAAACCAAGATATGTTGTCAGGGTATTTATTGATGATAGTTTATTATCCCTTCTGTCTTCTTGTAGTTGAAAGAGCTAGGGATATATATATATTTATTTATATGTGTGTGGTGTGTATGTATATATTCCACACACATACATGTATGATTTATGTAATCATAAATTTATATTGATATTTGCAGTTCAAATTTAACATTACACTATCTTATTTTACTTTATGTTTGGATTTTTCCCTTAAAGTGCACATCTTGGTTTCTAATAACAGATAATATATTTGTATCTATCTATATAATATAACAAATTATATATAATATAGCATATATAAAATATAACATATTATATAATATATAATTATTATGCATATTATAATACAAATAAAATTGCTTAAAATTATAACACTGACATCACTATGATTAAAAAAAAAGCCTACTCAGTAAATTAGTAGATTTCTTTGCAGTTCTTTTTGTTCTTAGAGCATATATTACTAAGGATATACAGTCAGACGGGTATAGTCCAAAGTACATGATACAATGATTATGGTTATGTTATGAGTTTTAATACAGAGTATCCAATTGAGTTCAGTTGTTTCATCTGCCTTCTTTAAAAGCAAAGAATCCCTTTCTAAAATCTCTGTGGCCCCCTTCCTAAGTCTCATTGGCAATGAAATGGGATTTTCAAGATCGTCTTTGGCTAATAAGTGTTTATTTCTGAGTGACATTGGGAAAGATGGAAATGAGAACAAAATCTGGGCTTTTGACAAGGAAGAGAAGGAAGGGCTCTTTGATTGGCATGGTCACTGTCTGTTGATGACAACTGTTACGTATTTCTAGCCACTTCACTAAATACATGCACGTGTGCCACTCTCTACCTTTTACATTAATGTTTAAAAAATACAAATCCCCAGTGTTGGCGTGGCTGTGGTGAAGATGATATTTTCATGTGTTACTGATGAACATGTAAATAGGAACGAACTGTCATTGAAAAAATCAGTTTGACAAGATGTAAAGAACCATATTTTTATGGTTTGGTTTAAAAATTTAACTCCTCTGAGCTTGTCATGTGGAGATAACCCAAATAATTTAAACAACTTAAATGTCTGTGTTGTATAGTGAAATGGTTAATTAAATCATAACGCAGTTGCTTAATGGAAGTGTAGCTTCATCATAAATGATAATTATGAAAACCATGGGGTAACTGTGTAGTAAGAAAATGTTTATAAAACTGAATGGGGAAAAAACTCAGAATGCCAGTGTATGCCCATGCAATAATTGTTTTAAAAAATTATGTCTTTATATGAGGAAAGTCTAGGAAAGAACATGGTAAAAGGAAGTCAGTTGGATAGGGATGAATGTAGATAAATTCTTAATTTTATTTAGAATTTTGTTAGTGTTTTTCAACTAAAACAAAGGCAACCGAGGGGGAAACAATCCCATATTCTGAAGTCAACCAGAGATTTAGCTGAGCTCTTAAGCAGATTTAAATCTTCTTTAAAAAAAAAAAATTTTGATTGTATCTGCAAGCCTTTTCATACCCTGCCTTGCCCCTTCAACTGGAAAAGTATGTCGGATTCCACAATTACCCTAACAGAATGTCAATTGTGCCAGTGGAATGTCTCATATCAAAAAACGATGGAATTTGCTTCTTTCAGCCACACAGAGGAACTGCACCTTCCGTGCTGCCAGAAAGCTCAGCCTGGAATTGATTGCTCGAGTTGTCTCCCCGAGCACAGTTGAATTGATTGCTTTCTGAGAAATTCTCTTAAGGGATTTGCTGACCAGGTGCCTACTGGGCTGCCTGTGTCCCTGGCTGAAGCAGAACCTGCAGAAGGAAGATGATCCTGGACTCATCAAGTGGAAGGGTCTTTGGGAAGAAGATCAATTCTGAGAAATGCAAGGCCTAGAATTGAAATTGTGAGCTTGGAAAATATGATAAAGAGAAGGAGCTGGAAGGAACCATTTGGAGATCCAAACTGAAAGGCCAGGTAATGGAAACCTAAAACCCAGCTGAAAATGAGATTATCAAAGTGCACGTATTGTGAAGACATTTCTTTTATATTAGTCTCTGGCCAGAGCATGCTTAGCCTCTCCAATGTTCTTACTGTCTGGGCCAGTAAAAGAGCCCATTCCTCAGTTTTTCTGGTCTTTGTTCTTATGGGAATGCTTGTGACTTACGTTGGCTTTGCTGATTTTAGAATTGCCTTCACTGAGCAGCAATTTAGTATTTTTCCCCTTGCTTTAATAATCTCTATAAGAAATAGCTATGGAAATAGCCGTGGGAAGACTGTTGTTTTATCTTCTGTAAAGCCACTTTGAAGGCATCATCTGTTGTTTTACTCAACATCTAAGTGATGATTTCTTCTTACAGCTATGTGATAAAAGCTTTTGAGAATCCTTTTTAGAATGCAGTGTCAGGAAAACATTTTTCTCTTCTCATGAACTGGTTAGTTTCCATTTTCCTATGGTGAGAAATTTGAAGCTCCAGTTTTACTTCTCTTTTTGCTTTGAGTGCCAGGAAGCTCACAGATAAATAAAATACTTGAACCTAAGGTAATACTTCTCTTACACTTGATGTCAGGCATAATCATCTTCTGTCCTCAGAAATATTCTGTTTTTGACTCCTAGATACAGAGAACAAACTGGTGGTTGTCAGAGGGGAGACGGGTGGGGAGTTGGGTGAAAAATATGAAGAGAATTAAGAGATGCCAACTTCCAGTTATAAAATAAATGTCATGAGGATATAATATAAAGCATAGGGAGTATAGTCAATGACATTGCAGTAACTTTGTATGGTGACAGATGGTTACTAGAATTATTGTGGTGATCAATTCCTGATGTGTATAAATGTCAAATCACTATGCTGTACACCTGAAACTAATATTATATGTCAACTATACTTCAATAACTTTTTAAAAAAATACGCTATTTTTTGTCATCCTTTCATATTTATTTTTTGACTAATCAATTTACTTTAGTGTTCTTCTTTGCATCACTTAAAAATTTAGAAATGGAAAGAGATTATCTGTAACTAAATATTCGATGGGAAGGTTAAAGCAGCAGATTGTAATAGAAAGAAAAGGGGTTTGGGTATCACACAGGCCTGAGTTCAAATTCTTGCTTTGCTGCTTGTGAGCCTTGTTGGCTTGAGCATATTGCCGACCTTGATTAGCCCTCAGTGTCTTCATTTACAAAGTGGATATAATAGGCCAGATAAAAATGTATAATAAGTTTACTGTGCAGATTCTAGCCTAGAAAAGACTGAAGGGAGATACAAACGTTGTCAGGAAATAGAGAAAGAACCATTAAATTTTAAAGGGCCAGCGGAGATAGGACCAGAAGATGAACCAGAAGGTAGATTTTGATTCCAAAAAAAAGAAGCAGTTTCTCCCTGTTAGATCATTTAGATGATGGAAAGAGGTTCTTGCTACCACAAGTGCTGAGCAGACTGTATCTGGGCCGATTTGAGGTTCCTAAGGCAGTGTTCCAACACTGGATGGAACTCTATCCGAAGGGCTGTGGAAAGTTCTGCCCAGCTCTTACTGATCATATTATCTCACCCTCAACCTCTTTAAACTTGTTCCTACTAACCAAACTGATCATATCACACCACAGTCTGACCAGGCATGCCCCCCGACCACCCACCAAACCTTAGAAAGTACGTTCATGATTATTTTTTATTTTTTAGTGATGCATTTATCTGATATCCTGCAGGCAGTATAGAACCCATGAAGACCCTAACCACATACAGTCAGCTCTCCATATTGGTGGGTTCCACACCTGTGAGTTTAACCAACCGTGGATAGAAAATGTTCAGAAAAAAATTCCAGAAAGTTCTAAAAAGCAAAACTGGAATTTGCTGCAAGCCAGCAACTATTTACATAGCATTTGCATTGTATTTCCAACTATTTACATAGCATTTACATTGTATTAGGTATTATAAGTAATCTCGAGATTATTTAAAGTAGGCGGGAGTCTGTGAGTAGGTTATATGCAAATACTAAGCCATTTTATATAAGGGACTTGAGCATCCTCAGATTTTGGTATCTGTTGGTAGCGGGTGGGAGTCCTGGAACCAGTCCCCTGCAGAAACCAAGATATACAGTTGACCCTCGAACAACCGGGGTTTGAACTGCATGAGTCTGCTTACATGCATTTTTCTTTTCCCTCTCTGAATATATACCCCAGTACTACACCATCCATGGTTGGTTGAATCTGTGGATGTGGAAGCACAGATACGGAGGGCCGACTGCAAAGTTATTTATGGATTTTTGTGTGGAGGGTTGGTGCCCCTAACCCCTGTATGGTTCAAGGTTCAACTGTAT
Organism: Bos grunniens; assembly: GCF_055505025.1. Taxonomy (NCBI): domain Eukaryota; kingdom Metazoa; phylum Chordata; class Mammalia; order Artiodactyla; family Bovidae; genus Bos; species Bos grunniens. The sequence goes on from NC_141172.1 coordinate 95,601,351, forward strand.
AACGAACCCAGAGATAGAAGCCAGAGTTTCTCTAAACTTAGTATGTCTGTAAGTAAATTGCACACCCAATTCCCACTTTCTGTATTCCTCCCAAACATTACTTTGAAATTTGAGCATAAATTTTGATCCCTCATTTACTGAGGTCTGCCATGTCAAATCAGTAACGAAAGCCTATCTAGTCCCCTTGGGAATGTTTTTGCAACCACCTCTTCTTTTCCAGTTTGGTTCAGTGGAAAGAGGGAGGCACTGAGGCAGCACACATCTTGATTCAAACCTCAGTTCTTCTCCTTTCTAGCTATGTGACCTGGGCAAGCTGTTTATCCTCTGTGAGTCTTTGTAGGTTCATCTGTAAAATAGGCTTACCAATAGGGTTGCTGTAATAAATAAATAAAATAATGTCTGCAATTCGCATAGCATAGGTAGGGCTAGATGCACAATAGTTATTCCATAAATCTTAGTTCTCTTTCTTCTCCTTTACCTTCTCTAAGGGTTTTCCTGACTACGTTAGTCCAGAATGCTAATATCTTTCATCTGGCAATCAATTACAAATTGTCCTGAAGTATTGCAGAGAAGCATTTGATTATTTTTAGCTTCTGATGATTTAATAACTCTTCTCTCCAACTAAACCTTAAACCCTATCCATTCAGTTATTTACTGAATACTCACTTATTTAGAAGTGACTAAATACCAATCACTGATTGACAATGTAAATGGGTATGGAATTCTATTCTTAAGGGATGTATTTCCTAGTACCTGGCACATATGCTTATCCATGTCAAACGAATGACTGAATGAATACTTAAGGCATCACAAGTTAAGCCTGTGGCTCAAGATGAAATGGATAGAAAGCGAGAAAGACTGGAAAGAAATGAAATCAATTAAGCGATTATCACAGTAGGCCAGGTGAGATAAAACCAATATCTGATGCAGGGAATTGAGAGTAGAAAGGAAAAACCTGGGAGACAATTTAGGTAGAGCTTAAAGATTTTATATGGGAGAATGATTCTGGAGAAACACTCATCAGGAATGATCTAGTGCCTGGCTATCAAGGAGTTAGAAGTGAAACAAGATCAATATTTTGAGTATTAGTGCCCTTATGTCTTCAGTTCAGTTCAGTTCAGTCGCTCAGTTGTGTCCGACTCTTTGCAACCCCATGAATCACAGCACGCCAGGCCTCCCTATCCATCACCATCTCCCGGAGTTCACTCAGACTCACGTCCATCGAGTCAGTGATGCCATCCAGCCATCTCATCCTCTGTCGTCCCCTTATCCTCCTGCCCCCAATCCCTCCCAGCATCAGAGTCTTTTCCAATGAGTCAACTCTTCCCATGAGGTGGCCAAAGTACTGGAGTTTCAGCTTTAGCATCATTCCTTCCAAAGAACACCCAGGGCTGATCTCCTTCAGAATGGACTGGTTGGATCTCCTTGCAGTCCAAGGGACTCTCAAGAGTCTTCTCCAACACCACAGTTCAAAAGCATCAATTCTTCGACGTTCAGCCTTCTTCACAGTCCAACTCTCACATCCATACATGACCACTGGAAAAACCATAGCCTTGACTAGATGAACCTTTGTTGGCAAAGTAATGTCTCTGCTTTTCAATATGCTCTCTAGGTTGGTCATAACTTTCCTTCCAAGGAGTAAGTGTCTTTTAATTTCATGGCTGCAATCACCATCTGTAGTGATTTTGGACCCCAGAAAAATAAAGTCTGACACTGTTTCCACTGTTTCCCCATCTATTTCCCATGAAGTGATGGGACCAGATGCCATGATCTTAGTTTTCTGAATGTTGAGTTTTAAGCCAACTTTTTCACTCTCCTCTTTCACTCTCTTCAAGAGGCTTTTGAGTTCCTCTTCACTTTCTGCCATAAGGGTGGTGTCATCTGCATATCTGAGGTGACTGATATTTCTCCTGGCAATCTTGATTCCAGCTTGTGCTTCCTCCAGCCCAGCATTTCTCATGATGTACTCTGCATATAAGTTAAATAAGCAGGGTGACAATATACAGCCTTGACGTACTCCTTTTCCTATTTGGAACCAGTCTGTTGTTACGTGTCTGGTTCTAACTGTTGCTTCCTGACCTGCATACAGATTTCTTAAGAGGCAGGTCAGGTGGCCTGGTATTCCCATCTCTTTCAGAATTTTCCACAGTTTATTGTGATCCACACAGGCAAAGGCTTTGGCATAGTCAATAAAGCAGAAATAGATGTTTTTCTGGAACTCTCTTGCTTTTTCGATGATCCAGCAGATGTTGGCAATTTGGTCTCTGGTTCCTCTGCCTTTTCTAAAACCAGCTTGAACATCTGGAAGTTCACGGTTCATGTATTGCTGAAGCCTGGATTGGAGAATTTTGAGCATTACTTTAGTAGCATGTGAGATGAGTGCAATTGTGCGGTAGTTTGAGCATTCTTTGGCTTTGCCTTTCTTTGGGATTGCAGTGAAAACTGAGGTACCATTAATTGGGGATTACAAAGTGGAGAATGTCTGGAAGAAAAGATGAGTTAAGTCATAAATGTGTTTGAGGTGTTGGTGGGAAATTCAAGGAGAGATATAGAAGTATTTGTGAGAAATTTGGGACAATATCCCAAGAGATAGGAATGTAGGCAAAAGGTTTCCTAGAAAGACAATGTAGAGAAGAGAATTTCAGGTAGAGGTAACACGTGTGCAGAAGCCTAGGGATTAAAAGGGCCAGCACCCAACCTATGCCTGTTACAAGTAGTGTGATAAGAGGAATATGGGGTGTAGGAGGGGCAAACAGGAGCTGAGACTAAATCTGTAAGACAAGATTAGGTCATAAAGGAGCTTGTATGAAAGATAAAGAATTCTAGACTATGTCTTGTAAGTGATGGGAAGCCATTCAACATACACATGGCCAGGTTATTGTACTTAAAGTAGATGACACAGACCTCCAGACTTGATCTTATTAGGCTCAGTGATGCTTTTTGCTCTGGATTAAAAAGTTGCTTTTCTTCCACTGGAAAGAAGATGACCTTTCTTACTCTACACCCTCAGCAACTTTCTTCCCTGGATTCTGAAGGAGGGGGATCCATTCTCAAGTCATTTCTGAGAGAGTCTGTGGATTGTGTTGCCAGAAGAGTCAAACCACCCCCTACACTGTTTTTCAGCATCTCTGGGGGATGTAGTGGAGGGTTTCTTCAGGAAGAGACCATCACAGATTTCTCTGCAGACAAGAATTTTCTGCCACAAATTCTGGAATTCCACTTCCTAGGGCCACCCCCTTGTTGATTGTGGTGACACCCTACCTAATGATTCTGTAATGAGAAGTAGCATGACATTACCATCTTACATCTCTGACCTGCATGTGAATGTGTTACCAACAGAAAGGAAACTTGGGAAATCAAAACAGGAAGGATTCTATTATCAGGCCAACGTGCCCACTATTGCAGTGCTCCGAACGCCTTATTGGCATTCCTATTCACGTCCAACCCCAGTGTAATTAATCACTGGTGCATTTGCTATCTCAGGCTACAAAGATATGTCTTGAAGCCTTTTCAAGTTTCTTCCAAGCTTCTTGCCTTGGCATTTTCCCAAGCTGCTTCTTGAAGAACAGCAAGCTGGTATTTGGAGCATATGGCCATGGTCTGTTTGTGTGTTCATTAAATCAAGATACCAATGAAAAGAAAGCAGAAAGCTTTCTGTCCTTTAAATGGAATTGTCAACCCAGATATCTGCTGCCTTTCCCAAACCCTGGCCTGAAATGCCTGGCAAGTGAGGCTGTGTTATAATGACAGATTAATTCATATCGGACTTTGATGGTGGCCTGAAAACTTTTTTGACATCAGTTTTTAGGAATTGCATTTAGAAAATCAAAATTGACTTTAGCGTCTCCAGTTCTTAACAACAGCAGGGACATCTTGCCATAGTTGGAGTGTCAACCACTGAGATGAGGATGGGTGGGGAAATTTCAAGGCTGTCACAGCTGTGTGTAAGAAGAAGGCAGTGGTGGCCAAAAGCCACCGGAAGGGGGCTGTTTTCTGACTTGAGGCCTGTGCACAAACAAGGCTGTGGGTTCCTCTTGCTCCCTCATTTTCCCTCACTCGCTCCTCCTGCCATGTAATGTGTCAAAAGCAAATGAAAATTGAGAGGATTCAGCTGAAAATAGAATTGAATTCTATTAGTCAGCCTAATAGTGAAGGTGCATTTGGAAATACAGTGCTGTCTAGCTAATGTTTACCACTTGACTACTCATGCCCCAGGCTCGAAATGCATAATGATGCAAATTAAAACCCAGCAAATGGAGGAGTTGGAATCTCAAAGATAACCATACCTAATGCAGGGTATGACAGAACATCTGCTCTTTAATTAATCTGACGTAAAGAAGGAAGCACTGCGTTGAGATGCACAGTGTTTATGACAACTGTTTTTTTGTGTGTGGTGAACCTGCTCCTGGACTCCTTCATGTAATTGTTGCTACTTTGTAACCCACACAAAGCCCAGCTGAACAACCCCTGTCAGCCAGAAAAGAAAATATGGGCAGAAAGGAGACTGAGAAGAAAATATGATGATTTCAGAATTTTAATCAGGCCAGGCACCAGTCACAACTTCCACTCTTGTGGGGTTGGCCTGCCTGGGTGGTAGAAACTTAACTGGAATATTTCCTTTTGTAATATGAGAAATCAGCTTTGTGTCTGTGTACACACATACACACATATATCAATGACATTAATATATGTCATATTTTATATTTTATAAAGAGCTTTAACATGTAGTACAGTGGTTAAAATGATAGGCTTTGGGGCTATACTGTCTGCTTGAATCATTTCATTATTTCCTAACCTGTAATTCTGGGTTTTTGTTGTTCAGTCGTCCAGTTGTGTCCAACTCTAAAATATTTACTCTGGGTTTCAGTTTCCTTATTTGTATAATATAAGTGAAGTCCTCAGTCACGTCCAACTCTTTGTGACCCCATGGACTGTAGCCTACCAGGCTCCTCTGTCCATGGGATTTTCCAGGCAATAGTACTGGAGTGGATTGCCATTTCCTTCTCCAGGGGATCTTCCCAACCCAGGGATTGAACCCAGGTCTCCCGCATTGTAGACAGATGCTTTACTGTCTGAGCCACTGGGGAAGTCCTCTTGTATAATATGCCTAATAACAATTCCTTTTTTAGAAGGCTCTGAGATCAAACAAGTCAATCCTAAAGGAAGTCAGTCCTGAATCTTCATGGGAAGGACTGATGCTGAAGTTGAAACTCCAATACTTTGGATACCTGATGCAAAGAACTGACTTATTGGAAAAGACCCTGTTGCTGGGAAAGATTGAAGGCAGGAGGGGAAGGGGACGACAGAGGATGAAGTAGTTGGATGGCATAACTGACCTGACGGACATGAGTCTGAGCAAGCTCCGGGAGTTGGTGATGGACAGGGAAGCCTTGCATGCTGCAGTCCGTGGGGTTGCAGAGTCGGACACGACTGAGTGACTGAACTGACTGAGGGTTACATGAGTATCACTGTCATCACCACTTATAGTGCATTAACTGTGTGCTAGGCATAAATGTGTTACTTCGTTTACATGAATTAAGTTGTTTAATCTTTCCAACAACTCTGTCTCATAGTTAACAAGCTATTATGTGTAAGACTCTTAAAACAGTGATTGATACTGATTTTAAAATATGCAATAAATGTTAGCTGTGATAATTATCATGACTTTTTATGTCATCTATAATATATATTGTTATTTAATCTTCACCACTACCCTGTGAGAATGGGTCTGTTGGTTTCCCCACTTTATAGATGCCAGCTGAAGCGTGGAAAGATTCATTCAGGTACCCAAAGCTAGACACTTAGAGAGTGACAGAGCAAGGATTCCAGCCCCAAGTCATTTGACTTAAAACTTTGTGCTTTCAGCCCTTTCTTATTTAAAACTAGGGGGATTGTAAAAATTGAAGGGGTTAAAAAAGAGGTGAACAATTTGAAATGCGTTGTAATAATGTTATTTGTTCAAATTCGTCCTACCAAATCAAGCATGCTCAGCTCTGAAGGAAAATGGAGGTTATCTCAGATGTCAAAACACTTCCCCATGAATATTACGATTTTGGACACTGGCCATTTTATAAATTTCAATATTCATTTTTGCTCCACCGCTGTTTGGTATTCCTGTGGTATTTATTCACCAAGCATGAGAGTAATATCATGGAAACGCGGAGGCATCAAGATCTTAATTTTGCTCTGACATGGAATCTATTCCTATTTCATATACAGGTTGGCTGTTATTTTATAGCAGATGCTTTAAGGTTGATACATATAAAATTCACACACGGTTGAGAATTAGGCAGAGGGGAGGGCTAAAGGGAACAACGGGAGACCAGCATGAGGAGAGAAGTGAGATGCTTATGTTTTTTTTGACACCGAATTGGAATCTTTAAGTGTAAGTATTTCAAAGCCCTGGCAACGAATCCTCCTGTTTGCTGGGTGAGCTTCGTTCCATGGTGTTATTTCCCCATGGATATTAAGAGTCTTCCTGAGATGAGCGCGAGAAGCTAATCACAAACAAACAAAGAGAAGACTGCGATGCTTATTCCCGACCACCCTGTTCCTTCCACTGGAGGGGGCTCTCTCAAGCCCTTCTCTTCAGATGTGAAACAGACCAGATGGGTGTGCTATCTCCATCTTTTGGCCTTTAGCAGAGTCTCTGGAACAAAGCAGGGCAGCAGGGCTTCTTGAAGGCTTGCTTGGAGAGAGAGAGAGAGAGAGAGAGGCTGGATGGAATCTTGAATAAAAATGATAGGTTATGCTTTAAGCTGAATAAAAATAAGCTATCTGAAGAATATATAGAAGTGGCATGAGTGCTGCCTCTGGAAAGATTCATTTTTATTTGTCTATCTATGGATAAAGGAGGAAGATAGATAAATTGAAAGGGAAGTGCCATTTCTGAAATGTTCACCTTGGCAAAGGGCTTGAAACAATATAAAAAAAAACAGCGGCTCTTCCAAAATGACGGCTTCCCTTGAAGTTCGCCTACCTCTCTTCCCCTTCCTCGCCACCCCCTGCGCCCCCCACTACAAAAAAAAAAAAATATTCAAAGCTAGCCTAGTCACTGTGGGGAAAAAGACAGCGATCTTTTGTACGTTGTTATAATTAGCTAGGCCCATTTCATCATCAGATTATAGAATGGGATGCAGTGTTAAAAAAAGAACTAAAGGAAGAAACCAGGAGGAATGACCATTTTAATTGCATGTTTATTCTGTCTTCGCTTTCCCAAATTGGTTTCGTTTCCTCTGAGTGGGGTAAGTGCCAGGGTATTCATAGGAGCAGGGGGCCAGGGTGGATTCCACCATTTACCAGCATTTGAATTACCTCCGGACGGCTTGGCGGCCTCTAAATTTATACCCTTGAAGGCACAGCAACGAGCCTTCATCTCCTATGGAAGAGACTTGAAAGCATGCCAGAATAGGACCTCCGTCCTGCCTTCTTAGAGTCCTGGCACGTAGAATCACACAAGAAAACAAAAGGCATTTGTGAGGAGCCGTCCAGGAAGAAAGATTAACAATATAAACCGAGGGGGGGGAAGAGAAAGAAAAGAAAAAGCCCTTTAAGATGGTTTTGTGCTTATTTTAATAGAACTCGCACAGTCTCTGAATATGCTCTAATCAAAACCAAATGCTTGTTGCCGTACAGTGCTCTTTCTTTGTTCGCTGGTAATGCCCACTCTGCTCTGATGGGGGTGGGGCTGGGGCTGCTGGCTTATCTCTCCCCCAGGAATAAACAGCATCCTCAAGGTTAGGGCACGTGGCCGACTTGCTAAACCCCAGGAAAAACACCCATTGGCAGCTGGACCTTGTGGTCCCATCACCCCCAGGGCCTATGAAAAACTTGAAGATTTTTTTTTTCCTATGCCTTTTGATCCTGAAGTACATAAGGAACAGGGAAAGGAGCTCCTTTTTTCCCTGTCCATCTCCACCTCTCGTTCACCCTGTCAGTCCATCTGTTCATCTCGATGGGAGGCTTTTCTCCTTCCTTCTTCCCTCTTCCCCCTCATCCTTCCTCCATCCACCTCTGTCCCTCTGTCCGTCTCTGACTCACTTCTGGAAAAAAAAAAAAAAATCAGGCAGCTTTCAACTTGATTGGTTCATGTTGTCTGACCTTGACTTTCTGTGGGCTGGAAGGATTTCAGTCTTGGTTTTATCAGAATTAGCTTTTATCTGCACAGAAGTACCCGAGGAAGTTACTCATCTCCTCGTCTTTCACCTTAGGCTGGCTGCCTTCTCCTCTAATTTCTGTAACAACATGAAGAAAAGAAACAGGATGATTGTGATGGTTATGGAGATACGACTTTTTCTACAGGGCAGAGGGGATGAAGCCATAATCGAGTCCTGGGCTCAGGATCAATGTCTTTGGGTGATGCTGGGTGAGGTTATTAAGGGAGTCAGGTGGCCTGTTTTGTTTCACCGCCAGACAGTTCTTTTCAAATGCTTATGGGGTGTCCTGCAGGATGGGACTGGGAGGGAAGAAGAGGACCCCAGAAACCCAGAGACACAGTATCTGCACCTTTTCATGTCACCCCAGCACCGTGCAGCACAAATTGACTTTGTAAGATTGGCTCGGAAAATGAATACCCAGGACATCACTCTGTGTTACTTTCCTGTGAAATTACTTTTCTGAATGAAAATATTGAATTCCTTTGAAAGCAAGTAGTATAATATCTCTGGAAATGAAAATCCTGTGGAAATCACAAAGGAAAGAAGACTGAAGGATATGAAAGCGTTATATCTCTAAATGTTAGTCAGGCCCTGGATTTCATTTTTTTTTTCCTTGACAACAATCATAACTGCTCTTTCTGATGTTGATACACTGGGCGCTGGAAATCTCCTAGATGCTTCTATTACAGATTTAGGTTTTATCTACAATAAACAGCCAATATCATTATCTTAATTTACTACAGCATTTGTATGCACTCGGCACTTTTTGTAGCCTACTCACCTTGCAAGTCTGACCTGCGGAATTTTCCTTGTCTCAAGGGGAACATATTGACTTACCGCCAGGCTTCTGGTCGTCACAGACAGAGCTTCTGCTGAACTGACAGATGAACAGGGCAGATCCCTTGGAGGAGGTAGAGGCGTGGACGACAGGCCTTCTCACACTGCATCAACTACCTGGTTGCTCACCATTATTCCTCAAATCATCTTGAGAGAGACGGCCTCTACCCTTCTTGTTGTATTGACAGGCTCACCAGCTGTAGAGGGGATTTCTTGCAAATAAAAGCAGCCTCTCTAGAAACATGTTCACCCTTTCCATCTTCTCACTCATATCAGCTGTTTTAGGCTCCGTGAGTTGAAGCACCTTTGTTTTTTAGGTACATTATATTTGGTGTCATGTATTTTTTTTTAAGCAAGGTGTCAGCTGTCGACTGAATAAATTATTAAATGCCTCTCTTAACTTCTCCTCAGATCAGTACTCAAAAAAGGCAGGAAAGAGAAGAACAAACATTAAGGGAAGGATCTGGAAGCCCAATCAAGATAAAGTGATTCCCAAGGAGTATTACCTTTCGGTAAAGGAAATGGAGCCCTTTGCCCAGGTGAAATTGCCCGCCTGCCTGATGCTGAGCTGGGCAGAGCCACAGAGGAGATGGTTGAGATGCTTTCGGCTGTGTTTGTAGTGTGCGGGGACTTGGGAGGTACTGGGTGACCAAGCCAGTATTGATTTCCAAAAGCTTTAGAAAACTTGGCAATGGTTCTGATTTTTATTTTTTTTTTTCCTTGTTTTTTTTTTTTTTTAATTTTATTTTATTTTTAAACTTTATATAATTGTATTAGTTTTGCCAAATATCAAAATGAATCCATCACAGGTATACATGTGCTCCCCATCCTGAACCCTCCTCCCTCCTCCCTCCCCATACCATCCCTCTGGGTCGTCCCAGTGCACTAGCCCCAAGCATCTAGTATCATGCATTGGACCTGGACTGGCATCTCGTTTCATACATGATATTTTACATGTTTCAATGCCATTCTCCCAAATCTTCCCACCCTCTCCCTCTCCCACAGAGTCCATAAGACTGTTTCATACATCAGTGTCTCTTTTGCTGTCTCGTACACAGGGTTATTGTTATCATCTTTCTAAATTCCATATATATGCGTTAGTATACTGTATTGGTGTTTTTCCTTCTGGCTTACTTCACTCTGTATAATAGGCTCCAGTTTCATCCACCTCATTAGAACTGATTCAAATGAATTCTTTTTAATGGCTGAGTAATACTCCATTGTGTATATGTACCACAGCTTTCTTATCCATTCATCTGCTGATGGATATCTAGGTTGCTTCCATGTCCTGGCTATTATAAACAGTGCTGCGATGAACATTGGGGTACACGTGTCTCTTTCCCTTCTGGTTTCCTCAGTGTGTATGCCCAGCAGTGGGTTCTGATTTTTAAATAGATTAAGTGAAAAAAAAAATTGATCAATTGTAAAAGTTGCTGCAATCCCTGGGAATTAGCCATAATCCCTAAGAACAGATTATGCCCTCACATCTTCATTTCATTTTGTGGATCAAATTTTAGCCATTTATAAAATCCTGTAGTCTCGAGTAGGATATTCGAACTGGGTGCTTTGTAAAACCTTAAAGTGAAGATGGAAACAGCTTGATGGCTTTCATTTTGATGGCTGTGTAATTGGCAGAGTGCTGCGGTGTCTGTCAGAAGGGAGATCCCTGGAGAAAAGGTGAACCCGCAGGTCCTTGATCTGGCTCGGGGCCAACATCTTTTCATTGAGATAGGTGAAGATTTATTTGTTAAAGTGGCAGGTGATATGGAGCTGGAAGGAATCATAAATAACTTGTCTTAGATCAAAAATTAGATATTAGAATACTCTAACAGACCCGAGGGATGACATTTAACGTAGGTATGGATAATTCCATACTTCAATATAATAAGTATGACTTCATGTGAAAGTTAAAACTTTGCAAAAAAGACAAATGACTGTGGTAAACAAACTCAGTGTGAAAGGTTCCTGATTCTTCTGGCCCCACCCAAAAGTTTTCTGCAAGCTGTGGCTCAGCCCCAGTCAGTCTCTTCACAGAGGTGCTCAAGCATTCCTTTGAGTCTCCCAGAGGAAAGATTAGGAAAGATTGAAGGCAGAAAGAGAAGAGGTTTTCAGAGAATGAAATGGCTGGATGGCATCATCAATGCCATGGATATGAAGTTGGGCAGACTCCAGGAGATGGTGAGGGACACGGAGGCCTGGCGTGCTGCAGTCCATGGGGTCATGAAGAGTCAGACACAGCTGGGTGACTGAACAACAACAACCAAAAAGAACTCATAATTATACCCTACATTTATACATATGACTATGACTTTATATATGTACATGGTCCAGCATATAACGGGTGCTAAAAAAATATTCATGGCTTGAGATTCTGAATCGCTTAAATTCTGTTGTTCCCTTGAGTAGTCCATGCTGCCTTCATTGTGTGTACTTCTGCCCTGGGACATTCCTTGTTTATATCTCCTTTTGCAGAAATCTTTCAATGTCTTAGTAAAATACTAGTGAGAATTAATATCCTAATGCAAACATCTGATATTAATTTTTTCATACCAATCTTCTTAAAGTCATTTGGCAAGGTGAGACTCATCACTGATTAATGATTCTCAAACATACAAATCTAATTCCAATGTCCTGTGTATTGGAGATCAAAAACACAGGTGTACAGACACCCCTAGACATGACCAGTTGCTGAATTCCTTACAAAGGATGCCAGCCAAAATCAACATGCCCAAAGCAGTTTTCCAGTAGAGTAATGGTGCAGAAGAGATTTAAGATATTTCAGCCACTCTAGGGGGATATCACTATCTCTATTTAATCTATGGTTACTTAAGCCGGACTCAATAAGTATTTGGGGTGAGAGCTGGTGTGAACAGCAAAAGAGTTGAAAATGATAAATCAGCTTTGTGGTCCTGCCACAGGGTTCCTGGTGATGGGTCATATCCTATCTTAAAAATTTTTTTCTAAAATGAAAACTGTTAACAGTGAAGCCTGTGCCATGTTGCTCTGTGTAGCTTTGGAATCACAAGCAGTTAATATGGGAAAGAAAACAGCAATGCAGAAAGACAGACACAGCACAACATCTTACTTAACAAGCAATAGAGAAATGAAGGGGTTGAAGGATAGGTACTAGAGTGTTGTCATCCACCAACAGTTAGAGCCTCAGGTACCGTGGTACCCACCTACCATGGTTTTTGCTACACATTACATTGCATCATGTTTTATTTCACTGTAAGGCCTATATTTAATTATCTATATATCAAGTACATAAAACACAAATGTATCTAGACCAAAATGAGCCTGTATAAGCTTTCATAAAAATAGCCACAGATCCGTGAAATGTTGATTTTCGGCTGTCCAGGTTTGAGATGTCATGTGTGCAGAGTAAATGAGCATCATAGATTTTTCAGTCTCAAATTAGAACATTCTTTTCTGGTGTCATCACAAACCAGCAGTGTGCATGGAATCCTAGTATTAACAACCCAAGCTATTTCTCTTCAAATTACTCTTAGCCAATTAGCAGCCAAGACATTCTTTGCCAGATCATGTGTCTTGAGTTAGTTTGGAAAACATGTGCATCAAACATTTCCTTCCTTCCTCCCATCTTTGATGCCTTCCTTCTTTCTTCTCCACTGTGATAGGTGCTGTGAACCTGGTGGGAAAGAAGAGATGTGGAGAGCAATTGTCACAGCGCGGTACATTCTGCGCCATCATCCTAAAGGTATGTGTGGCATGTCACGGGAGCACAGATTTGAGGAATGGCTTTGTTCACAGAAGGTTTCCTGAAATAGGAATTAGGTTGAGTCTTGAGGCTAGTTTTTTTTTATTTTCAGGATTCAGATGAAACATCTTTAGAAGGCCTTTTCCCAAATTTTCTAGTCCTTCTTTAAGGCAGGGGTCCCAAACCTCCAGAATCTAATGGCTGATAATCTGAGGTGAAGCTGAGGTAGTAGTAATAGAAATAAAGTGCTCAATAAATGTAATGTAATTGAATTATCCTGAATATACTCTCTCCCTGACCCCACCTCCATCCCAGTCTGTCTTCCATGAAACTGGTCCCTGGTGCCAAAGAGGTTGGGCAGCACTGCTCTAAGGTACAAGCGAAGAGCTAAAATTTACTTTTGTGGCTAAGTTGGCTCATTCTCTCTTGCTTTCTGTCAACTCTGCTTTTCATTAGAAAAAATTTGAAAAATCCAAAAGCATGTTAATCTGGTTGTTAAGCTCAGTTATTGAAAAAGAACAAGTCAAGATCTTCTCGTAAGGAATATCCAGCAAATAAGTGGAAGCAAAACTTCTTCATGGCGTGGTGGTGGCAAATGTCTCTTGGGAAAGGGAATTCGATTTTTTTCTGTTCTTGGAGAAGTTAGCAGGGGTGGAAGATGCCACAGTGGAGTATTTGGAAGGCCTTGCCTACAGCTGTACAGCTCAGTCACCACTGACAGTGTGAAGGAGTTTTGAGGAGGTAGATTGCACCCAGATGGGGGGCGGGGAATAGCAGATGAGTCGTTAATATCATATGTGTGTTGCAATAAGACAGCTCAGGATCTGGATTTGAAGCACTAAATGTGTGTTACTCACACCTTGCTTTGTACAGTAATGGAAAGACCTGGTAGAGCTGAGCAGAGAAAATGTAGCAGGAAAACAACAGGACGTTAGTCCGATTCCTGATTCATCAGTTATTAATAGTGTGACCTTTCATTGCTTATTAAACCTTTAGGACTCACACTCCTCATCAGTGCAGTGCTGTGGGGTAAGGGACTCCTTATAATAAATCGTCTCTAATACAGAATATAACTTAAAAAATTTCACCAAATTGCAAAAGGAGAGTTCAGTTTAATTCCTATACGTTCACTGCATGTACTTGTGAAATCTTTCCTATAGAGACGTAAGCAAGCATATCTGGAAAGGATGTAGAAGGCATATTATACCCCAGAGCTAATAAGGGTTCACTAAATCTCTGTCTTGCATCTATGTACCTTGAACATCTACTTTCAAACTTCTTGTCCAAACCCATTTCCAATTACTCACCTTCAAGCATTTCCCATCTTAGTCAATTCTCATAGTTGTCTGAAAATATCAGGCATATTTTCACCTCCATCCCTTGACTTGTTTTCTTAGGAAGTTCTGTACCTAAGTAACCCCTGTATTCAAATTCAACATCCTTCATGGCCCATTGTATGGGAACGTATGGGAACTACCTCTGTGAACCAAACCTGACTGCCTCCTCCCTGAAGCTGAGAGGGATCTCAGCTCTCCTGCAGGCCAGCCATCTCTCTTAACAACACTTAACTTGCTTTCTACCTTGTGTTAGACTTATTTGTCTAAATATATGTTTCCTTGTTATAGAGGGACTGGATCTTATTAATGTGTATGTTCCCAGAGCTTATCAGAATGCTTGGAACATGGTGAACAATCAATTTATTCTGGTGGAATGCGATCAGGGAAAGATTTTTTTTAAATTTTTTTTGGACAGGAAAGTAGGATTTACTGGTGGGCATGAGTTAGGTGGGGACAGCACCAAGGCGCTTGTGAGTTCCGGGGCCAGCGTTTGTCCAGAGGGCCACGATTAGGGATGTATTTGATCCCACAGCCCATCCAAGATGAGCTGCTTTGCTAATCATGTTTTCAAGTTCATCCACTTTAAACTTAATGAATCCCCACGTCTTGGAGATGTGGCTCTTCTAGTGGCCAGGGAACTTGACCTTGGCCCTGTGGAGGGCCTCAGTCACATGCTCCTTGTTCTACAGCTTGGTATGGATGGGCCTAATGACTTGTCCAATGTGAACCCTGACCACTGTGTCCTGGGGCTTTCCCAAATTGCCACACATACCTGTCTGGAGCCTGGATTGGAGACAGCATGCCTGTCATGAATGTCCACCGGACATTATCTATCTATCTTCAAGGTCCCTTAGGGCAACCTGTATGGGCAATAGGCTGCGTACAGTACTGAGAAGGTTGTTGTTTGCAGCTGTTACGCACTGGGCCCCCATGAGAGATGGTGTTTTTCAATGGACAGTCACTCAGAGGGAACGTATGAGCCCTGTCACCAGCACAAGGCTACACATGGTCTTTCCCACCTTCCGCTCCAACCGCACCGGTCGCCTTGCTTCCTGCTGATGGAGCTGGTCCAAGCCTCTTCCTTCCTTAGGGCCTTTGCTTCAGATGCTTCCCCTCCGTCCAAGATCTTCCCCAGATAAAAGCACATCCCTGCTTTCACTTCCATCTGATGTTTGCTCAGGGAAAGTCAGAACTTCTCTGACCACCTTTTAAAAAATGGCAATTTATAAAACTCCCCATTCTTTCTGTCTTTTGTCTCCATAGCATTCATGATCACCTGACCCAGTATGTATTGATTTGTTTGGTAGCCATTAGTTGGCCCTATCAGAATGCAAGGTTGGGAGGGCTTTTCCCACAGTGTCTACAGCTACTCCTGGTGCACAGCAAACCCTGCAGTGTCTTACCTCCAGCATCTGCTTATTCTCATCAGCATGTCTTAGATTTCTCTAGACTCAAACCATTATGAAATCAACACTGCCTTCTTGCTTCTGAGCCCTCACCTCTACTTCCACAGTCTCTCTTCTGCATCACAGACCTCAGCTTAAGAACCTCTTATCTGATGGAGCAGGAAAATATGAACTACAGAAGTAGTCATAGGATTCACGGTATGCATTAAAAGAATGTCAAGGGATAAATAACTGGAGGAAAAAAAAGTAAAGGTATGTGCTTTATATAGAGAACCTCATAATCAGAAACAGAGTTGAATGAAGCCTACTCGTTATCAATAATACATTTTAGTTCAAAAGAAGGCTAGTGGCTGGTGTTCAGATTGGGCCCATAACTTGAGTGAGATTCAAGGATACACAGAAACTTTCATAAGTAGTTGCCATGTGCAAGGCATGTTATGTACTTAAAGGGGCTTTGTAGATTCCACTCTTAAGAATTTTGGGTTAATGATATGGTGCATTCTTATTGTTCAGTAAGAAATCCTTGGAAATGATCGATTAAACTTTATCTTGATCTTGTATAGTAATTTAATATGTAAGATTAAAATTGTTCTTAGATTCAATTGCAATTATAACAGGTCTACTTCTTTTAGAATGACCCTGATCTGCACTCAGAACTGTAATTATTTGAAACCACTGGCCTCTTAGTTTCTATTTCTGACCAATTTTATGTGTTGGTTTCAGGGTGGGGGTTTCCATAAAAATCTTAAACAGGCTGCACTCTAGTCAAAAAGTCATGTTTGACCTATTTGGCTGTTAGATACTCATGTTGGAAAATACAAGTGTCAAGTCAAGGGCTTTGAAGAGATAAGATGCATGAGTGACATAGAGGGAAAGGGAGAAGGAGAAGGGAAAATCTATTGAATGAATATTTATTGAGCATCTTCTATGCACCAGCACTACCTGAGTAGTGAACATACAAAGATAATTAAAGGATTCTTCCAGTCCTTGAGGGAATCAATGTCTAGATTTTAAGTCTAGATGACAGGGGTTGTTGGCAGAAATGAAGAAGAAAGCAAGGGACACCAAGTGGATTAAAGATTAGAAGTTAAGACTTGGGCTTGTTGAATTTGAGATGAAAGCAATACATCCAAATGGTCGTTACCATGCTTTTAAAATGAGCCAGAAGTCTTGTGGGGAAAATGAAGGGAATAAATGATAGACCAGCATGACATGGATGTGAAAAGTCTGTTTTCTATTGAGAAGTATACATTTGATACTTCGTGGATGGGAGAAGGGTATTGGTTTTTTGTTTTTTTTTTTTCTCGTTTTTCCCAATTTAAGTTAAGACTTCTTGCCAAGTTTCTGCTTAGGAATTCTGAACTGAACTTCAAATGTTTAGGGGCTTCTGTCTTAAACACATTTGGAGTTGTGGCTTCTTGTTCAAGGAAGAAAACCCCTTCAAGTACATCAAAGAGCTGTGAGAAAAAGATACAGTGTGTTGACAATTTGTGTAAGGGCATCAAAACCAGAAATATTTCTCTGCTGTACACACATATTTCAAAGTTAAGGGGGAAAGCTCTCTGGTGAGAGGCTTCTGTTGCTGTGTTAAACCCCCAATACTTGGGAAATAACACATTCATTGTACCAAAAATATGACTTGACTCACCTAGTAATTTCAAGCCAAGGTCTAGAGGATGTTTTCTCTGGTAGGTAACCTGTGAATAATTGTGAGGTATCTCATTGCAGGGTCCAAGTAAGAAGAGTCAGGGCATAGAATCAAGGAGAGGAATGTTGGCAGAACATCAGAGGCCATTTGACCCAGGGACTCAGGAAAACTCCTTACAAATTCAGTTTCAGGCATGGTAGCCAGGATCTTGTGAGGGGATGATGTCACAAGATTGCTTGTGTTGATTTAAGTCCCATTTCTCTCCTTCATCCTTTTGTTAAAGTGGGTACAGAATAAAACCCACATCTACAAGGGGTGTTCAGTTCAGTTCAGTCACTCATTAGTGTCTGACTCTTTGGGACCCCATGAATCACAGCACGCCAGGCCTTCCTGTCCATCACCAACTCCCAGAGTTCACTCAAACTCATGTGCATCAAGTCAGTGATGCTATCCAGCCATCTCATCCTCTGTCATCCCCTTCTCCTCCTGCCCTCAATCCCTCCCAGCATCAGAGTCTTTTCCAATGAGTCAACTCTTCACATGAGGTGGCCAAAGTACTGGAGTTTCAGCTTTAGCATCATTCCTTCCAAAGAACACCCAGGACTGATCTCCTTTAGAATGGACTGGTTGGATCTCCTTGCAGTCCAAGGGACTCTCAAGTCTTCTCCAACACCACAGTTCAAAAGCATCAATTCTTCGGCGCTCAGCTTTCTTCACAGTCCAACTCTCACATCCATACATGACTACTGGAAAAACCATAGCCTTGACAAGACGGACCTTTGTTGGCAAAGTAATGTCTCTGCTTTTGAATATGCTATCTAGGGGTGAACCTACTATTAAATTCTTGGTTAGAGGAGCCTGGGCGTCACATTCACACAGATGGGGTCTGGAGCCCCAGTTGCATCACATGCTTTCTGGATGAATTCAAGTAGGTTTCCCCGCCCTCCTAAAGCTTCTGTTTTATTTGAAAAAAGGAAGCAATAACGCCAGCTTCACAAGGTTGTTGCTTGAATGAATAAATGTTGGATATAAAAGGCCTAGGAGATGACTTGATGCTTAGGAAGAGCTCAGTAAATGCCACCCCACCCCCACCTCCCTTTGTGGTTTCCCTTAGTGGGATAAAATAATCTAAAACCTAGTTCAGGTTAAAATGATGTCAAATTAAGAAATCTTGAAGGTAGTTATTTGTATGGTGTTCTAGCTCTGCCACCACCAGTGGGTGTGACCTGAGGCAAGTCACTTAACCTCTCTCACTTCCATTTTCTCACCTACAAATTAAAGTTAACAAATGCTTGTAAATTGGAATAAGAGATCAAGTTAAACTCCTAGGCAGAGAAGAAGTAGATTAGCAAATGGTTAGGAAGGTCGACTCTAGAGTTAGGCTTCCTAAATTCCAACCTGGGCTCTGAAACTTACTGGTTCTGACTTTGGCCTAGTTACTAAAGATCATTGTGTCTCAGTTTCCTTATCTGCTAAGGAGGGATAATAATAGTAGTTTATGTCCCCTAGATATAGAGAGTAAATCAGAGAATGCAGGTAAAACTCCTAGCATATGCCTAGCATATAATAAGTACTCAATACATAGCTTTATGATCATAGGGAACTCTGTGGAAAACCTTGTAACTTATGACCAAAGACTATAGACTGAATTAGCAGAGAAAGTTTGACGTGTGATGTTGAACTGCTCTGACCTAGATACCCTGAGTAGACCTTTCATATTTCTGTTCTCTAGTAGAGTGCAGTGGTACTCGATTGTGCAGTGTTTGGAAACCATATGGGGAACAGCAGTGACTTATTGATCTTACCTGGTGGCTCAGATGGCAGAGAATCTGCCTGCAATGCAGGGGACTGGGGTCCAATCCCTGGGTCGGGAAGATCTCCTGGAGAACAGAATGGCTCACACTTGAGTATTCTTGCCTGGAGAATGGAGAATTCCATGGACAGAGGAGCCTGACAGGCTACAGTCCGTGGGGTCACAAAGAGTCAGACAGAATTGAGTGACTGAGTACATAGTGACTTATATTGTTAACATGTCAGCTCATTCCTCAGCCTCTCTCTATGGAGCTGGCCTTCCTTGAAATAGATGGGCCTTTGAAGCAGAACCCTTGGAAGAGTGTTGGAAACCTGCCCTATAGTAATCCGCAAGACTTTCAAGCCCTGACAGTACAGAAGATCTCAATTGAATACTGCTGTTGAGTAAGCAGAATCTGAAATGCTCTGTTTCCAATTCTGTTGCCCAAATAAACTTACATGAGGTTCAGACCTGAATTAGGCAGTAAGAGTTGCCAACCATGTCTCCTTGTGCAGCCTTAGTAAGAGTGGAGGTGCTGTCCTTGACATCTCTGTGAATGATGAATCCAGTTCGTTGCAGTTCTCTTTCTGGCTGCTGTCTAAAAACTTCTCTATAGAGAAGTTCCAAGGAAGGACGTGGCTATGGTCACCTGCAGTGCAACCAGAGAAAAGAGGGCATAACCAAGGCTAGACTGAGTCCTTTATAACAGGGGTCCCCAACCCCTAGGCCATAGACGAGTACCAGGCTGCACAGAGGAGGGGAATGGTGGGCCAGCAAGCAAAGCTTCATCAGTATTCACAATTCTCCATTGTTCTCCCCCAGATAGGACCATCTACTTGTGGGAAGACAAGTGCACGGCTCCCACTGATTTTGCACTGTGATGATTTGTATAATTATTTCATTATATATCAATTTAATAATAGAAATAAAGTACATAATGTAATGCTTGAGTCATCCTGAAACCATCCCCCCAACCCTAGTCCATGGAAAAATTGTCTTCCATGAAACCAGTCTCTGGTGCCAAAAATGTTGGAGACTGCTGCTTTAGAAGACTTATGTGCTAAAAATATGTGTCCCACCTCCACCCCTACCACTATTCCCCAAATTATACGCAATGAAAAGCAAATGTAAATTATGAAATTGGTCTTGTTCAGTCGCCCAGTGTGTCTGACTCTTTGCGACCCCACGGACTGCAGCATGCCAAGCCTCCCTGTTCCTCACCATCTCTCGGAGTTTGCCCAAGTTCATGTTCATTGCATCAGTGATGCCATGTAGCCATCTCATCCTCTGTCGCCCTCTTCCCCTTCTTCCCTCAGTCTTTCCCAGCATTAGGGACTTTTCCAATGAGTCATCTGCTTGCCTCAGATGACCGAAATACTAGAGCTTCAGCATCAGTCCTTCAGTGAATATTCAGGGTTGATCTTCCTTAAAATTGACTGGTATGATCTCCTTGCTGTCCAGAAGACATTCATGAGCTTTCTCCAGCACCACAGTTCAAAAGCATCAATTCTTTGGCATTCTGCCTTCTTATGGCCAGCTCTCACAACCGTACCTGACCACTGGGAAACCATAGCCTTGGCTATACGGACCTTTGTCAGCAGATTGATGTCTCTGCTTTTCAGCACACTGTCTAGGTTTGTCATCACTTTCCTGCCAAGAAGCAGTCGTCTTCTGATTTCATGCTGCAGTCACCATCTGCAGTGATTTTGGAGCCCAAGAAGAGAGAATCTGTCACTACTTCCACCTTTTCCTCTGCTATTTGCCATTCAGTAATGGCACCGTATGCCATGATCTTAGTTCTTTTATAGTTAGTCTTAAGCCGGCTCTTTCACTCTCCTCCTTTACCCTCATCAAGAGGCTCTCTATTTCCTCTTCGGTTTCTGCCATTAGAGTGGTATCATCTGCATATTTGAGACTGTTGATGTTTTGCCTGCCTATCTTGATTTCGGCTTATAACTCATCCAACCCGGCACCTCATAATGTGCTCAGCATATAGGTTAAACAAGCAGGGTGACAGCAGACAGCACTGTCCTGTACTCCTTTCTCGATCTTCAACCAATCAGTTGTTCCATACAGGGTTCTGACTATTGCTTCTTGACCCGCATACAGGTTTCTCAGGAGACAGGTAAGATGGTCTGGTGTTCCTGTCTCTCTAAGAGCTTTCCACAGTTTGTCATGGTCCACACAATCAAAGTCTTTAACTTGGTCGATGAAACAGAGATAGAGGTTTTTCTGAAATTCCCTTGCTTTCTCTATAATCTAGTGAATGTTGGTAATCTGATCTCTAGTTCCTCTTCCTTTTCTAAACTGAACTTGGACATCTGGAAGTTCTTGGTTCACATAATGCTGAAGCCTAGCATGCAAGGTTTTAGGCCTGACCTTACTAGCATGGGAGATTAGTGCAATTGTCTGATGGTTAGAACATTCTTTGGAACTCCCCTTCTTGGGAATTGATCTGCTGGAGGAGGGAATGGCAAACCACCACAGTATACTTGCTGTGAGAACATCATGAACTATATAAAAGGCCGAATTATAAACTAAGTGTAGCCAAATCCAGCAAAGTTCTTATTTTCCAAGATATTTTTAAAATGTGTCTACATATTTTTTAAAAAATCCCTGTTTTTGGTGCTCAGTGCAAATGTGTACCATTGATCATCAAACCCTGACTGGTTATCCAGGTGATCCTGACCTTGGGATCACCATCCATAGACAGTGTGTGAGGTATCTGGAAAATGATTGTCCCTCTGATAAATGATTATAACTAACTGAGTGGGTCATTTGTTAAATGTTTGTTTTCCCCAAAAGAAGGGAAGAGATGGCAGGAAATAAGGGTGACATCTCCCTGGGAGTACTAGTCCTCGGCAGAAATGGCACACGTAAGAATTTGGAGTGAGCACAGAGTTCAGAACTCTGGAATTAACCTCCTAACTGGTGTCCTCTACTCTAGTCTGACTTATTTCCAATAGACTATATTGTTGCTGGAGTGAAATCTTTTTTTAAATGTGACCAGGATAATCTTCTATTTAAAATATTTTATATGAAATCTCACTGTTGCCTACAGAGTAAAGAAAAACTCCTTCCTTTGCACCTCAAGGTTCTTTTCAACCACTTTTTCGTACCTATTGAATTCTATTAATATCCCTCCCTATGGCCCCGACTGACCCTCTGCTCTAGCCATACACAGAACTCTTCCTAATCTCTAAGTTGTTTCCATTGGTTGCTTCTCTGTTCCACTTTCATCCACTTGGTAAGCTTCCAGTCCTCTTAGAACCCAGCCGTAGGTCCCCTCCTGTGGCCTGACGTCCCTGGTTCTGTAGGTGGATTTTCTCTCCTTTGTGCCCTGATGCTCTTGGTTTGAACTCTGTGGCCACACTTATGCTACAGCCTTTCAGACATGGTGGTTTCCATGTCTGTATCGTCTTTGCAACTGTGAGTTCCTTGAGGGCTGGGACCATGCCTTTTCACTTGAGTATCTTCGTTGACTTTGCAGTGCCCAACACACAGTAGATGGAGGAGAATGCTGAATCAATGCATTAACTAGTCATAAACTGTCACTAACACACTAACACCTACTTCCACGAAGGCCGAAACAGTGTAGCTGGCATTCAGTTGAATGAATGACTGAGGGAACGAAAAGCTCATAAAACTGTTATGAAAATCAGAATGAACACCGCAGGAACCTTGTGAACCATGAATAGGTGGGCCTGGGCAAGGGGCTGTTACTGTGATTGCCATGAGCACAGTCCCCTGGTCTTCGTAGCAGTGTTCCCATATGCAAAAGGCCATAGGAGCCAGCTTTCACCTGCCTGCCTGTCACCCCAGGTAAGGAAAAGGCAGCGTTCCATTGACTGGGTGTGTAATGGGGTGAAAGTGAACCTGCTGCTATTTCTTTCACAGCTTGTGAAGGCTGTGATGAAAAGATCTGAGACACTCTTTCGCCCTGGTCCTGGAAGAAGAGTGTCATAAATGTCCAATTTGCCACTGATTGCCACGTTGGCCCAGGGATTCCACAGCAACAGGTCATTCACATATAGCTAACTGGAAGTGCACATGTTGGGAAAATGCCTTAGTCTCTCGTATTTCTCTGACTGAGTAGAAAAATCTGAATAACTAAAACCACAATTAGTGAAGCAACTGTTCTAGGGTCTCAGAGTCAGACACAAGTGAGCAGCTAAGCGCACACACACACACACAAACATAGGAGTGGGTGTATTGTCAACATTTGAGGGAAAACGGAGCTCAGTCAGGTTAAGAGATTTTTCCTAAATCACTGTGTGTGTCAGTCAGGTTTCACTGTACTGTTACACTGAGGTAACAAACACCCCCAGTGCCTCACTCTCTTGGAGCAACAAGCCTGTAGTCACAGTCATTTTATACTCCTAGTGCATATCTGAAAGCAGCTTTGACTCTGCCCTGAGTGTCTTCTATATTCCAGAACCCAGGCTGAAAAATAGTCCTGATTTGGGATATATTATTCTCATGAGGGCTTCCCTCATGGCTCAGATGGTAAAGAATCTGCCTGCAATGTGGGAGACTTGGGTTCGATCCCCGGGTGGGGAAGATCCCCTGGAGAAGAGAATGACAACCCACTCCAGTATTCTTGCCTGGAGAATTCCATGGACAGAGGAGCCTGGTGGGCTACAGTCCGTGGGATCACACAGAGTGGACACAACTGCTGCTGCTGCTAAGTCGCTTCAGTCATGTCCAACTCTGTGCGACGCCATAGACGGCAGCCCACCAGGCTCCCCCATCCCTGGGATTCTCCAGGCAAGAACACTGGAGTGGGTTGCCATTTCCTTCTCCAATGCATGAAAGTGGAAAGTGAAAGTGAAGTCGCTCAGTCCTGTCCGACTCTTAGCAACCCCATGGACTGCAGCCTACCAGGCTCCTCCGTCCATGGGATCCTCCAGGCAAAAGTACTGGAGTGGGGTGCCTTCTCCGGGACACAACTGAGTGACTCACATTTTCACTTTTATTCTCATGAGAGAGATAAAAGAACAGTGGCCCACCTCCCAAAGGCTCTTGAAGCTCTTCAGTTGTGACATCCATTACTTCAACACACAAGCCCTTGGCCAAAGCAAGTCACATGGCCAAGCTTGTAGTCAAGAGGATAAGTGAGGATTTCTCCCAGAGAGAGACACCCAAGTCCCATGGCAGTGGACAGGAATGAATGATTGAGAAAGAATAATTAGAGTCAATAAGAAAGTAACGTAGGAATTCACAGAGCTAGGTTTAAAACTAAAGTTTTTCCTAATTTAAATTCCAAGTTCTTTCCACCATACCAGGTGATCTCTGATGGGAACCTCACTGCAGATAATTTATTGAGTTTGATGACAGGAGCCCTGAGTAGAACTCTAAGGCTTGATTCCTGAAAGTGCAGGAGAAGGAAGAACTAAGGACCCATCTTGTCACTTAAGAGAACAGGATTACACGCGCACATCAGGGAAGTCCTGCACTGTTGTCTGGAGGGTAATTGGCATGAGAAACCTACGCTGTCTCTGCAGCCCTCACTGCTCGAGTAAATCTCCCACTGTACCTCCCATTACCCCTCGCTTAAAGCACCGATTATTCCTTTATTAGAGCTCAGCCACAAGTAGGCCATGAATTTTTATGGCTTTTCCGGATCTCATAAGGCAATGAGAATCATCCATTTAAACACAGTCACTAAACTCTACCACAGGTTTATGACCTGATATAGCATTTCACCACCATTTAAAAGAAGCTGCACCCACTCATCCCTTCTTGGAACATTTTGTCTCCTCCTTGAAAGAAAGAAAATCCCAGCTTCTCACTTTCAACCCCTTTCCCTTGGTCAGTGGTTCCTTTGAGAAGTGGCCAGGTTGAAATGCCACCATTGACTAAAGTCTGAATGCCCCATCTTTGGGAATCACTTCGACCTAGGGGGAAAATTACTGCAAACTTTTCCCAGCCTCTTCCAGTTCCCTTGGAGCGTTTATTCTGTTTAATTGATGTGTGCCTTCATTGGGCAGTTTATTCACCAAGCATTAACTGTGTAACTACTATGTATCTGACAATGTGCCAGGCATGACTGAACTTCTGGTCATACTGCCATGGGCTGCCTTTCTGTGAGGAAACAAGGAACAAGATAAAACACTGCTGATTCTTGAAGGACTTCAAAGCAATTTTGTGTGTATTGTCTTGTTTGACTATGTCCATGACCTTCACCATTGTCCAGAGTCATCTCACCTTGAACGTGGTGCAGCTAAAATGTCCTTGAGTTTTATCTGGAACTCAAGAGTATGGCTGAGTGCCGTTGGGTGTATGGCTCTGAATCCAGAGCTTGGTTTCATGGAGAAAGAAACTCGATCTCCAAAGCAGTTTAATTTCTGAAAATAACCACTGTATTTGCTGCTAGCGAACTATTTCGAAGAACATCCTGCCATCAAGTTAACTACTCTTAGCTTCCACATAATGAGATTCTTTTCCCCTGAGGTTTTTCCCCCCAAAATTAGAGACATTCATATCCATAGTTACTGGACTTTTCCTTCTGGATTTTCAAAGATACTTTTCAACTCAACATGTCTCAAAGCAAATTCACTGTCTCCCACATCTACTTACTCTTAAATTTGCTCATCATCCTTTCTTTCTCTCTTGGTCAGTGTGCAAATCATTTACTCATTCACCTGCATTTGTAACCTGGGAGACAGCCTTGATTCCTTACTCTCCTTTATCTGCACCAATCAGTTACTGAGCCCTGCCTTTCTTGCTTTCTTAACATCTTTCACATAAGTAATGTTCACTCCATCATTGCTGCCTCTGCCTCTTCTTACCAGGATTCCTACAGCACCCCCTCCAACTGTGGGCTTCTTGCCTCTAGGCTCACCTTCCTCCCGCCCATCTTAATCAGTATTTCCAGAGTGACCTTTCTACACTCAAATCTAATCATGTCACTCTCCTTTATAAAGCCTCCATTGGTCCTTCAGTGTGTTCAGCATAAAGGCCTTCTTTTTCAGCACAGAGCAACAAAAACCTAATTAGAGGCTTCCCACCTCCCACTTCCCTAATTCCTACCCCTCAAAATGTATGTTGTAAACAAATTGTGTCAACTTCCATGTCTATTTCTGGAAATGAGCCTCCATTTGCCCCCACATATGCTATATTGCCTCTCTTTGTCCTTCTGGAAGACTCTATCCACCCCTAAAGGCTCAATGCAAATCTTCTTTGTGAAGGACACTGCCTTACCATCTCTTTAGGATGACAGATCCCTTCCGCCTTTGAGCTTTCACGGCAACTTGAACCTCATTTAATTTTCCAGTTTTTCATCTCCTCTCCTAAACTGCCAGCTCAGTGGAACACAGACCGTGTCTTACAATACACCCTTAGTTTTCACTGCTTGCTTAGACCTGTCATGGCCTTTATCTGATCCTTCAACCTTGTTAGGCCCCTGTTATCCCATTTTACAGATGACAGTCAGGTTTAGCAAATGTATAAAGATTGTGCAGATGGTAAATGGAAGGTTTGGAGGTCCAAGCCAACTGTCCCCACTGCCACACACTCTTTGCTAATAGATGTCTCAGTAGCAGCAGTTTCTCCTGTGTGGGCAGAAGAGGCTGAACAGAAGGCTTATCTGGTTGGAAAAGAAGTCTAAGTGATTTGCCTTAAAGCTGCACTTGCAAGAAAAGTACAGAGGTTGTGTTTGGGTTGTGTTCTACATTGCTGTGGAGAAGAAGATGGCAACTCACTCCAGTATTCTTGCCTAGAAAGTTCCATGGACAGAGGAGCCTGACAGGCTACAGTCCATGGGGTCGCAGAGTTGGACATGAATGAGATAATGTGTGTGTTCAGTTTAGTTAAGTTCAGTCGCTCAGTCGTGTCTGACTCTTTGCGACCCCATGAACTGCAACATGCCAGGCCTCCCTGTCCATCACCAACTCCCGGAGTTCACTCAAACTCATGTCCATTGAGTCGGTGACGCCATCCAACCATCTCACCCTCTGTTGTCCCCTTCTCCTGCCCCCAATCCCTCCCAGAACATTGCTGTAAATGTTGTAATGTTTTCTGAAGTTATTTTTATCTCATACATGTTATATGAGTGAGAAAATTTGAATTGCCTGTATTAAAAGTCCTGTCATTGTTGTACCCATTTTTTTCTGTTTTTGGAAGGAGGCTCCAGCCAGCAGATAAGAATGTGGGGAGGGCCTTTGGCCTCTCTGGTGAGGCTGTTCTTGGCCTCAGAACATTGCCAGGCATTGAGTATAAGCCCAGCCTGAAGCTCACCAGAGTGGTGGTGTTCAGTTGTGTCCGACCCTTTGCAACCCCATGGGCTGCAGCATGCCAGGCTTCCCTGTCCCTCACCATCTCCAGGAGTTTGCCCAAGTTCATGTCCAATGCATCAGTGATATTATCCAACCATCTTATCCTCTGTCGCCCTCTTCTCTTTCTGCCTTCAATCTTTCCCAGCATCAGGGTCTTTTCCAATGAGTCAGTTCTTCTCATCAGGTGGCCAAAGTATTGGAGCTTCAACTTCAGCATCAGTCTTTCCAATGAGTATTCAGGGTTGATTTCCTTGAAGATTAACTGGTTTGATCTCCCTGCTGTCCAAGGGGCTCTCAAGAGTCTTCTCCAGCACCAGCACCGAAATGCTTTCCCTTAGGGAAATACCTCAGGTTCTGGCCTCAGGCTGATTGCAAGTGGATATCAGATGTGTCCATATTT
Source organism: Bos grunniens (assembly GCF_055505025.1). Taxonomy (NCBI): domain Eukaryota; kingdom Metazoa; phylum Chordata; class Mammalia; order Artiodactyla; family Bovidae; genus Bos; species Bos grunniens. Next base: position 95,628,921 of record NC_141172.1, read on the forward strand.
CTGCTTCTAAAGAGTAAAATTGCTGCTAGTTTTACTTATTCTGTGGATCAGTGACTCCAGGATAAAGACAAACATGTGGCAAATTCCTTGTAGAGTTTAGAACTAAGGAATTGTTTCTCCTAAAAATATGCTAATCTTTTCTCATAGCAAAAGTTAATGGAAACCAGTAGAGCCCAAACCTGGGCTATGAATCAGAATTACCTGAGAAAAGTAATAAACACACTGATTCCTCCATCCCAACCCTGGAAATTCTGATTGAGAGACCTGGAGATGGGCTAAGAAATACTGAAGACAAGCTTGATTCCTGAGCTCTTTGTGCTGATTGAGCCACTGTTCCAGTAGTAGCCTCTCACATTTTTAAAAATATATGTTGTTCAGTCACCAAGTCATGTCTGACTCTTTGAGACCCCCTGGACTGCAACATGGCAGTCTTCTCTGTCTGGAGAAGCGAAGAAGATTCTTAAATCTCCCGGAATTTACCCAAGTTCATGTTCATTGAATCAATGATGTCATCCAACCATCTCACCCTCTGTCACCCTCTTCTCCTCCTGCCTTCAGTCTTTCTCAGCCTCAGGGGCTTTTCCCATGCTGTTTGCATCAGGTGGTGAAAGTATTGGAGCTTCAGCATCAGTCCTTCCAGTGAGTATTCAGGGTTGATTTCCTTTAAGATTGACTGGTTTGATCCTTGCAGTCCTAGGGCCTCTTAAGAGTCTTCTCCAGCACCACAGTTCAAAAGCATCAATTTGATGGTGCTCTGCCCATTTTATTTTATCTTTTAAAAAATTTTTACTTTATATTGTGGTAAAGTTGATTAACAATGTTGGGTTAGTTTCAGGTACATAGCAAAATGGTTCAGTTATACATACACTATCTCTATTCTTTCTCAAATCCTTTTCCCATTTAAATTATTACAGAATATTGAGCAAAGGAAGGGATTGTTGACTAAAAAAATACACAATGTGAGAGCTGTGAGTTAAGTTTTATTTGGGACAAAATGAGGACTGCAGCTTGGGAAATGGCACCTCAGAAAGCTCTGAGAAACTGCTCCAAAGAGGTAGGGGTGAAGGACAGTGTATATGTGATTTTAGTAAAGGGGGAATACATGCAGTCATGCACATATTTTTTTGTAGAAAGTTTCTTAAAGTTTCTACTGGTCTCATGAAGCTTCTGCTAGTCATGAGAAACAATTGTCACCATGAAAGATTTTAGTGTTTTATGAGATATGAAGAGATACAAGAATTGGACTCATAAAATAAGCTCCTGAGAATATCTGACTGTCTGAAGACCTGTCCTGCCAATTTTCTCAGTTTTTCCTCTTCACCTTGAACTCCTTCAGGGGTTGGAGGTCAGCAGTTTAGCAGCCCATGATTTAAACCCTGTAGAGGTAGATGGCAAGTGCCAACCTGTGGTTGACAGGCCAGATTGGGAGTTTGAGATTGACATGTACACACTGCTATGTTTAAAACAGATAACCAATAAGAACCTGTTGTATAGCACAGGAACTCCAGCCTCTCATGTTTTAGCCTGAGCTGTGGCTGCTTCCAAGGATGGGCTGTCAGTGCTGGGTCTAGAAGGCTCCCTCCTGGTCCCTGACTATAGAAGAGGTCAGCGTGGTGCAGAAGACAGTATATACCTCTAAGTCTTGGCATCTTTCTCCCCCCAGTCTGAGGGTGCTCGGTCCTGGTAAAAGGTGAGCCCTGAAGCTGAAGGAACTCAGGCCTCTGAACCTTCCACCCACTTGCATCTGTGCCTGTGGGCTTGGAAAGGGAGGGGCTCTGCATCCACGGAGGGGAGCATCATCTCAGCTTCTAGGCAGGCATTTATGGGACAGCAGAGCACTGACTGTGAACTTGAAGATCCCCAAAGTAGATTTGCATGAGGTCACTGAGAGTTAGTGGCAGAGCCCAGATAGGAGTCCTGGGGCTGCCTTGGGCGCAGGAAGGCTGGTCCTGCCCCGGCCTTGTAGGAATAGACACAAAACATGGGATTAGAGTAACCGCTGCATATTCAGAAATCAGCCCTTTGTCTGTCTTTAACAGATCCACTGTTCATGCTCCCATTATTAGGACAAGAACTTCCCAGGAGACAGAAGGGAGGAAAATGAGAAGGATTCAAGGAAGCTCTACATTGGGGACAATTTTTTTTTTCTTTTTAAATTTCAAGTTAATATAAAACTGCTTATTTCTCCACTGCAGCTTAGTAACTACCAAACACAACTGATTTGTGTCATTTTTCTCAAACTGGCATGCTAATGGGTCCACAAGAGGAAAATAAAATATTTAATAAAATAAAATGTGACAAATGAACTCTTTGAAACAAGCCATGCTAGTGAGAGCTGCAGATACAGCAGAAGGAGGAAGGAGGTTCCGAGAGCTGGAAAGAGGCCCAGGTAAAAATTGTGATGGGTTTGGGAATTAAAAAAAAATTTTTTTTAATTGGAAGGATTTGACCATATTATACATAATCTGATGTATACATGTATACATTTCATCTTCACTTGCCATTCTTTTGTCGCTTCTCATTTGCTGTAGTCGGAGCAGGGTTCCCTATTATGTAAATAAGGGAATGAGACAGATGGTGCCACAAAGCAATGAATTCATTTGGGGGGAGGGCTTTAATTATGGATGGGTGGGCCCGGCTGTGTTTTGGGTTCAGCAAACGTCCCAAACGTTATGGGATTGGCAAAACCCCAGATGCAGTTTTCCAGGCACATTTTAAAAATCCTGTCATATTTGCAGGGGAATTGAAGTTGGGATTTGTTTCTTGTTCTTTATTAAATTCCTCAAGTTGCTGGCCTTGAGTTTTAGCCTCTGAAACTGTGGAGGAATTTGAGCAGTGTTTTAAGGAGCTGGTCTATAGTTCTTTTAAGAGTAAGGTACTTCATAGGTACTACTGAACTACTGAATTTTTTTTTTTTAATGGATTGTGAAAAAGAAATTTAAGGTCTAGGGTATGATAAATGAAAACTTAAAATTATTCACGTACCCAGATATGATTGCTATTTTTGGTATAATGAAATTTAGTATTTTTAGTACACTTTTTTTTAAACACCATTGAAATCTTACTATACTTGTCATGTTATATCTTTTTTTGGTCATTTAGTACTATGTCATAATTATTTCCCTGTATTATTATTTATAATTTTCATGAATATATAACAGTTCCTTGAAAATTTGAGTCACTTGAAAAAATTCAGACTGTATATTTTAGTGGTCATTTGTTTCACTCAGAATAATATAAACTAGATCCTTAGTCTGAGTTGTGTTTATGTTCATGGTCATTATAAAATCTGTTTGGTTGAAACAGATGAATAGGATAATCAGAGATAGCTATGGAGACTTTTGGGGTGCTATTAAAGGTCAGTATCCATGATAAATTGACTGAATTCATGTGGCAAGTTCACTATCAAAGGCAGACTCTCAAAGAGAGACCCAGAATAGGCTGAGTATACACAAAAGACTTAGGGTTTTGGATATTATTACATAAAAAGGCAAAACACAAGTTAGGTGAAAACTTACGGGAATACAGTATACCATTAGCATTTGTGAATTTGGTATCTGTGAATTCAGCTATTCACAAGGGACCTTGCACGGCCAGGATATGGGGTAATTTATCATTTTGCTGCAATAGCACTTTAAATCACATGGGTCTGCAAGCTCGCATTTCAGCCCCTCCATTCCATCTCTGAACCTAGCCAACCATCCAGCTTTTGTGTTTTAATAAGTATTATGGTTTTGCACTCCTTGACGAGAATTTAGCAATTCTCATAATGTGATAAACTGTACTTTGTGAAAAAAAAAAAAAAAAAAAACTAGAGAAGAGCATCAATGGTAAGAGGTGGTGCTGGGAGGGAGTAGAAAATAATTCTAAAAAAAGTGATCATCTCTTGCCAGAAAGCTGAACCCTTGGATTCATTAAGGAATGGAATGTCACATTTGGCAGTGCTTGGGTTCCATGACATAAACGAGTCCCCCATACGCTCTGTACAGCATTGAAAAAAAGATAATTTCTGATTCACTTCAGGCAGAATTCTACCCTGGGCGAATACTACTCATTAAGAAAATCATCAAGGCACAACTAAAATGTTTCAGGTTTTCATTATTTCTTTTTCTGGGAGAAATTATATTAGAGCAATATTTGTGAATGTGCTGATTCATTAAGATCTTGGATATATCAAGGATTTCTTTGAATAAAATCTCTTTGAGGGAGAAGTTGCAGTGAGTCAGTTTCAACTCTGACAAATTCTGAGTTCCCTGAAAATTCCAGAGAAGTGAGGTAGGATGAGAATAACCTGTTGAGGATAGAGTAGTGAGTTTACTCAGCAAAATGTAACTGGCGTGGATGAGTGATTCATATCCCAAATGAGCCAAAGGAAAGCTGACTGCATTTGGTTGCTGAATGTACCTGTGACTGATCGGGTGACCAGAAGGAGATCATTTTAAGCTGACCATCCAAACCTGCTTTGATTCCAGATTAGAAATTCCACAGAGACTAGACCTAAAGGAAATCATGTTGAGATCAATCCCTAATGCTGGGAAAGATTGCGGGCAGGAGGAGACAGAGGATGAGATGTTTGGATGGCATCATTGACACAATGGACATGAGTTTGAGCTAACTCCAGAAGACAGTGAAGGACAGGGAAGCCTGTGGTGCTGCGGTCCATGGGGTTGTGAAGAATCAGACACACCTTAGCAACTGAACAACAATAACAGCTATTTTAAAAGCAATAAAAATGGAAACTTTTGCCCATAAGATCGGTATACGAGCCCTGACTGATCACAGGCAAATTGTGGAGGAGACAAAGTTGGCTTCTAAAGTTTCCCTATAGCATGGGGTACAATAGGCCAAAGTTGAAATCCTGTCTGTTGATTACAATGTAACCTACCTTGTTCACTTCTCTCTGTGCCTCAGTTTCATCATCTGCAAAATTAGGGCCAGTAAAGTTGACCTTGCAAGATATATAATAAGCCAGTGCTTCTTGGGCTTCCCTTGTGGCTCAGCTGTAAAGAATCGACCCGCAATGCAGGAGACCTGGGTTGGGAAGATCCCCTGGAGAAGGGAAAGGCTAAGCATCTGCCTGCAATGCAGGAGACCCAGGTTTGATCCCTGGGTTGGGAAGATCCCCTGGAGAAGGGAATGGCAACCCACTCCAGTATTCTTGCCTGGAGAATCCCATGGAGGGAGGAGCCTGGTAGGCTACAATCCATGGGGTCGCAAAGAGTCAGACACGACTGAGCTACTTCACTTTCACTTTTCACTTTCACCCACTCCAGTATTCTGGCCTGGAGAATTCCATGGACTGTATAGTCCACGGGGTCACAAAGAGTCGGACACGACTGAGCGACTTTCACTTTCACTTTCACATGTTCTATCCATGTACCTCCCAGTATCAGGGGAGTAGATACCTGTTCCTCTGGAAGGACCAGAAAACGAACTGCCTGAAGCAAGTACTCACCTTTGTTGTTTTCTATGCCCTACATGCTCACAAGATTAATTCTTCTCTGGCCCCAGCAGTATCTCCAGCCTGGCCCACCACCATCCCCTTACCCTATGAGCTTCAGCTTCACTGGCTTTCTTTCTATTTCTTCAACGTGTCCTAAGCCCTGTATGTTTCAAGGATGTCTGTGCTCGCTTCCCTGCCACCACCACTCCCTGCCTTTCTCCAACCTCTGTTCTTGTCATCCTTCCGATTATCCTTAATTGGCTCTGTTCTTGGCTTTTTAAAAACTGAGGCTTTCATGTGTGCTCTGCTTAGGATCCCTTCTTTCTTAAAAGAGTCTTCAGAGGTAATGATTCAGGTCAACTTGAGATTCAAGTCCAAGTCTGATCATTCTGGGACAAGTAACAATAAAAGTTGAACTTCATAGTGAAAGACTTGGAAACTTCTAAGAACAGGAAAAACAAAACACTTAGCCTAGCTTTTGTGACTAACTCATCCGCCTCCTTCACTAGGTTGTAAATTTCCTGAGGTCAGGGACCATTTTGCTTTCTGCTCAGCATTTGGGAAGCTAACATTTAGTACTTCACTCAGTAAATACTTGGATAAATCAGTGAATCTTATAAGTTCATGCTAATTTTTTTCTTTTCTATAGTAAACCTATTTTCACTTGTTTGAGATAAAATATGCTGTCCTAAAATAATAATCCTTGAGTCAAGCTGTCCCTCCAGAAAGCTGTGTTGTTCTTAGTCTTCCCTGACACTGATTCATGGCCACAGTCACCAGAGTGAATGTATGTCCTTCCCCAATGATAACAGAGAAAGACGTTGAAATCATCGTACTTAAATTATCTTTATTATTCTCTTGCTTTTGTCTTCTCCAGAATCAGCTAGTTACTAGCAAACTTCTACAACCAATATGACAAAGAAAAGGTGTCTCAGGAGAGTTCTCCAGTGCCCCCATTGAAGCCATTATCATATTTAAATAGCAGGCTTTCCTCAGTCTGGTTTACAAGAGGAGGTTGAGTCTTTAGAAAAGATTCATTCAACAATAAGCACAAGTGGGTGGTTCCTACTGAGAAGTTCTTCTTCAGGTAGAGTTAACAAACTAGCCACTTCCTGTTAGATTTCAATTTTGTAACTTATAGTTTGGATGGCATATGAGTCATGTTTGTAAAGGAATGACCTCAGTTGACTTACGACTTTTTCTCTCTGTATATAAAAATCAGAAAGCTTAAATACCTGGAAAATTAGACAGATATTTTTGCAAGGTGAACTTTGTTCCATTTTGTGCCCTCCATCCGCCCTAAGAAAAGGGGACAATTTTCACTATCATGGAAGGCAATCTTTGCCTCCCACCAAGTTTCTTAAAATGAAGGATCCACCAGATAAAATGCGTGCTCAGATTGGGAAGTGAACAAAATAGTAGATAAATGTCCAGTGAAATTCTTCTACTTGCCCAGTTACTTTTCACATTCATTTTAAGAAAGTCATTCTTTCAGGGATAAAGTTTTTCAAGTCATTGAAGTACATGTTTTGTTTTAAGTGGTATTATAGATTAAGGATTGTATACTCTCTGAATTAGACTTCTTGGTTCAAATCTGATATTCTACTTGGTTTTATTTAGCCTTTTGATGTCTCCATTTTATCATCTGTAAAAATGGGATTATATTAGTATCCATCTTACTGGGCTTCCCTGGTGGCTCAGATGGTAAAAAATCTGCTTGTAATGTAAGAGACCTGGGTTCGATCCCTGGGTCGGGAAGATCCTCTAAAGAAGAGAATGGCTACCTCCTCCAAATTCTTTCCAGGAGAATTACATGGACAGAGGAGCCTGGTGGGCTACAGTCCACCTGATTTTATTTAGCCTTTTGATGCCTCCATCTTATCATCTGTAAAATGGGATTATAAGAGTATCTATCTTATAGGATTGTATCAAATGACAGATTTGGACTGTACCAATGGTGCTCTGCTTAAAATCCCTTGTTTCCTAAAAGGGTTTTCAGAAGTAATGATCCAGACAAACTCAAGATTCAAGTCCAATTCTGAATATTCTAGGACAAATAATAAAAGTAGAATTTTGTGGGGCAAGACTTGGTAACCCCTAGGAACAGGAAAGGTGAAACCCCTTTCTTACCTATTAATCTAACTTTATTCAGTTATTTATCCTTAGTCCTTTCTTAAGAGCTACCACTGAGGAAGGAAAATGATAATCCTTTTTTTTTTTAACATGCTACAGGAACTATCTGATAATTGATATTTTTATTCTTTGTATAAATATTTTACCTTAATTTAGTAAAGGAAAATGTTACCTTGTTTTAATTTTTTTGAAAAATTTGATATCACCTTGGCTGAATAATATATATTTGCTAAAATGATCGTTATGAAGACATAGCAAAGTGAAATTTACATCTCAATGATTCATTCAAAAATCATTTGTTGAGTTCCCATTTTATGTCAGGCCCTGGGCTAGATTCTGTGGCTATAGACATGAAATGTAGCCCCTGGTAGAAGCATTTTACATACAGTGGGGAAGATAGGCAATTAGACAATCAAATAATATAATATAGTAAATATTGTCATATAAATGAGTATGGGAGTGAGAAGACTCAGGGAAAATGTTCCTGAGCATAGTGAAGCTTGAGATCTTTTTGTGGAAAAGTATGGTTTGCCAAGCCAATGGTTAGAAGAAGTCAGTTTGCAAGAAAGGATGAAACATGCATAACAACACTGTGTTTGAGAAAATCTAAATGTTTGGGCAACAGGGAGAAAGATGAGGGTGGAGAACTGAGCAAAGGGAAGAATGCCACGCTAAGGAGTTAAGAGTTTTCCAGTGAGTTCATAAAAAGCTGCTGAAGGGTTTTCACTAAGTAAACACTAAAGACTGACTTGGAGGGAGAAGAGGAAAGGACTGAGAATGGCAATATGAAATTCATAAGATAATTGATGCAGTTCAGGCAAGAAGGAGCAAAGCCTCAGATATCATACATAATACAATGTTTTTTCTCTGTACTTTGGCCACCTCATGTGAAGAGTTGACTCACTGGAAAAGACTGATGCTGGGAGGGATTGGGGGCAGGAGGAGAAGGGGATGACAGAGGATGAGATGGCTGGATGGCATCACTGACTCAATGGACGTGAGTCTGAGTGCACTCTGGGAGTTGGTGATGGACAGGGAGGCCTGGCGTGCTGCGATTCATGGGGTTGCAAAGAATCAGACACGACTGAGTGACTGAACTGAACTGAACTGAATGCAAAAGAAGTAACCCATTTTTTAATAACTTTATTCTTCAGCTGTATATTAATCTTCTATGTACTCTGCAGAGTAAAGAGGGGAGGAAATCATTTAAAGAACATTTCTTAGAAATTAAGCACTGCACCAATTGCCTTCACAGATAGAGAGGTTATGCTTTCACATAACACTGAGAGGTAGGTATTATTTCTAAGCATTTCCAGCTGAAAAATCTCTAAATTACTCTTGTTGTGAATATACTACTTCCTTCTGTGTAAAGATTTTCTGAAAGTAGAAGCTACATTGACTTCAGAACTTGAGACTGTGATGAGAACAGCAATAATTCTTCATCACAATACTATTCTTCTTTTCTGCCCTACCTCCCTCAAACTGTAGATTTGTTCTATTCATTATCCGTGTGAGTTCTTCCCTGTTTGGGGACTCATGGTAGAATTGCATTTCCTGGCTCCTGTGGCTTAGGTGGGACCATGTGACTGGTTCTGGCCAATGAGTTTGAGAGGCGGTGATGTGTGGCATTTCAGAGCTGGATGACTTCATTGCCACTGGCAGACACACCAAAGCTCTCTCTCCTTTCAACCATGTTATTCTGTTAGCCTAAACCCTGGACTTAGGACGAGGATGATCCCAGAACAAAGTCCTGAGCTTATCCATGGTGGACATGTTTTAGGAGTGAGCAATGACCATTTGTTACTTTAATCTGAGTTTCTCTGTCTCGGTGCTAGTAACATTATGGCTGAGTAACTCTTTGTTAGGGGATGGAGAGATGAGTTCTCCAGGGCCCTAAAGGATATTAAGCAGTATCCTTGAGGTCTCTTCAGCAGCTATCAGTAGCACCCCTCTGCCAGTTGCAACAATTAGAATCGTGGCCAGATATTATCAGATTTCCCCTATGGAGAAAATTGCTCCTGGTTGAGACCTATTTTCTTAAGTCAGTGAGATTTATATTCATTACTGCTTTATAATCTAGCTAAGAATTGTATGCCCTAATCACTTGTTTTCATCTGTTCCTCCTTCCCTTGTAAGTTTCATTCTCCAGATATATTTTTGTATGTGAAACATTGTGTTTCATATCCTAACCATTATTGACCTTTTTTAATGTATTTAAAGCCATCATCCTGTTCATATGCTATTAAACCTTGTCCTTTCATGGTCCCCTTTTCAACATAGTCAAAATGATTTCTAATAATACGTGTGCCCCTTGGCAACAGTTGTCATTAAAACTAGTAGCAAAATTTTTATTATATTCCAGTTTAGTTTATTTATGATTCCCAGGTTGCTACCATAAACTGGCTCATTTTGGTTTAACTAACTGAGGACGTATATGATGTAAGCAAAATACTGAGAAGAAAGGCTTTTGTTCTCAAACCTTTGCATACTAGCTGGGCAAGTAATATGTATTCATAAGAAAATATTAATCATATTACATTGTGCATTTTTTTAACCATATATGTAAAGTGCTTATAATTGTCTGGCACATAGTAAGTACTCAATAAATGCTGCTGCTGCTGCTGCTAAGTTGCTTCAGTCGTGTCCGACTCTGTGCGACCCCATGGACTGCAGCCTGCCAGGCTTCTCGGTCCATGGGATTCTCCAGGCGAGAACTGGAGTGGGTTGCCATTTCCTTCTCCAATGCATGAAAGTGGAAACTGAAAGTGAAGTCGCTCAGTCGTGTCTGACTCTTAGCAACCCCATGGACTGCAGCCTACCAGGCTCCTCCATCCGTGGGATTTTCTGGGCAACAGTACTGGAGTGGGGTGCCATTGCCTTCTCCTCAATAAATGCTAGCCATTATTATTAAAAACATCATTATTTTTGTACCATTTAAAAGATGTCCCTATACTGTTCAGTTCAGTTTAGTCGCTCAGTCATGTCCGACTCTTTGCGACCCCATGAATCACAGCACACCAGGCCTCCCTGTCCATCACCAATTCCCGGAGTTCACTGAGACTCACGTCCATTGAGTCAGTGATGCTATCCAGCCATCTCATCCTCTGTCGTCCCCTTATCCTCCTGCCCCCAATCCCTCCCAGCATCAGAGTCTTTTCCAGTGAGTCAACTCTTCGCATGAAGTGGCCAAAGTACTGGAGTTTCAGCTTCAGCATCATTCCCTCCAAAGAAATCCCAGGGCTAATCTCCTTCAGAATGGACTGGTTGGATCTCCTTGCAGTTCAAGGGACTCTCAAGAGTCTTCTCCAACACCACAGTTCAAAAGCATCAATTCTTCGGCGCTCAGCTTTCTTCACAGTCCAATTCTCACATCCATACACAACTACTGGAAAAAGCATAGCCTTGACTAGATGGACCTTTGTTGGCAAAGTAATGTCTCTGCTTTTGAATATGCTATCTAGGTTGGTCATAACTTTCCTTCCAAGGAGTAAGTGTCTTTTAATTTCATGGCTGCAGTCACCATCTGCAGTGATTTTGGAGCCCCCCAAAATAAAGTCTAACACTGTTTCCACTGTTTCCCCATCTATACTCTGTACTACACAATAAACTTTTCAAAAGCAAGGGCCATCTCTTACTCAACTTTGAATTCTAAGTGCTTAGCACTTTGGTACAAGAAAGATACTCAAGGCACAATGAATGAATGGACATGTGTGAAAGTCAAAGAGGAAGTATATAGTACATTGGTTTTAGAAGATGAGACAGAACTTCAGACTAAAGTATTTCAAGGAGATTTCATGATATTACTTTTTTTAAGATGGGGCAAAGAATTTAGGAGAAAACTTTGTATTTAATAATAATTTCCATGGTGAGTTTTTTAATCTGTTTCTTTTTGGGAATGAGTAGTACTAGTAACACAATGTGAGGTAAATAAAGTGAGGCTCTGGGTATGAAGACTGAAATTGGAATCTTAGCCCCACCACATACAATCTATGCAGGCCAACCATCTTCTAGACCCTTGACTCCTTTCATCTTTAGAATGATAATCATTAAGAATATCTCTCTTCTGCACATATCATGGAAATGCTGTAAGGATGTTCATAACATATATAAAATATTTGATAAAAGCTCATTCACATGTGTGCTATTACTACTAATTTACAAATACTGATGAGAAATCCTTGGAGACTAGGCAGATGTCTTGCTGAACATCTGGAAACAGGTTTGCAGAGACTTATGAAAATGACTGATATTTTATTCATTGAATGAGTGGCTAAGCAACTAACAGTGAGATGAAAAAAATAAGAGAATAGACACACTGTCTTAACTGTAACAGGAAACCATAGTCTACTTATAAGTGGCAGTTAGTTAGAAGTACCTGTAGTTAGAGAGTTGTGGTTCACTACAGAATCTAACCTTAGTCTTCCAATCATCAGAAGTTGAGGGATTGTGGAAATTGAGGGGGGGTCTCTGTCCTATTATAATTTTCTTCCTGCCTGAGGCCATGCTGACTATGTGTTCCATGCCATTTTGTCACCCTATTTGAGGAAAAGGTAAAATGGTCTGGGAACCCTTTAAATGGCTTATAAGAAAGGAAGGAAGAAATTATACAATGAGAAGGGAGGAGAAGGGATTGAAGATGAATACCAAAAGATTGACAAAAAGACACTTGAGCTTGAGAGGGGAATAATGGGATGGAGTCTTAATCCCTGTAGCTATTCAATATGTAAAAGGTTTTTTTTCCCCACATAAAGCACATCTTTTGCCAAAGTGCTACTTAATACTCTATAGAAAATGAGAGGGATTCATAAGTATGACTAAGATCAAGAGAATTTCAAGAGAAGTGGCAGATTTGGGTGGTTTAGTGACATCCTGTGGCTTCTTTGGACCTGATGTGTCCAGTCAGGATCCAGACTGTGGTTAAAAGGTTTGCCAAACCCTGTCTGAGGTGCTCCTCAAACCCACTGACCAGGCTTCCCTCAAGCTCCCTTGTGTGATGACAAATAACATGTTCAAATGATGAAAAGCTTGATTTCTATCTCTAAATATTTGACAGCCTCCCATTGCAGATGGAAGAGGCTGGTTTTGATGACTCCAGAGAAGAGAATGTGGGCCAAGGAGAGGTAGAGTTTAATGCAATATAAAGAGCTTCCTAAAAATGAAGGTGCCCTGAAAAATTAAATGGCTAGAAATGCTTGAGCAGAAAGCAGATAAATATGCACTTGCTGTGGTAAGAGCTGGAATATAAATCCTTTCCAGTTCAGCATTCCTATCGTTTTAGTCCTGTCTTCCACCCAACACAGGCATTTCCTCTATAGCATCCTTGGAAAGTGGAGTCCATTAGCCAATTTTTTTTTTCAAGCTCTTTTTTTTTGTTGTGTGTGCAAGCTACTAGCTGCAGTTTGATATTGTAGAGGTCTCAATTCATTGACTGATAGAACAAATTTCCTGGAAAGGGTAGAGGGAATGATTTCAAGAATGCAGGTGGGAAGCACACATTTAACTGAAACATTAATAGAAAGAATATCCTTTAGTTTGAGAACTTACTGGGAAAACTTCAAGTTCTAGCACTTAATGTTTCTGTTTTGTCTTGTATCAAAGATACATAAATTAGCTCTTCACTATTTAAGATGTTAATCAACATTCACTTAGCACTTTAGACAATTTGAAAAGTCTTTACACATCTCAATGATTTTGTTTAGACTTTAGGAAAACTGCATTATCATCCCATTTCACAGGGAGGACTCTTAAAAGAAAATGAATAACCAGAACTTGAATTTGTGTGCTGGGACTGCACCTCAGTGTTTACAGGAAACATTACTAAGTTGCTTAGTACCTATCCCTAGTGGTTATCATTCCCATTTTATTTACAGGGACCAGGGGCTGGGGGTAGTAATACACCCTGAAAGGTGAAGGGAGAAATCTTAATAAACTGGGCCACCACCAGCAGAACAAAGGTCAAATGTTCAGATCAAAGAGTATAGGAAACGAGAGTTCAGGGTCTGTTCAACACTCAACAGAAGGTGGACTGTTCCTGCTCAAGGAGCCCACAGTCTAGGAGGATTTGGGCCACATGTCTGTCTTCTGGCCTGGGGGCCTCAGCAACAGGCCTGGAACTTCATCTAATGTTGTCTAATGTAATTACCACAGCAACCTCAGCAGAAAGGTATGGAGGTATTAAAGACTTGCCAAAACCACACATTTACTGTGTAGTAAAGCTTGAATCTGCAGCAATTCTATTGGAATTCAAAGCTTCATCTTCTTCCAAAGTCTGCAAACTTAGTCAAAACTACAGCTCAATAAATTTGATTAATCTCATACTTAATTGACTCTGTCTACAAAGACTTTTTCCACCTTTTCCCATGCCACTCAAAATCCCCAATTTTCAGCAAGATAAACTAACCACCACTTAAAATTCCAGCCACTGTCCACAGTCCAGCTCAGAATTCCTGGACTCCTGTGTCTTTCTCCCCCTCCCCCGCACCCCCTTGCAGAGGAAGAAGCCATACGCATCTTCATCCCAAGGGACTCTTCCATTGAGCTCACTACGGATTAGTGTGATGAAGAGGACTCTGGGGCTAGGACCACTAACTTGTTGTCCAGACTTAACTATTGACTGCTGGGTGATACTGAATCACTTTTCCACGTGGAACATGTTTCATTTTGTTTTCAATTATTTTTTACTTTTTAAAGAGAATTCATTACATCACATTTAACCTTAATAGTGGGATAGATACTATTATTACATTCATCAAACAAATGATGAAATTTCTGGGTGAGAAGTTAATAAATATAACCAGTGGCACACAGAAAATAAGTGATGGAGTCAGATTTAACCCCAAATCTATCAGAACCTCAGAGAAGGCAATGGCACCCCACTGCAGTCCTCTTGCCTGGAAAATCCCATGGACAGAGGAGCCTGGTAGGCTGCAGTCCATGGTGTCGTGAAGAGTCGGACACACTGAGCGACTTCACTTTCACTTTTCACTTTCCTGCATTGGAGAAGGAAATGGCACCCCACTCCAGTACTCTTGCCTGGAGCATCCCAGGGACGGGGGAGCCTGGTGGGCTGCCATCTATGGCGTCGCACAGAGTCGGACACGACTGAAGCGACTTAGCAGCAGCAGCTATCAGAACCTACAGACTATGCTCTGAAGCATAGTGCTCATTGTGTCCTTGTTTGCAATCTCTTTCCTGTAAAATGCAGTTGAATCAGTCAGCTTTCATTTCTAGCAGTATTTATTTTCAACAAAATGATATGAAGAACCCAAATATATATTAAGAGAAAAAGCAATGTTTAGTGTAATTTTTTTTAGTTTCAGTGTGCATTCACTTATATATTTACATATACACATATATTTATTCAATACATGCTTATTATTATTTATCATAAAGGCAACTGAATATTTCAGAATTACGTGTCACTCCAGGAGTTGGTGATGGACAGGGAGGCCTGGCGTGCTGCAATTCATGGGGTCGCAAAGAGTCAGACATGACTGAGCGACTGAACTGAACTGAAAACATAATTTTTAAATTTGGAGTTGTGGGTAATGACTGGTGTCAGAATCCAATTATTCCAGTGATTTGTTTTGATTTTATGAGACAAAAATGCTGATTCACAAAGAGAAGTTTTTTACAAATGATGACACATTTTCAATGGATAAGCTTACTCTTCCATTAACCATTAGAGAAGACTGAAAGGCAAGCAGTAGGGTATTTTTAGTTAAAGACTGAATCACGAACATTATCTACTAAAAGCTCACTTCATGAAAGTGTCCACTCTTTGCAACCCCATGAACGGTAGCCAGGGGATCTTGCGGACCCAGGGTGCCAACTTGGGTCTCCCACATTGCGGACAGATTCTTTACCATCTGAGCCACTAGGGAAACTCACTTAGGTTACTTGGTAAATGTTTCATTTGGGGAGTGTTAGTAACCTTGCTCCTATCTAGGTGGTTGAAATATCTTTGGCAGAAAATACTTTTCAAGTATATCTGATAACAATATAAGATTTCTCAGTGATTTCATTTTTAAAAATCTCACATGTCTTAGTACACCTCTGTCATATTTCAAGGCTATAAAAATCTACTTTGTTTTCCATTCATTAGAAATTTGAAGTTTCAGTTCCCTTGCTGATATTTCATTTGCAATTATAAGCATGAGAATACCAGAATTCTGAAAAGCTGTTGTATTTTTGTTAGCTACTTAATACATGGAATTCCTTTGCTGTCAAGCACATTTTTTTTCTCTCTTTAAAATCTTTGAAATATTTGTACTAGCATCTTGCCTTTAGTTCATCATTTAAGTTTCCTGTAAAGAAAAAACAATTGTGGAACATAAACTACTGATATAATTACCCATAACTCAAAAAATTACAGTTTTATGGCTGGTATCTTAATTTGATTGATTATTTACATGGTTTGATCCAACAGAATTTAGAAATATACTTGCATGGTTGTAAGAAATTTACACCTAATGTTTGACTCTACAGTTTTATTAGAGTCTTGACTGCTTGGACACATTGTGCTGAGTTTTAAGAGAATCATCACTTCTGTGTTCTTCTCAGATATTAATTTCATGTCATCTGTACAAATGTTACTACACATTGGACAGTTTAAGGTTAAAATATCTTTTTTGTTTTTATCTGTGTGAAACCAACATAGAAAAATATGTTGAAATCCACAGTATTATTAGTAAAGTTTGTGACTGAGTTCATAAAACTGACAGCCTTTGCTAACCCATCATATGTTTTGAATGTTAAAATTTTCACTTCTCTGTAGATATATCAGAAAATAGAAGCAGGTACATGTATGTATTTATAATAGTCTCATTCTCTTACCTTTGAATAAGATTATTTCAACGTGTACGGTGTTTTTAAAACTTTCCCTCTGTAGAATCTGATTCTCTGCCATGGGAGAAAGTGCATGTTCACTAACAGGCAATTTGCATCAAATCTGATAGCATTCAAAACTGTTCAGTTAATATTGGGGGAATAAAAAGCTAGTAAGAAGGCATTTTATTGCACAGTATCTTCTATTTAGATATGACTGACCTATCAGAGACCACAATAGTATTTTGAAATTATTGCTGATGTTCAGTTGCTCAGTTGTGTCTGACTCTTTGTGACCCCATGGACTTCAGGAGGCCAGGCTTCCCTGTCCTTCACTATCTCCCGAAATTTGCTCAACTCATGTCTGTTGAGTCGGTGATGCCATCCAACCATCTCATCCTCTGTCGTCCCCTTTGTGGCATTAAACCTGCTGCAGGTATGGATGATTTTATGATCATAAACATGGATTCCTCTAGTTTTCCTTCCATCATTGTAGTTTCCTGATTTTGTATAAATTTCAGGTGCATTTGTGTGAGTTATCAGCCGTTGGCCTTTATTCCTCACATTTTTCTAAGTGGGTTGATGTTAGTTGATACATAAGTAGATGCTAATATACCATATCTGCCTTACCCTTTTAATTCTCTCTCTCTCTTCCTGGATAACTCCTTCTTAATTGAAGGGTAAATTTAATATCTCCTGAAAAAGAATGTTTATAAATACAAAAATGAAATAAGAATAACTCAACATTTGCAAAAACTTTATCAATAAAGAGTCAAACCAGAAACCTCTAAGATTTAAAATTAGCTCTAAAGTTATGGATATAACATATTATTTTGACTGAATATATTGACATTTCCTTCTTATTGCACTATTGACTCCGATTGAATATGGGAGCATGTGCCAAACAGGTATAGCCAAGACCTGCCTGCATGGATATTGTGCTCATGAGCTAAGGTGGCACGTTTGCTTTTCTTCAAAGTTATGAGTGTTGACATCTCCTGAAGTGTTAAAAGAAAAAAGCTTCCATATAGAACTATAACCTTCCTACCCAATGACGCACTTACCATAAGTTTGTTCTCTTTCTCTCTAACACACACATACACACACCAGAAAAGTGTTAAGGTCTGCCTCAAAGCAAGTTAAAATGGTGAAAAACTTAAAATTCCAATGGCCCACAATGTGTTGAAATTTGAGTCTGTGCATTTTTATTTATGACCCTTAAAATACATTAGTAAATATTTATTATAACTTAGAACATATAGGTCTGTGCATCTGTATAGAGTTCCTGGACTTCACAAAATAGAATTTGGAAACTATGGGGTCAGATCATCTCAAAGTTTCCTTTCAGTAATATCTTTTTATTTTATGGCTCTTTTTCTGTACTCATATTACTTTCTCCATTTTCTCTTTAATTTCTAATTATCTCTTTACTCTGTTATCTTTCATCTCTTCTCCACCATCTCCTTTCTATCAGAGAACATACGCATTTGAAATATGGCTGTGCAGCTGAGGAGTTAAATATTTAATTTTAGTTTATATTCAAACAGCCACGTGGCTAGTCGCTCCCATATTGGACAATGCACATGTGGAATGTATATGCATCTATAAATTAATAATATGAAACAGTCAATAGAAGAAGAAATTCTGAACATATTCTGTTTACTGACATTCACAGGTCAGTAAACGTATGAAAAGATGTTGAAGTAACCAAAAGTTAGGTGTCAGTTTTCATTCTTCAGATGGACAAGAAACATGGCCATGCATGCTCAGTCACGTCCGACTCATTGCGACCCCATGGACTGTAGCCCACCGGGTTCCTCTGTTCATGGGATTTGCCAGGCAAGAATACTGGAGTCAGTTGCCATTTCCTTCTCCAGGGAACAAGAAACATAAATATTGGCAATATATGTTTTAGTGTGGTTGGAAGAAAATGAGTTCTCATATACTTTTGGTAGGAGAATAATGTTAGAGTCTTTTTGGAGTCACTCTGGCACTGTCTATGACCATTTAAACCACCCATATCCTTTTCTCTGCAATTCCAATTCTGGGTCTCTGGCTTATGGACATACTGGCACAGACATGGATAAGAAATTCCACTGCAACATCATCTGTATTACTGGAAAAAGTGGAAACTACTTAAATGTGGAACCAGTTGGGCAATGCACTGCACAACTCCAGTGGATGCGGGAGTTCACCTCACAGTCTCTATGAATGGTGCTCTCTGGGCAGTCTCCTTGGGAAACCCTGATACAATGTCAGAGTGGTTAAGTTGATTATGGTACATCTCATCCACACTATGAAATGTCATGCATTCAGTAAAAAAGAATGAATTAGAGATGTATGTCCTGGCAAGGACATATGCCAGTTAGACTCTCAGTGAAAAACATCATTTGTAGAAGTACATGTGCAAGAAAATCCAGCTTAACAAAAAGCAACCTTAAAAACAATCAGGAAAATAAAAATTAAATGTGAGGAAATTTGAAGCCAACTGCATAAGATTGAGTAGGGTCTCCAATACTTGCTAGCTTTCTGTCCTTGGAAAAGTTACTAACTGCATCAGTGCATCAGTTTCCTCATCTGCAAAATGGGGATAACAATATTTATTTCATAGGGTTGTTATAAGGATTAAGTTAAATGAAAAGCCTTTAAAACAGTGCATGGTACATGGTAAGCAGTATTACTTATGGTAGTATATTACTACATATTTATGTATATCTACCTGAATATGCATATAAATGTAGAGAGGAATATCCAGAGAAATACATACCAAATTGTTAATGTTTCCCTCACCATAGAAAATTCTGCCAGGCAGCATTGTTCTAGATCTTAATTTCTGATTATATATTTTTCTAAGACTATTGCTTGCCTTTTACAACTGTTTTGTAATATGTTCTTAGTTACTCAGCCGTGTACATCTCTTTGTAACCCTATGTACTGTACCCCACTAGGGCTCCTCTCTCCATGGGATTTTCCAGGCAAGCATACTGGAGTGTGTTGCCATCTCCTTCTCCAGGGGATCTTCTTGACTCAGAGATTGAATCAGCGTCTCTTGTGTCTCCTGCATTGGCAGGAAAATTCTTTACCATTAACTTCACTTGGGATAATAATTTTGTAATATAAATGTTTAAAATTTTATGTAGTCTAACATGTTCATTTTTTCTTTATTTGTGTTTCACTTAGAAAAGTTGTCTTACTCCATGATCATAAAAATACTTTTTTAAGTTTAGTTTATCTCCTTAAGCCACCTGAAATATAACTGTGAAAGATGTAAAGTAGGAATCCAACACTGTAATTTTTGGTAAATATATAGATGGATCTGCAATATGTGAACTGTGAACTTTCAGATGTTCAGGCTGGTTTTAGAAAAGGCAGAGAAACCAGAGATCAAATTGCCAACATCTGCTGGATCATTAATAAAGCAAGAGAATTCCAGAAAAAATATCTATTTCTGCATTATCGACTATGCCAAAGCCTTTGACTGTGTGGATCACAATAAACTGTGGAAAATTCTTCAAGAGATGGGACTGCCAGACCACCTGACCTGCCTCTTGAGAAATCTGTATGCAGGTCAGGAAGCAACAGTTAGAACTGGACATGGAACAACAGATCGGTTCCAAATAGGACACGGAGTACGTCAAGGCTGTATATTGTCACCCTGCTTATTTACTTTATATGCAGAGTACATCATGAGAAACACTCAGCTAGGTGAAGCACAAGCTGGAATCAAGATTGCCAGAGAAATATCAATAACCTCAGATATGCAGATGACACCACCCTTATGGCAGAAAATGAGGAAGAACTAAAGAGCCTCTTAATGAAAGTGAAAGAGGACAGTGAAAAAGTTGGCTTAAAGCTCAACATTCAGAAAATTAAGATCATGGCATCCAGTCCCATCACTTCATGGCAAATAGATGGATAAACAGTGGAAACAGTGGCTGACTTTATATATTGGGGCTCCAAAATCACTGCAGATGGTGACTGAAGCCATTAGAGTAAAAGACACTTACTCCTTGGAAGGAAATTTATGACCAACCTAGACAGCATATTAAAAAGCAGACACATTACTTTGCCAACAAAGGTCCATCTAGTCAAGGCTATGGTTTTTCCAGTAGTCGTGTATGGATGTGAGAGTGGGACTATAAAGAAAGCTGAGCACTGAAGAATTGATACTTTTGAACTGTGGTGTTGGAGAAGACTCTTGAGAGTCTCTTGGACTGCAAGGAGATCCAACCAGTCCATTCTAAAGGAGATCAGTCCTGGGTGTTCATTGGAAGGGCTGATGCTAAAACTGAAATTCCAATACTTTGGCCACCTGATGTGAAGAACTGACTCATTAGAAAAGACCCTGATGCTAGGAAAGATTGAAGGCAGGAAGAGAAGGGAATGACAGAGAATGAGATGGTTGGATGGCATCACCAACTCAATGGACATGAGTTTAAGTAAACTCTGGGAGTTGGTGACGGACAGGGAAGCCTGGCATGCTGCAGTCAATGGAATCGCAAAGAGTTGGACTTGACTGAGTGACTATATGTATGTCGCTCATCCTGAATATATGTATAAAAGAGAATTTTTCTTTAAAAACTTGAGATGAGGTTACACTGGGAGTTCAATCTATACATTAGCATTTGGCTGTAGTTCAGAGGCAATGCCCTATTTAATGGGGGTTCTTGCCTACCCTTGGATTTCTTTGGAAGGAATGATGCTAAAGCTGAAACTCCAGTACTTTGGCCACCTCATACGAAGAGTTGACTCATTGGAAAAAACTCTGATGCTGGGAGGGATTGGGGGCAGGAGGAGAAGGGGACAACAGAGGATGAGATGGCTGGATGGCATCACTGACTCGATGGACGTGAGTCTGAGTGAACTCCGGGAGTTGGTGATGGACAGGGAGGCCTGGCGTGCTGCGATTCATGGGGTCGCAAAGAGTCGGACACGACTGAGTGAGTGATCTGATCTGATCTGATCTGATCTTGCCTACTAGTTCTCATCGTCCGTTTTGCTCCCTATCACGTGACTTCAGCTGCCAGATGACGATTTAACCAGGAGTGCCCATTTGCTTTTCTTATAGGAGAGAACTGCTTCTTAGTTCCATGTTTCTACTAAAACTTAAAATAATCAAAATGGACCAAAAAATACCTGCATATAGTCCTTCTTAAACCAAGCCCACTTTTCTCACTGCCTGACTCTTGAAAACAGCTGAGTGTGCAATCCATTGATCTGTGTATCTGTAATCTGTTCTCATGTGGGCATATTACATCCTTAAATTAACACGATGTAGTATAATATTTTCTGTGCTCTGGAATAACTGTATAACTGTTCTATAATCTATCTAAATTTTTTTTCTCAACCCACTTAAAAAGCACCTGCTTGAGGTCCCATTGAAAGAATAATATCAGTGTTTACTGATAGCTTACTGCCTACCAGATCCTCACAATAATCTAGTTAGTAGCTATAAGTTAAGAGGCTGAATCACCAAGAGGTGAAATAATTTGGCATGTCTGTTAGGGTGGAGTCAGGATCTGAATCCTGGTACTGATAACCCAGAGCACAGGCCAAACTCTGGAGTGAGTGTTTCATTTTCAAGGAAGGAAAATAAGGAAAAGAAAAAAAAATTGAGTAAGGATAAATAATTTTCCTAGGTTTAATAATGATTTCCTTGATTTTCATCAGTTTTCTATATTTTTCAATTTCTTGGTCGAAATAATGTATGTTCTTGCTGCTACTCAACATCTATATTTATGTCTCCTATATTGTTAATATTGTTCATAGGAATTCATTCTTTATTCCTTCTAATCCTACTGGCCCTAATCTTTCTGTTTTATCAATCTTTACAAAAGTGAAAGAAAGTGAAAGTGAAGTCGCTCAGTTGTGTCCGACTCTGGGACCCCGTGGACTGTAGCCCACCAGGCTCCTCCGTCCATGGGATTCTCCAGGCAAGAATACTGGAGTGAGTTGCCATTTCCTTCTCCAGGGGATTTTCCTGACCCAGGGATCGAACCTAGGTCTCCCGAATTGCAGGCAGATGGTTTAACCTCTGAGCTACCAGGGAAGCCCAGTCTTTACAAAGAACACATTTAAAATTCCTATTAATATGATTTACCATAAAATATTTTTATTTCATCATTTAAAAAAATCTTTAGTAATTCCTCAGCACATTTCTTTTCTTGCTTCTTGAAGATTCTTTTTAATTGAAGTATTAATATAATTGCAAGTGTATAACATAATGATTCAATGTGTGTGCATATTGTGAAATAATCACAGTAGTCTAGTTAGTAGTTAACATTCATCCCCATTGTTGTTCCTTCGCTAAGTCATGTCCGACTCTTTGTGACCCCACGTACTGTAACCAGGCTTCTCTGTCCTTGGGGTTTTTCTGGCAAGAATACTAGAGCGGTTTGCCATTTCCTTCTGCAGGGGATTTTCCCAGACCAGGGATCGAACTTGCATTTCCTGCATTGGCAGGGAGAATCTCTGCCACTGAGCCACATGGGAAGTTCTTGGTCTCTATGGACAGTCATAATTTTTTTCTTTTGATGAGGGCTTTAAAGATCTCTTCCCCTAGCAGCTTTCATATATGAAATGTGGAGTTGTTAACCATAGTCACAATGCTGTACATTATGTCCTCATGACTTGTTTATTTTTAAGTAGAAGTTTGTTCCTTTTGACCACCTTCACCTATTTTTACCCATGCCCACCCCTAACTCTGGCAACCCCCAAATGGTTCTCTGTATCTATGAGCTCGGTTTTGTTTGTTGGTTTTAGATTTGACAAATAAGTGAGATCATGCGATATTTGTCTTTCTCTCTGATTTATTTTGCTTAATATGCCCTCAGGGTCCATCTATATTGTTGTAAATGGCAAGATTTCATTTTTATGACTGCATAGTATCCTATTATGTGTGTATTTATACACACACACACACACACACACATACATGTGCACTACATCTCTTCTTCATTCGCTCATTCATCAGAAGACACTTCAGATCAGATCAGATCAGTCGCTCAGTCATGTCCGACTCTTTGCGACCCTATGAATCACAGCACGCCAGGCCTCCCTGTCCATCACCAACTCCCGGACTTCACTGAGACTCACGTCCATCGAGTCAGTGATGCCATCCAGCCATCTCATCCTCTGTCGTCCCCTTCTCCTCTTGCCCCCAATCCCTCCCAGCATCAAAGTCTTTTCCAATGAGTCAGCTCTTCCCATGAGGTGGCCAAAGTACTGGAGTTTCAGCTTTAGCATCATTCCTTCCAAAGAAATCCCACGGCTGATCTCCTTCAGAATGGACTGGTTGGATCTCCTTGCAGTCCAAGGGACTCTCAAGAGTCTTCTCCAACACCACAGTTCAAAAGCATCAATTCTTCAGCGCTCAGCCTTCTTCACAGTCCAACTCTAACATCCATACATGACCACAGGAAAAACCATAGCCTTGACTAGACGAACCTTTGTTGGCAAAGTAATGTCTCTGCTTTTGAATATGCTATCTAGGTTGGTCATAACTTTCCTTCCAAGGAGTAAGTGTCTTTTAATTTCATGGCTGCAGTCACCATCTGAAGTGATTTTGGAGCCCCCCAAAATAAAGTCTAACACTGTTTCCACTGTTTCCCCATCTATTTCCCATGAAGTGGTGGGACTGGATGCCATGATCTTAATTTTCTGAATGTTGAGCTTTAAGCCAACTTTTTCACACTCCACTTTCACTTTCATCAAGAGGCTTTTGAGTTCCTCTTCACTTTCTGCCATAAGGGTGGTGTCATCTGCATATCTGAGGTTATTGATATTTCTCCCAGCAATCTAGATTCCAGTTTGTGTTTCTTCCAGTCCAGCATTTCTCATGATGTACTCTGCGTATAAGTTAAATAAACAGGGTGACAATATACAGCCTTGACGAACTCCTTTTCCTATTTGGAACCAGTCTGTTGTTCCATGACCAGTTCTAACTGTTGCTTCCTGACCTGCATACAGATTTCTCAAGAGGCACATCAGGTGGTCTGGTATTCCCATCTCTTTCAGAATTGTCCACAGTTTATTGTGATCCACACAGTCAAAGGCTTTGGCATAGTCAATAAAGCAGAAATAGATGTTTTTCTGGAACTCTCTTGCTTTTTCCATGATCCAGCGGATGTTGGCAATTTGATCTCTGGTTCCTCTGCCTTTTCTAAAACCAGCTTGAACATCAGGAAGTTCACGGTTCACATATTGCTGAAGCCTGGCTTGGAGAATTTTGAGCATTACTTTACTAGTGTGTGAGATGAGTGTAATTGTGCGGTAGTTTGAGCATTCTTTGGCATTGCCTTTCTTTGGGATTGGAATGAAAACTAACCTTTTCCAGCCCTGTGGCCACTGCTGAGTTTTCCAAATTTGCTGGCATATTGAGTGCAGCACTTTCACAGCATCATCTTTCAGGATTTGGAATAGCTCCACTGGAATTCCATCACCTCCACTAGCTTTGTTCATAATGATGCTTTCTAAGGCCCACTTGACTTCACATTCCAGGATGTCTGGCTCTAGGTCAGTGATCACACCCATCGTGATCTGGGTCATGAAGATCTTTTTTGTACAGTTCTTCTGTGTGTTCTTGCCATCTCTTCTTAATATCTTCTGCTTCTGTTAGGTCCATACCATTTCTGTCCTTTATTGAGCTCATCTTTGCATGAAATGTTCCTTTGGTATCTCTGATTTTCTTGAAGAGATCTCTAGTCTTTCCCAGTCTGTTGTTTTCCCTTATTTCTTTGCATTGATCGCTGAAGAAGGCTTTCTTATCTCTTCTTGCTATTCTTTGGAACTCTGCTTTTAGATGTTTATATTTTTCCTTTTCTCCTTTGCTTTTCACTTCTCTCCTTTTCACAGCTATTTGTAAGGCCTCCCCAGACAGCCATTTTGCTTTTTTGCATTTCTTTTCCATGGGAATGGTCTTGATCCCTGTCTCCTGTACAATGTCACAAACCTCATTCCATAGTTCATCAGGCACTCTATCTATCAGATCTAGGCTCTTAAATCTATTTCTCACTTCCACTGTCTAATAATGGATTTGATTTAGGTCATACCTGAATGGTCTAGTGGTTTTCCCTACTTTCTTCAATTTAAGTCTGAATTTGGCAATAAGGAGTTCATGATCTGAGCCACAGTCAGCTCCTGGTCTTGTTTTTGTTGACTGTATAGAGCTTCTCTGTCTTTGGCTGCAAAGAATATAATCAATCTGATTTCGGTGTTGACCATCTGGTGATGACCACGTATAGAGTCTTCTCTTGTGTTGTTGGAAGAGGGTGTTTGCTATGACCAGTGCATTTTCTTGGCAAAACTCTATTAGTTTTTGCCCTGTTTCATTCCATATTCCAAGGCCGAATTTGCCTGTTACTCCAGGTGTTTCTTGACTTCTTACTTTTGCATTCCAGTCCCCTATAATGAAAAGGACATCTTTTTTGGGTGTTAGTTCTAAAAGGTCTTGTAAGTCTTCGTAGAACCATTCAACTTCAGCTTCTTTAGCATTACTGGTCAAGGCATAGACTTGGATTACTGTGATATTGAATGGTTTGCCTTGGAAACGAACAGAGATCATTCTGTTGTTTTTGAGATTGCATCCAAGTACTGCGTTTTGGACTCTTTTGTTGACCATGATGGCCACTCCATTTTATCTGAGGGATTCCTGCCCACAGTAGTAGATATAAACTCATCTGAGTTAAATTCACCCATTGCAGTCCATTTTAGTTTGCTGATTCCTAGAATGTCGACATTCACTCTTGCCATCTTTTGTTTGACCACTTCCAATTTGCCTTGATTCATGGACCTGACATTCCAGGTTCCTATGCAATGTTGCTCTTTACAGCATCGGACCTTGCTTCTATCACCAGTCACATCCACAGCTGGGTATTGTTTTTGCTTTGGCTCCTTCCCTTCATTCTTTCTGGAGTTATTTCTCCACTGATCTCCAGTAGCATATTGGGCATGTACTGACCTGGGGAGTTTCTCTTTCAGTATCCTATCATTTTGCTTTTTCATACTGTTCATGGGGTTCTCAAGGCAAGAATACTGAAGTGGTTTGCCATTCCCTTGTCCAGTGGACTGCATTCTGTCAAATCTCTCCACCATGACCTGCTGCCTGTCTTGGGTTGCCCCACAGGGCATGGCTTAGTTTCATTGAGTTAGACAAGGCTGTGGTCCTAGTGTGATTAGATTGACTAGTTTTCTGTGAGTATGGTTTCAGTGTGTTTGCCCTCTGATGCCCTCTTGCAACACCTACCGTCTTACTTGGGTTTCTCTTACCTTGGGCATGGGGTATCTGTTCGTGGCTGCTCAAGCAAAGCTATTGTAAATAATGCTGCAGTGAATACAGAGATGCACGTATCTTTTCAGATTAGTGTTTCTGTTTTCATCAAGTAAATATACAGAAATGAAACCACTGGATCATACAGTAGTTATATTTGTAGTTTCCTGAGGAACCCCCATACCATTTTACATACTGGCTGCACCAGTTTGTGTTTCCACCAGTGGTGTGCAGTGGTTTCTTTTTTCCCACATCGTCACCAATACTTGTTATTTCTTATCTTTAAGATTCTTGTGTAAAAATCTGGGTTATTTATTTTCAGTCTATCTTTCCTCTTATAAGGAGTTTTATGTCTTTGCATTTCCTTATGAACACCAGTTCAGCTTATATGTTTTATCATGGAAATTTCTCTTTTTATTCATTTCTGAATCATTTGTACATTTCCTTATGATTATGTCTTTAAAATAGCATTATATCAAGAGCTATTCTAAGTTTGAAAATGGATAGATTATTTTTTATTCTCCTAAAATGCCACAGATTCACCCAACCCTATTTCAGCTCTCCTCTTCTCTGAATGGATGGGAGCCTATTCTCCCCAGGATCACATAACTAATTCTGACCAATAAAATGTGAACAGAAACAATATGTGACATTTCCAGGCTGAGGCAGTGAAAAGTCCTATTTCATTGCATAGTTCTCTGGTCTTGTTCTCTTGAATGGTAAAGGTGGAGGCCTTTGTTGAGATGGTGGAATTACGTAATGAAACAATCTTTATAGATGAGAAGGAGAAACAAACTAAAATGAATTTTGTGCAAGTAAGAAATGAACTTTTGTTGTTTAGTGTCACTGAGATCTTGGGGTTTCTACCTCAGCATAGACCTGGCCTGACCTGATGAATACAACCTATTTTTATTGTTTCTGTCAACAGCCTCATGCTGCTAAGTCACTTCAGTCGTGTCTGACTCTGTGCGACCCCAGAGACGGCAGCCCACCAGGCTCTGCTGTCCCTGGGATTCTCCAGGCAAGAACACTGGAGTGGGTTGCCATTTCCTTCTCCAAGGCATGAAAGTAAAAAGGGAAAGTGAAGTTGCTCAGTCATGTCTGACTCTTAGCGACCACATGGACTGCAGCCCACCAGGCTCCTCCATCCATGGGGTTTTCCAGGCAAGAGTACTGGAGTGGGGTGCCATTGCCTTCTCTACAACAGCCTCATGATCATTAGTAATTCCTCCTACTAGTTAGCTTGCATATGGTAACAACACAGTGAAACAAAATACTCAGTACTGGGGAAACCCAGCAGAAACTTCTCAGAACCATCAGTTTACTGAAGTGGCTGTATTCATGTGTCAGCCCTCCTGTGTGCGAAGATGGTGTTCCCATTCATTCATGCAGTCACATTTCCCAGGCGTCCTATTGGTGCAACACTTTGTGCTGAGGTCTCTCAATACCTTCTGTAAATAAGAATGTGCAATGGGAGAAAACAACAAGCATTTCTGAAAGTTTCAAATAAGAACAAAGCGGGATGGCTCCAAGCAGATGCTCTTTCCAGTATCTACAGCCTTTGGTTCCCAAAATCGCTTCATCACTCATCTCCCTCCCTCCTGCCATGATCACGGCTCATTATTGAATTTCCCTTATTTTGATCATTTCCATAATTAGCTTGTGTTTTGTGAGTTTCGTTTTTAGATAACAGCCCGACTGCCGCTCTGATTTGTGCAGTTTTTGCACATGCTATTGTTTGCACACACGTTTTGGCCGGGACCTCATCTGATGAGCCATTTGTTAGTTCTGATTGAGTAGGTCACTTGTGGGCTCAATTAACCACTTGCCCTTCATCTGATGGTGCAAGTGGCCAATTGCACCTGCAATTAGCTAATTATAAGGATTTGGTCATTTCCATAGGCAATTTTGCCTTTATCTAATTGTGGGCTGAACCAGATTCCTTTCATCATTTGAGCATAGACCAGCCAGTGTAGGCAGAAGACGATGACTCTTGATGAAGGTAAAGAAGCAAAAAGGAAATTATAATTTTTTTTGTTCTGTTTTAAATTTTTGCCTATGGTTTAAAATTTTTTAATTATGATAAAATACCTTTAACATAAAATGTACCATCTTAACTGTTTTTAAGTGTACAGTTCAGTTGTAATAAATATATTCATAATGTTTTGCAATCATCACTACCACCTATCTCCATAAATCTTCATCTTGTAAAGCTGAAACTTCCTTCCATTAAACTGTAGTTCAGTAGCTTCCCATCCCCCTCCCCACCCCCCAGCCCCTGGCAACTACAATTCTACTTTCTGTCCCCATGATTTTGACCCCTCTAATATTTCATATAAGTGGAATCATGCAGTATTAATCTTTTTTGTGGCTGGCTGAGGCAACTTTGAAATTTTATTCTTTAATGTTGTCCAAGGTAGGCAAAACCCACAGATTAAATGCCTGGAATTTTTTCTGTTCAGATTAGAAAGATCTTTATGTGAATGTTTAAAAAGTATTTTGCGTAATGGGTATTTGTTTGAAACACTGTGTTTAACAACACAAGCTTTGGGAATTCCTGTGCTGTGTGCGTGTGTGTGTGTGTGTGTGCACATACACTTGCTGAGGATTTATGTATTGCTTGGTGCAAAAGTAATTGCAGTTTTGCATTGTTGAACTTTGCTGTTTGCTATTGGAATACATTCTTAAATAAATGTGGTTATGTTATACATCATTTTAATGTGCATTTCTCACTTTACGTTTTTTGCTAATGACTACTTGCTGTGTATTTTATATTTGTTTTAGACTAGGGGAATGATGTTAGACAAAAACCAAATTTGAGCGATCAACAACACATTTGGCGCAGGAACTGCTAATGAATGTACAGTACAGAGGTGGTTCAAGAAGTTTTGCAAAGGAGACGAGAACCTTGAAGATGAGGAGTACAGTGGCTGGCCATTGGAAGTTGATAATAACCAATTGAGAGGATCATCGAAGCTGATCCTCTTACAAATACACAAGAAGTTGCCGAAGAACTCAACGCTGACCGTTCTACAGTTGTTCGGCATTTGAACGTATTGGAAAGGTGCCTCAAGAACTGACCACAAATCAAAAAAATCGTCATTTTGTAGTGTTGTCTTCTCTTACTCTATGCAACAACAGCAAACCATTTCTCAACTGGATTGTGACATGCGACAAAAAGTGAATTTTATTCCACCACCAGTGATGACCAGCTCAGTGGTTAGACTGCAGAGAAGCTCCAAAGCACTTACCAAAGCCAAACTCACACCAAAAAAAGGGTCCTGGTCACTATTTGGTGGTCTGCTGCGCGTCTGATCCACTACAGCTTTCTGAATCCCAGCGAAACCATTCCATCCAAGAAGAATGCTGTGCACATCAATGAGGTGCACTGAAAACTGCAATGCCTGCTGCTGGCATCAGTCGACAGAAAGGGCCCAGTTTTATTCCATGATAACGCCCAACCGAGTGTTCCACAACCAGCGTTTCAAAAGTTAAATAGATTGGGTTATGAAGTTTTGCCTCATCTGCCATATTCATATGACCTGTTGCTAACTGACTACCACTTCTTCAAGCATCTCGACAACTTTTTGCAGGTAAAATGCTTCCACGATGAGCAGGAGGCAGAAAATGCTTTCCAATAATTTGTCAAATCCCAAAGCATGGATTTTTATGTTATAGGGATAAACAAACATTTCTTGTTGGCAAAAATGTGTTGATTGTAATGGTTCCTATTTTGATTAATAAAGATGTGTTTGAGCCTAATTATAATGACAACTGAAACTGCAATTGTTTTTTCACTAGCCTAATACATGAACTCACTCTAAGAATTTGCACTCCTGATCTGAAAGAGCTGAAGATACAACAGAACTTTGATCAGACTCTCTGCAGAGAAGTTGTAGGGGAAAAGAGGGCTCTGAACTCAAGAGGAGAAGGGCAAGTTTATTATTTCTATCTTTTCAATAAATGCTTTACAAATGACATTTAGTGGGTTGAATTGTTCATGCAAGAACCACAAAGCAGAACTGGGAGGTACTTTTTTCTTCTTCTTTACTTAATACCAAGACAAAAGAACTACAGACATCTGAGAACCCCTCCTCTGTCTGTAATACAAACTGTAAACAGTTGAGTTCTTCCCTTCTATTAATAGCAAATGATCAGGACATAGGCAACAATCAAAGCACTTACTGTCCAGATTTCTCATCGTATATGTATAATCTGTTGGAATCATAGCCACCCAGTCAATTTCCACGGCCCATCTGTTAGGACATTGAAATTGCTTTATTATACAGAACCTGCTCACAGATTCTGTGGATTCAGTGAGGAATATTTACGGAGTGTCATCTGAGATCTCAGAGGTTCCATAAAACACTTAATTAACATACAAAATCCACTTCAGCTAAGCCTATACCTACTTTCTGAATATCAGTTACTGATTTGATTACTCCTGAGGCTCAGGTTGGCGAGGGGAGAAATCGCAGAAGCTTCTGGAAAGGAAGCTAGAGGAAAAGCAAGGGGGGCTGCCTCTGACAGCTGCTATTTCCCCCCAGGGCGTGAGAGCTGGTGACCGGTTCCACCAAGGAATCACAGAGAAAAGGTCTATAGAATTTTTTTTGTTTGTTTCTTCATCTTTTTGTTTTGTTAGTGATAAGCAGGAACACCACCTTGCCTTCGTGACCAGTTGTTTGTGTCATCATGATTTGCCTGGTTTTTCTCTACCACATTAGAGCTGTGTTACCTTTGGTAAGTTATTTAACCTCTCTGGGCCCTTCTTTTAAAAAGATGATGGTGTGGGCGGGGGAGGGGGGTTCAGGATGGGGAACACGTGTATACCTGTGGCGGATTCATTTTGATATTTGGCAAAACTAATACAATTATGTAAAGTTTAAAAATAAAATAAAGTTAAAAAAATAAAAATAAAATAAAAAGGTGATAAAGTCTCCCTGATGGAGTTACTGTGATGATTGCATGAGATAAGGTATGGTGGCGTGTCTTCCAGCATTGTCAGGCCACGGAGGGCTTAGATCTAGCCCTTTAAATGGAGAATTATTATTCAGCATGTTGTTGTTGTTCAGTTGCTCAGTTGTGTCTGATTCTCTGCAACCCCATGGACTGCAGCACGCCAGGCTTCTCTTTGAATAGAGTAGGTGTTGGAAACATAATGTTAATTGACTGGTATTGATGGTGGGGTTGCATCAGCAGTAGTAAAGATGCTTCTATAGCTTTGCACCTTTTCTGTGCACATGATCTCATCTCCATTTAATCACTTTTCAAGGGTTTACGGCAGTTTCCACGTGTATCTCCTCCCTGGTGGTATGTTTGCTGCCATGTCCGCAGGAGGGCATTTGCTCAGGGCCACTAGCCATAGGCCAGCAACTGCTAACACTGAATAGTGCCTGGAGCCTGTGAGATATTCTAGGGCAAGGTAAAGAAAAGGCTCCTCTCCCTGCTCTGTGTCACATTCCTTGCCAGGGGTGCCCATGCAGGGCTGCATGAGACTTGATTGTGAGACTTGACATTTCACAGGCTTTTTTGAAGACAGTTCGTTAGGTGTTTCCTTCTGCCTCTTTGTTCAGATATGGTGAATCCTGTGGGGGCTGTGCTTGGAAATGACTCCAAAAGTCACCACACTAGTCTCAGAATGATGGTGTCTCCACTGAGTGGCTCCTTCTTCCCTCAGCTCTCTCCCTTAAACCCTGCTTCAAGAAATCACCTGGCTTTCTGCCCCATACTCATCAGACACATCTGGACATGTCTGAACCCACTTTTGGGCTCAGGCTGAGACCATTATCTATCTATCTATCTTACTATTTTATCTGTTTATGCATCTGTCTAAAGTTCCTATAGTGTTTGGTGCACAGTAGAAACTTAAAACATAAATCTCTTTCCTTGGCCTGGAAACCGCATCATGGATTGCTTTTCAGTTTTTCAAATCATTCTTTCTCTCAGTTATAGCAGAATTCTCAAACTTAAGTGTTTTGAATCCTGATGATGGAGTCAGGTTTATCATGCTCAATTACTCTAATTACTAGTTCTATGAAGGCCTAGGACAAGTTTGAACTTAGTGTACTGTTTAAAAACATTTCTTCCTGAAGACACAATCGGTTCTTAATAGTTCCCCTAATGTCATCTTATGTCTCAAACAAGATGACTATAGAGAAGCCTTACAGTTTCTCCCAGTTTACCTTGAGTTTGGCTGAAGTGACACTTGACGCCTTGATGGTTGACAACAGAAAAGGTTTATTTCTCACTGGCTTGCTATGTCCATCTTTGGTTGGCTTTGATTCCAAGTCCTCATCATGCCAGGATGCAAGATGATGGAGCAGGTCCCCCTCTCTGGGGACCTCCCAAGTATTGGGTTGGCCACACAATTCATTTGGATTTCTGTAAGATCTTAAGGAAAAACCCAAACGAAATTTTTGGCCAACCCAGTATATAGATCCATCTTGTCACTGGTCCAAGACATTGAATAGTTTTTTAAGCAGAAGAATAATGTTGTGAAGTCTGAGCTTGAAATGATCATTCTGATGCCAGGATGGAAAGAACATGCACGGAAAAGTAAGAAACTGGTCGCCGTGGAACCAATTACAAAGCGTGTGCTGAGGGTTAGGAACACCTACTGAAAGTTGTTTCCAGCCTGATGGAGCCACGAGGCTCAGAGAGGAGAGAACTTGCATCCTTACTTCCAGACAGTCTATTAAAGAGAGAGAAAGGCCTGCCAGATCAGTGACCAGTTGCCGTAGTGACGGGCTGGCTCCTGGAATGCACAGTGAATGCGGGGCACAACACAAAAACCCAACAAAGCCTCCTGGCTTGTGGAAAATGACCCGCCACCCCAGAAATACCTTCGGGTTCTTGGAGAGAGAGCATTGCTGCCAGCCTGGGGCCTGCAGCAGGACGTCCGCATCTTAGCAAATTAATTTTTGTCTCTTTGCACCTGTCAGTAGCCCAATAATGTCCTGCTAATGTTCCAGTTTTGTTTGTCCCAGGGCTTGCTCTCCATCGGATGAACAACTGGCGGTTATGGTGGAGAGGCACAGTCTTCAAAATATGTACAAGGGCTTTATTTTCAGGAAGCTGGCCGGGTCATCTCCTGAGGGGATATTTTTGGCTTTGCCAGCCATTTCCCTGAAGTCACTGTTGGTAGATACAGACGTTGAAATTTTAAGAACAAGGCCATGACTTAGGAGGAGGGAGCTGAGGGGACTTAGGTATTTAAGTAGGCCCTTTGTCCTCCCTGCCTGCCTCCCCGCCTCTCTCTCTGGTTCACTAAGCAAACTAGCCTTGTCGCACTGCCTTGATCATTCTCCTCACAGCCCCCTGGAGAAGAATGAGCGAGCTGTGAGAGATTTATCTCCAGGCTGGACGCTCCTTCAACTGTGAGTGACACAGTCAAAGAAAGGCTGTCAGTGCAGTTCCCGAGGTGGGGCTGCAGCCAGCGATGTACAGACCGTGTTGGAGGGGAGAGATCCCTCTTGGTTGCCCAGCCCTGTCCCCACAAAAGCAAAGAAGGTGGCCTGGAAGAGAAGGGAACCTTGGGAGGGGCAGAGCAGAGAGAGACCATCATGTAAATCATTTACTTTGGTTCTCCCCGCTCTGGGAGCCAGGCTGCAGCCACATCTGTGAGCCTTCAGCTCAGCTCAGTGTGTCTCTGGTGAGAAGACTTCTCAGATTTCAGGAGCCCTGCAAGGCTTTGGAATGCTTGCCAGTGAGGAATTTGAACATCAAAAGGTTCAAAGGTGGTTGGAAAACCCAATCCTCAAATTGTCGGGAGCAAAACATGTCTTCCCTGTCTTCTTTTTATGACTTTTATAGTGACAACCCGTGGTCCTAAGAATGCAGGGGAGTCACAACATTTACCTAGCAAGCCTTTTCTTCTGAGGAAGCCAGCCCTCTGCAGCATTATATTAATTTTTACGAGCTGGGGAAGAAGGGAGGGCAAGTGGTTATTTTATTTGGAGACACAGAGCAGTTTTAAGTGATATTCATAATGGAACCTTGTAAATCTCAGGCGTCAAGGTTCAAATATGGGTCCCTTTGCACTTGACTTATTTTTATTTGGGGTCCAGATGAAGTACATTTCTAATAGATGGGACAACACTTCCTGCCTTCAATCAGAGATAATACTAGAGACAGCAAGTTACATTTCAACTTCAGATAAATATGCTGGCAGTAAAATTTCACCCATTCTGGCTTTAAAACATATTATGTCCAAGGTCAATTAATTTTCCTTGCAACTTAAAACCAATCAGGACGATGAGTTAACATCAAAGTTTTTTTTTTTCCACATGAAAATTTATCCTCAATCAGTGTTCTTTTTTTCCTATGCTGTTTCTCAAAAAAAAGTGCATGCATTATTCAAAGATTAGAAAGAAAAGAAAGACTGGATTAGCAGTGGGACATGACAGTGCACCAAGACATTTAAAATAAGTTATTCCTAAATGGATATGTACCATCCAAAGAAGCTATCCACAGCATCTGTGACCTTGAAATTTAATCTGAGGTTCTACTATCGAGAAAAAATGGCTGAATGAGCAAGTCTTAGACGAATGCATTTCACTCAATAGCTATTTCCTGAAGACCCTTTGGGAAGGTATATAAGAAAAATAAGATATAGATCCTGGCCTTGGGGAGATTATAGCCCGGCCGGGGGGCAGTTAGCCCCAAGTGGATGATGATATGTAGCTTCCTAAGCTTTCTCATAGCCTCAGTTTGATTATTTATAAAATTAAAATGAAAACATCTTTTTTATCTCCCTCACTGACTAACTTTGCGAAGTAGGAGAGTGGGGCAGGGGTGAGGGGGGAGGGTTGGTGTTTGGGAAGAATTTTGAATACTTGTAAACCATCAAAAGCCTCTCTCTGGTCATTGATAGTTGTATTCTACTTTTAAAACCTGACAAGGAGTCTTTCTGTGAGTTGCCAGTGTAGCACCCTTATGAGACGTGCCCCTTATATTATTCTTTTTCTGTGGTTGCTTAGAAACGATAATAATCTTATTTTCCTGGCCCTGACTCTTCTCTTCTCCTCTGTTGATTCAGAGCTGCTGTATCTGATGATGTGTCTGTGGTCTGCTCATGTGGCACTTTGGGTGTGACACATTCTCTGTACAGACTTCAAGCTATATATTATCATATTCATCGTCTCATTTAGGTCTCACAGATACTCTATGAGGCTCACTGCTCTTCTTTCCTGTACGAGGAAACTGAGTCTCAGAGAGGCTAAGAAATGGTCTCAAAATCACAAAGCTAGTAAAAAGCAGGGTCTCAAGTGGTCTGCTTTGGTGTCAGTTTTCTAGGAGGTGAGTGGATCTGAAATCAGGTTCCAGTCCTGAGTTCTTCCTGTGACTCTCTGAGCTTCTCACCTGGACCTATCCCTTGGCTATTTTAGCAATCCACATCTGGTGCCCAGACTCTGACCAGGCTGTGTTCACAAATCTGGGATACCTTGGGGTGATGCAAAGCCAGATGACCTGGGTCTGCGTCACAACTCCATTCTTAGTAAGCTAGGCTCTAATTTCCTCATTTGCAAAATCGTGATGATATCATGGATCTCATTTGAGAATTCAATAAGATAATGTATATTAGAATGCAGTCAGAGTACCAGGCGTTTTGTAGTAGGTGCCCAGAAATCTGAATATGAATCTGAATTCTGATTCCAGTCTCTTTGGGGATCTTCCCAGAACCACTGTGTCCTGTGAACCAGAGGGGGGCCTTAGGGGTGTTTTATGATATATTTGGTAGCATGGAATCCCAGCTTCCCTAGGGTTTCTTATGTACACAAGCTCCCAGAAGATAAAGTAGCTTCAAACAAAATATTTCACCAAAAAATACCTTAGAGTCCATTTAGTTCAGTGGTCTTCTAAATTTTTTTTATTAGTGGATGCCTATTTTAAAACAAATTTGAGAAAGAATCGTGTTATGCAAAACTGACACAAAAAAGATTTTTTTTTGCATGACAAGTTGCTGGGGGCCCAAAGGAGGCCAGCTCAGACTCTCATCAAAGACCTCCCTTTCCAAACCCTGAGGTTTTTCAGAGCAGGGTTTGAAAACCACTGATACTTTTAACAATCTTACTTTGAAAATAAAGAAACTGAAGACCAGGAAGTGTTACTTATTAGAAAGAATCCATACATTTTAACATATAAAAGGATCACCTGCAACAGCTTGTCTTGGTCTTTTTTATGTTCAGTCATATAGTAAGAGAAAAATGGGTATGTTCTATTTCTCTTTAAAAGGAATTTAAAAATTATTTTCTATCTCTGCTTTTTTGGAGATTATATAATAGTGACTCTGTTCACTTTGGCTAGAGAGGAGGAAAGAATGGAATATCTGGAAAAACTTCTGTAATTCTTTTTCAAGAAAAAAAAAAAGTGGTTACTCAATATGTATCAGAAACCTGAAAATTTTTCTTGCCCTTTGACTTAGTAATGTCTCTTAAATACAAAAAAAGTATGCACAAATGTTTATTACCACATTAACTGTATTAGAATAAACACTGAGCAACCTATTCTGTAAACAATAGTAGAATGGTTGAGCTCTATGAAATATCATACCCCAATTCAAATGGACTATATACATGAAGTGCTTAAGGATAAAATTGACAGTATGTTCAAGATTGACATACTGAGACCTACAAAATGTTTCTGACAATAATTAAATGAGTTAAATAAAGGAGAGATGTACTATCTCAGAATCAGAAGTTTCAGTGTTATTATTATGTAAATCCTCCAAGTTGATCAGTAGATTCAATGAAATGTTAATCAAAATCCTAGCAGACTTTTTAAAAATTAGGTTAGTAAAATGATTTTAAATTTACATGGAACTGCAGAAAACAGAATGGGCAAAGCAATTTTGAACCTTGACCCTTATATCATATACAAAATTAACCGAAAATGGATTCAAAATCTGTACCTCAAAATGAAAACTATGTGATTTCCAGAAAAAAAAATAGGAGAAAAATCTTTACAATGTTGAAGCAAAGATGTCATAGGACATAAAGTGCACTAACTTAAGACAAAATGATAAATTGGAATTTATCAAAATGGAAAAGTTCTGCTCTTTGAAACTCACTAAAGTGATTATCAAAAGGCACATCAAAGATCAGTGAAACTATTCACTGATACATATATGTAAGAAAGAACTTGTGATACATGAAAGCTCTTATAAATCAATAGAAGGGAGGCAAGCAACCCAATTTTTTTTTTAAATAAAATATTTGGTCACACATGCAAAAGATACATAAATGTCTATAAAGCATGTAAAAATATGCTTAACATCACTGGTCATCAAGAAATATAAATAACACCACAATGGACTATCACTACACATGCCTCAGAAAGACTAATATTAAGGGACTGACAATACCAAATGTTGGATAGACTATGAAGCAATTAAACTGTCATATATTGCTGAAGGAAATGCAAAATTGCACTGTCATTTTTTAAAAAAATTGGAAATGAGAAAAATATTATGAGAAAATAAAATGAGAAAAATAATAATATTGCTTATATGTGGAATTGAGAAAAATGGTACATGTGAACTTATTTGTAAAGCAGAATAGAGTCACAGCTATAGAGGACAAACTTAGGGTTACCAAGGCAGGAAGCAGGGTGGGATGAATTGGATCAGGATTGACATATATACACTACTATATATAAAATAGGAAACTAATAGATAACTACTACCTAGCACAGGGAACTCTACTCAGTGCTCTGCGGTGACCTAAATGGGAAGGGAATCTGAAAAAGAGTGGATATATGTATACATATAACTAATATAAGTTGTTGCACAGCAGGAACTAACACAGCATTGTAAAGCAACTATACTTCAATAAAATTAATTTAAAAGATAAGCTGAGAGTTTCTTAAAAGTTAGATATTCACTTATCTTACCACTCAGCAATTCCACTTCTATTAATAGTTATTTACCCAAGAAAAAGGATAACATACATCCACAAAGTAACTTGTACGAGAGGTTCAGAGCAGCTTTATTAATAATAGCTGCAGACTGGATACAACCCAAATGTTTATCCATAGGTGAATGAATGAATAATTGGTTGAATAGTTACACAATGGAATGCAATCTACCAATAAAAACTATGAAATTTCTGATACAAACACTGGTAAGGATAAATCTTAAGACCCATGTGCTGAGTGAAAGAGGTCAGACACTGAAGTCATGTGCATACTGTACAATTGCATTCATGTGAAGTTCTAGAAAATACAAAAATACATACTTACAGAAAGCTTATTGGTGGTTATTTGAGGTCAGAAGCAGAAAAGATTGACTATAAAGGAGCAGAGGGTAATTTTGAGGATCAGTGAAATGTTGAGTAACTTGACTTGGATGATGGTTTTATGAGTGTACCCATATTGATGACTCATTGAGTATCAGTTCAGTTCAGTCGCTCAGTCATGTCTGACTCTGCGACCCCATGGACTGCAGCACACCAGGCTTCCCTTTCTATCACCAACTCTGGAGTTTACTCAAACTCGTGTCCATTGAGTCAGTGATGCCATCCAACCATCTCATCCTCTGTCATCCCCTTCTTCTCCTGCCTTCAATCTTTCCCAGCATCAGGGTGGGATGCTGAGTCAAATGAGTCAGCTCTTCCCATCAGGTGACCAAAGTATTGGAGTTTCAGCTTCAGCATCAGTCTTTCCAATGAATATTCAGGAACAATTTCCATTAGGATGGACTGGTTGGATCTCCTTACAGTCCAAGGGACTCTCAAGAGTCTTCTCCAACACCCCATCCAAAAGCATCAATTCTTTGGCACTTAACTTTCTTTATAGTCCAACTCTCACATCCATACATGACTACTGGAAAAACCATAGCTTTGACTAGATGGACCTTTGTTGGCAAAGTCACGTCTCTGCTTTTTAATATGCTATCTAGGTTGGTCATAACTTATCTTCCAAGGAGCAAGCCGTCTTTTAATTTCATGGCTGCACTCACCATCTGCAGTGATTTTGGAGACCCCCAAAATAAAGTCTGTCACTGTTTCCATTGTTTCCCTATCTATTTTCCATGAAGTGATGGGCACAGATGCCATGATCTTGGTTTTCTGAATGTTGAGTTTTAAGCCAACTTTTTCACTCTCCTCTTTCACTTTCATCAAGAGGCTCTTAAGTTCTTTGCTTTCTGCCATAAGTGTGGTGTCATCTGCATATCTGAAATTATTGATATTTCTCCCAGCCATCTTGATTCCAGCTTGTGCTTCATCCAATTCAGCATTTCTCATGATGTACTCTGCATATAAGTTAAATATAAGCAGGGTGGTAATATACAGCCTTGACGTTCTCCTTTCCTGATTTGGGACCAGTCTGTTCCATCTACAGTTCTAACTGTTGCTTCTTGACCTGCATACAGATTTCTCAGAAGGCAGGTCAGGTGGTCTGGTATTCCCATCTCTTTAAGAATTTTCCACAGTTTGTTGTGATCCACACAGTCAAAGGCTTTGGCATAGTCAATAAAGCAGAAGTAGATGTTTCTCTGGAATTGTCTGGCTTTCGGATGATCCAATGGATGTTGGCAATTTGATCTCTTTTCTAAATCCAGGTTGAACATCTGGAAATTCTCGGTTTATGTACTGTTGAAGCCTGGCTTGGAGAATTTTGAGCATTGCTTTGCTAGTGTGTGAGATGAGTGTAATTGTATAGTACTTTGAGCATTCTTTGTCATTGCCTTTCTTTGAGATTGGAATGAAAACTGACCTTTTCCAGTCCTGTGGCCACTGCTGAGTTTTCCAAATTTGCTGGCATATTGAGTGTAGCATTTTCACAGCATCATCTTTAGGATTTGAAATAGCTCAACTGGAATTCCATCACCTCCACTAGCTTTGTTTGTTGTGATGCCCACTTAGTGCCCACTAAGGCCCACTTGAGTTCACATTCCAGGATGTCTGGTTCTAGGTGAGTGATCACACCATCGTGATTATCTGGGTTGTGAAGATCTTTTTTGTATAGTTCTTCTGTGTGTTCTTGCCACCTCTTCTTAATATCTTCTGCTTCTGTTATGTCCATACCATTTCTATCTTTTATTGTGCCCATCTTTGCATGAAAATTTCCCTTGGTATCTCTAATTTTCTTGAAGAGTTCTCTAGTCTTTCCCATTCTATTGTTTTCCTCTATTTCTTTTTCCTTTATTTCCTTGGAGTACAGAATGAAGCGGGGCAAAGGCTGATAGAGTTTTGTCAACAGAACGCACTGGTCATAGCAAACATCCTCTTCCAACAACACAAGAGAAGACTCAACACATGGACATCACCAGATGGTCAATACCGAAATCAGATTGATTGTATTCTTTGCAGACAAAGATGGAGAAGCTCTATACTGTCAGCAAAAACAAGACCTGGAGCTGACTGTGGCTCAGATTATGAACTCCTTATTGCAAAATTCAGACTTAAATTGAAGAAAGTAGGGAAAACCACTAGACCATTCAGGTATGACCTAAATCAAATCCCTTATGATTATACAGTGGAAGTGACAAATAGATTCAAGGGATTAAATCTGATAAACAGAGTGCCTGAAGAACTATGGATGGAGGTTTGTGACACTGCACAGGAGGCAGTGATCAAGACCACCCCCAAGAAAAAGAAATGCAAAAAGGCAAAATGGTTGTCTGAAGAGGCCTTAAAAATAACTGTGAAAAGAAGAGAAGCAAAAGGCAAAGGAGAAAAGGGAAGATATACCCATTTGAATGCAGAGTCATTGAGTTTAAGTTATACTTAATAAAGAGAATAAAATGTCTTATTTTAATGTGAAAGATTTTAATCACTTTAAGCAATAGAATCAAGATACAAACATTGTGGGCATAGTCTGATTATAGCTTTTTCAAGTATGCATAAAATAATGATAATACAACAAAAATCTGTTAAGGGCAGTGATTATATGACCTTTTTCTACCCAAATATTTTTCACTGGGCTTTCATTTTAAATTTAAATCATTTCACTAATGTCACTCACAAAAAGAGTATCTGCTGATACACATCAAAGACATGAATCTGCAAATATTTAGAACCTTTTTTTGGTGAAAATGATGCCACAGTAGTAGCTGCAAAATTAAAGAAAAGAGGAAACAGATTTTTATTCAGCAAAGTTGGATTTTGAAAGGCCTTTTTTTTTTTTAAAGTATTAGCAAGGAAAATGTCTTTTAGACTTTATGTTTTAGGCATATAAACCAGATTCTAATGAATTATCATTATAAATGTGTTGCTTTCAATTCAGTTTGAAAGCTTGTGGGTTCCATTCTTGTCTTCAGAAACCCAAATAGCCTAGGGACATCCAAAATTTAAGGGGAGAAAAGTATCAGTTATAAGTAAGTCACAGGGATGTCACGTACGCACAGGGAATATAGTCAGTAATACTGTAATAACTTTGTAGTGTGTAATCTATGAAAATATTAATATCACCCCAAACTATTATAATATTATAAGTCAATACATTTAAATGTTTGACAAATGAAAAAGAAGAAACCAAGATCCCTCTGTATTGCAGAGATAGGATTAAATGAGGAGATTTGTTTTCCCATGAACTTTATATTTCATATTATATCTCATCTCAGGGCAATTTATCCAAATCCTCCCCATCCAAGGACTGTTGTTTAATGTCTGCTAGGAACAAGCACTTTAAAGTTTTGCAGAAGAGCAATATGAAAACGTTATTATCAAGAAATATATATATATATATATACACACACACACACACACACGTATATTTCCAGTAAAGAATGTAAATTTAAGTTGCCCATTTTAAGTTTTAAAGTTTTGGGTATGTAAAAATCTCAGCGGCATAGCAAAATGTAATCTTTGGGCTGTGTAACTTCCTTCAATTCACTCTATTTATGTAACTACCTAGGGTTAACATCAAGCATATTTTTTTGAAAACGTCTTCTAATTCCAGGTTTTCAATTCAACTGAAAAAAAAAAAAATCAAAGACACCTAAGAACATTTCATGAGTTTAAAAGTTTTCTTTTCTTGAAATAAAAACTACTGCTGGAGGTCTCTCCTCCCCTATCTTATCAGCTCAACTACCTAGTGTGATTTGAATCACCCAAACCTCAGTTTTTATAAAAGTGGGGGAGAAACGGAACAGAGAAACCTTTAGTAAAGTAGGTTCCTTTGATCCTTTTCTGCTCCTTATGAAAACTCACACTGTATGTTTCACACATTCCCAACAAGGCAGGATAATGAAGCACATGGGACGTCAAGACTTAATTCCATGTCTGTTTCTTTCTTTAAGAAAAAAACACACATGCGTTATGGGCCAAGGGAAGAACAGTACAACAGCTAGGAGCTAGCAGTAAGAGCAGTTGTGATTGCCGAGTTGGGAGATATCATTAAAAAGCAAACTGGGGAGCACCAGTTTAGGATCTGAGGAGATTATTGATTCAAATCCGTTAAGGCATTCTTCAAAGGACTTTTTAAAAAGTTGTATTGTCTGAGGAGTTTGGGGAGAGTGTGTGTGTGAGAGAGAGTATGTGTGCATGCGTGTGTTTTCACAAGGGAGGAGATGAATGGTTGGGAGGGCCTTGTCTACCTCAGGTACAGGGTGATGAGCTGTGTGTGTAAATTGTGATTACCTTGAGAGTCAATCTGAGTAAAGAACAGGTAATTGCATCAGAGGTTTTCTGGGTACTGATTTAGCTT
The DNA here is from genome assembly GCF_055505025.1 of Bos grunniens. Taxonomy (NCBI): domain Eukaryota; kingdom Metazoa; phylum Chordata; class Mammalia; order Artiodactyla; family Bovidae; genus Bos; species Bos grunniens. Next base: position 95,672,237 of record NC_141172.1, read on the forward strand.
TCTGGTTCCCTGATAATTCAGCCTCATGGCTGCAATCAAGGCCCTCCATGAGTTAGCCTTTCCTCTCCTTCTTTACCATCTCCTTCCATTCCTGGAGCTCCAGTGATGAGCTCTTGCTGTCAACTCAGACTGGGCTCGGATACATGCTCACTTACCAGCCAAGTGACACTGCTGGGCTACTGCTGCTAAGTCGCTTCAGTCGTGTCCGACTCTGTGCGACCCCATAGACAGCAGCCCACCAGGCTCCCTCATCCCCGGGATTCTCCAGGCAAGAACACTGGAGTGTGTTGCCATTTCCTTCTTCAATGCATGAAAGTGAAAAGTGAAAGTTAAGTTGCCCAGTCATGTCCGACTCTTTGCGACCCCATGGACTGCAGCCCACCAGGCTCCTCTGTCCATGGGATTTTCCAGGCAAGAGTACTGGAGTGGGATGCCATTGCCTTCTCCGCCAAGTGACACTAGATGCCTCCGTTAACTTCATCAAGCCTCAGTTTCCTCATAGATGAAACAGGAATGATAATATCCACAGCAGACCGTTGCTGGATTAAATTAGATCGGTGCTCAGTGTGGGTCAGCTGCATTAACTCTCAGACATTTTAATTCAGTAATTATTTTTGGAAGGCTTCCTCTACATTAGGTATAGACACTGTTCTCCTTCACATCTGAACAGGAGGCACATCTGCTAGTTTTGTAGAGCTGCTGTAACAAAAGGCTATAGACTGGGTAGCTTAAACAACAGGAATTTATTTTCTCATGGTTCTAGAGACTGGAAATCCAAGATCAGGGTGCCTGCAGGGCTGGTTGGTTGCTTTTCTCCTGAAGCCTCTCTCCTTGGCTTGAAGATAGCTGCCTTGTTACCGCGTCGCACCTGGCCTTTTCCTTGTGCTCAGTTTCCCTGGCATCTCTCTCTTTTCTATAAGGATGCCAGTCACATTGAACTAGGCCCCTACTCTATGGTCTAATTTTAACTTAATTGCTTCTTTAAAGATCTGATTTCCAAATACAGTACATTTTGAGGTCCTGGGAGGTTGGGACCTTTCCAATAGGATTTTGGGGAGACACAGTTCAGCTTAGGTAAGTCAAACTCTGCTTTTTCAAGCAAAGTGTAGCACTTCTCTGCCTGGTGATTTCTCTCATACTCAGCCCAGTTTAAATATCTTTTCCTCTGCAGAGCTTTTTTTGAACTCCTCTACACAGCCACTCATAATTCCTTAGATACAGTGTGTTATAACAAGTAGTGTACTGTATCCATCCCCTCTAATACACACACACACACACACACACACCGTGTATGCATATATATCCATCCATTCATGTATGGATACAAATACATGAGAGAGAGATGGGGAGGGGGGATTAATGGTCCACGTCCCAAGTCAAAATGGAAGCTCCATGGGGAAAAGGTCTATTTTGATCACCAGTGCATGCTCAGAGCCTAGAATGGTGCTATGATGTGGTAAGTGCTGGCTTTCTTATGCTTATCAGCTCAAAGATCTGAAAACTCCCTTCTAATGCCAGCTCCTAAGAGCGAGGACTATGTCTGCTTTTTCTTCCTGCTCTCTCTAACTTCCTCAATAAATTTACTGAACAAAATGAAAATGATGAAGGCTTTTACAGGCTGACATTCAATTTTTTGGAAATTATTGGTGCGGACTAGAATTGGAAAAGTAAACATGCTTGTTTTGATCCAGAAGGAGGGACATACATCTATCCTTTTGATTATGAAGACATAATAAAAGAGAAGAAGGGCTTCTGAGTAAAAACAGTGAAAGGAGTTTGGGGCCAATTGCTGACAGTGTATTTCTCTCTTTGAGATTTTCTTTCTGCACACAAACTTGGTTTGATGGTTTTGACTGACTTGACCATGCCTTGAGGCAAAGAAATATGATAACTATGTACCTAGGGGTGGATTAAGACAAAATAAAGGGCCATCACAGGGCTCTCTCCAATTCTGGCTTTCCACAACTCCCTGTGGGTAAATCCTATAGCTTACACCTGTCCAAGGCTGCAGAAACCTAGACCGTCACATCTGTCAATGGCTGCCCAAATAATTAAAGCCATCTGTGCCCGGAGTCCCAGCACTTCTCTGATTCAGTACACAGCTCCACAATTTTGCCAATAAGAAATAACGCCAGAACCATTATGGTTAAATTTTTTTTTTCAATGAAAGGAAAAGAAACTAAAAAGATAAATTCTCTTTGATCCCTTCTTGACCCCATCAACAAAAGGTTCCATTAAATACAGCAGCTGAGATGTTAGTCAAGTCTTCAAGATGGAGATGCTAAATCTCCAGATCGAGTTAGAGGTCAGCGCCTGCGCTGGCCTGAATTGCTGTGTTCAGTACAGGGAATCCAACCTACCTGCTTTCTTTGTGCATCTAGTGATGAATGTGTTGACTGATTGGAATGCAGCCAAACGCTGTTTCATGTTGAGCCTTCTCCTCAGGGTATTATGAGGCCGCGCAGGGCAGCAGGAGACAGAACAATGCATGGTTAAGAGCTCAGGCTCCTGAGTCAGACACTACCAAATGGGGCTCCAAGCCTTGTCACTCACTTGACTTGGGCAAATTACTTGGCCTCACCACATCTGTTTCTTCATCTGTGAAATGGAAATGATAGTAATATCAACTTCGTTAGTTATGGGGAAGATTGCCTGTGAAAGTGCGTGTTAAACATTTAACAGACTACCTGGCATGTGGTTGGCATGAGGTAGTTGGTAGTTACCATAGTTTTCATTATTGTGGTGGTCATGACTGCCAGGTCATACAGTCCCCCAGCTTTCCATTGACTTACAAAGGATACCTTGGGATGGGCTTGCAATTCTCTTTCACATTTGATAGGAACGCTCTATTGTTCAGTTGGACTTGCTGACTGATAAAGTCTCCGGGATGAGGTGACTGATACAAGTAGTTCAGAACCACCTGGCCTTTGATGAATCAATTAGGAAACAAACTTTATAAGATACTTTGTATCTGCCAGATGCTGTCTTAGGCCCATTTTCTCTCCAACTATTGTTTAATCTTCAGGAGAAAATTATGAGGTCTCCCCTCTTCCATAGGTCAGTCTACTGGCTTTCCAGGGGTCACAGACGTAACACTGACAAAGCTGCAACTGAGTCGTGGTCATATATTCTTTGTCTGCCCAGAATCCCTTCAGTTAACCTCCATTGACCCATTTTATTAAAAACCAATTCAATACCTTTGGTTTGAGTGGGGTTAAATCCATTTTTTCCTGAGAGGATGGTGAAAAAAAAAAAAAGACCCAGGATGGACCAATCCTACTAGTTATAGAGACTCTTATGATATGGAAGATTTATTCCTCAGGGACTCACACTGAGGGAAAGAGGATATCTTTTCCTCTTGAGGTTGCATGATAGTATATCCGTGGGAACTTGGAGAACTTGAAAAATATATATGACCACTTGCCTAGAGTACACTGAAAAATAAAGACGACAAAGAGAAGAGGGGAAGAGAGGGTGGGGAGAGAGACAGAGATGTCTCAGAACATTTTTTGAACCCCTGGATGCAAACATGCCTGAAAGTAGTTATGTAAGGCAATAAATTCTCATCATTTTAGGCTTGTTTGAGTTGGGATCCTGCTAATACAGTTCTAGCTAACAACTGATTCTGTGGAACTCCATGCTGCTGTATCACACCACATTAGAATATTATATTTGAACAAAGGATTTTTCTTTTTATTTATTTATTTTTTTTGCAAATGGATTTTCTACACAGCTGCCTTACTTGGGACCAGTAATATTATTCCCTAAAATAGTTTGATTTAGCTTCTGTATTTAAATGCATATATGTCCATAAAATGTCTGCATATTTTAAAAGCTTGTTTAATTCATCACTTTCTTAAATTTCAAGTTTATTTAGCAGTGAAACAGCTTTACAATTTGTAAAAAAAAAAAAAAAAAAAAAAAAACTAGCTTTATAGCTTTTTTTTCCTTTAGGTAGCATATAACATTGGCATTGAGATAGCTCTAGTATGGTGGGAAAAGTATTAACTTTGGTATCCAAAGACACATATTGGGCTGTCAACTCTGTGCCTCTGCAGTTGTGTGAACTTGGGCAAATTGCCTACCTTCTTGGGAACTCAATTTCCTTATCTATCAGCAGATAATAATAATATCTATTTCATAGATTAATATAAGAATTAAATAAGATCATGTTTGTGAGACAGGGCAAGAATGTTTATTCTGAATAAGTTGAGCTTGTTATCTCATGCCATAACCTCAGGTTTTATGAATATCACTCAATAATGATGATTATTGTCCTCTTTGGAAAATTTTATTTTTAATTATAGGGATGTATAAAGAAAAAAATCACCCATACTCCTTCCTCATTCCCCTCAAAATAGGTCACTGTCAACATTGTTGGAATATTTGTGCCATATCTTTCTTCAGTGTCTGCACATATTTATTTTAAAATTTACACAAACAATAAATATACCAGTTATAACTTAAATTACAGATTAAACCATGGCCTCCTGATAACTCATATCCCCATACTAATGTCCTCCCATTAATACTAAGAGCATAGTGTGTGATAAATTTGCCTGATGAAGAGTTTCTCTTTGTAATTTTCAAACATATCTCTATATCTGGCAAAATATGAAATATTGGGTTCTGGATATTTTTGCGAGTGATCCATGTTGATATGTGGAATCTACTTTATTCTTTGAACATTTTTAGGAATTATTTGTGTTTATGGGATTGTATCAGTCCTTTCCTTTGTGGTTAAATATTTCTAATTTTTTCATATTATATGCCATATTGCATCAGATATTTTGTATGTATGTGTATGTCTTTGTCCAAGACTGGTATGTAGCAAGAAATTGCTGGGGGCCAAGGGTGAGTAATTTAATATATACCACCATTTTGCCCTTCAGATTTATTGTACCATTTCAAGGTCCTGAGCAGCTATGTTTGACTCTCTACTTCTCCCCTGACCCCCATCCCTTGCTTGTCTACAATTGATGCTATCAAAAATCTTTGCCAAACCAGTAGCAGAATGGTGATTCATTGTTATTTTAATTTATGTTTTCTCATTCATGATGAAGCAGAGCCATTTTTCATTTTCAATTCTGATTTTATTGTCTATGATTACCTGTTCATATCATTTAAGTCATATTTTCATTGATTTTTTGACATTTTCACAGATATTTAAGGATTATTTGAAAGCTTCAGAATCTTATCCTTGGTCTGTTCTATATCTCAGTATTTTACAACTGTGACTATTTTCTCTCAGATTCTCTCCTGTCTTTGTCTTTAGTTGGAATTCAAATTTCTATTATTTTTTATTTCTATTTTTGTTACATAACTGATTTTAAGAAAGTGTTCCCAGCTCCAGGGTCTGTATTGTCCTTGATTATCTTGGCACAAAATTAGTCTTGCTTTCCCAAATCTGTATTCAACTTGAATTTATTTCTGCCCATTAATAAGACAATTTGGGGGAATTCCCAGTCTATACCATTGATCTATGTGCCTCTTCTAAAAATAGCACCAGACTGTTTTAAGTACTGTGGCTCTGTTGTATAACTTGATTTCTGACATGTCAGATGGATAAAAATGATTTGTATTGTATTTGTAATTTTTATGAGGCATAAAGAAAAGGCATTCTATTTAATGAGCTCAGTTCTGTGCTGGTGGAGTGGGGGGATTCATATTTGATCTCATATTATCCTCACATCAGCCATGTGAAGGAAGTGGTATTGACTGACTCTCATCGATGGGAAAACAGAAGCTCAGTGGAAGTACTTCACTCTCTCAGAGTCACGTAACTTGTGAGCAGTCGAGCAAATATTTGAGCTCATGTCTGTCTGACTCTAAAGTTCTGTTCTTTGCCTGACATCTCCCACATTCCCAGATCCAGACCATCCTTGTGGAAAACTGTAATAATCTGCTGATTCCTTTCCTTTTCTAAAGTTGTATTATTTTGCAGATAAGATCCTTAATATTGCAGGAAGCTGAAAGATGAGGCTGTGCTTTAATCAGCTATGTTTAAGTTATGGGGAGGATAAGACAGATAAGGAGAAGCAGAGCCCTTAGTGAAGCTGATCAACCACTTCTTGTTTTAAGGAATAATGCAACCCTGATCCCACCCCCACCTCTTAGCTTCAAATTTCCTTAGTCCCACTAATTAGTTCCAAATGTTCTTCAGTCTTCTGCTGTCTTCTCCTCCTCTAGACAGAAACCTAATGCCAGCAGTGGGCAGCAAGCCTTCCCTTTGGCCTTTGCTCCTTATGGCAAGGCCGCTGCCGTCAGCAATTTGTAAATCATGGACAATTTCAGCTGTCACACACTCTTGGATTTGACTGTGATCCCTCTCCGGAATCTGGCGTCTCTTGTACCAGTCTGCCATTTTCCTACGTGTGCTCCCTTCCTGGTGTTGCAGTAGACAGGAATTCAGAACAGACCTTGGACTGGTGCTGCAGAGGCTTCTGGCTACAGATTGCCCACTTGGGCTTTGAAATAGTTCCACTTTTTACCTGAGAAGCAGGTAGCTAAATTTTTCAGCTTGTTCACTTTGTCGTGGAATAGGAGAAGTCTAGACTTCCCCTTGTCTCTTTGAAAGAAGAATGAAGACCCGTCTCTGTTGATTTATGATCCTGGAAAGAGGAGAAGGGCATAAGATAAAAGGAGAGATGAGGAATGCTATGATAAAGTGGGTAACACCTGAGGAATCTCTCCCGCTTGGAGACAAGAGAGATCTTACAGACTACTGAAGACAGGCAGGTTTTTTTTTTTTTCCTGCCCCAAACTCATAATGTGAACTACATTTACTCTGACTTTTCCATACTGAGGTCTTTGATAGTCCACCAGGTTTGCCTGAGTTGGTAGCTAAGTCTTAAGGAGAGATTTCTGAACACGAAGAAGCTTTTTCTTCAAAGCAAGTGTCTTGGTTCCCTGTCCTGTAGCGTGAGGAAGGCTGATGAGTAAGAACATGTTATCTATTGTTAGATAGCAAGTGAATTCTGGAGAAGGTAATGGCACCCCACTCCAGTACTCTTGCCTGGAAAACCCATGAACGGAGGAGCCTGGTGGGCTGCAGTCCATGGGGTCGTGAAGAGTCAGACACAACTGAATGACTTCACTTTCACTTTCATGCATTGGAGAAGGAAATGGCAACCCACTCCAGTGTTCTTGCCGGGAGAATCCCAGGGACAGGGGAGCCTGGTGGGCTGCTGTCTATGGGGTCACACAGAGTCGGACATGACTGAAGTGACTTAGCAGCAGCAGCAGCAAGTGAATAATTGAAATGATTACATATAAAAAAACCAAACAGTTCACAGAGAAAGAAGTTTATCATTCAGGCTTGACCTGACTTTGGCCTGGCCAGTTCCTTTTTGCTATTTGATATCTTGAGTAGTCCTTTTGCAACTGAATTCTATGGAACACACACATGGAGAGAGAATATGGGGCCGCAGCAGTGGTAAGGGGAAGGAAGGAGGTGGGGAAGTGAGGAGAGAAGAATTACAAGACAGACTACATGCCCTTACTTGCCAACCTGATTTTGGAACAGCCAGCCATTAAATGCACTGATCGCACTGTCTTACTGCTGAATTCCAAGAGATCGTGATCACATCACCGAGCAGACTATTTTCTTTCACTCAGAATATTAAAGCCTAAACTTAAGAAAGATTAGGGACTCACCACATAGCAGTGTCTCTGAAACACTGTGTAGCTGAGAGTTGCAAGAATGAATGTCAGCTCAACTGCACTCTTAACTGCAGCTCTAGCTCTTCCTATGTTGTCTTGGGTGGGTCTTTCCTATTTTGGACTGTGGGTTTCTGATGAGTTAAATGCTGGGTGAAAACAGGTAAGTTCTCATGTCCTTTTAATATGAAAAGGAACATAGGGATTCTAACAAATACCTTGTAGCTACAAAGTATCATATTTTCTTGTGCCAGGGAGTCATAGATGAGCGATTGTTGCTCAGCATGAGGTAATGCAAATGCGAAAGCCATCCAGGGCTCAGATTAGTCCTGCTAGTCATTGATCCTTGTTCAAATTCAAGAAGAAATTGGGGGGCCAGCATCAGAGTCTCTGTTTATGGTCACCATTAGCCAGTTGCAGAAAATCTCTTGCTTACCTCTACCCTAATTGGTTTCTGGGCGCTATGGTCCCCCCAGTACCATTGTTAGGTTGCTCAATATGACTTCAGGTGTAGTTTTCGGGGTATGCTTGAAGCTAACTAGGCTAGTTACTGGCAAAAACTTTTGTAGGAAACACCCCCCGAATATGTTCCAAGAGAAGGATTGAAAATCTGGGAAACTAAATTTCCTTGAGCTGTGCTTGGCAATTACATCTTCTGGAAAAAAAGAAAAAACCTTTGTGGAAGTGAAAACTGTCTATAATCCTAGGGGTTTTCTTCCCAGTAGGGGCCAAATAAGCTCATGTAAAACTAATTCTGCAGATAAATATAAACTTCAAAGTAAAATATAAAAATTAACTAAAGGCTTCAGTTCAGTTCAGTCGCTCTGTCGTGTCCGACTCTTTGCGACCCCATGAATCTCAGCACACCAGGCCTCCCTGTCCATCACCAACTCCTGGAATTCACTCAAACTCGCATCCATCGAGTCAGTGATGCCATCCAGCCCTCTCATCCTCTGTCGTCCCTTCTCCTCCTGCCCCCAATCCCTCCCAGCATCAGAGTCTTTTCCAATGAGTCAACTCTTCGCATGAGGTGGCCAAAGTACTTGAGCTTCAGCTTCAGCATCAGTCCTTCCAATGAACACCCAGGACTGATCTCCTTTACAATGGACTGGTTGGATCCCCTTGCAGTCCATGGGACTCTAAAGAGTCTTCTCCAACACCACAGCTCAAAAGCATCAATTCTTCGGTGCTCAGCTTTCTTCACAGTCCAACTTTCACATCCATACATGACCACTGGAAAAACCATAGCCTTGACTAGACAGACCTTTGGTAGCAAATTAATGTCTCTGCTCTTCAATATGCTATCTAGGTTGGTCATAACTTTCCTTCCAAGGAGTAAGCATCTTTTAATTTCATGGCTGCAATCACCATCTGCAGTGATTTTGGAGCCCAGAAAAATAAAGTCTGACACTGTTTCCACTGTTTCCCCATCTATTGCCCATGAAGTGATGGGACCAGATGCCATGATCTTCGTTTTCTGAATGTTGAGCTTTAAGCCAACTTTTTCACTCTCCACTTTCACCTTCATCAAGAGGCTTTTTAGTTCCTCTTCACTTTCTGCCATAAGGGTGGTGTCATTTGCATATCTGAGGTTATTGATATTTCTCCCAGCAATCTTGATTCCAGCTTGTGCTTCTTCCAGCCCAGCATTTCTCATGATGTACTCTGCATAGAAGTTAAATAAACAGGGTGACAATATACAGCCTTGACATACTCCTTTTCCTATTTGGAACCAGTCTGTTGTTCCATGTCCAGTTCTAACTGTTGCTTCCTGAACTGCATATAGGTTTCTCAAGAGGCAGATCAAGGTGGTCTGGTATTCCCATCTCTTGAAGAATTGTCCACAGTTTATTGTGATCCACACAGTCAAAGGCTTTGGCATAGTCAATAAAGCAGAAATAGATGTTTTTCTGGAACTCTCTTGCCTTTTCCATGATCCAGCGGATGTTGGCAATTTGATCTCTGGTTCCTCTGCCTTTTCTAAAACCAGCTTGAACATCTGGAAGTTCACAGTTCACATATTGCTGAAGCCTGGCTTGGAGAATTTTGAGCATTACTTTACTAGCATGTGAGATGAGTGCAATTGTGCAGTAGTTTGAGCATTCTTTGGCATTGCCTTTCTTTGGGATTGGAATGAAAACTGACCTTTTCCAGTCCTGTGGCCACTGCTGAGTTTTCCAAATTTCCTGGCATGTTGAGTGCAGCACTTTCACAGCATCATCTTCCAGGATTTGAAATAGCTCAACTGGAATTCCATCACCTCCACTAGCTTTGTTCGTAGTGATGCTTTCTAAGGCCCACTTGACTTCACATCCAGGATATTTGGCCCTAGTGAGTGATCACCCCGTTGTGATTATCTTGGTCATGAAGATCTTTTTTTGTACAGTTTTCCTGTGTATTCTTGCCACCTCTTATTAATATCTTCTGCTTCTGTTAGGTCCATACCATTTCTGTCCTTTATCGAGCCCATCTTTGCATGAAATGTTCCTTTGGTATCTCTAATTTTCTTGAACAGATCTCTAGTCTTTCCCATTCTGTTGTTTTCCTCTATTTCTTTGCATTGATTGCTGAGGAAAGCTTTCTTATCTCTTCTTGCTATTCTTTGGAACTCTGCATTCAGATGCTTATATCTTTCCTTTTCTCCTTTGCTTTTCACTTCTCTTCTTTTCACAGCTACTTGTAAGGCCTTCCCAGACAGCCATTTTGCTTTTTTGCATTTCTTTTCCATGGGGATGGTCTCAATCCCTGTCTCCTGTACAGTGTCACGAACCTCCATCCATAGTTCATCAGGCACTCTATCTATCAGATCTAGTCCCTTAAATCTATTTCTCACTTCCACTGTCTAATCATAAGGGATTTGATTTAGGTCATACCTAAATGATCTAGTGGTTTTCCCTACTTTCTTCAGTTTAAGTCTGAATTTGGCAATAAGGAGTTCATGATCTGAGCCACAGTCAGCTCCCGGTCTTGTTTTTGCTGACTGAATAGAGCTTCTCCATCTTTGGCTGCAAAGAATATAATCAGTCTGATTTCGGTGTTGACCATCTGGTGATGTCCATGTGTAGAGTCTTCTCTTGTGTTGTTGGAAGAGGGTGTTTGCTATGAACAGTGCGTTCTGTTGGCAAAACTCTATTAACCTTTGCCCTGCCTTATTCCGTATTCCAAGGCCAAATTTGCCTGTTACTCCAGGTGTTTCTTGACTTCCTACTTTTGCATTCCAGTCCCCTATAATGAAAAGGACATCTTTTTTGGGTGTTAGTTCTAAAAGGTCTTGTAGGTCTTCATAGAACCGTTCAACTTCAGCTTCTTTAGCGTTACTGGTTGGGGCATAGACTTGGATTACTGTGATATTGAATGGTTTGCCTTGGAAACAAACAGAGATCATTCTGTCATTTTTGAGATTTCATCCAAAGTACTGCATTTCAGATTCTTTTGTTGACCATGATGGCTACTCCATTTCTTCTAAGGGATTCTTGCCCACAGTAGTAGATATAACGGTCATCTGAGTTAAATTCACCCAATCCAGTCCATTTTAGTTCGCTGATTCCTAGAATCTCGACATTCACTGTTGCCATCTCCTGTTTGACCACTTCCAATTTGCCTTGATTCATGGACCTGACATTCCAGGTTCTTATGCAATATTGCCCTTTACAGCATTGGACCTTGCTTCTATCACCAGTCACATCCACAACTGGGTATTGTTTTTGCTTTGGCTCCATCCCTTCATTCTTTCTGGAGTTATTTCTCCACTGATCTCCAGTAGCATATTGGGCACCTACCGACCTGGGGAGTTCCTCTTTCAGTATCCTATTATTTTGCCTTTTCATACTGTTCATGGGGTCCTCAAGGCAAAAATACTAAAGTGGTTTGTCATTCCCTTCTCCAGTGGCCCACATTCTGTCAGACCTCTCCACCATGACCCACCCATCTTGGGTGGGCCCACACGGCATGGCTTAGTTTTATTGAATTAGACAAGGCTGTGGTTCGTGTGATTAGATTGACTAGTTTTCTGTGATTATGGTTTCAGTGTGTCTGCCCTCTGATGCCCTCTGGCAACACCTACTGTCTTACTTGGGTTTCTCTTACCTTGGATGTGGGGTATCTCTTCACGGCTGCTCCAGCAAAGCACAGCCGCTGCTTCTTACCTTGGACCAGGGCTATCTCCTCACGGCCGCCCCTCCTGACCTTGAACGTGGAGTAGCTCCTCTCGGCCCTCTTGTGCCCGCGCAGCCACCGCTCCTTGGACGTGGGGTTGCTCCTCTTGTAACTAAAGGCTTAAGAGTGGTCAAACACAGACACATTTTTAAGGCAAGTCCATATTTAGAAAAAGGGAGTAGCACTTGGTGATTTTTCTCCTGTATGTATGTGTATATGTGTCTTTTTTCCCATGTGTATACACACATATGTGTGTATGTGTATGTTTGTGTGGTTTATAGCCAGAAGGCAGACCCTAATCTGTATCATTCAGGTTGGCTAAAACACAGATGTAAAATTTGGAATTTTACATTGTAAACAATGCTTTAATAAATGTCTTTCTGTATATATTTTTGAAAAGTTTTCTCATGATTTCCATGGAAGCAGATTTGCTGGATCAGGGTCATGTTTTAAGTTTTGATGTGAACTGCTATTTTTTTCTCTCCAGAAAAAGTGGGCTAATTTATATACTTCTACCAGCATTTTGTGGGAGTCTTCACTTTTCTGCCTCTTTAAAACTCTTGATATTGTAAATTTTGTAAATTGTTGCCAGTTGAATATGTGAAAAAATTTCTTCTTTAAGTTTGAATACTTGATTCTTTATTGAAATTTTACATCCTTGTAGATGCTTATTATTAACCTTTCAAATTTATTTTGATTTTTCCAGTTCATATCTTTTGACTTTTCTTTAATCAGTATTTTTATTGGAAGTATATTTACTTTAGTGTTGTGTTAATTTCTGCTGTATAGCAAAGTGATTCAGTTATATATACATTCTTTTTTAAATATTCTTTTCCATTATGAATTATAATAGGGTAATTGGACAGAGGAGCCTGGTGGGCCGCCGTCTGTGGGGTCACACAGAGTCGGACATGACTGAAGTGACTTAGCAGCAGCAGCAGCTATGCTACCCAGTAGGGCGTTGTTGTATATCCATTCTGTATATTACGGCTTACATCCGCTAACCCCAGCCTCTCACTCCATCTCTTTCCTAAGCTCTTGCCCTTGGCAATAACAGATCTGTTCTGTACATCCATGCATCTATTTCTCTTTTGTATATAGATTCATTTGTGTCATATTTCAGAGTCCACATGTAAGTGATATCATATGGTATTTGCCTTTCTCTTTCTGACTTACTTCACTTAGTATGATAATCTCTGTTTGCATCCATGTTGCTTGCAAATGGCATTATTTCATTCTTTATATGGCTGAGTAGTATCGCAGTGTATATATGGACCACATCTTCTTTATCCATTCATCTGTCGATGGTCATTTAGGTTGTTTCCATGCCTTGATGATTGTGAACAGTGCTGCTATGAACATTGGGGTACATGTATCTTTTTGAATTATAGTTTTGTCCAGAGATAAGATTGTTAGAGCATACAATAACTCTATTTTTAGTTTTCAGAGGAATCTCTATACTGTTTCCACCATGGCTGCACCAACTTACATTCCAGTCAACTGTGTATGAGGGTTCCCTTTTCTCCACATCCTTTCTAGCATTTGTTATTTGTAAACATTTTAATGATGGTCGTTGACCAGTGTGAGTTGGTACCTCATTGTAGTTTCGATTTGTATTTCTGTAGTAATTAGCAGTAGTGAACATCTTTTCATGTACCTGTTGACCATCTATATTTCTTCTTCATATATATTGACTATTTTACTTTTTAATGAAATAATACATATGCAGAATATAAAAGTTCCACTAAGAAGGCTTACTAGTAAAGAATAGCATCAGTCTGTCCCATCTTTCTTACCCTCCCAGTCCTGCTACCTACAGATAACCATACTCAGCTCTTGTAATGGTTTCTTCTAATATTTAATTAATTTAACTTCATGTTTCTAAATGATAGGCTTCTGTGTTCCTTTTTTATTTTATTTATTTATTTTTAATTTAAATTATTTTAATTAGAGCCTAATTACTTTACAATATTGTATTGGTTTTGCCATACATCAACATGAATCCACCACGGGTGTACACGTGTTCCCAATCCTGAACCCTGCTCCCACCTTTTTTGATTTTTAAGCTTCAGATATTAATTCCTGATTTTATACTAGGTAAGAGGAAGATTTAGTTCTTGTTCCATTTTACCCTCATACCATCCTGTCTTCCTGTCTGTACAGACATATTCAGTTCTCTTTGATCATACTTTCAATGCAGATATATCATAATTTGGGGCTAAAATTATATTCACTATTTACATCATTATTACATAAATATTATTCACAGTTCAGTAAGTATACCACATAGTTTAGGTTTTCCTTCTGGTTCTGCATTTTGTTTTGCCTGGAGTTAATAATTACCTCTTTTGGGGCTTTGCACTTAATTTTCTATGTCTGCAAGTCTTTGTCACCAAAATTTCTGCATGAATATACAACTCTTAAGGTAAATATTATAGCTGATCTATAATTTCCTTTGGGCTTCCCTGCTGGCTCAGAGGTTAAAGCATCTACCTGCAATGTGGGAGACCTGGGTTCGATCCCTGGGTCAGGAAGATCCCCTGGAGAAGGAAATGGCAACCCACTCCAGTATTCTTGCCTGGAGAATCCCATAGATGGAGGAGCCTGGTGGGCTACAGTCCACAGGGTCGCAAAGAGTCGGACACGACTGAGCAACTTGTGTCCATCCTTGTGTTCCAATCTCATTTAGTTGATATGTGGGCTTATTGTACAAATATCATCCTAGAACCTCCTCTCCCCATTATTGAAATTCCCGTTGCAGGTCCCCTGTGTTTCAGCTTGTCTCTTTTCTTGGTCATCATTTCATCCTTTTCCACAATTTTGTTGTAAGACTTAACTCCAGTATAATACTGAGAAAGAGTACATGGAATCACTTTATCTTTGAAAACTTGTATGTCTAAAAGTATGGTTTTCTACCCTCACACTTGATTTTGTAATTTGCTTGTGTGAGTAACTCTAGGCTGGAAACAATTTTTACCTTGGAACTTTAAAGGCATTTTTAAAAATTAATTTATTTATTATAATTGGAGGCTAATTGCTTTACAGTATTATGGTGGGTTTTGCCATACATCGACATGAATCAGCCACGGGTGTACATTTGTCCCCCTGGCCTGAACACCTCTCACACCGCCGCCCCATCCCATCCCGCTGGGATGTCCCAGTGCACCGGCTTTGAGTGCCCTATTTCATGCATCGAACTTGGTCTGCAGCCATCCATGGTGTTAAAAAGTCCAATACTGTTCTGATTCTTGATCTCTTGTGTTTTTGTCTTTCTTTCTGGACATTTTCCGAATCCTTTCTCTATTCTTAAGGCACTGAAGTTTTATGAGATACTTGGAAGTTCTTTTCTATTCTCACCATTCTCATATTACAGCTATATGATATTTTACATTCTCATAAATCTTGGGTCCATTTCTAGATTTTCTTTTTATGTCTTTAATAGCCACACCCATTGCTGGATCTGTACTACAGTTTAAAGATAC
The DNA here is from genome assembly GCF_055505025.1 of Bos grunniens. Classification (NCBI taxonomy): domain Eukaryota; kingdom Metazoa; phylum Chordata; class Mammalia; order Artiodactyla; family Bovidae; genus Bos; species Bos grunniens. The sequence goes on from NC_141172.1 coordinate 95,687,533, forward strand.
TCATTTATAGTGCATTTTGATATCTCCAATGGCAAATGTCCCCACTTCTTGTTCTCTGTTATGTATTCTTTTTGTGGCTCTCAACTATAATTTTTGAAATGAAATTTTGATCAGTTTTCAACTTTGAAAAAAAATTCCTTGCAATTATGGTAGTCTGTGAAATTCTAGTTTGAGAGAATTCACATTTTTACTTATTTGCATCTTCTTATCTGTAGAGATGAATGTCTCAGCGATATTCAAGTCTTCTTTCAGAGTTTTTTTTTATAGAGGTTCTGTACATTTCTTCTATAAGTTGTAATTTTATTCCATCTATTATTTATCTACATTAATACCATAGATTTTCATATTTGCTTCCTTTTTAAATTATGTTGAACAATTTTAGTTAATATTTCCATGTTTTTTGTCATTCAATAAATATTTTAACTCCTACTATTTTCCAGAAGGTATTAGACATTCAGGCCATCGTGTTAAGCAAGGAGACATGGTCCTTGCCCTTAGGTAGATAATTATATCATTTTCAAATAATGATTAAATTTTCCTTTCCAATATTATTTTTACTCTGATGTTTACTGCTAGAATCTGATTTTTAAAAACTCTATCATGTTAAGGAACTTTAGTTCTGCATTCTGTTTATAAAAGCTTTATAATCACAATGTTGAATTTCATTAAAGTTCATTTAATTGTTAATGTAGTAAATATGTTACACCATCCTTGAATTCCTGGAATAAACCTCACTGGGTAATTTCAGTGTTCTGTTTTTATCCTGCTTGACAGCATCTAATAATGTTGTATATAGAATTCTTATAACTATAGGAATAAAAAGATTGATCTATAGTTTTCTTTTACTGTGGTCTTTTTTGAGGTTTGATGTTAAAATTATGCTAACCTCCAGGTGAATGGAAAAGCTTCCCAGAGCTCTTCTTTGAAACATATATTTATTTAAGAAATATTTTTAAAAGCAAAGTAATTTCCTTGCCTTTGAAAGTTTATTGCCAGATTTCTTCTTTAATGATGTTCATCTGACACCTGTTCAGTTTTATCTGTGGTTATTGATGCACTCATTACTAGATTTTTAAGAACCAACTTGGGAATGTCATTTTCCCTTTGTGTTTTCACTGTTTGAACCTTTGTTAAATTTCTCAGAAGGCTATTTATTGGAGTTATGTTTTCAGTATTATAAATATGCATTTCATATGTCTTCTCTACATATTTATTGTACAGAAGACAACACTTAGGTTTAATTTTTCACCTTAAAAGTTAAGATGCAATATTTGAAAAGGTGATAGAGGAAAAAGAATAGAATAGGGAACTGTAAAAGGAGTATTTGAGGGAATTGATCAGAAATAACTAATTTTGGGGTCAAATATGGACCCATTGTACCTGCAGAGACGATAGGATTTACCAGAGCCCTAAGTTCTGTAGGTAAGTTTTATGTAAGATCATAGACACTCATAGCATGCAGGAATTGGCTAGAAAATTACTTCAAGTTCATCATTATGTAGATTTAGAAACTAAGCTACAAAGAGGTGAAGTAACTTACTCAGTTACAGAGTGTGAGGATTACTTAATCTAATAGAGTTACTTGTACTGTACAACACTTTTTTTAAAAAGGAAAATATATATGTAGGTTTACAGGAAGAAATGCAAGGAGGCACTTCTGTAAATGTTTTATAAATATTGTTTTGATAGGATGCCAGACTTCATCTTCCTTTTCTAGGTGAAGAACTGAAGATATAAGGGGATTGAAGAAGAACAAGTCACAATCCAAATCAGGTCTGAAACCTCTTTCTGTTGGTTGCTTTACCTGTCAATAACTCAATAAGCAACATTACCTCTTTCAAAAATCAATGAATGGAAATGCTATGAGGAAACAGAGAAATCTTCATTCTTGTGGGTATTCACGGAAAAGACTTTAACTGTTGCTATTCTTTTACTTATTAAAATAGGGAAAATTAAAAGTGATGATACTGAATGCTTGCAAGAGTCTAGGGAAATTGAGACCCATGTATTGTAAAGTAGCAATCTTTGGAAAGACAAATTAGCCGATTAAGGAGAAAATGCTATATGAATGAAGGTCATATAGCTGCGCTGTCTAATAATAAAAAAAATTGAAGTGGCAGAATTTGTCAGAAGGGAAGGTCTAAATAAATTGTGGTGCTCGTGAGAATATTGTGTAGCTAATGACAATCTCCTTATCATCAGAAATACAAGCATGAGACAATGCCTATACCTCTGTGTGCTCACTTCTTCACATTTGGCTCAGTCAGCTCCACACACACTGAAATTAAGATGAACGGATTGAGATATTGTTGAAGTATGGTATTATATAGCTTACAAGTGTACACCATAGTGGTTCATGATTTTTAGAGATTTTATTCCACTTACATTTATTATGAAATTTTGGCTGTATTCCTGTGTTGCATAACTAGCGAGACTCTTACCTGGGGACTCTTGGTAAGAACCTGTTTCCAGGTTCTTTCAGGTCATTGACATAATTCAGTTTTTCAAATTTGTAGGACTGAGGTTTTCATCTTCTTGCCGGCTGTAGACTAGGGGGTTCACTCTCGTCTCTAGAGGCTTCTCCCAGGTCGTTCCATGTGGCCCCCTCCATTACAGCATTAGAGAACCTCCCTTATGTTGTTCTCCACTTTCTCTTGCTATCAGATGGAGAAAACTCAGCTTTTATGGGGCTGAGGTGATTCGGCTAGGCCCCTATGCATAATCTTTTGGACTTTGGGTCAATATCTGCAAACTCCCTTTTGCCACACATTATAACATAATCATGGAAATCAAGCCAAGGGGCAAGTGGTGCCATGGAGTCATCCTGTTGCCTGCCAGACCATGGATTGGACTCACTCTGTCACTTCCTGTAGGTCTTTTCCCAGTTGTTAACTTTTCAGCAAAGTGTTTCCTGGAATCTATCTAAATTTCAACTGCTCCTTTTACCTCCACCTAAACTTCCACCCCTTTTGCCTGTTTTTCTTTTTAAATTTCTTCTTTAGCACTTATCATCTAAAGTCCAATATATACCTTATTTATATTGTTTGTTATCTGTCTCCTTTAGCACACATAATCTCAAAGAGATCAAGGACTTTGTTGTTTTCTGCTGTATGTAGTTCTCACTGCTGGAATGATGCCTGGCACATAACAAATACTCAGTAAATATGCATTTAATGAGGGAACAAATGATACAAAATTTGTAGAGGGTATGATTACAATTACTTAAAAGTATGAATGCATGTAAACACAAAACAGTATTGTTAAGATAGTAAGACTTTAATAGCTTAAAAATCTCTCTCTTAAGCTCTGCACTGCTTTTCTATTGACATAACAAAGAAAAGGCCTTACAGAAGGGGCTGTTGTCTGAGGAGTGTGGATTATCCAAGTATGACATAGCTCACGAGCAGATAGTTTTGAGGTAATGCTAAGGAGGGATTCAGGAGTTCATCACAAGCAGAAGAACATACCAGAGGCAGTATGGAAGAAGAGAAAGAGCATGAGAGATGGAATCCCAAAGACCTGGAGTTGTGTCTCTCTCAAGGATTTACTGGATTTCCTAGATGGCTCAGTGGTAAAGAATCTGCCCACCAATGCAGGAGATGCAACAGACACAGGTTCCATCCCTGGGTCGGGAAGATCCCCTGGAGGAGGAAATGGCAACCCACCCAGTATTCTTGACTGGGAAATCCCACGGACAGAGGAGCCTGGTGGGCTACAGTCCATGGGGTTGCAAAGAGTCAGACACGACTGAGCGACTAAACAGTGACAGCAGCAAGTATTAATATTTACTAGTTGGGTGAATTGAAAAGCCACATGACCCCTCTGAGCCAATTTTCTCACTACAGAAATGAGGACATGAACTACTTTCATCATTGGGTTGCTGTAAGGATTGCGTAAGATGCTCGGTTTTACTTCGTTTCACATCATCCAGCTTATTCACCCTTTTGATTGCCAAGAGAAAGATGTCTCGTGTTGTACCAACTTTTCTCCTTCATCTATCTTGTGTGCAATTATAGAAAAGGACTTTCTTGAAATGGTAGGATGATTTCCCCATGAAAGGAATATCACCAGTTTTTTTTTTTTTTTGTAATGCAATATTGGTTTCCAATAAGCAACTAGTTTAAAATAACAGAAACAGAAATTCCCATGTGGCTAACAAAATTTCCCTTTGAGCTCCAAAGGCTCTCCTGGCACTCTCCAATTATTGTACCTTGAAATTGTTTCAGTAACTGCATTCTTTATGACAGGCATTTGAATATCAAATATTGGTCACTGCCAGAGTATTAAATTGTTAATCAGAAGTAGGAGGAAAATGACTTTAAGTTCTGCTCCTGTCAGTTTCTCATTATTTGACCTTGAACCATTCACCTTACTTCTCTTGGCCTTCTGGTGCATTTTGAGAATCCTTGCATGCATGAACAAATGACTCTGTGGAAAGATAATTCCCATGGCAATAAAAGCGATTACATTTTAAGCATCTAGTATATTCCAGACGTTATGCTATATTCTTTACATACATTATCTTAAAAGCTCAAAACAAGTCAACCAGCTGATATCATTGTCTCCATTTTATCCACAAGAAAGCTGAGGCTTAGCGAGATCAAATAAATTCTTGAGAGTAACACAATGAAATGCTGGAATTGATCTACTGCTATAATCTGTTAGCATCATTTTGCATTTGGATTATTCTTTTCAATGCATTTACTCTCTGGCCCAATTTTGTGTCAAAGAGGATTTGATTCACCATTCTATGCCTTTATGTAAGTCTTCAATTTAAAGAAAATGAACAACAGTCTGCTTGTTCCTTGCTACACCCAAGGTACCTAGCACAATACCTGTTAGGTAGTAGGTGTTAAATAAATGACGTTTGAATGAATGAATGAGTGATATGGGTCAAAGACAGAGTGTTGTGCCATGTCTCCATTGACATATAGTAGTATTGGCCCTTTCGGTTATAAATCCATTGGACTTTGTTGTTAAGATATCTTCATTTCTTTGTTTTTTTTATCTATAGGTGTTAAAGGGAGACATTGTCAAATGTTTTGGTGTAGTCAGGTACACTATATATAGGTTCCCCCCAAATCTGCCATTCTGATAATCTTATTTTGCAAAAAGAAAAGCTTAAAATGTATTTCATGTTTCATGGGCATATTATTTTTCTCATCTTTTTTTTTTTTTTTTTTATCTTAGAGTTCACAAAATACTCAATTTTATCTTTTGACCTATGAAACTATCTGGGATAGACATTAAGTGCAATATATATTTTTGCAGCACATTCCTTTTGAAGGTGAATCAAGAGAGTATTTTCTATCTTACAAGTTTCTGGCAGAATTTTGAGGCTATATTTGGAAAGTTCTCTTAATAACAACAGCAATAAGCATTTATTCAAAAGGTTGCATTATAAACACTGCGTAGACACCTGACCTACATTATTTAATTTAATTTCCCACAAATCTGTGAAGTAGGCCTGAATATCTGAAATCTACAAACCAGAAATCCAAGAACAAAAAGAGCTAAATTTTGCCCAAAGTTACTCATATGGTAAGTAGTAATCAGGATTCAAACCCAGGTCTCAAACTCCAAGATTGTGTTTTTAATTAGTATACATATTGCCTTTTATAACTTTTCAAGGCCAGGAAACACATTAAAAACTCCCTAAAGTTTTCTTATGATCACTTATACTGTTTGGTTTCAGTTTTCTTGTTTTATTTGGATTAGGCTGGGTTATGCTGCAGTGACAAATAACATCAGTTTTATTATAATGTTGCTTTTATGTATCAGAATGGGTTTACTTGATTGCAGTGACTGGAAGATCATACTGGAAACTCATGCAAAGACAATTAACTGTTTTAAACTCAAAATGATACATACTACTTCTAGCGACATATCATGATCAAAGCAAATTAAACGGCCAATCGAAACCTCGAGGAGTGGGGAATCATAACCCTCCACTACATCTGAAAGGAGAGAACAAGTTATCAGTGGATAGCGATGGTATCCACAAATCCATGTATCTGATGCCCCTATCAGAGGTGAAAATATTCTCTCTTTAAAAAGTTTTGATTGGGATATAGTTGGTTTATAATTACTATTCAGTAGAGGGAGAAGGCAATGGCACCCCACTCCAGTTATCTTGCCTGGAAAATCCCATGGGCGGAGGAGCCTCGTAGGCTACAGTCCACGGGGTCACAAAGAGCCAGATGCGACTGAGCAACTTCCCTTTCACTTTTCACTTTCATGCATTGGAGAAGGAAATGGCAACCCACTCTAGTGTTCTTGCCTGGAGAATCCCAGGGACGGGGGAGCTTGGTGGGCTGCCATCTATGGGGTCGCACAGAGTCGGACACGACTGAAGCGACTTAGCAGCAGCAGCAGACCCTTATTAGTTATCAGTTTTATATATAGTAGTGTGTTTATGTCAGTCCCAATTTTGCAATTTATCCCTTCCCCAGAACCTTGCCCTTTCCCCCAGTAACCATAAGTTTATTTTCTGAAGCATCACTACAAACAAAGCTAGTGGAGGTGATGGAATTCCAGTTGAGCTATTTCAAATCCTGAAAGATGATGCTGTGAAAGTGCTACACTCAATATGCCAGCAAATTTGGAAAACTCAGCAGTGGCCACAGGACTGGAAAAGGTCAGTTTTCATTCCAATCTCAAAGAAAGGCAATGCCAAAGAATGCTCAAACTACTGCACAATTGCACTCATCTCACACGCTAGTAAAGTAATACTCAAAATTCTCTGAGCCAGGCTTCAGCAATATGTGAAATGTAAACTTCCAGATGTTTAAGCTGGTTTTAGAAAAGGCAGAGGAACCAGAGATCAAATTGCCAACATCCGCTGGATCATGGAAAAAGCAAGAGAGTTCCAGAAAAACATCTATTTCTGCTTTATTGACTATGCCAAAGCCTTTATCTGTGTGGATCACAATAAATTGTGGAAAATTCTTCAAGAGATGGGAATACCAGACCACCTGATCTGCCTCTTGAGAAATTTGTATGCAGGTCAGGAAGCAACAGTTAGAACTGGACATGGAACAACAGACTGGTTCCAAATAGGAAAAGGAGTTCGTCAAGGCTGTATATTGTCACCCTGCTTATTTAACTTCTATGCAGAGTACATCATGAGAAATGCTGGGCTGGAAGAAGCACAAGCTGGAATCAAGATTGCTGGGAGAAATCTCAATAACCTCAGATATGCAGATGACACCACCCTTATGGCAGAAAGTAAAGAGGAACTAAAAAGCCTCTTGATGAAGGTGAAAGTGGAGAGTGAAAAAGTTGGCTTAAAGCTCAACATTCAGAAAACGAAGATCATGGCATCCGGTCCCATCACTTCATGGGCAATAGATGGAGAAACAGTGGAAACAGTGTCAGATTTTATTTTTCTGGGCTCCAAAATCACTGCAGATGGTGAGTGCGGCCATGAAATTAAAAGATGCTTGCTCCTTGGAAGGAAATTTATGATCAACCTAGATAGCATATTGAAGAGCAGAGACATTACTTTGCCAACAAAGGTCCGTCTAGTCGAGGCTATGGTTTTTCCAGTAGTCATGTACGGATGTGAGAGTTGGACTGTGAAGAAAGCTGAGCGCCAAAGAATTGATGCTTTTGAACTGTGGTGTTGGAGAAGAGTCTTGAGAGTCCCTTGGACTGTAAGGAGATCTGACCAGTCCATCCTAAAGGAGATCAGTCCTGGGTGTTCATTGGAAGGACTGATGCTGAAGCTGAAACTCCAGTACTTTGGCCACCTCATGTGAAGAGTTGACTTATTGGAAAAGACTCTGATGCTGGGAGGAATTGAGTTCAGGAGGAAAAGGGGACGACAGAGGGTGAAATGGCTGGATGGCATCACCGACTCGACGGACATGAGTTTGAGTGAACTCTGGGAGTTGCTGATGGACAGGGAGGCCTGGCATGCCGCGATTCTTGGGGTCTCAGAGTCAGACATGACTGAGCAACTGAATTGAACTCCATTTCTATTTTGTAGATAGATTAATTTGTAGTCTTTCTTTGTATTCCCACATATAAGCAAAATCTATGATTTGTCTAGACTTAACTTCACTCAGTATGACAATCTCAAGGTCCATTTAAGTTGCTACTAATAGCATTATTTCATCCTTTTATGGCTAATTGACATTTCTCCAAAGAAGAGATACAATGGGTTAAAAAAACACATGAAAAGATGCTCAACATCACTAATTAGTAAAGAAATGCAAATCAAAACTGCAATGATATATCACCTCATTCCAGTCAGAATGGCTGTCATCAAAAAGTCTACAAACAACAAATGCTGGAGAGGGTGTGGAGAAAAGGGACCCTCCTATATTGTTCGTGGGAATTTAAGTTGGTACAGCCACTATGGAGAACAGTATGGAGGTTCCTTAAGAAACTAAAAAATAGATATGATCTGCTGCCATACGATCCAGCAATCCCACTCCTGGGCATGTATACAAAGAAAACCATAATTCAAAAAGATACATGCACCCCAGTGTTCACTGCAGCACTATTTACAATAGCCAGGACATGGAAGCAACCTTAATGTCTATCAACAGAGGAATGGGTAAATAAGATGTGGTACATATATACAATGGAATGTTATTCATCCATTAAAATGCATGAAATTATGCCATTTGTAGCAACATGGATGGATCTAGAGATTGTCATACTGAGTGAAGTAAGTCAGAGGAGAACTATCATATGACATCCCTTATATGTGGAATCTACATAGAAATGATACAAATGAACTTACAAAATAGCAAAAGACTCATAGAGAATGAACTTATGGTTGCCTAGGCTGCTGTCCATGGGGTCGCTAAGAGTCAGACATGACTGAGGGACTTCCCTTTCCCTTTTCACTTTCATGCATTGGAGAAGGAAATGGCAACCCACTCCAGTGTTCTTGCCTGGAGAATCCCAGGGATGGGGGAGCCTGGTGGGTTGCCGTCTATGGGGTCGCACAGAGTCGGACACGACTAAAGCGACTTAGCAGCAGCAGCAGCAGGGGAAGGATAGGGGGAAGGAATAGTTCGGGAGTTTGGGATGGGCACGGCTGTATTTAAAAATGAATAACCAACAAGGACCCACGAAGTTCATTGTATAGCACATGGAACTCTGCTCAATGTAATGTGGCAGCTAGATGGGAAGGGGAGTATGGGGGAGAATGGAAACATGTAAATTTATGCCTGAGTCTTATCACTGTTCACCTGAAACTATCACAGAATTGCTAATCAGCTATACCTCAATACAAAATAAAAAGTTGTAAAAGATAACTGTAAAAAATAGGTAGTGAAGCTTAATTTTCATTAAAAATTATATACCATTACATATTTTCTTATAATCATACCATTATATATTTTCACATAAAAATTTTGCTCATTAGTTCCAATACTTCCTTCTTGAATCTTATAAAACTAAGTAAGCCTTCTGGGTTATCCTTCACACTTATTGTAAAAATCGTGTAAATATAATGATTCTTTTCTGACCAGTTGGTTACCTTCATTGTCTCCCCACTTTACATGTATCCTTTTAAACTCTGCACTTAATAGCACTCCCTGTGCAGTTATATTGACCTCACAAAACTATCCCCACTCTTCTTTGGCATTATGAAAACTTGATGTTGTAAAGTCATAATTTCAATTTTGTATGCCCGATGTCCCCAGAGATTTTCTTGTTATTTTGGAGATTAAAGATGCTTAGAAAAGGAGGACTTAAAATGTTTATTCCTCCTCCACCTGTATTAACAAGCTATTGGAGATGTGCAAAATACAGGATTTTTTTTTTTTTAAAGAAAGCATTCAGGGAAGAGAAACCCAACACACGATGAAAGCATTGAGTGAAGTCATGAGATGACAGCTATGCAGCAGATGCAGAGAGAAGCCAGTTCAGACTGCAAGAGGTGGATGGAAGATAGAAATTTCTGGGAAAGAGGCTCTTCTGGCAGTCTGTTACATTTGAAAAGTGAACATTTAATTGATCTAATGGAAAAAAAAAACTAAGGATGGGTACACTGAAGACCACTCAAGTCAAAAGCAAATATAAAACAAAGTAATCACTAACTCTAGGAAGAATAAATAGGTTGTGCAAAATGGAACTCTGCCTGTAGAATTTGTCCCTGTCTTATACAATATTTGAGTGATAACTTAAATACTGCTGTTGATTAAACAGAATTAGCTATAGCTGTGGTAATTTATTTCCAAATATCTCCCATCCTGCCTGCCTTCCCCAGTGAGATTTTGTCACTCTTCACACCGAGGTGTGGAGTTGATTTCTCCTACCCCAGAGTTTAGGCTTACCCTGTCCCTTACACGGGGCTTCCCAGGTGGCACAAGGGTAAAGAATCTGCCTGCCAATGCAAGAGACACAGGTTCGATCCCTGGGCCAGGAAGATCCCCTGGAGGAGGAAATGGCAACCCACTCCAGGATCCTTCCCTGGAACAATCTCATGAACAAGAGGAGCCTGGCAGGCTACTGTCCATGGCGTTGCAAAGAGTCAGGCATGACTGAGTGACTGAGCATGCATGTCCCTTACATGGGCCCACATACTGTAGTAGAAGAGAATGCTGAAGACTTGTGAGGCTAGATTTTAAGAAATCTTGTAGCTTCCATGTTCAGGCTCTAGGAATGCTTCCTCTTAGAATGCTGCCTTGAGACCGCCATGTTCTGAGGAAGCCCAAGTGAGGCTTGTGGAGGAGAAATAAGGCACTCCGAGGGAAAGCCCTGCTCCCCCCAGTCCACCAGCTGAATGCAGTTACATAAGTGAAGCCAGAAGAACCACCCAGTTGACACAGAGTATCACAAAATCTAAGAAATCATTATTTCCTTAAAAGGCTAATTTTGGGGTGATTTGTTATCCCCAAATGGACAACTGAAACAGTAGTTATATTGGGAAGAAAGAGGTGGAGTGATAATAAGAGAGCTAAATCATCAACTAAAATGCCAGGAAATTAATAAAAAGATAACTTCAAAAGAGAAATCAAGAAAAAGAGCACTGAGAGTCTATTATGAGAGATGTGGAGATAGATGCCAGAAGAAACAATTCAAGTGTTTTAAGTTGTTGCCTGGGGCCAGACTGTGGGGTGGGCCAGGGGAATGCAGTTTTTCATTATAGACCTCTTAGTTGTATTTGATTTTTAAAATGTGAACATGAATTGCTTTGATAAAAGTAAAATTTATATATTTTTAAATTGTCCCTAGGATATGCAATCCTGTGAAGCTAGGGCATTGGGAAGGCCTCGGGGCCTGGCAGATGAATAAGGAGAAAGCTCTAATTTGGTCAGTTGCTTTCTGTGGACCATCCTGCCCCTAAAGGCTTGTCTTCCCTCCAAGCCTCCCTTTTCAGTTTCAGTTCTTAGCAACCAATTCAGAATGAGGAATGTATTTTAACGTACAGGTGAAGCTTACAAATAGTTTAGAAGAAGAAAAGAAAGAAAAAGAAAAATCAAGCAAATGGAGGCATGTTTTGCCTCCAGTTCACAAACAGTTCACAAAATGATCTGTCCCTTTGTTCAGCTAATTTCTGTCTTGGCTCCCTGTCTTCCTAGAAGAAAAGGTGGAGGGGAAAAGCTCCAGAAGCCCTTCAATGACAAATACCTACAGTAAAAGGATAATACATTTAAATCACTGGCTCTGAGAACCTCTAAATAGCCCCAGCTTGGTGCAGTTGGATTTCTGGAAAAATACTTGGAATTGTTGTATTCTCTTTGGAGTCCCTGCTAGTTTTGACTGTGTCTTTACATAAATCAAAAGAACTCGGGGTTCCTCCAGTAATACATAGGTAGAAATAGCTTTGGAAAACCTGCTTACTTGTATTTCCTCCATCTTTCCCTTTAGAATTCCTAATGCCATTCTTTGGCCTATTAAGCAATCTTGTGCAAAACATCCTTTATTTCTTAGAGCAACGTAGCCTGTGACTTTGGCTACACTATTCTGACAGCTGGACAACTTGGTTGGCTCCTGCTTAAAAAAAAGTCAATCAAAGCAGCTGTTTGGCAAAGTTTATTGAATGATTTTCTTAGTTTTCAGCAAGCCATTGTGGGATTACATCACTTCAACTCAATGGTCTCTCCTTTTCCCCAATATCTCTACTCTTTAACTGGCTTAGCTTCTTCTGTCCTGTCCTTGCCCCAGTCCCCAACTTAACTTACCTTCTGAAAAAGTACCACAGGACTATGTTTTCTGGATGGGTGATTACAATAAGGAAGGTAGAGCTATTCTTAGGGCACAGAATATTTGTGTGGGCAGTTTGTACGCAAAAACGTTAAGACGGAAGGGCTGAGTACAGCCCCGGACGCTGTCTTCCCCATACTCGCCAGCATCAGCAGCCCCGGACGCTGTCTTCCCCATACTCGCCAGCATCAGCTCCTGGGTCCAACCTTGGCCAATCCAGCACCATTCCAGGTTGTGCCAGGCCCACAATCCCTAGGACTTGGAATTGAGCCTTACGCTCGCAGGCTACTCTCTAACCTGCCAAGTATGACAATAACAAGAGCAGGAATAAATGCCGATTGCTGAGCATCTGCTGTAGGTCCAACATTAGACTGGCTATTTATTGTTAAGCCTTCTACCAGTCCTAAATGTTAGGTATGCTTATTCCCATTTTACAGAAATGCTTAGATCATGTCCCAAGGTCACATAATTAACCACATGTGGAGGCAGGAGTTTTATATGTATTTTTCTGACCACAAAACCTCTGTCCACTCTGTCACATTGCTCTGGATATTACTGGCATTCTGGGTCCTACAAACACATACGATTGCTTTCACTTAAAATAAATAGGTCCAATATAGCTTAGTTCTATCTTACATTGAGTCTCTCCTTTTTAAAAACACTTTTAATGTAGAATAGTTGATTTGCAGTGTTAGTTTCAGGTGTACAGCAGAATGAATCAGTTATACATATACATATATCCACTCTTTTTTTTTTTTAGAATTCTTTTCCCAAGTAGGTCATTCAGAGTATTGAGTAGAGTTTCCTGTGCTATACAGCAGGCTCTTGTTACCTGCTTTATATATAGTAGCTTGTATATGTCATTCTGAGTCTCCCAGTATACCCCTCCCAGCCATCCCCTGGTAACTCTGTTTGTTTGCTGCGTCTGTGACTCTACTTCTCTTTTGTCAATAAGCTCATTTGCACCCCCCTTTTTTAGATCCCACATATAAGTATTGGCATATGATGTTTGCCTTTCCCTGTCTGACTTACTCCACTCAGTTTGAGAATCTCTAGGTCCGTCCATGTTGCTACAAATGGCATTATTTGTTTGTTTTTTATGGCTGAGTAATATTCCATTGTATATATGTACTACATCTTCTTTATCCATTCATCTGTTGATGGATATTTGGGTTGCTTCCATGGTTTGGCTATTTTAAATAGTGCTACAATGACTATTGGGGTGAGTGTATCTTTGAATTGCAGTTTTCTCCAGGTATATGCCCAGGAGTAGGCTTGCTGGGTCATGTGATAGTTCTTGTGTCTCTCCTCCTGAAGGAGTGAGTCTCTCACCGCCTCTCTCTTTCTAATGAGTAAAGCTCCCTTGTTGGTGACATTTGTCTGCATTTGGCCAATCCATTTAATTCTGCTCCTTGAGCCACTGGTGGCTTTGACGGAGGTCAGTCTAGAGAATGACCCGTTTCTTCAACTCTGGTCTTGCCTGCTTCCCTTCCCTGCTGCCCAAGAACTCTACCCTGAAAATACAAACGTCCAAAAACATGAATGAATGTTATACTCATTACTTGTGCATGTCATTGTGTCTTAGGCACTGTGCCATGCTCTGTAGGGGATGAAACAAATCAAGCGCAGATCCCAGCCTCAAGGTGGTTAGAGGCCAGGATCCTGTTCGAGATGGTTGAACTGTATAGATTTGCACCACTAGTGACAGTAATTGTATTGGTAAGCACCTATATAGCTCTTAGCAGGTGAAGGGCACTTTGAGAAAATTATTTCACTTCATCCTCAAAATAGGCCAGAGAAGTAGATTCTATTATTATCCCATTTTACAAATAATGAAACTGCAGTAGCTAGGTAAGATTACACGCCCAGGCAGTCTGGCTCCAGGTCTGAGCTCTTAAACACTACTAGGTTTAGAGACGATGCTGCACAGGTTGCAGGAGTAGCACAGGTCACAGGACCTGAGAGTAGAGAGTAATATCACTTGGCTACATAAAGCTAGGAAGGCTTCCTGCAGGAGGTGGCACTTGAGCTGAGCCCTGAAGGATGGGTAATATTGGGCCATAAGGAATGAGTATGTAGGAAGGGAATTTCAGAGGGAGAGACTAGCCATCAGCTGGTTGTACAAAGGCTGTTGTTGCTGAGGACTCAACCTGCCTCTTCTCTGAGTTGTGACCTAAGTCGGCAGCTCAGCACTGGATGCCTGGCGGTGTGCACAGCTAGTGTGATCCTTTTGTTCATCGGTCTAAATATGCCTTTGGAAAAATATGGTTATCCCCCTTGAGCATGACTCCTGTTTCTCTCCTGGGTTATGACTGCCTCTGGGATGTAGAGTCCTTACTTTAAGAACGTCAGAGTAAGAAGACTTTGAGTGAGGATTTGACCCAGGCAGGAGAGGAGCTCTCAACCATGACAGATGAGTGACTTCACTGCCCAGCCTAGAAAGATACCTGAGGTGTTGCTCCACCCCAGAGAGGACAGATGGCAGCAGCTATTCCACTCTATGCATTTACTGATTGTGACGTCTGCTCATCTTATTGATGGCTGAACTCAGAGGGCCACCACACTGGGGAGAAACCTGAGCATGGAATCCTCATCCCCAGCTTTCATCATGCCCCATTTGCACCAAGAAAATGGTCACAGTAGTGATGAATCTGTACCCTTTGTCTCCCACTGAGGATGCTGCTCAGAGAGAAATTTGGGGGGTGAATGGAATCCCCGCCACACAGAGCACTGCCTTTGACCACAGCAGAAATTGCTGTGGAGGGAGGTTCCTAGGTTTTCTTGATCCTCTAACTTTAAATCCTTTTCAGACACAAACTCATTGACCATTTGGCATCATCTTGACTGAACTTTTTATTTACACCATCTGACTCCTTCTCTCCAGATGTGTCATCATGGGTGGCCCCTGCTAATTGGAGCCATTGTGTTTTCTTGTTGCTTCTGTTTTTGACTGAGTTACTTGCCTGCTCCTGACATTAGAAATATGCTGATCTCCCATCTTTCTTAAGTCTGACTCCCACCTTACTGTTTGTATTCATTGTGTCCCAAGATAATTAGTCACTTGCCTTGGAGGATGAGTTCTTACTGTGAGTTTCTCTCAAGAGATACTTGCAGAATCCTCAAAACAAGAAGAGTCAAAGTCCTTTAATTTCACCACTGAATTTTTATTCTACTTCTAGGGGTGGGGTGTGTGTTTTACTTTCTTTATTCCATTTCTTCTGTATCTCCCAGTGGTTAGGGAAGGACCTGGTACATGACTAGCCTCCCTCTAAAAAGTCTGGGCACCCATCTCAGGCACATAGATAGAAGTTACAGGATTCTGAGGTGAACATTGCCCTCACTTCTGTGGGGTCGTGATGAATGGAGCAGATGTTCTCAATAAGTTCTAATGTGAGTAGAAGGAGAAAGCTGACTGAATGAAGAAAGAGAGAGTGAGAGAGATCCTGTAACACGTTATTCCTCTAGGCTGGAGAATATCACATACAAAACTTTTCTAATCATTTTGAAGAATCGACTTGCCAAAGAGTTCAGTAAGGTGGTATGAAATCATCATTACTTCCCCTGCACAATTTATCTCCCTATGATTTGTGTTAGTTCAGGTATCTTTTTCCCTCTTGTAAGATCTTCACCATTCACTTGCCTTTTTATACTTATAAGGTTGCTCTTATGTATCTTGTTCCTAAAGCCTCTTCAGCCAATTTTTCCCCTGATTTCCTGGACTCTAGACAAAGAGCATCTTTGAACTCCTGATAGTGTCACCGGATATTTGTTTGTGCACTAGTTGAATTCTTGTGTGGCTTTGAATTCTCTTTCCAGAGAAGTGAAGCTTTATAGCTCTTGCAGATTGACTTAATCTTTCACAGCACGTGAATGATCCCTTCATTCTAAGGGCCCCCTGGTTGATTTGGTAATTTCTATAGATCTGTCTCTCATGGGTTTGCTTTTGTCTGCTCCCTCCTTTTCTGTTACTTCATTATTTTGTGAGATTTTAGTCCACCTTATTTACCATCCCCAACTCGGGCCACTCCTTATTCTTTTCCTCAACTTTATAGAGCTTTCCAGCTCAGCCTCCAAGAGCTTGGGGTTTCATCTCTACATAGTGTATATCATCCCCACCCTTGTAAAATGAAGCATAGACTAGGAACTATGTAATTCGACACTCTATCGGTCATTTGTAGTGTTGACTTTATGGGGATTTTTGTCTCTGAAGACCTTGTTCCATGAGAACTCTGGTGTCCTAAAATATGGGAATCAGAGTTGCTGGTCACTGACTGGAGTGAGAATTTGTCCGCTTTAAGTTCTTCATGCTCGTTATTTTGGCTGGAAAAATGTGTCTTTTAGAATTCTATGCAGAAAGACTGTGTGTATTTTAATTATATGAACTCTATATTTTAATAATAGCATGCTAAGGGTTTTTAAAAATATTTTAGGACAGTTTTATTTTAACAGCTATGAGTTTTTAACCATATTTACAATTTGATATTTTTATTTAACCTATATATTTTTGTTTGAAAACTACAGCTTCTAAATCTACAATTTGGATTCAGATTTAAATATATTCAATTAAGCTAATAGATTTTGCCAACTAAGGACCTATAAAACACTCAGAAAAAAGAACAATTCAAGATATCTTTTGAGCCCCAATGTCCAAAACAGCTTGCTAATTCAGTGTTGAAAACTTTAGCCTGAGTATCAAAATTAAAGAAATAAGAAACAACTGTATGAGAAGTTCTGAAAACCTTAAACTTCCATATTTCCAGTCTCTTCACTGCCTAACTCATCTTTTTTTATTGCTGCTATAGTGCTCTTTCTAATATATAATCCAAATCCAGTAGCTTCCCTGATCAGAAGCTTCCAGTGAACTCATTTAATTTCAGAAATGAAGTCCAAATTCCAAGAATAGACAATGCAAAAGGCCCACAATGTGCTTTCAAATTCCCTTATCCTCATATGTTTCCTGTTCCTTCCTCTCTCTCTTCCTCTCCCACTCCCAGCCTTCCTATTTCCCAACCTCACTCCCTTCCTTCTAGAATATTAAACATCTGCAGGATACCAAAGTCATGAAACACAAAAGGGGAATGAGTCTTCTGTCAAAGGTCCGTGGTGCGTTCTCCATACTCTCTGTCTTTGCTCTGCTGTGCTCAGCACCACACATGCTGCCTTCTGTCACCTCCATTCCATCTCCACTATCATCTCCCCGTCTAGACTTTCTCAATGCAAACTCCTCTCCTTCCTGAACACTCCACAACCTAGGGTACTCACCTTCTATGTGCTTCCCATTGTTTATTTTTGCTGCATTGATTTTTTTTTTCCAATCATGAAAGCAATGCATATTCATTCTATAAGACTTGGAGAATGGAAGTGTAAAAGGAAAATATAGTCTGGTATACAAGGCATTCACTGAGGCTCTGGATGTCCAGATTCTATTCCTATTTCTGCCACTTAGGAAGTGAGGGATACTGACCATGACATTTACCCACTTGAGACCTCATGTTTTTCTTCTCTAAAAGGCAAGATCTGAGCTCCTGATGTGGAAGGACTATTCTGGTTGCAGAACTCAATGCCTAATGTACTTGTCTACGAATGTATATTGTGCATCTTGGCTGCTCTGTTGAACAGTGATGTGCTTTTCATTGCCACACACCATGCTTGGCCCAGAGTGCATCTTCCTGCCATGTTTGAAGAACAAAGGCATACTCTGAGAGTCTCATTATTCTATCCCCCACTCAACTTTTAAGAATTTTTATTTACTATATAAAATGCGTCCAGCTTATTTAATGGTGAAACATGCTGGACTTGAATTTTATTATTAGATTTAGGGTTTATCACGGGCTTCCCAGGTGGCTCAGTGGTAAAGAATCCACTGGCCAACACAGGAGACACAGGAATTGCAGGTTCGATCCCTGGGTCGAGGTGATCCCCTGAAGTAGGAAACGGCAGCCCACTCTAGTATTCTTGCCTGGAGAAGCCCGTGGACGGAGGAGTCTGGTAGGCTACAGTCCACAGTGCCACAAAGAGTTGGACACGGCTGAGCTTGCACGCGCTCTTAGTGTTTCCCATCCTGCATCTTTCTGTACTCTTTTCTTTCCTTTTTTTTCCCCTTCTAATTTCAAATGATAGCACCAAGCAAAACATTAAAATTATATTCACTCAAACAATACCATAAACATTATTTTAAATGATTTGTTCAGAATCATCGCAGATCCATACGATGCACAAGTCTTTATTTAATGGTATCCTCTCTTCTGAAATTTGAAAACAGTTTTCGGTCTAGAACTCTGTGATTTGAAGAACTGGGAAAAAAAAAAACCTCTGAGAGTGGCACATTATCATAAGATTTGTTATGGATAACTGGATAAGGGCATGGATTTAGAAATTCTTATAGTTCTTTAGAGTTTCTGTGTATTTTAAGGGGGAAGTTTTTCCAAGACATTATCTCCTTTTTCCTAAAGGTGATATCCAGGAAGTCTCTCATGGTTTTTCTACATAATTACCTTTCAAAGTAGTCCCTGAGTCATATAAGCAACCTATGTGCATGCTAAGTCACTCCAGTCATGTCTGTCTTTTTCAGACCCCATGGGCTGGCTATAGCCTTCCAGGCTCTCTCCATGGGATTCTCCAGGCAAGAATACTGGAGTGGGTTGCCATTTCCTTCTTTAAGGGATCTTCCTGACCCAGGGATCGAACCTGCATCTCTTACATCTCCTGTATTGGCAGGCGGGTTCTTTATCACTAGCACCACTTGGGAAGCCCCAAGCAACCAACAGATACACTATTGTCTCCATGCTTCCCTCTGTGGGAGGTGGGGTGGGAGGAAGGCCAATCCTGGGACCACCACTTGGCTGGGTGAAGTTGGGCAAATGGCAACCTCCAGGTGCCTCTGTTTCCATCTCTTTAGATTGAATTGCTGCTCTTTCCATTGTGGTGAAGATCATATAAGATGGTTTTTTAAGAAACTTTTGAAAACTACAAAGCCCCATAGAAGGTGGCAGGGGTAATTCTCCTATAGACCTGTCCCCAGGGTTCATGGGAAAGCTGAATCCTGCCCCATCTCCTGTAAAATCTCTGTTCTTTGTGATGATGGGTTGAAGGGGGTTGAGAAATCGATTTACTTTATATTTTGCTTTAACCCTGTGGTAATATTAATGTGTAAACAGAACTTCTCCTCTGATATATTAATTGCCGTCATCTATTATTTTCTGTTATTGGAAGTATTTCTCTGTGCTACCTACAGATGTATTAAAACTATTCAATTATAATTCTATACTCATGGTAAGATTCTTAAGTAAACATGTAAACACCCCCATATCATGAAGTCTGTCTTTAACATGCCAGGATAATATCCTGCTGTTATTCCAGAGGGGTGAAACAAAAAATGGACAAACAAACAAAAAAACATTTGTTAGCAAAAAACAGGATACCACAGGAAATAGATTGCATAAGTCATGATAAATAATCCACCCTCTTATTTGCTCTCTTATACTATAAAAATATATCACATGTAATCCCCCCATCAAAATAGAAGCATGTATACATGTGGCAGATTCATTTTGATATATGGCAAAACCAATACAATATTGTAAAGTTAAATAAAATAAAATTTTAAAAAATAGAAACAAACCAAGGAGAAATTTTGTTATATTCCCTTTCTCCCCATTTTTATTGAGATACAGTTGACATGTAACAATGTATCATTTTAAGATATGCCACATAATGACTTGAAATATCAGTCTATTACACAATGATTGCCACAATAAGGTAAGTTTACACTAGTCACCTCCCATAGTTAGAAATGTTATTTTTCTTGTGATGAGAGCTTTTAAAATCTATTCTCTTCACAATTTTCAAATATACAGTCCAGTCCTGTTAACTGGAGCCATGTCAGCTTCTGAACTGGCCTACCAATATCTTGTTTAGATTATGCCACCTGTTCCCTTCCAAGTACTTTTCAAGCAGAAGCTTCTGAGGCAAAACAGCTGTTTTTTGTCTAATATAGCAGATCCTTGCCATAAACTCTGTGTTTTGAAATTGCAGTTTGCTTAGGTCAAACAGGCTGATATGTTTGAATTACTGAATTTTTATTAGATTTTAAAATATATGTGTAAGAGTTCACATAAGTGTTTTTGCATAGGTATTATCCTGTTCATTTTCACAGAATGGGATTCCAAAACCAAGCTCCAGAGAGGTCAAGCAATTTGCTCAAGGTTATGTAACTGTTAGAGAATTGAGTTGTGACTTGTCTCACGTCCAAAATTCCACACTTTTTCTTCATGACACTCCTAATCATTTTTCCCCATCTCTTAGCAGTAGCAACTTTTCTCTCCTCAATACTGCTGTAATTCTTCTTCCTGGACCATGCTCCTTCTCACTTTGAAGGATGGAGTTCTGTCGGTGATTTGGTGGAATGTCAAGCCACCTGGGTATGCAGAGCACTCTTTCACAGAAAACAAAACAGTGACTATTTATTTAAATTTGTCCCATTGAGGCTGTTTTCACCAGCTAGGTTTCAGAGTTCCCTGCTTCTTTCCTTGCACAAGGAGCTCATCTTTGGGAATGATGGTGTCCTTCGTCAGGCTTCACAGGAAACAAAAAGTGTTTCAAATCTCATTACCTGACAGATCCAGGCCTTCTCAGAGAAGGAGAACAGAGGCAATTTATGTGGAAGGAAAACATGAGTCAGTCAGCTCTCTGACTAAAAGATGCTGCTGCTACTGCTAAGTCGCTTCAGTCGTGTCCGACTCTGTGCGACCCCATAGACGGCAGCCCACCAGGCTCCTTTGTCCATGGGATTCTCCAGGCAAGAACACTGGAGTGGGTTGCCATTTCCTCCTCCAATGCATGAAAGTGAAAAGTGAAAGTGAAGTCGCTCAGTTGTGTCCGACTCTTAGCGACCCCACGGACTGCAGCCTACCAGGCTCCTCCGTCCATGGGATTTTCCAGGCAAGAGTACTGGAGTTGGGTGCCATTGCTTTCTCCAACAATGCCTCCAACATTGCCTTCTCCGACTAAAAGATGAGAGGACGCTAAACGATAAATCCCAGGTAGACCTGATTCTTCTCTGTTCAGAGGCTGCCTCCTGACTCTATAGTGGGGACAAAACTTTATGGAGGGCAACTGTAGCAGGCCATTTCTACTGGAGACGGTGGGCACTTTTCTTTCAGGTCTTTTTTGACGATGTGGTCCCAAAGTGGGTTAAAGCAGAAGACACATAACTTTCTGAACCCTCTCATGACTCTACCATGGGTGCAAGCTTGTCCTGGTTTCTACCTTTCCAGACAATCGAATAGCTATGATTTTGTGGGAATCATTGCGGTATCAACATGGCATCCAAAAGATAGACACAACAAATATATGTAGTTCTGTATGAGGGACTATATCTAAATGTCTGTGAGATTAAATGAATATGTAGTAAGCTTTAGCCATGGGTCAGACACTAAGCTGTGTACTCTTTTATTTATTTATTTATTTTTTTACTCATGGTCTTTCCTTTAATTGACACAGTCACTCTTCTAAGAGGTGGGTAGAATAAAGACTAACCTAGATCTGGTTTAACTCAAACCAGAACTGAACTGCTTTATTGCCATCTGTAATTTAGCCTCCTAATCAGCCTGAACCAGTTCCTGTGTGAACCAGTTTTAAAGACGACAGATTGTCATGGAACATTTTTCACTGGCAGACCTGCTAATCTCTCTTGGCTTTATATGAGCTGTCAGCTAAAGAATGGAGGGTCATTTGCTCATTTCTTCCTCAGGCTGGAATAGTCTGTGTATCTGAAAAATAACTAGCCACCTGAAACAACATGGTGGGCTAGATAAAAAGAGCAGACCATTTGGAGTCCGACAGACCAGGGTCGGAGCCCCAGCCATACCTCATCATCGCCGCGTTGCACTGAGCAATGTTACCTTACTCCTCTGGGTTCAGTTTACTTATCTGTAATGTGAAGGTGAGGAAACCTATCTCACTGAGTTGTTGTGGGAGTTAAATCAGATAATGTGTGGGAGTGTGTCTGTGTGTGTGTGTGTGTGTATGTGATTTGCCCTTTGTCTTTATTCCAGGTGTATGCAAATAATAATGATATTAGTGAATCTAAAAGATATCAGCCAAAATTTCAGGAATATTGGTTTTCATATTTAGGAAATGAATATAATTTTTAAATGTATTTTTTATTGAAGTATAGTTGAGTTACAGTGCTGCATTAATTACTGCTGTACAGCAAAGTGACTCAGGTGTGTATATACACACAGACACACACATTCAGGTATACAAATATATATATATATATACTTTTCCATTATGGTTTATCACAGGATAGTATACAGTTCCCTGTGCTATACAGTAGGACTTTGTTGTTTATCCATTCAATATATACCAGTTTGCATCTGCTGATCCCAAACTCTCAGTCCAACCCTCTCTGACCCACCCTCGCCCACGACAATGACCAGTCTCTTCGCTGAGTCCCTGATTGTGTTTCATAGACAAATTCATTTGTGTCATATTTTAGATTCCACATATAAATGATATCATGTGGTATGTGTCTTTCTCTTTCTGACTAAGTGCACTTAGTATGATAACCTCTAGTTGCAAGGATAATGTTTGTTAAGGGCAATGGAGATACTGGATGGTCAGCAAAAGGGAGAAAGCAAGAAACGAGGAGGAAAGCTCTGTGAGACATGGCCCATTGCACTACACACGTAATATCAGAGTACACAGAAGACCGGTGAAAGGGTCAGTGGTCAAGAAGTTTTCTGATATTACAACCCCTAATTCTGTTGAGGTTCTGTTGAGGGGAAAACACTCCCTATGACCGAAGACAATAGCTTTTCCAAGATGGCCTCGTTAAATGTTTAATTGGGTGAAAATATTTTGTAGGTTTCCACACGTGGCCAGGAACCTTAATTCAGAATTTTATTCTTTCTCTAGGTACCCTTCTTACTGAAAAGAGACAAAGACTCGAGGCTTGCTAGACAATCTACCCGCTTGCTCTGTCAGGGAACACCAACTGATGATTGTGGTTCAAATATTTTCTTGCTTTGATGTGTCTCTCTTAGGACAACCTCTCCTGCCCTCCCTGAGAGGGTGGTGGGAACAGTGAGTGAAATGATTTACCAGGAAGATAAGTGAGGGAGGCTTCAGGTGATCAATGAGGTCTGTGAAGTCGGAGGTCACTAAAAGGTCATACTGGAAGGCTGCATTCCAGAAAGCTACTATGGGGTGAATTGGGCTGTTCTTGTTTCACCCCAGAGGTGATTGTCCCCCCCAGATGCATTGCCTGCAATATTGCAGGTTGTCTTGATTATATACAAACTCACATATATTGTGCTCTCTCCTCTGAGTGGCCCTGGCCTAGTTAAGTCCCATGGGGGATGCAGAGGAAGTAGGAGATGTGGTCTCTGTTCTCAAGAACCTTATTTAGCTAAAATGAGAGAATGGAAAATTTAAGAAATAATATCGGATGTATTCAGTCTGTTCTTGATCCTGAATACCAGTGGAATAGGAAACCAGATTCTGTGTTCTGCCAGGTGCTGATAACTGATAAAATATTCATCAAACCACCTCAAAATGTAGAGAAAATAAGAACAATATTTTAGCATCAGTGTAGAGGTATGTGTTATAGAACATATATAATCGGATCATTATACTATATATATGGGCTTCCCTGGTGGCTCAGTTGGTAAAGAATCTGCCTGCACTGTAGGAGACTCAGGCTGAGTCCTTGGGTCAGGATTGCTATTGCTATTGCTAAGTCACTTCAGTCATGTCCAACTCTGTGTGACCCCATAGACAGCAGCCCACCAGGCTTCCCCATCCCTGGGATTCTCCAGGCAAGAACACTGGAGTGGGTTGCCATTTCCTCCTCCAATGCATGAAAGTGAAAAGTGAAAGTGAAGTCGCTCAGTCATGTTCAACCCTCAGCGACCCCATGGACTGCAGCCTTCCAGGCTCCTCCGTCCATGGGATTTTCCAGGCAAGAGTACTGGAGTGGGGTGCCATTGCCTTCTCCGTTGGGTCAGGAAGATCCCCTGGAAAAGGAAATGGCAACCCACTCTAGTATTCTTGCCTTGGAGAATCCCATGGACAGAGGAGCCTGGCGGGCTATAGTCTATGGGGTCACAGAGTTAGACATGAATGAGTCACTAAGCCTATATATATATAGTTTGCTGCTGCTGCTAAGTCGCTTCAGTCACGTCTGACTCTGTGCGACCCCATAGATGGCAGCCCATCAGGCTCCCCCGTCCCTGGGATTCTCCAGGCAAGAACACTGGAGTGGGTTGCCATTTCCTTTTCCAATGCATGAAAGTGAAACGTGAAAGTGAAGTCGCTCAGTCGTGTCAGACTCTTAGCGACCCCATGGACTGCAGCCTACCAGGCTCCTCCACCCATGGGAGTTTCCAGGCAAGAGTTTATATTTATGTAAATTTATTTATATAAATTATTTATATAAATTTATAAATATGCATAAACATATATATATAAGTACATCCAACTATATTTCCTTCTGACAGTTCTTTATTTTGATCTATTACTTGTCTTTTAGTGTTTTTCTTTTTTTTTATTTTCTGAAATGTTCATGAAACCATAAAGCCATTGTTTCTTCTGGTTCCATACTTGGAAAAAAATAAGTGTGTGGGTTGCCCAAATTTTTGCTTTTTAAACAATTCTGATGGTCCCTGAAAGTCACTGGTTTAAAGCAGGAAGAGGGGGAAGTATGTCAGTGGCAGTGAGAGAAGACTTCCTGGGGGAAGGAGGAGCCAGCTGATGAAGCGGGTGTGTGATGGAAACAGGTGGATGACACACTCAGGTTAGGTAAAGCCAGGAAAGGAAGCTGGATTTCACATAGGATGGAATAAGAAGCCATTCATTGTCTTCAACTAGAAAGTGACATGATGAGAACTGTATTTAGGAAGGTGAGTTTGTCATCGTGACAGAAGATGAATTAGAGGAGTGTGAAATTAGTCATTTATTTTTAAGAAAAATCACTTAGAGAAATTCCACGCAGAGTTCCCAAAGAAATTTTCAACTGAAAGATTCGTCTAAGAGGAGGAGAATCAAGGAGTGTGGTACTTGAAATTAATCCATAGATTTCTAGGTGTCTGCTGCTTGTAGAGAGAGACAGAAGGTGAAAGGTTTGATCTTTCCTTCCTTTGGCTGGGACTGCAGCACCAAGTGTGGCTCTGGTGTGTGTTCATCTTGGCTTATTTATCTCTTAGCAGTGGTGCAACCTTGAGAAGTTTAAGCTTCACTTTTCTCCTATGAAATATCTGAAACACAGTATTACCTACATCCATTATTAGGCCATTGCAAAGATTAAAAGTGATACTCAAGTAATATGCTCATCGGAGTGTATGATCCAGAGCAGGTTCTGAATAAGCAAAGTTACCCTTTACATCTGTGTCTTCTTTGGCAAGATACTTACTCTCTCTGAGCCCTAGTTGACTCACATGTGAAAGAGGGGTGAATCAGAACTGCCGGGAACAGTTACTGTGAAAATTACTACTAGCAGTGATGGATGTAAAGGTACTTTAAAAATCATGATTTGCTGTATAGAAGCTCAATTTTATGATGATGGTTGTTCATAATAACTAGTGTCATATAAAAGCCATGTGTCCAGAACCTGAACCAAAATAAGGTTCTTTCACACTTAAATGTTCTATTGGATTTACCAAAGAGGTGAACATCTATGCAGTGTTCTTAAGTTGAGGGCATAGGCCTGGGCAGTCAGTGCTAGGTTGGCAGAGCAGAGGTGACAGGTTAATGTTAGGGGCACCCCAGACTATGTCATGAAAGTTTTTAGGTGATCTGGGTGTCCAGATGCCCAGGCTGCTCTAGTGCAACCTGAAGTTTTGTCCTGAGCCCATTAAAGGAATTCAATAACCTGTCTTCTGATTAATAATTCATGTCATGTCCATTTGTCAATCAGCGAACAATCCTCAAGCATTTACTGAGTGCCGTGTCCAGTGCCAGGTATTGTGAGTACAGGGAGGAATCATTCAGAGTTACTACATGGAAGTGCTTACACTCTGGAAAATAAACCTGTAAGCAACACCAGTAAGCGATGATCAACCAGTAACAATCACTAATCAATATCATAACTACATAATGCCACAATCCCCACAGCTGCTTCACTAAAAATAAAGAAAATACCAGAATCACTTGTATCATAAATCATCCAATCCCCTAAACCATTAAACACAATCTCCACTTTCTCATCCTCTAAAATATCAAAAAACCATTGACAGTTCTATTATTAAACCTAAAAGAAATACTCCTAATACAGTCTTATTAGAGACTACAACTTCAAGATATTGCTTTGTAGCCAGAGCTTTTGTATAACCAAACACCACTGACATCCCCCCTACATAAATAAAAACACTATTAAACCTAAAAATGACCCTAAAAAATCTAAAAATGCAACACAAGTCCACAACCAAGACCACCACTTGCAGATCAACCCAGGCCTACCGTAAATAGGTGAAGGTTTTGAGGAAAAACTCATAAAACCAATTACAAAAATAGTACTTAAATACAATATATGTTACCATTATTCTTATATGGACTCTAACAATGGCTAAGGACATGAAAAATCATAGCTTCTGGGTGGTTCAAGCCCCCACACTGAGCACTGTGTAGTATAATGGACACAGCTCAGGGCACTGTGGATTGGCTTATACACCTAAATATACTGTAAGTATAGTAGTTATATACACATACTATACTTGCTTTGTTGTTCAGTCACTAAGTCCTGTCTGACTCTTTGCGACCCCATGGACTGCAGCACGACAGGCTTCCCTGTCCTTCACTCTCTCCCAGAGTTTGCTCAAACTCATGTCCATTGAATTGGCGATGCCCTCCAACCATCTCATCCTCTGTCATCCCTTTCTCCTCCTGCCTTCAATCTTTCCCAGCATCAGGGTCTTTTCCAGTGAGTTGGCTCTTTGTATCAGGTGGCCAAAGTAATGGAGCATCAGTCCTTCCAATGAATATTCAGGGTTGATTTCCTTTAGGATTGATTGGTTTTATCTCCTTGTAGTCCAAGGGACTCTCAAGAGTCTTCTTCAGCACCACAGTTCAAATGCATCAGTTTTTCGGTGCTCAGGCTTCTTTATGGTCCAACTCTCACATCTGTACATAAACAATGGAGAAAACATAGCTTTGACTATATAGACCTTTGTTGGCAAAGTGATGTCTCTGCTTTTTAATACTTTGTCTAGGTTTGTCATAGTTTTTCTTCCAAGGAGCAAATGTCTTTTAACTTCATGGCTGCAGTGAATGTCTGCAGTGATTTTGAAGCTGCACCCCCCACCCCCAAATAAAATCTGTCAGTGCTTCCACTTTTTCCCCTTCCATTTGTCATGAAGTGAGGGGACTGGATGCCATGATCTTAATTTTTTGCATGTTGAGTTTTAGGCTTGTTTTTTCACTCTTCTATTTCACCCTCATCAGGAGGCTCTTTGGTTCCTCTTCACGTTCTGCCATTAGGCTGATATCATCTGCATATCTGAGGTTATTGATATTTCTCTCTGCAATCTTGTTTCCAGCTGGAGCATCATCCAGCCCAGCATTTCACATTATGCACCCTACATATAAGTTAAATAAGGGTGACGTATATAGCCTTGATGTACTCCTTTCCCAATTTTGAACCAGTCCGTTGTTCCATATACATTTCTAACTATTGATTCCTAAATACAAGTTTCTCAGGAGGCAGGTAAGTTAGTCTGGTATTCCCATCTCTTTAAGAATTTTACACAGTTTCTTGTAATCTACACAAAGACTTTAGCATAGTCAATGAAGTAGAAGTAGATATTTTTCTGGAATTCTCTTGCTTTTCTATGAGCCAACAAATGTCGGCAATTTGATCTCTGGCTCCTCTGCCTTTCAAAAAGAAAGAATCAACGTCTGCTCAAGAGTAAGCTCTCAATAGATAGCAGCTGTTTTTTATGAAAGAGAAGCGGGTATAGCATGCACACACAGGGCAAGTTCTCCTCCAGGTGACCATTCTTCCATTTAGCTGTTATCGATAGATGAAGGAAGGAGGATCAGAACAAGACTGTGGTTAGTGGAAATGAACTTTTGTTGTTTTTCATCAGCAAACTCTGGGATATATCTTTTCACATATGTCATTTCTGTAATTCCTATAATAACCCAAAAGGGGGAATTTTATACTCCCATTGTCAAGATGAAAATGCTGAGGCTCTGAGAATCTAAAATTTCCTGCTCAAGGAATACAACTAATCAGAGTTAGGCTGGAATCTGAACCCAAGTGTTTTCCTTCTTACCATGTAAGGTAAAAATGACCCATAGATTTTCTCCTCCCATTCTCAATAGAGTCTAGATATTTAAACTTTTAGTTTATTATTTTTCACTGCTAACACTCATGCAGGCTGAAGACATTTATCAAATGTCTTACTATTTTGACCAAAGAATATATCCAGATGGCCTTTGATTCTAAAAATAATGCCATATAAATCACCTATCTATGAATTAATACAAATTCCTTTGGGAATTTGTTTCCATAGTGATATGCCATTTTATACAATTACTAATACTAGGACAGATATTGTAGTCAATATGCGAGGAAGTGAGGACAGAAATTAATATTTCTTGAACACCTAGCACTTGCCATGAATGGTATATATTTTACATTATTCCATTTACTCCTCAAGGGGGTTCCTTTATTCAATAAGGGGTATTGAATGGGTGCCACATCTGTTTCAAGGATTCTAGGTGTTGAGGGTACAGAATCAAACAAGACAGATAGGACTCATGCTTTTGTAGAAATTAACATTCTTGGTAGTTATTAACAATCTGTAAAATACATATGCCAGATGGAGAGAAATGCAATCGGGAAAAAAAAAAGCATAGAAATGGGAGTGCTGGTAGGAGAATGGGCATTTGTCCCAAACCAATAGGAAGGGTCTTACTGAGGCAGAGACTTTGAGTAGAGACATAAAGGAGATGAGAGAGTGAGGCTGGCTGACATTTGGGGAAGAGTATTTCTGGCAGAAATAGTAAGTTCAAAGGCTCCGAGGTAGGAATATGGCTACTGTTTTTGAAGACCAATGGGGCAGAGTAACTGGAGTGGAGTGAATAAGCAAGAGACTAGTTGGAGATGAGATTAAAGAGATTATAAGGGCCTGAACATATAGGGCCTTGTGGACCATTGTAAAGATGTTGGCTTTTATTCTGAGTGGGATGGAAGTCACTGGAGGGTTTGAAGAAGTGTGACATGATCTGACTTATGCTTGAAAAAAATCACTGACTACTAAGAGCATAGAGTGGGGTACAAGCCTTTTGCAGTAATCCAGGTAAGTAAGATAGGATGCTTAGATTTGAGTGGTGGCAAAGAGACAAAAATAGTTGGTTTTGTGATGTATTGAAAGGTAGAGCAGAAAGCATTTGAAGATGGATAGGATAAGGATTCCCTGGTAGTTCAGATGGTAAAGAATCTTCCTCCAATGCAGGAGACCTGAATTTGGTCTCCTGGAGAAGGGAATGGCAACACACTCCAATATTCTTGCCTGGAGAATTCCATGGACAGAGAGCCTGGTGGGGTATAGTCCATGGAATCACAAAGAGTCAGACACGACTGAGTGACTAACAGTTTCACTTCAGGATAAGGATTAGGGCTTCCCAGGTGGCTCAGTTGGTAAAATAATCCACTTGCCAATGCAGGAGACACAGGAGAAGTGGGTTCAATCCCCTGTTTGGGAAGATCACCTGGAGAAGGAAATGACAACCCACTCCAGTATCCTTTCCTGGAAAATCCCATAGACAGAGGAGCCTGGTGGACTACAGTCCTTAGGGTCATGAAGAGCTGGACATGACTCAGTGACTGAGCACAGAGCACAGGATGAGGATTATTAGAAAAAGAGGAGCCAAGGATAACTTGAAGGCTTTTGGAACTGGAACTGGAAGAACAGGCTTGTCTTTAATGGGAGCAGAGATGACTACCCTGGAGGAGGTGCTAATTAGCATCTTGCTGACACCCATACATCGAGGCTTTCCCCCACATGACCCTGCCTCTTTCCAACTGTGCAAAATCACAAGATGATGAAATCTTTGCTCAAGTTCAAAAGCGGGTATGGTGTGAATGAAAGACTCACCAAGGGCCCTGAAAAGGACTCTCTTCTTCCCCTTCAGACTAATTAAGAATCAAATTCTTGTTGTGAAATTAGAGTGCTCTAGTAAACGCAAGCTAAACTCTTGGTCAATTTGTTGATTATGGAAAATGGGGTTTTTCTGGAAACTTTTCCATATGTTTCCACTGCTTTTCTCTATCCAAGAGATGGGCCTAGGTGCCAAATTATTTCTTTTTCTCCAAATTATATTTTCTTGGATAACTTCTCTGCTGGATGTGGAACCACCATAGTAGTTATTCATGGCTGCTCTTTAGACTAAACAGCATCAGCCAGAGGAAAATGAATAACAAAAACTGTAACCAGTTCATCAGACTCACAAATGGATAATTTTAATGAAATAATAAGATATGGCACCCTGGCAAGCATGGATTTCTCTCAGCCTTCTATGAAGAGGATGCTTATGTAGTTGGCCACCTCTGGGCCCCAGAGTAGCCAAGGCAAGGTGTGAACCTCCCAAACCAGATGTCTCTCTATCCCTCTGCCTGCAGAGGTTTTCTAATTTGGAGTTTTACCACAGACAACAAAGGGATTAGTTGAATGTGATTAAATCCCCACCCGGAATGAGAACTATATAGTCAATTCACAGTTGACTCAGTTCAGTTCAGTTGTTCAGTCATGTTCAACTCTTTTGAGACCCCATGGACTGCAGCACACCAGGCTTTTGTGTCCATCGTCAGCTCCCGGAGTTTACTCAAACTCATGTCCATTGAGTCAGTGATGCCATCCATCCATCTCATCCTGTCGATACACTGTTGTTGTTTAGTTGCTAAGCTGCGTCTGACTCTATTGCAAGTCCATGGACTGCAGCCCACCAGGCCCCTCTGTCCATGGGATTTCTCAGGTAAGAACACTGGAGTGGGTTGCTATTTCCCTCTCCAGGGGCTCCTCCCAATGCAAGGATTGAACCCAGGTCTCCTGTATCGGCAGGAGGATTTTTTACCACTGAACCAGTAAATAACACAGTGATCGCTGGTATTGACTCCCAAATTTCTTTCTCTAAGTAACAAGTGAAAATATGAAGCCAGTGTAGCTGGTATAACTTTATTCATGTTGGCATATTCATTCATTCCTTGATTCATTTGACTAACATTTTAGCAAAAGTCATGTCCCAGGCATTGTGCCAAAAGTCACTAATTATGGGAAGGGTCAGAGAGGAAGGCACATATGCCGACAGTATTCCAGGCACTGGATTAGGCTCTACAGATACAGCCATTGTGAAATTTAAATGGGGAAATATACAGATGTATTAGAAATCCTATTTCAAAGAATGGAATTATATAGACCAAAATAAAAGTGGTAGTTGAATAGAGGCCAAATGCAGGGTTGAGGTATTTTAGAAAGAGTAGTTAGGACAGGGATATAATAATGAGAAGGGAAAATATGCCAGAAAGAAGGAAGACAAATGTACAGGCAGTTGAGGTAGGAAGGTATGGCAAGAGAAGGAAAGGAACAGAGAGAAGGCTAGTGTGGCTACAGCTTATTAGCAAATGAGGATACTAGTGCAAGGAAATGAGGTCAAAGACAGAGGAAGAAGCCAGATCACTGGGGCTTTGCAGGTCATGATTAAGGAGTTTGGTTTTTATTCTAAGTACAATTAGAAGCTATTGGAGGGTTTTATGTAAGAGTTTGATATAACCTAATGTATGATTTAATTTAACTCTGTGCAGGGCAGAGAATGGACAGGAGAGGCCAAGATGCAAACAAGGAGACAGTTAGACAACCATTGCAAATGGAAGATGGAGGCCAGGACTGGTGTGCAGCAGTGGAGATCATGGAGTGGTCAGACTCAAGATGTACTGGAGAGGAGAGTAAGAGAAATGAAGGTCCAGTGATGGCCCCTAGGTTTGAGCTGAGCCATTAAGTTATATAGGTGAGACTGGAGGAGATTATGAATCAAGAGTGCTTTTAGGAACTTAAGTTTGAGATGGTAATTAAATATCCATGTCTGAAGCTCAGAGGACAGGCTAGCGTAGGAGGCAGAGCTATAAGAGGTAGTGAATGCACTTGATATCTAAATGTTGTGAATGATTTGCTCAGAAATAGGTTTAGATATAGAAAAAGGCTGAAGACTGAGCTCTGAGGCATTTCCACATGCATACTAGAGGCTGCTGCTGCTGCTAAGTCACTTCAGTCGTGTCTGACTCTGCACGACCCCATAGACGGCAGCCCACCAGGCTCCCCTGTCCCTGGGATTTTCCAGGCAAGAACACTGGAGTGGGTTGCCATTTCCTTCTCCAATCCATGAAAGTGAAAATTGAAAGTGAAGTTGCTCAGTCGTGTCAGACTCTTCATGACCCCGTGGACTGCAGCCCACCAGGCTCCTCCGTCCATGGGATTTTCCAGGCAAGAGTACTGGAGTGGGGTGCCATTGCCTTCTCCAATACTGGAGGCAGTGAGGAGCAACTTGCAGAAGAAACTGAGCAACACCAGTCAGAGGGAAAATGAAAGACTGATGTTACGGGAGCCAGGAGAAGAAGGGATATCTGAAATGGGAAGTGGTCAATTTTTCCAAAGCCTGCAAATTTACAGAAAATAGTAATGGATATTGACTGCTGAATGTGTCAAAGCAGAATCATTGGTTATCTTGAACGTGGCCATTTTTCTGGTGGTATGTATATGAAAACACAGTCATTCTGGAAATTCATTCTAAGGAAAGCAGTATAGAATTAGGAATTCAAAGTTTGAAAGTCAGTAATGGAGAAGTGCATTAGTTGGAGAAGCGCATTTCAGCACAGAGCTTGGTGTAATTAGAGGATAGGTGTTAGAGAAATATCACTATGTAAGGAGAGCTATGGTCATAGCAAACCATATGACACAATGGTCATAGCAAACACCCTCTTCCAACAACACAAGAGAAGACTTCACACATGGACATCACCAGATGGTCAATACTGAAATCAGATTGATTACATTTTTTGCAGACAAAGATGGAGAAGCTCTATACAGTCAGCAAAAACAAGACTGGGAGCTGACTGTGGCTCAGATCATGAACTCCTTATTGCCAAATTCAGACTTAAAGTGAAGGAAGTAGGGAAAACCACTAGACCATTCAGGTATGACCTAAATCAAATCCCTTATGATTATACAGTGGAACTGAGAAATAGATTCAAGGGATTAGATCTGAAAGAGTGCCTGAAGAAGTAAGGATGGAGGTTTGTGACATTGTACAGGAGGCAGTGATCAAGACCATCCCCAAGAAAAAGAAATGTAGAAAGAAAAAATGGTTGTCTGAGGAGGCCTTAAAAATAGCTGAGAAAAGAAGAGAAGTGAAAGGCAAAGGAGAAAAGGAAATATATACCCATTTGAATGCAGAGTTCCAAAGAATAGCAAGGAGAGATAAGAAAGCCTTCCTCAGTGATCAATGTGAAGAAATAGAATGGGAAAGACTAGAGATCTCTTCAAGAAAATCAGAGATACCAAGGTAAATGTTCATGCAAAGATGGACATAATAAAGGACAGAAATGGCATGGACTTAAGAGAAAAAGAAGATATTAAGAAAAGGTGGCAAGAATACACAGAAGAACTATACAAAAAATATCTTCACAACCCAGATAACCATGATGGTGTGATCACTCACCTAGAGCCAGACATCCTGGAATGCAAAATCAAGTGGCCCTTAGGAAGCATCACTATGAACAAAGCAAGTGGAAGTGGTGGAATTCCAGTTGAGCTATTTCAAATCCTAAAAGATGATGGTGTGAAAGTGCTGCACTCAATATGCCAGAAAATTTGGAAACTCAGCAGTGGCCACAGGACTGGAAAAGGTCAATTTTCATTCCAATCCCAAAGAAAGGCAATGCCAAAGAATGCTCAAACTACAGCACAATTTCACTTATCTCACATGCTAGCAAAATAATGGTCAAAATCCTCCAAGCCAGGCTTCAACAGTATGTGAACCATGAACTTCCAAATGTTTAGGCTTGATTTAGAAAAGGCAGAGGAACCAGAGATCAAATTGCCAACATCCGCGGGATCATCAAAAAAGGAAGAGAATTCCAGAAAAGCATCTACTTCTGCTTTACTGACTGTGCCAAAGCCTTTGACTGTATGGATCACAAACTGTAGAAAATTCTTCAAGAGATGGGAATACCAGACCACCTAACTTGTCTCCTGAGAAATCTGTATGCAGGTCAGGAAGCAACAGTTAGAACTGGACATGGAACAACAGATTGGCTCCAAACTGCAAAAGAAGTACATCAAGGCTGTATATTATTACCCTGCTTATTTAACTTATATGCAGAGTATGTCATGAGAAATGCTGAACTGGACTGGATGAAGCACAAGCTGGAATCAAGATCGCTGGGAGAAATATCAATAACCTCAGATACACAGATGACACCACCCTATGGCAGAAAGTGAAGAAGAACTAAAGAGCCTCTTGATGAAAGTGAAAGAGGAGGGTGAAAAAGTTGGCTTAAAGCTCAACATTCAGAAAACTAAGATCCTGGTATCTGGTCCCATCACTTCATGGCAAATAGATGGGGAATCATTGCAAACAATGACAGACTTTATTTTGGGGGGCTCCAAAATCACTGCTGATGGTGTCTACAGCCATGAAATTAAAAGATGCTTGTTCCTTGGAAGAAAAGTTATGACCAACCTAGACAGCATATTCAAAAGCAGAGACATTACTTTGCCCACAAAGGTCCATCTAGTCAATGCTATGGTTTTTCCAGTGGTCATGTATGGATGTAAGAGTTGGACTATAAAGAAAGCTGAGCACCGAAGAATTGATGCTTTTGAACTGTGGTGTTGGAGAAGACTCTTGAGAGTTCCTTTGACAAGCAAGGAGATCTAACCAGTCCATTCTAAAGGAAATCAGTCCTGAATATTCATTGGAAGGAGTGATTTTGAAGCAGAAACTCCAGTACTTTGGCCCCCTGATGCGAAGAACTGACTGATTGGAAAAGACCCTGATGCTGGGAAAGATTGAGGGCAGTAGGAGAAGGGGGTGACAGAGAATGAGATGGTTGGATGGCATCACTGACTCAATGGACATGAGTTTGAGTGAATTCCAGGAGTGGGTGATGGACAGGGAGGCCTGACGTGCTGCAGTCCATGGGGTCGCAAAGAGTTGGACACACCGAGCGACTGAACT
Organism: Bos grunniens; assembly: GCF_055505025.1. Lineage (NCBI taxonomy): Eukaryota > Metazoa > Chordata > Mammalia > Artiodactyla > Bovidae > Bos > Bos grunniens. The sequence continues at coordinate 95,722,936 of NC_141172.1, forward strand.
GAACTAAGAAGAGCTATGGGCTTCCCTGGTGGCTCAGTCGTAGAGAATCCACTTGCTAATGCAGGACACGCAGGTTAGATCCCTGGATCAGGAAGATCCCCTGAGGAGGAAATGGCAACCCACTCCAGTATTCTTGCTTGGGAAATCCCATGGACAGAGGAGCCTAGTGGGCTACAGTCCATGGAGTCACAAAAGTTTGGACTTGACTTAGCAACTAAACAGGAAGGGAGGGCAGCTATAAGCAATTTTATATTGTTGAATGATAAAAGTACCAAGCTGGAAGTGGGGGGAAATTCTGTTCAAGGGCTAGATCCTGAAGGAAATCTATAGAAAGTGAGGAATTACTGAAGAGTTTAATCCCGGAAATATTAATAGCATTATTGCAGCTCTACACGATGTAGCAGGCAAGACTGCAGACAAGACAACCATAGATGGGTTGTTGAAGTGTGTAGGTGAAAGATAATGAGGCTACAAGCTTGAATAGCTATTTGAGACACCAATACAGTATACTAACGCATATATATGGAATTTAGAAAGATGGTAACAATAACCCTGTGTATGAGACAGCAAAAGAGACACTGATGTATAGAACAGTCTTATGGACTCTGTGGGAGAGGGAGAGGGTGGGAAGATTTGGGAAAATGGCATTGAAACATGTAAAATATCATGTATGAAACGAGATGCCAGTCCAGGTTCGATGCACGATACTGGATGCTTGGGGCTGGTGCACTGGGACGACCCAGAGGGATGGTATGGGGAGGGAGGAGGGAGGAGGGTTCAGGATGGGGAGCACATGTATACCTGTGGCGGATTCATTTTGATATTTGGCAAAACTAATACAATTATGTAAAGTTTAAAAATAAAATAAAATTAATAAAAAAAAAGAAAAGAAAAGAGAGCTTATCATAAAACTGGCAAGTCTTGATTGTGCTTTAGTCAAAATGCCTCCTAGGTTTAAGTCCTCAGTGTCTGTGTGCATGACGATGCCGGCATCTATGATGGGCAAAGCTGCAGAAGACCTGGCTTAAGCAGAGGGTTTGTACGCTCATTTTTGCACCTGTTGACATTGAGGCGCTTGTGAGACATGTTGAAGGACTTTTCAAGTACCAGATATTAATTTGAAGTGTTGTGAAGAGGTGTGGATAGGAGACAAACACGTGCACATATTCTGAAATTATTGAGAAATATACAAGGTATTTGACAATTCAAAGATACGGATAACTAGCTCTTGCTAGTTCTAATGGCATTGTGGCAGTTTTTTGAGGAATGAGTGGAAAGTGAGGAAGTAGAAGTTAGTTTGGATTTTTTTGTTTTTGTTTTTGAGTTTCGGAGCTTTGGATTTAGATGAGGGGGATCCAGATTGGACAGTCGTTCAAAGGGTCTATAAGAGTCAAGAGATAATCTCACTTTTTAAAGGATGGGAATAACTTGAAATATTTATTGTCTGAGGAGAAGGAATGAGAAAGTAACTCAGGACGGAAGTGGGATGATTTAAAAGTCAAGTGTGCATGCAGCTAGAGGAGGATAAACTCAGGACTCAGATGAGTGGTTGGCTGTGAGCAAGAGGAGGGACAACTCAGTCTCTCACACAGCAGGAGAGAATTTGCTGTGAAGGTAGATAAGGTAGGTAGAGAGATTGAGAAGACTCAGTTTTCTAGAACTCTTGAAAGGCACAAGATCATTGCTGAGAATGAACAGGTTGGGTATTTGACAGGATCTTGAGATCAATGGACTGATGCTAAAGCTGAAACTCCAGTATTTTGGCCACCTCATGCGAAGAGTTGACTCACTGGAAAAGACTCTGATGCTGGGAGGGATTGGGGGCAGGAGAAGAAGGGGACAACAGAGGATGAGATGGCTGGATGGCATCACCAACTCGATGGATGTGAGTTTGAGTGAACTCCGGGAGTTGGTGATGGACAAGGAGGCCTGGCGTGCTGCAATTCATGGGGTTGCAAAGAGTCGGACATGACTGAGCGACTGAACTGAACTGAGATCAGTGGAGGTTTGAAAGAGCATCAGTGAGAAACAGCAAGCAGAGATGACCAAGAGCTGATAAGGAGACCAATGAACCACTCTTGCTTCAATTTGGAGAGCATGAATATGTAGAGTTATCAGTGTGCAGTGTTGCTGTTTTTTGTTTGTTTCTAGAAGCACTGAATAATTAAAGTATAGAAGTAGAGGGAAAACATGAAAAAAAATGCTAAAGCAAATGTAGGTTTGTATCAGGCAGATAAAGTTAAAAATGAAAGAAAAGAACTGAGAAAGTAGTGGATGGTCCATTATGCGATCCAAGTTGCGTAGAAAAAGATAAGAGGTTAGAACACGATTGATAGAATGGGACTATGTGAATGATTTAAGGCAGCAAATAGGTTGAAGGTCATTTGAGAGAAGAATGATATAGTGAGGGACCTGGAAGGTGAGTTATGTGAGAAAGTGAAGCTTAATATTTCAGAGGAGGAGCATTCCATGTGATGATGGCAAGGTCTGAGAATGGCCACAGAAGTGAATACCAGGTTGAGGTGAGATGGAGTAGAGTTGAAGCCCACAAAGGCTAGTGGTATTAGATGCTGGATGGTTCATCAACATGGAAATTAAAGCCACTCTCATGACACGAGTTGATGTGGGCCTGAATCAACAAAAATTAAAGGGAGGGCCAACGAAGTCAAAAGAAGACAGTGATGGCTGAGATTGTAGAAAAAGGTAAATGAACAAAATCTGGAAGTAGCATTGAGAAGCAAAGAAATCAAACCTACCTTCTGACACTGAACGAGATGAAACATGGAATTTGAGCAGCTCTTATTTCAGAAGGCTAACAGGAATACTATTTTCACAGGGGATGGTGGAAGGAATCGTAAATAATAAGCTTAATAGGGGAGAATTTATTTATAATGGAGGGTTCCAGAGGTCTTACTGGGAACATTTGAAAGATAGAGGAGCAGAAAGATTGGGACCAGGACTGAGAAAATCAGAGGAGTAAGGGGATGCAAACATGAGTAAGCAGAGATAGGACTGTGGGACTTTATATTTTGCACAGCAACCAATGAAGGGAAGCTGATAGAATATTCTGGCTACAAAGATTTACAGAGAACACTGGCTGGTGTAAAGTAGTAGTCTTTGAGAGCTGGAAATGCTGGCCTTTTGGCAGTCTGCTGTAATGACTGATGTGGGAACAACCGTTCAAGGTCAGAGACTGGGCTATGGGCCAGAGGAAGCCTCCCTGTGGCACTGAGACAGAGGCTTTATCTGTGGGCACTGCATTTTCTTCCCCGGCATGGTCAACTTTGCTCTCTTTTTCTTCCATCTGCCCCTTCCTGTTCTTCTCCCTTGCCATTCAACCATGAAAGATCAATCAATCATTGCTTAAGCCCTTGTTCAACGCTCACTTGGGGTATAGACTTTATCTACTGATTTCCCTGTATGCATGTTACCTACAATGTATGTATTCAGATATCTACTCTTCACTCTTTAGCAGGTTTACCTTGTGTCTCTCTTTGATGGGTTTTGATGCTTTTCAGTGAGTAGACTAATTCTTCATTGGAACTCAGAATGAAGATGGACACTTTCTTCATCCTGCTCACTGGCAGTAATTGAAACTTGGATACTTGCTGTGTAATTCCATTTAATTTCTTCCCATGCTGTCCCACTTACCAAGTGTTCTTTTTTTTTAAACCACTTCACACACTCATTTGGGCTATGCAGTAATTGTTGGTAACACTCAAAAGGGTATGTGCTCTTCTCTGTATCTTTCTTCTCGGGTATAATTTCCATAGCTTTGGAGTCATCTGGGGTGCTCTGTAGAAGCATGGATAATGTAAGAACCACCCAGAAGGCCTGGTAACTCTACACCTTTCTTAATAAAAGGCAAAGTGCAATTGAGAAATTCAGAATATAGACACATTCCCCATATGTGTCTCACCATGTGGTTCTGGGAGCATGGCAGAGGGCAGAGAGTGAACAGTCTTTGCTTTAGGATCAGAGGTTACTTTTGTATGATTTGCTCTCAAACATCATCTCTGTTGCCCTGACCTGACCAAACGCTGGCGTTTCCATGCCCAGACCTACTGTTGGGACCTTCCTAGCTCACACCGCCTCTGCTTACTATTTAAAATTCACCTGAACAGAATTTACCCAGTCTTGTTGGTTGCTCTGGGCTCAACCTACTGGCCCGCATTTCTAAAAGATGGAGAAGTTGGGCTTTTTGGGGAGCTCAAACTGGTAAAAAGGGCTTGAAACTGAATCTAGAGGGAAAGTGAGAATAAAAACAGCATGACTGATATCACTATCTTTTGTTCTACCCCTTCCAAACCATTACCCATTTACACATATCTGGTTACATCATCACCCTATTCCAAAGTCCTCTAGGGTTTCCTGACAACCATGGGAGGGAACAAAATTCAAAATTCTTAGCAAGACCTCAAGGTAGTTTATTACTAGGCTTTAAGCTGTCATTCCAGTCACATTTCTTGCCACTGTCATCCTGCTCTTGTGTTTCAGCCACAGTGTACTGACTTTTCTCTCAACACAGAGAGTTTTGGCACACTCTTGTCTTGCATATGTAAGTACCTAGTTGCAAATTACCCTTCTTCCATCTTTTGCCTGAAGAGCATCTCTATAACCTTCACTTCCCTTTAAATCTCAGTGTAACCTTTACTGGACACTTTCCTCAACACCTACCGCCAAAGATAAGGGCTCTCTTCCATATGTTCTTTATACATATGTCTATTTAATGTTAATATATTTCTAGGGTAGGCTGGCAGGCTAGAAAATCTTGGGCAGGGGATGAATCTGCATTCTATAAGTGGGCTTTCTTTTCCTTTAGTGAAACTTTGGTTTTACTGTTAATGCTTTCAGCCAGTTAATGAGTCCCACCAAGGTTGTTGAAGATAACCTAAAGTCTACTAGTTGTAGAGCTTAATCATTTCTACAAAACATCTTTACAACAACATCTAGTGTTTAACTGAATAACAGAGTATTACAGCCTAGCCAAGTTGACACATAAAACTAATGATTAAGTAAGTATACATATTGATATGCCATTGGAAGTAAGTTTTCATATTTGGCTTTTTTGTTTACAGACTTTCTACTGAAGTGTAGTTGCTGTACAATATTATGTTATAGGTATATAATACAGTGATTCACAATTTTTAAAGGTTATATTCCAATTATAGTTATTAGAAAATGTTGGCTATATATCACCCATGCTGTGTAATATATCCTTGTAGATTCTTTTATACCTAATTGTTTGTACCTCTTATTCCTCCACCCTTATACGGCCCCTCCTCCCTTCCCCCTCCCCACTGGGAACCACTAGTTTGTTCTTTATACCCATGAGTCTGTTTCTTTTTTGTTATATTCACTAGTTTGCTATATTTTTTTAGATTCCACAAAAAAGTGATATCATGTAATTTTTCTTTGACTTACTGCACTTAGCATAATGCCCTCCAAGCCCATCCATGTTGCTGCAAATGGCAAAATTTTTGTTATTTTTTATGGTTGAGTAGTATTTCATTGTGCATGTGTGTTTCTCACATCTTCTTTATGCGTTCACTTGTTGATGAACACTGAGGTTGCTTCCACACCTTGGCAATTGTAAATGAACCTTGGGTGCATGGATCTTTTCTAATGAGTGTTTTTGCTTTTGTCGATATATAGCCAAAAGTAGAATTGCTGGGTCATATGGTATTTCTATTTTTAGTTTTTTGAGAAACTAAAAACTGTTTTCCAAAGTGGCTACACCAATTTACATTCCCACCAAGAATGGATGCTAAGTTGCTTCAGTTGTGTCCAACTCTTTGCAACCCTATGGACCTGCCAGGCTCCTCTAAGCAGGAGGATTCTCTAGGCAAGAATACTGGAGTGGGTTGCCGTGCCCTCAAGGATCTTCAGGGATTGAATCCACATCTCTTTTGTCTCCTGCACTGGCAGGCTGATTCTTTACCACTAGGCTCCACCTGTGACGTCCAACAGTGTTGTATAAGGGTTCCCTTTTCTTCACACCCTCTCCAGCATTTGTTAGTTGTAGACTTTTTAATGATGGCCATTCTTATCAGTGTAAGGTTTGATTTGCATATCTCTGATAATTAGTGATGGTGAGCATGCTTTCATGTTTCTATTGGCCATCTATATTTCTTCTTCATATCTTTTGTCTCTTTATTTTACTTTTAAGCAAAATAATACATATGCATAGTGTAAAATTCCACTAGGAAAGAAGGGTTACTAGCAAAGAATAGCATTGGTCTGTCTCATCTTTCTTACCCTCTTGGTCCAGCTACCTAAAGATAACCATGCTCAACTTTTGTAATGGTGTATTCTAATATTTAACTTTATGTTTCTAAATTATATGCTTCTGTGTTCCTTCTTTGATTTTTAAATTTCATATATTCTCGGTTTCCTATTAGGTTAGAGAGAGATTTAGTTCTCCTCCCATGTTCCTTTCATTTCCCCACCCCCTTGTCTGTACAGATATATCCTGGTTCTCTCTGACCATCCTTTCAGTGCAGGTATATCATAATCTGGGACTAAATTTACATTCAGTATTTACATCATTATTACATAATTATTATTCACAGCTCAGTAAGTATACTACATAGTTTAGGTTTTTCTTCTGGTTTAGCTTTTTGTTTGCCTGGAGTTAATAATTACCGTGTTTGGGAGTTTACACTTAATTTTCTATGTATGCAAGCCCTGTTACCAAAATTTCTGCAAGAGTGATAAAACTCTTAATAAGTTAAACATTATAGGACAGGTGATCTATAATTTCCTTTGAAAAATATGTATCCATCCTTGTATTCCAACCTCAGCTAGATGATCTTTGGGCCTCTCTCTCAACCTTCTGGGACCCCCTGTAATGCAAATATTAGTGTCCTTGATGTTCCAGATGTCTCTTAAACTGTGTTTATTTCGCTTCATTCTTTTTTTCTGTTAAGCGGCAGTGATTTCCGGTGCTCCATCATCCACCTCACTGGCCCTTACGTCTGTATCGTCTAGTCCACTGTTGATTCCTTCTAGTTTTTTATTTCAATTGTTGTATTCTTCATCTCAGGTTGTTCTATTTTCTAACTCATTAGAACCTTCTAACTTCTTGCTCTGTGCATCTATCTGCTCTCCTCCTGAATTCTTTGATCATTATGATCATTACTCTGAATTCTTTCTTGGGTAGATTGCCTATCTCCACTTTACTTAGGTCTTCTTTTCAGGTTTTGTCTTCTTCCTTCGTCTGGAACCTGTTCTTCTGCCACCTCATTTCATCTAAGTTGCTATTTGTATTTTTATATATGTGAGACATTAGTTATGTTTCTTGACCTTGGAGAAGTAGCCTTCTGTAGGAGGCAGCCAGTGCATCCCAGCAGGGCACGCCCCTCTTGTCGCCCAAGCTCTGTGTTCTAGGGCTGCCCATAAGAGGGCAGTGCGGGCCCTTCTTTTATGGTGGGCTGACTATGTGAGCAGTCTGGTAGGCTTGGTTGGCCCCTGGCCTGGTTGGTGGCAAGGCCCTGCCAGATGGGATCTGGTCATGAGGTGGCTGGCCAAAGAACACTAGGGGACCCTAGGACCCTCACTGGTGGGCAGACTCAGCATCCAGAAGACTCCAGGGCTATTGCCCACCCACTGGTGGGTGAAGCCAGGTCCTGTGGTTAACGCTGGACTACTGACAGGCAGAGCTGGGTCCTGGAGTCTGGCTGCAGGGCCCAGGGATCCTAGAGAGCTGATGAGGGGGGCTGGCTCCTGACACAGTTGGGTATGGAGTCTGGGATGTCCCAAAGCTGGTGCTGGCCTGCTAGTGGACAAGGCGCGTTTGGTCCCGGGGTAGAGTTTGGCCTACTGTGGGTGGCCTGGGTCTATAATCTGTGGGATTGTGGATTTCTTGTGTCTAGTGTCTTCCCCCTGTGAGTGAGTCAGTCTAGAGGGACCTGTGGGCTCAAAAAAGTCTTTAGGCAGCCTGACTACTAATGTGTGGGGCTGTGTCCCCACCCAGTTACTTGTTTGGACTGAGGCATCCTCAGCACTGGTGCCTACAGATTTTCAGGAACAGGTCTTAGTTCTAATAAGCTAGACGGAGGATCCCACAATGCCAGTAGTAGTGTCCACAGAGTAGAACATTCCCAAGTGTGACTGCCACCATTGTCTAAGTCCCCGGGGTGAGCCACAGCTGCCCCTCCACCCCACCTCTCCCACAGATCAGCAGGTAGGTCTGGCCCAGGTTTCTATCAAAATCCTGCTTTTGCTCTGGGTTCCAGTGCATGTGAGATTTTATGTGCACCCTTTAAGAGTGAGGTCTCTATTTCTTTCAGTCCTACGAGACTTTCAACAGGAAGCCCCACTTGTCTTCAAAGCCACGTGCTCTGGGGGCTCATCTTTCCAGTCCAGGATTCCTGGGCTGAGAAGCTCAATTTAGGGCTCAGTGCTCTTGCTTTTAGGGGAGAAAGTCTGCAATGTAATTATTCTCTTAGCTTGTGGGTTGCCCACCCAGTGGTATAACATTTAATTATAGTGCAAGTCTGCCCCTCCTACCCATTTCATAAAGTTTCTTCTTTATGTCTTTAGTTGTAGAAGATCTTTTCTGGTGGGTCCTGGTTGTCCTGCGGATAGTTGTGATTTTGCTGTACTCGCGAGAGGAGATGAACTCAGCATCTTTCTACTCCACTGTCTTGGCCAGTCTTCTCAGATATCTGGAAGTAGCTGTAGCAGAAGGATCTTACTGTGGAATATGGAGTCAGTCATTAATTTTTTTCTTTATTGGTCACATATAATAGCTATTGTTATAAATATCTAACAATAATTTTAGGGGTATATTCATTGCTTTTGTATAACTTTAGGCATTTGTATTCAAAACTAAGGGGCTTCTCTGGTGGCTCAGTGGTAAAGAATCTGCCTGCAATGCCGGAGACCCTCCCATGGAAGAGGGCATGGCAACCCACTCCAGTATTCTGCCTGGAGAAGCCCACAGATAGAGGAGCCTGCTGCTGCTGCTGCTAAGTCACTTCAGCCGTGTCCGACTCTGTGCGACCCCATATAGGGTCACAAAAAGTCAGATGCGACTGAGCACGTGTGCATTCAAAACTAAATAGATGAAATTTCTATTTTGTTGGAGAGTGAGCAGAAACAACTGTATTATTTAAAGACTTTAAAGTAGGATTTTAATAACTAAAAGAAACGAAGTAAGAAAAGTATGTTTGAAACAAAAGAAAAAGATTGGAAACGTCAGAGATCTTTTCTCTCAGAAAAAGACAGAGTATTAGGAAGAACCCAAAGGAAACTCTAATGTGATTCTAGACATAAAAATACATATTTACTCATGAAAGAAGATACACGGATAGCAAATAAACATAGGAAAAGGTACTTTATAGTATATGTCATCAGGGGAATGCAATGAAATATCACCTCAGGGAAATGCAAAGTAAAACAACAGTAAGATAGTACTACACATCTATTAAAATAGCCCAAATCTAGAACACTAACAACACCAGATGCTGGCAAGGATGTGGAGAACAAGAACTATCACTCGTTGGCAGAAACGGAAAATAATATGGAAAATTAGGAGGAAGCCTGACAATTTCTTAAAAAACTGAACATCCTCTTAACCCTCTTAGGATCCAACAATCATGTTCCTTAATATTAAGCCAGGTGAACTGAAAACTTACATCCACAAAATACATCAACATGGATTTTATAGGAGCTTTATTTAAATTGACAAAATCAGAAGCAACTGAACTGTCCTTCATTGGGGTGAATGGATAAGTAAACTGTCCAGGAAATGACATATTATTCATTGGTAAAAATAAATGAACTATCAAGCCATGAAAAGACATGGAGGGACCTAAATGCATATTATGAAGCAAAAGAGGCCAATCTGAAAAGGCTGCATACTGTATGATTGCAACTATAAGATATTTTGGAAGACTTAAAAATATGAGAATAAAAAGATCAGTGGTTGCAGGGTTTGGGTAAACAGAGCACAGATGATTTTTAGGGTAGTGAAAATATTCTCTGTAATACTGGAGGACATTATGCTGAATAAAGGAAGCCAGACACAGAAAGATATGTATTGTACTATCTCACTTGTATGTGAAATCTAAGGGAAAAAATTTAGCTGAACTCAAAGAAACAGAGAGAAAATGATGATTACCAAAGGCTTAAGGGTGGGGGACAAGAAATGATAATAAGCAAGGGCACACATTTCCAATTATTAGATGGATAAACTCTAGAGAGCCAATGCATATGATGACTAATGTAAATAATAATATGTTGTAAACTTGAAATTTATAAAGAGGTATATTTCAAGTATCCTCACCACACAGAGATACACAAGCATGGTAACTATGTGAGATGATGGATATGTTAATTACTTGATTGTGCTAATAATTTCACAATGTATATGAATATCAAACATATACTCTAAACATATATAATTTGTCAATCATGCTTCAATAAATCTGGAAAAAATAGAACTCTGAATCCAGAAAAAATAATCTTCAAAAGGTAAATACATTTTTAGAGAAAGCAAAATTGAATTCATTGACTTCAGATTTGCACTGCAAGGAGTACAAAAGGAAGTTCTTTAGGCTGATAAAAAGTAAGACAAAATGATACTTGGCTTCTCAAAAAGAAGTTGAAATAACTGATAATGATAACTAAGCTGCTGCTAAGTCACTTCAGTCGTGTCCGACTCTGTGCGACCCCATAGACGGCAGCCCACCAGGCTTCCCCGTCCCGGGATTCTCCAGGCAAGAACACTGGAGTGGGTTGCCATTTCTTTCTCCAATGCATGAAAAGTGAAAAGTGAAAGGGAAGTTGCTGAGTCGTGTCCAACTCTTATGGGGGTACATATAAAAGTTCTTTTTTTTTCCTCTTAATTTCTTTAAAATATATATAAATATTTAAAGCAAAACTTGTAATGTTTTTGAGACCTATAGGCTTATGTATTAAAAGGACTAGATGGACTTTTATAGTTGCGAATTTTCTAGAGTAGACTTTGAAAAATTAAGAATGACTATTGTCATCCATAAAGCAATCACCAAAAAGTGACTTGTAGCTAAAACCCAGCAATCTCAACCCTAGTTATTTACCCAAAATAAATTAGAAGATAACAGCACAATCTGGAGATCCCAGGTGTCAATCCACAGGACAATAGATAAGCACATTGATATTCATACAGTAGCATACTACTCGACAATAAAGTGGAAAGACTTACTGTTTGTGCATGCATTGACATGGATAAATCTGCTGAACACTCAGCTGAGTGAAAAAGTCTTGTACAAAGGATGCATACTGCACAGTTTTATTTATATGACATTCTAGAACAAGCAAATACAATTTTTTTTCAGGAAAAAATATCAGAACCAAGTTTATCTCCAGAGTAGAAGGGATAGTGATTGACTGGAAAGGGGGAAAAGAAACTGTCTGGGGTTATGGTAATATCCCTATCTTAATAGGGGGCTTGGGTTACAACAGATGTATGCATTATCAAAATGCAACAAAAGTAAAGATTTGTGTATTTCACTGTATGGAAATTTTATATCCAAAGAAAATAACTGTTGAGCAGTTATTGAGCTCTATTAATGATGCACATGGTGAAGAATTTAGAGAGAATTGGGTATCTGCAATTTGCTTTAAAATACCTCAAAAATAGATAGAATGATATGTGTAATAGAGAGGGATGAATAGATAGGTATGTAATGAATGCAAGTCTAATAAAGGTTAATGATACAATCTAGGTGATTTGTATACAGGTGTTGATTGCATGATTTTTTTCAATTTGCTCTCTGATTGAAAAATTTTAGGGTTTGATTATTTAGCTATGGGCTTCCCTGATGGCTCAGACAGTAAAGAATCTGCCTGTAATGCAGGAGACCCACATTGATCCATGGGTTGAAAAGATCCCCTGGAGAAGGGACTGGCTATCCACTCCAGTATTCTTGCCAGGAGAATTCCATGAACAGAGGAGCCTGGCAGGCTATAGTCCATGGGGTAGCAAAGAGTCAGATACAACTGAGCAACTAATATTTTGTTTTCAATTTCTTTACCTATATCTTCAGAAACATAAGTGTTTTATTATTATATGGTACTGGGCCAAAGCAATCCTGAGAAAGAAAAATGGAGCTGGAGGAATCAGAGTCCCTGACTTCAGACTACACAGTCTGAAGCAACAGTCATCATAACAGTATGGTACTGGCATAAAAACAAATATAGATCAATGGATAGAAGTAGAGCAAGCAAATAACTGGAAGACAGTGTCTTCAATAAGTAGTGCTGGGAAAACTGCATAGCTTAATGTAAAAGAATGAAATTTGAACATTCTCTAACACCATGCACAAAAATAAGCTCAAATGTGTTAAAGATTTAAATGTAAGGCCATATACTATAAAACTCTTAAGGAAAACAGAGGCAGAACATGCTCTGAAATAAATCACAGCAAGATCTTTTGGATTCACCTCCTAAAATAATGAAAATAAAAACACAAACAAATGGGAACTAATTAAACTTAAAAGCTTCTGCACAGCAAAGGAAACTTAACAAAATGAAAACACCACCCACAGAACGGGAGAAAATATTTGCAAAAGAAGTGACCAATACGGAATTAATCTCCAAAATATACAAACAGCTCATGCAGCTCAATATCATAAAAACAAACAAACCAACCAAAAACATGGGCAGAATATCTAGTCAGTCATTTCTCTAAGGAATACATACAGATGGCCAAACAGCACGTGAAAAGATGTTCAATATCACTAATTATTAGAGAAATGCAAATCAAAACTACAATAAAGTATCAGCTCACACCAATCAGAATGGCTATCATCAAAAAGTCTACAAACTGTAAATGCTGGAGATGGTGTGGAGAAAAGGGAACCCTCCTACACTGTTGGTGGAAAGGCAAACTGATACAACAACCATAGAGAACAGTATGGAGGTTCCTTAAAAGGCTAAAACTGGAACCTACCATATGATCCAGCAGTCCCACTCCTGGGCATATATCCAGAGAAAACTACAATTCTAAAAGATGCATACAGCATCAGTGTTTATTACAGCACTATTTACAATAGCCAAGACATGGAAGCAACCTAAATGTCCACCAACCAACGAATGAATAAAGAAGATGCGGCATATATTTAGAATGGAATACTACTCATCCACAAAAAGAATGAAGTAATGCATTTTTCAGCAACATGGACGGACCTAGAGATTGTCATACTGAGTGAAGCAAATCAGAGAAAAACAATATATGATATCACTTATATGTGGAGTCTAAAAAAATATACAAATGAACTTACTTACAAAACAGACTCACGGACTTGGAAAACTGTATGGTTACCAAAGGGAAAATGTGCTGGGGAGGGATAAATTAGGAGTTTGGAATTAATACATGCACACTACTTTATAAAAAATAGATCATCAATAAGGACCTACTGCATAGCACGGGAAACTCTACTTAATATTCTGTAATCATCTCTATGGGAAAAGAATCTGAAAAAGAATGGATTTATGTATTTATATAACTGAATCACTTAGCTGTACACCTAAAACTAATACAACATTGGAAATCAACTATACCCCCGAGTAAAATAAAAACTAAATTATCAAAAAATTAAATATGGCACTGGACGCCATATTTTTCTACAAATAATCAAGCAATGATGAAGAGATAAAGGAATCCAGAAGTGTTTTGGAACATACCTGAAGAATCAGCTTCTGCTTGGGTGAAAGAATTCCTAAAGTCTCAAATCCTTTTAGCATGGAAGTAGATGAGGTTAACTTCTGTTTTCTCAAAAACCCAAGGGTTCAGAGCAGGTGGAGTGTGACTTTCAGTCTGAAATTGAGAAGTGCCTTCTTTATTCACCAGCCATATCTGGAGGGATCAGCCACTTGATTGACGGAGCCCTAATGACCTGGTGCTTTACGTTGAAAACAGTGCTGCAGGTGTCTTCCAAGAGGATGTCTCAGGTAGGACAGTGAGCACGCTTCCTTGGTAAATCATACCTCACCATACACAAATAAGTTCTTTGTTTGGCCTGGGGGGTGTATTTAAAAATCTACCATCTCCACTTGGATTTACAACTGTCTGAGACAGTTCTATACTTCTTTTGATGATAGACACATTTATACCTGTTCTTTACTCAAAATTTTTCTTTTGCCTGAAATAAGGCAGCAGATCTTATAGTTCAAGCATGTCACCTTATTCTAACAGATAAAGCTTATGTTCTAGCTTCTGTCCTGTTGATTTGAAAATTAGACAATGGTGTCTCACAAGTCCTGGATTTTATTGGACTTGGAGAAAGGATGTGGTCTCTTGGAAGCAGTGGTGATTGGCTGGGAGGGAGCTGAACTGAGCCCCTCTCTCTGTGGAATAAGAACAGAATATTCATGAACAGAGTCATATGGTGAACAGAAACCAATAGAAGAACATTGATGGGCAGAGGTGAATATACTATACTGATGATAATAATTCTAGACCCTTACTTGGGAATGAAAATTGAAAAAAGCTTGAATGGATATTACAACCTTCTCCTCCCCTTTTTACCTCACTTCTTCCTTCTTCTCTTCCTTCCCTTTCTCCTGTTCTTATACCAATAAACTGTAGGACAGGGATTGTTATATATATATATATGTGTATATATATATAAAATATGTATTATAATAATACTTATACAACATCTTTTTATGGGTAGACAGATGTCAATCTTGCTGATTTTCACATAATGAATCATAAACACAGAAGGCTGGACCATTACTATGAACACTGCTTGGGTGCAGAATTAAGAGGAATGTTGCTGAAAGATATGAGAGTCTTCACCCCAGAATCTGTACAGTTATGGATAAATTATTTTTTAAAAATGTATTGGCTTGTTTGTTTAGACCCCATCCTTCTTCACCCAAATAATTTGATATATCTTAAAATATAACACGCATGTAAATGTACATGCATATAACATTCCTTGTCAAAATAGGAATGAAAATCATGTAGAAAAACAAGGTATAAAAATACTAGCAAAATATAATGAAATATTACAGTGAATTGTGCATTTCTTATAAGCTAATGAGTCATATACTTGTTTTCAACAGGACAGAGTAAGCAAAGCTTACTTTAGTAAGAAAGTAAAGAAAACTTTACTTTTCTTTAAGTGCTAAATTTTTAAAGAAGTTTAATATATTCATACTATGCATGAATATTTATGGAGTTCTTTAGAAAGCTTTTTTTCTCTCACTAATACAAATTTATAAGTATTGCTGTCTCATTTTACAGGAGAATAGATTGAAGCCCAGAGAAATATGCTTTGGTAACCAGTAAATTACAGAGCAGTAGTTCCAGCGTATATCTCTTCATGTTACCATATCACAGACATTGACCACAATAATGGATGCTGTGTTCAATAGGACATTTATTAAACTTGCAGGAATGGACAGCATGTGACCATATCCTGTACTGACCCTAGGTTAAAAACTGAGGACAGAGAGGTTAAAGCAAAACTGGTTGAGTGACTTGCTGTTTGGGATAATTTACTGAAGTCTAGGTATTCTGCTTTTCAGTAATTCCAAATTTATGTGAGTTTAGGACTTCAGAAGGACTTCCCTAGGGGCTCAGACTGTAAAGAGTCTCCCTGCAATGCAGGAGACCTGGGTCTGATCCCTGGGATGGGAGAAGGGAATGGCAAGCCACTGCAATATTCTTACCTGGAGAATTCCATGGACAGAGGAGCCTACTGAATTGCAATCCATGGGGCTACAAAGAGTCAGATACAACTCAGCGACTAACACTTTCACTTCTAGGACTTCAAAATAACTGACGGAATTGAGGCAAGATGTGCTCCTTAGACTAACAGTCTCATTATTTTCTTGATTGGAAATTGTATCAATCAGAGTCCCTGCAGGAAATAGATGGCACCACTCAAACTGGGTAATTGGAGTTGAGTAAAAGGACTCCTTACAAAGGAATGGGGACAATTTAGAGAAATCAACATGAGGCAGTACAGGACTTCCGGAGAGGAACCATTGAAGGAATAGCACCCTTACAGGAAAGGGAGCTAGAGGAACAAATTCCTTGCTGCTGCTGCTGCTAAGTAACTTCAGTCTTGTCTGACTCTGTGTGACCCTGTAGACAGCAGCCCCCCAGGCTGTGCCATCCCTGGGATTCTCCAGGCAAGAACACTGGAGTGGGTTGCCATTGTCTTCTCCACAAATTCCTTGATCATTTTACAAATCTCCTGGCCTTTGACCAGACTCGACAGGAAGCTAGAGGACATGGATCCTTTTGATACAGTAGGTCATGTAGGTTTGATACAGTAGGTCGTGATTCATGTAGGTCAGTGTTCAGAGGCAAAGAGCAGGGTGGAGTGGGAATCCGGAGGTGCATAAGCATGAAAATGGATGGACAGTGGTACAGGGATGAATTTAACTTAGATGACCGTTATATCTGCTACTGCGGGTACGAATCCCTTAGAAGAAATGGAGTAGCCATCACAGTCAACAAGAGTCTAAAGTGCAGTACTTGGATGCAGTCTTAAAAATGACAGAATGATCTGTTTGTTTCCAAGGCAAACCATTCAGTATCATAGTAATCCAAGTCTATGCCCCAGCCAGTATTGCTGAAGAAGCTGAAGCTGAATGGTTCTATGAAGACTTACAAGACTGTCTAGAACTAACACCCAAAAAAGATGTCCTTTTCATTATAGCGGACTGAAATGCAAAAGTAGAAACTCAAGAAACACCTGGAGTAACAGGCAAATTTGGCCTTGGAGTACAAAATGAAGCAGGGCAAAGGCTAATAGAGTTTTGCCAAGAAAATGCACTGGTCATAGCAAACACCCTCTTCCAACAACACAAGAGAAGACTCTACACATGGACATCACCAGATGATCAACACTGAAATCAGATTTATTATGTTCTTTGCAGCCAAAGATGGAAAAGCTCTATACAGTCAGCAAAAACAACACCAGGAGCAGAATATGGCTCAGATCATGAACTCCTTACTGCCAAATTCAGACTTAAATTGAAGAAAGTAGGGAAAACCACTAGACCATTCAGGTATGACCTAAATCAAGTCCCTTACCATTATACAGTGGAAGTGACAGATTCAAAAGTTTAGATCTGATAGAATGCCTGAAGAACTATGGACAGAGTTTCGTGACATTGTACAGGAGGCAGTCATCAAGACCATTCCCAAGAAAAAGAAATGCAAAAAAACAAAATGGCTGTCTGAGGAGGCCTTACAGATAGCTGAGAAAAGATGAGAAACAAAAGGCAAAGGAGAAAAGGAAAGATATACCAGTTTGAATGCAGAATTCCAAAGAATAGTAAGGAGAGATAAGAAACCTGTCCTCATTGATTAGTGCAAAGAAATAGAGGAAAACAATAGAATGGGAAAGACTAGAGAGCTCTTCAAGAAAATTAGAGATACCAAGGGAACATTTCATGCAAAGATGGGCACATTTAAGGACAGAAATTGTAGGGACCTAACAGAAGAAGATATTAAGACGAGGTGGCAAGAATACACAGAACTATACAAAAAAGATCTTCATGACCCAGATAATCATGATGGTGTGATCACTGACCTAGAGCCAGACATCCTGGAATGTGAAGTCAAGTGGGCCTTAGGAAGCATCACTATGAACAAAACTAGTGGAGGTGATGGAATTCCAGTTGAGCTATTTCAAATCCTAAAAGATGATGTTGTGAAAGTACTGCACTCAATCTGCCAGCAAAACTTTGCCAGTTGAAAAACTCAGCAGTGGCCCCAGGACTGGAAAAGGTCAGTTTTCATTCCAATCCCAAAGAAAGGCAATGCCAAAGAAGGTTCAAACTACCACACAATTGCAGTCATCTCATACGCCAGCATGGCAACCCACTCCAGTGTTCTTGCCTTGAGAATCCCAGGGATGGGGGAGCCTGGTGGGCTGCCGTCTATGGGGTCGCACAGAGTCGGACACGACTGAAGCGACTTAGCAGTAGCAGCACACGCTAGCAAAGTAATGGTCAAATGGTCAGGTCAGGCCAAGCCAGACTTCAACAGTACGTGAACCATAAACTTCCAGATGTTCAAGGTGGATTTAAAAAAGGCAGGGGAACCAGAGATCTAATTGCCAACACCTATTGGATCATCAAAAAAGCAAGAGAATAACAAAAAAAAACACATCTACTTCTGCTTTATTGACTATGCCAAAGCCTTTGACTGTGTGGATCACAACAAACTGTGGAAAATTCTTAAAGAGATGGAAATACCAGACCACCTAACCTGACTCCTGAGAAATCTGTATGCAGTTCAAGAAGCAACAGTTCGAACTGGACATGGAACCACAGACTGGTTCCTAATGGGGAAAGAAGTAAGTCAATGCTGTATACTGTCACCCTGCTTATTTAATTTATATGCAGAGTACATCATGTGACATTTCAGGTTAGATGAAGCTCAAGCTGGAATCAAGATTGCTGGGAGAAATATCTGTAACCTCCAATACGCAGATGACACCACCCTTAGGGCAGAGCCTCTTAATGAAACTGGAGCCTCTTGATGAAAGTGAAAGAGGAGAGTGAAAAAGTTGGCTTAAAACTCAACATTCAGAAAACTAAGATCATGGCATCCAGCCTCATCACTTTATGGCAAACAGATGGGGAAACAATGGAAACAGTGACAGACTTTATATTTGGGGACTCCAAAATCACAGCAGATGGTTAAAGCAGCCACAAAATTAAAAGACGCTTACTCTTTGGAAGGAAAGTTATGACCAACCTAGACAGCATATTAAAAAGCAGAGACATTACTTTGCCAACAAAGGTCTGTCTAGTCAAAGCTTTGGTTTTTCCAGTAGTCATGTATGGATGTGAGAGTGGGACTATAAAGAAAGCTGAGCACCAAAGAATTGATGATTTTGAACTGTGGTGTTGGAGAAAACTCTTGAGGGTCCCTTGGACTCCAAGGAGAGCCAACCAGTCCATCCTAGAGGAAATCAGTCCTGAATATCATTGGAAGGACTGATGCTGAAGCTGAAACTCCAGTACTTTGGCCACCTGATATGAAGAACTGACTCACTGGAAAAGACCCTGATGCTGGAAAAGATTGAAGCCAGGAGGAGAAGCGGACGACAGAGGGTGAGATGGTTGAATGGCATCACCAACTCGACAGACATGAATTTGAGCAAGCTCTGGGAGTTGGTGATGGACAGGGAAGCCTGGTGTGCTGCAGTCCATGGGGTCAAAAAGAGTCGGACATGACTGAGCAACTGAACTAAACAGGGATGAGTTCTCTAGGACAAGCAAACAGAACAGAAATTTGTTAAGTGCTGCTCAAAGAAAAACCTGTCTGTTCTCTATCACTGCTGATGGTTTTCATATAGATTAAAAGGTAAAAAAGTAAAGCTTTCCTTGAACACCAGTATATTCTAGGTACTATGTCGGTCACTTTCTATATGTCTGCTCATTTAATTCTTAAAATAATAATATTGGACATGATCATCACTGTTATATTTGTGGGAAATTAAGGCTCAGAGAGGCTAAGAAATTTATCTCATAAAACATCTAATAAATAACAAATCTGAGATTTGAACCAGCATTTTTCTAACATTGAATCTTGGACTTTTTTCACTTTCACAACTTTCCTGCCCACTTTATATATCACCGGAGGAAAGCCGTAACACGTCTAACACTCAAGTAGAAGCTTGATGTTTCTGAAGAAGTAGTTTTAAATTACTTACATATACAAATCAGGGTTCAGTCAAGACGAATAGTCACCACTCAACGGAGTATGGTAGAGAGTAGTTAAATCTGGAAACTTCAGAGACAATAACCAGTCATATGCCTTTCCCATAATGATAGCTGCCATTTTCTGAATACTTAAAATATAGACTATTCACTCTCTATGCATTAAATCAATTCATCCTCATATCAATCATATAAAGAGAAAATTTGAAGGTGAAGAATGGGAGGAGAATGAACAAAGTCAATGGGGTAGGCACAGTAGTTAGACTTCTCTGAATAAACCTTGTCCGCACAATTATACAGCAAAATTTTAAAAAATTCCCCCCAAAAAGAAGAAGAAAAAGTTAAATTGATATAAATTTGTGGGCAGAGCTTATAGAGAGGAACATTTTCAAGTGATTTAAACAGAGTAGTTTATCTATACATCTTTAGAGGGGTATACCTTAAGGACTCGGTGTGTTGTGCTCAGTAACTCAATCATTTTGATTCTTTGCATCCCCATGGACTGCAGCCCACCAGGCTTCTCTGTTCATGGAATCTTCCAGGCAAAAAATACAGGAAAGAGTTGCCATTTCCTCCTCGATGGGATCTTCCCAACCCAGGGATCAAACCCTCGTCTCTTGTGTCTCCTGCATTGACAGGCAGGTTCCTTACCACTAGCAACACCTGGGAAGCCCCCTTAAGGACAAAACTGTAGAAAGAAATTCTAAAATGGTTTAATGTAATAATATTATAATGATACTGATGTTGTTATTCTGAAACTACTACACACACAATGTATTTTTATATATAGTTAATATAATATAATAAAGCAATATCACTTTAACATAATCACTGTCTTTAGGACCTAGGAGTTTTGGTATGATAGAAAAAACATAAAATAAAAAAGTTTAAATTTAACCTCTGTATTATCATCAGAACTGGAAATATGAGTACATATTTATAATGTATAGCATCGTACACTGAAAAGACTTAAAAATAACAACAGATTTGGTAGCAAGAAGCACCACCAGCATACAAATTGTGTTATCTGAAGATCTTTACCTACTATAGGAGGCAGAATGGGGAAATTACAGATTCTAGGTCCATGACAGAAAATATGCAAGATGAGCTTAAAA
The DNA here is from genome assembly GCF_055505025.1 of Bos grunniens. Classification (NCBI taxonomy): domain Eukaryota; kingdom Metazoa; phylum Chordata; class Mammalia; order Artiodactyla; family Bovidae; genus Bos; species Bos grunniens. Next base: position 95,743,737 of record NC_141172.1, read on the forward strand.
TACCTTATTATACCAGAAAGTAAGGAAGCTATCAGAAACTCTTGGGGCCATGCCAAAAAGGACTCAGGAACCAATGTGAAGAGACTCCCATTAGACCAAGATGAGGCATTTTGTGCATCTGAAAGACAGTGAAAGTGAAGTCGCTCAGTGGTGTCTGACTCTTTGCAACCCCATGGACTGTAGCCTACCAGGCTCCTCTGTCCATGGGATTTTCCAGGCAAGAATACTGGAGTGGGTTGCCATTTCCTTCTCCAGGAGATCAACCCCACACAGGGATTGAACCTGGGTCTCCTGCATCGTAGATAGATGCTTTACTGTCTGAGCCACCAGGGAAGTCTAAAGGCATAATAAAATTTATGGGTTAAAACACCAAAAATATGAAAAATCAATGATGACATTTAAAAAAGAAACACATGGGACTAATTAATTAGATTAATTGTTCTAATTTTAATTAGATTAATTGATCTAATTTTAATTAGATTAAAATTAAAAGCAGAGATAATCATGGACACAGCAAAAAAACAATCTACAGAATGGGAGAAAATATATGCAAGTAATATGGCCAATAAGAGGTTAACATCTAAAATATATAAATCACTGCTGCAACTATCAAAAAATGATTTAAAGAAATGAACGGAAACCTAATAGACATTTTTCCAAAGAAGACATACAGTGACCAACAGGCACATGAAAAGATTCTCAACACTGCTAATCATCAGAGAAATGCAAATCAAAAGCACAGTATCACCTCACATGTGTCAGAATAGCAATCACCAAAAAGACGACAAGTAACAAATGTTGGCGAGAATGTGGAGAAAAGGGAACTGTCATATTCTGTTGGTGGGTGTGTAAATTGGTACAACTGCCATGGAAAACAGTATGGAGGTTCCTCAAAAAACTAAAAACTATATCATTCAGCAATCCCACTCCTGGGTACATATCAGAAGAAAATGGAAACAAAATAGAGGCATGCACCTCAATGTTCATAGCAGCATTATTTATAATAGCCAAGCTATGAAAGCAACCTAAGTGTCCATCAACAGACAGAAAGATAAAGAAGATGATTGTATATATGTGTGTGGAAAAGTGAAAGTGTTAGTCGCTCAACGTGTCTGACTCTTTGTCACCCATGGAGTGTAGCTTGTCAGGCTCCTCTGTCCATGGGATTCTCCAGGCAAGAATACTAGAGTGGGTAGCCATTCCCTTCTCCAGGGGGGTCTTCCCAACCCAGGGATTGAACTGAGGTCTCCTGCATGGCAGGTGGATTCTTTACCGTCTGAGCTACCAGGGAAGCCCTCTGTATGTGTGCGTATATGTGTATATATATATATATGTGTGTGTGTATATATATGTGTGTATACACACACACACACACACACACACACAGAGGAATATTATTTACTCATAAAAAATAATGAAGCGCTGCCATTTCCAACAGTGTGATGGTCCTAGAAGATATTATGCTTAGTGAAATAAGCCAGACAAATACAGAAACTCTCAGCACTTATACATGGAATCTAAAAAATAAAAACAAATGTGTATAAGAAAATAGAAGCAAACTCACAGATACGGGAAAAACTAGTGGTTGACAACAGGGAAGGGAAGGGGGAGCATGGAATTGAGTTACAAACTACTGTGTATAAAATACCAATAGGGCTACATTGTACAGCTCAGTGAACTAGAGCCATTATTCTGTAATAACTAAATGGAGTGTAATCTATAAAAACATTGAGTCAGTATGTTGTACACCTAAAACTAATGTAATATTTTAAACCAACTATACTTCAATAAAAAGTGAAAAAAGCCAGTGACAAACTTGAACTTTGCTAAAGAACCAATTCTCATTTTTTTTCCCTGAAAACTGGTAATGAGACAAAGAATTAAGTATTCCACCTTCTTCTCCTATACAACCTCACGATTACCAAATATCTTGAGGTTTATTTTTATAAAAGTATCCCAGCTAATAACTTAAAGAATTAGAAGATCACCATTTTGCAGGCCTCTAATAAAAGAGTGGATCTAGGTAATTATAATCAGTGGCTACTAGTATCACACAAAGAGAGAAAACCAGACACTGTGTGCCTCCTGTGGGAATTATGAAACACATTCTATGAAATATTTTTTGACAAAGTATCAACAAGTCAAATCAAGCTTCTAGGTATAACTCTCACTTAATGGGAAGTACAGTGGTAAAAGAACATGTTAAATATTACCAGAGAGTTATCAAGCAACAAAATCCAGACTGTGGAAATACTATAGAGCATCATTAATAATTCGATTTCTTCACAAATAAATTGTAAGGGAAAATGAGAGAGGAGAAGCTGTAATTTTTAAAAGATGTGAGAAATCCATAAAAATGTAATCTGTGGATATTGTTTGGATCTTGATTCAAAAAACTATAAAAGCATTTATGAGATAATTAGGAATATTTCACACTGGATTTTAATACTATGAAATTATTATAGTTATGTAGATTAATGATATTATAGTTACATACTTTAAAAAGAATTTTTATTTTAGGATACTTACTGAACTAATGAAGTAATAAGATGTCTGTGATTTGGTTCAAAATAATAATGGGGTTTAGAGGTTGGAGTTATGTAGGAGGGTTAATAGAACAAAAGTTACTCTGAATTGATATTCATTGAAGATGGGAAATGGGTATGTGGGTATATTTCTCTTTACATGTATATTTGGACTGTTACACAATAAGATTTTTAAAATGTGTTTCAATAGATGAAAGTCAAAGTGTTAGTTGCTCAGTTATGTCTGACTCTTTGCAATCACATTAACTGTAGCCCACCAGGCTCCTCTGTCCATGGAATTTTTCAGGCAAGAATACTGGAGTTTGTAGCCAGTCCCTTCTCCAGGGGATCTTCCCTACTCAAGGATCTAACCCGGGTCTCTTTCATGGCAGGCGGATTCTTTACCATCTGACCCACAAGGGAAGCCACAGTAGATGGGACTACCAAATTCCACAGGTGAATGTTTCAGAGATCATTTTAAATTAAAACCAAATAACTCATCCAGTCATCCATTTAAAGGTGCTCTTCTACAAATCCTTTTATACATGTAATGGATATGAATCTTGGTCTATAAACTCCAGTATGTAAGAGAAAGAACTTCCCCAAAAATTTCACTTCAGTTCAGTCGCTCAGTCATGTTCCACTCTTTGTGACCCCATGGACTGCAGCACACCAGGCTTCCCTGTCCATCACCAACTCCCAGAGCTTGCTCAAACTCATGTCCATCGAGTCAGTGATGCTATCCAAGCATCTCATCCTCTGTCATCCCCTTCTCCTCCTGCCTTCAGTCTTTCCCAGCATCAGGGCCTTTTCCAATGAATCAGTTCTTCACGTCAGGTGGCCAAAGTATTGGAGCTCCATCATTGCTTCCAATGAATTTTCAGGACTGATTTCCTTTAGGATTGACTAGTTTTGATCTGCTTGCACTCCAAGGGACTCTCAAGAGTCTTCTCCAACACCACTGTTCAAAAGCATCAATTCTTCAGCGCTCAGCTTTCTTTATAGTCCCACTCTCATATCCATACATGACTACTGGAAAAACCATAGCCTTGACTAGAGCTTTGTTGGCAAAGTAATGTCTCTGCTTTTTAATATGCTCTCTAGGTTGGTCATAGCTTTTCTTTCAAGGAGCAAGCGTCTTTTCATTTCATGGCTGCAGTCACCATCTGCAGTGATTTTGGAGCCCAAGAAAATAAAGTCTGTCACTGTTTCCATTGTTTGCCCATCTATTTGCCATGAAGTGATGGGGCTGGATGCCATGATCTTAGTTTTCTGAACGCCAACTTTTTCACTCTCCTTTTTCACTTTCACCAAGAAGCTCTTTAATTCTTTGCTTTCTGCCATAAGGGTGGTATCATCTGCGTATCTGAGGTTATTGATATTTCTCCCAGCAAGGTTGATTCCAGCTTGCACTTCATCCAGCCTGAAATTTCGCATGATGTACTCTGCATATAAGTTAAATAAGCAGGGTGACAATATACAGCCTTGATGTACTCCTTTTCCTATTTGGAACCAGTCTGTTGTTCCATGTCCAGTTCTAACTGTTGCTTCTGCATACAGATTTCTCAGGAGGCAGGTAAGGTGGTCTGGTATTCCCTTCTCTTGAAGAATTTTCCACAGTTTGTTGTGATCCACACAGTCAAAGGTTTTTGAGTCAAAGTCTCAAGAATTTACTGAAACCCAATTTAGGTTCTGTAAAGATCCAACAAGTGGAAATACATGGAAATTTAATTCCAGTCCATTGAGTATTCCCCCCTATTTTTATCTTGGGTGCATCCAAGGTCAGGGCCACATTGCCATGATGTGAGATTGGGGGGCATCTGGTCCCAAGTATCATTTGTCCATGCTGATATCTGTGAAAACATCCCTCATGCCATCTGATCCTTGATCTTTAGTTCATGCAGATCACCAGGAATCATCCCTTTTCCAGTCCTCAAGGCTCCTTCCAGTCTGGCTTTTTCTAGTGGACAATTTGGTCCCCCTCTCAGATGCAAAGGAGTCCTTGTGTCTACACCAGACTATGGTGTTGAGAATTTTTGTGAGGTTCTCCCAGTGCTGTCTGCCTGGGTACACAGCACAGCCACTCCTTCTCTGAAGTCTTACCTCTCCTGAGGACTCTAACCTGAAAGGAAGCACTCGTCTCCTCCTCTGTCACATTCCATGGATTCTCTAGAGTTCACATCACCCCTTCCACTACTGGCCCCACACAGGGTCAGTGAAGCCAGGGGCAAGATGTCTTCCGGGTACCTACTAATGTCAGCTACACTGACCTCTTCCTCCACTTCCTTTGGTCTCACATGTCAAGAACACTGTTCTAGTCTGGGAAGCAGGAAACCTTGTTAGTATCAATATTTTTCACTCTGCTCTGAGTCATTTCTATTTCCCTGAGAGCTAGGTATTTAAAATTCAAAGACCAAAATGAGGCTCTTATTTCCTTTCTGAAACAGCCTCTTCCCAGTGGGAATGAATGAGATGCCTGAGTGCAGAGCTAGGCAAGGGAAGTGGAGATGGCAACAATAATATTAACGTATTTTTGAAAAACAGTACCAACAATAGTAAGTGGCGAGCGCTATTCTAAGTGCTTTACATGTACTCATTCATTGAATTCTCATAGCAATCCTATGAAATAATTACTGATATTTCCATGATGTGAATCATAAAAACAAGGCACAGAGAGGTTAAATTATTTGTCCAGGGTTGCACAGGTGATAAGTGGTAGCACTGGAATTCCAGTCTCAGGCAGTCTGGCTTCAGTTATGTTCTCTTTAAACCATTAGGAAAGATAAGCTGGGAAGAAAAAAAGACCCAATGCATTTGAAAATGCTTGTTGAGGTCTTTTTTCATGTATATTCCATTTTTTAAAAACCATCAGCAGTATAAAACCAGCTGCCTCTTCATCATTTTCTTTCCTTCATCCACATAGTGTATTTAATGTGGAGAAAGAAGCGTCAGACTTATTGAAGTCTCACAGATACATCTTACTGTAGCACTGGAATCTGCATGATGAAATTTCCATTTTAATTCAGATGAAGGCTGTAACTAATGTTCTGATGGACCCACAGTGAGGACACGAGTGCTGTGATGCAAACCCAAGGCCACCTGATTGACCAAGGTCATTCTTATTTCCCGAACACCTTGGGGAATTGAACTGCATTTTGACCTGGAATTGAAAGTGGACAGTTGCAAGGCCCCTGCAAGCATCTGACCCTGCCAGGGGAGAGGAATTTCAGGCCTTGGGCCTGGCAGATATCTAGATACCTTTCCCCAGCTGGGACTCTGCTTGCCTTTACACAGCATTAATGAAAAGGCTAGAGGAGTAACAGATGGAACACACTCAGACCTTCCAATCAGGGTTCTTCGATCCCCTTCGGGTCCTCTCCGACCCGTGCATCATCTGCATTAAAAAACCCCGTGGATCATTTTCAGCTGCTTCCCGTCAGCCCACATAACATCCTTTCTGACACTCCTCTGGGAGAGTCCCACATCGTCCTATAACAACAGACCGGGGAGGGTACAAATAATTAGAACTTAGATTGTCAACTCGGTCTCTAAAGTCAGTCACACAGAAAATGCGCCAGCTTGACATATGATGCACAGTCTCATTTTATGGAAATAAATGATCTAAACTGCTTAGTTTGGGGTAAAAGTTGATAGCGTATTTTATGTGTCCCAATCACTCATTTTTACAGGAGCAGAAGCAATCACATTGATTAAGATGAATTCGTCAGAGCCAACATCAGTGAACCAGACTTGGGTTGTTCATGGAGTACCATTCATTTAACTTTGGCTTTTCTTCTCTTCCCCTCACCCACCACCAGAGATGATACATTTAATTTAAAAAGGAGTATATAGATGTAAATGTATTGAGGAATAAAGATGCTCAGGTATATTAAGTGGTCTCTGTAAGAAATTGTTATTGAGATATGACTGTATATTGCAAAGTTGTTATTGGAATCCTAAATTGATGCACAAAAAACACACACACACAGACACACACACACCTTGGTTGAGGTTAAACTGTTCTCCTCCCTTTCTTGTCATAATAACTTAACATAATGATAGTGCTGTCATTATAAATATTTGGAGGCTTCTGCATCTTGATCATTGATGGATTCTGAATGTTAGAGAATCATTTTTAAATCAGCACGGGCATCATGTTCAAAGTGTTTCCTTGGATTTTCAGAATGAAAACCAGAACCATCTTCTGTTTCTTAGGAAATGACTGGGAAGCAGAAGAGAGGAAAATACACCCAGCTCTCTGTTATTTTCTAGGTCTTCCTCTGGTAAATTGAAAACGGTACCTCCCCTCTGTGAATCTACCACCCTCCACATGCTTGGCCCGGATGCCGTACACCTGCTCAGCGTCAGCCGGAACCCACCGGAGCATATGGCAGCTCGCATATTGCCTCATCCCAGGATGGGTTGGGAACGCTGGTCACCTGGGCTCTGTTTTCAAGTGGTATGACAGCAGCTGTGGGAAGCCCAGAGAATGACAGGCTCTCACTGCTCTTCTTACCAGTGGGAAAGAAGAGCGAAGAGAACAGAAGGGAGATGTTTTCAGATACCCAGCAGCTATGACTTGACTGCTCTGTAAAAGAACACACCACTCACTGGCTTTCCCCACTGTGAGCAGGTGCAATAGAAGGGAAACCCTGATTCTTTTTTTCTTAAACTGCTAGTCAATTGTAGTCGACAGAATTATGGCCACTAAAGAGATTTAATCTCTAATTCCCAGTACCTGTGACTATGTTATTTTATGTGGCAAAGCAGATTAGACAGCAGATAGACTTAAGGTTTCTGGTCATGTGCCTTTAAAATAGGAATATTATTCAGATATCCTGGGTGGGATCATTGTAATCACAAGTGTCCTTAAACAGGGAAAAGAAGGCAGGAAATGTCAGAGTAATGCTATGTGAGGACTCGACCTGCTGTTGCTGGCTTTGAAGATGAAGGAAAGGGGCCACTAGACAAGTAATATGGGCAGCCTCTAAAGCCTGGAAAGGGCAAGAAATAGATTCTCCCCTAGAACTTCCAGAAAGGTGCACATCCCAGCCCCATGCCTTGATTTTAACCCAATGTGACCCATGTTGGAACTGTGAACCCAGAAACTAATAGAATAATGTGTCTTGTTTGTCATAATAATTGTCATAACAGCAATAAGAAACTGATAAGTGGAGTGCTGGCTTGAGTGGTGGCTCTCAATTTTAGAGTGTATTAAAGTCAGCTGGGTAACTTTTAAAAGTCCTCAGGTGGGACCATACTTCAGAGCAGTCATATCAGAATTTCTTTAAGTGGGACCCCAAAATCAGAATTTTATAAACTGCCTGGTGATTTAAGGGCAGAAGCAAAGTTGATGATTTAGTGGATAGAACCCCAAAAGTGTTTGGAGACAAGAAAGCTGAGTTCAAATTCCATTTCTATCATTTCAAGATTGAGCTCAGTTTATTTCACCTACACATGAAGTGCACATGTACACATATATTTGTATCTATAATATAGATAAATGCATATATTTACCTATAGATATATAATGTATAAATTATAGATAATGTATAAAATGAATTCATGTATGTATCCATATGCACACACAAATAACCCTTCTGTGAAATGGGACCTTATTTGTGAGGTTTTACATGTAAAGAGAATTGTTCAGTCACTCAGTCATGTCCAACTCTTTGTGATCCTATGGACCACAACATGCCAGGCCCCCCTGCCATCACCAAAACCCAGAGCTTATGCAAACTCATGTCTATAGAGTCGGTGACACCATCCAACCATCTCATCCTCTGTCGTCCCCTTTTCCTCCCACCTTCGATCTTTCCCAGCATCAGGGTCTTTTCCAGTGAGTCAGTTCTTTGCATCAGGTGGTCAAAGTATTGGAGTTTCAGCTTCAGCATCAGTCCTTCCAATGATATTCAGGACTGATTTCCTTTAGGATTGACTGGTTGGCTCTCCTTGCTATCCAAGGGACTCTCAAGAGTCTCTTCCAACACCACAGTTCAAAAGTATCAACTCTTCAGCGCTCAGCTTTCTTTACAGTCCAAATCTCAAATCCATACATGACTACTGGAAAAATCATAGCTTTGACTAGACGAACATTTGTTGGCAAGCCAATATCTCAGATTTTTAATATGCTGTCTAGATTGGTCATAGCTTTTCTTCCAAGGAATAAGCATGTTATAATTTCATGGCTGCAGTCACCAACTGCAGTGATTTTGGAGCCCCCCAAAATAAAGTCTCTCACTTTTTGCAATGTTTCCCCATCTGTTTGCCATGAAGTGATGGGTCTGGATGCCATGATCTTAGTTTTCTGAATATTAAGTTTTAAGCCACATTTTTCACTCTCTTCTTTCACTTTCATCAAGAGGCTCTTTAGTTCTTCTCTTTCTGCCAGAAAGATGGTATCATCTGCATATCTGAGGTTATTGATATTTTTACCGACAAGCTTGAATCCAGCGTGAGCTTCATCCAGCCCAGAATTTCAAATGATGTACTCTGCATATAAGTTAAATAAGCAGGGTAACAATATACAGCCTTGACGTACTCCTTTCCTGATTTGGAACCAGTCTGTTGTTCAATGTCAACTTCGAACTGTTGCTTCTTGACCTGCATACAGATTCTCAGGAAGCAGGTAAGGTGGTCTGGTATTCCCATCTCTTTAGGAATTTTCCACAGTTTGTTGTGTTCCAGAGTCAAAAGCCTTGGCATAGTCAATAAAGCAGAAGTAGATGTATTTCTGGAATTCTCTTGCTTTTTTGATGATCCAACAGATGTTGGCAATTTGATGTCTGCTTCTCTGCCTTTTCTAAATCCAGCTTGAACATCTGGAAGTTCACAGTTCATGCACACAGTTCAATGTACAACCCAGCTGTACATTGAAGCCTGGCTTGGAGGATTTTGAGCATTACTTGGCTAACCTGTGAGATGAGTGCAATTGTGCAGTAGTTTGAGCATTCCTTGGCATCGCCTTTCTTTGAGATTAGAAGAAAACTGACCTTTCCCAGTCCTGTGGCCTCTGCTGAGTTTTCCAAATTTACTGGCATATTGAGTGCAGCCCTCTCACAGCGTCATCTTTTAGGATTTGAAATAGCTCAACTGGAATTCCATCACCTCCACCTGCTTTGTTCATAGTGATGCTTCCTCAGGCCCACTTGACTTCAGATTCCAGGATGTCTGGCTCTGGGTGAGTGATCACACCATCATGATTATCTGGGTCATGAAGATCTTTTTTGTATAGTTCTTCTGTGTATTCTTGCCACCTCTTCTTAATATCTTCTGCTTCTGTTAGGTCCATTCCATTTCTGTCCTTTATTGTGCCCATCTTTGCATGAAAATTTCCCTTGGTATCTCTAGTTTTCTGGAAGAGATCTCTAGTCTTTCCCATTCCATTGTTTTCCTCTATTTCTTTGCATTGATCACTGAGGAAGGCTTTCTTATCTCTCCTTGCTATTCTTTGGAACTCTGCATTCAAATGGGTATATCTTTCCTTTTCTCCTTTGCCTTTTGCTTCTCTTGTTTTCATAGCTATTTGTAAGACCTCCTCAGACAACCATTTTTCCTTTTTGCATTTCTTTTTCTTGGGGGGTGGTCTTGATCACTGCCTCCTGTACATTGTCATGAACCTCCATCTATAGTCCTTCAGGCATTCTGTTTTTCAGATCTAATCCCTTGAATCTATTTGTCACTTCGACTGTATAATTGTAAGGGATTTGATTTACATCATACCTGAATGGTCTTCATGGCAAACAGATGGGGAAACAGTGTAAACAAAAGCTGACTTTATTTTTCTGGGCTCCAAAATCACTGCAGATGGTGGTTGCAGCCATGAAATTAAAAGATGCTTACTCCTTGGAAGGAAAGTTATGACCAACCTAGACAGCATATTAAAAAGCAAAGACATTACTTTGCCAACAAAGGTCTGTCTAGTCAAGGCTATGGTTTTTCCAGTGGTCATGTATGGATGTGAGAGTTGGACTGTGAAGAAAGCTGAGCACTGAAGAATTGATGCTTTTGAACTGTGGTGTTGGAGAAGACTCTTGAGAGTCCCTTGGACTGCAAGGAGATCCAACCAGTCCATCCTAAAGGGAGATCAGTCCTAGGTGTTCATTTGAAGGACTAATGTTGAAGCTGAAACTCCAATACTTTGGCCACCTCATGCGAAGAACTGACTCATTTGAAAAGACCTTGATGCTGGGAAAGATTGAGGGCAGGAGGAGAAGGGGATGACAGAGGATGAGATGGTGGGATGACAGAGGATGAGATGGTTGGATGGCATATCCGACTCGATGGACCTAGGTTTGGGTAGACTCCAGGAGTTAGTGATGGACAGGGAGGCCTGGCGTGCTGAGGTTCATGGGGTCAAAAGAGTTGGACACAACTGAGCGACTGAACTGAACTGAATGGTCTAGTGGTTTTCCCTACTTTCCTCAATTTTAGTCTTAATTTTGCAATAAGGAGTTCATGATCTGAGCCACAATCAGCTGCAAGTCTTGTTTTTGCTGACGGTATAGAGCTTCTCCACCTTTGGCTGCAAAGAATATAATCAGTCTGATTTCTGTATTGACCATTTGGTCAAGTCCATGTGTAGAGTCTTCTCTTTTGCTGTTGGAAGAGGGTGTTTGCTATGAACAGTGCATTCTCTTGGCAAAACTCTGTTAGCTTTTGCCCTGCTTCATTCTGTACTCCAAGGCCAAATTTGCCTATTACTCTAGGTATCTCTTGACTTCCTTTTTCTGCATTCCGCCCATCAGAACAAGACTCAGTTTCCCCCTCAGTCAGTCTCTTGTATCAGGAAGCTTTCATAAACCTCTATCATTATCCATCAGAGCGCAGATAGAATGAAACTACAATCCCAGAAAACTAATCAAACTGATCACATGGACCACAACTTTGTCTAATTCAGTGAAACCATGAGGCATGCCATCTAGGGCCACCCAAGATGGACGGGTCATGATGGAGAGTTCTGATAAAACGAAGTCCACTGGAGATGGGAATGGCAAACCACTTCAGTATTCTTGCCTTGAGAACCCCATGAAGAGTATGAAAAGGCAAAAAGATAGGACACTGAGAAATGAACTCCCCAGGTCAGTTAGGTGCCCAATATTCTACTGGAAACAGTGAAGAAATAACTTCAGAAAGAATGAAGAGATGGAGCCAAAGTAAAAACAATACCTAGTTGTAGATGTGACTGGTGATGGAAGTAAAGTCCGATACTGTAAACAGCAATATTGCATAGGAACCTGGAATGTTAGGTCCATGAATCAAGGCAAATTGAAAGTGACCAAACAGGAGATGGCAAGAGTGAACGTCGACATTTTAGGAATCAGCGAACTAAAATGGACTGGAATGGGTGAATTTAACTTAGATGACCATTATATCTACCACTGTGGGCAAGAATCCCTTAGAAGAAATGGAGTAGGCCTCATAGTCAACAACAGACTCCAAAATGCAATACTTGGGTGCAATCTCAAAAAACAACAGAATGATCTCTGTTCGTTTCCAAGGCAAACCATTCAATATCACAGTGATCCGAGTCTATGCTCCAACCAATAATGCTGAAGAAGCTGAAGTTGAATGGTTCTATGAAGACCTTCAAGACCTTCTAGAACTAACACCCAAAAGAGATGTCCTTTTCATTATAGGTGACTGGAATGCAAAAGTAGGATAGGAAGTCAAGAAATACCTGGAGTAATAGGCAAATTTGGCCTTGGAATATGGAATGAAGCAGAGCAAAGGCTATTAGAGTTTTGCCAAGAGAACGCACTTGTCACAGCAAATACCCTCTTTCAACAAGACAAGAGAAGACTTTACACATGGACATCACCAGATGGTCAATACAGAAATCAGATTGATTATATATTCTTTGCAGCCAAAGAAGGAAAAGCTCTATACCGTTGGCAAAAACAAGACTTGGAGCTGACTGTGGCTCAGATCATGAACTCCTTATTGCAAAATTCAGACTTAAAGTGAAGAAAGTAGGGAAAACCACTAGACCATTCAGGTATGATGTAAATCAAATCCCTTACAATTATACAGTTGAAGTGACAAATAGATTCAAGGGATTAGATCTGATAGACAGAATGCCTGAATAACTATGGATGGAGGTTCGTGACAATATACAGGAGGCAGTGATCAAGACCACCCCCCAAGAAAAAGAAATGCAAAAAGGAAAAATGGTTGTCTGAGGAGGCCTTATAAATAGCTATGAAAACAAGAGAAGCAAAAGGCAAAGGAAAAAAGGAAAGATATACCCATTTGAATGCAGAGTTCCAAAGAATAGCAAGGAGAGATAAGAAAGCCTTCCTCAGCGATCAATGCAAAGAAATAGAGGAAAACAATGGAATGGGAAAGACTAGAGATCTCTTCCAGAAAATCAGAGATACCAAGGGAAATTTTCATGCAAAGATGGGCACAATAAAGGACAGAAATGGAATGGACCTAACAGAAGCAGAAGATATTAAGAAGAGGTGGCAAGAATACACAGAAGAACTATACAAAAAAGATCTTCATGACCCAGATAATCATGATGGTGTGATCACTCACCCAGAGCCAGACATCCTGGAATCTGAAGTCAAGTGGGCCTGAGGAAGCATCACTATGAACAAAGCAGGTGGAGGTGATGGAATTCCAGTTGAGCTATTTCAAATCCTAAAAGATGACGCTGTGAGAGGGCTGCACTCAATATGCCAGTAAATTTGGAAAACTCAGCAGTAGCCACAGGACTGGAAAAGGTCAGTTTTCTTCTAATCCCAAAGAAAGGCGATGCCAAAGAATGCTCAAACTACTGCACAATTGCACTCATCTCACAGGTTAACAAAGTAATGCTCAAATTTCTCCCACATGTCTTCAACATACATGAACCATGAACTTCCAGGTGTTCAAGCTGGATTTAGAAAAGGCAGAGGAACCAGACATCAAATTGCCAACAACTGTTGAATCATCAAAAAAGCAAGACAGGTCCAGAAAAAACATCTACTTCTGCTTTATTGACTATTCCAAAGCCTTTGACTGTGTGGATCACAACAAACTGGAAAATTATTAAAGTGATGGGAATACCAGACCACCTTACCTGCCTCCTGAGAAATCTGTTTGCAGTTCAAGAAGCAACAGTTCAAACTTGACATGCAATAACAGACTGGTTCCAAATAGGAAAAGGAGTATGTCAAGGTTCTATATTGTCACCCTGTTTATTTAACTTATATGCAGTGTACCTCATGAGAAATGAGGCACAAGTTGGAATCAAGATTGCCAGGAGAAATATCAATAACCTAGATATGCAGAAGATGCCACATTTCTAGCAGAAAGCAAAGAACTAAAGAGCCTCTTAATGAAAACGAAAGAGGAGAGTGAAAAGGTGACTTAAAAGTCAACATTCAGAAAACTAAGATCATGGCATCCAGCCTCATCACTTCATGGCAAATAGATGGGGAAACATTGCAAACAGTGAGAGACTTTATTTTCAGGGTTCCAAAGTCACTGCAGATGGTGACTGCAGCCATGAAATTAAAAGATACTTGCTCCTTGGAAGAAAAGTTATGACCAACCTAGACAAAATATTAAAAAGCAGAGACATGACTTTGCCATCAAATGTCCATCTAGTCAAGGCTACGGTTTTTCCAGTGGTCATGTATGGATGTGAGAGTTGGACCATAAACAAAGCACCTAAGAGCACCTAAGAATTGATGGTTTTGAACTGTGGTGTTGGAGAAGACTCTTGAGAGTCCCTTGGACAGCAAGGAAATCTAACTAGTCCATCCTAAAAGAAATCAGTCCTGAATATTCATTGGAAGGACTCATGCTAAAGCTGAAAGTCCAATACTTTGGCTACCTGATGCGAAGAACTGACTCATTGGAAAAGACCCTGATGCTGGGAAAGGTTGAAGTCAGGAGGAGAAGGGGACGACAGAAGATGAGATGGTTTTATGGCATCACCGACTCAGTGCACATGAGTTTGTATAAACTCTGGATGTTGGTGATAGACAGGGCAGCCTGGCGTGCTGCAATCCATGGGGTCCCAAAGAGTTGGACACGACTGAGTGACTGAACTATAGTGAATCTTCTCTTTCCCATAGTTGCTGTGGAAATTAGAGGGAACAAACATAAAGGATCTTCATAGTTCCTGGCCTCCAATCATGACTTAGTAAATGAAAAATTATATAGTACTACAGGTCAAGTTCAAATCCAGTGAATGGAATGGAAGAATATAGTGGATATACAGTGGGAGCAAGAATACAGGAGAGAGTGATCAACTAGGCAGGAAGTGAGCTAAGGGCCTCAGGGCTGTGGCTGGGCCAGATATCCATCCCAGTAGGGATGGGCACAGCCTTGTGCAGGGGCTCTGGCCTGCTGAACACTGAACTCTGAACCAAGCCTAAAGAGAATATGGAGACCTAGGAAACCTGGTAAGCTTTACTGACACTTAAGAGTGCAATGGGCCAGCCCATGCACAAATAACGCATGTGTTTTCAGCCACACTTCCCAGCTCCAACATTCATCCCATCATTAATCCCTCAAGGGCGGGGGCTGTGCGGGCAGGGTTCTCCATAATCTGACTCCCCAGCTGAGTTCTGGGCACCCGGCAAATGTCCAGCACTGAGTATCTGCTGTTTCATTAGTCCGTAAAAGTAAAGTAAAAGTGAAGTCGCTCAGTCGTGTCCGACTCTTTGCGACCCCATGGACTGTAGCCTACCAGGCTCTGAGGAGCCTCTCAGTCCATGGAATTTTCCAGGCAAGAGTACTGGAGTGGATTCCCATTTCCTTCTCCAGGGGATCTTCCCACCCCAGGGATTGAACCCAGGTCTCCCGCACTGCAGGCAGACGCTTTACCATCTGAGCCACCTGGGAAGCCTCATTAGTCCGTAAGAGTCGCACGAAAATGGTTAAGAGAAACGTAGCACATTCTGCCCTGCTTTAAACTGCAGGAAGCGGAAAATAGTGTGGTTCTTGAGACCAAGGTCCTAAAGCCAGAGTTTGGGCCACAGAACTAGTGCCTGTTGAGTTCGGGCTCACAGTTTGATCTGGATGGTTTACTGATCTTCCTTAGCGTCAGTTCATCTGTTTAGCAGCATTGAAGTGAGAGGCAGTAGCTGCTGGGTCAGTCTCCTAGGATGAGTGCCCCAGTCAAGTACAATGAATGTGCAAGTTTTCCATGAATTTGAAATCAAGTAATAATATGGGGCTCAAGAGAGGGGAAAAGATGTTTGCTCCTTGGAAGAAAATCTATAACAAGCCTAGACAGCATATTAAAAAGCAGAGACATCACTTTGCAAACAAAGGTCCATACAGTCAAAACTATGGTTTTTCCAGTAGTCATATTATTGGATCATAAAGAAGTCTGAGCCCTGAAGAACTGACGCTTTCAAACTGTGGTACTGGAGAAGACTCCTCAGAGTCCCTTGGATAATAGCAAGGAGATCATCCAGGAAATCAACTCTGAAGGACTGAATTTATTGGAAGGATTCCAATTCACTGAAAGGACTGATGCTGAAGCTGACGCTCCAGTACTTTGGCTATCGTATGCGAAGAGCCAACTCATTGGGAAAGATCCTGATGCTGGGAAAGATGGAAGGCAGGGGAAGGAGGCAACAGAGGGTGAGATGGTTGGATGGTATCACTGACTCTGGGAGATAGTAAAGAACAGGGAAGCTTGGTGTGCTGCAGTGCATGGAGTCGCAAACAGTCAGACACAACTTAATGACTGGACAACAACAGCCAGGGAGGGAAATCTTACATCTGGTTGGGGAGAAAAGAGAAAAAATTTTGAAGAAGCTGTCTAAGTGTAGTAGCTAAGGAAAGTTTCTTGATGTTGTTCAGGATTCAGAATTTGCAACTGATACAAATGTGTTAATGGTGAGCACAGACTGGACAGAGCGTGGGTTGTGAGGTTACTTAGGTCTTGGCTCAGATCATAACCTGTTCACTCACTGCCTGTGGCACCTCATCCAAGACACAACTTCTCTGACCCTCTATGTCCTTTTCTACGAACAGGAGTGATGATCTGGATATAGCAGGGCTGCCCGTTAAGAACTTCCCTGCATGCCTCTAACAGTGCCTGCAGCGTAGAATGTGAAGACTTAGCATGCTCCCCGTTTCCTGGGGCTCTCTCAAGAAGACCAGTTGTCTAGAGAGGGGGTCCCCAACCTCCGGGATCTAATGCCTGATGATCTGAGGTGGAACTGAGGTAATAATACTAGAAATGAAGTGCCCAATAAATGTAATGCACTTGAACCATCTTGAAACCATCCCCTTTCCCCCATCCATGGAAAAATCATCTTCCACAAAACCAATCCCTGGTGCCAAAAAGGTTGGGGACTGCTGGTCTACAGGACAGGTTATAGAAGACTTGGAAGTCTTGGAAGTCTACAGAAGACTTGGAAGTCTTCTCCCCCTAAAAGTAAATAATTATTTATTTTGGTTGTAGTTTTTAGAGACTTCATATATATATACATATATATATATATATGTTAGATGTATATGTGTGTATATACATATGCATATGTATGCATATATGCACATACACACATATATATACATTCTTACAGTAAAAAGCTAAACACCAATAAAGCAAAAGCTCCATTAATCCCCTTTATAGAGCATAGGTTTCCTTTAAAAAAAAAAAAAGCAACTAGTTTTCACCAGTGAAACATGAAGCCAAACTATTGTCCTGTCTGACTTCAAGGATCAGACAGCTGGAATTTGTTCCCCTGAGGCATAGTCAAATCTAAAACCATCCTCAGAAGGCTCTAGAGAAATGCACTTAGCAGCTCTAGTGATTTGTGGGTTGGCAGTCTCTTCCTGGGTTCTAATTGGGGCCAGATCAGCTGCCTCCAGCCACTCCTAATGTTCCCTTTTTATGCCACTCCACTGTGGTGTATGTAGAGTCTAAAAAAGAAAACATGGGCCAGGAATCGGAGGATGCAATGCTCACAGCCTAGTGCTTCCTGTGACTATCTGGTAGCTCAAGGCAGCTTATGGAAACTCTGCTTATCAACTTCCTCATCTGTGAAATGGGAATGGTATTAGTTATAACTATGTCACCAGATTGCTATGAACAGTAAATGACATCGTGCTTTAAAATCTTGAGGTATTTCTGAAATATGAAACATTATGAGACATACATATAATAAAAAATGGAAGATCATTTGGAAAATAAAAGAATGCAAAATAATAAATGTAATTGCATATTACTCCCTGCTAATCACGTTCCTAAAAGTGGTTTCATAAAATGCTCCAGGTCTCATCTTTTGCTGTTGTACTGTATAGACTCACCTGCAGTTTATAACTCTGAATGGTCTGTAATGAAAGCCTTTCGTTCAACAAATATTTGTCAAGCACCTACTAAATGCCAGCCCTGAAACATACTAGTAAGCAAAACAGACCAAACGATCTGCCCTCAAGGTGCTTTCCTGACTTTGGGAAATCCTAGGAATGGTGACTTGTGAACATCCTCTGATACAGTGAAGTCCCAGGCTCTTGTTTTACTCATCTTCTGCGCACTATAATCCTGGGGCCCAGATCTCTCAAAAAATCCACTATTCGGCTTTAGTCCAGGGACAGGCATTTGGTATTTAAGCCAGGCCAGTGTTTGGTGCTCAGAAGTTGGACAGGAACCATGTGCTGAGTGCCAGCAATGCTGTTTGAGCACTGGTATCTGGGTTTAATTTCCACTGTCTGTCAGAGGGACGCTTTGATCAGACCTTGCATTTTTTCACTTCTCCTAAGTGACCAGAGGCTACTACCGGCCCATTACCCACTGCCTCCATGCGAGCCCTGAGCTGGCCGTGCCATCAGAGATTTATTTACATGAATTTCCCCCTAATCGCCCCGCGCATGCTTCTTTCTCTCCCCTCCAGTCATGGTACAGTGAGTGCTGGGAACTCAACATGGGAGTGGATATGTGTGCAGGTAGGTAAGAGACAGGGAACAGGGCAGGGGACCCACACTTTTGCAGAAGGAAGTGCAGCACGAGTAAGCGACTGCAGCTGGCTCTTAATGGCTTTTCTTCTCTGCCGTCATTTTCCTTTAAGCCCAAAAGCAACTCTTTGTAATACGTGTTAAAATTATGGTTCAGATTTCTGATGATCAAGTTACATAGATTAAAGTAATGGATACCAGACTCCGCATCAATTCAGGTATAAATATGGATGAAATGAATGTACATTATCCGCTGTTATAAATCTGTGTGTTCAAGGAAAGACATAAATCTCCCAAACCTTTCCTACCTCAGGGTATGAAGTTTTGTTTTTTTTTTTTCCAGTGTTTTCGATGAAATTATGATTTGGAATAATTTGCTGGTTTTGCAGAAACCTCTAGCTTTTTTTTTTTTTTTTTACAAGAAAGGGTAGAAGTATATTATTTATAATGGCAAGTCATTAAAATGCTCCAGGAAGTTATCATTGTGGAGAGGGGGAGGCTGGAGAGGGAAAGGGGTTATATGGCATTCCAGATGTGCACGTGGGGAGAAGGGCCATGCATTTGGGGAAATTTATAGCACCTGGCTCCCGTGGTAAAGGGTTCTTGGCCTGGAGGCATTTCTGTTTGTGCCCTACCCCTCTTGGCCCTATCAACACCATACATGGAGGGGCTCCAAGGCGTCAGTGCGTGATGGACACATGGCCACAGGATGTTGTGGTCTGGACAGGAAGGTGGAGCTCTCACTCCTGCTAAGCCACAGGGCTGATAAAGTATCTGAGCTCCCGGTAGCCTGGGGCCCTCATAGGAGCAAGAAGAAACCTCATGATGAGAGAAAAAGAACAGAGCTGAGCACTCTGCAGACATGCGTGCCCCAGCATGTGGCTCAAGAGATGCATGTTTGGTCATCCCTGTTTGCCCCTCTTGAGTTTACAGTCTACAGAATGAAGATGATAATACATATTCCATAAGCCTGGGGTAAGGGCTGAATGAGATTGTGTGTGTGTGTGAAGAACCTAGCTCTTCTGCTGAAACTCCCAACCTGCAGCTTCAAGGACTCCTGAGCACCAAGGTCCCAAATGGAACTGCACTCTGGACCGACCCCACACCCATCCTCCAGCTCCCCTCCGCCAAGGCCTTGCTGACCCCACATGGATGTCCATCTGTGGCTCAAGTCCTGGGTTAGCCTGTAAAGAACCCACCTGCCAAAGCAAGAGATGCAAGAGATGTAAGTTTGATTCCTGGGTTGGGAAGATCCCCTAGAGTAGGAAATGGCAACCCACTCCAGTACTCTTGCCTGGGAAATCCCATGAAGAGAGGAGCCTGGTGGGCTACAGTCCATGGGGTCGCAAAGAGTTGAACACGACAGCATGCACACGCATGAAGTCCTGGGTAGTGAATGAAGAACTTCACAAGGAGGGCAGGCTCTTTCTGTACTATTGCTCCATGCTCCCTCCTGTGCAGCATCTAAATTAGCCAACCACCACTTGTCCTCATTCCAGCCAGCAAAAGGGGAAATGGGAAAAACAGGGCACAGCCCTTCCCTTTAAGGACCAACCTGGAAATGGCCCACATCCTTTTTCCCACATTCACCTGGTCAGAACTTTGTCAGGTAGCCCTACCTACTCACAAAGGGGCCAGGTTAAAGTATCCTTTAGCTGGGTAGCCATGGGCCTTATTAAATTTTCTTACCATGGAGGAAAGGGATGTGGATATTAGGCAATAATTAGCAATCCCTTCTAAAGGGGGAGAGGGGGTGGTCCACAGGGAGTTATGCCAGAAACTCAAACCATATGGTTGAAGAGAGATTTAGATTCTCTAGGGGTGGAGAAAGAAAGATTGTTACCCCATGGACCATGAAATGTGTTTATGCCCAATAATCAGATGAATTAGAATATAACTCTGTGGCTCACTTTGTCAATGTGCAGAGTCTAGGGGCCAAGGGTTCTGGGCTTGTCCTATTACAGGTCAGGTGAAGTTCACATTCCTCTGCAGCCTGTGCCTACCCAATGCCCAGGGTGGTTTTACCTTGGTATTTCCAGCTCATGTAGCCATTCGTTCACAATTGTTGAATGAATAGATGGATGAGTGAATGAATACATGAGTAGAAACTAAACTATGGGATGGCAGTGGGCACTTGCCTACAAAATAGAAATAGAGTTACAGATGTAGAAAAGAAACTTACAGTTATCAGAGTGCAAGGATGGAAGGGATAAATTAGGAGATTAGGACTGATGTAGACACACTAGATAACTAATTAGGACATACCGTATAGCATAGGAAGCTCTACTCAAAACTCTGTAATTGCCTATATGGGAAACAGTCTAAAAGAGAGTGGATGTATGTATAACTGGTTCACTTTGCTGCACCCCTAAAACTAACACAACATTGTAAATCAACTATAAACATTAAAAAAAAAAAAACTAAAAATAGAGCCACCATATGATCCAGCAAACCCATTCCTGGACATATATCCAGAGAAAATGCTAATTTAAACACCCAAATGTTCATTGCAGCACTATTTACAATAGCCAAGACATGAAAGCAACCTAAATGTCCATTGATAAAGAAAATGTGGTACATATATACAATGGATTGTTACTCAGCCATAAAAAAGAATGAAATAATGACATTTACAGCAATATGGATGGATCTAGAGATTATCATACGGAGTAAAGTCAGAGAAAGACAAATATCATGTGATATTACATATATGTGGAATCTAAAAAAATAACAAAACTGAATTTTTTTTTTTACAAGACAGAAATAGACCCACAAACATAGAAAATGTACAGTTACTAAGGGGAGGTGGAAGATAAACAAACTGGGATTAACCTATACACACCACTATATATAAAATAGATAATCAACAAGGACCTACTATACAGCAAAGGGAATTCCACTCAATATTTTATAAAATTTTATAAGGAAAAAGAATCTAAAATTATATATATGTGTGTGTACATAACTGAATCACTGTGCTATAAACCTGAAATTAACACAACATTGTAAATCAACTATACTTCAACAAGATAAATAAAACTTACTGAAGCTTAAGAAAAACAAAGAAACAAAGGCAAATCATCTCTATTCACCTGAGCCATCACCTCCCTTACTCTTAAGAGATGTCCTTCTCATTTATACAGAAAGAAAAGAGCAAAAATTCTCTAGTGCCTACAGCCATCCAGCAGGCTTACCAGCCTGTGTGTCTCCCTTTTCCCAGGCCCTTTCTTCCTTGCTTGCTGTTAAACTAAGATATTCCACCACAGCCTACAGTTTCCTGCTTCTCGTCCTTAGGCCCTTCAGTTCAGTTCAGTTGCTCAGTCGTGTCCGACTCTTTGCGACCCCATGAATTGCAGCACACCAGGCCTCCCTGTCCATCACCAACTCCCAGAGTTCACCCAAATTCATGTCCATCGAGTCGGTGATGCCATCCAGCCATCTCATCCTCTGTTGTCCCCTTCTCTTCCTGCCCCTAATCACTCCCAGCATCAGAGTCTTTTCCAATGAGTCAACTCTTCGCATGAGGTGGCCAAAGTATTGGAGTTTCAGCTTTAGCATCAGTCCTTCCAATGAACGCCCAAGGCTGATCTTTAGAATGGACTGGTTGGATTTCCTTGCAGTCCAAGGGACTCTCAAGAGTCTTCCCCAACACCACCATTCAAAAGCATCAATTCGGCACTCAGCTTTCTTCACAGTCCAACTTTCACATCCATACATGATCACTGGAAAAACCATAGCCTTGACTAGACGGATCTTTGTTGGCAAAGTAATGTTTCTGCTTTTGAATATGCTATCTAGGTTGGTCATAACTTTCCTTCCAAGCCATAAGCGTCTTTTAATTTCATGGCTGCAGTCACCATCTGCAGTGATTTTGGAGCCCCCCAAAATAAAGTCTGACACTGTTTCCACTGTTTCCCCATCTATTTCCCATGAAGTGATGGGACTAGATGCTACAATCTTAGTTTTCTGAATGTTGACCTTTAAGCCATCTTTTTCACTCTCCTCTTTCACTTTGATCAAGAGGCTTTTTAGTTCCTCTTCACTTTCTCTCATAAGGGTGCTGTCATCTGCATACCTTAGGCCCTTGTTCCACCATTATGCCCTCTCCCAGGCATTTTCACATCCCTCCTTCTCTTCTGGCTCCTTTAGATGTTCAGTTCAGTTCAGTCGCTCAATTGTGTCCGACTCTTTGTGACCCCATGAATCATAGCACGCCAGGCCTCCTTGTTCATCACCAACTCCAGGAGTTCACTCAGACTCACGTCCATTGAGTCAGTGATGCCATCCAGCCATCTCATCCTCTGTTGTCCCCTTCTCCTCCTGTCCCCAATCCCTCCCAGCATCAGAGTCTTTTCCAATGAGTCAACTGTTTGCATGAGATGGCCAAAGTACTGGAGTTTCAGCTTTAGCATCATTCCTTCCAAAGAAATCCCAGGGCTGATCTCCTTCAGAATGGACTGGTTGGATCTCCTTGCAGTCCAAGGGACTCTCAAGAGTCTTCTCCAATACCACAGTTCAGGAGTTCTTATTTCCCCCATCTTTACAAAACTAAATATTCATTCAACCCTCATCCTCAGTTGTACTGTCTCCTCTGCCCCTTTCACGGCACGCTTGTTAAAGGAGTTGGCTATTCCTACTTCTCAAATGCCCTCTGCCTTCCCATCCATCCCACTGATATTTGACTTCCATCCCTCCCGCTATCCTGACACTGCTGGACAAAGTCACTGATGATCTTCCTGCTGCAACTGCCAAGGGCATCCTGCAGTCCTTATCACCCCTGGCCTCTTGAAAGCATGACCCTGTTGATCACTCCAGTTTTGAGAAGCTTTTTCCCGTAGTTCCTATAAACCACCACCTATCCCAGTTTTCCTCCTACCTCCTGGCTGCTGCTTCTATGTATCCTATGGACTCAGTTCCCCTTCCTCCTATTTAACTCATCATCAGATGTTAAGTGTTTCTCAGACTTGGGGTCTATTGACTCTCTTCACTCTGCATACAGACACCTGGACATCTCATCCACTGCCATTGTTTGTACGCATAGATAATATATATGTATGTGGTGTCCAAACATGTCTCTCTCTCTGGAATATCTTCCTTGTGCCTTGCTTGTGTCTCATTTGTAAAGTGAGGGTAATAATAATTCAGGACTAGAGTGGGTTCAAATGAATTGATATATAAGAATGTTATATGTATACTGTGAACTTCTGTATGCCTGTAAAAGCTGACAGTTACTTTATACCAACCAGTAAGGCTTCATTGAGTACCTATAGTGGGTCCAGCCTAGTTCTGGTGATTACAGAATAGAATAACCCATGGCTGTTGTCCTGAGGACTTTACAGATTGACTGGGAAAAGGGAAATGAAATAATGAAGTGCTCAACTGTGATTCAGCCAACAGAGCTTCCAAGAATGGAGAGGCCAGTGGCATCACCAGTGGAGCTTGTAGAGGAGCCCTTTATTTCCTCCTAGCCCCACTCATCCTCTTCTTAAAGATGCTACTTGTCCATCTGCAAGATATAGCCTTGGTGATCACATGACTTCTCACCTAGAGCCACAGACTTTGGGACTGGTGGCCATCTGACCTGGGCTGAGAAGATCAGAATGTCCGTCCCAAGTACATGTCACTTGGATGGTGTTGAGGAGTGGTGGTGTAGAGAAGATTTCAGATTGCATACTATGGGGACTTGTGAGTAAAGGTTACGGGTATCACCACTGAAAAACCTGGGAGTGAAAGCCTGCCCACTGAAGGGAGAATGGAGGAGCTAGGCAGGGAGAGGAGGAGATGGGAGATCAGGTGGTCCTAGGGAGAGCAATGGAGAACAGAAAACGTGAGTGGATTTCCAGTTCTTGTGAGACCTGGGGTTTCCTGAAATCATGTTGACTTGCAACTCTTAAGTCCTGTGCTCCTTCTAGTATCACAGGGTGTCATATTGCATGTATGGTTGTTTTTTAAATTATAAGATATTTCAATATTATGGTCCCTAGTTATTTACCAATGTAGATTTAAATTACAGCTTGATTCAAGTTGACCAGAATATGTGGGGACTTGATCTTTTTCTACCTCTAGTTTCTGATGAAAATTCCTTCATGTATATATTACACATTAATTACTTTAATAATAACAGTCCTAGTATTTGGCTTTTATAATATTTGACAAAGGGATTTCACAGACATGATCCCATTTGAGTCTCACAAGAACTCTCTGTGGCTCAGAGTGGGTAAGTGAATTATCTAGAGTTACACAGCACAGTTTGAACATAAATTGAGGTCCCCTGACTCAATTCAGTTCCAAGGCAAATTAAAAGTACAAAAAGTCAATCAGTTCATTCTCCAGCCTAGGCCTGAAATAGATGTATGTGAGTCTTGGAATATTGCAAAGGCTTTTAAGTCACTCTTGTTTGCCTTTTGTATTCAAATCCCCAAAGTCCTAACAGAAGAGAGGACCCAAATTCAGCTCTGCTGCTGCTGCTAAGTTGCTTCAGTCATGTCCGACCCTGTGCGACCCCAAAGACGGCAGCCCACCAGGCTCCCACATCCCTGGGATTCTTCAGGCAAGAACGCTGGAGTGAGTTGCCATTTCCTTCTCCAATGCATGAAAGTGAAAAGCGAAAGTGAAGTCCCTCAGTCGTGTCTGATTCTTCATGACCCCATGGACTGCAGCCCACCAGGCTCCTCCATCCATGGGATTTTCCAGGCATGAGTACTGGAGTGGGGTGCCATTGCCTTCTCAGTTCACTAAAATTTTCTCATTTCTTATTCTGTGTTACCTTTGAGCTCAGCCCCAATTTGTGAATGGATTCGCTGAGTCTACAACATCTGGATTAGAGCATGTAGACAATCAAGCCTGACCTGTTAAAACATCAAGTATAACTTATAAGAGGTCTTTACAGTGATAGGGGTTGTGTTGCCCACGGAGAATAGTCAGTTGTTTCGTGGAAACTTTCCATCTATTCAGCTCTGACATCTGGCTCCCAGAACACCTGATGATAGAGGATGCTGAAAGCAAAGTAGCATGGTAACTCAAGGCTTCTGCTACTCAGAGCAAGCGCTTTCGTGTCATCTCATAAAACTTAAAAAAGCGGCTAGCTCATTCCCAAGACACCCATCTTCCCTCCCTTCTACTAGGATAGGAGGAAGAAATCCAGTGTTGATCACCGCTTGTGAAGAGTGAGCCAAGAATATGCTCCCAAATATCTCCCAGGCTCAGGAGAGCAGAGACCTTCCTGGGGGGGAGAATGGGGAGGGGACTCCTCACAGTGTGCTCTGAGGGCAGGCTTTGGCTAATGGGATGCCCAGCAGGGTCCAGTCCCCACTCTCCGCATGCTCTCCTCTCACATCAGTTCCCCTGTGAAAGTGAAAGTCGCTCAGTCGTGTCTGACTCTTTGTGACCCCATGGACTATACAGTCCATGGAATTCTCCAGGCCAGAATACTGGAGTGGGTAGCCTTTCCCTTCTCCAGGGGATCTTCCCGACCCAGGAATCGAACCAGGGTCTCCTACATTGCAGGCGGATTCTTTACAAACTGAACTATCAGGGAAGCCCTCCATTCCCCTGATCCTGTTCCAGTGCAGAGATTCAGGGCGGGCTACACAGAAGAATAGGGGTTTGAGTAGAAAGAAGTGAGCCTAACGGACAAAAGGACCCAATACTAACCATGTCACCCCTGCCAGCATTTCTGCATTGGAAAAGACCCTGATGCTGGGAAAGATTGAAGGCAAAAGGAGAAGTGGGAGGCAGAGAATGGATGATTAGATGGCATCACTGATTCAATGGACATGAATCTGAGTAAACTCAGAGAGATAGTGGAGGACAGGGGAGCCTGGCAGTCCATGGGGTTGCAAAGAGTCGGGCAAGACTGAGCAACTGAACAGCAACAACAGATGGGAATATGGCTCATACCAAAACCACAGTGCATCCTTGAATACATTAGTCACCTTTGTATTATTCTCTGAAAAAGCATCACCCAAAAAATACATCTCTTGAATTTTCAGTATGTTCAGTGCAGTAGAAAACAGATAAATCTTATTTAATAAAGAAAGTGTTGTGAATATTCATCTCTTAAGATAAAGCCAAAATGACATGAGATGTGGCTTTGAAAACTTACTCTACTCTGCAATGTGTGTATTTGTTTAACCCAAGAAATAGTTGAGGTGTGATTTTCAAATAAGGACTAAACAGCTCTTTTCATCATAGATGGGATGAAACATAACAGAGACTGGGATCCTGAAGAAAGTGAGGGATTTCATTGCTTTCCACCATGATTAAACAGTGGTCCAGAAATTTTGGTTCTCTGGATGTATTTCAAATGTTCTATGAAGAAATGAAAAACAAAATTGAATATTCATTGATGTTTGGCAATTGAATGATGAGGATTAATTTGGGAATTTTGTTTTTGAGGCTCTTATTCCATTCACATGTTGTGAAAGTTACAGAACAGGAAAATGAAGGACACTGCCGGTCATGCTTCTCTAGATAGACCAGATACTTTATCACCCAAAGCAGTAATGGAAGTATGTCCTTTTACTTGACAATGAAAGTTGGCCCTATTCAGTAATATGCCAGGATAATGTTATAAACCAGGATTGTCCAAGTGCTCCAATAAATTCTGCCACTATATATGTTGCCATATACCCCCAGACCTCTCACCTCCTCCCTAAAAAAAAAGAATAAAAGTGAAAAGCAAAAGAAAATATAATGTGGCATCATTTCCCTGGTGATGGTGAATTTTCTGTCAACTTGACCAGGACATGGGTGTCTAGATATTTGGCTAAACATTCTTTATGGGTGTGTCTGAAACAGTGTTTCTGGATGAGATTAGCATTTGAATTGGTAGACTGAGTACAGGAAGTTGTCCTCCTCAATGTGAGTGGACCTCATCCAAGTTGTGGAGGTCTGACTAGAACAAAAAGGTGGGGGAAGGAAAAACTGGCTCTCTGTCTGACTGAGCTGGGACATCAGTCTTCTCCTTCACTTGGGCTAGAAATTATCCCTTTGACCCCCTGGTTCTCAGGCCTAGGGGCTTGGACTGAAAATACATCACTGACTTTCCTGGGCCTCCAGGTTAGAGGTGGCAGATTATAGAACTTCTCATATAATCAATGACTATTTTTCTCTCTCCCCTACTCTCTATATATTCTGTTTCTCTGGAGAATCTTAATACACCCTGAGATAGTGAAAGAAATGGACAAGTGGACTATTCAGATGGGTCCCTTCCCTCCATCCCTTCCATCTCTGATCTTGCACCACATGGTTGTATTTTATCTGCTTCAATCCTTGTGAGTATCTCTCTGGAAAAGTTGAAAAGAATGCCATAGACTCACTCCAATGTCCATCGCAGCACTCACTATTTACAATAGCCAGGACATGGAAGCAATCTAAATTGCTCAACAGATGAAAGGATGAAGAAGATGTGGTACATATACACAATGGAATATTAATCAGCCATAACAAAGAATGAAATAATGCCATTTATAGCAAGATGGATGGGCCTCAGTTCAGTTCAGTTGCTCAGTCATGTCAGACTCTTTGCGACCCCATGGACTGCAGCATGCCAAGCGATCCTGTTCATCACCAACTCCTGGAGCTTGCTCAGACTCATGTCCCATCGAGTCGGTCATGCCATTGAACCATCTCATCCTCTGTCATCTCCTTCTTCTCCTGACTTCAATCTTTCCCAGCATCAGGGTCTTTTCCAATGAGTCAGTTCTTCACGTCAGGTGGCCAAAGTATTGGAGCTTCAGCTTCAGCATCAGTCCTTCCAATGAATATTCAGGACTGATTTCCTTTAGGATGGACTGGTTTGATCTGCTTTCAGTCCAAGGGACTCTCAAGAGTCTTTTCCAATACCACAGTTCAAAAGCATCAATTCTTTGGTGCTCAGCTTTCTTTATAGTCCAAGTCTCACATCCATACATGACTACTGGAAAAACCATAGCTTTGACTAGACAGACCTTTGTGGGCAAAGTAATGTCTCTGCTTTTTAATATGCTTTCTAACTTGTCATAGCTTTTCTTCCAAGGAGCAAGCGTCTTTTAATTTCATGGCTGCAGTCACCATCTGCAGTGATTTTGGAGCCGAAGGAAATAAAGTCTCTCACTGTTGCCATTGTTTCCTCATCTATTTTCCATGAAGTGATCAAGAAAGCTGAGCGTCGAAGAATTGATGCTTTTGAACTGTGGTGTTGGAGAAAACTCTTGGGAGTCCCTTGGACAGCAAGATCTAACCAATCCATCCTAAAGGAAATCAGTCCTGAATATTCATTGGAAGGACTGATGATGAAGCTGAAACTCCAATACTTTGACCACCTGATGTGAAGAACTGACTCATTTGAAAAGACCCTGATGCTGGGAAAGATTGAAGGCGAGAAGAGAAGGGGACAACAAAAGATGAGATGGCTGGATGGCATTACCCACTCAATGGACATGAGTTTGAGTAAACTCCGGGAGTTGGTGATGGACAGGGAGGCCTGGCGTGCCGCAGTCCATGTGGTCGCAAAGGGTCGGACACGACTGAGCAACTGAACTAATGGGACTGGATGCCATGAGCTTAGTTTTCTGAATGTTGAGTTTTAAGCCAACCAACTTTTTCACTCTCCTCTTTCACTTTCATCAAGAGGCTCTTTAGTTCTTCACTTTCTGTCATAATGGTGGTGTTATCTGCATATCTGAGGTAATTGATATTTCTCCTGTCAATCTTGATTCCAGCTTGTGCTTCATCCAGCCCAGCATTTCATGTGATGTACTCGGCATACAGGTTAAATAAGCATGGTGACAGTATACAGCCTTGACGTACTCCTTTCCTGATTTGGAACCAGTCTGTTGTTCCATGTCCAGTTCTAACTGTTGCTTCTTGACCTGCCTACAGATTTCTCAGGAGGCAGGTATTTCTAGAATGCCCTAGAGATTATCATAGTGAGTGAAGTAAGTCTGACAGAGAAAGACAAATATCATGTGGTATTGCTTCTTTGTGGGATCTAAAAAAATGGTACAAGTGAACTTTTTTCCAAAATAGAGTAACAGATGTAGGAAACAGATTTCTGGTTACCAAGGAAGAAGGGCGTGGAGGGATAAATTGGGAGATTGAGATTGACATGTACACACCACTATGTATATAATACGTAACTAATAAGAACCTGCTACATAACACAGGGAATTCTATTCAGTACTCTTGAATGAACGATATGGGGAAAGAATCTAAGAAAGAGTGGATATATGTATAACTGATTCACTTTGCTGTACAACAAAACTAACACAACATTTAAATCAACTATATGCCAATAAAAATTAATTTTTTAAAAAAAGAATGTCATAGCAAATTAGACTCACTGAAGGAGTACAGATCAGAGAGAAGTCTTACAAGATTTGATTTGAGAACACTCACTCACTGGTGCTGCACAAAAGCTGACGGAGAGAGGCAGGGTAAAAACTGAGACACATATTCAACTGATGTGGTCAATTGTCCAGGTGAGAACTCATGAGAGCTGGAGTTCAGAATCAGAATATGAAATATACAAAGGGGACAAAGGAGCTTTAACAGTTCAGATCATAAGTGGCTTTGGTCAACCACAAAAACTTTTTCTAACCTGACTCCATGTAATTGGATGGAGTCCAAGCTACTCCTAGTCAACTGACTCACTGTTTCCAGGCTCCAGTTCCAAATTTCTATTGGCAAGGAACTGAAATGGCAAAGAATTCCCACTTTCTATAGTTGAGGCCAGAGATGGATTCACCAGGTACGAACATGGCAACCCAGACCCATTTCCAGGTAATGGGGAATTCAGGAAATGGAAGTATAACATGCTTTCTTTAGTCAACATCTGCATCTGAAATAGGAATTGGGTTCTAAGCATAGCAGAGGAGGAAGAGGAAAAGTGAAATAGAAGGAAATTAATATTTGTTTAAAAGGTCGCAATATGGTGGTCATTGTGCAAGGCACTTTGCACATCTGCTTGTGATCTTTCTTCTGAGGTAGAAACAATTCTTCCTGCTTTATAGATGGAGTGAGGTAAATTTCCCATGGCTATGTGGTTATTAACATAGAATTCAAGATTCTAGGCAGACACATCTTATCCTAACCTCTGCGAGATGCTGTTTGACCTAACATGCAGGGATGCTTAGCTTTGGGACCACCCCTTGTAGCTCAGACAATAGAGAATCTGCCTGCAATGCAGGAGACCTGGATTCAATCCCTGGGTTTGGAAGACCCCCTGGGGAAGGGAGGAAACCCCCTCCAGTACTCTTGCTTGGAGAATCCCATGGACAGTGGAGCCTGGCGGGCTACAGTCCGTGGGGCCGCAGAGTCGGATACGACTGCACAACTAACACTGACCCTTTCTTGGAAACACATTTTGCTTCCTGGCAAGAAAACAGGAAGTCCCCAATATAGTCTCTAGCTAGCCTCTTTCTGGAACAAGTAGATCTTCCTAAAGTTCTTTTCATGATTAAATTTTATCCCTAAAGGCCCCAAATTAGGTCACTTATATCTATGAGTTCCAGTTCTGCTTCATCTTTGTAATTAACAAACGTTTATCCAGTGCCTTCCATATGCCAAGCCCCAGGGCATGCTACAGGCTGTATAAAGGCTGACCCTGCCCTCAAGGAGCTCTCAGTGTAGAAGAGACCAGACAAGAGTATAAAAAGAAATGAATTTATATTTAAAAAAATCACAATGCAAGGCAAACCGAGTACCATGTTAAAGATACATTTGGAGTGATAGGGATATTTTAGAAGAGATCATCCAAGGAAAACTTCATAGATAAAAAGAATTTGGGGCTGGGCTGGAAGGATACACTGAAATTCAATGTGTGGCATTGGTATAAAGTGTCCCAGGTGGGGAAAAGCATAAACAGAGGCCCAGAGGCTGGTAATTTAGGAGCATGGGCGGGCTGGGAACAGCAAGCAGCAGTTTAGTGATGATGAAGCCCCACTGAAAGGCAGTGAGGAGCGAGTGCCAGATGTTTTCCCCATTCTGACACGGAGTGTGATTGGGTTCCCGGCTATTCTCAGGAGAGGCATGGCAATCTTCAAGGTTGATGCAAGGCTGAGTCTTGCTCTGTGCAGACTTTTTTCCTTTTGATGAGATCCTGGCCATGTGAAATCCACCTCGTCTCCTGCTACTGTTATCAAACCTCATACTTGCATTCAAAATAGGGTCAGGAAAGAAGAGAAGAAAAGGGCAATTGATTTGTATGTTTCAGTCATTTCCTTGGGAACACGCTGAGCTTTCACTCTGGGGTGACTGTGAAAGAGACCCTGCCTGTGATTAGATCTGTCAGGCAGTGGCTGCATTACGCCTGGTACCTGGGGAAATGAAACCACGGGCAATTGCCAGTGTCTGCATGCCCGGGGAGCTGTCTGTGTGCAGCACAATAATGGGCCAGTCTGTGTACATGTGCACAGGAACCTTGGAGCAGGGGGATTGTAGATTTGAATCAGAGTTGGAAAATACTCTCTAAGGCCCCTTCTTACATCGCAGAGTATATGATTCTGTATATATGAGCAGATGCACACTAGGAAATGATGGCTAAGGGTAGGTAGAGTCAAGAGCAGGGTCCTCATCTTCCCCTTTGTCTTGACCATATGCGTTCCAGATACCATGCAGCTACCAAAGTGGCATTTCCAAAACATAAGTCTGACCACATCACCCTCCCTTTCTCACCTTCAGTGTCCCCCAGTCATCTAGAGGATGAAGCCCAAGCTGCCCAAGACGTGCTGTGACCTGGCCTCAGCTCCTTTCCCCAGCTTTAGTCTCCCTCACATCACCCTTCCTGGTCCAGTCACAGCGGGCTGTTTGCAGTTCCCACACATATCCTCCTGCTCACATTGCCTCCCTCCACCCTGCCCCTCCCTGAACCCCTCCCCCACCCTCCCACAAGTCTATATTGTATTTCTCAGTCTTCCCACCCAGGTAACATCCACCCTTCCATCTTTTTAAGACTCGGCTCAGTTCTTATTTCCTTCAGAAACCTTCTCTGACTACACTAGTCTCACAGTGGTACCCATACATCTGCCTCCTCCTTAGACCTTTGAATTCTAAACTACCTGTTTAAACAAATCCTTCTATAAACTGCAAGCTCCTCAAAGTCAGTACTTGACTGTATGTATCTGTGACTCTCTCATACTAAGCACAATTTCTGGCACAGTGCTGCACATGCTGACTGTTGCAAAAATATCAGGTGAAAAGGACGGATAGATGGATGGGAGATGGAAATGTGTCTTCAAATGAGATACATTCCAGGATTCTATTTACAACCTTGATGGGATGACTAATTTTATGTATCAACTTGACTAGATCAGGGGCTCCAGAGAGAGCTGGCTAAGCATGATTTCTGGGGAAGTCTGCGAGAGTGTTTGTGGAAGATATGAGCATCTGAATTGGTGGCCTGGGAAAAGCAGATGACCCTCTCCCATGTAGGCAGGCATCATCCAAACCACTGAGGGGCTCAGTAGAACAAAGAGGTGGAGGAAGGTTGAGTTCTTTTTCTGCACAGCTGCGTAAGCTGGGTCAAAAGTCTTCTCTTGCCTTCAGCACTTCTGCCTCTCAGGTCTTCAGATTCACCAGTGTCTCTCCAGCTCTCTACTTTTGAAATGGATCAATACCTCTCCTGAGTCTCTAGCTTGTAGACAAGAGAGTCTTTGCCTCCGTAACCACAAGGAACCAATGCCTTCTAATGACTCTAGTATAAATAAGTAGGATATCCTATTGGATCTGTTTCTCTGGAGAACCCTGACTAATACACTTGGCAAGGTGTTATTTTAATTTTACAGAAGGAGCTACTGTGACACAGAAAGGCAGATATCATACAGCTAACACTAACCTTTAACACTGCAGTCCGAATCCCCTTTTCCCACCCAAGTGCTCATTCCTCTGTCCTTTGGCACCTCTCAGTGACTAAATACCCATTGCTTCTCAAATCCTGAATTGCCTAGACTTTGAAGTCTACAGCCCAAGCAAACCTAAAACAGGATTCATCCTCCCTCTTCTTCCTATTTTCTCTTCTCAGTAGATAATTAAGAGCTAGAAGTGGTCAAATGACTTGACACCTCATTCATCCTTCAGCATCTTCCTCAGTCATAACCACAACTGTCATCCTAAGTAAATGTAGAATTATGGCCGTGATCGATGCTGCAGAGAAGAAGGCAGGCACAACAAGAGTCGACAAAGCAATAAACGAGACTAACCGAATCAGCACTCTGATGATTAGCTAATTAATCATTAAATAAATATTCATTGACTAAATAATATGTGCTGGCGACTCTCCTAAATGCTGAGTACATAACAGTAAGTAAACAATCTAAGTCCCTGCCGCGTGGACCTTACATGTTAGTGGGAGGGAAGAGACAATAAATACATGAGGAATTGGACGTTATCTTGGATAATAGACATTAACTGGCAAAGAAAAGGGAGTAGTCCAAGAATTACAAAGAGCACAGACAAGAGCAAAGGAGAATGTTTGAGGACCTAAAAGATTTCTTTGATTGGAACATGGAGATAAGAGTGTCCCCAAAAGAGATCAGAGCTAGTTAGTCAGGTCTCAGATCATGCTGGGCCTGGAAGGTCATGTTGGATTTAGATTAGATCCTCAGGGCAAGAAAAATCACTGATGAGTTTTAAATAGGAACTGGCATGATTAGAGGTGTGTATGTGTGTGTGTGTTTTAAATATCTGGTCGCTATGAAGAAAATTGTTTGGAAGTGAGTAGTCATAACTCAGGAGAGAGAAATCAGGTACTTCTCCCAGTAGTTCAGGACAAAGACAAGGCTAGCCTCGACTTGGATGCAGCAAGGGAAAATGAAGAGGAGAAAAAGGAGATGTCAAGGCTTGATACCTGTGTTTCTGTTTTGCATTTGGGTTATGCCATTCAATGAGAGTAATAACACCAGGAGAGGACACTATCTGGGACCAGAGGAGTCAGCAGTCCAAGAATAAAGATTTGGACATATCCTTTTGAGATGCTCATGAGGCATCGAGTGGAGGTATTAGGTGATCAATTAGGTTATATGAATCTGCAGTTCACAAGAGATGGGAAAAGTAAGTCTAGGAATCTTAAAATTTGGAGCAAATATTGGAATGGATGAATTCACCAGAGGGAAAGATAGGAGAAGATGAGAAAAGTTCTAAAGAACTCCAAGGTGAAGAACAGTTCAGCAGAGGAGACAGAAACAAAAACAAGAGGATAAAAGAGAAGATTATAATGTTCCAGAGACTAAGGACAGTTTCAGCGAGGTAGGAGCATAGAATGCTGCTGAGATTTCAAATGAGGTGCTGGATGAAGACTGTCCATTGGATTTGCAACAAGGTGGTTATTAATCACCTTCTCAAAGGCAATTCAAAAGGAGAAAGCCAGACAGAATGGATTGAAGAGTGGTTGGGAGGTGAGTATGTCTAAATACCACGTTACCATTATTTTGGAAGAGTTGGCTGTAAAAGAAAGTAGTTTCTATCATAAGTGTACTTAAATGATGAATTTTGGTTTTTTACTCAATATCTACCCACACTGCTGGGCTGTAAACTTAAGATTAGGTGATTACATCTTTCTTGTTTATGTCTGCATATCCAAGAACACACTTCTCAGTTGATGGTTAATCTTTGTAACATTTAATAAGTGAACAAAAATGAGTAAAGATTTAGAGAATATCTTGAACAACTATTTTCTGGAAAATGATAAAGTTGCATTTATAATATATTCATGACACTGGAAGTTAATTTGTTGAAAGCAGCTATATTGCCATGCTCTGTCACTTTCAGTGAGAGACTTTGGGCTGAAAGAAACCATAGTCCCTACTCTGCCCTGTTTGGGAAAAGAATTCCACTCTGTTGTTGCCTTGAAACTTTCTCTTTTTCTTTGTCTCTCATGCTATTGCCTTGACTTCAGCCTTTATTATTTCTCACCTATTCTAAGGCAATTTTTAAGGGCTCTGTGCACCATAATCCCTTTGCTGCTATCTGTAAATCAAAAACAATAACACCAAACAGTAAAACCAAAGCTTGTGCATATGCTGATATTAAAAGAGCTTGTCTCTGTATTTCACTGCTTGCAAGATTCTGGATAAATCATGTAGCAAACACAGGCTCATTCACCCCTGCATTATTAGCACCCTAAGCATGAGCTTAACCCACCTACTGAGGAATTTATTATTCCTCTAGGCCTCCCTCTCTCCCGTTCACCCTCTACCAGAGTGATACCAATGCAGAGATACAGTCTTTTCACGTGAAATCCTTCATTGGCTCCTCGGGTCCTATAGGACAAGGTTTGTTCTCCTTAGCCTGGCTTACAAGGTTTTCTGTTTTATGATCCCTGGAAACTCCCTGGAATCAACCTTTGCCCCAATACAGATGTACTCCAGCCTTTCTGGATGGTTTATAGCTCCCTGGACACCCCTTTGGATCTCACAGATTTGTATATTTGCATGACCTGATCTTTCTGCCTGGAATCTCTCTCTCCAACTTCACCCACCTTCCCACATCTCTCCAAACTTAGCAAAAAGTCACCTGTTCTTCTATACTTTCAAAGTCTTGGTTATGTCTGTGCCATTGTAGCACATTCTGGTTTTGCCAAATCTACCAAGCATACCGAAACTGACTTCATCTCTTTCCCACATGACTCTTCATAATAGTGACAGCCAACATTCACTGACCCTTTAATGAGCTTTATGTGGGTCATCTCATGATTCTCACAACAACCCTACTGACAGAAGGAACTATCAGTATTTATTTCACATTCGACAAAGTTAAGACCTAGTGACTCATCCAAGGTCACACGAGAGAAAGCAAGAGTTTGAACCAAGCTATCTAAGAACACTGGAATACTTGCTTTTAACCACTGAACTAGCCTGTGAACTTCTCGAGTGCAAGGAGGGAACCTCACCATCTACATGTTGCCAGATCTTTGCACTAGATTTGGAAAAATCAGAAGTTGGTGGATGTTTGCTATATGAACAAAATGAATGAATAAATTACTTCATCAGGGTGTATTTCTTGAATCTCCTAGACAGTGTTAAGAAAATTAAATTACGTGTATTTTTCTTTAATGTTCTAATGAGAGTTCACAGTAGAATTGAGGCTAGCACAAATCAAAAGGGTGAAAGCGGTGGAAGGCTTTCCATGTGAATGGGAAGTTAGATTTGTTCGGTCTCATAGCAAGAGCTTGAATTAGGGCCAAGGGAAGAAAGAATCAGGAAAATCATTTTTTACCCCCTCACTAGGAATTAAAACAATTTCACTTACAGAGCTGTATAAAGATGGAATAGGCTGCCCAGTAAGGGGATGAGGTCCCCATTCCTGGGGGTGTGCAAGCACAGACTGAAGGACCACTCGATGCGATGTTGCAGAGGAACTTTAATGATCTAATGAGGCATTTTTCTGGATGACCATGAAGCTCTTTTCCGTCCAGAAATCATATGAGTCTATGAAACAGAAAAAGCAAGGGGAAAGACAAAGAACTCAAATTGGAACAGATGAGGCAATATTTTTTAAATTTTCCTGTTGGTGTAACTGAAAGTCTAAATTTACGGATGAGCAACGTTTGTGAGGATTTAATCTTTCAAATCAAAGAGAACAGGCAGATGGAAATAAGCTAATCAAAAGAAGTTACTACGAGGACCCTTCTCTTTACGGGCTTGGTGCTGCCAGTTCTTTTCCACCCTCGAGCCTCATCAGTTCCACCACCTACAATGGAGGTGACTTTCCTGGGAGTAAAATGTGAACAGGGAGAAATAGAAATGGGCACCCCATCAGTAAGCCTGTTTTGAGGGAAGAAGGGACAGGCAGAGGGGGAAAAAAAGCTCCAGCAGAGGACAGATGGAAGAAATGAGGGAAAATCCCAGGCTGGCTGGTGGGATAGAACTTTGTGAAAAAATCCTGCATTTCTGAAGAGGTATTGGAATTCAGGGTGATGGCTCTAACCCCAGAGGCAGGGGAGAATACCTCCACCAACTTCTAGGATCTCAGGTTTTTCTCAGCTTGTGGGAGAAAAAGAAAAGAACAAACAGAGACCCAAGAGTGAGAAGCAACGTCTGGTGGGGCCACGGCAGTCTTGGCGTGTTGGAGAAGCTAAGCTCCAAAGTGTGGGCCAGGCAGTGGCTATGGGAAAGGAAGATGGTCAGAGGATGCAGCGGTGGCCTGCACGAGTGGCCAGGCCACAGCGTCAGGAAGGGTGGTCATTAAAGCTGAGTTTGGGAGACCTTCTAATAGCAGAGAACAATGGGGGTTAGGGGGTGGAAACCCAAGTAACTTAATGGTATGGCTGAAAAAGTTCCCTTTGTTACTGTCTCATTCCTGAAACTATAAATTCTTAGTAACACCTTTAGGTTTTACTCAGGCAACTTGAAGATGAAAATACTACCTTTGTTTACATTTGTCCCCAGAGTATAGCACAGTGTCTGGGACACCGTGTGCTGTTTCTTAAATGATCGACTAAATGAAGAAATGAATGAAAAGTAATCACTACTTTTGTATTAGGCACTACATGGAGTAGGGGGTGGAATCTACAAATGAGGAATACAGCACCCACGTTCCTAAAAAGACTGATGTCAAGTGGGAAGCTGAAAATGCCTGTGGTTAATCGATTCAGTCCAGTCGCTCAGTTGTGTCCGACTTTTTGCAACCCCATGGACTGCAGCACGCCAGGCTTCCCTGTCCATCACCAACTCCCGAAGCTTGCTCAAACTCATGTCCATTGAGTCAGTGATGCCATCCCCTTCTTCTCCTGCCTTCAGTCTTTCCCAGCATCAGGGTCTTTTCTAGTGAGTTAGTTCTTCACATCAGGTGGCCAAAGTATTGGAATTTCAGCATCAGTCCTTCCAATGAATACTCACGGTTGATCTCCTTCAGGTTTGACTGGTTTGATCTCCTTGCAGTCCAAGGGACTCTGAAGAGTCTTTTCCAACACCACAGTTCAAAATCATCAATTATTTGGCGCTCAGCTTTCTTTATAGTCCATCTCTCACATCCATATATGACTACTGGAAAAACCATAGCTTTGACTAGATGGATCTTTGTTGACAAAGTAATGTCTCTGCTTTTTTTTTTTTTAATTTAATTTTATTTTTTAACTTTACAATATTGTATTGGTCTTGCCATATATCAACATGAATCCGCCACAGGTATACACGTGTTCCCCATCCTGAACCCTCCTCTTTATGCTGTCTAGGTTGGTCATAACTTTTCTTCCAAGGAGCAAGCGTCTTTTAATTTAATGGCTACAGTCACCATCTGCAGTGATTTTGGAGCCCAAGAAAATAAAGTCTATCACTGTTTCCATTGTTTCCCCATCTATTTGCCATGTTTTAAGCCAACTTTTTCACTCTCTTTCACTTTCATCAAGAGGCTCTTTAGATCCTCTTTGCTTTCTGTCATAAGGGTGGTGTCATCTGCATATCTGAGGTTATTGATATTTCTCCCAGCAACTTTGATTCCAGCTTGTGCTTAATGCAGCCCAGCATTCCACATGATGTACTCTGCATACAAGTTAAATAAGCAGGGTGACAATATACAGCCTTGACACACTCCTTTCTCAATTTTGAACCGGTCCATTGGTCCATGTCTAGTTCTAACTGTTGCTTCCTGACCTGCATACAGATTTCTCAGGGGGCAGATAAGGTCGTCTGGTATTCCCACCTCTTGAAGAATTTTCCAGTTTGTTGTGATCCACACAGTCAAAGGCTTTGGCATAGTCAATGAAGCAGAGGTAGATGTTTTTCCTAAACTCTCTTGCTTTTTCTATGATCCAACAGATGTCAGCAATTTGATCTCTGGTTCCTCTGCCTTTTCTATATTGTGGTTAATCCAGTGGGATAGAGGCTGATGGGGGACGCAGTGCTGACTTTAGGTTGAGCCTGAGGTTACATGCCTCAGATTCTATATGAGCACGTTGTAGTTTTATACCAAGAGCCTTTTCTTTCTCTTTCTCTCTCTCTCTTTGTTTAACGTCTGATGGTTGACGTAGTAGACCCATGTTTTGAATAACTTAGAAAACATTAAAAGACAGGACAAATATAAATCATAAGCTTACCACTCAGCAGAAGCCTATTATTACTATTTAGGCACATCGCTTTCCAGACGTTTCCTTTGCACTCTTTTCCTTCATAATGGAGATCATATTGCATCTAGGATGTGATGTTATTCTTTCCCCTCCCCCACTTACCATGTTGTTAAAATGTTCTTCTTA
This sequence comes from Bos grunniens, assembly GCF_055505025.1. Classification (NCBI taxonomy): domain Eukaryota; kingdom Metazoa; phylum Chordata; class Mammalia; order Artiodactyla; family Bovidae; genus Bos; species Bos grunniens. The sequence goes on from NC_141172.1 coordinate 95,783,340, forward strand.
AGCATGACATATGACTTTCTGGTAGTCTATTGTATGTCTGTACTACAACTCATTAATAATTGTCTTTCTGCTGGACACTTGAGTTCTTCAAAATTTTAATACGATAAAAATTAAATTAGATTCCTAGAAAACCGATTCCCAACCAAAAGGCAGAAATCATCTTTACAGTTCTTGATGCGATTTTCCAAACTTCCCTTGTCTTACACCATTTGGACTGATGGAACAAGTTACTATAGCTTATAAACAATACAACATTTATTTCTCACAGTTCTGGAGCCTGGGGTGTTCCAGATCAAGGCACCGGCAGGTCTGGTGTGTGGTGAGGGCCCACTTTGTGCTCCACAGATGACTGGCTGTCTTTCCTGACTTGGCAGAAAGGGACAAGGGCCTCTCTTATAAGGGCACACGTGCCTTTCGTGAGGGCTCCACCCTCATGCCCTAACTGCCTCAAAGATCTCTATCTCAAAATACCATCACACATTAGGTTTCAACATACGGATTCTGGGGGGACATAAGCATTTTCTGTAGCAGCCCTCGGGGACAAATGAACCAACCTATCCTCTTACCAGTTCTTGGTGAGTGCCTGCCTTAGCACATGTAGGGGCATGTAAAAATTCTGTCTTGGCACTGAGTTTATGTCAGAGACTCCTTCCCAGTTCTCTGGCCAGGAGAGAAACCAGGTTAAGCAGCTGTGTTTAAACCCATACCCTACCGCTTTTTCAAATTACCAAAACATTAATATAATTAAGTGGTACTGGCAAGGATTGAGATGGTGACTCAGATTGTCGATGGAAAGATAAAATTATATAACATTTTCAAAAAGGTAATTTGAGAATACTTCTTAACAAACATCAGTGGCCATGTCATTTCACATCTGAAAATGCTTCCCAAGGAACCAATCCAAAGAAAAAATAGCTACTTTCATTAAGGGGATTATGCAAAAAAAAAAATGTTAAGCTTTTTTTAAATATTCAACATATAGGGTAACGTTTAACTAGATTATGGCATACATGTTCAATGAACATGTGATGCATGCATTTTAAAATATATGAAATCTTTGTGGAAATATGAGAAAACAATAAGATGTTATTTAGATTTAATTATTTTAATATGTCAATATATGGGCAGAATGGAAAAGGTCATATAAAAAAGCTGCTTTTGTTGTATTTAGAAGAAGACATTGCATTTATAATTTTTCTTTTAGTTGCAGGTAACATTTACAGAACAGATCATATTTCAGATATTATTTCTGCCATGCACAAAGCACTTTTCATATACTATTTAGAATGTTTTTCATGACATCTCTATTATATTATTACTATCATTGTATCTATTTAAAAGAGGATGGAATTGACGTGCAGATAGGTAAAGTAACTTGTCTAAGGTTGCCTGGGTAGTAAAAGACAAAACATGTACTGAAATTCAATTCTAAGGGAAGAGCTGGTGCTCTTAACCACCATACCACATTGCTTGACTTCCTTTTTTTAAGCTGATAGTTATTTATTTTGTATTGTGGTAAGAACACTTAACATGAGATCTACCCTCTTAATTCTAAATGTCCAATACTGTGTTGTGAATGTAAATTTTCTCAAGTTTATCTTGATTTGTTTCCTTTCAACTTTCAGCCTGTTCAGCTATTTAGCCCTCCCATACCCAAGCAGAATGGTGTATAAAAAAATGGTTCCCTACCTAAAAGGCACATAGTAGATGGGTTCAGGGTGAGATCAAGGTCACATGTAATAAGAGATCTTTATAAATCACCTCAACCTGGGAGAGCCAAGGAAATCAGCAGTTTGTAGTCTACCTTTCAGAAAAACCCCCACCTTTCCATTTCTAGTCAGCTGAAGGAAGAATCCTACAGGCCTAGAGGAGCTTCACAAAGATTGGAAAGAATGTATTTGTCCAGAGTAGCTGCTTTTTAGGAAGAGGAAAGGAAATCCCAGATAAAACTGCAACAAGCAGATATCACAGAGGACAATAGTTATGAGAAAAAGAAGCAACATGGTGTGAAGCATCTCCGGAACACTCAGATAAAAATATGTTCAGAAATATGTCTTAACAGCTACCTTGTGTACATGCCAACACATTCAGGATGAGGATCAATTAAGAGAAGGAATAAAGCACAAAATCATCAAATAAAATTTCATAGGTATCAGTACAACTTGATGGAGTGGGTATCAAGGATGAAAAATGACAATTGAAAGTTAAGCATATTTAAAAGAAATAGAAATACAGAAAAAATAGAAGAGGAAATGAAGTAGTAGAATATATCTGGACAGGACCGAGTAGTAAGGTAACTGAGAAAGTAAAGTGGGATAAAATGAAAGAGCAAAAGAGAGAGGGACTGATGTGATATTGCCATAGACTTAGCAGCTACCACCTGGTGAGACAGAGAAAACTGTCCCTGTCTCACCTGCAAAGCTTATGATGCTCTCCTGCAAAGCTGGCCTAGGACTTGGGAGCCTGGGGGGTGCCAACATTTCTCATCTCTCTGGGAAGCTCCATTTTTGAAAAGGAGAGCATTATTTAACTGTTTTGGGACATCATCTCCTGAAAGATCAAGGAAGAAACAAAAAGAAACGATGATATCAGAGTCATTTGGGAGCAAGGAAGGAAACTTAGGTATCAAAGTGGATAACGAATTAGGAAAAGTGACTCTTTAAGGACACTTGATACAGTCATATGCTCTAGGCTTGATATTGGCTTTTGAAAAGGTTTAAAAAGTAGAACTTATCTATAAAATGAGAGTCAAAAATGAAATTCTGTCCTACAAATTAATATGGAAACTGGCTATAAGTCTTGTCCCAACCTGTCCCAAAGTTCTCCCCAAATCCCCATAAAAACACTCACAATGTAAAAACTCACAATGAGCAAAATAAAAATGACAAGAAAATGTATTTCTAGAAACCAGTAGAAATTTCACTTGTACAGCAGCTTTTGGATCTGGATTTAAGAGAGGAAAAATCATGGGCTGTCTATGTGTGATCTCACAGAAAGACAGACCAAAGGTAGGAAGACACATGTGTCTCCTGCACAGCTGCCTCTTAGTCCAGAGATGTGGACACCAGATAAAAGTTCAGAGCTTGTACTGAGGGACCAATGGCTATGAATTGAACCCCATGCTGTTGACTTCGTATTTGGTCAAGTCATTAACTTTCCTGAGCCTTGTTTTCATCATCTGCAAAGTGGGGTTCATATAGTACTTTCCTTAAGGAGTAGCCATGAAGATTAAATTAGTAGAGCTAATTCATGCAAAGTACTAAGCACAGTGTCTGGAACATAGCAAACATTCAACGAACACTAACTACTTTTATTCCATCCTTTTGGAAGCTTGAACTCCCAGAGAACAGGAAGTTTCCCAGGGCAGTGAAAAGGAAGCAGAAGGAAGAAGGGCACTCACACATTAAGATCCTAAGATATGGAGTCCCTTCCAACCCTGTAAAGAAAAGAGGAAAGAGGCGCAGCAGGGCGTCCGGAGTAGGGCAACATTTGCAGAGAACCAGCGGGCAGAATAGGAAAAGAACCCCCCCACCCCACCTTTATCTTCATCAGATAAAAACCTGCTGCATAGAGGAAACTGGGCTGGGTCTGAATGCTTGTCAGCCAAGTCAAAGGTTGTCAGATAAAGCAAGAAGCCAAATTATAATATTAGATGATTTTTAAATGATTTTATTGTAAGTGTACCCATATAATATTTTGGAATTATTGATAGTAAAAAATTTTATTTATCTAAAATTCAAATTGAACTGGTCATCCTGTATTTTTATTTATTAAATCTAACATCTCTAATTTTCAATCTGGTAAATTAGGAAGAGGCTTGACTTGCAATGAATTGGAGAGTGAATGAAGCCACAGGAAATGCACACACCCTGACACTTGGTAAATGCTGATCAAATCTGGGTTTTTCCTCCTCTTAAAATGAATAAATAGAAAATATAACAGCAGCAACAATAGAGGACCAATCAAGAATTTAGCAGGAGAAGGGAAGAAAGTAATTTTGAAGATTCATGCAATAGAATTTTGAAAATATTAACTACAAAAGGCAGTAACAGGGTTTAGAAATTGTGTAGTATCCCACAGAAGGCTTACATTTTTTTGAGAAACAGAAAATTTTAAAGGAGAGAAGTTAACAAGTAATGTTAATACAGTGAAATATAATAGATAATAGGAAAGGTATTTGAGGCACAATTTCAAAGAAAGTAAAATGTGAAAAAAAAATGTAAACAAGGTTTGGGGAGCAGAACTGATGCTACAGTAAAGCAAATTGGGAAATGGGGCTGAGGCTGGAGAAGCATCTTAATCCCCAGAGAAAGAGCAGGGAGGTGAAATTAGTAAAAGAAGTGATAGCTATGAGACACGGAGAATGGACATCAGATCTGAACCACCTGGACTTAGAATAATTACAGTACAAGTAAAAGAAAACACTGAAAGGAAACATTCTCAACTCTAGACCAAGATGGTGACACAGGAGGCTCCTGAATTTCCCTGCTTCTATGGATGTACCACATATACAGCCACATGGAGTAATTCCCTTTGAGAGCTATCCAGAAACTAGATGTGTAGATGACTCCACACACCAGACAACCGAGAAAATATACGATTAAAAACAGGAGGAGAAGGGGGTGGCAGAGGATGAGATAGTTGGATGGCATGATCGACTCAATGGACATGAGTTTGAGCAAACTCCAGGAGATAGTGAAAGACTGGGAAGCCTGGTGCGCTGGAGTCAAAGGTGTTGCAAAGAGTCGGACACGGCTGAGTGAGTGAACAACAAGAAAAACAGACACACTCTCACCGTAAACTACCTCCCCCCACAACCACCACAGTGCCCTACAATTGGGAAGGAACCCCACGTGTCCAGCTTCACCCTGAGAAGTGATGGACTTGAGCCATACATTTAGTGCACCAAATTTCATGACTACCACGCAAGGGACGGTTCCCCAAGTCAACTGGCTTTGAAAGCCCTGGGACTTTCAGTCACAATCCCATAGGCCTATAGTAAATAAAGAATCAGTTATTGAGCACAAAACACTCGCTGAGGCTATCCGCCCAGAGCTTAGTGCAAAGGAAGTGGGCAAAACTGCCTGTCTTCTAGGCTTTCTCTAAGGGGTTTGATTGTATACAAGATGCTTCTTGGGAGCCTGCCTTCTAATTAGCAGACATCTAGGTGCTTTCTGTTATCATCTTTGAAGCCTAAAAGAGCCAGTGAGCACTTGCCCTGCCTTCTCCTCTGGCTCATTCCAACAGTAAAATTAAATTATCTGTATTTCCTTAGGAGAAGCTGGCCAAATATTAATAACTAGTACCTAAAATTTTATGGTTACCCACTAAGGGACAGGCCCCAAATCAAATGATAGCCAATGAGACTTGAATTGCAGAATCCCACAGGACTACAGCAAAATAGAAGTTTTCAAATAGGTTCAGGAATACTCTTCACCTCCATGGGGATACATGCAGGCTCCACAGAGGGAAGAAACGAAAGTGCCTGTCTCCCAGTTCCTTCCTGGAAGAGTTTTGAGTGCATACTTTCTTAGCTGCTGCCTGAGTGTCTGGTTTCTAATCACCTTGCAACTCGGTGCTGACTGCAATCCTCTTATTTGGAACACTGATGGGGTTTGACACATCTTCAACTACTGGGAGCCACTAAGAACAAATACAGCAGCTTGGATAATCACAAAGGTTTGAGAGAACATCAAGAACTGGGCCAGGCTGATTAATAAGGTTGACCTCCTACAAGAGACCCATGTGTCAAAACTGGGAGAGGTGGCTGTTTTATCTAGTGCATGGAAACTAACTCAGAGAATTAAGGAAATGAGGAAACAGGGGACTATGTTCAAAACAAACAAACAAAAAAAGTAAATCTCCAGAAACTGATCTTAATGAAATGTAAGTAAGTAGTTTATCGAATCAAGAGTTCAAAATAATAGTCATAAAGATGCTCACCAATGCACAAAGAAAGAATTTTAACAGAGAGAAATATAAAATAACACCAAATATTAATCATAGAACTGAAGAATACAGTAACTGAAAATTTTAATAGAGAAGTACAACAAAAAACTAGATCAAGTTGGATAAAAGATTCAGCAAGTTGGGAGCAGGACAGTGGAATTCACCAGTTAGAGGAGCAAAAAGATCAAAGAATAAAGATAGCTTTTATGGGATTTATGGAACATCATCAAATGGGCCAGTTAGGTGCATTGTAAGAATCCTGTAAGGAAAAGAGAGAAAGGGCCATAAAGCTTATTCAAAGAAATAATGGCTAAAATCTTCCCTAACCTGGGGGAAAACACAGACATCCATATTCAGGAATCCCCAAAAGTACTAAGTAAGATGAATCAAAGAGACCAACACTAAGACACGTTGATGGATACACAATACAAAGATGCAAGTTTTGACGTGAACAAACATAAAATATGGGGTGTATAAAATATAGCAGTTTTATATGCATTCAAATTTATCAGCTTAAAACAGTTATTATGTATTTTATATAATGACAAAGCAAATCCTATAGTAGATACACTAAAGATAAGGAAATCAAAGCATACCACTACAGAAAATCAGGAAATCACAAAGGAAGAGGGAAAAGAGAAATAAAGAAACAAAAGAACTGCAAAACAGAAAACAATCAAGGAAATGGCAATAATAAATCTACACCTAGCAATAATAATTACCTATCAAAACAAATGGACTGCCTTCTCCAGTCAGAAGACAGAGTAGCTAAATGGATTTAACAAACGAAAAAAAAAAAAATGAGACCCAAATATACCAAATATATGCCGCTGCAGGAGGTTTGGGTCTTCCCCGTGGCTCTAGTAATAAAGAACCTGCCTGTCATTGAAGAAGATGTAAGAGACATGGCTTTGATCCCTGGGTCGGCAAGATCCGCTGAAGGAGGGCATGGCAACCCACTTCTGTATTCTTGCCTGGAGAATCCCGTGGACAGAGGAGTCGGGCGGACTACAGTGCGTGGGGTCACAAAAAGTTGGACATGACTAAAGTGCCTTAGCATGCGTGCATGCACAGGAGGCTTACTTCAGGCTTCCCTGGTGGCTCAGACGGTAAAGCGTCTGCCTACAATGTGGGTAGACCCGGGTTCGATCCCTGGGTCAGGAAGATCCTCTGCAGAAGGAAATGGCAACCCACTCCAGTACTCTTGCCTGGAAAATCCCATGGACGGATGGAGCCTGGTAGGCTACAGTCTGTGGGGTCACAAAGAGTCGGACACGACTGAGCGACTTCACTAACAATTAGAAGTGAAGGGGTGAAGAATATATTCCGTGCAAATTGCAACCAAAAGAAAGCACAGGTTTATAGCAAACAGACTTAAAGCCAAAAACTGTAACAAGAAACACAGCAGGTAATGATACAAGAAGGTTACTGTGTCATGATAATGGGGTCAGTTCATCATATAACAATTGTCAGTATTGATGCAAGCAACATTAGAGCACCTAAATATATAAAGCAAACACTAACAGATCTGAAGGAAGAAATAGACAACAACGCAATAATTGTAGGGGACGTCAATCCCCCATGATCATAAGAAAATATTGGAGTTAAATGACATGTTAGACTAGATGGAACTGACAGACATATCCAGAAAATGTCATGCAACAGAAACAGAACGCACATTCTTCTCAAGCACATATGGAATATTCTCCAGGATAGATCATATATAGACCCCAAAGCAAATCTTAACAAATTTAGGAAGACTGAAATCATATCAAGCATCTTTTCTGAATACAGTGGTATGAAACTAGATATCAACTATAAAAGAAAACTTCAAAATTCACAAATATATTGAGAGCAAACAACACACATCTGCATAGCAAATGAGTAAAAAAAAAAAAAAAAAAAAAAGAAATCAAAAGGGAAATCAAAAAAATATCCTGAGAAATGAAAATGGAAATACAGCCTACCACAACTTAAGAGATGCAGCAAAAGCAGTCCTAAAAGAAAAGTGTGTAGCAATAAATGTCTACATTAAGAAAAAAAGAAAGATCTCGAATAAATGACCTAACTTTAAACCTTAAGGACCTAAAAAAATAAGAACAAATTAATCCCAGATTTAGTAGAGGAAAGGAAATAAAGATCATACTGGATATAAAACAGATACTATAAAGAAAACACATCTTTTTGTAAAAGATAAGCAAAATTGGCAAACGTTTAGCTAGGTCAACTAAGAAAAAAAAGAAGATCAAATATAATCAGAAATGAAAAATGAGACATTACACCTAAAAACAGAAAAGCTATGGATCATAGGAAACTACTGTGAACACTGATATGCCAACAAACTAGATAAGCTTCCAAGGCTGAATCATAAATAACAAAAAATCTGAATGGACCAAATAGTAGTAAGGAGACTGAATCAGCGATCAAAAATCTCCAAACAAGGAAGAGTCCAGGATTACACAGCTTCACAGATGAATTTTATCAAACATTTATAGAAGAATTAATACCAACCCTTCTCAAATTTTTCCAAACAATAGAAGAGGAGTAAACACTTACAAACTCATTTTATGATGCCATCATTACCCTGATACCAAAGTCAGACAAGGACACTACAAGATAATTATAGACAACTATCCCTGATGGATACAGATGCAAGTTTCCTCAACAAAATATTAGTAAACCATTCAATAGGACATTCAAAAGGATTAAATACCATAATCACGTGGGGTTTATCCCTGGGACACAAAGATGGTTCAACACATGCAAATCAATACCTGTGATACACCACATTAACAAAATGAATAAATATCATATTATCATGCCAAAAGATGCAGGAAAAAACATTTTACAAAATTCAACACTTTTTCATGATAAAACTCTCAACAAATTAGGCTAGATAGAATGTACCTCAACAAACAAACTGAATAATAAATGCCACAGCTCATCTCATTCTAAGTGGTGAAAGTTTGAAAGCTTTCTCTCTAAATTGAGGAACAAGACAATGATGCCCACTCTCACCACTTTTATTCAACATAGTACATAAAGTCCTAGCCTGAACAACTAGGCAACCAAAAAAAAAAATGAGGCATACAAATTGGATGGGAAGAAGTAAAATTTTCTGTTTGTAGTTGATATGATATTTATTACATGTTGAGAACACGAAAGACTTCACCCAAAAGCTATTAGAATAAACAAATTCAGTCAAGTTGCAAAATATAAAATCAGTATACAAAAGTCAGTGTTGTGTTTCTGCAAATTAATGAACTATCAGAAAGACAAATTAATAATCCTAGTTACAGCTGCATTAAAAATGAATATAATACTTAGAAATAAATTTATACAAAGAAGTTGAAGATCAGTACATAGAAAACTGTTTTAAAAAACTGATGAAAGAAATCAAGGAAGACACAAATAAATTGAAAGATATTCCATGTTCATGGATTGGAAGAACATTAAAATGTCCATACTACACAAAGCAATGCACATATTCAATGCAATACTTATCAAAACTGCAGTGGTATTTTTCACAGAAATAGAAAAAAAATCCTTAACTTTATTAAGATAACAAAAGGTTTCAAATAGCCAAAACAATCTTAAAAAGAAGAACATAGCTAAAAGTGTTACACTCCCTGATTTTAAACTATATATTACAGAGTTAAAGGCGGGGGGGGAAACAGGTTTTTTTCATGATATAAAAATAGACACATATATCAATGGAACAGAGTAGATACCCTAAAAACAAGCCAATGCATACATGGCCAATTGGTTTTTGGCAAAGGAGCCAATAATATACTGTGGGGGAAGATGAATCTCTTCAATAAATGGTGTTGGGAAAACTGGGTATCCACATGCAAAACAGGATGAAACCAGACACTGTATCTTACGTCATACACAAAAATCAACTCAAAATGAATTTAAGACTTGAACATAAAATCTGAAACTCATAGGGAAAAAACAGGGGAAAAGCTCCTTGACATTACATGGGTCTTGGTAATAATTAGGGGGCTTGGGGTTGTTTTGTTTTGTTTTTGCCATGCCATGTAGCTTGTGGGATCTTAGCTCCCTGACCAGGAACTGAACCCAGACTCACTGCAGTGAATGCACTGAGTCCTAACCATTGAACTGCCAGGGAATTCGCTTGGTAATAATTTTTTGGATTTGACACCCAAAGCAAAAGCAACAAAAACAAAAATAACCAAATGAGACTACATCAAACAAAAAATTCTGAATACAGAGGAAACAATCAATAAAATGAAAAGGCAATCTATGGAATGAGAGAAGATAATTATAAACCACATATCTGATATAGGATTAATGTCTAAAAATATATAAGGAACTGAACGAACTCAAAAGCAAACTTCAAAAATCCAATTAAAAATGTGCAAAGGACATATTTTTTTCCAAAGAAGATATTTAAATGATCAACGGGTATCTGATAAGGTGTTCAACATCACTAATCATCAGTTCAGTTCAGTTGCTCAGTTGTGTCCGACTCTTTGCGGGAGTCCATCACCAACTCCCAGAGTTTACCCAAACTCATGTCCATTGAGTCGGTGATGCCATCCAAGCATCTCATCCTCTGTCGTGCCCTTCTCCTCCTGCCCTCAATCCTTCCCAGCATCAGAGTCTTTTCAAATGAGTCAGCTCTTCGCATCAGGTAGCCAAAGTATTGGAGTTTCAGCTTCAACATCAGTCCTTGCAATGAACACCCAGGACTGATCTCCTTCAGAATGGACTGGTTGGATCTCCTTGCAGTCCAAGGGACTCTCAAGAGTCTCCTCCAACACCACAGTTCAGAGAAATGCAAATCAAAGCCACAGTGAGATATCACCTAACACTTGTTAGGATGGCTATTATTAGAAAGACAAGAAATAACAAATGATGGTAAGGATGTAAACGGAACCTTTGCGCACCGTCAGTAAGAGTATAGATTGATGCAACCACTGCAGAAAACAGTATGGAGATTCCTCAAGAAAATAAAATTAGAATTGACATATTATTCAGTATGAAAGTGTTATTTCAAAGAAATATCTGTACTTCCATGCAAATTGCAGCAATATTCACAATAGTCAAGGTATTGAAACAACATCAGGGTCTGTCAACTGATGAATGGATAAAGACAATGTAGTGTGTGTGTGTATATATATTTATATATGCACACCATGGAATACTGTTCAGCCTTAAAAAAAAATCCTGCCATTTCGACAATGTCGATGAACCTGGAGAGCATTATGACAAAAAAATAATGCCAGACAGAGAAAGATGAGTGTATGGTATCACCTATATGTGGAATCTGATAAAGCCTAGTCAAACTCTTAGTAGAATGGTGGCTGTCAGGGAAATAGGGAGAGGCTGGTAAAAAATGTACACACTTTCAGTTATAAGATCAATGAGGCCTGAAGATATAATGTATAATGTGGTGATTATAATTGATAAAGTTACATAATTAAAATTAGCTAGGAGAGAATAACTTAAATGTTTCCACACAAAAAAGATAAATATGTGAGGTGATGGTTATGTTTTAAGTAACTTGATGATGGGACTCCTTTTACATATATACATATAAATAAATCATCCTATAGAATATTTTAATTATATTAAATTTTATTTGTGAATTATACCTCAACAAAACTTAAAAATCTAATACATATGCACATAATAGATAATCGATGATAGAAATCACCACTGGAATATCAGAAACTTTTCATGTTTTATATATATTATCTAATTTAATTCCCAGACACCTTGTGAATTTATATAACCATGTTAAGGTAAACCTTTGGTGTCAGTATTATTAACTGACAACAGAATTAGCTAAAATTTTTATTGTTATACTTTTCAGTCCAGCAACTTGAAATATCTAATAAAAAATAAATCGACATTCTCCCTACCCCCCCAAAAAAAAACTTTCTGAAGCTTAAAAACTGAGAGAGAGAAAAGATAATGGCCTAGAAGGTACTTGAAAAACACTCAGGATGGGGTAAAAGTCCTTCTAGATGCTTTGCCAATGTTAACTTTGTTTACATGAAAGAATGGCAATTTATTGTCTCACAGTTAGAGAGACTGGAAATTCACAGTCAAGGTGCTGGCAGAGCCCTGGTCCCTCTGAGGGCTCTAGGGAAGGGTTTTCCCTTGCTTCTTCCTAGCTCTGGTGGCTGCTGACAACCCTTGCTATGCCCTGGCTTGTAGCTGGATCATTCCTCTGTCTGCCTATGTCTGGGCCTCATGCCCTTTTCTTACAGAGATACCAGGCTTTTAGGGGCCAGGCTACCCTCACAACCACTCTCTGAAATAGGTATTCTTATATCAGCCACCATTTTTTTAGGTTAGCCAAGAAGATGTTTCGTTTGGGGTTTTCCTTGATAACCTGTGGAAAAGACTTGAACACAGTTTTTGGTCAAACCAAGACAAATAGGGAAACTGAAACAGAGGTTTTTAATTTGGGGCTTTCTTTTAATTTTGTTCAAAACTAAAGGTCTAGTGAAAGACAAAGCTGGCATTTGAACCCAGCCATCCTTCCTCTATAGCAATGCTCTTAATCCCAAAGCCACATGGTATGTAGCCAGAGAAAGAACCCCTCAGAATTGGTTGATGTAAATTTTTAGACTTGACTTGATTACACCGAGGCCACATCAATGAAAAGACAGCCACACCCAAAAAATTTCCTGAAAATATTTGAATAGACAAATACTTTAATACACTAAAAAAGACTTTACAAGCATTTAACCTGAAAACAAAACAAAGCAGAACAAAAGAAGTTACTTTTGGAGAAGCAGTAATCATGCTAACCTGAGACCTCTCTTCTGTCATGCTAAATGCCAAAGACAATGAAATCATCTTAGTGAGGTTTGAGGAAGGCTGGCTATGGGCCAAGAATTTTATAACCAGCCTGGTTGCTGCTCATATGTTAAATCAAAGGCATTCCATGAAGGAGCAGGTTCAGAAAATAAATGCCACCACACGCCCTTCTTCAAAGAAATCAGTGGAAGACACATCCGTATCCTAAATGACCAGAAAGATTAATCAAAATTAAAAGCTTATGGGGAATTTGTGGCTAAAGGAGGCTAATGATGAGTAGGAAAACAGGTAAACATAGAGTCTTGGAGTTTAACCAAAAATGACTGGGGAAAATATAGTTCAAAACTGGATGCAAATGTCAATTAAAATTCTGGACATGGAAGAGATATGATACACAAAAGAATAATTTAATAAACACAGTCTGGTGTGCCTAATCCAAAATTATATTTTAAGACTGAGAAGTGTTAAGTGGGAAGAAAAACCTCACTTGATTTCTCATCTAAACTGCTTGGCTGTAGAGGAATCAGAATGTATACTTTCATTTCTAACTTTGAGATTTAAAAAGATAGGAGGTGATGAATGCTGGTCAACTCCAGCAATGATCAAATTCCTATAAACCTCATCTCACACCAAGATCTTGATAGCTCTCTAAGCTTGAGCTACAGGGTAATTGTTTTTTTTTTAATATTACTGTTGGGTTATTTATTTTTTTAAAGGATTTTTTTTAAAGGCTTCCTTATCCCATTAGTCCTTTTCATCTACCATTCCTTCTGGATGGAATGTCTGCACCTTGATCACCATTTTTTCCTTTAACGAGCTAACCTTCTACACACTCTTCACATTCTAGGTCACATTCAGTTTCTTGAGGAATTTCCTAAGAACTTCATGCTACTTTGTCAACTCTCTTTGTCATGGAATTTCATACAACTGCATTTCTTTGTTTTGGGGGATTTATCAGTATAAAATCATGATTTGTAATGTAATTATTTGCATCTGTTAATTACTGCAATTCTTCTATCTATTTTGCCCACTGCTGGCTCACCCCATCAGGGACCTGTGGTTTGTTTTTTTTTTTTCCCCTTTATTTCTGTGCCTGAAGTCTGGCAAACTGCCTGCCACATGGGAAGAAGATCATGTTTGTTGAGAAATTAATAGAAAATATAAAACAAGTAAAACACAGTTCAAACAGCAGAAGACATAAACATCAAAGAATGAAAAATAGAAAGCATAAATGATTGAAGAATGAGTATATATTTCAATTATGACATTCTGCATCTGTAGATTAAGCTGCTTCATTTAAGTCAAACACTCCTAAAGTAAGCCTACATAATGCCAAGGGACAACTTTGTTGTTGTTGAGTCACTAAGATGTGTCCGACTCTTTGCAACCCCATGGACTGCAGCATGCCAGGCACCTCTGTCCTTAATATCTCCCTGAGTTTGCTCAAATTCATGTCCATTGAGTTGGGAATGCTATCTAACCATCTCATCTTCTGCCATCCTCGTCCCCTTTTGCCTTCAATCTTTCCCAGCATCAAGGTCTTTTCCATCCCAACTTAAAAAGTATGAAAATAAGAACAAAATCATTGGGTGGTGAAGATATAGCAAGAAAATATAAAATAAAAAAAGCAGAGCTAGTGATAATTTCCAACAATATAGAATTCAAGTTTCTTAGAGCACCTTATGTAAGCACGAAGATAAATGGAAATTGTTTTAGGATATTTTAACCCATCTTTCAGTCATAGATTTGTCATGGAAGAAAAAAAGAGTGTTACTGTTGTTCAGTTACTAAGTCATGTCCAACTCTTTGTGGACTGCAGCATCCAGGCTCCTCTATCCTCTGTGATCTCTCAGAGTTTGCTCAAATTCATGTTCATTGAGTCAGTGATGCTCTCTAACCATCTCATCCTCTGCTGCCCTTCTCATTTTGCCTTCAGTCTTTCCCAGCATTAGTTTTGTTTTGTTTTTCCAATGGGTTGACTTGTCACATCAGGTGGCCAAAGTATTAGAGCTTCAGCTTCAGAATCAGTCCTTCCATTGAATACTCAGGCTTAATTTCCCTTAGGAAACTCAAAGAGCTTTCTCCAGCACCACAATTTGAAAGCATCAATTTTTCAGATCTCAGCCTTCTTTATGGTCCAACTCTCAGATCCATACATGACTACTGGAAAAACCATAGATTTGACTACATGGACCTTTGTTAGCAAAGTGATGTCTCTGCTTTTTAATACACTGTCTAGGTTTGTCATAGCTTTTCTTCCACGGAGCCAGTGTCTTTTAATTTTGTGGCTGCGGTCACTGTCCACAATGATTTTGGAGCACAAGAAAATAAAAATATCTTACTCTTTTACGCTTCTCCCCTTTCTATCTACCATGAAGTGATGGGATTGGAGGCCATGATCATGGTTTTGAATGTTGATTTTATTTAAGCCAGCTTTTTCACTCTCCTCTTTCATCTTTATCAAGAGGCTCTTTACTTTCTCTTCACTTTCTGCCATTAGAGTGGTATAATCTGTGTATCTGAGGTTATTGATATTTCTCCCAGCAATCTTGGTTCCAGCTTGTAATTCATCCAGCCTGGCATTTCACATGATGTACTCTGCATATGTGAAAGTCCCTCAGTCGTGTCTGACTCTTTGCGACCCCATGGAATTCTCCAGGCAAGAATACTTAAGTGGGTTGCCAGGCCCTCCTCCAGGGGATCTTCCCAACCCAGGGATTGAACCCAGGTCTCCTGCGTTGCAGGCGGATTCTTTACCTCCTGAGCCATGAGGGAAGCTGTACTCTGCATAGAAGTTAGATAAGTAACATGATAATATACAGCCTTGTCATACTCTTTCCAATTTTGAACCAGTCAATGGTTCCATGTCCGGTTCTAATTGTTGCTTCTTGACCCATATACAGGTCTCTCAGGAGGCAGGTATGGTGATCTGGTACTCCTGTCTCTTTTAAGAATTTTCCACTTTTGCATTCCAATCCCCTGTGATAAAAAGGACATCTTTTTTGATGTTAGTTCTAGGTGTTGTAGGTCTTCATAGCACTGACCAACTTCAACTTCTTCAGGATCCATGATAGGGGCATAGTACTGAATTACTGATGTTGAATCCATGTTCCTTGGAAAGGAACGAAGATCATTTTGTCATTTTTGAGGTTACACCCAAGTACTGCATTTCAGACTCTTTTGTTGATTATGAGGGCTACTCCATTTCTTCTAAGGGATTCTTGCCTACAGTAGTAGATATAACGGTTATCTGAATTAAATACACCCATTCCTGTCCATTTTATGAGACTGATGTGCTGCCCGCTGCGCTAAGAAGGCGCTTCATTCCTGTCCATTTAAGTTCACTGAGTCTTAAGATGTTGGTGCTCAATCTTGCCATCTCCTGCTTGAACATGTCAAACAGTGATAATTTAAGTATTAAGATTAATTATATATATATACATACATATATATATATATATGGGCTTCCCTAATGGCTCAGATGGATATCATTATTTATACAGTTCATAAATACATCAAAGTGGTACCTATCAAGATACTTTGAGTGCCCAGTGGAGTAATTAGAGAAATATGACTTTTAAATAGGCTATGAACACATGTATATAAATGAATAATCCAATACCCAGACATTGCCAAGGTCACATATTCGTCCATGTTGCCAAATAACTAGAAATGCTGTTACAAATGTGAATTTTAAGTGTTTCTCAAGATTGGAAATCTAAGTAACATTGTTCCAAATTACTATTAGGAGAAAGATAAATTTGACAAACTATAAACTTCTTTTAAAGTGTTTAAAATGAGATTATCCAAACAAAAAATTTTTAAGTACAAAGATATTCTCAAAAAGAAATGTCAAGTACTAAATGATTTTTCATAAATATTAAAGAATTAATAAATACTAAAGGAGAACTGAAGGAAATAATACAAGCAGAAAACATTGATTCTATGAACTATTTAAAATTATATAAATTAAAGCCCTATTTTTTGAAAAACATTTAAATAAAAAAGTCTTTGAAAATCTAACCAGTAAATAGAGAAAAACAAGATAATTAATATTGGGAATAAGAAAGATCCTATTAAAATCCCCATGGTAGAAATTTTGGTTTTAAAAAAATATATGAATATATTCCACTAGAATAAAATTCAACATTATCAGTGAAATGGGAGGATTTAGAGGAAAATACTGAACTAGTTAAAAAAGAAAAAAGGTGAATTAAGCAATAAAAACCAAGATAGAGCTTGAAAAGTTTACTAAATAACAAAATTATCTCCACAACTACAAGAAGTTTGATGAATTCTTTGATTTTTTGCAAAGATGACAATTCTCATTTCATGTCAATTTTTCTAGAACAAAGAATAAATTTAAGAAACGAGAATAATTTACCTTCTCTAAGAATGGTTGGTTTAAAATTTGGAATACTCATTAACATAATAGCTAGCCTAAGAGTTAACTCTTTTACATGAAAAAGTGAGATGAACCTAGATCCCAATCCATCCTCTCTTTAGGACTCATAGACCACTGACATTAGGAATGAACATAATGAGAAAAAAAAGAGAAGAGAGAAACAAGACGTGAAGGGACATGATTGTTAAATTCTAAATGAACTTAGGCAGCTGGCCACAGCAAGAAGGAAGTAACATTTGTGTCCACTCCAGCTCAGAAATCAAGCCACAAGATTTATTCATATTGTCTTTAGTTTTCCCAAACCACAGTGAATTAGATCTTTTCATCTCCATTTGGGCAGGTGAGAACTTAAGACTAACACTTCAGGTCACTTGCTCAAAGATCACAACAGTATTTAATGATGGAATTGATGTTGAAAAGACACTTGCCTACCCTAACCTTTTCAGAAGGTCAACAAAGTCACCAGACTAGGGTAAAGGACAGATGGGAAGAAGTCACTAATGCAGAAACATTATTCTGTGAGAAGACCAGATGACAGCTCTGGAGAGACACTGTCACAGGAACATCATTATTTGCGTGTGGGCATCTTTTGAAGTTTCACTCTCTTTCGCTCTCAAGGCTAAGTCAACTTCCGGTAAGTCTGTCAAGTTATTTCGTTTAAATAGCTAATCCTGGTACCCAACTGTCTCCTTGTGATAATGCTAAGTCAGTGTCCAAAATGAAAAATAAAGATTTAAATTCTAGGCCTCTATAAAAGCTGTGCCTGGCCTATTTTCTCCAGCTTTCCATGCCAGGAATCAATCTCCACTGTGCATTTTCTGAGTCTCAGTGAGATGACAGAGCTTTCTAAATGGTACCCAAGCTTGAGAAAGCTAACAATCCTACAGTCTAAGCCTCTGACTTCAGACTCCCTAGGGGAGGATAGTAGGAACCTCAAGAACTCATGTGCAGTATTGGAAATAGCCAGGAAAATGCCTTGCTACTACACAAACTACGTATTTATAAGTATTATAGGTATGATTTATCGAACATGTTCAATAATTTAAGTTGTACTGAGTACCTCATGTTCTTTATCCCACTTAATCCTTACAGAAACCCTATGCAGTTGGGTATGTTAGTCATGAGGACTGTTTGTAAATAATCCAGTTTTTTCCTTCCAGCCATGTGGTAGGATGGCCCTTCCTTATCCTCTTTGAAGTTGAAGCTCAGCCTTGCGATATTTTTGTCAATAAAATGTGAGATGAATTGACAGGTGTTACTTTGGGATAGATGCTTTAGGAGAAAACTACATTCTTTTTTCCTATCTCACCAATTATGGTAACATATGAAACCTCTATGAAACTGAATCCCCAAGTGACTCGGGTGACCAGAGCTCCCACACTGATCTTTAGCAGGGTAAAAATTCAACTTCTGTTGTTTAAAATCTGAGGCAGATTGTTCTAAACATGACAACATCAAACCTTCATTACTCATGCTCTTCTTATGTTGTGACATTGACACCCTTCTACCAAAAAGAATGGTCTGTGTTACCCTCAACCAGGGTCAGCCTGCAAACACAGCAGAAATGACACCATATAATGTCTTAAGTCATAAATTGGACTGTAACTTTTGTCTATTCCTCTTGAGACACTCACCCATGGAATACAGGCTCTATGCTATGAGGAAACCAAGCAGACAGCAGGAAAGGCCACACTTCCAGCCGAGGTCCTAACAAATAGCCAGCCTGAACCACCAGACACATGAGTGCATAACCCTTGTTATGACCCAGCCCCCCGTTTTCTATCTGCTCTCTAATGAGGACGGGAGCAGACATAGGACGTTTCCACTAAGCTCTGCCCAAAGTACAGATTTGTCAGCAAAATTAATGTAGTTGTTTTAAACCACTAAGTTTTTTGGTTTTGGCGGGGTGGAGGGATTCATCACAAAGCAATCTCTAATTGGAACAACTCCATTCAAGTTTTGCTATTGCCAGAACAATTTATACATCCTAATGGATATACTAAACATCCTATTGTTTTCCCATTTTTTAAGTGGAGAAACAGAAGTGCAATGAGGTAAGATAACTGGTTCAAAGCACACAACCAAGGAAATATTGGCAGTATAGAAGAAATAGGAAAAGGAAAATAATACTGACACTTGTCACATGGACAAACTGCGCTATATTTGTTTAAATAGTATCCCATGAATTCTCAAAACAAAAACAAATCACTTTGAGGAGAGTGTGGTATTTCCATTTTATAGTACCTTGAGGATTGAGACTTTTTTTCATACTTTTTATCTCCAGAATTAAGTGCACTTTTAAAAAATATCCTCAGTTAGTGTTTGATGGATTAAATTAAGTTGAACTGAATGGACAGAAGGTCAAGAGGGGCTTGGAGGAAGCCCAGGGTTGCATAGCTGCTGAGTTATCAGTCTCATAGTTAAACTCAAATGTGATTCACTCCAAAGCTGTGCCTTTTCTTTATATCACAGTTGGTAGTAAGGGCAGAGACATCTTATCCCAAGGATATCGGTCAAGTCCTAGCAGTATGCCCTGTGGGTGAGACAGATGACTGTTTTAGAAGTTAGGGCAGCATGGACAAATAACCCTAAGATAGAAGAAGCACGAATCTGGCTACTTCTGAGTGGCTCCAGGTTCTTGACAGAGCCCTGTTGCAATATCCAGCCTATCTCAATAGAGTAAACTTTGAGGGAAAAAAGCTCTATTTCACTAACACCTTGTTCTCAAATAAGGTCTCATTCACAGGTTCCCAGGTTTATGACTTCAAACATACTTCTTTGAAAGACACAATTTAATTCTTAGCAGTAATTATCTAGAATAATCCATGCTTTAATTATTGACCATTCACATACCTCCTTTTGTGGAGTACTCATTTCAAACATTGGATCATTTAAAAAATTGGACTCTTTTTTCTTATTGATTTGTGAGATTTCCTTATGTTTATGGATACGAATCAATTGCTTCCCATGAAATTGTATTGAATTTTATTACATGCTTCTTATAAATCTCTTAAATTGAATAATTTTTCCTTATTCATGCAACTAATGAAATTACTAATTTTTTTCAAAATGTTAAATCAATCTTTAATTCCTGAAATGAACTCAGTTTGGTTGCGATGTATTACCTTTTTCATATATCACTGAGTTAGATTTACAAATATTTTAGTTAAGAATTTTAAAATTATGCTCATGGGAGAAAGTGGCCAGTAGTTTTATTTTATTGTAACGTACATGTCAGGTTTTGGTATTAAGAATATGCTAATTTAATACGTTTCTTTTTCTATTCTCTGGAAGACTTTATAATTTTGTGTTATTTTTACTTAATGGATTAGAAAAATTCATGTGGAAAGCCATGTGGACCTAGAGATTTTTCCTCTGTTTTTCTATTTTTTTTTCCTATCAGTAACTAAGAAGTATGTTAGTTGTCAGTTTATATTTTTTGACCTAATGTTATTAAATATATATAAATTTAGAATTAGTATTTTTCCACTTGAATGAAAAAATTTTAGTGAAATATCCCACTTTAATCTCTAGTAATACTTCTTGTTTTCAAAAGTACTTTATTTGCTGTTAGTATAGTATATTAAATTTCTATCTTTATATTTAAGACTTATCTCATAATGTGCCTCTAGTTGATTTTTATTTTCTCTATTGATAGTATGACCAATTCTGGTGTTTAATTATGGCATTTAATATACTTATATGTAATATAACTACTGATATATTTGAGCTTAAATATACTGTCTTCTATTTGTCCCATTTACTTTGTGTTTCTTTATTTTCCTTTAAAAGATGTCCTATGTACTAATTATTTTAAAATTTGTTTATCTTCTCTTTGCATATATATATACTTTCATTCATTCATTTTTACAGGTTATCCTGCAGATTTCAATATGCATTATTGATTTACTTTTATAGGTTCCCAAACAATGGAAAGATTGTACAAAACTTTGGCTTCATTTATCCCCTTCTGATCTTCGTGATATACTCATATTTATGATTATTTTCATTTTTCCTGAGTTACCTGCTTCTATCTGGAATAAAATTTTTTCTTCCTGAGGAACTCTTTTTAGTATTTCTTTTAGTACAGTTTGGCTGGTTATCAATTCTTCCAATATTTTTGTCTGGAACCATCTTTATTTCACCTTAATTTTTGAGAGATATTTTTATTGGACATAAAGCTTTTTAAAGTTATTTTTGTTCCACTGCCTTCTGTCTTCCATCATTTCTACTGAAAAGTCAGTTATAATCTAATCTATAGCTAGATTACCTGTAGGTTCCTTACAGCTGTCAATTTTTTTTCCTTTGAGTACTTGGTTCTGTTTCCTGGCCCACCTCAGAATTTTGAATTGAATGTTGGCCATTTTTATTAAGGAGGCATTGGATGAATTTAGTTTCCTCTAGAAATTATTTTCTTCTTTGACCATTGACAGATTATCTCAGTCCAATCAGGGAATATGATGATTTGAGGATGTAGATGGTCTACCAAGATCTTTTCTAGAATTTTTATTTCACCAGCATCATGAAACTAAGAAAATCTCCACCTAGCTTTCTATCTCCTTAGAAGCTATTTTAAACATGTATACACTACTTTGGCATTGGCAAATACCTCTAGAAGAAATTGTGCTCAGAGTATTGTATTCAGTTTTCTCTTTCCTCTAGAATCTTGTCTCATCAGCTGCTGACTGCATTGGTAGACTTGAACTTCAGTTTTATTTCTCCAACTCATTAATACTGCCATATTTATTCTTCCAGTTTCTTATTTAATGCTATGTCCTCATTGCAAGCTGGCAAATGGTCCAATATAGTTTACCTCAATTCTTTTCCTTTCTCTTCGGAACCCTTGTCTCTCAAGCCCTGGGTTCTTTAGTTGCTCTTCTTCAAAGAGCTGCCTTTTGTATATTATATAACTTTTGTAGTTGTTCAGCACTGGAGGGTTAGTCTGATACTAGCTACTCCTTCATAGCCAGAAGAACAAATCTTATATTTAATTTTATAATATACACTAACCACCAAATTATGTGTCAGGAACATTTTTCTATGTTATTGAAAATTTTTTAAATATAACTTTCCGGGGCTACATGATATGCTACTATAATGAGTGTATCAGTGCTGACTACACCAATTCTCTGATATTACGTGCCTTCAGGCTACTTCCAATTTTTCACTACTTCAGGTTATTACTTGGGAGACTTTTGATATGTTTCCCTAGACATGCTGTTTACGTTTTCTGTGTATAAGATTGCTTCTGGTATGTGATACACTGTGATACATGAGCAGCTACCAAAAATTTTGCGACAAGCAAATAAATAGGAAGGATATGTGAGAAAAGCAAATTTTATATGATCTTGTGTGAAAGATTAATATATTATTCAAGAACAGATTAGTGAATTCACCATGAATGAAACAGTATGGGTTTAAATCTGAGTTTTATCACCTTACTAGCTGATAACCCTAGGAAAATTTATTTAGCCTTCATGAGGCTGTTTCCTCGTGTTTTAAAGACATAGTAATATCCTCTAGACAGAGTATAAATTTTTTAAAAGAAATAATTATCTATGTATGAAGCTCCCTTAAGAGCAAGGTTCAGACACTCATTTATTCACTAATTCAAAAAGTATTTATTGAGCATTTATATAAATATGAAGCATTGGGCATACAGCTGTTGACAAGTCAAATCTATGGTCACATGAAGTTTACATTGCATAGGGGTTGAGGCTGAAAATAAGTAAATAAGTAACTTAACTTAAGTAGTTACTAGTGCTGTAAAGAAAAGTGAAGAAGGATAAAAGTTTCAAAGATATGGTTGTGATGCTGTTAATTTGAAATGCTTGCAGGAAAATTCTCTATAAGTAGGTAACTTTGCGCTCAGATGTCTGAAATGAGAAGGCAAGCCATTTGGAAATGTGGGGAAAAGATTTCCAGATAGAGAAAACATAAGTACAAATATCTAGATTGAAGGAGTTCAGTGGGTTCTGAAGCATGTAGAAAGTCAGTGTGATGGGAAAGGAATGGTTGAGAATGCCAGTAGTGAAGACACAGAGTTAGGCAAGGGCCAATTCAAGTAGGGCCAGCCTAACCATGATTGATGGGAAGCCATTGGAAAGTTTGATCTGGGGGACCTGTGATTATATTTTTCATTCAAACATAACATTCATTGTGGCTTTTGTATGGAGGTAGTCAATAGGGGATAGTGTAGAAACAAGGGCTACTGCAGTCTTCTGTATCTTAAATCCCCTATACTTGACACTGTCTGGTATATAGTTGTGAACAATTAATTATGATTGTTACTTTTAAAAAAAACTGAACATTTGGACTTGGGAATATCTCAAAATGTCTGCTCTTGAATTATTAATTCACCAGTTAAGTATAGCACCAGGCAGAGACAAACTACTTTTACAGTTAATTGAGGTTCGTTCAAAAGCATTCTGAGTTCACAGGTAGACAGTGCAGTGTCAGGATTTTCAAGTGATTTTGAAAAAGAGCATCAATCAATATTCATCCATTATGGCATTAAAATTGACTGCCTAGGGAATCAACTGCAATACCCAGCAACTCGTTTCTTCATCCTTGTGTCAAAGCAAGAAGACTAGGGTTGGTGGTAAAACACTAATCCAATTTGTAGCCAAGAAGAAATATTGGAACATTTTTTGTTATTTCAAATTTTCAAGCCCTCATGACATCCAGTACTTTTATAAACTAAAACAATGAAGCATTTTTGCTTTAAATCTGGAAAACATGAAAGAGAGCAAACTTTAAAGTGTATTTAGGTTTTGTCATGTCTCACTTTCATGCATTGGAGAAGGAAATGGCAATCCACTCCAGTGTTCTTGCCTGGAGAATCCCAGGGATGGGGGAACCTGGTGGGCTGCCATCTGTGGGGTCGCACAGAGTCGGACACGACTGAAGTGTCTTAGCAGCAGCAGCAGGACACTAAACATGAGTGTCTCTGATCTCCAGAGAGATCAAGGTGGACACCACGTGTGGCTGTTCATAAGTGGCCTCCATAAAACATCAGAAGTTTGAGAAACAGGTACTCAGGTGTTTGGAGAAATGGATAATCTATACTAAGAGGTACTAGAAATTATCCTCCTAGTAGACTTGATAATTCTTATCAACAAAACGGTTGCTGGCTTCTCAAGTAACTGCCACAGGATTCAGTTCAGTTGCTCAGTCGTGTCCGACTCTTTGCAACCCCATGAATCGCAGCACGCAAGGCCTCCCTGTCCATCACCAACTCCCGGAGTTCACTCAGACTCATCCATCAAGTCAGTGATGCCATCCAGCCATCTCATCCTCTGTCGTCCCCTTCTCCTCCTGCCCCCAATTCCTCACAGCTTCAGAGTCTTTTCCAATGAGTCAACTCTTCGCCACAGGATTAGTCAATGCATAATAAATACTGACTGAACAAAATCCTCATCTGATGACAGAGCAGAAAGGCATTCAGTTCAGTTGCTCAGTCGTGTCCGACTCTTTGCGACCCCATGAATCACAGCACGCCAGGCCTGCCTGTCCATCACCAACTCCCGGAGTTCACTCAGACTCGAGTCAGTGATGCCATCCAGCCATTTCATCCTCTAGCATCTCAATATTTATTTGTTAACAAAAGTATTGTCAAATTTTATATAATATAAAAATATATTAATTAGATTCTATGTTAGATAGTAGGAAAATAAACATAACAATCTAGTGAAGGAATCAGTCATTAAAAAAAAAAAAAGCAATTGTAAAAATAATGGAAAAGGTACTGGAATGAAACATTCCATTATAATAGAGAGTGTGTTGGTACAATTAAATGGAAGTTCTGGAATTGGCCTTGGGTACTGACCAAGATTGTTAGGCAGTATTGAGCAGACAAAGTAGTTACAGTGTTGTGTAAAGAGCTTATCTTATACTAATCCCTCTGAGTTCATCTTGGGCTATAGACTCTGCTCTACCCTCTTAGCCTTTCTTACCCAGTTACTGCTGCTGCTGCTAAGTCACTTTCGTCGTTACTAGTTATTCTCAAATATATCCTTCTACTTTATTTTGTACATAATATTTTGTACCTTTTAATCCCCTACCCTTGTGTTGCCCCTCCCCACTACCCTCTCCCCACTGGTAACCACTAGTTTGTCCTGTATACTTGTGAATCTGTTTTGTTGTTGCTATTGTTGTTAGATTCACTAGTTTGCTGTATTTTAAAAATTCCATGTAAAAGTGATATCATACAATATCTGTCTTTGTCTGACTTATTTCATTTAACATATACCTTTCAAGTCCATCCGTGTTGTTGCAAATAGCAAAATTTCATTTTTTTTTAAATGGCTGAGTAGCATTCCATTGCATGGCTGCAGTCAGCATCCACAGTGATGTTGGAAATAAAATCTGTCACTGCTGCCACTTTTTCCCTTTCTATTTTCCATGAAGTGATGGAAGAAGATGCCATGATCTTAGTTTTTTGATTGTTGAGTTTTAAGACAGCTTTTTCACTCTCCTTTTCTACCTACATCAAGAGGCTTTTTAGTTCCTCTTCACTTTCTGCCAACCTCATCTGCCTATCTGATGTTGTTGATATTCTCTTGGAAATTGTGATTCCAGCTTTTGATTCATACAGCCTGGCATTTCACATGATGTACTCTGCATATAAGTTAAATAAGCAGGGTGACAATATACAGCTTTGTTGTACTCCTTTCCTAATTTTGAACCAGTCAGTTGTTCCGTGTCCGTGTCTAACTGCATGACCCACATACAGATTTCTCAGGGAACAACTATGCTGTTCTGGATCTTCCATCTTGTTAAGAATTTTCCACAGTTTGTTGTGATCCACATTATGCTAAAAGGCTTATTCAATGAAGCATAGTCAATGATGCAGTTGTAGATGTTTTTCTGGAATTCCCTTGCTTTCTCCATGATCCAGTGAATGTTGGCAATTTGATCTCTGGTTCCTCTGCCTTTTCTAAACCCAGCATGTACATCTGGAAGTTCTCAGTTCGCATATTGCTGAAGCCTAGCTTGAAGGAATTTGAGCATAACCTTGCTAGTATGTGAAATGAGCACAATTGTATGGTGCTCATTGAAATTAAAAGACATGAAATTAAAAGACACTTGCTTATTGGAAGGAAAGCTTATTAAATATTGAATTTAATATGCTTATAGACAGCATATTAAAAAGCAGAGGCATTATTTTGTTGACAAAGGTGCATATAGTCAAAACTATGGTTTTTCCAGCAGACACGTACAGATGTGAAATTTGGACCATAAGGAAGGCTGAGTGCACAAAAATTGATGCTTTAGAATTGTGGTGCTGGAAAAGGTTCTTGAGAATCCTTTGGACAGCAAGGCGATCAAACCAGTCAATACTGAAGGAAAGCAACTCTGAATATTCATTGGAAGAACTGATGCTGAAGCTCCAATATTTTGGCCACTGATGTGAAGAGCCAACTTATTGGAAAAGACTGATGCTGGGAAAGATTGAAGGCAAAAGGAGAAGGGGGCAGCAGAGGATGAGATGGTTAGATAGCATCACTGGCCCAATGGACATGAATCTGAGCAGTCACAGGGAGGGAGAAGAGAACAGATGAGCCTGGCTTGCTGCTGTCCATGAGGTCGCAAAGAGTCAAGCACAACTTAGAGGCTGAACGACAGCAAAAGCATTCTGCTGTATAATGTACCACATCTTTATCCATTCATCTGTTAATGGACACTTAGGTTGCTTCCATATCTTGGTAACTGTGAATCATGCCATTAGGAGCTTTAGGCTACGTGTATCTTTTTGAATTTGTGTTTTTGTTTTTGTTTTGTTTCTCAGATATATACCCAGGAGTGGAATTGCTGGGTCAGATTGGTTTTAGCTTTTTGAGAAACAATGTTTTCTATAGCGGCTACACCAATTTACATTTCTACCAAGTGTACAAGGGTTCCCTCTTCTCCACATTCTTGCCGACATGGGTTATTTTGTTCTTTTTGATGATAGCCATTCTGACAGGTGTGAGGTAATAACCTCATTGTAGTTTTGATTTGCATTTCCATCATGCTTAGTGACGTTGAGCATCTTTTCATCTGCCTGTGAGTGTCCTCTTTGGAAACGGTCTTCTGTCTGTTTTTTTTTAAATCAAGTTGTTTTTGATGTTGAACTGCATGAACTGTTTATATGTTTTGGATATTAACCCCTTATCAGTCATGTCATTAGAAATTTTTTTTTCCATTCATTAGGTTGTCTTTTCAGTTAACTAATGGTTTCTTTGCTGTGTTCACACATATATTCTTCAAAATAAATTTTTGAATGATTTCATCAAGTTCCAAAAGAAAACTCCACTGGAATTCTGATTGACATCCTCTTACTCCTATGCACTAATTTAGAAGAATTTATAGTCTTTATCCAGCAATCCCACTGCTGGGCATACACACTGAAGAAACCAGAAGGGAAAGAGACACGTGTCCCCTAATGTTCATCGCAGCACTGTTTATAATAGCCAGGACATGGAAGCAACCTAGATGCCCATCAGCAGATGAATGGATAAGAAAGCTGTGGTACATATACACAATGGAGTATTACTCAGCCATTAAAAAGAATACATTTGAATCAGTTCTAATGAGGTGGATGAAACTGGAGCCTATTATACAGAGTGAAGTAAGCCAGAAAGAAAACCACCAATACAGTATACTAACGCATATATATGGAATTTAGAAAGATGGTAACAATAACCCTGTGTACGAGACAGCAAAAGAGACACTGATGTATAGATCAGTCTTATGGACTCTGTGGGAGAGGGAGAGGGTGGGGAGATTTGGGAGAATGGCAATGAAACATGTATAATATCATGTATGAAACGAGTCGCCAGTCCAGGTTCAATGAACGATACTGGATGCTTGGGGCTGGTGCACTGGGAGGACCCAGAGGGAGGGTATGGGGAGGCAGGAGGGAGGAGGGTTCAGGATGGGGAACACAGGTATACCTGTGGCGGATTCATTTCGATATTTGGCAAAACTAATACAACATTGTAAAGTTTAAAAATAAAATAAAATTTAAAAATAAATAAATAAATAAATACTTGACTTTCTCATAGAGGGGCACAATCTGCCTCCCCATTTATTCAAATCTTAACTTGCATTGCTTGGTATAATTTTATAGTTTTCCTCTTTTTATCTAAAACATTTCTAATCATTCCTTTTTTGTTTTGGCTTATGATGAACTGAGTACTTTTGTATTTATATTTCTAACTGATGCAATTGCATTTTAAAAATCTCCTATTCAGGAACTTTGTTATCCTTTCCAACAGATCTTAAATTTTTCCAGTTAATGCTCTGATTGTAGCAGAAATAAAAAGTAAGTTCCCTCCCTCATTTTTCTGTTTCATGTAATATTTCATCACTTAGAGTTTCCACAAAATATCTTGGCCAAGGTGGAGATGCACTTTTACCTGTAGTCATCAGAGCTGGCCCAGCTCCTTTTTTTTTTTTTTCTTACTGTTGAACCTCACCTGCCTTACTGGGCTTTGTCAATTGAGAATGACTGGACCATAATCCATGGAGGGTCTAGAGTGTGCTAGGACTCTGGCTGCTTCCCTGACTGACAGATTCTAGTCAAGTCCTCTTCTGTTGTCTCCCTTTCTTCTAAGCTTCTAGGCATAAAAGACATTTACTAAGCCCCGTCCTCATAATGGAGCAAATCCCAAGACTTTATAGATGGTGGATCCTTCATGGAAGATACTAATCTCTAAGGACAACTGACAAAAAAAAAAAAAGATGTCCTTTTTATTAGAGGGGACTGGAATGCAAAAGTAGAAAGTCAAGAGATACTTGGAGTAACAGGCAAATTTGGCCTAGGAGTACAAAGAGCAGGGCAAAGGATAACACAGTTTTCCCAAGAGAATGCACTGGTCATAGCAAAAACCCTCTTTCATGAACAAAAGAGAAGACTCTACACATGAACATCACTGAATGGTCAATACCAAAATCAGATTGATTTTATTCTTTGTAGCCAAAGATGGAGAAGCTCTATACAGTCAGCAAAAACAAGACCAGGATCTGACTGTGTTTCAGATCATGAACTCCTTATTGTCAAATTCAACTTACAATGAAGAAAGTAGGGAAAACCACTAGACCATTCAGGTATGACCTAAATCAAATCCCTTATGATTATACAGTGGAAGTGACAAATAGATTCAAGGGATTGGAGCTGATAGACAGAGTGCCTTAAGAACTATGGGTGGAGGTTCCTGACACTGTACAGGAGGCAGTGATCAAGACCATCCCCAAGAAAAAGAAATGCAAAAAGGCAAAATGGTTGTCTGAGGAGGCCTTACAAATAGCTGGGAAAAGAAGAGAAGCAAAAGGCAAAGGAGAAAAGGAAAGATATATCCATCTGAATGTAGAGTTCCAAAGAACAGCAAGGAGAGATAAGAAAGCCGTCCTCAGTGATCAATGCAAAGAAACAGAGGAAAACAATAGAATGGGAAAGACTAGAGACCTCTTCAAGAAAATTAGAGATAGGGGAACTTTTCACGCAAAGATGGGCTCAATAAAGGACAGAATGGTATGGACCTAACCCAAGTAGAAGATATTAAGAAGAGGTGGCAAGAATACACAGAAGAACTATACAGAAAAGATCTTCATGACCCAGATAACCATGATGGTGTGATCACTCACCTAGAGCCAGACATCCTGGAATCTGAAGTCAAGTGGACCTTAGGAAGCATCACTACGAACAAAACTAGTGGAGGTGATGGAATTCCAGTTGAGCTATTTCAAATCCTAAAAGATGATGCTGTGAAAGGGCTGCACTCAATATGCCAGCAAATTTGGAAAACTCAGCAGTGGCCACAGGACTGGAAAAGGTCAGTTTTCATTCCAATCCCAAAGAAAGGCAATGCCAAAGAATGCTCAGACTACCTACCGCAAACTGCACTCATTTCACACACTAGCAAGGTAATGCTCAAAATTCTCCAAGCCAGGCTTCAACAGTACATGAACTGTGAACTTTCAATGTTCAAACTAGATTTAGAAAAGGCAGAGGAACCAGAGATCAAATTGCCAACATCCATTGAATCATCGAAAAAGCAAGAGAGTTCCAGAAAAGCATCTACTTCTGCTTTACTGACCAAGCCAAAGCTGTTGACTGTGTAGATCACAGCAAACTGTGGAAAATTCTTAGAGAGACTGGAATACCAGACCACCTTACCTGCCTCCTGAGAAATCTGTATGCAGGTCAAGAATCAACAGTTAGGACTGCACATGGAACAACAGACTGGTTCCAAATCGGGAAAGGAGAACATCAAGGCTGTATATTGTCACCCTGCTTATTTAAATTATATGCAGAGTACATCATGCAAAATGCCAGGCTGGATGAAGCACAAGCTGGAATCAAGGTTGCTGGGAGAAATATCAATAACCTCAGATACACAGATGACACCACCCATATGGCAGAAAGTGAAGCACAACTAAAGAGCCTCTTGATGAAACTGAAAGAGGAGAGTGAAAAAGTTGGCTTAAAACTCAACATTCAGAAAACTAAGATCCTGGCATCTGGTCCCATCACTTCATGGCAAATAGATGGGGAAATATTGGAAACAGTGACAGACTTTATTTTTCTGGGCTCCAAAATCACTACAGATGGTGCCTGCAGCCACGAAATTTTTTTAATTTCTTTTTTTTAATTTATTTATTTTAATTGGAGGCTGATTACTTTACAACAGTGTAGTGGGTTTTGCCATACATTAACATGAATAAGCCATGGGTGTACATGTGTTTCCCATCCTGAAGCCCCCTCCCACCTCCCTCCACATCCCATCCCTCTGGGTCATCCCAGTGCACCAGCCCTGAGCACCCTGTCTCATGCATTGAACCTGGACTGGCAATCTGTTTCACATATGATAATATTCATGTTTCAATGATATTCTCTCAGATCATCCCACCCTCGCCTTCTCCCACAGAGTCCAAAAGACTGTTCTATACATCTGTGTCTCTTTTGCTGTCTCACATATAGAGTTACTGTTACTATCTTTCTAAATTCCATATATATGCATTAGTTTACTGTATTAGTGTTTTTCTTTCTGACTTACTTCACTCTGTATAATAGGCTCCAGTTTCATCCACCTCATTAGAACTGATTCAAATGTATTCTTTTACTGGGTGAGTAATATTCCATTGTGTGTATGTACCACAGCTTTCTTATCCATTCATCTGCTGATGGACATCTAGGTTGCTTCCATGTCCTGGCTATTATAAACAGTGCTGCAGCCATGAAATTAAAAGATACTTACTCCTTGGAATAAAAGCTATGACCAACCTAGACAGCATATTAAAAAGCAGAGACATTACTTTACCAACAAAGGTCTGTGTAGTCAAAGCTATGGTTTTTCCAGTAGTCATGTATAGATGTGAGAGTTGGACTATAAAGAAAGCTGAGTGCTGAAGAATTGATGATTTTGAACTGTTATGTTGGAGAAGACTCTTGAGAGTCCCTTGGTCTGCAAGGAGATCCAGCTAGTCCATCCTAAAGGAAATCAATCCTGAATATTCATTGGAAGGACTGATACTGAAGCTGAAGTTCCAATACTTTGGCCACCTGATGTGAAGGACTGACTCATTGGAAAAGACATTGATGCTGGGAAAGATTGAAGGCAGGAGGAGAAGGGGATGACAGAGGATGAGATGGTTGGATGGCATTCACCAACTTAATGGACATGAGTTTCAGTAAGCTCCAGGAGTTGGTGGTGGACAGGGAAGCCTGGCTTGCTGCAGTCCATAGGGTCTCAAAGAGTAGACATGACTGAGCGACTCAACTGAACTGACACTTATATAAATAATCAGGACAAGTTTGTTGATATCAAACTTATTTTAATGAAAAATTAATCTTAATTTGACAATATTGGTAGAATGAGTGTTATTTTAAAGAGAAAAATTATGTTTCAGTAATGTGCCTCTGTGGATAATAGATTCCAGTGCTGTTAACTGTCTTTGAGGTTCTGGTATTTACCTGTAAACTGAACTAGATCCTGAATTCTAGTTTCCTCCAGTATCGGGCTCTGACTCTCCAACCTACTGTTTTTAGTTTTTCCTCTAATCATTTTGACTTGAAATCACTGAGAACTAAAATTGCCCTTTTTCTGAAGCCATAAAAGCTAAAATTGGACAACTTGATATAAACCTCAGGGAAATTACCATAATACCTCATGTATAGATAATCTTTATGTCAGTTCCTATATGAGTGATTCAGAAACTTTATATAAACACCCAATGCCGTCATCAGAGACATTTCAAACTGTAAAAAGAGGCTTCAACCCCTTGACATCTAGAAATCTTCTTCAACTGGCTCCCTTCTAGATTTGGTGCCTTATTATTATCAAAATTGCAACCAGTCATACTAATAATTTTTCTAATTTGTCCTCTGTTTGTCATTTTTAAACTTTATATGCTTTGTGACTTCCATTGCTGTACTATGACAGCCTCCAAAGGAATAATGATAGCCGACTTATAGAGGTGATTGATTTACTCCTCCTCCTAGTGAAGATCCATGAATTTCTCCTATAGTCTGTGCTACCTAAGGCTCACTTCCTAGAAGGCTCCTCAGATGTGTCCATAAACCCTCTAAAAGCATATCTCCTGCATGACCATCTCTTTTCTGCCTTCATAAGACATGATTGCTGGGAAGAAGTCTTCCCAGCACCAAAGAAGTCAGTGCTAATGACAAGTAAACAAGAAATTGGTCAACAATGCTTTTGCCCAAAAGATCTTGAACAAAAGGTGGAAATGTGACTAGAAAATCAAATGGAGTCAATATTGCTCAAAGACTTTGGCCACCTGATGCAAAGAAGTGACTCATCAGGGAAAGACCTTGATGCTGGGAAAGACTGAAGGCAGGAGGAGAAGGGGACAACAGAGAATGAAATGGTTGGAGGGCATCACCAATGGACATGAGTTTGAGCAAGCTCTGGGAGTTGGTGATGGACAGGAAAGCCTGGCATGCTGCAGTCCACAAGGTTGCAGAGTCAGACATGACTGAGCAACAAAGCTGAACTGAAGGACAATCAAAGATATTTTTCTTGCAAGCTCCAAATGCATAACTATACAACCACTGGATCAACATCTTCTCTTGGATTTCTCACTGAAATATCAAATTTTATGTACTTAAAACAGATATCTTGATTCCATCATCCAACCCACTACCCATCTAACCAGTGCCACCAAATTTCACCATGTTGCTCAAGTAAGGACGCTGGAAATTGTTCTTGACTTTTCTATCCCACTCACATATCTTTTATTCCATCCATCTGCAAGTACCATTGGGTTTATAACCAACATGCTTTTAAAATCTGTTTACCTCTCTTCATCTGTACATTACCACGTTAGTTCATGCCACCATCAGCTCCTGCCCATGTTACTATGAGAGCCTCCTAACTCATTGCTTCACTTCTGTGCCTGCTCAACATGATTCCATCATCCCAAAACAGCTAAAGCAATTTTCTTAAAACTTACATTTCATCATTCCACAGCTTTAAACACTTACAGGTCATGGTAATTTCACTAGAATAAAATGTGAACCCTTTACCATGGTCTCCAGGGTCCTTCATGACCTTGCCCTTGCCTCCTGTCTCCACTCTTTACCCTCTAGCTGAACTAGCCTTTCCTCAGTTCTCCAAACACATCTTTGCAAGTACTACTCAAGCTGCCTGAATTGTTTATTGCCCTGCTTGTCACATGGCTAATTACTTGCTATTCCTTTATATCCATGGTCTTCAAATGTTTCTGATACTCTATCATGGGCAAATGATAGAATCAGAAACCTAAACTCTCAATATACCCATATTTATTTATTTATAAATTATATGTCATACTTCTACTATATATACTTGCATATAATTTATACTATATATTGTACATTATGAAATATATATATAGATCTACAAGGGAAATGCTAAATAAAGATAAAAGATATTTTACATAAATAACTATATACTTTATGAATATAGCATTTTTCCCCCACCCCCAGATTTATTGAGATATAATTGTCATTACATAAGTTTAAGAAGTAAAACATTGATTTGATACACTTATATATTGCAAAATGATTACAACTACAGCATTAAGTAACACCTCCATCCCACCACATAATTACCATTTCTTTTTTGTGGTGAGAACGTTTACCTACTTGGCAACATTCAAATATACAACACAGTATTATTAGCTATAATCACCATGCTATATCCTGTGACCAGTATTGGCCCATTTTTCCTACCTCCCAAGCACTGAATAGTGCATTTTTTAAGGGTAATTAATACAAATCTATGTTTCAAGTCATCCTAATAATTTCCATTTGGGGGAGAATTTTTGTTATGTTTCTTTATTATAAGTATATTTAACTCCATAAGGAAGCAAACAAAGGTTTGCAGAAGGAATAGATGGGTCAGTTGCTATTTTCCTAACGTTGCTTACCTCTACTTTATTACTAGTATTTTCTATCCATGGTTTCTCTGGAGGAAGCTTCTACAGCCACTTGTCAATTGTGTCAGTGTTCATTTATTTAAAACTAGATAATATAACCTGAAAATCCACTTAAGCAAGCACTCATGGACTGTAATGCATTACTATCCGTGAGAAGGGAAAGAGCAGGTGAGGTGCCACTGTCTGCCCCTCAACATTGTAGAATTCCATTTTTCCCTCTCAGGAAATCTAACTTATTGTGTGTGATATCTGTTCATCTGACAAACTAGGGGGTAGGA
This sequence comes from Bos grunniens, assembly GCF_055505025.1. NCBI lineage: Eukaryota > Metazoa > Chordata > Mammalia > Artiodactyla > Bovidae > Bos > Bos grunniens. The sequence continues at coordinate 95,818,194 of NC_141172.1, forward strand.
GGAGCCCAGAGAGAAGGTGGAGGGATGGAGAGGGAGAGATTACCATTTATATATAAATAAATATAATGTCTTAATTTTAGATTTAAAAAAAATATCAATTGGGCTTCCCTCATAGCTCAGTTGGTAAAGAATCTGCCTGCAGTGCAGGAGACTCCAGTTTGATTCCTGGGACAGGAAGATCCCCTGGAGAAGGGATAGGCTACCCACTTCAGTATTCTTGGGCTTCCCTGTGGCCCAGCTGGCAAAGAATCTGCCTGCAACGTGGGAGACCGGGGTTCAGTCCCTGGGTTGGGAAGATTCCCTTCTCCAGGTGAAGAAGGTGAAGACAGGGAGAGATTACCAGTAGATATAAATAAATATAATGTCTTATTTTTAGATTTAAAAATATCAATAGAAGTTTTATTTATTTATTTTTTTCTGTATCTGAGTAGATCTCTGGCACAGTATTTTGGTTTATTTTTTTTTTATTGGAGGATAATTGCTTTACAATGTTGTGTTAGTTTCTGCTGTACAGCAATGAGAATCAGCTATAAGTATGCATATATCCCCTCCCACCCACTTCCCATCCCTCCCTTCTAGGTCATCACGGAGCACTGAGCTGAGCTCCTTGTGGCACAGCATTTTGGCTGTGATCCCCGCCCTAGAGACCACTACTTATTTATCACCTCCTTTAAGTGCCTTCCATGACCCCCTACCTAAATCAGGTCCCAAAACCTCTGTCCCATATGCTTCCTTTATAATTAATATGAAATGTATACATATTCTTGTATAAATATTCAGTTCAGTTCAGTCGTTCAGTCGTGTCTGACTTTTTGAGACCCCATGAATCACAGCACGCCAGGCCTCCCTGTCCATCACCAACTCCCAGAGTTCACTCAGACTCAAATCCATCGAGTTAGTGATGCCATCCAGCCATCTCATCCTCTGTCATCCCCTTCTCCTCCTGCCCCCAATCCCACCCAGAATCAGAGTCTTTTCCAATGAGTTAACTCTTCGCATGAGGTGGCCAAAGTACTGGAGTTTCAGCTTCAGCATCATTCCCTCCAAAGAAATCCCATTTTGATATTTGGTAAAACTAATACAATTATGTAAAGTTTAAAAATAAAATAAAAAAAAAGAAATCCCAGGGCTGATCTCCTTCAGAATGGACTGGTTGGATCTCCTTGCAGTCCAAGGGACTCTCAAGAGTCTTCTCCAACACCACAGTTCAAAGGCATCAATTCTTTGGTGCTCAGCTTTCTTCACAGTCCAACTCTCACATCCATACATGACCACTGGAAAAACCACAGCCTTGACTAGAAGGACTTTTGTTGGCAAAGTAATGTCTCTGCTTTTGAATATGCTATCTAGGTTGGTCATAACTTTCCTTCCAAGGAGTAAGCATCTTTTAATTTCTTGGCTGCACTACACCATCTGTAGTGATTTTGGAGCCCCAAAAAATAAAGTCTGACACTGTTTCCACTGTTTCCCCATCTATTTCCCATGAAGTGATGGGACTGGATGCCATGATCTTCGTTTTCTGAATGTTGAGCTTTAAGCCAACTTTTCACTTTCTGCCATACAGGTGGTGTCATCTGCATATCTGAGGTTATTGATATTTCTCCCTGCAATCTTGTTTCCAGCTTGTGTTTCTTCCAGTCCAACGTTTCTCATGATGTACTCTGCATATAAGTTAAATAAGCAGGGTGATAATATACAGCCTTGACGTACTCCTTTTCCTATTTGGAACCAGTCTGTTGTTCCATGTCCAGTTCTAACTGTTGCTTCCTGACCTGCATACAGATTTCTCAAGAGGCAGTTCAGGTGGTCTGGTATTCCCATCTCTTGAAGAATTTTCCACAGTGTATTGTGATTCACACAGTCAAAGGCTTTGGCATAGTCAATAAAGCAGAAATAGATGTTTCTGTAGAACTCTCTTGCTTTTTCCATGATCCAGTGGATGTTGGCAATTTGATCTCTGGTTCCTCTGCCTTTTCTAAAACCAGCTTGAACATCAGGAAGTTCATGGTTCACATATTGCTGAAGCCTGGCTTGGAGAATTTTGAGCATTACTTTATTAGCATGTGAAATGAGTGCAATTGTGTGGTAGTTTGAGCATTCGTTGGCATTGCCTTTCTTTGGGATTGGAATGAAAACTGACCTTTTCCAGTCCTGTGGCTACTGATGAGTTTTCCAAATTTGCTGGCATATTGAGTGCAGCACTTTCACAGCATCATCTTTTAGGATTTGAAATAGCTCAACTGGAATTCCATCACCTCCACTAGCTTTGTTCATAGTGATGCTTTCTAAGCCCAACTTGACTTCACATTCCAGGATGTCTGGCTCTAGGTCAGTGATCACACCATTGTGATTATCTGGGTCATGAAGATCTTTTTTGTACAGTTCTGTGTATTCTTGCCACCTCTTCTTAGTATCTTCTGCTTCTGTTAGGTCCATACCATTTCTGTCCTTTATTGAGCCCATCTTTGCATGAAATGTCCCCTTGGTATCTCTAATTTTCTTGAAGAGATCTCTAGTCTTTCCCATTCTGTTGTTTTCCTCTATTTCTTTGCATTGATCACCGAAGAAGGCTTTCTTATCTCTTCTTGCTATTCTTTGGAACTCCACATTCAGATGCTTTTATCTTTCCTTTTCTCCTTTGCTTTTTGCTTCTCTTCTTTTCACAGCTATTTGTAAGGCCTCCCCAGATAGCCATTTTGCTTTTTTGTATTCCTTTTCCATGGGGATGGTCTTGATCCCTGTTTCCTGTACAATGTCATGGACCTCAGTCCATAGTTCATCAGGCACTCTATCTATCAGATCTAGGCCCTTAAATCTATTTCTCACTTCCACTGTATAATCATAAGGGATTTGATTTAGGTCATACCTGAATGGTCTAGTGGTTTTCCCTACTTTCTTCAATTTAAGTCTGAATTTGGCAATTAGGAGTTCATGATCTGAGCCACAGTCAGCTCCTATCTACTTATAATTATTTATGCATTTGCAATTATTTATTAATAGGTAAACTTGGTTTTTGTTTGCAGCGTCCACAGCAACAGAAACCATTGTCCATCTCAACACTTGTCCCCAGCCATCTCAACAGCTCTGGGCTTAGCAGTTCTCAGCTTCAATTTGATGCTACACTTATGTGATTGTAAGATGAGTGACAAATCATTCTCGTTAACACATTTGAATGAGTATTTTATTTATATGGCTTTCGTTTAAGAGGAACTAAATGTATCATTATAACAATATTACTTTGGGTTGTATTCATTTATAATTTTCATTTTAGTTTACTATTTATTTACTTTTTGGCCTGTTGTGCAGCTTAGTTAGTTCCCTAACCTGGGATTGAACCTGGGCCCTTGGCCGTGAAAAAGTGGAGTCCTAACCACTGGACCACCAGGGAATTCCCTTAGAATTTTTTAAATGGAGTAAAATAGGTGAAATTTTGCCTAGTTCCAGGAGAACTGTGCATAGTCCACAGCTTAGTTTGTGTATATGTCGCATCTCATCCTTACCCATCAACGTGAACTTCACCTTTCCTGCACATCATGGGGTCCTGCAGGTTAAGAACTGATGGCCTGTTTGGGGAGAAACATGAAGCTGTACAGCGTGGTGCAGATAGAGGAAGGGACCAAGCTCTGTGGAAAGGCAGTGGTGTGCCCTGGTCACTATTCGGGTCAGCAGATTTCAGTGGAGGAAAACACCTTAGAAATAAACCTTAATTCTAGTCCTTCCTATGCAATTTACTAGTGGTATGACCATGCACACAGCTTTTGCACCAGGAACCTTGGTCCCCAAAATGACAATAATACCTCAAGCCTTCCTGATCTCAGAGGCTTGTTGTGAGAATTAAATGAAGCAATTGATGAAGAAGCTTTTGTTTAGCTGAAAGTATTCTGAAAGTATTTAGCTGAAAGTATGCTTTCATCAAAACCATTCTCTTCTCAGTTGCTCCAATGAGCTAAATATGCTTCAATTTAATACATGTTCCATAAGTACTTCTTACTTTTTCTGTTTTAGACAGTCTGCAAAGAACCTGGGATACAAACCGATACAGACCCTGCCTTCAGGCTTCTCAAAGGAGAGACAGACACATACACAGGTAAGTACACAGAGCATGGTTCCTGCTGTAAGAGGTTAGCACAGTCACTGTCCAGAGAGAAGAGTCCATAACAGGACTGGTGGACTCTGCTGTGCTGGGGAAAGATATTGTTTGTCTCAAGGAAAGCTCACAGGGGAGGAAGCATGTGAGGTGTTTTGGTGTTTCAGAGGCATCCTGGAATAGGAGAGGGCTTGCCAGGCAGAGGAAATAATACATGTGAAGGCAGAACTCCTCTAGTCATGGACCACCATCTTCTGTGTCGCTGTATATGTTGGCCAGAGAATGGAGCAAAGGGTGGCAGGAGACCCTAAGCAGTTCTGTATGGTTCAGGAAGAAAGGAAGACCAAGAGAGGTAGATGGAGCAGGAGAGGATGGGAGAGTTTGGCTAAGAAGTTGGGAAAAATACTACTAGTTTACACATGAGCATTTACTAGGTAACAGGCTTTTCCCTGCGCTGTCTCACAAAATATGGTCCCATTGGCTTTTAGCTCCTATTACAGATGAAGAAACAGGTCATGTGAGTTTAAATTACTAGCCCAAGATCACAAAACTTACTAGAGCCTGGGATTCATACCTAGTTCTAGAATTACAGATGCTTATGCTCCAGAAAGGACTGGGTTAAACTCGGGCTGTGCTCTGGCATTTAATGAGAGTCATGTGACCCTTGGATAATTGTAAACAAAGCAGCAGAGTTCATTTTCACCTCCAGCAGGCCAGCTTCCGAAAGTATTTTTCTACCTTGATCCTTGATGGTGAGCCTCTTAACCCTGCATTCCAAGGCTGTGTTTCTCTGTGCCCTTCTGAGTGGAGCTGGAGCCTTTCAGCCAAAAAGGAGACACCAGGTTTCTTTCCTGCAATAGAAAGCCCCCAAGCCAGCTTGCTAAGAGCTCCTTTCTCCTTCCCATTGCTAAATGGGACTGACCAGACATTCTAAGAGACGGAGCTTATAAACCTCACTTCCTGTAACATTCCCCACCCCACCCCCATTCTCTTGCAGGCATCAGCTTGGAGGTTGGAGCCCCCTCCCCTTGGAATCCAGGCATTCTGAGCCTATAGGGCGCCTTCTGCATTTGGTCTCTGCTTACTAGAAACTCATTGGGTTGCAGCCCTGCCTGCAGAGGTCATCAAGTGATGAACCCATGATTAACCTTGTTCTCCAATCAGAGTTTTGGTCTAATCTCTGAAACTGCATGCTTTTAACACACATGGTCCTTTTGTTTCTGTAGAGCCAGAGACCTGAAATGTGACGGCCTCAGCTATGCCAGGAACAAGAGGAAACCACAGAGTTCATATTACATATATTAGGCTTTTTTTCTTCCCAAGCATCAGTTCTCAACAGGCTCAGGCAGACCTTGGATGATGGAATAGCATCCTCCGAAGAAGGCTGTCCCCTTCTGTGGCCTTGCCACACAAAGGACAGTAACACCAGCAGCGTATATTTCACTTGGCTGTGATATAGCACAATTGCATTTTGTCAGCAGGCTGGAAGTGGCCAGCCCAGAGCTGGGAGCTATGGAGAACATTCATTTCTTCCACCACAGACAGCTCAGCCACAGACGTGGGTGATAGAGGGGAAATTGGCATTGACCTTGATGCTTTGCAAGGAGCGGATGGGACTTCGAGTCTGGTTAGCAAAGAAAAATGAACCAAGCATCCTCAGTAGTGTCTGAAGAGCAAGAACTGGGCTCAACAGAATTCTTCAGTCTCCCTGCTCACTGCTGTGGGTGTGCACGTGCATGCATGTTCTGCATGCACAAAGACATGCACACAGGCTGTGTCTGACATGCATGGGAGAGGCCTGGTGCCCTTGTTCATGCTGGAACTCCCTGTGCATATTTGGCATTTGACTGACATGTGAAGCTCCCACAGACATCAGAACAGTAGCTCAGAATGCATAAGAGATAGTTTGCTGTTGATAAGAAGACACTTGGAGAGGAAAATGTTACTAAGAATACTTTCCAGTCCCTCCAGGAGTCATTCAGAGAAAGGAAGTCCCTCTTAAGAAAGTCACATGAGAGGTGAGGAATAAAGCTAATGCAGCCAAATGTATAACTTGCAACCACCCCCAATTGTCCGCTTGTGCCCTCATCCTTTTGATTTTACTCCTATTGGCTTCCCCACCAGGAATGTCCTTAGGCTCTCATTTCCTATCTGGCGAAATCCTTTTTATCTTCCCAGTCTCAAATGAATTTTCGCTCCGTTCAAAAATCCTTCTCTGATTTTTCCCCACTCAGCACAAATCAGTTCTTCCTCTAACCTGTAAATTGTTTGAGAGAAGGGAGGCTATGCCCAAAATGTACATACTAGGTGCTCAATGATACCAGAGTAGAGGAGCACAGACCCGGAAGCAGGGGAACCCCAGTCCAAACCAGGCTCTCCTACACTGGAGCGGGAAGACTTTGGAGATAACCTACACAAGCTTCCGTTTTCTCATCTGTAGACATGTAATAACCCCTTCATGAGATGAAAGAAAGTAAAAGTGAAGTCGCTCAGTTGTGTCCGACTCTTTGCAACCACATGGACTGTAGCCTACCAGGCTCCTCTGTCCATGGAATTTTCCAGGCAAGAGTACTGGAGTGGGTTACCATTTCCTTCTCCAGGGGATCTTCCCGACCCAGGGATCAAACCCAGGTCTTCTGCATTGCAGGCAGACACTTTACCATCTGAGCCACTTGATGAATGGTAGTATTTAACGAGATAATATATGTTAAGAACTTCAAACACAGTAGGTATTTCAGTACATAGGGCATCCTTAGCTCAGAATCTGGTCCAATTCCTTTTTGGGTTGTACTTTGTACAATTCTTAAGCCGTTTTGGACATGAGCTGAATCGTCCATGGGATTCTCCAGGCAAGAATACTGCAGTGGGTTGCTATTCCCTTCTCCAGGGGACCTTTTAGACCCAGGGATCAAACTGGGGTCTCCCACATTGCAGGCAGATTCTCTACCATCTGAGCCACCTGAGAAGCCCTAAATAGCTAAAGTAAATAGACTTTCTACTTAGGCATTCTAAGGCATTGACAGCGAATAATAAAAATAAAAATGCTGAGGGAAATAGTAGCAAGTGCTAGTGCACAGAGTGTTTATCTTATCACAAAGGCATATATTATTTTATCTTCATTAAAACTGCTGAAGGTAGATATCATGATCCTCTTTTGCAGAGGAGGAAGTTGAGGTACACAGCTGGCAGGGAGTGAATTGGATTTTAGACATCATCCCAGTGCTTAGCTGTCACCCAGACTGTGGTTCCCAACCACGATTACCCAGGAGAATGACCTCTGGAGCTTTTAAAAATGCCAGTGCCTGAACCCTAGCCTCAGATTGAGACTGAATCTGAAGTGGGGTCCAGTAATTGTCTTCAAAAGCCCCAGATGGTGCCATGTGCAACCAGACAACTCCTGACTTCAGGCAGTGCTGTAGTGCAAGTCCAGTATTATATCTTCACATAGCTCATGTGTCCCCGCTTTACTTAAACTAAGCCATTTACTATCTATTTTAGGGACAGAACATCCCAACCTCATGCAATTGCTCTGATAATTCTGTCAACCTTTTCCAGCAGATCTTGGTTGAATGTATCTGATATACCATTTATTTCCATGCATAACTCTTGAATGGCTCATCCATTCCCTCACTCGTTCATTTAGCTGGCATTCTTTCAATCAGCAAGCCCCCTGGGATACAAACAAGAGCAAGGGGAATTAGAAGCAGGTAACTCAGAGGAGCAGTGCTGACCTTCAAGGTGTTCAAAGTCTAATGAAACAAGGAGGCATGAAAGCAAAAGACTGGGGTTCAATGTTGTTAGTATTGGGAGAGAGAGACGGTAGTTGTAGACATCTGTAAGGCACTGCTAATAGCTCCCTCCACATCCTCATCTCCTCTCTTACCCTGGCCCTGTGAATCCTGCCCACAGTAAGTTTGTAGACAGCCATTGGAACCTCAGAGGGAGAGATATCCCAGATGTTCGACAGAAGGAGCACAGCTGGTAGTGAGCCTGAGTCTCTTTCTAGGATCCCACCAGGAGTCCCCAGGGATGCAGGGCCTCACCCCACTGGGGAAATTAAGATGGGAGGAAGGAGATAAACCTCTGAAGTGCTGGGAGCATATAGGTAAACCCTTTGAAACAGTTACTCCCTCCTGGCTCTGGGAGGCTTTAGCCAAGTAGGCAGCTCCTGGGTTGAGTTCTGCAGCCCAGGGCAAAAATGCCTTTCATTACCTTGATAATCCAAACACGAATGAATAGACAGAGAGTGAGAGGAAGCCACGGCACAAAAAGAGAGCATAGAGGTCAAGATCAGAGGTGCTGCACCCCTCACTGGCCGCAAATACGGCCTAGGGTAGAGATGAAGCCGAAGTTAGGAGCCAAGACCAAGGAGAAATGGAGCCAGGTGCTAGGAGCCAAACAGACGCAAAAAACTTTTGCCAAAATGCAGACTGCAATGTCCGAAGCTCACACAGAGGGGTTATTTGTCTCTGCCCTACCTGAGTAGAGCAACCCAAGCAGGAGGAATAGCGTGACCTCGGCCTAAGATTTACTATCAAGGTGTCAACAGAACATCAGGATGTGTCACCATCAAGGATCTGGACCTGATCAGCTTTCTCTCTGTCTTAGAGCATGAGCCAATACCATTGTAAATCTGGACTTGTTTACATTCAACTTCTTCTGGATCCAAACGATATTCATATGTAATTTGTATGACAGGTACATGTCCCCAGAGAGGTCAGGTACTTGTCCAAAGCCACAAAGCCAGAACTACGTCTCAGATCTCTGGCCTTATGTTCTTGTGCCCTCTTCTTTACTATGCTAACCTTGTTCTAGAGAGATGGCCTGTTAGCTTGAGAATCCACTCCGATTTCTGGAGTGCTTGGTCCCTGTGGGTGGGATGTGGAGTTTCCCATGAGGGCAAACAGGGTGCAGCTGGAGCCCACAGGGTACACTCTGAGACTTGGGTGTGTAGGTGGAGTAAGTGTGGATCCAGATGGAGGAGCAGAGAGAAGATGGGCTGTGATGTGCTGAGTAAAGGTGAGGCTCAGAGAACAGTGCAATCTGGCTAGAGATGCTGTGGCTGAGACCTCACTTTCCAGAGGAAGCCAGATCTGGGGGGATCTTGGAAGATCTGTGGGGCAACAGGGGAGTCCTAGAATGGGAAACACCTGGGTGCCCCCTGGCAAACCCTTCCTTCCAAACTTGTCCATAAGGAGTTTGGCTCACACCACTATCATGCAATTGCCAGTGTTTGAGGTCTCCTCCATCCCGCCATAATCAGTCAGAGTGCAGGTGCCTCGCACAGAGGCCCAGCCAGCTGTACGGGCATGCGCTCTGGCCCAATGCTGTGCATGGGATGGACCGCCGGAAGTCAGAAGCAGAGAGTGAACTCTGGCTTCCAGAAGCCCATAGGGCCCAGGGGAGCAACTCAGGCTTCTGACTTGGGGGTGACTTGTGGATAGTTACTTTTGATAGTTCTAAGCTTTCTCGCACATTTTCTGATGATGGGTGGTTTGAAAAAGTTAGAAGGGATTTTGTGCAGCCTGCCTGAGTAGTCATGCTGGTGTTAAGCGAGAAAGCAAGGCTGTGTTATGGCTGGGGTTTGATGAGTCTTCAGGCAATCTCAGGGCAGCAATGAGAACACTAGGATTATAAGCAGGAGACTTGCACTTGAGGCCTGACTCTACTGCATTAGTGATGGGACCTTGGGCAAGTCACATAACTTCCCTAAATCACAGTTGTCTTGATCTTGATTATAAAATAGAATAAGATCTCTTAAGTATAACTTATAAAGTTATTGTGCTGAAAGGACTGTAAAGCTTTAGAAAACTAAACAGATGTGAAGTTTTAGTGCAGACCCTTAAAGCCAGTCATCTGGGTTGGAATCCTGATGAAGCTTGGGCAAGTTCCTTAATGCCTCTATGATTCAGTTTTTTCATCTGTAACATGAAGATAATAATGGCATTCATAATCATAGACTTGAAATCTTTGGATTACGATTTGGAATACAGAATTTTTCATATTTTACAATAGTAATAAAATGTGTGTGCTGTCTCATTCATGAAACCTTCAGAAGGCTCTAGAACACTATCAAACACACTCCTATTTTTTCAGTGAAACTTGACTGTTCATAAGTGGGATTAATAAAGATCATGAAAAGACTCATGTTAGATTCAATAAGGTTTTGCTACCAAAGGAGTTTGTATCGAACTTGTCCAAAAACCCTTTTCCAGTGCTTTTTGGACTGTGAAATTATAGGTAAGGGATTATGGACCTGTAACATCTGCCATTTAGGGTAGTCATGAAGATAAAATAAGTTAATGTATATAAAGGGCTCAGACCAATGCTTGGCATATAGTAAGCATTGAATAAATATTAGCTATTATGACTTTTATTACCTTAAAGAGTAAAAGCAGAGGCCCTCACTGACATTTCTCAGTTTCTATTAATTAATGAACTAATAGATTTGCTGGGGAACTAATCTCCTATTCCTTTGCCTGCTGAGAAAATATATTTCCAGCTCTAAGTAGTTGGCACTTAAAGGGACAGTATTGTTACCTGAGAACACAGAAGTGCATGTGGAAGTCAGAGAGAGAGAGACGAAGTTTTCAGGCCCAGCAAAATGCTAACAGGTTGAAAATACGAAGTAGTCTAATTTTCTTCTTGCTATTTTCTTGTATCTTCTAAATTTTACCTTTTGCACTTACATGACTTTTGTAACAAGTAAAGCAAGTTCATTCTCCTAAGCCCTTTCCCGTTTCCTCTTCCTTAGAGAATTGGTCCCCATACTTAGGCTCCGCAAGCAACAAACTTACTGATTTCCAACTATATGCCAGACACTGCAGAAAGTGGTAAGAAACAAAAGGAGAACCCAGACTCATTCTTTGAAGACACTTCAGCAAAATCACTTCCTATTTGTATTGCAACTTACAGTTCACATTGTGCTTTGATACAAATTCTTTCAAATGGTCCTTCTCCCAAGATAAGGGAACATATATTTCAGTCAACATTTTATGAACAAATGTGATTGAGTTCACTCAGCTCGTTAGGAATGAGGTTGGACTCAAACTTGGCAATCAATCATGTGAGTGGTTTAGCAGGATGAAAGTATTTAATTGATGAAAATATTTAATACTATTTCTAAGGACTTGGAAATCAGTGACACTTTCAGAAGGTAAATATTAGTACATCAAGCTGTAAATGACTATGACCAACTAAATGTACATTTTTGAGCTTTGCAATGAATGGCAATGGAAGCTAAAGAGATTTGAGATCCTTAAAGCATGCCCTCAGCATAGTCCAACTGTCTAAAGCTGGAGTCATCAAATCTCAGGAAAAAAGCTTCAACCAAAGACAGATGTTTGGAAGAGAGCACTGGAAAGAGAGAGGATATGGTCTTTCAATATTCAACATAATCAAAGGGGCAAAACTGCAGAAAAGGCAACTTCTCAAATTAGGGAAATCAATAAGAACTAAGTCTCTTTGTCCTGAATCTACTCACAGTAACCTTTGGATTATCTTTTGACTTTACAATATATCAGGGTATGGGCTGATATGCTGCTAACCACAATGTTAACTTGTTCTGAGTTTGTTTCCTTTGACTTTTGTTAGAAGGAATCAGTCCCTAAGTGGCTGACTGGTGTAAATTGCCCTGTCCAAGATAAATTTGGGAACCCAGAAAGCAAACATCAGACCCCATCCAAATAAGGTTCTGTGAGCTTAGACTCTGTCCAGACATCTTGCCCACCTTCTTAATGGCATTGTGACTTCTCCACATTCTCACCACCCAGAATCCGAGTCAATGTTCCATCTGTTTCTTCAGACTAGGTCTTCTAATCTCATACAGCTTTTTCTGGGCAAAAGTGGGGCCTGGCTGCCCTTGTTCAAAGGAAAGGGAATCATTCAACATTTTGTTCTGCATTCTTCTACCCCAGATAACCCTCTCTAATTCGAGGTTGGCTGGAAATCTGGAAATCCTTATTCTTATCGGGAGCATTTCCATTGCTAAAGGGGAGGGCTCACTAGGCCACATCCTCTGTTCTGGGAGGCTCAAAAGGGTCCACTGAAATGCTTTGGACTCAAAGTCAGGGACTTTCTTAAGAGGATTCAAAAAACAAGTCGGGACAACAAGCTCACTGTAATTTTTCTAGTTCCTTCCTCCTTCGTTTGCAGAAGTCCCATTGCCCCAGGCACCACAGTGGACAAATTTTCTATTTGCAAAGTTCTTCCCATGGACTAGCAGAACCCCTAGCCTGGCTCCTGACTTGAAAGTGTTTGGAGCCTCAGGTGATCAAACTAATACTTTATAGACCTGGAGTCCTCAGTGTTGACAGAGCATGGCCGCGGGGGCCTGGGAGAGACTTGCTTGTGTTTCGGAATTGTGTAGAGGTAGACTGCACTCAGGGGATTTGTTCATTTTAGCAAACTTGGCAGAACTTCCCTGCGTGACCTAAATAGAATATCTTCCTCTACATAAAGCATGCATCAGGGTATTTCCTGATTTATTCATGAAAGGTTTGCTTTACAAAGGCCTCAGGAACTGTGCAATCTCAAAATACATGATACATAGAGCTGGATACTAGAGTGGCATTTGCACAAATTGCTGTGATAGATGGGCTGCGTGGAATGGCAGCAGAGGTGGATTAATTTAAATACTCGCTGCTGGGGGTTGCTCTTTTAGAGAAGGAAGTGAGACCCAACCTAGAGACTGTTAGCAATAATGCGGGAAAATGTTCTCTCTCTCAAAGGAGGGTAATTGATCAAGGAATAGAAATAGAGATGAATAAAATCCACGTGCACTAAATGGGGATATAGAACATTTATCTGCTAATCACTCATTGGGTCATTCATTCATTCCCAACAAGAGAATCAACATATCGGCAGCTGATAAGCTGAGTTCCATTCATATATGGGCTCATAAGGACACTTTTGTTAGTTGCTCAGTCATGTCCCTCTCTTTGCCACCCCATGGACTGTAGCCCATCATCTCCTCTGTCTATGGAATTCTCCAAGCAAGAATATGGGAGTGGGTAGCCATTGCCTTCTCCAGGGGATCTTCCTGACCCAGGGAGTCAATCTAGGTCCTGAATTGCAGACAGATTTTTTACTGTCTGAGCCACCCTGGATAATAGCATGCAATATTTGAAATTTGATCACTCTTGGGAATTTGGGGTTCTTTTGTTACCTTGGGAGTGGGGGTGGTAATAAATCTCCCACCTAAGGGAGAAAGAAAGACTGATTTCTCCCAATCAAAGGCAGGCATGTTCAAGTGGATCCACTAATATCTCTGATCATGGATTTCTCTAATGCTTAAGTATTTTCATACTAGGGTATTTTTAATAGTGCAGCAGATGGACTTCAGTTGTTTGCAAAGAAGTTTTATTTTGGAGCTTGTGAAGAGATTGGGGTTAATGTACAATAAAGTGAAAGTGACGTTTGTAAAGATGGTGCGAGCAGAATGCCAGGATCCATTACCCTGATAACCCCACAAACAGGCCAGCAGCCGCCATTGGTGAACTGCTGCTCAAATCCCATCAGTGTTACTTGCAGGTCACATGGCCACTTCGTGGCAAATTTCCAGGGTTTTTCACCTGCCAAGCAACTCATCCTAACTGGGACAAAGGAGACATTGTTTTACAAACTTTCCTTTGGGGCCTAGAACTTTGGAGAGAGTCAGACCCAGTTCATTGTACTTGTTTTGCAAATCGTGGACATTCAGCAGCAATGATGAGAAGGAAAACTCAGATGAGGTCTCTTGAATCTGATGCCCTGGAGCTAAAGTGTCAGAACAAGGTCTGAGGACACAGTGTGGCAAGTGTGGTCTGAGCTATGGTGGCTGATGCTTCTTTATAGCAGATGATGGGTATTAGTGACCCAGGACTATTTGGATCCCTGACGAGAAAGTAAAAAAAAGACTTCCTGGAAAGGACCTTCCAGGAAGGGAAACCAACTGGAGGACAGTATTTGAATTAACCTTCAGTGATTTCCCATGACACACCAGATCAAGTCCAGATCCTTAGTACAGCCTTCAGTTCCTCCACCATCTGGTCCCAGACTAACCTTGGGTCTATCCATCGTCCCCAACAACATGTGTTCTGACCGTTCCAAACTGTCCTTTGTTCCCTGATGCTAATGATAGCCAACGTGAATCTAGGCTTTTAACATGCCAGGGACTGGGCTAAGTGCTGGAAGCATTTCATCGGATGCACTTCAGAGCAGTCTCTAAGAAGACTCTATTTTGGCCCCCAGTTTACTGAGAGGAAACAAAAGCAGAGGTTATGAAACTGGGTCACAATCTATCAAGACAGTTGGAATTGGAAGGCAGTATGGCGCCTTTAACCACGTCACAAGCCCTGCCTCCTTCTCTGCATAAGGAGAGATCTCTAGACCCTCCACACATTGCTTTCTTGGCATCAGAGGCACAGAATTGGCCTCTCTCCTTACTTGCCTGATTTTAAAAACATCTCTTTTGTTCATCAAGACCTTCAGGATCAAATATCCCCTTCTCTGGATGCTGTTCCTGGCAACCTAGGCGGAGTTAGAGGCTTTCTCCTTGGAAAGAGAGACACCACAGCCTTTGCACAAACTCACAGCACATGCTGTGTTGCAACACACAACCCTCCTCCCATGCATTTGTTTTGTGCCTTGTGTCTGCGGACTCCTCAGACCTTTCTCCCACATGAATCAAAGCTCCAAGAGAGTGAGCAGCACGCCAGGAGCAGCCAGTTGCATGAATCCCAAGGTAGCCTAGGTTCCCAGTGATGAGCACACCAAACGTCCTGTGGAATTTCACCAGCAGCTCCACAGGCAGGTCCAGACGAGTGCCTGCCTGCCACATTCCTGCCTTTATCATTAACCGCACTCCATGGTGACTTCCTTCAACATGTGAGGCAGCGCCTGCCTGTCTGATAACCCGGCTTCCTTCTGGAAAGGATTTCCTTTGGCCTGGGTGCATACCCCAGCCCTGCAAGAGTTAACCACAAGATGGGCCAGAGCAGGAGAACATGAGGTTTCCATTAACTGGCGGTATGCGAACAAGTGGCACAAGCGTGGATTATGCGGTAATAAAACACACTGCACAGTATTTGTGTCAGAGGCCTCACTTCTCCCCTTCCCTGCCTTTCTCCCCAGCACAGAGAGACCCGGCCTTGCTGCTAGGGCGCTAGACTCTGGCCCAAGTGGGGAGCGGACTCTTCTCCCACCTGCTTTAATCCTGCTGGGCGTGCTCCTTGAGTTCCCAAAAGACACAGGGGGAACGAGTGCCAGAGGAATTCACTCTTTTTCCTGGGTTAAATCCTGAGCAAACCAGCCTGGAGTCAGAGGAAGAAAGTCAGAAGGAGACAGGAAAGAAAAGGCAAAGGGTCAGGGGAGAGACAAAGAGGGAGGGAAAGAGAGAGGGCAGATGGGAGGGACAGTGAGAAAAGATAGCAGAGACTGTACTCAAGAGGGGACAGGAGAGAGCAACATATCTGAAACTGTATTTTCTGGGGGAAAAAAAGGAATTCACACACATGGAAAATTTACACCGTGACAGGTATGATGGTTAATTTTATGTGTCAACTGGACTGTGCCACAAAATGCCTAGACATTCACTCAAACTCTTCTGTGTCCATGAGGGTGAATGTGATTAACATTTGAGTCAAAGACTGAGTAAAGCAGATTGTGCTTCCTAATGTGGGTGGGCCACATCCAATCAACTGGAGGCCTGAACAGAACAAAAACACAGCACAGAGAGCTCTACTCAATACCCTGTAATGGCCTACGTGGGAAAAGAATATAACATAGAGGGAATATAAGTACATGTATCATATTCGCTCTGCTGTATACCTGAAGCTAACGCAACATTGTACATCACTCTACTCTAATAAATTTTTTTTTTAATAAAAAAAGGTTGGGCTGGGACATCGTTCTTTTCCTACCTTTGGACTTAAACCAAAACATCAGTACTTTTTGAGTCTCAAACCTGCTTGCTTCCAGGCTAGAACTCACAGCATTGGCCTTCCTGGGTGTCCAGCTTGGCAACTGCAGATCTTGGGACTTCTCCGCCTCTGTAATCACATGGGCCAACTCCTTATAATAAACCTACCTATACCTATCAATCTATCAATCAATCTTCTGTTTCTCTAGAGAACCCTAAAATAGAAAACAATGTACTGAGCTCTTTATATATTATTTCATAGAGTTTTAGACACTCTCTGAACTTTGTCATACACTTAGTAAGTGGAATACATCTCCAACCAAGGTCTGTGTCTAAATAATCTCATGTCCTTTTTTTTTTTTTTTCAGTCACATAAAGATGAAATATCCTTCCATTTTAAGTAGGAAGTGAGTAGAAGTTCTTTGATTATTTCCCTTCCTTGGAGACAGAAGATGTAAAGGACCAATTGCTAGGACACAGCACGCTGGGGATCATTCAGAATGAAGCTCTATCCCATGAGACTCAACATCCTAGGAACGGAGTGGCTTTCTAAACGGAGGTCATTCTGGGGCTCAGAAAATTTTATTCAGACCACAGTGGTTTACTAAACACCTACTATATGCCTGGTCCTGTAATTTTGACAAGGAAGAAACAGACAAATAGAATAGCATCTTCCTCATAGAGGCCACAATATCCTTAGGGTGTACAAAAGACACAAAAGGAATGTAAATGTTGTGGTGATGTGTGAAGTGTGTGCAGAGGTTCATGGCAAAAGGAGAGAGTCACGGTGGTTTGGAAGGAGAGCCCGGTAGAGAAGTGGAGCCATGCAGAGTAAGGAATCCTTGCCCAAAGCCCCAGAGAGGGTGAGACAGATTTGGATTACAGACAGTAGTTAGTTTGGGTGAACAGTAGCTCTCATTCTGGTTGTTCATAGGTTAATAGAAACCATACAAATGTCTTGGATCCACTCCTCACATTCCTAGAGCTATGGTCTGAACCACAGTCTTTTTTGTAAAAAGCTCCCCACGTGATAAAATGTTGCCTGGGTTGAGGACCCCTGCAGTCTTGCTCGGAGTGCATCTGAGATAAAGTGAGAGATGAAGCTGGAGAGAAAGAAAGATGCAAAGATGAGAGGCCTCAGATGCCTCTAAGTAGTTGGAGCTTCCCCTGTGGACAACCAAGGTTTTTAAACAGGGAAGTGACCCTATTTATAGGAAATGAGTCGGCCTAATGGTGAAGCCTTGGGAGGCTGAACCTCTGGGGAAATGTAGGCTTCATTGTCTCTAAAAGCCTGACCATATCTGCTTAGGAAGACGCAATTGATTCAAAGCAGACACAATTGATTCAACTCTTCTTTGGTGATGCAGGCAGAGGTCTTGTGTCGCTCTGAGGAAACCATTTGCCTGCCAGCCGGAAGGCCCAGGTTCAGATCTCGGATCGGGTACTGACTGGCTGAGGAACCTCAGCCAGATCATCCCCTCTGTCAGGTCCTCAGCACACCAACTACCTCAGAGATTAAAAGCAAGTCAGTGCTGCTCTATGAGGTTGGCAGTATCTGATTGCTTAGATTTGTCTGTAGCCAAAATGCTACATGAATTTTTACATTTTCCATGTCAGTGAAGGAGAGGATATGCTTCTTGTTCATCAGTCAGGTCTAGGTTAGGAGAGGTTGGGGAAGGGTGAGTCAGGGAATTTCAAATGGTTAGTGCTTTTGTGTTTTCTCTGGTCTCTGACCAGATGTCAACTGAGTTCCTACCATATTCAGTCTGCAGAGATATTAGGTCAAAGTGTCCCCGAAATTATTTGCTTCTCCCTCATCAGGGTCTCCATAAGTCAGTGATTCAAGCTAGTCTGTTAAGATGGAGAAGAATCCGGATTTAAAGCTTCCATGTTCATCCTGTGGGCTTTGAGCCAAGAGTAGCATCAGCATGGAGAAGGTCTTCTCACCAGCCTCTCTACCTGGGGCACTTTCTGCCCCAGTCCACCCTCAGCAAGCCCAGAAGAATTTCAAAAGTTGTTATCATGCACCTCTAATGGTTCCTCACTGCCGCAGACCAAGCCCAAGTTCTGTGCTGTGGCACTAAAGATCGTCTACAGTGCTCCTTCTATCTAATTCTCCAATCTCTTCTCCTGAGAGGTCTCTACAGGGCCCTGCAGGTCAGGGATGTAGAACTGCCTACTTTAAGGTTCAGCCAATCTCTTTCATGCATTCAGGTCTCGACCCATACAGTTCTCTGTATTTGGAGTGCTCTCCCCTTACCTTCTCTACCTGGGAAACACTGACTCATCCTACAGGTCCAGCTAACATGTCACTTCATTCATTTATTGAAGACCTAATCTGTATTCCAGGAAAAATGCCAGATACCTGAAGGATGGATGAAACAGAATCCTTTGGTAATAACGCTGGTCTTTGTAACCCTCTTCACCTTGCTCCTGACTTTGTCCCTTGATGGTGATTATCTGCTTCTGTTTCTAAATCTCTCTCTAGATATAATCTCCTTAAAAGTCAAAACATCTCTTACTCATCTTTGTATCCATAGCTGTGAACACAGGGCCTGGCACAGGGTAGGGGCTTAGAGGATACTTGCTAAATGAATGATTTATTTGGTAAATAAAAGAGAGAGAGAAAAGAGAGCGAGAGGGAGGAATTTCCAGGCAGAATGAGGATTGTATTAGCTCTTGGGGCTGTCATAGATTGTAACAATGAAGAGACCCCTTGCATCCCTTAGTCCAGACTTAGAAGAGCCTGGATTCCACAATCACTGACTCCTTACAGATGAGAAACTGAGACCAGACCAAGGAAGGGGCTTGTCTCAACGGCCAAGTAACCAGCATCTTGCCCTCCCCTTCCCCACACAAGCTGAACAGGCAGCCCCAACCAGCTGTAACTTATCATCTTCCCTCCTTGGGACCCCTTAGTTCTGTTGAGCTCCGCTCTCACAAGCAGCATGTAGGCCTGGCATCATCGCCTTGGAATCTGATCACCGGTTCAGTTGCTTTCTTCCTCTGTCTATTTGATATGGCCAGCCAGGAAGACAGTGCTGACGAGGCAGTCTTAAGCCCTGCACTGACAGAAATCAGGTGTCCTCGCTTCATAAAAGAAACATTAACCGATCCGATGGGAGCTGGAAGCAGAAGTGCTGACAAAGATGTAACTCCCAAGGATTATATGGGGCAAGGAGACAGCATCGTTCTCTCCTGATTTAGAGGCGTTCTGGGGCTCTCAGACAAGACAGAGAAGAATGAGATGCCAGGGATGAAGGCCACCAGGGAGGAAGTCTCAGCTGCTTAGCTGAGGGGATCAGGAGACAAGGAATGAATAGGATGGCCCTGGGCCCCTCCTTTCTAGCCCCACGGTGCCCATGGAGCCCATCCAAGCCCTCACCAGCCCTCTCCTGGACCCAAGCCTCTTCACTGGTTCCTTACTGGCTTTGCTGCCTTCAGCCTCAGCCTGGTCCCCACATGGCCATCTGATGGTCTTTCTAGATTACCTGACTATAATTTACATACCCTTGATTAAAGTCCTTTAGCAGCCCCCTGTTCCTAGATGGCATACGAGGCCTCCCTAAACCCCTTCCTGATGCCCAAAGGCAGCCATTTCCCCTAGAATAGGGGTTCTGTTTTCACTGCTCCTGTGACTCAGAGAACTTCTGACAAAGAAAAGATCCAGGAGACAAAGATGGATGGTTTTTAGGCAGGAGGGACCCCTCTTTCTAGAAGAACCACCTTCCTTCCTAACCTACACACACACCCATTCCTCCCAAGGGAAAGTCAGTTCCAGGGGCATTCAGTGACCGAGGCACTCTGCTCTCTGCCCAGACTCTTTGTGGCTCCGGGAACTTAGAGATGACTGGACACAATTCCTACCCACAAATACCTCACAGTCTGGTGGAGGAAAAAGATGTAAAACACATAATTATGACAAAGAATTACATGGTATTCTAGTAATCTGTTCAGAGTGCTCAGGGGTGAGGGAAGGGGGCCAGAGACCAACGGTATGAGGGGGAATTGGGGATATTTGGGCTTTGATATTTCCAGGAACAAAAGAAGAGAAGGGACTGCAAAAGCTTTCCCCATGGTATAAACCTTGTGGTGCAGACCCACAGAAGGCAAGTGCTGAATGTTTGGGAAGCGATGTATAATTAGAGAGCAGGTGGGAAGGCAAGGGAAGAGACTCGAGTGGATGTAAGACCTCGCATAGTGTCTTCACACCTCTCTTTCTCCCCCTCCCTCTCTTTCCATCCCTGTCTAGCGCCCCCTCTCATCTCTTCTCCCCTGACATGCTTGCTCAGTCACTAAGTCACGTCCAACTCTTTGAGATCCCATGGACAGAGGAGCCTGGCGGGCTACAGTCCATGGGATTTTCCAGGCAAGAATACCAGAGTGGGTAGCCGTTCCCTTCTCCAGGAGATCTTCCCAACCCAGGGACTGAACATGTGTCTTCTGCATCTCTTGCATTGACAGATTCTTTAACTGGGAAGCCTCTTCCCTGACACTGGCCACATTTTTTTTAATGTGAAGTAGCATCTTCCATGTAAAGTGATGGGGAGGAAGGTTATGTGTATTGAGGTAGCTTCAAGGTTCCATCATCCCAGCTGATGGAACTTGAACTAGGAAAACAGAGCTCCTTTCTCACTGCTGTGTTGTATGTTAATCCCCAAGAAGAACTCAAATGGACTGATATGAGTCACGCAACCACCTCCAGGGCTATCCCCTGCTCCTCAGTGTGGAGGATATACGTGAGCAAGCCTGAGTTGCATAACCATGGCAAAACTTAGGGTCGCTGATCTCTTCAAAATCACCTGGAGTAAGGGAGGAGCACTTCTCCAGAGGGAGGAGGGTTTCTGTAACCAGAAGATGGAGAGAGGCTTTTCAACATATAACACTGTAGACCCCACTTCATTTGTGGATTTCCATCCTCTAGGGAGACCGTGGTGACTCTCTGGGAATGCTCGGGATTTCCTGACCTCTTTACCTAGGAGGACTCGTACATAACATCTCCTCAATGAATGTTTACCCATGGCTATTTTGGCATATTGTAGAAAGAAAAATTAAAAATCAAGACAGAGATTAGAGGAAAAGAATAATCTTGGGGCAAGCTGGAAATTCCGATACCATGTCAGCTCTGAGAAGATGCATTTGGAAGAAATGTCTTTCTTGGTGAGCCCGAAGAAAGAATAAGAAGACACTCAAAGAACATGTGGAGTGTGTGCAGCTGCATTTGCACCAGGAAGCAGAGCTCAGCTGAAGAGTTGCAGTCAGCATCCAGGATAGGAGGAGCCTGTCCTGGCTTTGATGCTGGAGGGATAATGGAGCCACAGTGCAAGCACAGGGCTTTATTGACAGGGTAAAAAGAAGCCAGCTGGGGTTTGTCTATAGCTGAGCTTCTGATTCTATCCCATCCTTCTGAAGAATACCCTCTTTGTTCCTTTGCTGCAGGTGGCACCTGTCATTACAGGACGTGGAAATAGGATAAACAGCCCTGAGCTCCTTAAGAGATGCCCCTTCCTCAAATGAGTCTCAAACAGCTCTCCAACTTATCTTTCTTGCTCGCTCTCTCTCTCCCCCTTCATCTCTTTCTCTCAATCGGAGAATTCAACTGAACAAGGAAGATGGTGATGGCCACAGAAGTCTGTGTTCTAATAAAGTGCCATTCATTTTGGTTACGAGATGACAGTCTTAACTTGGCTACCACCTCCTCTCCCATAATGAATCCCTTAAAATTATAGAAAAATATAAAAGAAAAGAAATCAATTTCAAACGAGGCCCCAGACCAAATAGTGAAGCCCTCAGTGGGTCCAGGAACAGTGAAAAATCCTTTGAAAGCAGGAAGGAGGTGGAACTGATAGAAAAATGGAAACTACAATCCAAGAGGCACAGAGGAAGTTCTATTTAAAATTTCCTACTTGCCCGGAAGGGGTAAAAAGAGAGAAGAGGAGAAGACCTGGAGTGATGGACCTGGTCTGTCTGGCACATCAGTCTGACTTCTGCTCCCTCCCCCAGGGCAGCTGGTCAGTACTGGGGTATTTGCCTCCAGGAAGAAGAGCTGTTGTGGGGAAGAGGGATTGGAAAATTAGGCAGGACCACAAGAGGCTGATTGCACCTGGGGAGGAAGGAGAGCTTCCGCACCCAGAAGACAATCACACGAAGAGATCCATAGACAGCTCTCAGCACTCTCCAAACCTCACTGCAAAGAGCAAGATTAATTCAGGAAGTGTGTCCCACTCCTCCTTGCAGACAAGCTATGTGAACATATAGAGCACAGCCAAGCAGAGAAACTCAGCTGTGAGGAGGGATGCACAATTCACTCTTACCAATAATTGAGAGATGTCAGCACCATGATGGAAAAACAGCAAACTTGTGGTGGGTATAACCACTGTGGAAAACAGTAGGGAGGCTCCTCAGTAAACCAAAACTAGAATTATATTTCTATTTTGTGGGATCACATATGATCCAGTGATCCCACTCCTGGGAATATACCCAGATAAAACTATAATTGAAAAAGATCCACACACCCCTGTGTTCATAGCAGCATTATTCACAGTAGTCAAGACGTGGAAACAGCCTAAATGTTCATGGACAGATGAACGGATAAAGCAGATGCGATACTATATACAGTAGAATACTACTCAGCCATGAAAAAGAACAAAGTAATGCCATTTGCAGCCACATTGATGCAACTAGAGATTCTCAACTAAGTGAAGTAAGTCAGACAAAGACAAGCACTGCACAGTACCACTTATGTGTGAAATCTAAAATATGGCACAAATGAGCCCACCCACCAAACAGAAACAGACTCACAGACACAGAGAGTAGACTTGTGGGTGCCAAGGGGGAGGGGAGGGGGAGGGCTGGACTGGGAGTTTGGGGTTGATAGATGCGAACTGTTACATTTAGAATGGATAAACAACAAGGCCCTACTTCATAATAGCACAGGAAACTATATCCAATATCCTGTAAGAAACCATAATGGAAAACATTTAAAAAGAATGTATATGCGTATATAACTGAATCACTTTGTTGTATGGCAGAGGTTGGTACAACACTATAAATCAACTATACTTCAATTAAAATAAATAAATAAACTTAAAGTGAGAGCCTATGGCCAGCAATTCAGAGGGATGGAAATAAGCAAAACAGGACTGTAGAATAAGGAAAATTGAAATCACAGAGTCAGAGATAAAAGGACCTATATCCATAAAATACCAGCTAGAGATCATAAAAATTGGAAAGTTAGATAATGAACAACAACAACAAAAGCAGTAGATCACTTGAATGGTAGAAGGGACACAATCGAAAAGGGAACTAGTGAGCTGGAAGACTGAACCCAGGAATTCTCTTAGAATGCAGCAAAAAAAGAATAAGGAAGTGAAATAAGTCAGACCAAGAAAGAAATGCTGTGTGATCTCATGGGTATGTGGAACTAGAAACAAAGAGCAGATTGGTGATTGCCAGAGCAGGGGGTAAAAGGTGGGGGAAATGGGTGAAGGTGATCAAAAGGTATTTACTTCTGGCTATAAGATAAGTTCTGAGGATGTAATTTACAGCCTGGTGACCAGCTAACAATCAGGTACCGTATATTTGAATGTAGCTAATATTAAAACAAAAGTTAGAAGTTCTCACTGAAAATTACTTCAAATCTAGAATTCTGTGGCCAGCCAAAATTTGATTCTAGAGTCAAGGCAAATGATATTTGCACTGATATATGGACTCAGAAAAACTTATGGTGCAAAATAAGAAAAAAAAGTTACTAGAGGCAGTCTTATAGGAAGGAGAAAAACTAATTCAGGAGGGAGAGAAGAGGTGCATGAAGCAATGATGAGTAAAAGAAATAAACCCCCTGCTAAACCAAATGTGTTAGTTGTTTCAGTTTAGATTGTATTGGGTTAACCAAAATGCTCATTTGGGTTTTTCTGAAGTCCAAAAGGGAGGGGATATATGTATATGTGGGCATTCCAGGCAGCTCATGGTAAAGAATCTGCCTACCAATGAAGGAGACATAGTCAATCAGTTCAGTTGCTCAATCATGTCCAACTCTTTGCAACCCCATGGATTGCAGCTCAGCAGGCTTCCCTGTCCATCGCTATCTCCCAGAGCTTGCTCAAACTCATGTCCATCATGTCAATGATG
Source organism: Bos grunniens (assembly GCF_055505025.1). Taxonomy (NCBI): domain Eukaryota; kingdom Metazoa; phylum Chordata; class Mammalia; order Artiodactyla; family Bovidae; genus Bos; species Bos grunniens. The sequence goes on from NC_141172.1 coordinate 95,842,310, forward strand.
CCATCCAACCATCTCATTCTCTGTCATCCCCTTCTCCTCCCACCTTCAATCTTTCCCAGCATCAGGGTCTTTTCCAATAAGTCAGTTCTTCACATCAGATGGCCAAAGTATTGGAGTTTCAGCTTCAGCATCATTCCTTCCAATGAATATTCCGGACTGATTTCCTTTAGGATGGACTGGTTGGATCTTCTTGTAGTTCAAGGGACTCTCAAGAGTCTTCTTCAACACCACAGTTCAAAAGCATCAATTTGTTGGCACTTAGCCTTCTTTATAGTCCAACTCTCACATCCATTCCCAATTGAGCTTTCAGGGAAGCCCAAAGGAGACACAAGAGAGGCAAAAATTCTCTCGCTCCCTCTCTTTTTATCTATCTATCTATATGCATATACATACACACAGTAGCACTCTTAATATAACACCATTTTAAAAGGCTCATACAGTTTCACCAAGTGAGATTAATCCCAACAATGAAAGACTGGTTTAACATCCCCAAATTAGTCAATGGAATACACTACATTAATAAAATAAAGGGCAAAGATTTTGTAATAATATTCAAAAATGCAGGGGAAAAGCACTTGAAAAAAATCTAACACCCTTTTATGATAAAAATGCTTTAAAAACTAAGAATAGAAAAGAACCTCCTTAATCTGAAAGAGTATCTATGAAAAGCCAGCAGCTATCATCATACTTAATGGCAAGAGATTCACTCCTTTATCCCTAAGATCAGGAATGAGACAAGGATGGCCACTCTTTCCATTTCTATTCAACATTATACTGGATATTTACTATATTCGATATTCAGAATAGGCAAATATACAGAGAAAAAGGTAGATCAGTTGGTTGCCTAGGGCTAGGAAAAGGGAGATAGATTGCTGTGGGGATCAAAGTTTTTTTGTGTGTGTGGTGGTAAAAATATTGACAATTAGATCATGGGGGATGATGGTGGCATTAACTTTAAAAATATAGGAAAACCTTTGAGTTGTACATATTAAATGGATAAAATTTAGGGTGTGTAAATTATTTATTAATAATGATATTAAGAATCTAATGTTGACTACTAGAAGACAAGTAAATGAACTTATTCAAACAAGTAGAACATATATTTTAAAATACAGGGGTAAACAAGACTTGATAAAGACAAAGGAAGGCAAGAACAGAACAGAGGGGAAAGCAACTAGAAATAATAGTGAAATGAAAGCAAAACATATGAAACAAACAAATCCCAACTTAATAAACACATGGGTATGAACGTGTTGAACTCACTTTTAAGAGATACCCTTACATTGTATTTGAAAAATCCAGCCACTTGTCATTTTTAAGAAACATACAAAACAAAATTTGCCCTGAAAATAAAGCAGCAGGAAATACTTGCTTCGAGATGGCTAACAAACATAAAGCAAGTAACTGTGTTAATATTATATAAAATAAAACTTAAGGTAAAAATCACTGAAAGAAACAAAGATGTTCACTTTGTTTATATAAAATGCAGAGGGAAAAAAAAATTATTTTAATGCCCCTGGTAGTTGTTGGTTTTCCCAAGTGGATTCTGAGACTCAAAGGAATCTGGGTAATTTTATGGTTTCATGTTGGAAAAAATGGCACATTTTAAACGAACTCTGCCCTTGATCAACTCCACCGGAGGGCCCAGACTTCTAAGGGCATCTCAAACAGGACACACTTTGACCATAATCTGGAAGTGTTCTCTCTCATTTTTGGCAATTCTGTAGATTGTCTTCTGACCTTGAGATGACCCTCTCCTCAAAATAGACATCAGAATCTCTCTCATTCGAAATATACTATCTGGCTTTTCTTTCGTTTAAACTGCCTTTGCGGAATGAGATATTTCACGACCTTCTCCATCACTAGTGGTAGATTAAAGTGATTTGAACGTGTGACAAATGGAATACGGGAAAGAAGTAGCCCCTCTTTTGAAAGCATCCTGGGAGTTTAAGTGGGTTTTCAGAATAGAGCTGTATGCAGTGTATTAGAACATGCAGATTGTTTAATTACATTTTGTTCATATTGGTTATAAAAGGAGGATATAGGCCAGTTCTTCCTGGGAGGCTATGTTAAAATCATTGAGAATACATGAAATTATGTGACAAATGTGAGTGCCCACTACACGTCTGACATTCTGCAAGGTCGATAAGACATTCACAGCCTCTAATCTTCTGGAGCTTCCAGTTCTGCCTTCTGAAGCATGCCTACCACAGAAAAGTATTATTTCATTAAGGACTGGAGAGCTTAGAGATTCCATTAAAATTAAAGTGTGACCCATTGAAATCTAAATGCAATGAGAGTGCATAGCACACAATGAAACACAAGCAATGGTCCCATGCAAGGCTGGTAATGAACCCCCAGAAGAGCACTATTTTCACAAATCCACCATGGTCTAGGGCCTTAGAAGTCCAGAAAATGATCTTATCAGAACACCTAAAAAGGAGAGATTTTCAGTGGCATGCTGATACTAATTTCGCACAAGATTGATTTTTAAATACAATTTACCACTTTCCTGTGGCCAGAGTCCTCCTGTTGTCCATCATATCAATACCACTCTCCTAATATTAAGATACCTGGAAAGTTGAATTAGTCCTCAGAAGATGGTTTGGAGTATATAGACACAGAGAAGGGAGATGGTTAATTTTGATATTTTTATCTCTGGAGAAATTGCCACTTACTAGTGAATTCTCTTAGGCAGAAAAGTTTAGTTTGTATCTGATATAAGCCATAGAAATTTTTCTGTATTAGCATGCAATTGTATCTTACTTTCACTCACACATCTTCTATTACTAGTAATCATTATACTGCTATAATTTGCAAATACAGGAGTTACTACCATTCAGGTATTTTACTAATAATTTTCCGTGTATGAACTCAATCCTCAAACCTTCTGATGAGAAATACATCAATATTTTATCTCCTTCATTTTTCAGGTGAAAACAAGGCAACAAGAGTTTATGCAGATGGCTCAAAGTCACATAACGGTTAAGTGGCAGAACAAGAACTCAAATCTAGCAACTCCAGTGTCCATTGACAGATGAATGGATAAAGACGTGGTACATATATACAATGGAATACTCCTTAGCCACGAAAAAGAATGAAATAATGTCGTTTGCAGCGACATGCGTGGACCTAGAGATTGACATGCTGAGTGAAGTCAGATACAGAAAGAAAAGTATCATATGATATCCTTTATATGCAGAATCTGAAAAGAAATGATACAAATGAACCTATATACAAAACAGGAACAGACTCACAGATTTAGAGAATGAAATCTACATGATTGCAGGGGAGATGGATAAGGGGAAGGGATTATTAGGGAGTTTGGAAGAGACATGTACACACTGCTATATTTTAAATGGATAACCAGCATGGTCCTATTGTATAGCACAGGGAACTCTGCTCAATGTTATATGGCAGCCTGGATGGGTGGGTAGTTTGGGCAAGAATGTTTTTCAGTCACTAAGTTGCATCCTATTCTTTATGACCCTGTGAACTGCAGCATGCCAGGTTTCCCTGTCCTTCACTATCTCCCAGAGTTTGCTCAAGCTTATGTCCATTGAATTGGTGATGCCATCCAACCATCTCATCCTCTGCCATCCCCTTCTCCTCCTGCCCTCAATCTTTCCTAGCATCAGGGTCTTTTCCAATGAGTCAGCTCTTCACATCAGGTGACCCAAGTATCAGAGCTTCAGCATCAGTCCTTCCAGTGAAGATTCAGGGTTGATTTCCTTTAGGACTGACTGGTTTGATCTCCTTGGGGGAGGATGGATACATGTATATATATGGCTGAGTCGCTCTGCTTTGCACTTGGAACTGCCATAGCTTTCTTAACTGGCTATACTTCAATATAAAACAATAATAATAAAAAAGAGCCTGAGTTCAAATTCAGGCTTACTGGCTCCAGATTTTGATGCCTTTGTCTTGAGTCATGGTGTCTCTCATAGTCATGTCTCAGGACCAATTTAATCAATATTTATTTATATGAGATGTTAGATTTATTAGGTAACAACCAGCTAGGAATAGTTGGTTGATTGGAAAAAGTCCAACTTTCTTTGGGTGGCCAGTCTTTCCACTTTAATCCCTATAACCTCAAATGAGAGAGAGGAAAAGCAAAAAAAATTCTTGAACCAAACTCAAAAGTGGAACTGAAATACTTTCTGAAGGTCAATGTCTAATTTAAAGGTTACTCATGGTATGGACATATCTAGTACAAAGGGAAAGTTTAAAATTCCAAAAAGATCTTAAGAATTTTCCAGAAACTTGGCCACTTGTGAATAAGGAAAGTCAGGAACCTAAGCAGCTACTAATGTACCTACTGAGGCATTTCAGGTACAAAGCCCCTGAAGAACTCCCAGCAGCAGGGGTTCTACTGAGGCTTGATAAATGCTTGTTGAATGAAACTAAGTCATCAAGTTCCTGGTGTACTCTTCTGTTCAGTGACCTTTGCTAGGTGATTGTTCAAAAGCTCAAAGGGCTTCTGCTACAGAAAACTGAACACATTTTCTATGTTTGTTGATTTAGGAAACAAAGAAAAATGTTGAAGGCATGCAGATGATAAAGTAAGTTTGTGCCAGTGGCACCCAGGATATTTCAACTTTGTAGTAAGTTGGACTGACTCAGCAGTATGCATTTCAGTTCAGTTCAGTCGCTCAGTCATGTCTGACTTCTTGCGACCCCATGGACTGCAGCACGCCAGGCCTCCCTGTCCATCACCAACTCCCGGAGTTTACCCAAACTCATGTCCATAGAGTCAGTGATGCCATCCAGCCCTCTCATCCATTTACTATACTCAAATTTAGCTACTGAGCCTCCAATGCCTTCAGAATTCAAAGTTCTAAACTGAAATGTAAAGAGAGATGGGAGTCCAGATACCTGATAAAGGAGAGGAGATAAGATGATAGAGGAGAAGAGAAGGAAGTTCAGAACCACCTATGAAAGGGCAAGGCCCCTGGGAGACTAGAGTGGGTGCCTATTGATGGAGCAAGGGGAGAAGTCATGGTGAAAGGATGCTCCATTCAGTTGGGCAGACACTGAGTTCCTGCTACGGGGCAGGTCGATGATAGGTGCTGAGGTTGCAAATGAAACCCATGTTTCACCCACCTCTAGTTGCCAAAATTTCTGCCATGATTTCTTCTGAACAACTCAGACACCATCTCCCAGGGGCTCATGAATATGTCTTATTTTGGCCCAGATCAGTGAAATGCCTTGACAAGTCTTCCTTAACCAGCTCCCTTGTAAGACAAGTATCTTTTCTTCTGGTGCCAACCACTGAGTGACCCCACAAGATTTGGACATAGCCACGCTGAACAGCACCATCTCCTCTGTGATGTCTCTTGAATTATGTAAGGGGCCAGTGTTCTCTGCAGCTTCAGCATGTCAAAGCCACTGCTTTCCACATGAAAGTGAGGACAAGACCCCCATATCACAGTCAACTTTGGCCATACCTTGCAACCTAGGACCCACAGAAGTCCCATGAAGTTCTAATGGCAAACAGTTCCTTCACCTCTGCTTATGCCAGGCTCTGGCAATTGTCCATAGAGATGTGTTGAAGGGCCAACTTCTGAGACAAAACATACGCTCTCCTAATTTCCCTTCTCACCCACACTTATTTTTATCTGTCCTTTCTTCAAAGTGCTTGTGCAAATTGTTACCAGCCCATTACAAATGCCTTGACCCACCCAAATTCTTCTGGTAGAGACCACTGGGGTCCCACTAGAATTCCACAATGCAAAGATAAATAAGACCTGGTTCCCCTCTCTCAAGGCATGACTATCTAGATGACTTTATGTTGTATCACAGTTTGTCTAAGGATTGGGGCTGTTGACCAAAAAGAGGCAGTTTTCAGTACAGCCACACCAGGCAGCCAAAGAGCCCTTCTGCCTTCCTTGAATCTGCTCCTTACCACCTTCAGACTTCAGGAAGTTATTGAAGTCACTTTACTTTTCATGCGCAGAGAAACTTCAGAGAAAACTAAAAACAAAAACAAGCAAACAAAAACCCTCTTCTCTTCCTGATCAAGAGATGATATATGAGAAATGGTTTTGTAAAACAGTGGACTCCACCTGCTTCTCACTCAGCCAGTCCCTCCTTCTCCCTTCCCAAAGCACTTGCTGATTCCCTCTAATATGGCACTTATCACAGTGCAGGATATTTGTTCATATGACTGATTCCCACATTATACTGTCAGTCACTTGAAGGCAAGTGAAAGTTGCTCAGTCATGTCTGACTCTTTGCGACTCCATGGACTATACAGTCCATGGAATTCTCCAGGCCAGAACACTGGAGTGGGTAGCCATTCCCTCTCCAGGGGATCTTCCCAACCTGGGGATTGAACTCAGGTCTCCTGCACGGCAGGCAGATTCTTTACCAGCTGAGCCACCAGGGAGGCCCTAGAAGGCAAGGGTCACCTCCATTTTCAGATTATCTGCCCCTAAATGGTGCCAGACATATAACAGACACCCTCAAAATACACACAGACTGACCATGTGAATGAATGGTGTGAGAATATATAAATTTTATTCCTCCTGATGTTCTGAATAATTTTGGAAAAAATCACATCACTTTCAGAACTCTGGTTTTCCTAATCACTAGTAGGAAACACATTAGGTGACACATTGCTGTATGTAAACATACAGTGAGGGTTAGATATTGACTTTACACATGATTAATTTCAACCCAGAGAATCCCTGTAGTGTTTTGACTCCAAATTTTTCCATTGTACAGGTAAGATTAAGTCTGAGAAAAAAATATATGTGTGATGTGTCTGCGGAGATGTGGGTGGCCATGTGAATCAGAATCCAGATCTTTTGACCTCCACTTCAGTGTTCTTTATGCCACATTTTCAGATCCTTGAAATTGACACAGTTAACACAGGATGAGTTTATCATCTGGAGGGCAGTGTGGCGTTCCAGATAACAGATCTGTTCCTGGCAGAAAATAGACACCCTGGTCAATGGAGAGATAATCCTTGGTGAGAAGGAACCATGAATTGAGAACAAAACTGCACAGTATTGGTCAAGGTGGTGATGAGTTATTTTGAATGAATCAAACACGAATAGCAACAAACGGATTCCCATGTGCCCCAGGCCCATACGGAAATTAAAATGGATTTGTTCAGCAAGATCAACACTTGGAAACTTAGCAAAGCTGGGTGACCTGTAAAGCACAGCATTGCAAAGAGAAAGGGCTGAGTTCATTAAAGAAACACTCTGACGTAGCTGTCAATTCCATAACCAGTCATTGATTCGACAGTCATGCTCCTGGCTCTTACTGTGAACCCTACTTGGTGGTAGACCGCTCAGAGAGTCATGAAGCGTTCCTATCCTCTGCCCTTCCCAACCCAGGGTGCACCATCTGATGGAGAAGAGGTGAGATGCTTGAACAGAAGAGCACAGCACAGTTATGGAATGGCTGATAGATTGCATCTAGAGGGCTGTGAAGGACACAGAGGAAAATGTGGCTGATTATACCTGTGGGGTGGGTGGAGAAAGAGTAAAAAGTTGGTCAGGAAAAGAGAAGACTTTTAAGAAAAGTATTCAAAAATGAAAAGCTGTTTGTTTGCCTGTCAGGTTATGAGTATGGAGGGGAAAATTATTCTAGCAGATGAACAACATGGTGGTCAAAACTGGCTTGGCATATTTGGGCAACTAAAAGGAGTTTAATGTATCAGAGGGCATGATGTGTGTTAAGAAGGATATAATGAAGTGGTAGGAAAGTCCTTATCTCATAGGAAGAAATTTATACATACCTTTGTGACCAGAATGCCTTACCCTGGAAGCCATGAGTGAGCTTCAAGACATGCACAAATCTGTTAATTACATGCAAGTTTTGTGTGTCTATGCATACACAAGGAGGAGATCTAAGAGACACGGGTTCGATCCCTGGGTCAGGAAGATCCGCTGGAGGAGGGCATGACAACCCACTCCAGTATTCTTGCCTGGAGACTCCCACAGACAGAGGAACCTGGTGGGCTACAGTCCACGTGGCCGCAAAGAGTCGGACATGACTGAAGCGACTTAGCACGCGTGCATATACAAATGTTACTAAGATGGGTATCTTCATATTTACATATTCTTCTGTGCCATCACTGACAGGATGCCCTCCCTAAATACAGACAATATTAAAAAACCAGCAGTCCAGAAGATGATAAATTAGGGAAGGATTTTAAGAAGGCTGTGATGAGACCAGAAACATGTTCAAGGCTGATCTTTTTGGTACTCATGTGGACAGTGCACGCAGGAGTTAAGCTAATGGCAGGAAACAGGCGGAGAGGTAAGTGCTACGATAGCCCAGGAGAGAGAGAGGAAAGCCTCAACAAGGGTGCCAGTGGGTTGGAGAACAGGTCCCTGAAGGAATTAGCTTTTAAAATAGCTGATTCATTATGACTTCCAGACTTGAAGATTGTACATGAGTTTTCTATTGCGGTTGTAACAAATTATCCCAAACTTAGTGATTTAAAATAATTCAAATTTATTCAGAAGTCCAACAGGCATGTAATTGGGCTAAGATAAAGATGTTGTTAGGGCTACATTCCTTTCCAGAGGCTGTAGAGAATTATTTACTGTGTTTTCCAGCTTCTAGAGACTGTTTACCTTCCTTGGCTTGTGTCTGCTTTCTTCTTCAAAGCCAGCAATACTGAATCTGTATGACCCTTCTTCCGTTGTCACAGATCCCTCTGACCATAGCCAGGAAAGATTCTCTGATGTTTGAGCTTTTTATATTGGCTTATTTTTTAATTATAGTGGATTTACAAAATTGTGTTAGTTTCAGATATACAACACAGTGATTCAGAGTATATATTTTTCAAATTATTTTCCATTATTGGTTATTACAAAATATGGAAGGTAGTTCCCTGTGGTATAGAGTAAATCCTTGTTGTTTATTCATTTTATGTAGTTTTAATCTGTTAATCCCATACTCCTAATTTACCCCTCCTCTCATTTCCCTTTGGTAACCATAAGGTTGTTGTCTATATCTGTGAGTCTGTTTCTGTCTTATATAAAATTCTTTGTATTATTTTTTAGATTCCACATATAAGTGGTATCATGATATTTGTCTTTCTCTGACTTATTTCACTTAGTGTGGTAATTTCTAGGTCCATTCATGTTGCTACGTATTACACTACTTCATTCGTTGTTATGGCCGAATAATATTCCATTGTACATACATATCACATATTCTTAAGCCAATTATCTGTTGGTGGGCACTTGAGTTGTTTCTATGTCTTAGATACTGTAAACAGTGCTGCCAATGGGGTGCATGTATCTTTTTGAATTAGTTTTCATCTTTTCCAGATATATGCCCAGGGAGGGTTTCCCTGATAGCTCAGTTGGTAAAGAATCCACCTGGAATGCAGGAGACTCTGGTTCAATTCCTGAGTCAGCAATATCTGTTGGAGAAGGGATAGGCTACCCACTCCAGTATTCTTGGGCTTCCCTTGTGGCTCAGCTGGTAAAGAATCCACCTGCAATGCAAGAGACCTCAGTTCGATCCCTGGGTTGGGAAGATCCCCTGGAGAAGGGAAAGGCTATCCACTCCAGTATTCTGGCCTGGGGAATTCCATGGACTGTATGTGGTTGCAAAGAGTCAGACACGACTAAGTGACTTTCACTTTCAGAATTTCTAGAGCATATGGTACCTCTATTTTTAGTTTAAGAAAACTCCATACTGTTTTCCATAGTGGCTACACCAATTTACATTCCCACCAACAGTGTAGGGGAGTTCCCTTTCCTCTATACCCTTCTCCAACATTTATTATTTGTAGACTTTTTGATGGTCACCATTCTGAAGGTTACTTTCAGGGGCCCATGTGTTTATATTGGGTCCAGCTGGATATCTCCAATCTCTTAATTACATCAGTAAAATCTCTTTTGTTGGGCAAGATAACTTAACAGATTCTAGTGATTAGGATGTGGATACCAGGCGGGTAAGGGGGGCATTATTCTGCCTATATTAGATGTTGAATCTGAGAACCTGAAAAGAGAAGTGTATTGTTGTCAGAGGCTTCAAAGCATGTAAGCAGCAGAGTTGAGATGAAAACTCAGGACTGTGGGGCCTCAGTTCTGGGGAGATTTCAATTCCTGATGCAACTGGACTGCATATGTTAATTGTCATCAGACTCTGCCATGTATGTGACGTAATGGATGGCACTTCCCTAGGTCCTCTCCACTGAATGGAGCCTAAGCGATGTGGTTGGTTCCCATTTGTTGGCCAGGGTGGCTATGATATGGCCCATACAAGTGAAAGAGTCACCAGTTCTGTGCTGCTTGGTCTTAGCTGCTGCTGCTGCATCACTTCACTCGTGTCCGACTGCTCGTGTCCGACTGTGCAACCCAAGAGACGGCAGCCCACCAGGCTCCCCCGTCCCTGGGATTCTCCAGGCAAGAACACTGGAGTGGGTTGCCATTTCCTTCTCCATGGTCTTAGCTACCACTGACCAGATCTCCCAACCTCCATCTTGGGGCAGCTTAGCTTTGTCATATATGTATCGCATTTCTGTGATGAGCACTTTGTCAAAGTAAGATATACATGGCAGATAATACATGTCATGCTGCAAGGAAGAGTTCTAAAGGTGGAGTTTGGAGCGCAGGGTGCTGTCCCCTTCTCCTGTCATAAAGGGATACCTGAAATATATCTCCTCCCCTCATTTGAGGCTCATTATCCTCCTATGTGAAAGGAGATGGTGAGTTAGATACAGAGATTCCTCTAACAGCTCATGAGTATAGAATATGGAGATGATTTCTGCACTGATTGGCAAGTAAAGTGGAATGGATGAACGGCAAGCAGAAGACCCTTCTTTGAATCTCAGTCCTTGATGCAGCCTTGGAGCTTGGCATTCAACAGTCCAACTGTATCACACTGTAGCAGCCAGAAATACCAGATTTCTGTAGAGAAAAGGGTCTGTGCAAGCTGTTAAGAAGCACTGCAACTACAGGCTATGATGAATTCTGCACACCATGCGTGGCAGCTCCCCAAAGAATTTCTGGATAGGCTAAGAATCTATCCAGAGCCTTTATACTAGCACAGACCCACAAATGTCTTTGTCTATATATGGACAGCAAACATAAACACAATTTCAACAATCTAAAGGTAGCTGTTGTGTCTTTTCAAGCAGCAACTCATCAATCTCAAGAACTAACCAAAAGGGAAGTGGAAGGAACAGGAAGGGACCGAAATAAACTCTTTGCGATTACTTGGAACTAGCAGACAGAACAATCAAGAAGCTGAAAAAGTAGAGATTAGCAAAAGGGATTAAAGGATTGAAGAGAGAGCTTTAAAATTCTGTCAAAAACCTAAAGTCCCAAGATAAGTGAGCCCCAAACAAGATAAAACTAAAGAAATTCACTTCAACATTCATCATCAACATCAAACTTCTGAAAACTGAAGTCAAAGAAAAAAATCATTCATGTAACAAGCGGAAAATAGCACCTTACCTTTACATTTTTAAAAAAAGATTGCATGAGGGCAGATTTATGATGAGAAATCATAGTGACCAGAGGAAATGGTACCTCTTCCAAGTACAGAGAAATAGGGACTTTCAAACCAGGATCCTATATCCAAAGAAAGTATCGTCCAGGAATGAAAAGAAATCAAGACATTCTCTGAAAGAGGAAATCTAAGGGAATTTGAACATTATTATGTCTTTTATTAAAAAGAAACTGAAATTCAAAGAGATTTTGTATGAAGGACACACAGCTATAAAGCAGTGAAGGTGTAGTTTGAATCCAAATTTGTTTGATGCCAGAATTCACCTTCTTTTTAACATACTGTTTTTCATAAAATCCTTATGTGAAAATATGATAAATTTGATCAATATGAAGGTTAGCCTCTCAATTTAACATTGATCATGTAAGTTTGAAGATCCTCTGGAGAAGGAAATGGCAACCCACTCCCGTATTCTTGCCTGGAAAATCCCATAGACAGAGGAGCCTGGTAGGCTACAGTCCATGGGGTCACAAAGAGTCGGACACGAATGAGTGACTTCACATATGAGTTTACTTTATTTGTTTCATGCCAAAATATAGGAGATTCATTCATTCATTCTTAGGGACTGTCTCTGTGCTTTTCATCTGCTAGAGGTGAATCAGACAAAGTATAGAGCCATGATGTCTATGGTACATTGTCCTATCACCGTCCCAGTACGCACTAGAGGCAGACATGATCAATCAATCCAATATTCATCCTTCTCAACCTTGATCCCTAAGCAGAAAATTATAATCAATCAGAGTTTCTGTGTCAGGTGATGTTATTTTGCCACTCCACGCCTTCTAGGATCCTATGATCCAGCAAAAGAGACAGATACACAATATCCCTACTTTTCAATTCCAAGATTCTGTATCATAGAACACAAGCAAAAGGTATGAAGGTTAAGTATTAAATAGAGAAATAATGTGTTTCTTGCATATTCACTCTTTATTAATACTGTGGTAAGTACTTAATATTCATTACCTTATTTAACTGTCACAACTAGGCTATGATGCGAACTAGTGTAAACTATTTTTAACAGCTAAGGACACTGATAAGTTCAGTGAAGTTAAGTGCCATAAAGACAGTCATGGCAGAAAAGCAATTTGGATCAGGATCTGCATGAATTTAAAAATCTATGTTCCTTCTTTTATATACTGCTTCTCTTTGAAAGTAAATTCATAAACTGCTGCTGCTAAGCCACTTCAGTCGTGTCCGACTCCGTGCGACCCCATAGACAGCAGCCCACCAGGCTCCCCCGTCCCTGGGATTCTCCAGGCAAGAACACTGGAGTGGGTTGCCATTTCCTTCTCCAATGCATGAAAGTGAAAAGTGAAAGTGAAGTCGCTCAGTCGTGTCCGATTCCTAGTGACCCCAAGGACTGCAGCCTTCCAAGGTCCTCCATCCATGGGATTTTCCAGGCAAGAGTACTGGAGTGGGGTGCCATCGCCTTCTCCGAAATTCATAAACTAGTTGTATTTAAACTATTTCTATACTATTAACAGTGTATCAAATTATAAACCTAAAAGCCTCAAGAACGTAGCCTAAATACTTTAAGTGGAAAGACAGTTTAGAATCAAGATAATTATTCAAAATCAACAGCTTTTTTTCTTGACAGCTAGTGAAAAGTTATAATAGATAAAATGATAACATGCATAAGAACAGCATACATTATAAATTATCTTAAATTATCATAAAATACTTATAAATTATCTTAATGATAAATTTGTAGGTTCTCTACAAGGAAAATGACAAAAATGTTACCAAAATGTAACATCTATATCAATATCATCTATATATCTTATCTATCCAGCGGAGAAGTGTTCAGTTTAGTTCAGTTCAGTCGCTCAGTCGTGTCCAACTCTTTGCGACCCCATGAATCGCAGCACGCCAGGCCTCCTTGTCCATCACCAAGTCCTGGAGTTCACTGAGACTCACATCCATCCAGCCAGTGATGCCATCCAGCCATCTCATCCTCTGTCATCCCCTTCTCCTCCTGCCCCCAATCCCTCCCAGCATCAGGGTCTTTTCCAATGAGCCAACTCTTCACATGAGGTGGCCAAAGTACTGGAGTTTCAGCTTCACCATCATTCCTTCCAAAGAAATCCCAGGGCTGATCTCCTTCAGAATGGACTGGTTGGATCTCCTTGCAGTCCAAGGGACTCTCAAGAGTCTTCTCCAACACCACAGTTCAAAAGCATCAATTCTTCGGTGCTCAGCCTTCTTCACAGTCCACCTCTCACATCCATACATGACCACAGGAGAAACCATAGCCTTGACTAGACGGACCTTTGTTGGCAAAGTAATGTCTCTGCTTTTGAATATGCTCTCTAGGTTGGTCATAACTTTCCTTCCAAGGAGTAAGCGTCTTTTAATCTCATGGCTGCACGGGGAGAAGGGTATATGTTTCCAAATATTATTAAGACTTTAATCCTTTCACATTAAGTTATAAGGATAATACCACCCTTCTCAAAATCCTGAAGATGACATGTGTATATGTATGTGTGTGTGTTTTATGTATCAAGACAGACTAGAAAATTGTAAACTTAGGGACATATGTAATGGAGAGTTAATAAGGGGGCAATTTGATCATTTAACAACCAGAAAAACCATCGACAAAGAGAAGTTATACCAAAAAACTTTAAAAATTTTCTGTATATACAACCTCAAATCAAACTCACAATGTTTGAAACATAGATTCCATCTGTTTAGCAACTAGTGGCACTAGTGGTAAAGAACCCACTGCTAATGCAAGAAACATAAGAGAAGTAGGCTTGATCCCTGGGTCGGGAAGATCCCCTGGAGGAGAGGATGGCAACCCACTCCACTATTCTTGCCTGGAGAATCCCATGGACAAAGGAGCCTGGCAGGCTGCAGTCCACAGTGTCACGAAGAATTAGACAGAACTGAAGCGACTTAGCACATATCTTTGAGGTATAAAGAGTATTACAAATGGAAATAAGTTTTCTACACTTCACTCAAAGTGATAAACTGATACCAGCAGCTTTTGATAACATATGTGTATAAATTCCAACCTTAACGTATATCAGAAAACTTTACAAAAGGATCTATGCAAAATTATATGACTAAATCAAGGTGGAATCATAAAAATGCTTAAGTAATCCACAGAAACAAGAGAACCAGAAAGAGAACAATGGAAAATAAATAAAATGGCACACTTAAGCCCTAATAAGCCAATAGTTGGAATCAAGATTGCCGGGAGAAATATCAATAACCTCAGATACGCAGATGACACCACCCTTATGGCAGAAAGTGAAGAGGAACTAAAAAGCCTCTTGATGGAAGTGAAAGTGGAGAGTGAAGAAGTTGGCTTAAAGCTCAACATTCAGAAAACGAAGATCATGGCATCCAGTCCCATCACTTCATGAGAAATAGATGGGGAAACAGTGGAAACAGTGTCAGACTTTATTTTGGGGGGCTCCAAAATCACTGCAGATGGTGACTGCAGCCATGAAATCAAAAGACGCTTACTCCTTGGAAGGAAAGTTATGACCAACCTAGAGAGCATATTCAAAAGCAGAGACATTACTTTTCCAACAAAGGTCTGTCTAGTCAAGGCTATGGTTTTTCCTGTGGTCATGTATGGATGTGAGAGGTGGACTGTGAAGAAGGCTGAGGGCCGAAGAATTGATGCTTTTGAACTGTGGTGTTGGAGAAGACTCTTGAGAGTCCCTTGGACTGCAAGGAGATCCAACCAGTCCATTCTGAAGGAAATCAGTCCTGGGTGTTCATTGGAAGGAATGATGCTAAAGCTGAAACTCCAGTTCTTTGGCCACCTCATGCGAAGAGTTGACTCATTGGAAAAGACTCTGATGCTGGGAGGGATTGGGGGCAGGAGGAGAAGGGGACGACAGAGGATGAGATGGCTGGATGGCATCACTGACTCGATGGACATGAGTCTGAGTGAACTCCAGGACTTGGTGATGGACAAGGAGGCCTGGCGTGCTGCAATTCATGGGGTCGCAAAGAGTTGGACACAACTGAGAGCCTGAACTGAACTGAAGCCAATAGTTACTTTAAATATGGGCTTCCCTAGTGGCTTAGCTGGTAAAGAATCTACCTGCAATGTGGGAGACCTGGGTTCGATCCTTGGGTTGGGAAGATCCCCTGGAGAAGCAAAAGGCTACCCACTCCAGTATTCTGGCCTGGAGAATTCCATGGACTGTATAGTCCATGTAGTCGCAAAGAGTCGGACATGACTGAACGACTTTCACTTTCACTTTACCTTAAATATAAATGGTCTAAACACACAAATTAAAATACCAAGAATTAAACAAAAATCAAAAAGAGAAAGAAAAAAATGATCTGACCCTTTTACTTCTAGAAGAAACTCACTTCAAAAAAATGGTGTGAGTTGACTGAAAATAGAAGGACAGAAAATGTTATATCATGCAAACAATTTCAAAAAACACCTGAGGTGCCATATTAAATTCAGACTGACTATAGTCAGAATAAAAACATCACTTGAGACAAATAGGGACATTAAATAGTGATAGAAGAGTCAGTTCACTAGGGAAGAAAACAATGCTCAACATGTGTACACCAAGCAACCAAGCCTCAAATACATGAAGCAAAAACTGATGGAGCCAAGAACAAATCCATAATTAAAGTTGGAGATTTCAACCCCACTCTCAGAAATGGATAGAACTAACAGTAAGGCACCAAGGATATAGTACCAAACAACACAATTGACCAAGGGTCTAACTGACATACATAATACATTCAGCTGAGAACAGCACAGAACACATTTTCTTCAAGCACACATGGAACATTCACCAAGATAGATCATGTCCTGGGGCAAAAAAACAAACCTCAACGGACTTAGAAGAACTGAAATTATACAGTCCTCTGAATTCATTTCAATGAAATAAGAAATCAATAAAAAAAAATTGAGAGGAAAATATCCAAGCACTTGAAAACTAAACAGCACACTTTTAAATAACCCATGGGTCAAAGAAGAAGTCTCAAGGAAAATAAAAGAAATACACTGTAATACACTGTAATGCATGGAAGTGAAACTGTGGCATGTTAACATTTGGGTAACACAGCTAAAGCAGTGCTGAGAGGAAAATTTATAGCACTAAACACTTACATTAGAAAAGAAAAAAATGTCTTAAATAAGTTATTTCAACTCCTACTTCAAAAACCAAGGGAAAGAGCAAAATAAACATAGAGCAAGCAGAAGGAAGAGAATAAATAATAAAAGAGCAGATGTGAATGAAAATAGAAAACACAAAACTAGAAAAACCAGGAAAACAGAGAACCAATTTTTTTTTTAAGAGCAGTAAAATTGACAAACCTCTAGCAAGACTAAACACAGGGAAAAAGAAGACACAAGCTACCAGAACAGGAAATGAAACAGTGTACATCACAATAAGCCCTGCACCTGTCCAAAGAATAAGGACTTCCAGGAACAAGTCTACATTTATATATTTGACATCTTAGATGTAATGGATCAATTCCTCAAAATATGTAAACTACCCTAAGTCACTCAATATGAAATGAATAATTGGAATCGCTCTCTATCAAAAATATTGAATTTGGAATTTAAAAACTCTCCCCTCAAAACCATTTAAGTTAAAAAAAAAATGTTTAAGTACAGCTGGTTTCACTGGGGAACTCTACCAGTTTTATGGGTTTCCCGGGTGGCTCAGCAGTAAAAGGATCCGCCTGCAATGCAAGAGCTGCCGGAGACGCGGGTTTGATCCTTGGGTCAGGAAGATCCCCTGGAGGAGGGCGTGGCAACCCACTCTAGTATTCTTGCCTGGAGAATCCCATGGACAAAGGAGCCTGGTGGGCTATGGTCCAGAGGGTCAGAAAAAGAAGGACATGACTGAAGCAACTTAGCACCAACATATTACACAATTTCTTCCAGAAAAATAGAAGGAATGCTTCCTAGTCCAGTTTACTCTGATAATTACCTGATAGCCTGATAGAATTACCCTGATACAAAAATCAAACAACAATCACACCAAAAACAAAACTACAAACCAATATCCCTCATGAATGTAAATTTTAAAATCTTCCAAAAATATTAGTAATTAGAATTCAACAATGTTTCCTTGACATCTAATTACTATTTTACATTATTTTTTATATTTGATGATTTCTGTGGATCAGAATGAAATTTTTTATATTGATCTTTTATCCAGATATATTTGCTATATCTTTTATTAGTTATAAAATTTCATGTGTAGATTCCTTGTCTTTTCTACTCATATATTCAAGTAATGACAGTTTTGTGTTCTTGTCCTTCTCTCTTCTTATTTTGTTACTCATAGTTCAGCCTAATTTTGATGGCAGTCTTCAATCCATAAATCTTAAAGGAAAGGTAGATTTGTGTTGAATATCCTGTCACAAACAGTGTTAGGGATCATTATAAGTGGAACAGAAAGAGAAAAGCACCTACATTTTGATTCAGGGACCTGGGTTTCAATCCATTCCTCCTAGCTGAGTGTATTCATTTGCTAGGGTTGCCATAACAAAATACCGCAGACTAGGTGACAAACAACAGAAATATATTTCCCCACAGTTCTGGAGGCTAGAGTCCAAAGTCAAAGTGTCAACCGGTTTGGTTTCTCTGGAAGTCTCTATTTGAGGTGGGCTTTCCTGATAGCTCAGCGATTAAAGCGTCTGCCCGCAATGCAGGAGACCCGGGTTTGATCCCTGGGTTGGCAAGATTCCCTGGAGAAGGAAATGGCAACCCACTCCAGTATTTTTGCCTGGAGAATCCTGTGGACATAGGAGCCTGGTGGGCTACAGTCCACAGGGTTGCAAAGAGTCAGACAAGACTGAGCGACTTCACCCTCACTTTCTTTTCACTTCCTCCATAAGGACCAGTCAGATTGGATTAGTGGCCATCCTCAAGATTGCATTTTCCCTTAAGTACCTCTTGAAAGACATTATCTCCAGATATAACCATCGTTGTTGTCATTCAGTCATAACCATATTCTGCCTGTATTTGGAAATAATGTCTTGCTGTTAGTCCATGAACACATGACTTGTTGGAGGACACAGTCCAGCCCATGACATTGGGAGATTATTAAATATTCTGGGACCCTCTGCCCTCTCATTTCAAGAGTGGGTAGGTTAAATAACCTCTATGGTTTCTTTCAAGTTCCACCTTTCCAAGGTTTCAGCATTTTCAGCTAGCTTGTAATACCCTCTCTGCAAAACCTTTTCCCCATGGATTAACATGTAGAATACCACATGGTATATAGGTCAGTGAACAATTTCCATTTCCTGGCTGAAAGGCAGAAGTCAGTTTATAGATGTGAAGCTATTTTTCTGGAAGTTCTGGGACTAGAAGTGGTTAATTTGACTGAAACTCCTCACTGAGAGACAAGGAATAATAGACGTTGCAGAGAAAGCAAAACTGAAGGGATAAGGGAGTTAGAAAAGAGCTTGAAGGCAGAAAGAGAGACAGGCATAGAAGCACCTTTAAGGCAGAAAAAGAGGAAAACCTGTTCCAAGGTGCCCACAACCACTGTCCCGTGAGTGACGTAAGTCAGTTCTCCACTTTCACACTTTTTTTATGCAAAAGATATGTTCTTGGTGTTCAGGGACCATCCCAATTTCATGTAACCTGATTCTTTTCAATAAAGAAGGTGATTCATTAAATGTGTAACATCATGTGATTCCTTTTTTATAACCTGGCTAGGCTTCTCATGTAAAAATAGTCACAGCTCAGAAAAAAAACTTATCAGGTCAAGTGTATAAATTCTTGGTTCATAAACCATAATCAGCTATAGAAAGACCTAGATAGAGACTTAATACAGCAGAGAGAGGAGAATTTGCTCTTAGGAGCCGAGGTTTATGTCTCTGCTCCGATATTTCCTACTAAGTAGCTGAACCTGTATAAACATCACCTTAAGGAAGTTTAAAAGGACCCCAACATGACCCATGGGGGCATCCCTCCTTATGGAACTGCACCTGAAGGGAATATCAACACCAAAAACTCATCTCATTCTTCTAGAAACAAAATAGGGGTAGTTGGGAAGGTGAACAGAGGCGAGAGCATAGAGCAGTAGAGACGAATGTGTGGTGTGAAGCTACCATTCCCCCTCCCTCCCAACCAACGCTCACATCAGACATCATTCATCAAACCAGGCATGCACTAGCTCTCAATGTGAATGTGCCTCAGTGTCCTTCTGCCACGGGGCTCCAGGAAGCCACTATCAATTGATTGCAGATGACATCAGAAGTGAAAACAGACTAGAACTTAGTCTACATGTTGGAGCCAAATGAACTGAGTTTTATTGAAATAAAAGTCAGAAAAATTAACAGGATAGACTCGGGAAAGATAATGGTCTACTGAAAAGCAGGGAAAGGTCAGGTCAGATGTAAAAGATTGCTGGTAGCCTAGCTCCATAGTAGGAGAAGACAACTGATGAAATGGGATGAGGTAAAGCCACAGGTACCAGGAAACTTCAGAAAGAACCGAGAGTCAGGGAGTAGGGGAGCTTAGAAATATGACCTAGTCCCAAGAACTTACCTTTACATCTTGTTGCCTAAAAGAGGAAGTGCTTGGACCTGCCAGTTGGAAACATGCAGTGTCCATGAGATGTAGGTGCCCCTGCACGGTCAATGAGGTATACATAAGGCCAGCTACAAACTGACTCCGGATTGCTGGTACAGTGAACGCACACCAACTGTGGAGCCACAGCTGAGTCCCATCTGATTTCTAACATTTACAAGTTTTGTAATCTTGGGCAAGTTATTTAACTCTGAGATTCGGTTTTCTTAGCAGAGAATTGGGATTATAATGTAATCTCTTTTAGTGTAGTAGAAAGAATCTGACACATAACAAATGTTTAATAAACAGTGGGGATTGTGGTTATTTCCTCACCACTCATCTGCCTCTGGAGAGAGCAAACTTACGGGATCCAAGGAAAGAAAGAAGTCTCTGAACTAATATTAAGTAGGCTACTGGGAATGCGCTTTATCGGGATCACACATTAGGCTGATTCAATGCTGGTTTCAGTCATTGAGAGGGTAGATTGATTTCTGTTTTCCTCTTACGCCTCGGGCCCTTCAGCAGTCCCAGCTGAAAAGCCAGGTTGCTTGCAAGGCCTCAAACTCGGTTTCCTCAGCCTGAGAGGCTACCAAAAGTTCTTATTGGCTTCTTAACACTCACACCTGCCACCTATGAATCGCTAAGTCCCTCAAGGGGAAAATCGTCACAGAATGTCTCTGTGTTCCTATTTTCTTTAGGATCCTGAACCCTCAAGGGCCAATTTTGAAATATTTTTTATCCAGGCTACTAGTCATTTTCCACAGGAGAATTAATTCATAAAGGCTAGTTTGTCATAATCTAAAGTGGAAACAATCCTTTATTTATTGTATATTTTAAAAATAGCTAGTACATAAAAATTATTATGGACAATTCCTTTTATTTGAAAAATTAGTTGTTTAAAGAAAACTGTATTGATAAAGATGTTACAGATGATAGGAGAGTAATTGATATTTTCAGATGACTATTTTATACATAGTAGGTTTTCAACGTGTGGGTTCAGCTTTCTGTTACTCTATTATAAGCTTCCTTACTGGTCTCCCTGTCTTCTGCATCTCATTCCTGCATTATACCTTTACTTGGTCACATCCACCTTTTGATTGAAACTCTTCAACTGATCTTATATCAGTAAAGCTTCTTTCAAGAATAAAAGTGGCTTAAAGAATATGTAGCTTCACACAACCAACAGATCCAAAGTGTGGAGCTTGGTGATTTTCATAAAGTAAACAGCAGAAACACCTCCAGAAGCCCTTCTCAAACTCCCTTCCACTAACTTCTATCCACAGCATGGGTTCGTTTATCCTACTTTTCAGCCTGTGAAATCATACAATGTTATGTTCTTCCTTCTGTAGCTTCTGTTGCTCAACCTCATGGCCATGTGTCCGTATTGTTGCCTGTAATTGTTTCTTCGTTCTCATTGCTCTGTATTATTCCATTGTGTTAACATTCCACAAAGTATTCATCTATTGTCAGGTGATGGTAGTTTCCTCTTTGGGGCTATTATTAGTGCTGCTATTTTGCACCTTCTTGAACATGTAGAACTTTTGGTGGGCATCTGTATTCCTTTGGTTTCTGTGTTCACTCAGGAGTTGAAATGCTGGGTCAGAATGTGTGTGTTTTCCAAAATGCCTTTCCAAAGATGTTATACAATACAATTTACATTCCTACCAGCCATCTATGAAAATTCCAATTTCACCCCATCTTTGACATTTTTTTTTTCATTTAGCCCCTCTGGTGGGCATATAGTCAGTCTAGTGACTTTTAACAAATAGATTTTGATGTCTGCAGAGCAGGCCCTCTGCAGGGTTCATAGTTCCCGTCACTCCAGATAATCTTACATGAGGCCACCTCACATATTTATGCCACCTGCCAAGTTCCTAAAGGCATCTGAGTTTGAAAGCCCTGACATGTACTCCCTCTCCAAATTCTAAAAGCACATATATTATTATTCCCATTTTACTGAAGCAGAAACTGAATAACTGGCCCAAGGTCACACAGCAAGAAAGTGACAAGATCACATATCATCAAAGACTGGAGTTGACTTGTGCCTCTGCCCAGCATGATAATTTAGGCAGACGCCAGGCAGGGTGGTGGAAAAGCAGCATACTTTATTAGAAAAATTGGGATCTGCGTCCTACTGGGTTCACTTCTAACTAGCTGTACAGACTTAAACATGCTCTTTGAACCTCAGTTTACTTGCCTGAAAAATGGGAATGATGATAAAAGACTCTAAAGGGATGTGTGGTGGATTAAATAAGAGCACACAAGTGAACATGCCCGTCACAATTCCCCCCATCTGCTGCCAAAATATATATAAGAGTTAAAGATGTCAATGGAAGATGATGGCTTGAGCACAGGTCTCTGAAAGGACCTCTTCAAATCCCACTGATATGACCAAAAGCGACAGTGAGTGTTAGTGGCTCAGTCATGTCCGATTCTTTGCGACCCCATGGACTGTATAGCCTGCCAGTCTCCTCTGTCCATGGAATTCTCCAGGCAAGAACACTGGAGTGGGTTGCCTTGCCATGCCCTTCTTCAAGGATCTTCCCAGTCCAGGGATCAAACCCTGGTCTCTTGCATTACAGACAGATTCTTTACCATCTGAGCCACCTGGGAAGCCCATAAATATGGTTGTGCATGCTAAGTTTCTTCAGTCATGTCCGATTCTTTGCAACCCTATGGACTATAGGCGTTGCAAACCCTATGGACTATCAGTCTCCTCTGTCTGTGGGGATTCTTCAGGCAAGAATACTAGCATGGGTTGCCATGCCCTCCTCCATGGGATCTTCCCAACCCAGGGACCAAGCCAAAGGAAAATAAAAATACCAACTATTCTGCACTGCGATTGAAAACTCAGGAAAGTTGTTGGCTACATTCTTCAAGCTTTGAGAGATTTCTCAAGGAAGAGTGTTAGTTGAGCCAGAACAAGGGAAGTTACCAAGCACAGTGGGAAACCTTGGCAGAAGCTCTCTTGATTAGAAAAAGGACTGAGGACACAGTCAGGCAACATTACAGCACAGGGAGGAAACAGGTCCCCCCCAACCCTGGCCCATCTAAAGCTACAGACTGACTGCCTTCCAAAGTAGGTTTGCAGAAGGGCTTGCTACCAAGGAGAACAGTCAGACAGGGATGCTCCCCCATGGTCACGGGCAATGGCACAAACCAGGAGGCAGGCTGAGCACACGTGCCTTCAGTGGATGAGAGAGGGAAAGAGCTGTGGGTGTGGCAGGAGCAAACACAGGGACAAGTCCCATAGTGGATGTCCAGCCAACGTGCCTACCTTCCTGGCTCAGGGAGTCATAGCAGAGAGCTAGAAAAATAGTCAGCCCTCTAGTTAAGGATCTGAGACAAGGTTTCTAAAAGCCAAGGAAGGAAGGGAAAAAGAGATGAGAGAGGAACCAAGAAGGATACACCCATCCTGTTTATAAGAAAACATCAGTCTTGTGTACAATGTGTTCTCTTTCTACTTGACTGAACGGGAGACAGAACCAAAATGGAAGCAGTGAAAAGATGCTGCAAAATAAAAGAAGGAAAACACATCACTCACGTTTCAGGACAAGAGCTTATTTTGGGAAAAATGTTACTAAAGCAAACAGGGGAAAAAAATTAGGGAGAACCTGCTTGGAATTTGAAATGTTGGCTAACATAGCTTTTGCCAGTATACTCATAAAGACAAAACAAAAACAAAAACAAAACTCCAAACAGCCTTAAAAGTTGAAACTGAGGAATAATGTCTTAAAATACAAAAGATATTAAACGTGTAAGACACAAAGAGATGGATTAAGGAAAACACATCCAGGTTTAAGTGCATGGCACAGGTCAGATTGCTTCTAGCATTAAAAAGAAAAGAAAGTCTAAAAATGGAATATTGGTCATGTCTGCTCCATAGTCTTATTTGGAATGAGAGACTCAGCATCTCCAGCAAACAGGAAATGGGCTCTCTTTCCTTTGCACTGTATTAAGAGTCAAGCAACATTATATTCCTTCCTGTGTCCCTTTGACCTTCAATCTTGGCCATCTTTGTCCATCCGGGAAAGCAGGAACGTGTTAGGAACAGGGCAGGAATGGAGAGGTGGGTAGGAGGGCTAGCAGCACTGTGTGCTGGGAAATACCATTACCTACAGGGAAAGCACTAAAGACAGGAGGGGGAACAGGAAGAGCCCAGGAACGCAGGTGGTCTAGGTAGAGAACTCAGCAGGCTGCTCAGGAGAGTGGATTCAACCTAAACTGCCCATGTTCTAATCTTGAAGCTGCCACAAACCAACTGGGTGAACTTGAGGATCTCTCTGTGCCTTAATTCTTCCATCTATAAAACGGGGATAATAACAGTACTGACCTACTTAGCTGAGTTATTGCAGAGATTAAAGGAGTTCATATGAGTGTTTGGATAGGTCCTGGCATATAGTTATTATTATTACTATCCTATCTATCTGCAAGAAGAAAGATGTTTGGGAAAGAAAAGATATAACACTGCTAGGACAGAGTACACTGTGTCTGGACTTCTGGATTCCATACAGTAATAAAATTTCAAATAAAATTTTGGGAATCATATTGGGTTGTAATTTACTTTGTTTTACAAGTCAAACCATCAAGAAAATAAGAACAAAAGGAATTCCAAAAACATAGAAAAATTATTGTCTCAATTAAACAAATTTATTCTCAATGCAGTGCTGGCCATTTTTCTTCACTTATGGTAGGCCAGTGAACACATCATCTCAAGCTAACATTGGGAATCACTGCAATAGGTTAAAAAAAAACCCACTAGTAACTGAGAAGTAGACCAGGGCGTGTGCCCATTAAGTTGCCCACCAGTGATAGATATGGGGAAGGACTGTGCCCACCACCAAAAGGCAGAAAGGGCATCAAAGGCAAGCCATTATCCCTGATTTATAAACCCATCCATTCCACATTTACTGAGAAAAGTAAATATACACCTTGGGAAAGAGACACAAACTAGAGTGAGCTGATTAGTCTATGTGTATACACAAAATGAAAGAAGAGAAGCATTAAAAAAAAAAAAACACTGAGGAATTAAAAAAATGAGACGAGTCAGAGAAAGAATACTTCTAAAAATAAACCCTCAAAAAAAGCCAAGACTTATTTTAATGTGACAAGATCAGCCTTCTAATATTATGTGTACACACACACACACACAGGGTCAACCTCGTTATTTGCAGATCCTCTATTTACAAATTCTCCTGCTCGGTAAAATGAATAGCAACCCCTAAATTAATACTCACAGCATTTTTCACAGTCATTCATAGAGGGTGGCAAAAATTTGACTAATCTGACTTGCCTGTCCCCAACTGAGGTCAAACAAGGCAATGTTCTGCCTCTTTTCAGTTCTCATACAGTTTCCATGCTCGTTTACAGCCTAAATGGGAAAGTGTATAACTGAATCACTTTGCTGTGACCTGAAATTATCACAACATTGTTAAACAGCTATACTCCAATACAAAATAAAAAGTTTAAAAAAATGGCAGGGGGTATGGAGAAGTTAATGTGTGATCATTTCTTTCTGCACCACATTTAGTGCCACATTTTTGCTTTTTTGTGTGCTTTTTATTCGTGATTTCACTGTTTAAAATGCCCCCCAAGTGTAGTGTTGAGGTGCTGTCTGCTGTTTCTAAGCACAAGGTGAGTTATCAAGCGTGTGTGTGTGTGTGTCTGTGTGTATGAAAAGTGTGTATGTCTTTAAACAAAAATACACATAAAATAAGGTTATATATTGATCAGTTGATAAAAATGAACTGGAGGCTCACAGGAGCTTAATCTTGTATTTCTCCTAGAAGCAATGGTTCCAGTATTTGCTAGTTCAATGTTTCCAGGGACTTTATAGAATATAACTGCCACGAAAAACAAGAATCAACTTTGCGCGTGTATATGTACATATTCACCTACACACACATATACATGCACACAGGTGTGTGTGTGTGTATTAGTCACTCAGATCAGATCAGATCAGTCGCTCAGTCGTGTCCGACTCTTTGCAACCCCATGAATCGAAGCACGCCAGGCCTCCCTGTCCATCACCAACTCCCAGAGCCTACTCAAACTCATGTCCATCGAGTCGGTGATGCCATCCAACCATCTCATCCTCTGTCGTCCCCATCTCCTCCCACCCTCAATCTTTCCCAGAATCAGGGTATTTTCAAATGAGTCAGCTCTTCCCATCAGGTGGCCAAAGTATTAGAGTTTCAGCTTCAGCATCAGTCCTTCCAACAAATATTCAGGACTGATCCCCTTTAGGATGGACTGGTTGGATCTCCTTGCAGTCCAAGGGACTCTTCAACACCAAAGTTCAAAAGCATCAATTATTTGGCGCTCAGCTTTCTTTACAGTCCAACTCTCACATCCATACATGACTACTGGAAAAACCATAGCTTTGACTACACGGACCTTTGTTGGGAAAGTAATGTCTCTACTTTTTAACATGCTGTCTAGGTTGGTCATAACTTTTCTTCCAAGGAGCAAGCATCTTTTAATTTCATGGCTGCAATCACCATCTGCAGTGATTTTGGAGCCCCAAAAATAAAGTCTGACACTGTTTTCACTGTTTCCCCATCTATTTGTCATGAAGTGATGGGACCAGATACCATGATCTTAGTTTTCTGAACGTTGAATTTTAAGCCAACTTTTTCGCTCTCCTCTTTCACTTTCATCAAGAGGCTCTTTAGTTCTTCTTCACTTTCTGCCATAAGGGTGGTGTCATCTGCATATCTGAGGTTATTGAGATTTCTCCCAGCAGTCTTGATACCAGCTTGTGCTTCATCCAGCCCAGCGTTTCTCATGATGAACTCTGCATATAAGTTAAATAAGCAGGGTGACAATATACAACCTTGACATACTCCTTTCCTGATTTAGAACCAGTCTGTTGTTCCATGTCCAGTTCTAACTGTTGCTTCCTGACTTGCATACAGATTTCTCAGGAGGTAGGTCAGGTGGTCTGGTATTCCCATCTCTTGAAGAATTTTCCAGTTTGTGGTGATCCACACAGTCAAAGACTTTGGCATAGTCAACAAAGCAGAAATAGATGTTTTCCTGGAACTCTCTTGCTTTTTCAATGATCCAGCAGATGTTGGCAATTTGATCTCTGGTTCCTCTGCCTTTTCTAAAACCAGCTTGAACATCTGGAAGTTCACGGTTCACGTACTGTTGAAGCCTGGCTTGGAGAATTTTAAACATTACTAGCATGTGAGATGAGTGCAATTGTGCGGTAGTTTGAGCATTCTTTGGCATTACCTTTCTTTGGGATTGTACTCTAAGATCTTGGTGAATAAGTACTCTAAGGCCACTCCTATATGTGTCCTCAACACAAGGATATACCCACCGGATACAGATGTGTCAGTATGTGGTGTACACATGAGCACAAAAGAAGAAGAATTTGAACGGATATGTGGACGCACACATGTAGGGGATGGAAGGAGAGGGCGGGATGAATTGTGAAAGTAGCACTGACATGTACACACTACTGTGTGTAAACGTATAGCTAGTGGGAAGCTTCTGTACAGCACAGGGAGCTCAGCTTGCTGCCCTGTGGTGACCTAGAGGAGTAGGGTGGGAGGGAGACTCAGGAGAGAGGGGATATATACACATACAGCTGATTCACCTTGTTGTTAAGCAGAAACTAAATACAACATTGTAAAGCAATTATACTCCAGTGATAAAATTTTTAAATGTTTTAAAAATAAAATAATAAAAAACAGCAAGAATGTTTATGCCAACAATGCTATAATAACCCAAATGCCTGTCAATCATAAGATCTATTAATGATTTTTGGTGTATTCATACTTCCCTGGTGGCTCAGATGATAAAGAATCCACCTGAAATGCAGGAGAGTCAGGTTCAGTCCCTGGATCGGGAAGATCCCCTAGAGGAGGAAATGGCTACCCACTGCAGTATTCTTGCCTGGAGGATCCCATGGACAGAGAAGCCTGGCGGGCTACAGTCCATGGGGTTCCAAAGAGTCCAACATGACTGAGTGACTAACACGTGACACGTATTCATAAAATAGAATAGGAGGAAAATGAAAGCTCAGCTGTTTCACATAACGACATAGATCAATTTCACAGAAGATAAGGGGGAAAATGCCAAAAAGGAAAAATAATGTGATCTTTATAGAAAGCTCAAAAATAGGCCACACCTAGTAATTATTACCTTTGGTAGGCAAGGCATGAGAGAGACTTCTTGGGTACTGGCAATCTTATATCATGCTCTGGATACTGGATACATGAGGTATTTTATTAATAATTTTCTAAAATTATACCATCTGTACACTTTGCTTATGTAATTCTTTGATAGAAACATGGGTTATGTCAAAAGGCTTACAGTATTTATCACTGAGTTCTAGTATAACAAGTGATATTTAATTGTCTTTATACTTCCATAAGGAAATGGCAACCCACTCTAGTACTTTTGCCTGGAAAATCCCATGGATGGAGGAGCCTGGTAGAATACAGTCCATGGGATCGCAGAGAGTCGTACATGACTGAGTGACTTCACTTTCACTTTCATGCTTTCAAATATGCAATACTTAAGCTTCAGGGAGTGATTTACATTTTCTGATCCTTTGATAAACCTTCTTCTCTTCATTTGCACCATTCCATGGCTTAAAACCATCTTGCCTCAACTATTTCAGTGATCTCTTGACTAGTCTTCTTGCCTCTAGTTTAGTAAATGCTGCTGCTGCTAAGTCGCTTCAGTCATGTCCGACTCTGTGCGACCCCATAGACGGCAACCCACCAGGCTCCCCTGTCCCTGGGATTCTCCAGGCAAGAACACTGGAGTGGGTTGCCATTTCCTTTTCCAATGCATCAAAGTGAAAAGTGAAAGTGAAGTTGCTCAGTTGCGTCTGACTCTTAGCGACCCCATGGATTGCAGCCCACAAGGCTCCTCCATCCATGGGATTTTCCAGGCAAGAGGGGGCAAGATTTTCTGCCAAATATTGGTCAGTTTTGTGGCCCCCAAGAGAATCCCTTAACTCTGGAGCAGTTGTTCTTGGTAGCTTTTTAGACCACTGGTTCTCATTTTTTTCAACCACAACATGTATGAGTAATGATATTCCTGTGAGCTGCACACTCCCATAGAAATGAGAACATTACACTGAGTGAGAGAAGCCAGACACAAAAGGTCATGTATTGTATGATTTCATGTACATGAAATATTCAGAATAGGTTAAGCTTGTAGAGACAGAACACAGATTATTGGTTATCAGAGCCTGGGGTGGACTACAGAGGCCATACAGCTGTATTGGGCTGAATCGTGATTGCCCCCCTCAAGTTCATATATTGAGGTCCAGACCTCCTGTACTGCAGAATGTAAGCAGATTTGAGAGAGGGTCTATAAGGAATTTATCAAGTTAAAGCAAGGCTTTTAAGGTGGGCCCTAACCAATATGCCTGGTATTTTTATGGGAGGAGGAAATTTTAACACAGATACATATGGATGGAAGGACCACGTGAAGACACAGGGAGAAGATGGTCATCTACACACTAAGGAGCCAGGCCTGCAGCAGACCCTTCCCTTAGAGCCTTCAGCAGTAACCAATCCTTCTGACACCTGGATCTCAGACTTCTAACCTCCAGAACCAAGAGAAAGTGAATTTCTGTTGTTTAAGCCACCCAGACTTTTAATACTTGGCAGCCTTAGGAAACAAATATGAAAGTTTTATTTTGGCATGGTTGAAATGTTTTGGAACCAGTTGAAGGTGGTGGTTGCATAAGCTTGTGAATGTACTAAACACCACTGAATTAAAATGGTTCATGTTACGTTATGTGAATTTCACCTCATTAATTAAAAATCAGATCCTCAGATCCTCTACAATATACCAGCCAGGCAAATTTCCTTCTTAAATGAAATCAAAAGACTGGAGATTTATTCTCCAGAGGAGGTAAAACAGAGAAGCTCTGAAAAGTCAGGAATTTTGTGAGCCAGTTGTTAAACTGAGCCATTCTTAAAAATTAAATCATATAAAATTATACTGAAATTAAGAACAGAGATAGTAAGTACTTAAAATACCTTACTTCCTGATTATTTTACTTTTACTATTTATCTCTGCTTTTGAGGTTATTTGTATCTCATAAATCAATGGTGAAAATAACTGCATAATGATGAACTACCGACCTTCTTTTTTCAACTTAACATTCAGTGAGATCCTGATGTTACCTTAGCATTTTCTGTGGTGGGAGGTTTTATACTGTCAAAAAGGTATTTCCTTTTCTTTCTTCCTCTCTCTCCCTCCCTCCTTCTCCCCCCACCCCTTTCCTTCCTTCCTCTCTCCTTTCCACCTCTAAAGAGCTGGACACTTCAACTTCCATAGCACCCAACTGCTAATAAATGCTAATGATCACAGAGGTGAGTCTCAGGACTGAACGCACAAGAACCCCCAGCACAATCTGCCTTTGGAATCATCCCACCATGTTCCCACCCTCCGCCCCAGCCTCCCCTGGTTCATGGAGGCACTGTCACCTCTGGAAGCCACCTGACATCAGCCAGGAAGAGCCAGGGCCCGAGAGACAGTCCTGATGCTTCAAGACTTCAGTTGAGGTCCCGGGAGAGACTGCAGCCACAGCTGTGAGGCTGACTGCAGAGGAGATTCCCCACAGTCAGAAGCAACCCTCACTTCTGCTCAGGGCCTCCCCTGGCTGCTGTCTGCCATGTTGGCAGCATCTGCTTGGCTGCCACTCACTGGCCCGGCTCTCAGCTTCCTGTGTGTCAGAGCAGGAGCAACAGGCACGGAGCCATTGTAAATGTTTGCTGGAGATGGAGCGACCTGGCCCGGTTGCGGCTGCAGCCCCATTCCCTGCCAGAGCCGTGCAGAGGCTCCGAGGCAGTGGGTTCACTGGTGACATGGGAAGAATGGCCCATGAAAGGGCCTCCCAAGCTGAGCCTGGCTCTGCCAGCCAAGCAAAGAATATCTATGTTTCTTACCTGGGAAATTGAACAGAGAGGTCCAAGGGTGGGCTGAATCAAACCCACATCCTTATTCCTTGCTGAAGCACCAAACCTACCTCTCTTCCTAGGCTAACATATCCACTTCTTTCTGCACAAGAGTGATGCTCCAACATTGCAAACCCCTGATGCCAGCCAGGGCCACGTGCATCATCTTTAATCTCCTCATCCATCCTCAAAGAGAAATATAATTATCCTGCTTTACAGTTGAGGGGAATAAGGCTGAGGAAGTTACTTGAAGAAATTCTGAGTGAGAATTCACCTCAGAGCCTGGATTCAAATCCAAATTCCTTGGGCTCTGAAGACAGAGATCTTGCTACACTGCAAGATCCTCTTGTTCACACCTTCCCAGCTGGATTGGTGCAGGGCCTTCTCACTTGAATGTCTAATACATACTTGCCACCCCCATCTCACCTCTTCTGCTTCAAAGCATCCCACACATCACTACCCGAGTTAATCTCTCCATAGCTATAGAGGCAGACTGAGAGGGATGGAGACGTGGAAGGAGGTATGGTCACAGATGAAGAGTAGATGCAGATATATACAGATACAGTTTAATGCGAGATTCAAGAGGTCAGGAAATACACCAATTCACGTTGTATCCTTAGATACTATCACAGTATCTGGGTCAGAACAAAGGCTTAGAAAATATTGGTAGGCTTAAACTGAGTGGACTTGCATTTCCCCAAATTAAAATGTTGGTGACTCCTACCATGTAATAGAATTAGGTCCTGAGCCCTCTCATTGACATTGGGTGTCCTCCACCATCCAATTGCACCTGACCTTTCTTAACTACACAAGCCTACATTCTAAGCATACCTGAGCCCTCCATGTTCCCAAATGCCCTCTTGAAATTTCCCACCTCCATACCATTGTTCACGCTATTCCCTCCATCTGAAATGCTCTCAGTAGCACCCTCCATGCCTTCTGAAATGCCATGGCCCACTTTAAATACTGCTTCCTTCTTGAAGAGCCTCTTTTATCCCCTTTATAAAATGTTATATTTCCCTTCTCTGAACCCGTTAGAGCTGTATACCTTTCTATGGCCTGATCTTTCTCTGAAGTAATAATTCCCTCTGCTTGGAATGCCCTTCATCTTTCCTTTCTCCTCGTTGTAGTTCAGCATAACATCACCTCCTATGAGGATTTCCCAGCTTTCCCAGGCTGAGTTGGTCATTCCCTCCCAAAAGCTTCTGTGACACCTGAATATCTTCATTAAAACACTGGCTATGAGTATTATTAGCCAGCCTCCCCACAACTGTCCCTTGAAGGTACAGATGATATCTCTTTGAGCTTTCTTTTGGGTTCTACGCAGCGCCAGCCACCAAGCAGGTACTTGGTCGTTGTTGAATGAATTTAAAAAGATGATTGTTGAGTGAATAATTGAAAGATGAGGAAGACACCACCCCATCTTTCTGTGCCTCTTATAAGAAGTCTCTACAATTCGACCAGCTTTGACCGCTGTCATCAGTATGCCATTTGTAAGGTCACGGATGTAGTCACGGAAGACCAGAGAAGAAAAGCCAACCTGCGCTTGAAAATGGAGGAAAACACAGCAATAGATTGACTGAGAACCTAGTTATTACCGACTAGGATAAGAATCATTTCCACCAAGTGGGTCAGGGCTTCCAAAATGGTGCTAGAGGTTAAGAACCTGTCTGCCAATACAGGAGACATAAGAGACACATGTTTGATTCCCAGGTCAGGAAGGTCCCCTGGAGGAGGGAATGACAACCCATCCAGATTGAGGGCAGAAGGAGAAGAGGGTGACAGAGGATGAGATGGCTGGATGGCATCATCAACTTAATGGACATAAGTTTGAGCAAACTCTGGGA
Organism: Bos grunniens; assembly: GCF_055505025.1. Classification (NCBI taxonomy): domain Eukaryota; kingdom Metazoa; phylum Chordata; class Mammalia; order Artiodactyla; family Bovidae; genus Bos; species Bos grunniens. The sequence goes on from NC_141172.1 coordinate 95,875,093, forward strand.
GATAGTGAAGGATAGGGAAGCCTAGCATGCTGCACTCCATGGGGTTGCAAAGAGTCAGACACAACTGAGTGACTGAACAGCAACAAGTGAGTCAATAATGATAATATTGCCAATTTATTTGAAGGAATAGTTTCAATGCTTCTCTTAAAAAAAAAAACTAGAATGCTATATTGGCTTATTACATCACAATAGAAACAATGAGGATATTTTGAACACATGTTCTAGATCACATGTGTGTTCATTATGAAGAATAACTTAGCTGACTTAGGACATGTAGCCAAAGAGATATGTATCTCTACCAGGAAGGCATCCCTGGGAAGAAAACTGGTAAGAAACAGTCAAATGAACAGAGAACATCAGTCAGCAAAGTACCACAAAGGCCTTCCTGGCAGACATTTCTGCATCTTCCCTTCCACCTCAGGAGGCAGCATATTTTCTTGACTCACTTTAAAGATAGCTGTTTGGATTGTAATTGCCTAAGTCACAAATTCACAAACAGGATGAGACAGTAGGATGGCATCACTGACTTGATGGACGAGTTTGAGCAGGCTCTGGGGATTGGTGATGCACAGGGAAGCCTGGTGTGCTGCAGTCCAACGGGTCGCAAAGAGTTGGACCTGACTCAGCAACTCAACTGAACTGACTGAAGTCACAAATTCAAGGTCACCAAGTAGACAAACAGTGAATTTGTGGTTACCACTTCTCATTTTCTATAGAAGAACCCCAAGATTTAGGCAGGCTGGCCTCATCACCAGTTTCAAATATGTCTTTCTCCTCCTTCTGGGCCTTCTCTGCCCCAGACCACCTCTTCTACTAGGATTCCTGTTTAATATAATTTAATATATAATAACATATATATAATATATATATTATATAATATAATTTAATACATATAACTTAATATAACTCTGGAAAACACAGCTAAATCTTCCCCCAAATCTTTGAGGTTGGTGTCACCAACCCCATCTTACAGATGAGGTGAATCGTTAAGACCTGGTGAAAAGCTCTAGAACATCCTTCTTTCAAAGCTGTCTTCACCACCTTATTTGTAAAACCCATTTCCACAACCCATTTTCAGAACCTCCTGGAAGCATCTTAATAATCCCTGAATGTAGATCCCTCTCTCTTCAAAAATGTCCCTGGTTTGTGGTTACAGTGCTCTGAGACCACAGGGGTTAAGACCACAGGCTTATCATTCTTTGTCCCTCAGGTGTAGGAGGGACAAAGTGGCAGGACGAGCATATCTTTCTATGCTTTACCCACTAATCCAGTGATATTTCCTCTGAGAACCTTGTTTCAAGTATTCAAGGAAGACAGAAATGTAGGGTCACCTTTAGCATTTAAATCCCTGGTCATAATTTGATTACTTAAAACTACAGGAAAGCAAAAGAAGACACTAAAGTATTTTATCTTTGTATGTACTAATTGGGTTTCCCTGGTGGCTCAGATGGTAAAGAATCTGCCTGCAATGCAGGAGACCCGTGGTTTGATCCCTGGGTTGAGAAGATCCTCTGGAGAAGGGAATGGCTACTAACTGTAGTATTCTTGTCTGGAGAATTTCATAGAGGAGCCTGGCAAGCTGCAGTCCATGGGATTGCAAAGAGTCAGACACAACTGAGCAATTAACACTTTCAATGCACTAATTATTGTCCACCCCCACTCCTAAAACCTAGGTTTCTTAAAAAGTTACAGTTGATATTAAACTCAAGAAGGAAATTTAAGGACCTCAAACCAATAAATTTGTGGCCCACATTAGGCTAGAGACCCAAGTCAAAAAGTTTTTCTATTCCTCTAATTTAGTCTAGCTCAGCATCCCAACACACAGCCATGCTTAACACATTAATGATTGCGGGGTTTTGCAGAAACTAATGCCTATGGTGGTAATATGTCTCTGGTCGATACTGTGTTAATTAACATGCACTTGATGTGTTGATGGGCTGATAAATGGAGATCTTCACACATGAAGAATAGATAAATGAGTGCATGAACAACTGAAACAGTAATGCTTCTTTTTAGCAATGACTTTTGAGGAATATTAGTAATAAGTTGTTAAACCAAACAAAATAATCCAAACAATGTCATCCCTGGTAAACTGTCTACAAACAAAGCATAACTCTCATGATCTCTATAATTCTGTTTTGACAGTATGGCTGCTGGGTCTGACATATCTACAATCCTTCTGTTTGTAATAGCACCTTAACTGGATGATTTAAATGAGAGGAGATGGCTTGAAAATTTTCTACAATTATTTAAACACACATTTCAATTTTCCTGAATTGTGCAAAAGTAATTTGGAAGGTTAATTTCTGAAAATACCTGGTGGAATTTGCATACACCGAGCATAATTATTATTGATATTTGCACAGTTCTCCCTGCCCATGTGCATGCACTATTACCAAGTGCTAGGCAAGCCATGAAATTATTGAAGAAGTTGCTGTCAGTACAATACGGAGTCATCAATAAATGTTCGACCTCACCGAAGAAAAACAAACTACCACGTTCAGTTGCAGAAGTATGGTGTTCCTTTTTATTTGGGTGAAATCCGCAAAGATAAATCCATAACAAAAACAGGTGGTGATCTTTTGCAGTAAAGATTAATATTGCAAAGAATATCTGAGACTCAAGAGAAACGGAAGACACCATTGAAAAAGCCAGAGAAGTCTTAAGGATTGGTGAGGAAAAGGAAGGAAATATACTCATGCTACAGAGGGGTGTCAGAATGTACTCAGAGGGCTTCACTCCACATGGTTAGAAGAAAATCAGTAGAAATTGGGACTGTGGAAATCACAAATGCTTGGTGAATATGGCAAGAAATTGACTAAGCACTTAGAATAGGTTTTATGAATGAATGTTACAACATCGTTCTTTCCTTTGATCTACTTGGATGACAAATTCAATCAAAGAAATTATGCAGGGAAAAATAGTAGCAGTAAATACTACGAAGAGCTATTATAACATATTAGGGGTTGGGCCGTCATTAAGGGCTTTACATATATTAACTTATACAATTTTATAATAAATAATCATTTAGCTCACCAACATCTGTTAAAACCTTTCTTGTATTTGATACATAAGGGACTGTGAGAGACTAGAGTCCTTAACCCTTAAGGAGCTCACAGTCTATGGTATGAAACACGCACATCAAATGTATTTTTAGTACAGTATTAAACAGGTATGTATTTAATACATTTTATTGAAAAGCAGAAACATTACTTTGCCAACAAAGGTCCTTCCAGTCAAGGCTATGGTTTTTCCAGTGGTCATGTATGGATGTGAGAGTTGGACTGTGAAGAAAGCTGAGTGCTGAAGAATTGATGCTTTTGAACTATGGTGTAGGAGAAGACTCTTGAGAGTCCCTGTGACTGCAAGGAGATCCAACCAGTCCATTCTGAAGGAGATCAGCCCTGGGATTTCTTTGGAAGGAATGATGCTAAAGCTGAAACTCCAGTACTTTGGCCACCTCATGAGAAGAGGTGACTCATTGGAAAAGACTCTGATGCTGGGAGGGATTGGGGGCAGGAGGAGAAGGGGACGACAGAGGATGAGATGGCTGGATGGCATCACTGACTCGATGGACATGAGTCTGAGTGAACTCCAGGAGGTGGTGATGGACAGGGAGGCCTGGCGTGCTGCGATTCATGGGGTCGCAAAGAGTCGGACACGACTGAGCGACTGAACTGAACTGAACTGAGACATGGGAAAATAACTTCTCTGCTGGAGGGGAGTTCTTAGAGGAGAAAAAAAAAATCAAGGTGTCGATGGATAAATTGGTTTCTAGATCAATAAGAAATAATGTTGGCATTGGGCATGAAAAACAGTGCTGGGAAGTGGCAGTGTGTGCTTATATCGCTGTGAATGTCCCATTGTAGCTGACAGTGAGAGAAAAGGAAGACACAGGTGACCAAGCTTTTGAGTGCCATATGGGCAATATGGAGCCATTGAAAGATTTTAAAACAATGAAATGAAATGGACAAATTCTATTTTTAAAAAATCTTTATAGATCTGAGACTCTATAGAGAATAGATTTGCAGGGTTAATTCTAAAAGAAAGTAAGTTAAAATTAATCAAATGTGACCAGGGATTCAAACAACATATAAGGAGTGATGATCAACAGCATGGAATAAATTCACCAGTGTTGAGTATTTGTAACTAATAAATATACCAACAAGTAACAGAACACAGATTGTGTGTAAGTGGGACCAAGTGGTCAAGGAGACCATATAGCATGAAATGTTGTCTGTATGTTTTAGGCAATTCTTTGTCACTGAATATACTTTTAATCTTGCTTTCTATGAATCTATTATAAGATTAGTAGTTCCCAAACAGTTTTTTAGGTTTTTCTTTTTTAATTGAAGTATAGTTGATTTCCAGTGTTGTATTAGTTTCATTTATACAGCAAAGTGATTTGGTTACACATGTGTATATATATATGTATATATATTTTTAATTCTTTTCCATCATAGTTATTAGAAGATACTGAATACAGTTCCCTGTGCTATACAGTAAAACCTGGTTTATCCATATGGTAGTGTGCATCTCTTAATTCCTTATTCCCAGCTTCCAAACTTTTTTGATCATTGATCTATATTAGTAAAAAAGAAAATTGAGTACCTTCAAACAACAGAATGAGAAAGACTAGAGATCTCTTCAAGAAAATTAGAGATACTAAAGGAACATTTCATGCAAAGATGGGCTCGATAAAGGACAGAAATGGTATGGACCTAACAGAAGCAGAAGATATGAAGAAGAGGTGGCAAGAATACACAGAACTGTACAAAAAGATCTTCATGACCAAGATAATCACAATGGTGTGATCACTGACCTAGAGCCAGACATCCTGGAATGTGAAGTCAAGTGGGCCTTAGAAAGCATCACTACGAACAAAGCTAGTGGAGGTGATGGAATTCCAGTGGAGGTATTTCAAATCCTGAAAGATGATGCTATGAAAGTGCTGCACTCAATATGACAGCAAATTTGGAAAACTCAGCAGTGGCCCCAGGACTGGAAAAGGTCAGTTTTCATTCCAATCCCGAAGAAAGGCACTGCCAAAGAATGCTCAAACTACTGCACAATTGCACTCATCTTACACACTAGTAAAGTAATGCTCAAAATTCTCCAAGCCAGGCTTCAGCAATAAGTGAACCATGAACTTCTAGATGTTCAAGCTGGTTTTAGAAAAGGCAGAGGAACCAGAGATCAAATTGCCAATATCCTCTGGATCATGGAAAAAGCAAGTGAGTTCCAGAAAAACATCTATTTCTGCTTTATTGACTATGCCAAAGCCTTTGACTGTGTGGATCACAATAAATTGTGGGAAATTCTGAAAGAAATGGGAATACCAGACCATCTGACCTGCCTCTTGAGAAACCTATATGCAGGTCAGGAAGCAACAGTTAGAACTGGGCATGGAACAACAGACTGGTTCCAAATAGGAAAAGGAGTACATCAGGGCTATATATTGTCACTCTGCTTATTTAACTTATATGCAGAGTACATCATGAGAAACACTGGGCTGGAAGAAGCACAAGCTGGAATCAAGATTGCTGGGAGAAATCTCAATAACCTCAGATATGCAGATGACACCACCCTTACGGCAGAAAGTGAAGAGGAACTAAAAAGCTTCTTGAAGAGAGTGAAAGAGGAGAGTGAAAAAGTTGGCTTAAAGCTCAACATTCAGAAAACGAAGATCACGGCATCTGGTCCCAACACTTCATGGACAATAGATGGGGAAACAGTGTCACACTTTATTTTTTGGGGCTCCAAAATCACTGCAGATGGTGATTGCAGCCATGAAATTAAAAGACGCTTACTCCTTGGAAGGAAAGTTATGACCAACCTAGACAGCATATTCAAAAGCAGAGACATTACTTTGCCAACAAAGGTCTGTCTAGTCAAGGCTATGGTTTTCCCAGTGGTCATGTATGGATGTGAGAGTTGGACTGTGAAGAAAGCTGAGCACCAAAGAATTGATGCTTTTGAACTGTGACGTTGGAGAAGACTCTTGAGAGTCCCTTGGACTCCAAGGAGATCTACCAGTCCATTTTAAGGAGATCAGTCCTGGGTGTTCTCTGGAAGGAATGATGCTGAAACTGAAACTCCAGTACTTTGGCCACCTCATGCGAAGAGTTGACTCATTAGAAAAGACCCTGATGCTGGGAAGGATTTGGGGCAGGAGGAGAAGGGGACAACAGAGGATGAGATGGCTGGATGGCATCACTGACTCAATGGACGTGAGTTTGAGTGAACTCTCGGAGTTGGTGATGGACAGGGAGGCCTGGCATGCTGCAATTCATGGGGTCGCAAAGAGTTGGACATGACTGAGTGACTGAACTGAAGTGAATGACTATATATTACTACTTTATTTATATATTACATAATTGTGCAACTGTCACTGGCTGGCATTTCCAAGAGAAGACAGTGGATATAAATTCTTATTTTAAAACATGTCTTTGATCAACGCTTGGTTTCTAGAGGCTTTACAACCTATCTAGAACAGAGCCCACCATCTTTTCCTTTCACCCTCTTATGCCTCTCCTCAGTAAAAGTCATGACCAAACACAGTCCTGGGGGAGGTAGTGGGGGGTGGATAAGAAATAGAAACAAAAAACATATAGTCCTCCAAACCAGACACCAGCAGACTTCACTGCTACCTCTTTCTCCCTCCTTTCATATCATTTTCAGTTATTTCCACCTTCTAAATACCCTGTATATCAGCTTTTTCTTCCTAAATGGCTATCCTAATTTCAGCTGCCATTTCTTCCTTGGGCTGTGAGCTAAGACAGCCCTGATTAGAATGTTAGCCACACCCTAGTACAATGCGACCTTCTGGAAGTTACTTAACCTCAGTTTCTCCATCTGTAAACAGAATAATACATTTTTCAGAGTTGTTATGGAAATCGAATGAGTAATGTATATGATTTTGATACAGTCCAGCCACATAGCAAGCAGTTAATTTGTGTAAGCTATAATTATACTTTAATCTCCCTACTGCTAGTCTCAGATGTCAACTTCCAGCTCACCTCTGCATTAATCCATCCACCGTAGGTTGTATAAAAGTGATTTTCTAAAACACCAATTTGACCAAATCACTGTCATTCTTAAGACAGGTTTTCCATGATTCTCCATCAACTACAAGACCAATAGAAACATTTTGCAGAACAGAAAAGGCTCTTCATGAAATAACCTGTATTTATATTTCCTATCCTGTTTCTGCCACTCCTGAACATGCCCCCTTATGCTACAGATATACTGAAATACTTGCACCCCTTCACGTAGACCGTGTCCCCTCCATCCTCTGAGCCTTTGTCCCTGTGCACAGATAGGAACATTCTGCTCCCACCAATCCTCCAACCACCATGTTGTAGCTCAGCCTTCAACATTTAGGCAATGATTCTGATGTGAATTCTTTCCTGGTCCTCACGCTGAAAGGAGTTGATTTTTCTCATCATCTGTGCTCCTAAGACCCTTTCTCTATTCCCTGGTCATAGCATTCTGCATACTGTACTGTAGTTACTTCCTCTGCCCTCATCCACAGCACCATGTACCATGATCACCCCAGGAGGCGTTCTCCCAACTAGATGGTGTGATCCCTGAGGGAAGAGCCTTAGAATCTAGAACAGCAATATCACATCTATTAAGGGCTCAAGGCAGGCTTGGAATGTTTCCTGGGTGACTATATTTGCAGTGCAAGTCAGGGAGAAACATTTTCCTAGGAAACTTCCCAACCATCCAGCTCCCTACATGTATGGAAAGTCTTTGACTTTGCATCTTGAAGCCTTTGTAATTTGCTGTCCACTGGTGGTGAGGGAAATAAGTTTTCATCTAAGCACAACTATGTGGTTAGAAGACCAGCTGTCAGGCTTCCCTGGTAGTCAAAGTGGTTGGGAGTCCACCTGCCAATGCAGGGCACACAGGTTCCATCCCTGGTCCAGGAAGATCCCACCTGCTGAGAAGCAACTAAACGCATGCAGCACAACTACTGAGCCTCCATGACATAACCACTGAATCACGCGCACCCAGAGCCCACAGCCCATGGCAATGAGAAGCCGTGCATCATGACGAAGAGTAGCCCCACTCGCTGCAACTAGAGAAAACCCTCACACAGCAGCAAAGAGCCAGTGCAGCCAAAAATAAATAAATTTTAAAAAATATGTCTTAAAAAAAAAAAAAAAGACAAGCTGTCTAGTGGAAAGAGCATGGACATGGGACTCTGAGCCCTGCACTGGACTCTGTTATGCTCATTTTCAGTTGTTTGATTTTGAGCAAGTTATGTAACTTTTCTAAGTTTCAGTTTGCCCTTCTGTAAGTTAGAAATAACAACAAACCACGTAGGATTATCTTGAAGATTCAATGAAATAATTTGTGTTAAATATTTAGTACTTAGTATGAATTTAATAAATGATCAGCATGGCAGTTGTTCTCATTTTTATCAACCTCAAAATTCAATCACACACAGCCATCCGGATGGCTATTTGAAAAAACAAAACAAGACAGGAAGTAATGGTGCAGCTGCCATGGAATACCACCTGGTAATGCCTCGAAAGATTAAACATAAAATTACTCCATGCTCTAGCAACTCCACTTCCAGGTATATTCCCAAAAGAACTGAAAGTAGTGGACCTGAACAGATATTTGTACACAAATGTTCTTAGCAACATTATTCACAACAGCCAAAAGTTGGAAACAACCCAAAAGTCCATCAAAAGGTGAATGGATAAAGAATATGTTCCTATCTATACAATGTAATATTGTTCAACAAGTACTGTGTGATTCGACATACATGAGGTAACCTGAGTAGATGAATGGATAGGACAGAAAGTAGGGTGGTGATTTTCTAGGGCTGGGAGGAGTGGGGAATGGAGAGTTAGTATTTAATGGGCACAGAGTTTCAGTTCAGGAAGACGAAAAAATTCTGGAGATGGATGGTGGTGAGAGTTGCACAGCTATGTGAAGGTACTTAGTGACACTGAACTGTCCACTTAAAATGACTAAAACAATGTATTTTATGTGTGTTTCACTATGATGAGAATCCAGTCAACAAGACAATCAGATCTGCAAGAATCCTTAAACAGCTCTAGCAAAGCTGTTAAAGTGAAGCCAAGAAGACTCCATGTTCCTTTAACTCCAATCTGATTCCTTTATCCCAGAACAATCCTGCGATCTAAAAGTCTTTATTTTCCATGGCCAAGTGAGTGTGCCCTTGCGCGCGCTGACACACACATGCACACACACAGAGTGTCTGGGGCCCATGGAGACACAACCTGGAAACAGGGCTTGCCAGGATTAGGGCGCCAGGGCCAGCCCATGTGTCACTCACCCAGAAGACCGCCCTCCATGGAGAGAAAGCACCTCATAGTCCCCTCACAAAGAGGATAATAAATTCCGATTCGCCAAGGAAGCTTGGAGTCTAAATACCAGCAAGGCTCAGCCCCTGCAAGTGGGGACGAATTATCTGAAAGGTCATCCTAGAGACACTGAACAAAGGGCCTCGAGCAGCTGGGTCTCTTAATTTGAGGAAACACTGAAGCCTTTAAAGACACCAGAGACAGAGCTGGAGAAATGGGAAAGTGGAGCGGCCTTCTGAGCTCAGGGAGGATTTAATAGGAAGGGAAACACAAGCCCCACAGGAGGTCCGGGGCCCTGAAGCCACCTCTTCTCGAGGCCAGGCTGAGGGCCTCTGGAAGGAGCCGCCATCACCTGCGCTGGGCTGGGCTGGCCCTTGCTGGCACTGCATTCAAACAGAGTGGCTCTGATCTCAGCGATTAAAGCTTTAAAACCACAAGCCTCAGGAAGAGAGAGGGCTCAAGGAACAGCCTGCCATACACCCCTGTTCACTCTGTTCCAGGCTGCAGGCTGCTCACACAGCCCAGTCTGTCTCCAGAAAATTCCAGAGGCCTCTCAGGAATCCAAGGCCAGGCCTCAGCCAGCAGCCTCTCGCTTGGGCCCTGCTGTCACAACCCCACAGGCTGTAAGACGGAAAGCTCCGTGGGAGGGCCAGGTGGTCGGCAGGAAGTGGCTTGCTGGCCTGGAGTCATTCCCAGCTTCCAATAACCCTCTGTCTAGGGGGAGGAAAAAAATTTGAAGGAAGGGGAATGAAAGGGGCACCTTAACCGGAGCGAAAAACTGAGCAAATATCTTCTTCCTGCACAGAGGGCACTCGAAGGGTAGAATTGCTGAGTGCCTCAAAGAGTAAGGGCCCAGAACTGGTGTGTACTGAGCTAAGACCTGTCCAACCAGAGAGAGAAGGAGCTCACATCATGGAAGAAAGTGAAAGTCACTCAGTGGTGTCCAACTTTTTCTGACCCCATTGACTGTAGCCCTCCACTCCTCTGTCCATGGGATTTCCCAGGCAGGAATAGGGGGTAGCCTTTCCCTTCTCCAGGGGAGTCTTCCCAACCCAGGAATCGAACCCAAGTCTCCCACTTTGCGGGCAGATTCTTTACTATCTGAGCCACTGGGAAGTCCCTCACATTGTGGACCAACTGCTTAATCAAGATTTTCCTCATTGACTTTAATCCTTACAACAACTTTGTGTAGGAGGTATCGCTGCCACCATGTTAGACAAAAGAAAATGGCAGAACCCAAATTCGAAGCTACATCCAGATGGTTCTAAGATCTTCTCCATGGTACCATGCCGCCCCCAAGTCAGGCCTTTCACCACATGAGCTACCTATGCCTTGCAAATTGATTCTAACTCATATATTTGAGACTTAGTAGCTTGCCAAGTATCACACTGCTCATGAGTTACAGAACTGGGACTGGAATTCATTTCTAACTGATTCCGAAGTGGATGTGCTTTCCTCCATGCCTCATATATCTTTAGTTAAAATAAAATAATCCCATGGCTTCTTGCCAATCAGCAAACATTTTGCTCCCTCACTCTTGAAGCCTAAGCTCTTTAAAGAGTAGCTCAGTAATTGTGCTGCCCCTGTGCCCCAGAAGTCACAATTTACTGCAGAATGAGGTGATATGAAACAAAACAGACACTTCTCCCAGGCCAAAGAGAGCCTGTCTGGATTGCACAGACCTGATGACTTTTATTGAGAAGATCTGAAGCTCATTTTGGTATAAAAAGTGGTGGAGGAAAGTGGCGTGTACACTTTAACTGATATGTGTTCCGTTTCCACTCTGACAAATCATTTTAGCTTTTTGCTTTTAGTGAGGTAAGGCCTAGTGGGCTTGGGTGATGGAGATGACCAAGCATTTCTTGAAGGAAAATTAGCTGTCACTACCCAAAGCGGTAAGAATGGGTCTCCCTTCCATGGTTCACGTGGCCCAGGAAATGCACATCTCTCTCTGCTCTTCAGATGTCAATACTGTTAAGGTCTCATAGGAAATTCATGCATATATAATCAGATACTTCTCTTATTTTCTTGGGGAAAATGCTGCCAGAAGCAGAAACATACAAATTGAGAGGAATGGAAATCATCTAGGATATTGCTTAATACTTTATAGTTTCAGTCGAAATGACAAAGACCACTTTAAAGATTACCTGTGTCTAATGGGCAGGAAACAGTTAATCCACAAAGGCTTAAAAGAAACCCCTTAAGTTTAAAAAAAAAAAAAAATCCCAGGGCCAGGCAGCTCCCATGAGCAAAAGCCTTGAAGACATTCATGGTAAAGAAAGCTTTAAGGATGGGCTCTCTTGAGCAGTGGGAGAACTCTCCCATTGCAGACTTGTGGTTCCAACATTATGCACAGTAGAAATTCTGAAAAAACAAAAATTCCTTCTGCAAATGTTTATAAATGCTAGATAAAATGTAACAAACTTTCATTTAGATGCATGGCTTGAGATCATAAGAGATCCTCAGTGGTCAGAAATGAATAAAAAACTCAAAATCAAGGTTGTAGGCATGTGTGCTGATACTCTAGTTGCCCTGAAGTGACCAGGGGCAGACATGGTTACTTACAGTAATCCTGGGTCTTTAATCTGAATGCCCATGCTGTAATAAGACACGAGGTCTTGTGCTTATGCAAGAGGGGGAGAGTCAGAACTTAGTCACTTGGCAAACAACAGAATCTATGAAGAATAACCATACAATAAAAGGATAAGCTAGAAATAATCTACCTATCTCCAAAGACAGATGCCAACCTTGTCTTCCTCAAACAGTTTGCAGTTAGGAAAAGTTTGTAAACACCAACTTGTACCACATGTATATCTGAAGCTCTAATTGGTTTCATTCATATAATCCTGAAACCTCCAAGCTGGAATATTACACAAAACAGGTTCCAGACTTCAGATACTCCTGAAGCACCTATAAGAAGAAAATACCACCATTCTTATAGGCAAACATCCACAATCAAAAATGAACACGATTTCCACAGATAACGACCCTCTCCAGATGAACTCTACATCCAAGACTAAAAACATATCCAAAAACTGATCTATTGTGTCAACAGAAACACAAAGGGTAGAATTAAGCCCTAAAGAAATCAGATAATCCATTTCATTGATACTGTCCTATGGACAGAGGAGGGTGCCTAGGGGGCTACTGTCCAAAGGGTCACAAAGAGTCAGACACATATGCAACCACGCACTTAAGTATGTTAAACAGCTTAAGAGGCATACAAAAGAGCTCCCTCCAAAATTAGACACTCAAAAAAAAAAAAAAGCTACTTTTAAAAGAATTCAGTCAAACTTATAGGAATGAAAAATATAGTCATTGAAATAGAAAAAACAGGAAGCAGTCTATAAATGAAGAGATATCTTGTGAACCAACTGATAGATCTGAGGTCAAAAACTGAAGCAACCTAACACAACAGAAAGAGAATGGATATTGGGGTCGGATAGGCTGGGCTGAATTTTGCATAAAAGAAGCCACATAAATCTAAAAAATAGCAACTAGTACTTACGAAGTGCTGATTATGTACAAGGCATATGATAAACACATTATATGTTAATTCATGAAATACATAGAAGGTAGGACTACACCAAAGCCTTTGACTGTATGGATCACAAGAAACTGTGGAAAATTCTGGAAGAGAAGGGAATACCATACCACCTGACCTGCCTCTTGAGAAACCTGTATGCAGGTCAGGAAGCAACAGTTTGAACTGGACATGGAACAACAGACTGGTCCCAAATAGGAAAATGAGTACTTCAAGGCTGTATATTGTCACCCTGATTATTTAACTTATATGCAGAATACATCATGAGAAACGCTGGGCTGGAGGAAGCACAAGCTGGAATCAAGATTGTTGGGAGAAATATCAATAACCTCAGATATGCAGATGACACCACCCTTATGGCAGAAAGTGAAAAAGAACTAAAGAGCCTCTTAATGAAAGTGAAAGTGGAGGGTCAAAAAGTTGGCTTAAAGCTCAACATTCAGAAAATGAAGATCATGGCACCTGGTCCCATCACTTCATGGCAAATAGGGAAACAATGGAAACAGTGACAGACTTTATTTTGGGGGGCTCCAAAATCATTGCAGATGGTGACTGCAGCCATGAAATTGAAAGACGCTTACTCCTTGGAAGAAATGCTGTGACCAACCTAGACAGCATATTAAAAAGCAGAGACATTACTTTGCCAACAAAGGTCCATCTAGTCAAAGCTATGGTTTTTCCAGTAGTCACGTATGGATGTGAGAGTTAGACTATAAAGAAAGCTGAGCGCCGAAAAATTGATGCTTTTGAACTGTGGTGTTGGAGAAGACTTTAAGAGTCCCTTGGACTGCAAAGAGATCCAACCAGTCCATCCTAAAGGAAATCAATCCTTAATATTCATTGGAAGGACTGATGTTGAAGCTGAAACTCTAATATTTTGGCCACCTGATGGGAAGAACTAACTCATTTGAAAAGACCCTGATGCTGGGAAAGATTGAAGGTGGGAGGAGAAGGGGGCAACAGAGGATGAGATGGTTGGATGACATCACTGACTCAATGGACATGAGTTTGAGTAAACTCCGGGAGTTGGTGACGGACAGGGAGACCTGGCGTACTGCAATCCATGGGGTCACAAAGAATTGGACATGACTGAGCGACTGAACTAAACTGATGGGGTAGGAATTATTCTCTCCATGTTTACGGGTGATAAAATGGAGACTTAGGAAGAAAACATCTTGCCCCCACATGCTGCCAATAATTGAAAGAGCTAGGATTCAAACCTAGGTCCCTCTCACTCCACAGTTCATTGTCCTAAAAAGGAAGCTTTATTGCCTGCTCTATTAGCTTCCAATTCAATTTGAATCAGCTGTGTAGGCTTCCATTGCCCACACATAGGAAAAAAAAATATTGTATTATGAACTTTCTTTCTCTTGAAGACCTAATAGAGGCTTTCAAGAACATAGTTCACAGCTCTCTCCTCACTGGTAGCTGCAGAATTTGATTTACAGCTCAAACTGTAGGCCAGGGGATTGTGGAAGACGAGGGTGAGACAGGCATCCGGTGTCAGCACAGGCAAAAGGCAAGTTCAGAAGTCCTCTAAGTCTGAAAGGCTCAGGCAGATAAACAGTGATCAGAATCTGTCAGGGACGGGTCTGAGAAGTCAGTAAAATGCTAGAGGACTGGGATGACTTTGAAAGTCAAGGCTAGCAAAAGGCTCCAAAATGTGGTAGTTCAGATGATTACCAAGATCCGTATGATCAACGTGCAATTCTGACCTGGATCAGGAATAAAAGTTATCTTTTTGCTGTTGTCTTATTCTCTCCCATTTCCAACTGAGGGCTAGAAACTGAGTCTCCAGAGGAAGCCTGAGAAGTAGCAACCACCCTTGCCTCTGACTATGCAGGAAACAGAGACCTATAAAATCAGATGCCCAGTATGCCCCAGCCCAGGCTTTATCTCCAGAAGGTGATGACCCCTTATTAACACTGCGCAGGTGACCTTATTACTGAAGTTTTATGCAAATACCAAAGCTCACAACGCATTTCTAGGAACAGGTATTTTAGATTCCACAGCTAGTTTCTCAGCTGTGTAAATAACTACTAAACATTTCTAAGAAATAAAAGCAAATTGCTAGAGAGCTTGCAGAAAGTGGTCACATTAGTAACATAAATGTAAGACACATGAACAAAAGTCAAAGCCAAGAAAATGTAGCTGTTCATAATTTGTTTTCTCCGACTTTTAGATAGGCTCTTGGATCGTTAGCAAGGCTTGAAATGAGATAGGCTGGGGCGTGGGACTCTACTGAGTGCTTGCACCTGGACAGACCTCTCCTGGAGCAACAGACACAAAGAAACCAGGAGAGACCAAA
Organism: Bos grunniens; assembly: GCF_055505025.1. Lineage (NCBI taxonomy): Eukaryota > Metazoa > Chordata > Mammalia > Artiodactyla > Bovidae > Bos > Bos grunniens. The sequence continues at coordinate 95,890,289 of NC_141172.1, forward strand.
AATAACTACAGGAATGAGCAGTTGGGGCAATTATGAACAAGATACAAAAAGGCCACAAACTGCCATTTTGGAGGTTTTGGGTGCAGGATTAAGGACTGCTCATGATCCCTGCACATAGCACAGTCAAGGGGGTAATCAGACCACCCAAACCTTCCCACCAGCTAGGCCTTAACCCACCCACACACCCTTATCCTCCTTCCATTTAAGGAACCAGCCCCTCCCTTCCTCCAGGAGCAAACAAGGGTACCTGTTTCTTGCTCTTGCTCCCTGGTATTGCAGTATAGGTCCCCTAATAACCTTGCCTGAATTTCTTGTCTGGCCTCATCAATTTCTATTGATTAAAGGGTCCAAGCACCTGGGTTGAAACATACTTTGCTATTTAAGAGGTGGAGTATCTGGTGTAGTTATACCTGGCAGAGAGGGAGGGGGAGATCCCGGGGCAGGTGAAGCAAGTGCTGTTTGTGCAGTTTAGTTTAGCGTACCCCAGGCTTGGGGTGCAGTTTATGGGGAATTCAGGTTCCAGCACTGGAAAAGCCCCCCTGAAAGCACAAGTACCACAAGCAGACGTCAAGGGGATGGCAAGCGGCCCAGACCTAGATTATTCATCAGCACAGGAATGACCCGAGATTAGAAATTTCTCCTGAAATGCCCGTCCGAAAGTTGTTTAAATTTCCTCGATGTGTGGAAGATGTGTGTCTAATAAACCCTAACATCTTTAAGTTTCTCATAAGACAACAAAAGTAGATGAACTTAAACCAACTTAAACCTGTTTGGCAATTAATGTTCCAGTGTTTTATCTTCTTTGAAATGACCTAGATATTAAATAAATCCCTATCATTTCATTTAATTTAACAAAAAAGTTTCAAGCAACCAAAATCCAGAGAGACTTTGATAGACATTCTCCAAGCATAATTTACTCCTACAGTTTACCTAAAAGCTCCTTATCTTAGTTACATTTGCTTTAAAATTTCATCATGTCAAGTTATTTTCCTTGTTGATAAATGTTATAACAGAAACAATATGCACTTATTAGCTTTCAGTAACCCTAGATACAATAAATGATATCTAATACTGACAAATCTAGAGACATATCTATAGTAATCAAGCCCACAAGTTTAAACTGGCTTTAATACAGAGATTAATAAATTTATTCTGGCCAATTTCTTCTATATTTCTGAGAATTCATATAAGCACTTAATTGCCTTTAAGTCAGTAAAACAGAGTTCATTTACAAATTACTTTTTACATAAAGACTGAGCCAGAGATCTCATAGTTTTCCTGCTAGAGTTTTAAAAGGCCTCCTCTTTTTTTTATTCCTCAGCTGCAGGGACTACAGATGATCAGATAAGTTCCCGAGAGCCCAGGCAGAACAGTTACATTTTAAAGACATGGGGAGAGAGATGCTAGCTCTTCTTTTTCTCTCGCTCTTTAAAGTCCTACTAAGTAACCCAAGGCTGGAGTCTCAGGCAGTGTGGGCTGTTTGCATTTCAAGGCTTAAGTGCTCAACCTGTGCCCACAATTGCTGTAGAGACTCGCAGGAGAGACTGGATAGACAAAAATCACATAAAACATAAATCCTTTTAAATTCACCGACGGAGACTCAACATGTACCAACTACAGAAACTTAAAGTCACAAATGAGAAACAAAGAGACGGTCTTACTGTGCGGTGGTCTCCCAGGGCACTTGGTCCAGCCCAACTCCTCTCTCAAATGGCCCTTCTGCCACCTGGAGTTGGAAACACAAAACAGAGGACTATTGCAGGGGTCCTGAAAAGATGACCCAAAGGGAGTCTCCAGGATAAAAGTGGACAGGAGCAAAAGCAGGGTACTGCTGCCAGATTCCTGCACACAGCACCGCCACGGGGATGGGCAGACCACCTAAGCCACCCTCCGCCTCACCCACCAATCAGCCCTTACCCTCACCCTATTTAAAGAACCAGCCCCACCCTCCTTGGAGAGCAGGCAAGGGCACCGGTTTCTTGTTCTTGCTTCCCTGTGCTGCAGCGCCAAGTCCCAATAAAGCCTTGCCTGAATTTCTCATCTGGCCTCTTGTCAATTTCCGTTGATTAAAGGGTCCAAGGACCCAGTCAGTAACAGAAATATTTACGATCATAATGCTAATAGGACTCTGGCTTTAAAAGTCCTTGTCTCGAGTTCTCCAATCCTCTAGAATTAATACCATTAGCTCTAATTTACAGAAAGGAAAACTGAGGCAAGAGAAGTTCATGGGAATTAGCCAAGGTCAAATAAGTCGTAAGTGACAGGCCAGACTCTGACTTCAAGTTTCTCTGATTCTAAAACCTGCACCCTTGCCAAATCTCTTGGTGCCAAAGTGGTAGCTGACTCGAAGAAAGCACTTGCAGAAAATGGTTTAAGTTAATCTTATACAGTAAAATTGATCATTGGATAAATGTAAGGAACTGGCTGAACATATGGCCAAGTTATCCATCAACGAAGTAAAGGACAGTGTACCACCAGTTCATTGACAAGAAGATTCAGGAGGTGTTTAGTAGAAAGAATAGCATAAATAGCATAAATTAAAATATGTGACATGGTCACAAAACTGAACTGTTAGGGGTTTATGCTGCATCAAACGACTCCTCGGACAGCTCACTCTGTTTTGGGTTTCCTGCTGTAAGAGGAAGATGGATGAAGTGGAGGATGTTCTCTAAAGAGCAAACAAGATGGTAAACTGTCAGAATGATGGTAGCATGTCAAATAATGGAAACCTCAACATGTTTAATTTAGAGACTCTATGATAAGAATTCAAGATATTCTCACCCACAGGCAAATGTGGAAACTCCAGGATTTTAGAAAGAAGAGAAATACCTCTGGGATACAATAATAGATTGTGACGATACCTGTTTCTGGATTTAAATTTTAATTCTACTACTAACCAGTTATATGGCCTTGAGTAAATTACCTAGCCTCTCTGTGTCTCAGTGTTCTCATCAATAAAATCAGACATATAATAGTATCATCCACATAGGACTGTTTTGAAGATTGGGTTGATAAAATAAATTTAACACAAGTCATTACCATAGCAGAGTGTAAATATCACTATTTATTATTTGCTGTTGCTACTTCTCCAATCATGAGACTCATGAACTTCCCAAGAACAGCATCAATTTCTCCAGCCAGGAGAGCAGCTTGCAGATTGCTCCCCTCTTCCTAAGTTTTGAGGGGAGCCCACATTTACCTTGGGTGAGCCTTCCATTTGTCTGAAGCACTCTAAATGCCTGTAACATTCTATCCAAACCAGCCCATAGAACAGAAATGCTTCTTAGACACAGTCCCTAGATCTGCCATCTCCTAATTACTAGCTGTGTGATCTAGCTTCTGAGAGCCTGAATTGTGTCAGCTGCAAAAATGCCTTTTTGGAATAAAGATGACTAAGAAGATGTATGTGGCCATTTCTAGCATCATGCCCAGAGCAAGACAGAAAGCTCAGGACATGTTGCTTCTTTCCACAGCTTGAGAAGAGAAGCTGTGACAATGTGATAGTTCTGGAATAAGCCCCTCGAGTCAAATAGGTCCTGAGCACCATGATGCTACAAACACAAAGAGGGATAAAGTCTAACCCCCCTCCCACAATCCTGAAAGTGCTCATGGTTTGGAAGAAGAGACAGTAGGAAAACTAACAAGACCTTAATAGCATGGCCAGGGCTAATGACCTCAGCCAGAACGGTATCACAGATAGGGGTGAGAGGCTGCACTCACTGTGTGACTTGACGAGTTAAGTGAGAGGTGGGGTGGAGAGAGGGCAAGGAGAGAGCAGTCTTAAGAAACTTAGGAGAAAGAGAGGGCAGGAGATGGAGAGGGAGATCCAGAGTTATCCAGAGGAGTGTGTGTGTGTGTGTGTGTGTGTGTGTGTGTGTGGCGCTGAGGCCATGTTTATAACCTCAAACAAACAATGAAGAGGTAGTAATTAAATATCCATAGGAAAAGGGCAACCACCATGGAAGCCTGGTTGAAACTCCCGGGGTGTGTCCTCAGAGTTAACTGATCAGAGTACAGACAAGCTGGCCTGTCTCTGCATCTGGGTGGAATGTCACAGTTCATACAGGGACAAAGGGGCAGTTCCAGAAGTTCCTGTTCTAGAGATGCAACCAGACCTTCAGCACCCCCACAGGAACAAATCTTCTATTGAGCCCTTGGAGCCCTGCAGTTACCCATGAAGACAGCAGGAATTTCCCCAACTCTTCCCCTTTGAGGTAGAGGGTCTGGGTGGAAAACTGACAACTCACCACATTTGTTCCTCCCTTTGTTTTTTTGTTTTTCCTTGGGAATCGGCACATTTTGCATTGAGGTTTGCACAAAGCAAAACAGCTCCAGTGTCGAATGGAAATCCAGCAGGCTCTTCCCAAGATGTGCTGTTCCCTTTGTCCAGCCTGCCGACTTGGGAGAGGGGGCCTGGGACATAATGCCTGCGCCTCTTGGGAAGCACATACGGACAATGGTTTGTGTGTGAAAAGGGGAACAGATTAACCAGGACCAGGGTATCTCCCAGTTGCTTTCCTTAAAGAAAGACTCTATTGCCAGGAAGCAAAGCACACACAAAAAACAATACCTAAGCTAACAGCATTCTGGCTTTAATATACTCAGAAATAACAGAACATGGGCAAGCTACAACTTTCCAAATCCCCTCGAAAATCCTTCGCGGGAGCAGAGATGGTTTGTCAAATCTATACTCTTTGTTTAATACATTTGTTCTTTTGTTTGATCAAGGTGGGGGGAGGGAGCTGTCTAACTCATTATATTGGGGGAGCTGCATTCATTCCTTTGTGCTTCTTTTGCTCCTTCTAATCTTTATTAAAATCAAAAGAAGAACCTCTCTAATCCTTCCAATGATAATTTATTTCTCAACCTACAAAGTCAGAGTCTTCACTATTACTTTAAAAACAAATCAATGCAACGATTTTAATTAAAAGTGAAAGAGGGTGAACTGAAAAAAAAATAAATAGGCATTTGTTAGATCAACGCACAAACTTGTTTACAATTAATGGGCAACAGAGCTCCTGGTGGTAAAGAATGTCTCACTGTAGTTGGTAAATTCTCTGGACTTTCATTGGAGTCTTTAGAGGGAAAAACACATCCAGAAGTCTCCTAATGAAATGCTCTAATCCTGGGAAATTGTATGCTTCAAAATGTGCTCACCTCCCCAACTCTGCCAGCCAGCCTCCTCCTTGGCTGGAAGACTCAGTGGGTTCTATTTTAGCAGGGGTTATTCATCTCAGATAGCAGAGGAGGTTTGGTTTTCTCACAAGGAGAAAAAAAGGGCTCTGTGTTACTCAGGAGACAGGCTTTGGCCTGCCCGCTGGTGGGTGGGGCTGGTGAAGTCGACTATGATCTTCAGGAAGGCTCCGGTTTCTCCGAAGGGAGAGAAAACCACACGGAATAGGAGGTGGGTGTCCCCGCAAAGACCACTGGAAAAAAAATAGTGATTTCCTGAAGGGAAACCTCGTGGAAACGAAATGGGATTATTTCAATGTCTTCAGTGTGTATTTATTGAGAAGCTACGGAGTTCCAGCAATGGGGCTTACGGATTGCATTTCAAGGGGTGATCTTTCGATGAGTTTAGCATGGCTCAGCGGTTACCCAGCACCCACTGAGTCAGGCCCTGAGCTCAGCAAGCGGACACTGAGAGGAGTCATACAGAGTCCAAGTTCACGGTTTGGTAGAGGAGGCGAAAAATGTGATGAAAGCAGTGGCTGTCATGTATGCTAAGTGCTGTGGGGTTACACGGAGCGAGAGGAAGCCTCCTTTGGGGTTACTTCCCCCTCCAGACTGGGACAGGGAAGCCAGAGAGAAGTGAATTCCACCTGGGCTTTGAAGGCTAAGTAAGAGTTGAGCAAACAGATAAGGATGCAGAAGAGCTTCCAAGTCAGGGAGCAGTCTGTGCATGAGAGTGTGAGCAGCTCAGTGTTACTCAAGGATTGGGAGAAGGTGCAGAGGTGGAAGGACCATGAGAGATGGTGATAATGGTAGAGGGGATGACTTTTTCCTTTCTGTTGACCTCATACCCTCTTATTCATTATTCCAATGTCAGCTTAAGCTTTACCTCTGAGAAGCAATCCCTGAGTTCCTCACCCGGGTCCTAGGAACTCCCCTGCCCCATCCTGTGTCCCGTGTGGATCTTTCCCACCGACATACCCTGCTTGCACCTTCTTCTCTCAGTGCCCAGCACAGTGGTTGGAAAGTGGACTAGAGCAGGACACCAGCACAAGACAATCAGATTTCCAGGGCCAGGGAGGAATGAGAAATAAGACTTCCCAGAGCATCCAGCACTGACCTGTCACAGTCATATACTCAGGACACCAAACTTCAGTTTGACTGTAAAAACAGGCCATTTGAGAGGAAGCATGAAGAGTTAAGAAGCCTTGGTCCCATGGCTACGTGCACAAGGCATCAGGCAAAGACTTAGCAAATTAAAAATAAATAAATCACACTGTGGTTCAGTGGTAAAGAATCCACTGCCAATGCAGGAGATGTGGGTTCAATCCCTGGGTCGGGAAGAACCCTTGGAGGAGGAACTGGCAGCCCACTCCAGTATGCTTGCCTCAGAAATCCCATGGACTGAGGAGCCTGGTGGGCTACAGTTCATGGGGTCACAAAGAGTCTGATACGACTGAACAACAAGCACAACCAAGTCTGTAACTGTATGTTCTGGAGAGAAATTTGGTAATATATGTCAAGAATTATTGGAGGAGGAAATGGCAACTCACTCCAGAATTCTTTCCAGGAAAACCCCATAGACAGGGGAGCCTGGCAGACTGCAGTCCATGGGGTTGCACAGAGTCGGACGCAACCAAGTGACTGAGCGTGCACACATCAAGAATTGTGCTGATTTTTGTTTTTTAGATGAGCAATCTAAAAAAAATAAAACAAACTAGAAAATAAAACCAAAAAAAAGAAACAAATTCACAGATCTAGAGAACAAACTAGCAGTTTCCAGTGGGGAGAGGGAAAGGAAGTGGGGCAAGTAGGGATTAAGAATAAATTACTAAGTATAAAATAAACAAGCTACAGGCTATATTGTGCAACATGGAGAATGTAGCCAACACGTTATAATACCCATACATAGAATTTATTAATAACCTAAAAGTTGTGAATCAGTATGCTGTATATGTGGAAAGTTATATAATATTGCACACCAACTATGTCTCAATTTAAAAATTAATTTTAAAAAAGAATTATGAATCATTCTAAACTAGGCAGGAAGTTATCCCCCCAAAATCACTTAAAGAATAAAATGCATGGATAGAGGATACTATGCTTCACAGCATTGGCCTGAATGAGAAAAAAATGTGAAACAACCTAACTGTTCAAAAGAAGGAGGCAGGAATACTATGGAACAGTCTACAGTGATGGCCATGAAGGTTGCAAGAAGATGCCAAAATAAACATGATATAATTGTAGGTGAAAGTAGCAAACATTTTAAAAGTCTGTAATGATCATGATTTGTTTTCTTTTTCCAAATCTTATTTAGTATCATTATATTTATCCCTTTTAAAAAATGTAAGTAACAGGTAATTTTCAGGACGTGGCAGTAAGTAACCTTGCAGGAGCAAAAGAGAGAATTATTATGAAAAAGCAGAAAAGCAGACCTCAATAACACTGGTCTAGAAAGCGATGCGACCTTCCCCTGCCTGCAACAATGCTGAGGCAGATCAGGGCCATCAAGCGGATGGGTATCATTTGATAGCTACTCTTTGAGCCGTTAGAAAAGAATGAGGCCAAAGGGTTCCCATTCTCTTAGAACTATTGCAGACCACCCTGCCGTATACCATCTCCTGAATGCAAGACCCACTCCATTTCCTTTGGGGCAGAAGAGGCATCACCCAGACTTCTAAGAGGCTCCCCTCAGAAATCCCTTTCTGCCCCGCCTCCTGGGCTCCCGCTGCCTCTTATTTCAGGGTACCAGGCCTGTATGCCTGTATATCTCTTGAACTTTCTCTTGGCTTTGACACCCCAGGTAACAGCACACAACATCGTCCTAGCTTCCAATTACTGGGTGTTTCTCTGTGACAGACACCACGTTAAGATTCTTATCCACATTTTCTCATTTCACTAGAACTAGGTACTATGATTCCCACTTGAAAGATGAGGAAACTGAAGCTCAGAAAAGTTTATAAGTCAGCTCAAGTTCAGAGGACAAAGAAAGTGCAAGACCAAGATTCAAACCCGGTTAGAAACTATACAAACCAAGCACACACCAACGCTCCTCCAGGCTGTGCCGGTTCAGAGAAAAGCTGACATTGAACAGCATTTTGGGAAATTCCCTTCTCTATTTTCCCTGAAAAACTCCTTGATGCTTAAGAGACATTCATATGAAATACACATTACACTGCTTAGTTGGTTCTGGAGTTGAGCAATCCACCTTTCTTTCCCTTGCCCACTCTGCACCTTTTTATACTAGGAAATATAGGTGATCCTGGCACATGTGTGACAGAGGGCAGGGGAGAGGACAAGATGAAAAAGGAAAGAAATATGTGGAGATGAACTTAGTTCATGTCCAGAGACCCAAAAGGGAAAGCCCTGTGGAGATGAACTGTGAAAGCCGAGCCAACAGGGCTGTCTGTCTAGTCCCTTCTGCCCACCGTGTAGCTTCAGAAGATAATTATCATAGGTTAATCAGGTCAATAAACTTGCTGGGCACTCTGACAAGCTGGGCAGCCTCGGGTTTGCTCCCAGTGGGTGAAATCAAAAGGGCTCTCTGGCTGCTCAGAAAAGATAATCAGCTGGGAAAACTGGTCTGCTGAGAAACCCAGCGGCTGCCCCACTTGGGGATCTAAGCCACTAGGATCACTGGCTGAAGGCTGCTGGCTGGTCCAATGGTCTAACCCACTGTGATCAGTCTGCTCTAGTCCCTGAATCTCAAACCTAGAACTGGGTTTCTATTCTAAAGCCCTGGCAATTAGAACATGTCTGATCGTATTTGTTATAACAGAAGACACAGTAGAGGATGGTTAACAAAGTTAAGTGTTATAGTTACAAAAATTCCAGTGCCTTTTGGAATGGTTACATAGGGGTCTTTTTCCAAGGTAAGTTGTGTGTATGGGTGGGTGGTATTTTCATCTACCAGCTTCCCAGGTGGTACTGGTGGTAAAGACCTACCTGCCAAAGCAGGAGACATAAGAAATGCAGGTTTGATCCCTAAGTCAAGAAGATCCCCTGGAGGAGGATATGGCAACCCACCCCAGTATTCTTGCCTGGACAACTCTATGGACAGAGGAAGCTTGCAGGCTACAGGCCATTCAGTCACACAGAGTGGGACACGACTGAAGCAACTTAGCATGCACGCACCCATGAAATGTAGAGGCAAGAGCCCAGGACTTGAAGTGAGGACAGGAATTTAACCCCCTGGTGGCCGCTGAGCAGCTCTGTGACCATGGGCAAGGAACTTAACCCCTGTGCGTGCGGCACACCTGTGCAATGGGAATAATTATTGCAAGCTCTTGAGGTGAGGGGTGGGGGAGAGTCATAAGAATAGATTAACGAAAGCACGTGAAAGCAGCCAGCACCAGTGCACTCAGTCAATATTCGTTCCTCTTTCCTTTCATTATTATCACGATCGTCATCATCACACCCTCACCTTTTTTTCATCGTTGTCACTAACAATAGCATCCACCAGGGCCCTGACTTTCAAGGCAACCATAAAAACACCCCAACTGCTGCTCAATTACTGGCAACAAGGAACTTGGTGAGTAAGTTATTTTGGGAAGTCAGGTCTTGTCAGCGTGCACCGAGCTTCTCGTAGACCTCTCTGTCAGTCATTCTCAAGCCCCTCAGATACCCAGAACCACTCTGTCTACTGAAAAGAACTGAACTATTAATGTCCCTCTTAGAAGAAGAAGAAGAAGAAAGGGGAACCAGCTCCTGTGAATGTGGGTCAGGAATCACCAGGGTGGTAATGACTTGGTCTGTTCTGTGTTCTCCGGCCCTCCTTGGTTCTTCCATAAAAGCGCTCCGTCAGGAGCTCTGCTGGGCCATGGCGTGATCGCCCTTTTGTTCTACAAATTCCTGGATATGACTCACAGAGGCGTTTAAGCACGTCTCTCTTCATGTTCCTAGGAATTTTCCTGACAAGAGCAGTCCCTGTCCTGAGGCAATCATATTTCTCCTTGACTCCTTTCCAGTATCAGCTTGTTGTCCGACACCCCTGCGTAGCCAATTTCATAACGCTGGTGAGGCTGGCTGCGTTTGCCTCAGATGCAAGCCTGGCTGCCCAGGGCTGAGGCAGGATCAGGACCACAGTGAATCATTTATCCTCCATGCCTTCATCATCAGCTCTCAGTGAGGCAGAGGCCTCGGAATTATCACCTCCATCCAGTGGAAACCAGTGCAACTATTTGGGGGCTGTTATATGTAGAAAGAGAATAAGGAGTGTTCTTTCCTGTGTCTCTGGAATTCTATTTCTGACAGTTTATCCTAAGGGAATAATCTGGAAGAATTTGGTCATGGAACCTGGTGGTTTATCTAGTGTTCACTATGTGCCAACACTGTTCTAATTGTTGCCTGTATATTGACTTATTTAACCACCATCAGAACTCCATGAGGACAGATTAATAATATCTTCATTTTGCAGATGAGGAAATCAAGGAACAGAGAGGTAATTGTGTTTATGTACATATGCCGAGTGTGTAAGGGCTTCCCTGGTAGCTCAGATGGTAAAGAATCTGCCTGCAATGTAGGAAACCTGGGTTCAATCACTGGGCCAATAAGATGCCCTGGAGAAGGGACTGGCTACCCACTCCAGTATTCTTGCCTAGAGAAGTCCATGGACAGAGGAGCCTGGCAGGCTACTGTCCATGGGGTCTCAAAGAGTCAGACAGGACTGAGGGACTAACATTTTTACTTTCAAGTGTGTAAAAGCTGAACTATGAGCCCAGACAGTGTAATTACACACACCCTCCTCCTGACTTCTATACTAATGCCTCCTCAGTGTGAAAAGCTTGTTAATAAAAGAAAGAGGAGGAAGAAGAGCAATACATGGAAAAGGAAAAAAAAAGAAGGCAGAAGAAGCTTTAAAAAAAAATGCATTGTCCTTTATGATAGTGAACATCAGGCCCATGGTCATTCTGGCAGGGATTCTTGCAGCCAAGGTGCCTCGAGCATGATCCAGGGGAGGGCTGTGGGCTCCAGGGTCAGCAGATTCCTTACCTTCTAGGGAAAAGCACAGTACTGAAGGTGAAGTCGCTCAGTTATATCCGACTCCTTGCAACCCCGTGGACTATAGCCCACCAGGCTCCTACGTCCATGGGATCCTCCAGGCAAGAACACTGGAGTGGGTTGCCATTTCCTTCTCCAGGGGATCTTCCCAACCCAGGGATCAAACCCGGGCCTCCCGCATTGTGGGCAGATGCTTTAACCGCTGAGCTACCTTCTAGGGAAAAGCACAGTACTACTGTGGGGCAAATCAGCAGTAAAGAATCTGCCTGCAATGCCAGAGGCGTATGCAGGAGAGGCGGGTTCAATCCCTGGGTCAGAAAGATCCCCGGGAGAAGGAAATGGCAATCCACTCCTATATTTTTGCCTGGAGAATCCCATAGGCGGAGGAGCCTGGCAGGCTACAGTCCATGGGATTGCAAAGAGTCAGACACGACTGAGCAACTAAACAACAGCAACAAACAGTGGAGCACAAGTTTACAAAATTGGTATGAAATTAATAAGGGGACTTTCCTGGTGTTGAGGGGTTAAGGATCCACCTGACACTGCAAGGGACACAGGCTTGATCCCTAATCCAGGAAGATCCCACATGCCACAGAGCAACTAAGCCTGAGAGCCACAACTGCTGAGCCACATGCTGCAGCTACTGAAACCCACGTGCCTACAGCCCAGGCAACACAACAAAGAGCAGCCCCTGCCTGCTGCAACTAGAGAAAGTCTGAGCGCAGCAACAAAGATGCAGCACAGCCCAAAATTTATATATATTTAAAATTAGTAGGCTCTTATATTCCTCAGTTCAGTTCAGTTCAGTCACTCAGTCGTGTCTGACTCTTTGTAACCCCATGAATCGCAGCACACCAGGCCTCCCTGTCCATCACCAACTCCGAGAGTTCACCCAGACTCACATCCATCGAGTCAGTGATGCCATCCAGTCATCTCATCCTCTGTCGTCCCCTTCTCCTCCTGCCCCCAATCCCTCCCAGCATCAGAGTCTTTTCTAATGAGTCAACTCTTCGCATGAGGTGGCCAAAGTACTGGAGTTTCAGCTTTAGCATCATTCCTTCCAAAGAAATCCCAGGGCTGATCTCCTTCAGAATGGACTGGTTGGATCTCCTTGCAGTCCCAGGGACTCTCAAGAGTCTTCTCCAACACCACAGTTCAAAAGCATCAGTTCTTCCTAGAAGTCAATAAATAGAGGGAAGGTAAAATTTCTGGTGTTCTCAGATGAGTTACCTACCACATGGACTTTTAAAAATTTGTGTTAGTTCATTAAAAAAAATTTTTTTTAACTAAAATGATGTCATTTTACCCTCTTGCCACCTAGATTCTATCTTCTAGAAAGACATCAGGGACATTTATCCTGTAAAAAAAAAAATGCTTCAGAATAGTTGACCAAGGAATTCTCTTCCTAAAAATTCCCTACAGTGAATTAATTGAAGAAAAGCAACCAATTTTACCAAGAAATATTAATCCAGTGTTATGTATAATGACAAATATTAGAAACAACTCTAATATCCATGAGAAAAATAGTTAAGTATCTTAAGTTATATCTCCTCCATGGAATAATATGCACCAATAGAAGAGATAATGTCAAAGATAATGTAGTAAATTAGGAAAATACTTACCATTTAATGAAGTGCTGAAAATCAAACACAAAAATTATATATAAATTATCATTACCCTCAAGTGAAAGGCATTCTTGCATATGGACAGAGGCTAGACAGGCGTACAAAAATTGTCAGGTTTTATGAGGGGATAAGGGATAGTTTTATTTTCACATGCTCCTTTCTACACTAAATATTAATCATTCAACGATAAAAAGACAAGGCTTTATAATGGTAGCAGCACAAAAGGAAGTCTGATACAGGCAGAAGATACAGGCTTTCCCCGCTATCTGAAATTCAGGTGTTCCTATGAAACCATTCGTAAGCTGAAATGGCGTAAAGCAAAGAAACAATTACCTTGGGATGTATCTTGCTCACAGATGCACTAAATAAATCCCGATGAAGCACAGATGTTGACACAGTTCAAAGCTACGGTGGATGGATGCTGAGATGTTGAGTGTAGCTCCCAGGAAAAGCACTTGGCAGCACCACCCTTACCGCTGGGCCATGTGCTGCCTCTGTAGAGGCTCACTGCAAAGCAAACACTGCAACTTCCAACTTTGGCCCTTTTTCATGAAAGCAAAAACCTTTGGATTTCCTTTGGTTAATGAAAACAGGTACTAATGTAAGTCATCAGTAAAAGTGAAGTGGTGTAAACTTTTGTAAAGCAAGGAATATCTGTAGGTGTTAATAATAGGCTTTTGCCCATCAGATGTGAGATCCTAGTGGTGAACTTTGACCGTGCAGTTGGGGAAATTTAGAGATAAGACACAGAGAGTCAGGGCAAAGGGGTTGTCACTGATGACGTGAAAATTTAGGGCTTGAACATCAAATAGAGAACAGTAGAGGAGAACTTCAGAGATGTTATGTGAGAGGTGCCAGTGGCACAATATCCAGCAGAAAGCTAGAATACGAGTTTGGAGCTAGGATAACACCTGATCCTGTTCCCCAACGGCCTATACTGTATGCATGGAGGATGTTTTTGTGGCCATATTGAAATCTGAGTCTATGGTGGTTCTTAGTATATAGAAAAAGGAACTTGGACCTCAATACAACTTGTCAAGGCAGACCTTTGTGATTGCCAGTGGTGGAGCTCTGTATTAGTTATCTCCCAGAAAAGGAAATGGCAACCCACTCTAGTATTCTTGCCTAGAGAATCCCATGGAGAGAGGAGCCTGGCGGGCTACTGTCCATGGGTCGCAAAGAGTCGGACACAACTGAAGTGACTTAGCACATTAGTTATCTATTGTGACATAATATATTGCCCCAAAACTCTGCAGCATAAAGCAACAGTTATTATCTCACAAGTTTCTGTGGGCAAGGAATCCAGGTTCAGCTTATCTAGATGTCTTTGCCTCACAAGCTCCCAAAATGTTACAATCAGGGTATCTGCTGAAGCTGCCATCATCTCATGACTCATCTCAGGAAGGATCCATTTCCAAGCTCACTTGTATGGAAGTTGGCAGATTTAGGTCCTCCTTGGCTGTTCGCTTTTTTTTTTTTTTGCATTTCTTTCCCATGGGAAAGAAATGCAAAAAAGCAAAATGGCTGTCTCAGGAGGCCTTACAAATAGCTGTGAAAAGAAGAGAAGTGAAAAGCAAAGGAGATAAGTAAAAATACAAGCATCTGAATGTAGAGTTCCAAAGAATAGCAAGGAGAGATAAGAAAGCCTTCCTCGCGATCAGTGCAAAGAAATAGAGGAAAACAACAGAATGGGAAAGACTAGAGATCTCTTCAAGAAAATTAGAGATACCAAGGGAACATTTCATGCAAAGACGGGCTCGATAAAGGACAGAAATGGTAGGGACCTAACAGAAGCAGAAGATATTAAGAAGAGGTGGCAAGAATACACAGAAGAACTGTACAAAAAAGATCTTCATGACCCAGATAATCACGATGGTGTGATCACTCACCTAGAGCCAGACATCCTGGAATGTGAAGTCAAGTGGGCCTTAGAAAGCATCACTACAAACAAAGCTAGTGGAAATGATGGAATTCCAGTTGAGCTATTTCAAATCCTGAAAGATGACGCTGTGCAAGTACTGCACTCAATATGCCAGCAAATTTGGAAAACTCAGCAGTGGCCCCAGGACTGGAAAAAGTCAGTTTTCATTCCAATCCCAAAAAAAGACAATGCCAAAGAATGCTCAAACTACTGCACAATTGCACTCATCTCACACGCTAGTAATGCTCAAAATTCTCCAAGCCAGGCTTTAGCAATACGTGAACCATGAACTTCCAGATGTTCAAGGTGGTTTTAGAAAAGGCAGAGGAACGAGAGATCAAATTGCCAACATCCGCTGTATCATGGAAAAAGCAAGAGAGTTCCAGAAAAACATCTATTTCTGCTTGATTGACTATGCCAAAGCCTTTGACTGTGTGGATCATAATAAACTGTGGAAAATTCTGAAAGAGATGAAAATACCAGACCACCTGACCTGCCTCTTGAAAAACCTATATGCAGGTCAGGAAGCAACAGTTAGAACTGGACATGGAACAACAGACTGGTTCCAAATAGGAAAAGGAGTACATCAAGGCTATATATTATCACCCTGCTTATTTAACTTATATGCAGAGTACATCATGAGAAATGCTGGGCTGGAAGAAGCACAAGCTGGAATCAAGATTGCCGGGAAAATTATCAATAACCTCAGATATGAAGATGATACCACCCTTATGGCAGAAAGTGAAGAGGAACTAAAAAGCCTCTTGATGAAAGTGAAAGAGGAGAGTGAAGAATTTGGCTTAAAGCTCAACATTCAGAAAACGAAGATCATGGCATCTGGTCCCATCACTTCATGGGAAATAGATGGGGAAACAGTGGAAACAGTGTCAGACTTTATTTTTTGGGGCTCCAAAATCACTACAGATGGTGATTGCAGCCATGAAATTAAAAGACACTTACTCCTTGGAAGGAAAGTTATGACCAACCTAGATAGCATATTCAAAAGCCGAGACATTGCTTTGCCAACAAAGGTCCATCTAGTCAAGGCTATGGTTTTTCCTGTGGTCATGTATGGATGAGAGAGTTGGACTGTGAAGAAAGTTGAGCGCCAAAGAATTGATGCTTTTGAACTGTGGTGTTGGAGAAGACTCTTGAGAGTCCCTGGGACTGCAAGGAGATTCAGCCAGTCCAAAGGAGATCAGTCTTGGGTGTTCATTGGAAGGACTGATGCTAAAGCTGAAACTCCAATACTTTGGCCACCTTATGCGAAGAGTTGACTCATTGGAAAAGACTCTGATGCTGGGAGGGATTGAGGGCAAGAGGAGAAGGGGACGACAGAGGATGAGATGGCTGGATGGCATCACCGACTCGATGGACATGAGTTTGAGTGAACTCTGGGAGTTGGTGATGGGCAAGGAGGCTTGGTGTGCTGCGATTCATGGGGTTGCAAAGAGTCAGACACGACTGAGCGACTGAACTGAACTGAACTGGCTATTCGCTGGAGACATTAGTTGCCTGCCACTTGGTCTTCTCTTTTGAGTGGCTCACAACATAGCAGCTGGTTTCTGACAAGAGAGAATGACCCAACAGAGAACAGTCTTCTTATAATTTAATCTCAGAAAACATCATACTACTTCTACTCTATTTGTTAGAAGTAAAACAAATCTAATCCACAACCAAGGAGAGGGAATGACCCACCAGAAGTGGGGATCACTGGATGCCATCTCGGAGGCTGGGTTCCCTCTTGGAGGCTGCCTACCACAGAGACAAACTGAAGTGGTACCACACTGTTACCAGCATCACCATCACCATCATTTTTGCCATGCACACTCACTTACTGTTAGGAAAAATGCACACTTACTGTTAGGAAAAATATGGAGTTGGCTTTTGCAGAACCTTGGTGGCACAGATGGTAAAGAATCCACCTGCAATACAGGATCCCAGGTTCAGTCCTTTGATGGGGAAGATCCCCTGGAGAATGGAATGGCTACCTACTTACTTTGCAGAACCTTAAAAAGTCAGACCTTGAAGTTCTCTTCAAAGTATTCCAGTTCAAAAACTCAGGGCTGTGTGGTCTGCTATCTCCATTCTGCCCTCTCACACCCATGTCACCATAACTAGTCATCCCCCTCCTGGCACATTTCCATAGTAGACGTCACTCATTGCTCAAGCACACCCTCCCACTCAAGCATCTGCCCTCAGAAGCCTTCTCACCACCGCCCTTCAGTAACATATGCTCTGTCAGGAAAATGTACTTTCTGTTACCAATCCAGTCCAATCCTCTCATTTTACAAAGGGAAAACTGAAGCTCAGAGAGGTGAAGTTTTAATTATGATCTGATGCCAATGTCTATTCTCTTCCCATCGCTCACGCTCCACTATTCAACTCCACTCCAGCAAGTTATTTTCCCATGCAGTATAGCTTTCCAGTTTTAGTATTGGAGGGGTTGTATATAGTGAGAGTGTTTTCATAGACCCCAGTCATATCCTACTGATTAGAAACAAAACAATAAGTCTAAACCACACTCACACACATTTGTGTATATTTATAGGTATATGTGCTTTTCTTTTCCTCTTCCCATTTCCGCCCAACCCAGTCACCCCACATCAATGCGGATGTTAACAAACGTTCTCAGCATCCCAGCGGGGAATGGACAGAGGGCCCAGGAAGTGTCTAACATTTAAAGCACACAAGGAGCTAGACTGAAACTACTTACTATCTATACACCCCCTCACATAGGACAGGGCCTGGCGTATGATGTGCCGTTAACATCCGAGGTCTGAATGCCTGGAAGAAGGCTGAAATGAATAGTCATTCAGGCACCATTTCATTCTTTTTGCCATATATCTGTGTTATATACATTCAATAGTTCTCATTAAATTGATTCACTTTTTAAACTTAAATTATTTTTTAAATAGAAAGTGTAATTTGCTATCAGAAATGTAAAAGGAGTTCCTCCTAAGTCATATATAAATAAATTCACAGCATCCACAGACCACCTAGAAATCATCTTGCAGACCAGTAGCAGCGAGTGCCCTGCAATCAAGAAATGAATGTGAAACCCCATAGCATGTGTCTCGTTTGGGACCTCATAGACAGCTCAAGAGGCCCTTTTGAGAGCCAGGGGCAATGCCTGCCAGGAGGAGCCTTGAAAGAGTAATTGGTCTCTCGAACCCTAGGGAGAGATTATTGTAAAGTCTGTGAAATATAAGTGGGATTGAAAGAGGCGTGGTCAAGAAGGCGGCAGATGAGAATCCATTAAAATATTCTTTGGGGAGGCTGTTCTCAATCGCTGCCAGCTTGCTAGTCACTTTGACTTGTTCACTCATTCATCCAACACATTCTCAGTTACTATCCTTGTCCGCTCCTGAGCTAGATTCCGTGAAGACCAAAAAGAATAGACTGAGTTCTTCCCTGTTAAGAATTCACAGTCTAGCAGGTTAGTGAGACAAGCAAAACACAAACAAAACCTCTCTCCATGCTGATAAATGGTAGGGTCAAGCATATGATGCTCAGGAACCTGAAGAAGGAAATGACTAAGAAAGGCCTCACAGGATATTCAGAAGAGGCAACCCTTGCTACCTTTTACAAAGAGCAGGTATATAAGGATGCTCAGTGCAGAAATGGCGTGAGCAAAGGCCCAGAGAGGTGAAACACAGTGAATACGACTTATGTGGCTGAAGCATGCAAAGCCACGGGCGACAGCAGTGGGTGTATGAAAGGCAGTGGAAGGGGAGGAAGTGAATGATGAAAGCATGGGCTGTGAAGGGCTGGGGAGCAGGTTACAGAGACTGGAATTTACCCTGAGGGCAAAGGGGGCCCTGCAAGGATTTTAAGCAGATGGATGAAACAGGCAGTTTTATATTTTAGAAAAGTCACTCTGGTGTGAATAACATACACAGGAGAAACACACGCAGTTTTCTCATCTGTGCACTGGTTTCCGTCAGTTACTTCAGAAGACTGGCAGAATTGAATTAACACCTGGGTGAGGCACTTTGATCTCACAAGAGAAAGGCCAAACACTTCTACTAATTAAAGTATCATCACCCCAGCAGTCCCATTCTCTTCTCTCTCCCCCAGCTCACCCACTGGAGCCAACTGCCCTGAGAAAGAATACGTCAAAAGAATTCAGAAGCATGTAACTCAGATGGACAAACTGCGTTGTGGTTTAAAACTAATCACAACTGATTTGGAGCCAAAAAAAAAATGAGAATGCCATACACAGAGTAATTAGCTCATCTAACAAAACTTGAAGAAAATAATTGGTCAAAGGAGTCAGTCTCAGCTTGGTCACTTACTCTATGGATTTGAGCAGCTTTCAGTCTTTCTAGGCTTCATTTTTTTCAGCTATAAAATGCAGTGATGGGTTCTGAAGATCCCTAAGACTCTCCTAACTTTGATGTTCTGTGGTTTTAAGATACTGTATACTTTTCAATGGCAGGAATTCTACAAATATCTGGACTAAGAGCATTCTGATTTCAGGGATAAAGAAGTGCAAAGGACCTGGGGCAGTAATGAGTTTATTGTGTTAAAAGAAAGCCAGTGTAGATACAGGACTATTGATCAATGGAAACAGTGGTGAAAAATAAGTTCAGAAAGGTAAGCAGTGGCTAGATCAAGTAATGATGAGAAGGTCGTTAAGTAGTCTGAATTTATTCTCAGTAAAATGAAAAGTAATTGAAGTAGTTTTAGGAGGACAGAACACAATTGATTTTATACAAGAACACTGACTGCTGGGGAGAGAACAGACCTGGGCGGAGGGTGGAGAGAAGAGGAGACTCAATGAGATCAATTTGTAGGCTTTTGAAGTCCAAGCAAGAGATAATAGTAGCTTAGGCTAGACATGTAGGCGGCATTGAAGGGAAGTGATAATATTAAGGTAAAGTCAGCAAAATCTGCTAATGTTTTGGATGTAGGATATGAGAAGAAAAGAGAAATCAAGGATGATTTCTAAGTTTTGATAAATAACAGAAGGATCAGAGTATTTCAAGGGGGAAAGAAAGAATCAAGAGTTTTGTTTTGGTCAGGGTATGCAGGACAAGATTGTCTTAGACACTCTATTCAGTGGATAATTTGATATCTCAGACCTCACAGGAAAGGTTAAGACAAGAGATCGAAATTTTGGATTTATAAGACTGCAAGAGATTTTTCTGAAGTAAATTCAGGTGGAGAAGAGGAAATAGAGCCACAGACCAAACTTTTGGGTTAGAGATTACAGCAAAGGCCAACAAAACGTACTAAGGGGTGACCAGTGAAGGAAAAGACAATCCGGAAGATGCTACCCCAGAAACCAAGAGAGCAGAGCGTTTGAAGAAGGAAGAAGCAAACGGCTTTGTCAGAGCTACTACACATTTAAAAGTAGTGCTGAGAATCCATCATTGAATTTGACAACATGTCGCTCTTTGGTGACATTGACATGTGGTTTTTCAAAATAGCTTTTGAAGGACTGGGGACCAAAGGCTGATTAGCACAGGTTAAAAAGAGAATGAGAGGTGAGGAAGTAGAGAGAGCAAGTGTGGACAGACAGTTCTTCTCAGGAGTTTTGCTTTAGGAGAGAGTGGAAATCACGTGGTGAGAGCTGGGAGGGAATGTTGGTTAAGAGCGAGTTTTGTTTTCCTAAGATGGGTGATAGTGGAGCATGTTTGACTGCTGATGGCAATGATCAGTAGTGAGAGGGGAAAACTGTCATGAGGACAAAGGGAAGACCACTGAGAGAACAAGGTCCTAGGAAAGGAAAGGGATGGAGGCCAGTGAAGTGGAGGTGTTGCTCTTGGTAGGAGTGTGAACAATTCTTATAAGTAAATACATAAACAGGAGGAAAGAAGAGTCTATATGTTAAGATGCAAATAGATTGGTAAACTTGGTCACAAGAATGGGTATATTCACCTTCAGACTGTGACTGCTTCTTTGAAATAAGAAGCAAAGTCTTCAGTGGAAAGTAAAGAGAAGGAGGCAAGAGTAGGAGATGTGAGGAATGAGGAGACTTGAGACCAGAGTTGTCTCGAATAAATGAGAGAGTGATGGACTAAACCTGGCGAGACAGCCAGGCAAAGTGACACTGGAGGTAAGAGCAGTCAGCACAGGCGAGGGTTTTTCTCCAGCCCACCGTCAGTGACTCCGGTGTAAGAACAAAGCAGGCATGGTGGGACTTGAGGGCTGTGTTGTGCTGGTTGGGGATTATGGAAGGCATGAGGGTCTAGGAAGGTTCAGTTTGCAAGAAAATGGTTAGAGCTGCAGATTCTGGAATCTAAGCTGAATGCAGAATCAAAGGAAAGCACCCAGGAGATGGGGAATCTGGGAGAGAATGGGGGCACAGGGTCCATGTGTGATCAGATAACGTTTGGAGTTGGGATTAGGAGGGTTCCACCACTTCCCACTTTGACAAACGAGGGACAGTTTCTTAGTTTCTCACTGTCATTTTCTTCATTTGTGAAACAAATGAGGTAATATCTCATAGGGTTGATGCCATACAGATTTGCTGTTAAACAGTTCATATTTTCAATGAGATATAGCTCGGGTACATGATCATTTGCTCAAAATTTTAAGGTTTCACCCTTTCTATAGCCAAGTTTTATTGGTAATATATATTCACTTTTATTACTTTAACTGTACCTATACAATGCCAAATATCTTTATGAAAAGGGGAAATTCAGGCTATAACTAGAGGGTTCCCATACTCATTTTAGAAGAGATCTGGGTTACGCCAATACTTACAAATTTATCGAAACATCTATAATTGTAAAAACATGCCCTAGATCGTTATGCATTCCTGTCTTTGTCTCTGAGACTGTGGAGGGGTGGAAGAGCTGGAAATAGGTGGTGAAGTCATGCCCCCTCAATTTTAGGTACACTTACAGAAAACAATCCTTTTTGTGTTTGAAATATAAATCTCAAACAGCATGCTCTCCCTGAGTTGCCTGGGATGTCAGTGAGTTAAACTACACTTCCTGATACAAGTTCTAAGCTTCATAGAGTAATGGCAACACAATAATGCAGATCAAAGAGTAATCAGTACCAATGCTGATACTAAATGTCAGTTTAGTTCAGTTCAGTTCACTAGCTTAGTCATGTTGGACTCTTTGCAACCCCATGGACTGCAGCAACTCCCAGAGTTTACTTAAACTCAAGTGCATGGAGTTGGTGATGCCATCCAACCATCTCCTCCTCTGTTGATACTAAATGTATTACTCCCCAAATCCCACCCCTCCCTGGAAGCTTATAGCCTCACTCAACTCAGCTCCTGGGCTAGAAAATCAAGAGACATTGAAGTTTCATCTTTCCTCTCTCTCATCTTCCGCCTGATTGATTGTCAATTCCAGTTACCATTTCTAGCTTCTAAACAGCCATTATTCCTGCCCACTCCATCCCCATGGCCACTACTTCAGCTCCTCCTCATCTCTTGACTGTCTTATACATCGACTTTCACTTATTTTCCTCCAATTTCTCTTCCTTCTGAGAAAACTAAAATGGTATTTGGTCTTAATCATTTTGTGTCACTGACCCTTTGAGAATAAAGCTATGGACACTCTCTTTAGCAAACAAATTCTTATGGACATAAGACACAACTTTCAGTTTAAAGTCTAGGGTACTCATCTCATCACATCTATGAACCTCTTGGTGTCACCAAGTGACAAACTTTAGCATCATTACTGGCCCAAACTGAGTTTTAGAAATTGCAACACGTACAGCATTTCCCTCCTAAATAACTCCACATGTGAGGATGTTGCCCAAGTCAAAACTCCTCATTCAAATCTTGCCCCCGATTTTCTTGCCATATCCAATTGCACCTATAATTCAAACATACCAAATAGAAAATCTTGCCCCATTTCCCATATTTCTGTATTCTTGGTGCCTAAGATGGCACCCAGTAGTCATGTATAGATGTGAGAGCTGGACCATAAAAAAGGCTGAGCACCAGAGAATTAATGCTTTTGAATTGTGGTCCTGGAGTCTCTTGGAGCAAGGAGATCAAATCAGTCAATCCTGAAGGAAATTAATCCTGAATTGGAAGGATGATACTGAAGCTGAAGCTCTAATACTTTGGCCACCTGATGCGAAAAATTGACTCACTGGAAAAGATCCTGATGCTGGGAAAGACTAAGGGCAAGAAGAGAAGGGGGAAACAGAGGATGAGATGGTTGTATGGCATCATCAACACAATGGACATGAATTTGAGCAAACTCTAGGAGATGGTGAAGGACAGGGAAGTCTGGTGTGCGGTAGTCCCGGAGTCACAGAGAGTCGGACACGACTTAGCAACTAAAAGCAACAAGGTGGTACCTGATGCTGAAAATATTTAATAAAAAGGAAAGAAGAATGGGTTTCTTTTGTGATCTTGTTTTCCAGAAATATATTCAGAAGGCAGCATTCCCAAGAAGAACATGGGAGATGGCAAACATCTTTGGCAAATACTAATAACAACTTTACAAATCCTACTAATCTTCTCCTCAGCCTGGCTCACTAGATCAATATTGGAATCTATTATTTTAGTGCATTTCCACCTCTCTTCTCCAGTTCCTATCCCCCACCCCCCGCCCACAGGGACTCTATAGTTCACTGGATTTTTTTCTCTTTTAGTTTATTAAAGTCATACCACTGATTTCTCATTCTAAAATGCCCTTACAACAAAGTGAGTGAGAAAGTCCAAGATGGGAATCTTGGTTTTGTTAGTGATTAGTTGTATAATGTAAGGAAAGTTACTTAATCCCTATGAGCCTGACTGTCCTTCACTAAAAATAAATATAAAATTTGTATCTAGATAATTAAATTATTATTTTTAAGTGGCTTGTCACATTACCCATGGTTAGTGCTTGATAAATGTTAGCTCTTTTATCCTCAAACTGCATTCCAGTGACTAGACATCTTATGGACCCTTAGGGAGAAAACACATGTTCGTTGAGCATTTACTATGTGCTAAGCTATTTAAAACCCATAGTCTCATTTAATCTTCAGAGCAACTCCAAATTAGTTTATTAGTAATCCCTTTGAAACACGACTCTCCTGAGGCCCATGGAATTTATGTCTTGTGCCTAAATTACAGAGAGAGTGCTGGGACAACCAGTGTCCCTTTGCTAGAATCTGAGCTCCACAGAGGCAATGGGCTGGCCTTGCTCAGTCTCCATACTGATTAGGAGCAAACTGCAGCATGAGGGCTTCTGTAACAAATACCACTTCTCTGTTGCTCCTCCCACTGCCAAGGTGGTGTGCAAATGACTGCTCAAACCAGGATTAGAGACTAAGTGTGCATATGTGCCATGCTCAGTTGCTTCAGTCATGTCTGACTCTGTGTGACCCCATAGACTGTAGCCTGCCACGCTCTTCTGTCCATGGGATTCTCCAGGCAAGAATACTGGAGTAGGTTGCCATCCCTTCTCCAAATGTGCTTGTATAGCCCCCAAAAGCCTAAACAAAAGTACATTATGAAGGCCCATCTCTCTTTGGTACTCTGTAATTTTTCAGTTTCAAATAATCAATATGGAAATGTTTCTAGAAAAGTAGTAAATATTCCATTGAGTCCTAAAGATTTAGCTTTAATTAAATAGACTTATGGGGTTATACAGGACCTTAGCATTCTATCCAGAATCTTCTGAAATGATTAAGGGTCAAATACTTGGGAAGCCTTGATTTTATAGAAGATTTTATCTCTTTGAAGATAATGGACTAACACAAGGAGATGATGCTGTGGAAAAACTTCTCACCAGAAAACAAGAATTGGTGGATAAAGTTGGGATTATCAGAACTCTCAAAGGATGATTTCATCTCTTATAACATCAGGGTTAGACATCAATGACAGACTTTATTTTCTTGGTCTCCAAAATCACTTCACATGGTGACTGTAGCCATGAAATTAAAAGACACTTGCTCCTTGGAAGAAAAGCTATGACAAACATGGACAGTGTACTGAAAAGCAGAGACATTGCTTTGCTGACAAAAGTCCATGTAGTCAAAGCTATGGTTTTTCCAGTAGTCATGTATGGGTGTGAGAACTGAACCATAAGGAAGGCTGAGTGCCGAAGAATTGATACTTTTGAATTGAGGTGCTGGAGAAGACTCTTGAGAGTCCCTTGGACAGCAAGGACATCAAACCAGTCAATCCTAAAGAAAATCAATCCTGTATAGTCTTTGGAAGAACTGATGCTGAAGCTGAAACTTCAATACTTTGTCCTCCTGATGCAAAGAGCTGACTTATTGGAAAAGACCCTGATGCTGGCAAAGACTGATGGTAGGAGAAGAAGCGGGCAATAGAGGTTGAGATGTTTGGATGGCATCACTGATTCAATGGATGTGGTTTGAGAAACCTCCGGGACATACTGAAGGACAGGGAAGCTGGAGTACTGCAGTCCATGGAGTTGCAAAGAGTCAGACACAACTTGGCGACTGAACAACAACCCATCAGAGAAGACAGTTCTGTTTAGTTCAGTCACTCAGTCGTGTCCGACTCTTTGTGACCCCATGGACTGCAGCACACCAGGCTTCCCTGTCCATCACCAACTCCTGGATCTTACTCAAACTCATGTCCGTCAAGTTGGTGATGCCATCCAACCATCTCATCCTCTGTCGAAATGACATCCTCTGAAATGACATCCTCTGTCATTTCTTGTCAGCGAAGACAAGGCAGACCTCAAACACTCAGAACATAGGTCTGGAAAGAAAGAGGCTATGGGAAGCCTAGGGCAAATTCAAACACGTTGTGAGTTTGTAATGATCAACAGTTCCAAGGTAGATCATGAAGGGGATAAAGCTATGGAGAAGAGTGAGGGTTCATGGGAAGATGTCAGAAGTGCTCAGCTTTAAAGGTCATGAAGGTAGGATGGAAGGACGTGGAACCAAAGGATCAAGTAGGAGACTGCTAGAGAGCTGCTTTGAGACTCAACAGAGCACAGATCTAAGAGGCTCACTCTTGCCTGGTTTTATTTCTTCATCCCATTGTTTAGCAACACTGACTGAGCATTCGGCCTTGCCAATAACTGAACAAAAAACTCTCCCTCAAGTTTGAGCTTGAGTATTCGGTGCCCAGTGCTTTCTGATTCCTTTGGATCGAGCCCATGCATATCGTCTTCATTTCTGCGTCGTGCGTCTATGGTCTCCTTTCCTCTCTGATAGCTAGGCCACTTGAGTTGTGCTTTCCTGAATGAAGTCAATGTCTGTGCCAGTCAATGCACAATTGTCGTTTGTGACCTTCCTGAGGTTTCCTGTTTCCTCCTAATGCATTAGAAGAACAAATCAATAAAGTCTGTGTCCCAGTACCTTGGGTAACTGCCATGCTCATGGTTACATCACCACCCAGGGAGACTGTGGAACACGGTGGAGTGCTGAACCCTGGGAGGAGTGGGAGGACCGGACTGGACTCATCACAGCTTTACACACAGACAGTGAAACTGCTCCAGGCTCCCATGGAAGCACAAAGCCTCCCCACCACGTGGTGATTTGTATTCAGCCTCAGCCCCCTCCCTTGGCACCGGGAGGATGGGGCCCCAGGAGAGAACTAAGGAAGAAGGAAGGGGCTGTTGTCCTTGACAAGGAAACGATTGATGTCTCTGCTTTCTCACCCTCTTTAAACTGAGATGGGGACAAGATTAAAAGTTCAGGCAGGAAGCCAAGTGGTGACTTACAACACTGATCAACCAGCCTAGTACAGGAAGAAACCTGTAGCCCATCTCTCAAGAAATGAGCTGCCTTAAAATTTGAAAGTTACTCAATTCTGGCCAGAATTTAAGCCTTAAGATTTTATCATGGCAATAATAATAGTAAGAAATATTAAACCTTACTTATTAAAACACCATAGGCAATGTTCTGTATTTTATGTATATTACCTCTTTTATTTCTTACAATGATGGTATGAAGTAGGCATTCCCATTTTATAGATGACAAAACCAAGGCTTAGAGAAGTTAAGATGCTTAATTGAGATGACACAGTTAGCAAGGGATAGAATCAAGAGTCAAATCCAAGTCTGCCTGATTCCAAAACACTTGATACTTTATCGTATCACATTGGGTAACACAGCTGGTTTCTGTCAAGACAGACACAGTTGAGGTACAGCCTGAAATGGGTGCAACTACCTCTTCAGTTAAGAGTTCTCTGGGACCCAGGAGACTGCACCACTCCTCTGCGGCTTGGGTGCCCAGGATGATGGAATACATTCCCTCAGGCTTAGAACACCTCAGACTTCACCTGTGGGAGCCTTTTCAGTCCCCTGTCCTGCCTTTGGCTTTGCACCCATGAGTGAGACCTCTGGGAGTTACTAATATTTTCACAAAAAGAGCAAAGCCAAAAATGGGTTGAGGGATGGAATCAAGAAGAGATACTGACAAATGTGTCTGCTGCCAACACCCACCTCTGGTACAAGTAGGGAACGTGGAGTCAGGATAAATCAAGGTCTGGTATCAGATCAATATATCCAGGATGAGACAGTGAATGTAATAAAAATAAACTGAAGGTAGATCTGAGATCAGAGTTGTCAAGAAGAGACAGGTGGTGATGAGACAAGGGGAGGGAACTAGAAAGTAGCTGGTACTAGGAACATGATAACTTACATGAATAGTTTATGACCATGCAGGGCTTCTCTTTAGAAGGTCTCACACCCAGCTTTGAAAGGAAATCTCATCTCATCTTAAAGGTATAGTCCCCGAAACCTGATATCTGAAACTGTCATCTTCCTTCCCCCTTATGGAATGGCTGAGACTTATTTGTAAGGAAGGCACACCCAGTTAACGCAAATGCTTAGAACACTGTAGTGAAAGGTCAGGCATGCGATCAATCCCCATGAGAGCCAGTTAGGTTAGTGCTGTCTCAATGTCGTATCTCTGCTTTCAGCCTCAGGCAGCTCTCTGGGGGAATAAATGCCATTAATCAGCAGGGGCACCAGGCAAGTTCATGTGGACTGTGTAACAAAAACTCATTCTTTCTCTTGGAAAAGATCTCAAAGCTCATGGTGAATCAGCGGCAGGCTCCTTTTATAAGGACAGCACAGCCTTTGGGGGCTTATCAAAGATCATAACTATTTCATTCCTCTCCAAAGAGAGAGCAGACTTAAGATATACCACGATTATCAATTCATATTTATGCAGTTCATAATATATCTAATGATATTGGGTTGGTCTTTGCACTCCCTTAATTAGATTACTTTGATTTGCTCTTCTTACACTCAAGTCCAAATAACTAGACATAAACACAGGCAGTTTATTCTGCATTGCTCAACAATCTCATTCTATTGAAGGAAGGAAGGAGAGAGAGAGAGAAAAAGAAAGGAGGGGGAGGGGGCAGAGAGAGAGAGAGAGAAAGAGAAAAAGAAAGAAAGAGGCTTTAACTCTTTTCTGTGCTAACACAAAGCAAGCTCTAGCAAAAGTATGACCTCTGAGATCCCAAATGAACTTGCCTTCATTTAACCTGGAAAGATTACATCTTGGGCCTTTTCAGTGTCACCGTGTCTTCCTTCTTTCCATTTGCTCACCCCTGTTTAGTCAAGTGAGCTTCATCTGGTATTTTATGATTTGAGTGGGTAACTCTTCTGATTCAGAACAAAGGACCATACTTCATTCTGACAATTTGTCCCCTCCAGGCTTTCCTCATGAGTAGTTCCTTCCCAACCTCTTTGGAGAATGATGGTGAAAGTCTATTTATTCAGTACTCCTCATGGGTGAAGGCTCTTCCAACCTATAAATAAAACAAATATAACTTTTACAGGGTTACTAATGCCATGGAGAGATAAACACATGGGCTGGCTGCCTGCTGGCTGCAGGGATCGGCCCAAGGATTTTCAGAAAATAGCCCAGGGCTCTTTAATGTATGAAGAGTCTTTTATTGTGATATGAACTTAACCAAATAAAAAACAATAATAATTCCCTCTTTGTCTTAGACTTCCTTACTAAAAATAAAGAAAGCTGAAATTGATTATACACTGAGACTATGATGATTGAAGGATTTATGGTCATTTACCACATTTGAAATTGGGGAAAAGATCTCGTGAGGATAGAATGCTGGTGAGCACTGAAGGTTATTTAACTGAACATTTGGTGGTGGTTTAGTTGCTAAGTCACGTCTGACTCTTTGCAACCCCATAGACTGTTTGCAAGCCCACCAGGCTCCTCTGTTCATGGGATTTCTGAGGCAAGAATACTGGAGTGGGTTGCCATTTCTTCCTCCAGAGAATCTTTCCAAGCCAAGGATCAAAACCACATCTCCTGCATTGCAGGTGGATTCTTTACCACCGAGCCACCTCTCAAATCCTTAACAGTATGTTTAAATTGTTACATCAGAACGCTTAAGGTGATAGAAGAAAAAATAAAATGCTACCCTTATCCTTTAATATAATTAATTAATGGGATCAATAAAGGCTTTTTAAAAAAATGTTTCACTAATGTCAAAATGCAATTATCATTATTATCATGTAGAAGATGGAAAGCAAGGGAGAGTGAAATGGAAAGGACATTTGGAATCAGATGGACCTGCGTTCAAATTTATGTACTGGGCCACACTAGCTGAGTGACCTTGGGAAAGCTCTGCTGAAAAATGAAGATCATAACTACTTTATAAGGTCATTGTGAAAAAATATGACGTGGGTCATCACTCAATAGAGAGTGCTCAAAAATTCAGTCCCTTTCCCCTTCCCAACAAATAAAGTCTTACAATAGTGCAAGATTTAATCCCCCAAATTTAAATCTGGGGGATTCTGGAAGGGTTGTGAAAAGAGGTAGCATTTTATCTGGGGAATGGGTAGATCTCAGAAATTAAATAAATTTCTCACCAAAAAGAAATAAAATAAAATAAAGAGTATGGATAATTTGGGGAGAAGAGTTTCCATGATCAAAGACCCAGAGTCAAATAGTGGTGAGTCTCAACAATAAGTTAGGAATTGAGGAGGATACAATTTTAGAAAGAAAGATGGCTTCAGCAAAGGCCAGGATGTTAGGTAAGAATTGCTTGCATTTATAAAGATAACTGAGAAAAAGTAGAAAGTAGTGGGAGAAATGGGAAAGAGGGGTAAAATAGCACTTCCTGAGGACCTCTTATGTTCCAAGTATTGTGTCATCTACTATATATACCTTATCTCAATTAACGCTCACAACAATCCTGAGATATGAATAACAGCGGACTTAGACAATTTCAGTCATGTGCTTAAAGTTGTACAGTTAGTAAAGGACAGAGACAAATTCAAATCTAATCCTATGCTGCTCTGCATCCTTATCCATTCACGCAGTCTTTCAGGAAAATAAATATACTGGATCTTGCAGCCAGGTAAGCAAAAACGACAGAAGACTGAAAAGGAGGTCGCAGCCAGAAAAAAAAGAAAAGGAGATGAATAGATGGACAAATAAATGCAAAGGTGGATGGAAGGACAGACACACAGATAGAGAATGAATGGGTGGGTGGATGGTGGCCAGGAGTACTGTGGACGTAATGTCAATACGGTGAAGGGACTGGAAAGAATAAGGCATTAAATATAACTTCTGGTTCCAGAACATCTAGTAAAATCTGACAGCATTAATGAAGACAAAACACAGGAAGAAAGAACAAGTTACTAAAAAAGGGGGAAACATTCAGTGCTGTGACTCAAAATCAAGTTTTATGGGAACTGTCTGCTAAAACACTGCTAAATGTGAATATTCTCATTAGATGCCCAGAGCACCATGGGTAGATCAGCCACCTTGTCCAAGGGGTGGGTTTCCTGCCAGGAAGGCTGATCCTCATCCTGCAAGGGGTGAGGGAGGTGGTTGAGTTGAGTCTCACTGCTCACATCTGGATTCTGATGGAAATAATTAGTTAAAAATTTAAGAAAATAAATTTTCCCAATGTTTAGCACACAGAAGAACAGGTTGTTTCTTTTTCCTTTGGAACTCTGTATTTGGGTCACTTGAAAACATCACTCACAAATCATGCTGTCTGAGGATTCTATGGATGCACTCCAACTGGAAAATCCTCACCCATGCTCAACGCCCAGTTTCAATGTTAACTCTTCTAAAATGTTCTCATCTGTGTGAACTTGACTGAATCACTTAGCCAGACAAGAAAGATCTGTCAGAATTTCCTTCCTTACATTGTTCCACGTGAGACTAGGTCCTAATCATTTTGCATGAGTTTTGGATGGCTGAACAGAAGCAGAAGCCATATGCATTTTACACTCAGAAGGTCAACCCTTAGGAGCACCAGACACAGTTGGAGTTTATTGGCTGACTTGCCTCATGGTCATGGGGCAGCAGCCAAACCAGCGGCAACTCTGGTTCCCAAGAATCCTCTGTCATTTCTTCCAATTCCTGGGTCACATGTAGGTTTAGCTCAAGGATAAAAGGTACCACTTCTCCTGCAGGATTCATGCATCTCTGAAGCTAATGACTTGAAGGCAATGACAGACTGACATACACCCCAGGTCATGGGCTCGAGTCTGCCCTGCTCTCCTCCCCTTCACATCTGTCTTCCTTTACCAGTGTCCATCCTATTGACTCTGGCCTTCACATCCAATCTCAAAGACCAGGGGTTGGCAAACTCTGGCCTGTAGGACAAATCCAGCCCCTCTCTTGTTTTTGTATATAAAGTTTTATTGGAACATAGCCACGCCCATTTGTTCCTGAATTGTTAAAGGCTGCTTCTGTGCTATATTGACAGAGCTGAGTAGTTGCTACAAAGACCAAATATCCTGCAAAGGCTGAAATATTTACTATCTGGCAGAAAAAGTTTCTCAAACCCTGGTAAAGACAATAGCCACACACAGACTGTTAAATCAACTCCCACAATGATGTAAGGTCAATTCTCTAAATATATATGCACATACATAACACACATGTGTGTGTATCTGTACAAATGTTGTCAACAGGCATTTATTTATTGGTTGTTTTATTTCTATGGTCCTACCATGATTATTACACAATCTCTACTCCCTCTAGTACTTGTAAAGCAGGAAAATGGAATGCCTCCCTCCTCTGTGCTGCACAGTATTTTGCTATCATAGCACTTGCCATATTGTTTTGTAATTGGTTTCTGTCTCTATCCATGTAGTCTCTTCTACTAAATAATGAAACCGTAGAAGCCTTGTTTCAATAAAGAATAATTAAGTGAATGAATAAGAAAATGAGCAAATGAATAGATGCAGAACAGAACAAATGGATGTTTCTCTTCCCCTGGTTTGGCCTCTCTAGCTTTTGGAAATGCCCATGGTCACATACCAGCACACAGAGCCAGAGCCTGGCAGACCGATGTTTGACTCTCGGCCTTGGTACTGGCCCAGCCTGCTTAGCGTGCTGGGCCACGGGGCTCCTTCCCAAGGCTGTACTGTCTTCCATGCCCCATAACGCGACAGGAACAAAATCCAGGTCTGGGCAGGCAATGCTCTGTTGGATAGTGGAGCCATCGGTGGCAGGCAGCCCTGCAGTCACTGCAGTGATGATGGCCCTCTGCCAGGGCTGCAGTAGGAAAGCTGGCAGGTGCTGGGGGAGGGGGCACTGGGAGGTAGAAAGAACCTGTTCTCTGCCAAGCATTTTCATGCTCAGGACTTCCATTGACTCTTATGATGGTGACGGGCACAGGGGAGAACTACATGAGACCCAGGGTCCCTCCATGACCTTGGTCAAGTCATGCAACCTCTTCGTGTTTCAGTTTCTCATCTGCCAGGCTCTGAAGCGCTACGATTTTATGATCAAGAGCTCAGCGTCATATTGACAGCTTTTGACTCCTATTTATGCAGATTTTCTCTGCCCAAAGTTGCCTCTTAAATAGAGGTCATTTCAGAGAGGAGAATGGGGGAGGAGTACATGACTCAGGAACTCACACCAAAAGATATTGTTGTAGATAAAAGTAAATGTAATTAGCACTGAATGAACACTTATGTACCAAAATCTCTAATAAGCATTTGAACTAAGTATTGGTTGCTACTGCCTGTAGAAATTGAATTTCGTATGTGTGGGCATTCATGCCAAACACACATGGTGTATTGTGTGTGTACCTATATGTCTAGATTCTCCACATGGAGAGAGAAAAATAAATTCAAATAAGGTGTTAATTTTTGACTGCCTTAAGTCATACATATTTCTGCGTATATGCATGCAAGCCTCCATTACTAATTTTAGTATTGATAATAAAAATAACACTAATATTTGCTGAGTACCTACCATATATCAGGCACATATATTTCATATATTTCAGTTAATCATGTATCAACCTTTTATAGTGAGTATCATCCCAGTGTCACTGTGGAAGAAACTCAGGATCAGAGAACCTAAGTGACTCACCTGCAATCACACAGCCTGGAAGTGACAAAACAGAAATGCCAATTCTAGTCTAGTGGACTCCAAAGCCAATGTTATTTCTGCTGTGTTAAGTGGCCCCTTTGCAGTGTGTCTGGAAGGAATCACGCTGTCTCACTGCTGCATGACCAAGTCCCTACACCTTGATGCTAGTCTATGAGCATCATAGGTCTTGGTTAGCATCTTAGTAAGTAGATCTGGAGCTATGACCACAGTCAGGCATTTCCGGATGATGTCTATTGCCTATAAACCAGGAGAAAGATTACTTATTGAGTTCACATCAAAGCCATGAGGGGATATAGGGATCGGCACACACAATTTTCTAGGTATGGACACTGAGTCAAGAGGAGAGAACTCCTGGTCCAAGTTCACATAGGGGTGGAGTCATAGATGGTTCACATAGAAAAACTAGTTTTTTTTTTTCTATCAGGTCATCTTTTTATTCCACCATCTCTGTTTATTCCCTGCACTTCTGTCCTCCTCAGAAATTTTAATTAAGTGTGAGTGTAAGTGTGTATCCATGTGAGAGAGTATGTGTGTGTGTGTGTATGATATTGAAAAGAGATCACAGGAGAGTGCTGGCAGGGAGGAGACCAAGTTGGGGAAGCGTGGCAGGAAGACCAGTGTCTTTTTTAAGCCAGAGAAAGCATGTTCAATGGACCAGAGAGGCACCATCTTAATGGTGACTTTCCATCCTTGACTGGAGCAGAAGCTGGCCTGCGAGGGCTTTTCCGAGGTCTTCTGCCACCACTTTGCAAACCTTAGAATTAAGGAAAACCCTGAATGAATGCCCTGGTGCTTTGGAAGTTGCCAAGACAAAGCGTTTGTGTCCTGCAGAGCTGGAGCTGGGGCTGCCACTTCCTCTCCTTTCCCATGGGAAATGGGAGCACCAACAGCTTGGAGGAGCCTCTGTGATCCTCCGTGTCTGACTCTCTGCCCCTCTCTTCCAAATACATTTAGAATCTAATGATTCTTCTCCTGCCATGAACTGAAGTCCACCCTCCTCACCGCCCCCCCCACTCCAATCAGCAAGGATTTGTCAGTGTGAACCCTGCAAAGAGTAGGCAGAAAAAAGAATCTGAAATGGGAAGATCCCAGGGTGCGCCAGAGTCTCACCCTCCAATATAATAAATAACACGTGCGATGGGGCTGAGGGTGGGCAGGGAAAAGATGCATCATTCACTTTCATGGAGGTCACACTGCCCTTCTCTGCTCTTTTCAGAGAAAAGCTTTTCTTTTTTTTTTTTTCTTTTTTATACATGCACACCGCACTCACTCACGCATGCACGCTCCCTGCAAGAAGCCGACAAAGCATTTTGGTCATCTACAGGCCACTCAGCTTCTTCAAAGTTGAGTAAGATTAAAAAAGCCTGACATCTCCAATATCCCTCAGCAACTGGTTTATGTACCTGCACAGACAGATGAAAAGGAAGCTTGGGATGTATTAAAAAACATGTATGTAGATGATGGATAGGAGAGAGAGGGAGAGAGAGAATATGATACAGATTAACGTCTCGCTGTCTTTTCCGAGTCTTTTTGTTTCAGGCCAGAGTGGTGGTGCATTGGAAGGGTTCTGGAATTTCAGAACACAAAGTAGCAGTTTTAAATAATGAGAGAAGATTCCACATGGAACGCTCATCTGGCTGAGGCAGCCTGTGACTGAATGAGAGAAAAGTGCCCTAGAAGCTATTCATTACGAATTCACTGGAAGCTCTCAAACGAGGCTGGCAGAAGCTGAAATTGAAGTGGTCTCTGACCTAATTTTCTTCTGCATGAAACATCTGCATCAAGGCTCTCTTTGATGTATTCCACTTGGCTCTGTCTACGGGATTGTATCACATGGCCTCCGTGTTGCCTCCTTATTGAAAGACATTTCCAGCCTGTGCAAGGTAATGCAATGTTACTGTTACCCAAGCTAATCACTCAATGTGCTCCTAAAATAGAAACAATAGCAGTTCAGAGACAATGTTGTCTGCTGGCTGTTCTGCAGCCTGGGCTTCTGGTTTTCCAACTCAGATTTGTGGCGTTTGTTCCCTTCCTGTGATTCCAAAACAAAGGAATGTGAGAAGACAAACGAAGCCATGCAAGATGATATTGAAGGACCAGCAGCTTTATGTGTGAGAAGCTCCATCTTATTTGGTCCTTTGAACC
This sequence comes from Bos grunniens, assembly GCF_055505025.1. Taxonomy (NCBI): domain Eukaryota; kingdom Metazoa; phylum Chordata; class Mammalia; order Artiodactyla; family Bovidae; genus Bos; species Bos grunniens. The sequence continues at coordinate 95,925,392 of NC_141172.1, forward strand.
ACTGGCTGGGATTCTGGCATCCTTTAAAACCAGAGGCAGAGCACTGCTGAGAGATGTCTGTCTGAAGAAAAAGGAAGGGTGCCTTGATGGGGGTGTTGGATTGGATTTTTTTCTAAAAGCAGATTGACACCCTCAACTCCAAGAGAGAGAATGAGACAGACAGAGGGAAATGTGTACTGAATGTGGAGTGTTTTGTGATTCTTTGGTGATCTATGAACTGCTTCTAAAAATTGACTTTCTCCTCTTAAGCTCTCCCAACCTAGCTAGGATGCAGGAGTGCATTTTAAAAAGCAATAAATGATAATAATCTTTCTTAAAGCAACTGTAATGAGACATCTTCTTTATCCTGGCAAAATAGCTGTTGCCTTTCTCCATAAAGGTTTGCTGCACAGACTTTGTTAATGGTGTGCAGCTATTCCCCACCATCCCAGTATTCTGTGAATAACGGTGGTGTCTTTTGTGGCCCACCCCCTGAAGAAGAAACCTTTGAAATTCTAAATAACTGTGCTGCAGGTTTTAATGTCTGCTTCAGAGAAAGAACTGAGAAATGTGCACTCACTGAGCAAGATGCAGCATGCCTCAGAAAATCCTTTCTGCCTGACTCCTCTGTCCCACAAATTTAGATGAATATACATTCTTACAGATGCCCTCAAGTTCTCTTGAGGAAAGAATGACAAGTGTGATCAACAGCCTTTTTTGCCCAAATATTGATACCCCATGGGCAAATATGTAGGCACTCCCTCCTCTTCTAGGACTTCCTAATCAAACAAAGCAATCAGCATGGAACATCTGGGAGCCAGTGGTATGTCTGAGATCAGGTGGAAATCTGGTCTCCTGACAGGGAAGGCACAGTGGAAAGGAGTCAGCCACATGGGTGAACATCAATCTATCTATTAATGAAGTCTCCACAGAAAGCCCAGAGAAGGCACTGGAGTCAAGGCAGCAAGGTAGGCATCTTTAGTCAACTTTGAGAAGTAAAGCTAAATATATACAGAAAAAACTATAATTCAAACAGATATGTGTGCCCCTATGGTCATAGCAACACTATTCACAATAGCCAAGACATGGAAACAACCTAAATGTCCATCAGCAGCAGATGAATGGATAAAGATGTGGTCCACATATGCAATGGAATACTACTCAGCCATAAAAAAGAATGAACCAATGCTATCTGCAGCAACATGCATACAACTAGCAATTATCATACTAAGTGCAATAAGTCAGAAACAGACAAATATTGTATAGTATCACTTGTATGTGGAATCTAAGATATGACGCAATGAATCTATGAAACAGAATCACCGACGTAGACGATAGACTGGCGATTACCAAGGGGAGGGGGTCGGGGGAGGCATGGGATGGGAAGTTGGGGTTAGCACATGTAAGCTTTTATATACAGAATGAATAAACAACAAGACCCCAGTGTAAAGCACAGAGAACTATATTCAATATCCTGTGATAAACCATAATGGGAAAGAAGGAAAAAAAGAATGTACACACACATACACACACATATATAGATATATATATACATAGATATGTATGTATATATATTTAACTGAATCACTTTGCTTGCTGTACAGCAGAAATTAACACAACTTTATAAATCAAGTATATTTCAATTTAAAAAAGAGAGAGAGAAAAGAATTGAAGCTAATGCCCTCCTCTGCCAGGAAGCCATCCCTTATCGCCCTCACTACACTGAGGCCTTGCAATTGTGCGACCTGCCAGAGCACCTGTGTTCTCCTCGACCAAGTCACTCAGAGATCTGGATTGCAGGGTTTCTCTCCCAGGCTGTGGCATCTCAAAGGCAGGCACTATCTCTGTCATCACAATATCCTCCACAAGCAGGTTCATAGCAATTGGCCTGGGACTTTGCCAGTTTTAGCATGAAAAGTTGCTGTCCTGGGAATACCTACATTTCTGGGCAGATCACTGGGTACACAGTATGTGCTCAATAAAGGGGTCAGATGCACCTTGGTGAATAGTACTCTAGGATTCATGTGGATTACCTTGGCGATTAGTGTCCACTATCTCTCTGAGAAACTGAAAATGTCCAGTAAGTCTGACTCTCCCACTTGTCATTCATACAAAGGCACCAGTTGTTATAAGGCAGAAGTGTGTGGCCAGAGAGAGGGAGAGAAAAAAGGAAGGAGGGAGGAAGGAGAGATGGAGAGGGTGAGAGAATGAATGAGAGATAGTTTGAGAGGAAAAGAGGAAGGAGAAGGTAAAGACAAATCTCCAGATAGCCAGTACTCGGACCTCACAGGAGAGCCACGGTCTATCATGACCTGCACGGCCTTGCATGATCTGGTTTAGCTTTCCTTTCTAATTTCATCTCCAATCACTCCTCATGCACCTAGTCTAGCCAGAGAGCCTCCCCACTATTCCTCAAACCTGGGCTCCCCTCTACCTGAAATGTTCCACCTCTAGCTGCCCATGGGGCCTGCTTCATCTCCATCCAGGCACTTGTTCAGAGCTCTTCCCTCCTCACCCAGTACAAATGAGCACTTCCCTGCCCATCTCTGTTCATCCTTTGATCCTGCTTTAATCGTCTCCACAACCCTCACCACCACCAGACATGCTATGTATTTGTTTACTGTCTACTATCCGTCAGCTAGTGATACGATCTCGGAGAAGGCAATGACACCCCACTCCAGTACTCTTGCCTGGAAAATCCCATGGACGGAGGAGCCTGGTAGGCTGCAGTCCATGGGGTCGCTGAGGGTCGGATACCACTGAGCGACTTCACTTTCACTTTTCACTTTCATGCATTGGAAAAGGAAATGGCAACCCACTCCAGTGTTCTTGTCTGGAGAATCCCAGGGACGGGGGAGCCTAGTGGGCTGCCATCTACGGGGTTGCACAGAGTCGGACATGACTGAAGCAACTTAGCAGCAGCAGCAGTAGCAGCAGCTAGTGGCTACAATTTTGGACAGTGAGGTTCCAGAAAAGTCTTTGAGAGCAGAGATTTCTTTTTTCTATTTTGTTTCCTTTCAGGTTTCCCGGTTCCCAGAGCAATGCCAGTCACATAAAAGGCCTTTCGTAAGTACTTTTTAAATAAATTAATATATCTGGGTATGGAACAGGCCAGACTTTCTGATCAGGAAACAACCTAACATGTTAGGCCAATTCTAAATTTGAATTATTCCAGGCCAAGATTCAAAATGGCAACATAACTGAGAAGACTGTTTAAATGCGGAAGTTGTCAAAAGGACTTTCTCTGATCTAATTATGTCACCTTCCTGAACCTCAGCTTCCTTATCGGTTGAGCGGAGTACAGTATTTGCTTCTTAGTATTTAAATTAATGGTCACTCAAATAGGTACCCAATACAATTTGAGTTCTCTGGTGATGTTAAAAGCCTGTGTGTGTATATGGAGCAAAGCACTTTGAACGATGCTACTTTGTGATTTTCTTACCAATGATTACTATCAGGGAGGGGGATGATGTATTTTCATTACAAAATAAGTCTGCTTAACAAAAGAATCCACAACAGAATTCTCTTAAAAAAACTAACTCATTAATGCTTTTAAAATGAGATTATATCCTGACAAATCCAGGGGGCATGCAATTTATCACACAAAGCAAGGTTTACTCGCATTTTCAAGGATGCATTAGGGTATTCCTTTGACCTGTCCGTCTTTTCAAAACATCTTTTTTCTAGGACTTTGCTTTAATTGTTGCAATCTCAGAAAGGTCTAGCATTCATTCCTTCTATTGGTTCGAGATGTCCTTATTAAATCCCAGATGTGCTGACCACTCTTCTTGACACTGGGAATACAGTTTCACAAAATGAAAAGCTGAGTAAGATAATACATGGGAAGATTTTAAGGTACTACGTGATACACTAAACACACCATTAAACACACTAGTTGTTTTTGCCGTTTTATATTGAAACTTAGAGTTCAGTGGGAGAAAGAGACAAGAAACCATTAAACATATGTATGCTCAGGATTATTTTCGGTGCAATGGCAACTATAAAACAGGGTATAGCCTATAACTTTAGGGACCTCAGCTGAGGCTCCACCCCAAAGTGGTCTAGTATCCAGTCATTAGGTAGTTGCTTTTCTGATCTCAATACAGTAATAAAACCTCGTTTCTGGAATATTGTTGAGTCTGCCTCAAGTGGGTTATGAAAAATGTGGTCAGACCACTTAAAAGGACAGACAGCTATGATTTCAGCTTATTAGAGGAACTTCTTTTTGCCTGCTGGCCAATAAATGTTTAGTAAACGTCTACAGCCATGAGAATGAAGTGATAAAGAATTTCTAGGTCAGGGGCCTCTTCACATTGGTCAGTCAATGAAGCTGCTGCTGGAAGGAGATATTCTGTCAATGACAAGGATGAATGCAATCCAAAGATCTAGGGGCAGAGTTGATTCCATTTAGTAGACATTCACTGAGAACCTGCTTGGAACCAATATAACAGTGAAGGCAATGGAGAGGCAAGAAGGAGTGCAGGACAAGTTGTCTGCCTTCAAGGACTTTATAGTTTGTAGGGAAGCTGCCATGTTTCCACTCAAGCTGAAGATGGGGAAGGCTGTTGGAGCAAACCTAAATGAACTGAGCTGGAATTGAGAAGGGCTCTCACATCACCTCCCTCGCTGCCTCCTCTTTGTCATCCTCTGGCTCCTCCTCCCTACCCCCCCCCCCCCCCCCCCCCGCCTCTGCCGCCCAACACCACCCGCATTCACCCGAGCCTCCCCCAGGACAATAGAGAAGCAGCCCTTGATGAGGCTGGGGGGATTCTCCTGTCTGCCTCCCAGCCCACATTTGCCTGGCTTTGACTTTGCTCGATGGAAAATAAATCACAGCCATTCCATTCCGAGTCGCTGTCCCCAGGGAGCTGAGACCTCACCTCCTCCCTTGGAGCCTGCCGCCAACATGGGCTTGTCAGGTACAAAGAGAAAAACCTTCAGAGATCCACACCCCGTTTGGAGAGCGAGGAGGGTCAACAGGAATAATTGCTAGCAGTTGAATGTGAGCGGCTGGAGAGAGATTGGAAGGAAAAGGTTTCAGGAGGGGAAGAAAGAAAAGGAGGGAAAAAAGCCCTCACCGCCCAGCCCCTCCTCCAACCTCCATAGTCTGTGGACAGAGAACCGCATGGTGGTCTGGGTCCTTGTAGAACATTTGTGCGCCGGACAATAGCACAGCCTGGCTTCAGATCATCAGCTGCTGTTTTCTGGTTAGCTGTCCCTTTATGTGAGTGCACAATGTGAGCCTTCAGTCATAGTGACTCTTGAGGAATACATCTGGTTTTTCCTTTCAGACGCTCTGAAAAGGTCAGCCTGTTCGTTTCTTAGACGCGAGACACCACATCTTTTTTTCCTTCTCTCTCTCCCTCTGAACTGGAAAGACAGACCTACACCTTTTCTTGCCTCCTGGTACATAATTAGACACGGTGCGGTTCTAGAAGCCAGCCCATCCTCCGCACTCTCTGAGAGAGACTCGCAACCCAAACTCCCTGCCTCCCAAACTCCCAGGCTCTTCACAAAGCTCTGAAGGGTCCTCCATCCCGAGCCCACACCCTGGGGTTCTCTGCTTGCTGTTTTGTTAATTACAAGGATCCCATGCCTCCTCCTCAATCTGCTCCTCCGGCACAGTCTATGACCAATGCCACCTCTGTCAGAGGGATGGTTTGAGAATTTCTGGAAAAGAAAAAAAAAAAAAACATTTTAATCATTTTCACTCGAGTGATGGTAAAGATTCTTCATGCGCATTGTAACATCATAATAAATGTGCCCACGAGGAAAGAATGATCAGCAGCTGGTGTCTGACAAATTATCTCATTCCAGACAGGCAAACAGTCCACAGTGGGGAGAGGCCGGAGACTGAAGAGGCAATTTGGCACACGATCGGGGTTTCACCTCTCGAACGATGGAGGTCCAAAAGGCCCACTGTGTCTGGGCCTGGGCCTCGGAGGTTTTCTCTGGCTCCTCTGTTCTCTCATCACCTCCCGGAGCTCCTGACAGCCATGGAAAAGGGGATTACTCTCGGGGCTCAGCCAGCCCATCCCTTGCCCCTCCCCCAGGGCACTCATATTCCGACCATAAGAAGCAATTACAGTCCACCCCCCGCCATGAGCCATGCTCTTTCATGCGTGGTGCGTGTTATTTCCTTGTGGCATCACACCCTGGCCCCATCTCACACTCGTAGGTCACATTCAAAACCCATCTAGGCTCTCTCTCACTCTGCTACAGACTCTCTTCTAGAAGCCTCTAGCACCCTTTCCTAGGAATTTAGCATACGGCTGCATGGTTATACTTTTTGGCAGCCGCTACCATGTGTTTTTAATGAACCCTGAGTTTCAGGTATTGTTCTAAGCACTTTTCTTCTGTAACTGGTTAATCCTCATCCACCCCCACCCCCTGGCCTAAGAGGGAGGAATCCTCCCCTTTTTATAAGGAGGAAACTGAAGATTTATTTATTTTGCATCCTTGGCCCCAGCACATTCCCTGGGTGGTGAGGGGAAGTGGTGGTGAAGCTGGAAAAGCCTGGCCTCACCTCTGCTCCTGGCTCCCTAGGACCTCACAGGCTCATTTCCACTTACCATGATGGGTTACTGTTATGAGGTTCCAAAGGCGACACACTTTGTTTGTGTTGTTCTTAACATAGATTCTGTCTGTGAATTTATTTTTGGTGATTTTTTTTTTTTTAATGCCAGAATCCTTCCAGAGAGAATGCTCCCTGAGGGCCAGGATGCTACCTACCTTGTTCACATGTATATTTCTAATAACTAGAACAGTATTTGTCACTCATTAGGAGGACAAAACATTTTTTGATGAGTGGATGAGGAATGAATTAAGCAATACCAAGACATGGTGACATGATCTGCATTTAACCCAGGTCATGATGGCAGCCAACATTTTGCAAAATGAGGCTCTGGGGTAAGGGCATGCCCACTGAGAACTGGGAAATTTTCAACAATTATTCCTTGATTATTAACTTAGATGGAAGAGCTCAGAGCCTTCAGCATTGTTTTCTGTGCCCCAAGTGTTTCCATCTCTTCCTGCTGGAATGATTGGCAGTAACAGAATTGTACTGTTGATTACCTCACATAACTGTGGGAGAAAATTGAGGTTGCTTGCAGCTGTCTCTTAAAATAGTCTTTTAGAACCAAGTGTAAGAAGCAGATATTCAGCAACCATGATTTGCATCCCTACTACGTGCTGGGCGCTTATAGACACAGAAAATTATGCCATGTGTGAGCATGGCTATTGTAGGTCACTTCTCACTCAATCTCCAGACGAGGACAGTACCATAATTCCGATTTTACAGATGAGGAAAACTAAGTCTCAGACAGATTATATAACCCACCTAAGATCTCACAATGAATTCCAGTTGAGCTATTTCAAATCCTGAAAGATGATGCTGTGAAAGTGCTGCACTCAATATGACAACAAATTTGGAAAACTCAGCAGTGGCCACAGGACTGGAAAAGGTCAGTTTTCATTCCAATCCCAAAGAAAGGCAATGCCAAAGAATGCTCAAACTACTGCACAATTGCACTCATCTCACACGCTAGTAAAGTAATGCTCAAAATTCTTCAAGCCAGGCTTCAGCAATACATGAACCGTGAACTTCCAGATGTTCAAGCTGGTTTTAGAAAAAGCAGAGGAATCAGAGATCAAATTGCCAACATCTGCTGGATCATCAAAAAAGCAAGAGAGTTCCAGAAAAACATCTATTTCTGCTTTATTGACTATGCCAAAGCCTCTGACTGTGTGGATCACAATAAACTGTGGAAAATTCTGAAAGAGATGGGAATACCAGACCACCTGGCCTGCCTCTTGAGAAACCTATATGCAGGTCAGGAAGCAACAGTTAGAACTGGACATGGAACAACAGACTGGTTCCAAATAGGAAAAGGAGTACGTCAGGCTGTATATTGTCACCCTGCTTATTTAACTTATATGCAGAGTACATCATGAGAAACACTGGGCTGGAAGAAGCACAAGCTGGAATCAAGATTACCAGGAGAAATATCAATAACCTCAGATATGCAGATGACACCACCCTTATGGCAGAAAGTGAAGAGGAACTCAAAAGCCTCTTGATGAAAGTGAAAGTGGAGAGTGAAAAAGTTGGCTTAAAGCTCAACACTCAGAAAACGAAGATCATGGCATCTGGTCCCATCACTTCATGGGAAATAGATGGGGAAACAGTGGAAACAGTGTCAGACTTTATTTTGGGGGGGCTCCAAAATCACTGCAGATGGTGATTGCAGCCATGAAATTAAAAGACACTTACTCCTTGGAAGGAAAGTTATGACCAACCTGGATAGCATATTCAAAAGCAGAGACATTACTTTGCCAACAAAGGTCCGTCTAGTCAAGGCTATGGTTTTTCCAGTGGTCATATATGGATGTGAGAGTTGGACTGTGAAGAAAGCTGAGGGCCGAAGAATTGATACTTTTGAACTGTGGTGTTGGAGAAGACTCTTGAGAGTCCCTTGGACTGCAAGGAGATCCAACCAGTCCATTCTGAAGGAGATCAGCCCTGGGATTTCTTTGGAGGGAATGATGCTAAAGCTGAAACTCCAGTACTTTGGCCACCTCATGTGAAGAGTTGACTCATTGGAAAAGACCCTGATGCTGGGAGGGATTGGGGGCAGGAGGAGAAGGGGACGACAGAGGATGAGATGGTTGGATGGCATCACTGACTCAATGGACGTGAGTCTGGGTGAACTCTGGGAGTTGATGATGGACAGGGAGGCCTGGCGTGCTGCGATTCATGGGGTTGCAAAAGTTGGACACGACTGAGCAACTGAACTGAACTGAACTGAAGATCTTACAACTTTTTAGGAACAAGACAGAAGCTCGATTGTCTATGATACAAGGAGAAGCTTGAATGCTAAGGTCAGAACATGCTATTGATTCTGTGAAAAAGTACCAAATGGAGAAGTTTATAAAGCTTGGCAACCTATGTTGATGAGAGTAACTAAGAAACTATATATTGGTGCCTGTTTAAAAATAGACCAAAAAACAGTAAGTTGCAGATGTCCTCAATAGTCAACCCAGAAGGCAAGGCTGATGATAAGCAGGCTTAATATTGAATACATGTACTTACAGCAAGTGTTTAAAGATGAGCTCTAGCCTCTCCCTTGAGTATTTTTAAACCTAGAAGGAATAGAGAAGACCTCTTGATGGGGTGTCTCTAAAAGAATCCAAAACACGGGAGTCTCTTATGTTGTATCTCGTACTTGAGGGTTAAAATCTAGCTTTTGGGTTTCAAAATCAGCTTCCTTTCCATTTGTTTGTGTTAGACAAGCAAAGATTCTCAATCATCTATTATCTTTCAGGTTTAAAAATAGCCACCTCTTCTAGCCTTACCTTGCAATTTAGAGCCAAAGAAGACTAAAGACAAAGGGAAAAAAAATTGTTTCCAGCATTAGATTTCTTGATTGGCTTTAAAAAAATACCATATTTTTAACAGGAAACCCAGAGGGACCCAGCTTGGTCCACAGCCATGTCACTGGAAAGAGTGGCCCTAGGACACAGAAGGAACAGTTGAAATCTTCATTAAAGTTCTCCTGTGGAAGTGACCCACACAGGCACAGTTTATTTGATGGGTGCCTTTCCCTTTGGAAAGCTGGGTTTCCAAAGATCTTAAGTTAGGATTCTTTTTTACACTGGGTTTTGAAAAATGGATTTCAGTGAACAGGAATGTTAAGAACAGGACTTGAAGCCATCTCCTGCTAAGATGGGCCTGGTTGAAGTCACACTCCATAAGAAGGGCGGCTTGCTTTTTTTGACACTGGGCACTGGAATTTTGTCTGAGGTAGTTCCAAATTGAGATGGAGAGCCAGGAGACTATCTAAAGCTGTTCCCAAAATGGACCTTAACAAAGTCTGCAAAAGGATTCACTGGGCTTTATAAAACACACGTTCTGTGCTGAGCTAACTGCAATTTGTCTCCAGTTGTATCAAATATATGCAGTGGCTTACATAGTAGAATGTAGGTAACAATATGTTCCTCCTAAGAACTTTCAGTTCTTCCCCACTAAAACCAAAAACAACTTTGGAGAAATATGGGGAAACTAAAAAGTCTCTGTCTGGTCTGGCCTGGCTTGCCCTCCTCCGGGGATCCTAACTCCACTGGGCTCCGTGCACTGCCTTCTCCAAGAAGGTGTTTCTGTTACCACACACTGCTGACATCGGCCTGTTTTCTCTAGTTCCATCCACAGTTGTTCAAAGTGCACTTGGAGAACCTAGATTTTTTTTTGAACTTTTTATATCAGAGTATAGCCAATTAACAATGTTGTGATAGTTTCAAGTGAACAGCAAAAAAACTCAGCTGTATACATACATGTATCCCTTCTCTCCCAAACCCCACTCCCATCCAGCCTGCCACATTACACTGAGTAGAGTTCCATAAGCTATTTACTAGGTCCTTCTTCAGTTCAGTTCAGTTCAGTCGCTCAGTCGTGTCCGACTGTTTGTGACCCCATGAATCACAGCACGCCAGGCCTCCCTGTCCATCACCCACTCCTGGAGTTCACTCAGACTCACATCCATCGAGTCAGTGATGCCATCCAGTCATCTCATCCTCTGTCGTCCCCTTCTCCTCCTGCCCCTAATCCCTCTCAGCATCAGAGTCTTTTCCAATGAGTCAACTCTTCGCACGAGGTGGCCAAAGTACTGGAGTTTCAGCTTTAGCATCATTCCTTCCAAAGAAATCCCAGGGCTGATCTCCTTCAGAATGGACTGGTTGGATCTCCTTGCAGTCCAAGGGACTCTCAAGAGTCTTCTCCAACACCACAGTTCAAAAGTATCAATTCTTCGGCGCTCAGCTTTCTTCACAGTCCAACTTTCACATCCATACATGACCACTGGAAAAACCATAGCCTTGACTAGATGGACCTTTGTTGGCAAAGTAATGTTTCTGCTTTTCAATATGCTCTCTAGGTTGGTCATAACTTTCCTTCCAAGGAGTAAGCGTCTTCCAATTTCATGGCTGCAATCACTATCTGCAGTGATTTTGGTCCTTGTTGGTTATCCATTTTAAATATAGTAGTGTGTACATGAACACTCCAAACTCCCTATCTGTCCTTTCTCCCTAGCAACCATAAGTTCGTTTTCTTTGAGTCTCCTTCTATTTTGTAAGTAAGCTCATTTGTATTATTTCTTTTAGATTCCAATACAAGGGATGTCATATGATATTTCTCTGTCTGACTTACTTCACTCAGTATGACACACTCTAGGTCCATGTTGCTGGTGCAAATGACATTATTTCACTCTTTTTAATGTCTGAGTAATATTCCGTTGATTATGTGTACCATCTTCTATATCCATTTCTCTGTTGATGGACATTTAGGTTGCTTCCATGTCTTAGCTATTGTAAACAGTGCTGCAATGAATACTAGGGTGCATAGATGCTTTCAAATAATGTTTTGGAGAAGCTGGATTTTATCAATGACAATTTTAAGACAATTTTCTGCCTCAAATATTCTCCGGTGTTGCCTGGCCTGGGCATTTGTTGTTGTCCTTGTTTTGTTCAGCCACCAAATTGTGTCCAACTCTTTGCGGCCCCATGGACTGCAGCACTGCAGGCATCCCTGTCCTTCTCCCTCCCAGAGTTTGCTCAAACTCAAGTCCATTGAGTTGGTGATGCTATTTAACCATCTCATCCTCTGCCCCCCTCTCCCTGTGCCTTTAATCTTTCCCAGCATCAGGGTCTTTTCCAATGAATCAGCTGTTTGCATCAGGTGGCCAAAGTATTGGAGCTACAGCTTTAGCATCAGTCCTCCCAATGAATATTCAGGGTTGATTTCCTTTAGGATTGATTGGTTTGATCTGCTTGCAGTCAAAGGGACTCTCAAGAGTCTTCTCCAGCACCACAATTTGAAAGCATTGATTCTTTGATGCTCAGCCTTCCTTATGGTGCAGACTGGGAATATTGATTGATTATCCTGGAAAGGATTTCTCTTTCTGTTTGCTCCTAATTGCATCTTTGGAACTCTAAGCCAGTGCTGTCTTATAGAAATAGAATGAGACCTACAAATATGAACCATGTATGTATGTATTCTCAAATTTTAGTAGCCACATTAAAAAGAGTAAAAAAATTAATTTTAAATACACATAAAAATCAAAAACATTATTCCAGCCTGTGATTAAGTTTCAAAGATCATTAATGAGTTACTTTTTTCTGTTACACTAGTTTTCAAAATCTAGTGTGTGTTTCAGCCTTACAGAACATTTGGATCTGGATTCATCGAATTGCATGTGTTCAAAGGGCATATGTTAGTGGCTAGTGGCTACCATAGTGGACAGCACAGCCAAGTCTAATTTAGGGGCTTTGAGTTCTGTCTGACTGAGTATGGTAACAGAGAGTTGCATCCTGCTCACATTTTGGTGAGATATAGGTCAACCTGAAAATAACTTCCTACACCCCCACCAAGGAGTTATATCATGATAGTCCCTGTGTGTTAAACTCCATGGCCTCATCCACTCCAACCTCTTGTATTATTATTGTTGAATCCTTGCATTTGTAGTTACCACACTGAACACAATAACACAAAAAGCATTTCCATTCCATAGCCTTCCCTTCATAATGTTTTTTTCTTGGTGGGGGGGAGGGCGGTGGTTTCCTAGGTAGGATGAGAATGTCGAGAGAAAAGATTGTTTTACTTTGCTCTTTCACTTGCTCGTTTTCTTTCTCTCCTCCTTTGTTTCCTGTGCATTGGAGAGGATGTCGAATTCCTGCTTCTGTGGTTTATGGGGTTTCATGCCTCCCCCTATTCTCAGAGATGTTTGCGTACTGACCATCTAATAGGTCACCTTCTGAGTGACCTCCATTCCAACTCCACTTAAGCCAACTTCATGTCTACAAGTAGAGGAGGAGAAGAGAGGACAGACAGGGGCCTAGGACTGAATGTGGTGAGCTTGGGGAGTGCGAGGAGGTAGGAAGCAGGGGAAGAAAACATCTTAAGGATAAAATAGGAAGAGAATAGAAAGAACTGAGGGCAAAGAAGCAGTTGAGTATGTGGAGAGCATAGAAAATGGCTGGCAATTACAGGGGAATGGTATTGTAAAGCTAGTGAGACCATCAAAATACACAAATTGTAAAGGTTAAGTGAAATGTTTATTTTATTCCTTTCTCTTCCTCAGTCAGCCTGACTGAATACGATTAGCAGGCACACGGCACTAGCTGCATACTAAAATTAGATGTTAGTTTGACTTCTCACTCACCACATTAATGCACAGACGCCTCTTCCACATAAATGCCTTTCTCACCAGCCTCAGTCACCTTACACATCCTTCTCCAGAGCTCTGTGTTAGAAGGGAAACATGGAACTTTCACTTGGCTAGCTCACCTGTGCAAGTGAGCACCTCAGAGCAGAATGGAAACCATCCTGGTTTAGAGCTGTCAGACCTGAGGGCAAGTCCAGGCTCCCCACCATCCTGACACTGCAACTTTGCGCAAGTCCAATTCCCACCCTTGGGCAATAGTTTCCTTGTCTACCAAAGAGACATACACTTCTCTTTTTTACCTACTTACAGGAATTGGGGAGAAAATAAATAAAATAATAAGGAAGCACCTGAGGTGTCTAAAGTCTGACACACAAGATTAATGTAATTATTAATATGTCTGTGTTGGCCATTATGTCTACACATTTGATAAGTTCCTCCCAGTTAGAGAACGCAAGGCTCAGACTAGGAATACTGGTCCATCCAAAATCTCCTGGACATCAATGATGTGGGATGAAAACCCAATCCAGTCCCACCCAGCCTGTATCCCCCCATCTTGTTGTCTTTCTGGAGAAAACGTTCCCCACCCAACTCACAACAACACAAAGCCCATTCAGCCAACAAGAGAGAAAAAAACAAAGGTAATTTTTTTCAGATTTTTTAAAGAAATCTGTCTTCAAAAAATAGCTGTTTGAAAGACTGATATCAAAATAACTTTTCCCAAAAATTTCTTTTCCTTCCCCATTACTTAGGTATATTTGGTTACTACTTGGAAAATCTGAGATACTTGGAATACTTAGCCTAAAAAAAAAAATGACTAAAAAAGGTGTCCTTGGGTTTTTTCCTTTATTAAGTACACTCATAGCAAGAATATATGGATTTTTCACTAGCTAAATACTTCCACAAATATTTCTTTAATGGATTGATTTTCAGTGAAATAATTCAGTGAATGAAATAATCTGTTTCAGTTCTCTGTTATGATTACATATGCAAAGTCAGTGACCGCGTTTGCATGCACATTCACTGTGTACCAACACTACTTAAATTTTGTTCCTTGACCCTACTTGATGACATGCAATAATGACAACATTGCTGAGCTTCAGAGCTGGTTCAAGCCTCAGAAATGCTTTCACCACGCCCATGGACATATTACAGTCCTCCTTGAACCTTAGTTTCATCATTTGTAAAGTGGAAATAATATCATCAGTGTCACATCATTTCTTGAGAGATATTAGATAAACAATTTGTATGTAAGAGCTTTAGGAAATTCTAAGTCTTATAGAAAATTTTTTTTCACTATAATTCTTTTTATAATGCTATATTAGGCAAGGGTCATTTTTTCCCTTGTGTTGATCACTGATAAGGCAGGGAAAGGACCCATGACATTAAAGAGGGTTGGACTCTGAAAGGGGGAATGATCATACTGAGAAATAGCCTATAATTCTCAGAATTAACGAACCTTGGGGATTAACTAGTGTATCTCCTCTTTTGTCAGGTAGGAAAAAGGGCGGGTGGTATGGGAAAGAAAGCCCTGGATTTCAGCAGGGCAAGAGAAAAGACCAAAGCCAATCCAGAGAAAATGCTCAGTGTTCTGTCTCTAGATGTTCCACCACACTGTGCTGCCTTATTTATGAGGACCAAATACCTAGCCTCTGGGTGATGGAAAGTCACCTGTGTTCATAGAGCATCAGAGAGGTCACTTGAGGACACCTGGGGCAGATTTACAATGGCTATATAATCAGATCTGCTATGTAGATTCTCCTCCCCGAAATTCGCACCAGGTATCAACTATCCTCTCCACGTAGCTCTGATGGTATACCCAATGCCCATCTATGCCACCCTGACCTACTTTCAAACATATATTTTTTTCCTGAGTAGGGTGTGTATTTACTCTAAGCCTCTCTCCACTCTCTCTCCCTTGTGGCTGAGACATAATCTACAAGGGTAGGACCACTTCTGGTCAATGCATTCATGTCCATCCAACAAAGTCATCACCTAGTTACTTACATCATTAAAGTTGTAATAAGAGATCTAGAAGAAACGGACATGAATGAGTTTAACAGGGAATTGAACACAGGCTGCTGGTCAGGAAAGATTTCCCCAAGGCCATGGTAATGGTCTAAGACCTAGAGAATGAGGACTTTGGACCAATGAAATTAGATGAATGTGAGGAAGAGGGTCCCAGGCCCAGGAACTAGCTTTTTCTTATGAGGGCCCTGAAGACAAAGGACCCAGAGAGATCTAGGAAAGGAAGGAAGGCCATTGTCAGGGAAGCAAAGTATGGAAGAGAAAGGGGAGAGAAATCAGGAATGTCCCACACACATAATGCCAGTACGTTACAAGGTCTTCATCTTCTATCTTTCAAGTTCATCTATAACTGCTATGAAGTGGATTGTCCAAGGAGAACTCAGGGTTATAAACTTTAATTCTATGTCAGACAGATCAGATCAGTCGCTCAGTCTTGTCCGACTCTTTGCGACCCCATGAATCGCAGCACGCCAGGCCTCCCTGTCCATCATCAACTCCCGGAGTTCACTCAGACTCACATCCATCGAGTCAGTGATGCCATCCAGCCATCTCATCCTGTCGTCCCCTTCTCCTCCTGCCCCCAATCCCTCCCAGCATCACAGTCTTTTCCAATGAGTCAACTCTTCGCATCAGGTGGCCAAAGTACTGGAGTTTCAGCTTTAGCATCATTCCTTCCAAAGAAATCCCAGGGCTGATCTCCTTCAGAATGGACTGGTTGGATCTCCTTGCAGTCCAAGGGACTCTCAAGAGTCTTCTCCAACACCACAGTTCAAAAGCATCAATTCTTTGGCACTCAGCCTTCTTCACAGTCCAACTCTCACATCCATACATGACCACAGGAAAAACCATAGCCTTGACTAGATGGACCTTTGTTGGCAAAGTAATGTCTCTGCTTTTGAATATGCTATCCAGGTTGGTCATAACTTTCCTTCCAAGGAGTAAGTGTCTTTTAATTTCATGGCTGCAATCACCATCTGTAGTGATTTTGGAGCCCAGAAAAATAAAGTCTGACACTGTTTCCACTTTTTCCCCATCTATTTGCCATGAAGTGACGGGACCAGATGCCATGATCTTCGTTTTCTGAATGTTGAGCTTTAAGCCAACTTTTTCACTCTCCACTTTCACTTTCATCAAGAGGCTTTTGAGTTCCTCTTCCCTTTCTGCCATAAGGGTGGTGTCATCTGCATATCTGAGGTTATTGATATTTCTCCCGGCAATCTTGATTCCAGCTTGTGTTTCTTCCAGTCCAGCGTTTCTCATGATGTACTCTGCATGTAAGTTAAATAAACAGGGTGACAATATATAGCCTTGACGTACTCCTTTTCCTATTTGGAACCAGTCTGTTGTTCCATGTCCAGTTCTAACCGTTGCTTCCTGACCTGCATACACATTTCTCAAGAGGCAGGTCAGGTGGTCTGGTATTCCCATCTCTTTCAGAATTTTCCACAGTTTATTGTGATCCACATAGTCAAAGGCTTTGGCATAGTCAGCATGAATGTAAATTCTGGCTCTTCAGGTTATGAGCTGTGAGCTCTCAGAGTAGTTATGTAAACAGTGGCCATACTATGCTATATATGCGCCTGAATTTAAACACTTGTGGACATGCTTAACATGAATAAAGGCATGTCGTTGGGTAAATAATAAGTGTTCAGGTCAACTGAAGGCTGTACTCTGTGCGTGTAAAGATAAATACAATATTGACTGTCACTTGTGTCACATGACAGCAGTGTGATTTGAGAACATTGGAGAACATTTCATATGCAAAGATGGAGTGAAGGGTCAATAGAAGTAGGGTCAGGAAACCAGGACTAGAGTAGGAAAATCATTTTAAAAAATCACAAAACTATCATCTACAACGAGGCCCAGAGCCCTGGGAATCAAGAAACTTGGTCTAAAGACTCAAAAACAGAAATGAAGCGTTAGTCTGGCTTGAACTTCTGAATGGTGGGGAGTCATTGAAGGTATTAGAGAGTCATATCTATATGAGACTGTATCACAGATATAGTCATATCTGTGATGGAAAAAGGTGTCGCTAAAAATGTACCTAGTAAATGCAGAAGGGAGAAGCTGAGTGTAAGAGACGAACTAGACATTTATAGCAGTAGTCTATGCTGGTGGATGATGATAATTTTTGATAAAAATTAGTTCCTCATTAGACAAATTATACAAAACTCTTAAGATTGTGAGCAAACTGCAGGGCATGCTGAAATCCTGAATTCAAAAGATTGAAATAAAGGAGAGATTAGGAATGGAAGAGGTGAGCAAAGGGCCCAGAGTGGAGACAGTACCAAAAAGGAAGAATTGAGTGAGCTCTTCAGTCCTCTATGGAAGATGAGCAGAAGATGCTGCATGCTAAAAGACACCTATAAGATTTAGGAAATAAGTGGTCCCTGGAGATCTTGGATAGAGCAGTTTTAGAGGAGGTAGAAGGACCAGAACCATATTGTGGATGGATGATGCATAAGTGGGAGGTAGAGATGTAAAAGCAGGTACATGATATGGAACATGATGGAAACCATGGCTGGAGCTTTGATTCCCTCTGACCATGTTTCTTTCACTTTTCTAGTCCCCTCCTCGGAGAAGGCAATGGCAACCAACTCCAGTACTCTTGCCTGGAAAATCCCAGGGACAGAGGAGCCTGGTAGGCTGCAGTCCATGGGGTCGCTAAGAGTCGGACACGACTGAGTGACTTCACTTTCTCTTTTCACTTTCATGCATCAGAGAAGGAAATGGCAACCCACTCCAGTGTTCTTGCCTGGAGAATCCCAGGGATGGGGGAGCCTGGTGGGCTGCTGTCTATGGGGTTGCACAGAGTCGAATACCACTGAAGCGACTTAGCAGCAGCAGCAGTCCCCTCCTACTTGCCAACAGTTTTGATACAGTCTGAATTTTCTCTAACAAGCTTTCTCCTATTGTCTTTTGTTACATACTCTCCTCCTGCCCTCTTTCTTTCTTTCTTCCTTTCTTGTTGCCCTCTTTGCTCCTACATTCTCTCCTACTTGAGCTGCTCTGTAGACTTACAGTCAGAACTGCCTGTTTGTTTAGAGTTGTTTCATTTTCTCTTGCCACCTTTTACTCCTTCATCTACAATAATGCGGTAACTTTCTCTCAAGTCTCCACTGTGGCTGTCTTGTTTTAATCAAGAAGTAAAACAAATTTTTGATGAAGGTGCAAAGACCATTCAATAAGGAGAGAGTAGTCTTTTCAGCAATGATGTTGGGACAACTGGATATCCACAAGCAGAAAAATACTAAAATCAGGCCTCTACCTCAGACCATATGCAAAAATTAACTCAGGAACTTGCCTGGCAGCCCCGTGTAACCACTTTGTGCTCTCAGTGCAGGGGGTGCAGGTTTAACCCCTGGTTGGGGAACTAAGATCCCACATGCCATGGGGCATCAATTCAGTTCACTTCAGTCACTCAGTCATGTCTGACTATTTGCGACCCTGTGGACTGCAGCACGCCAGGTTTCCCTGTCCAACACAAACTCCTGAAGTTTACTCGAACTCATGTCCATCGAGTCGGTGATGCCATTGAACCATCTCATCCTCTGTCATCCCCTTCTCCTCCCATCTTCAATCTTTCCCAGCATCAGGGCCTTTTCCAATGAGTCAGTTCTTTGCATCAGGTAGCCAAAGTATTGGAGTTTCACCTTCAGCATCAGTCCTTCCAATGAATATTCAGGACTGATTTCCTTCAGGATGGACTGGTTGGATCTCCTTGCAGTCCAAGGGACTCTCAAGAGTCTTCTCCAGCACCACAGTTCAAAAGCATCAACTATTTGGCACTCAGCTTTCTCATATCCATACATGACTACTGGAAAAACCATAGCTTTGACTAGACAGACCTTTGTTGGTAAAGTAATGTCTCTACTTTTGAATATGCTGTCTAGGTTGGTCATAACTTTTCTTCCAAGGAACAAGTGTCTTTTAATTTCATGGCTGAAGTCACCATCTACAGTGATTTTGGAGCCCCCCAAAATAAAGTCTGTCACTGTTTCCACTTTTTCTCCATCTATCTGCCATGAAGTGATGTGACCAGATCCAAAAATAAATACATAAATAGTAATAATGATAAGATAAAACAATAATTTTAAAAATTATCAATATGGATCAAAGACTTAAATGAAGAAGCTGAAACTATAAAATAAGTAGGAGAGAACATGGAAATAAACTTCAGTGACCTTGGGCTAAGTCACCAAAAGCTCAGTGACTGAAACAAAGATTAAAACATTGGACTTTATTGAAAGTAAAACTTTTGTGCTTCAAAGGACATCAAGAAAGTGAAAAAACAACACAAAGAACGGGATAAAATATTTAGAGACGATATATTTGATTAAAAAACATTTATCTAGAATACATAGAGAATCCTTACTACTCAATAACGAAAAGAAAAATTGCCCAATCTAAAAAGAGGCAAAGGACTTTTCTCCAGATAAGATATACAAAGGGCCAATAAGTTCATGATAGATTATCAATATTACTAGCCATTAGGGAAATGAAAATAAAACCCACAATGAGAGACCACTTTATACCCACTAGAGTGGCTATAATCTAAATAACAGACAAGAACAAGGGTTGACCAAGATGAGGAGAAATTATAGCTTACATGTGACCCTGGTGGGAATGGAAAATGGTATAGCTGTTTGGAATGCAATCTGATAGGTTTCCTCAAAATGTTAAACAGAGTTACTATATGACCTAATAATTCCACTCCTGTGTATATAACAAAAAGAAATAAAAATGTATGTCTACAGCAAAACCTATATATTAAGTTGGCCAAAAGTCCATTCGGATTTTTCCATAAATGGAAACATTATGCTAAATGAAATGAGGGCAGCACAAAAGATCACATATTACATGATTCTATTTACATGAACTATCTGGAATAGGCAAACCCATAGAGACCAAGCAACCAAGTGGCTGCCTAGGAATGGGGGGCATGGAAGGAGGAACACAGTGAGGAGTTTGTGCGAGGCAGGGAAGTTATGGCTGAGAGTTATGGGGGTTTGGCGGGGGTGAAGGCTTTAGATAGTGATGATGGTTGTACAGCTTTAAGAATATACTAAAAACCACTGATTCGTACACTTTAAATGGCAAATGATGATAGTTTAATTATACCTCAGTTAAAAAGTGTAAAAGAGGAGGAGAAAAAGGCAGAAGAGAAGAAGAATAAAGAGAATAAAGAGGAAGGGACAGAGAAGGAGAGAGAGAAGGAAAGCTGCAAATGTTAAATGTAGAATTACCAGACAGTAGTAAAGAAGGACCATGAGTTCCAAGAATTCAGGAAAATGACTGGAAGGTAAGCTGGCCATCTCTTCAATAAAGATTAGATTCACTGAAACTCCAGACTCATGTGGTCCTTTCAACTCATCACCCTGATGACAGGGATTGTCTTAAACTGTACTCACCAACTACCTGTTCATTCATAACATAACACTGAGCTTTTGCACACCATGCTGTGGGGGCTATAGGTTTGGATAGATAATTTGATGTGCCCTAGACCAGGTGGTGTGTGGTCCCCAGACTTTTTCTAAAATTATATGGTTTAAATCTGGAAAGAATTTTCAACAATTAGAGCATGCACTCGCACAATAATAATCATCATGGAGTAATAACTAATTTTGACATAGTATAAAATAAATATTCAGCTAGGATGACCTATTTCTCTTCTGAACTTCTCTACGCTTGAATTTCAACTCTGTCTGTAGTCTTAACTGCACCCTCTCTTCTATTATGCTACTTTAAGGTCTGGATTGTTCTACTGATAGATCAGAAGTCCTTCAGTGAAGAATCATCACTGTCTGCTGGGGGCCTAGCCCAGGACCTGCCAACAGTATCTTGGGCTCTGCTTATGGGTGGACAAATCAATGAACCTCCAATTCCACTTGGAATTGGACAGAGGACACATATAAAGAACTGAAAGAAAAAATATATATATAAGCATGTTACTGATCTCAGAAGTGAAGGGAATTTGTAGCTTCTGCCCTTCCTGTTTCCAAAGCTTGTTTCCCAGAGACAGAGTCACAGTCCTCTTCTACACTGGAGCAGGTTCTGTTACTGTTTTTGAACAGCTGTGGCATGGTGCACAATTGAACCCTGTTCCCTTTACAACACTAGGTAGATTTTGGAAATTGTTGAAAACTCTGATTGGTCTTAATGTTTAACCATCCAGAAGCAGTTGACTTCCTCTACAGATGTTCTTTGAAACACAGATGAATCCAGAATTCAGGATGTAGATGAGTCATTTTCTTTCTGGATCTCCCATGGCCTCCTTGAGAGTACTTCATACGAGGCCGCTACAAACCCCAGCGTCAGAGCTCTCCATGGCTTCCTCCCACAGAGAGGCGCGTTCAAGGGAGTCCTGTGGGGTGTGAGTTGTTCAAGGGGAAAGCTAAGCTTTGTACAGGATTTAAAGAGCCCCGGAAATCTGTGAAGCTCTTCTGCTGCTGTTGCCTATGTTCATAGACTTTGGTACTGTCTGCTTTCTCATCCCATAGCAGGCGGAAAATATTTTCTGAAATTTTTTGTTTCCACACAGAAATGGTATTTAGATTTTACTTTTGGAGAGGGGAATTCAGAATTCTGTGGAAGAATTGTAAATGCATCCATTACACTTTAAGATATCTTTAGAAATATAATGTCCATTAGGTTACAGGAAGAATTGTGACTTCTCCAAGATTTTGTTTGCTCACAACTTATCACATTGGATATTTTTTTTCTTTCATTCCAATAATATGTGCCAACAACTTGTAGGATCACAAAGTGCGTTTTCAGGCTGCCCTCAATTACTGCTCACCAGATGACTATGAACTTCATTTCAGGGATGAAAAAAGAGGCTGAAAATGGTGTTGTGACCTCCTGATATCACACACAGGTGACAAGAGACCAGGACACCAAAATCAGTAACCAGGCTTTGGATTGTATAACTTCTACTTAACCTCCCACATTATCCCACTATACTTAGGTGTTTGAAGGCCAGATCCCCAGGGGAGAAAAGCATAACAATTTGAGGACATATTTTCCAAAATTAATATTGACAGGGAAAAAATTAGCCTCGAAATGGGAAGAGGAGGCATATGGTGGGTTTCAATCTCTCTCTATTTGGTTCGTAATCCCATTTCCCTTCTGATCACAGAGCAGAGGCTTCTTCTGCCTCAGACTGAATGCACAGATAATGGGAACCCCAGGATTTGGGTCTAGGATTCAACAAACATTCTACCATAACCAAGGTTCACTGCTTTCCATGCTGGCATAAAATGGAAATGCTCTAACATTCCCATATGCAAACAACTTGCCAAAACAGTGTTGTGTTTCAAAAGCCATGTTCCGAACAGAGACAAGATCTCAGTACAAGCTGTGGGAGCAGGGTGAATTTATGGAGCAGAAAGTATGGGCTGAGGAAGAGATCAGCTCAGTAACAGTTTACTGGCCTTGCTGTTCTCTTAAGAGCCACGAATGGTAGTGGACTGGGGCAATGGAAGTAAACCCAGCTTCACTTAAAGCAGTAGCATGAAATTGGTTGCAATAAAATTATGCATTAAGTGTGCATTATGTTTAATAAGACTGGATTGCACTTCCCATGTTTACTCTGTGACTATTGAGGCTGATCCAATTTTCTAAAGTTCTCCAATTGGTTCACGAACGAGTTTCCGGCCAGAAGGTCAAATTTCCCTTGCTGTTATTATATGTCTCTATTACTTTACTATGGCATTTACACTTTATATTCATTACTTTTTTTTTTTTCTGTCTCTTGAACCTTCCCTGTTCCAAAATGTTCCCTGTAGATGGCCCGTTTGACACAAATTAGAACAACCTTGATAGCTGTCAACTGGAGACTATTTGAGAACAAAAGGACATTACTGCAAAACAGTACTGGAGGTAATTTCTTGTGCTTTCTCTGAAGGCTTCTTAATGGCCTTTGAGAAATTATACAATTCAGATCTGCAACCCAGAGACAAAAGAATGAATGTTGGACAGCCTAGGAAGCGTACGACTTGGTCTTTAGATTCTACTGTCCAGGGGTTGGAATATTATCATTAGAAAGTAGCAACATCTATTTTCATTTAATCATATGTATATTTATTAATTCATCTAATTAGCAAACATTCATGGAGAATCTACTATGTTCCAGATACTGTGAATGTGATGGGAATGTACACCAATTAGTAAGGCATGATCCTATTCTAATTTTATGGTCTAACAGGGATGGGATGTAGGGAGATTGATACATAAAGATATAATCTCAAGACAGTGAGATAAATGACATATTAGAAGAAAGAATGCAATGCTATGGCAGCAATAAGGAAGGATAATTAGTTTTTCTGGTGGAGAATAAATAGCCTTGGCAGAAAAGGTGAAACCATTTTATTTAAAAAATGGAAAAGGAGAAATGAAGGACATACTGAGCAGAGAGAACGGCATACGCAAGGCAGGAAGATGTGAAAGAGGATGGTATATTTGGGAAATCGCAAGTAGAATTCAAGGGGCCTTAAATGGCACAAGGGTTGGGATGGAATATGAAATAATAGGAAATGAAGCCAAGGGTGAGGAAGGCTTAATTCAATGACAGTGAAGGTCTAGATATTACCCCACAGTCCTGGAGGATTCACTGACAAATTCTCCCAAATTAAAGTCGGTCTTTTATGTCTCAAAACTGGTTTAAATTGAGTGAAAAATAAGTAGGGCCCTTTTTAAACATCTTTCTGGAAGAATACACTGCATGTGCTCAGTCACTCAGTCGTGTCTGACTCTTTGCGACCCCATGGACTGTTGCCCACCGGGCTCCTCTGTCCATGGGCTTCTCCAGGAGAGAATACTGGAGTGAGTTGCCATATTCTTCTCCAGGGATCTTCCCGACAAGGGATCAAACCCATGTCTTCTGTGTCACCTTTCATTGGTAGGCAGATTCTTTACCACTGAGACCTTGGGAAGTTCCAGAATACATTGAGGGGAATGTAAAATAGCACATGGCCGATACATATTTTTGTATACATTATGCAATATATATGCATGTGATTCAGTCATATGCATATAATAGGTATGTATTTGTACTTGGTTCCAAACAGGAAAAGGAGTACGTCAAGGCTGTATATTGTCACCCTGTTTATTTAACTTCTATGCAGAGTACATCATGAGAAACAATGGGCTAGAAGAAGCACAAGCTGGAATCAAAATTGCCAGGAGAAATATCAATAGCCTCAGATATGCAGATGACACCACCCTTATGGCAGAAAGTGAAGAGGAACTCAAAAGCCTCGATGAAAGTGAAAGTGGAGAGTGAAAAAGTTGGCTTAAAGCTCAACACTCAGAAAACGAAGATCATGGCATCTGGTCCCATCACTTCATGGCAAATAGATGGGGAAAAAGTGGAAACAGTGTCAGACTTTATTTTGGGGGGCTCCAAAATCACTGCAGATGGTGACTGCAGCCATGAAATTAAAGACGCTTACTCCTTGGAAGGAAAGTTATGACCAACCTAGACAGCATATTCAAAAGCAGAGACATTACTTTGCCAACAAAGGTCCATCTAGTCAAGGCTATGGTTTTTCCAGTGGTGAGAGTTGGACAATGAAGAAAGCTGAGTGCCGAAGAATTGATGCTTTTGAACTGTGGTGTTGGAGAAAACTCTTGAGAGTCCCTTGGACTGCAAGGAGATCCAACCAGTCCATTCTGAAGGTGATCAGCCCTGGGATTTCTTCGGAAGGAATGATGCTAAAGCTGAAACTCCAGTACTTTGGCAACCTCATGTGAAGAGTTGACTCATTGGAAAAGACTGTGATGCTGGGAGGGATTGGGGGCAGGAGGAGAAGGGGACGACGGAGGATGAGATGGCTGGATAGCATCACTGACTCGATGGACATGAGTCTGAGTGAACTCTGGGAGTTGGTGATGGACAGGGAGGCCTGGCGTGCTGCGATTCATGGGGTCGCAAAGAGTCGCACACGACTGAGCAACTGAACTGAACTGAACTGATATGTATTTTATTTTACTACTTTAAATTTTTATTGGAATACAGTTATTTTATAATGTGTTAGTTTCTACTATATGGCAAGGTGAATCAGCTATATGTATACATATATCCACTCTTTTGTGGATTTCCTTTCCATTTAGATCACCACAGAGCACTTAGCAGAGCTCCCTGTGCTATGCAGTACGTTCTACTTTACACAATGTATTACTAGTTTATACATGTCAGTCTCAATCTCGCCTTTCATCCCACCCCCTCTTTCCACCTTGGTATACAAACATTCATTTTCCACTTCTGTGTCTCTATTTCTGCTTTGTAAATAAGATCAAATATACCAATTTGTATATGTATTGTAGATTTATACATGTGCCTTATAACATGGGCTTGATAGTACTCTACTGTGACCTTTTAAATAGTCATGGAGTTGAACCATGATGAATTAAAGGGTATTGTTTTTACTGTCCCACTGTAAACAGCTCTAAAATTGAACATATAGACATTGGACACCAAAGAGTTCAGAACTCTAATTTTAAGAGGAGGGCAACTATGTAAGGTGAGCTCCACATTCATCCTAGGTTTCTGCCTGGGAGTATTTTTTAAACTTCTGCCCACAGAAGTGGAGCCAAACAGAAAGCATCAGTCTCCCTAGGCAATGCGTAACATAGATCAGAATTCTGCTATGGTAGTTAAGTTTGCAAGGCAAGGTACTAGAGGAAGAAAACTATACAGACAAGGACCTCTAGAAAATTTCACAAAGTCCTACATTGTCTGTGAAATGGTATAAGAACAAAAAAAAATTTTTTTTATAAGTGTAAATTAAGTCTGTAGATAAATTCAAATGGAGTTCTAAAAAAAAGTGCATTTGATTTGTCCCTTGCTTTATCCTTTAGCCAACTTTCAGATTCAACTCTCCCAAACTTTCTTTGCCAGAGTCAGATAGTCCCTTCTTTAATGTCCTAAAGCATGTTTTATAATCTTTCCTAATCCCTCTATAATGCTGCATTGTGCACTGCATGTGGTTATTCATGCAAATGCTTATTTTTCACACTATGCTGTGGGCTCCTCCAACTCCGCATCCCCAGAGGTCAGTGGCTGGAACAAATAAATGATGGATAGATGGATGGAAGGATGGATGAAAAATTTTCTGCCCACTCTTGCCACAATGGTCAGAACCAAAAAGACTAAAAAATAAAAAGAGACAGATTTATATTCCTTTCCAAAAGAGGGAGCAATAGTTAATATCACCTGTCTAACTCTCAGTAATAGCAAACTTAGGCAATTTAAGTTAGTGCCAGATAAATCCTTAGCTTGCTGAATATATTTTTATCTAAATAATTTATGAAATTACTTATAAAATAATAATTATTAACATCTTGCTGTATTTATTTTATATCTCTATCTACATACATATAGGTGTTTATTTTTTGCTAAAAGTAATTTACAGACATTATGACTCTTTACCCCTAAATATTTCACTCTGCATCCCCTAAAATTAAAAGCATTAATTAATTTTACCCCAATACCATTATTTCATCCAAAAAATTAATAATCATTATCTAATGACTAGTCTATATTCAAAATTTTCCAAACTGATCCTAAATTATATTACATGGTTTTTTTTTCCTTTTTTCAAACTAGGGTCCATGAGGGCTTCTAGATCACTTTTTTGACCTAGATTTGATTTGTTTGATTATTTGATTGTTAGGTCACTTTTATTTCTTTTCCTCTACAAAAGTCCCCACAGAAACTTTCTTTCATGACACACTTCTTGGAGATACCACGTCAGTTGTCATCAAAATATCCACGTTCTGACGCTGTCTCATGGTTTCTTCATGGTGTCGTTTAACAGCTTCCTCAATTATCTGTGTTTCCTCTGCCCCAGAACTAAAGCTAGACACCTGATTAAGTTCAAGTTACAAACAGTGTTTTTTTTTGCAAAAATACATCAGTGATGATGCTGAGTATTCCATATTCCTTCAGAAAGCACATTATGTCAGGCTGCTCTGTGAAGAGTGATACTAAATTCCATCACTCCATTATAAAGGATGAGATTTTTACTTTACTGGGAGCAATGAATCTCAACAGGAGC
Organism: Bos grunniens; assembly: GCF_055505025.1. NCBI lineage: Eukaryota > Metazoa > Chordata > Mammalia > Artiodactyla > Bovidae > Bos > Bos grunniens. Next base: position 95,952,669 of record NC_141172.1, read on the forward strand.
ATTTAGCAGAGCTATCATCTGTGATGTGCCTAGGTGCCAGGCAATGTGTTAAATTTCTATCTCTTAAAACAATCTCGTATGGTAAAGATAATGCTCTCCATCTAAAGACAAAGAAACCAAAACTCTGGAAGGCTGACATGTTGCCCAACAAGAGAATCTCTTCTGAAGCCATATCCCCTACAACACTGATGTGTGTATAAGGATAGGGAGGGGGTTCTGGTTCTTAATCTATTTCTTTGGTTCAGTTCAGTTCAGTCGCTCAGTCGTGTCCGACTCTCTGTGACCCCATGAATTGCAGCACGCCAGGCCTCCCTGTCCATCACCCACTCCTGGAGTTTACTCAAACTCATGTCCATCGAGTCGGTGATGCCATCTAGTCATCTCATCCTCTGTCGTCCCCTTCTCCTCCTGCCCCCAATCCCTCCCAGCATCAGAGTCTTTTCCAATGAGTCAACTCTTCGCATCAGGTGGCCAAAGTACTGGAGTTTCAGCTTTAGCATCAGTCCTTCCAAAGAAATCCCAGGGCTGATCTCCTTCAGAATGGACTGGTTGGATGTTCTTGCAGTCCAAGGGACTCTCAAGAGTCTTCTCCAACACCACAGTTCAAAAGCATCAATTCTTCAGCACTCAGCTTTCTTCACAGTTCAACTCTCACATCCATACATGACCACTTATAAAAAAAGTAGCAATATTTTTCCAAAATCAGTGGCTGATGCAAATTTAGTCCCTAAAATGTGAGACAAAACTTGTCATTCATGTTTTGACTCTTCAAAGTTGTCCTTATGATGTTCTTATTGAACATTCAGATTATCTTGAAAACAAAGTAAAACTACAAATTGATTCTTATTGAAAACCCATAGACCCTCTTATTTGAGGAAAACTGATTTTATAATATCTTGAGTAACCTGTATAACACACAAGGTAATCATAAGACTATTTTAATTTTAACAAATATCTTACATCAAATTTTAAAATCAATAGTTGAAGCTTTATCACTAAATAATCTTTCAAAGTAGCTTTAAGTATTTTACTTATTAAAAACCTGTCTTACAAATAGTTCTCCATTTTTATTTTTATTTTTTAATTTAAATTTATTTATTTTAATTGGAGGCGAATTGCTTTACAATATTATATTGGTTTTGCCATATATCAACATAAATCTACCACAGGTGTACACGTGTTCCCCATCCTGAACCCACCTCCCTCCTCCCTCCCCGTAAATGTGATTGTTCTTAATAGAACTCAACTTTTTATTTTACATAGATATTAGCATTATTTTGTAATTTTGGAAACATATCTTCCCACTTGAACTTGGTGGACAAGGATGCAGGAACATGGGTGAGAAAACCTTTTCTCTCACAGCTATGAAACTTGTGGAAATTGACAAGTACGTCCACCTCAGGTTTTCATGACAATAAAAGTATTTGTTTCATTGCTACTCTTTTGCTCCATTCTCTTCCATCTCGAGTGGAAGGAAAACATCCAACCTTTCAGAGACAACGTTTCTTACACTTTCACTTCACATGAACTCTTCCCCTAAAGAGCAGTGCCTCTGAGCTGGGAGTATGTGGGGTCCTGGGAGAACACCCAGGATAGAAGACAGAGAACTCACAAAGGGCGACTGTTGGCTGAAAAGGAGATAATTACTATCATGTGAGAATTTATATACTTATTATGCATTTAATAAATGTATTTAGACTCAGATTGGAAAATACCAGAATTGTCTACACTCCCTGTCTGCACCTCATACTAAATTCCCTACAGTCCGGCTTCTACCATCATCAACTTCATTTAAAACTGCTTAGTCCTTACAACTCGCTTTCTCTGTAGCATCTCATCATGTCTCACGTTCTTCCCTTGGCTCTCTCTCTTCCCTTGTATTACATTACACTCCATTCTCCTGTTTCTGTGATCCTTCCTCTGTATGTCTTTTGCCAGAATTCTCATTCTCTGCCCATACTGCACACATTGGTATTCCCCGCGGTGATGTCCTTGGCTATCTCCTCAATTTGCTTGCTCATTCTCAGTGATTTCACCACCCCTGTGGCTTCAACCATGGCTTGTATTTGGATGAGTCCCAACTCTATCCGGGGAATACAAATCCCATACCTCTCTTCTGGGCAACAGACCCATATACATGACATCCTATGGTATATCTTCACTGGATATCCCCAAGGAATCTCAGACTAGGGGATGTACCCCAATCTAAACTTAGCACATCCCTTCTTCTATCCCCCAACCTGGTCCTCCTCCTTTATTCCTCATCTGCTTGAATGTAGTACCCTCTCATCCCCCCAAAGCTAGAAATGAAGGCTTCATCCTTGAATCTCCCACCCTACCCCACATCATGTAAATCACCAAGTCCTGTGGGACTATTACTTAAATCCTCTTTTGTCCTTTTCCTTCTTTTCTTACCAATAACCTCCTGCCTTACTCCATTTGGGGGCTGGATTTCTGCAAGTTTCCTAACTGATGTTTCTGTCTCATTCTCTGGCCCCTCCCCCACTTGCAACTATCTCTTTTCGATGTCCAGGGAGTCTCCCTAAATTACAGATCTGCATATGGGATTCCTCTACATAAAACATTTCCTGGACTTCTTCTTGCCATTGGATAAGGTTGGAATTCTTTAACTTAGCATAAAAGGTCCTTTGTAATCTGGTTCCTGTCTCCTTTTCCAGTATCATATCTCAGTGCTACTTCTCTTAATCACACAGAAATACATATTCTTGGAATGCAAGTGCCTTCTTTTTGTTTCTACGCTTTTGCACATACTGCTCACTTTTACTGAAGTGTCCTTCCTGACCTTTCTCAGCTAACTCACATATGTCCTTCAAGACTAAGCTCAGACGTCACCATATCCAAGAAGCTTTAGCAGGTCATTTATTTTGGCCACTGTCCCATCTACAGATTTGCAGTCCCAAGTAATTAAATGTTTTGCCTATCTTTAGCAATGATTGATCAACTTTAAAATGTTGGGTCCTTACAGTACATGTGTTTACTTAATATGTATAAAGATATTTTAACTCTCTTTCCTAATTAGCACTTTGCTATTTGTAGTTAAAGGAGTCTAACTCTCAGCCTAACAGGCCTGGCTGGGTGCTAGATTCCATGCTAACTCTTATCTACACACATCTATGGAAAGCTAAGTGCTGCCCACATTTCTAAGCCATTCGTCCAAGAAACACTGTCACACATAGCTAGGCAAGTTGTGCACTATGTATATTCACAATAGAAATATGTCCCAATCTCTCCTCCATGGCAAATGATCAGCTGAATGCCAAATGCTACCATATGCTCCAACCACAGTCAATGGATTGGGTCACCTTGCATGGTGGGGTTGCTGAGTTTTAGCCTATGCTGGCATTTCTCTAGGGAATAACATTTTGGTTAGAACATTAGCTAATAGCTAGTCCTCTCAGGTATCTGCCCTATGGGTAGCAAGAGGTGATATGCATGTTAAAAAAAAAAAAGAGAGAGAAAAAAACTTGCATTTGAGAATCAGCCAGATTTGGATTTGAATTTTTGCTCTGCCAATTGTGTAGTCCTAAGAAACCTCTTAGATCTCTTTGATCCTCATTCCCCTTCTTCATCGGATATTAACAATTAACTTATAGGGACTCCATAGTAATAAATAAGTTATGTAGACCACCAAGCACTGATCCTGATCAGTTTGTTTTTTCCTTCTTCCCAACAAACTATCAGCCTCTGTGGCACAAGCGATCATAAATCAGGACACACATTGTCTACTGACTCATTCTAAGTGTCCATTTCATCTAGGCGTCTATAACATCCAGGGCTCAAAAGAATAAAATGGATATTAGTCAGAAACCCTCAAGTTACATACCCTGAGTTCAGAGAAGAGAAACTTCAGCCAAAATCATTGCTACTTACATTTTTTGGTTTTGCTCGATTTCTTCTTACTACTGCTTACCTGATTGTTTAGTATTTTTTGTTGTGTGAATTCTCAACAAATATCTCATTTCTCTTTTAGCTGATATTGTTTCTCTCACTGCTGATGTTGCTATGAATGTCGGGATTGGTTTATTGGAGAAGTGAGGGACTCTAGGATTCTCTTGTCTACAATACTTCTAGTTATTTGAAAAAACTCAACACAGTAGCTCAGGCTAGAGATTCTTGAAGCCATAATGTCTACAGGATCAAAGACGGCATTTGGAAACAATAGGTAGCAGTGTTTCTGAAATTACTTCCTCCACATTCTACCTCCCATAATTTTATGTATGTATGCATTTGATGTGTGTATGTTAAAGTATGCTTATGTGTGCTGCAGTCCATGGGGTCGCAAAGTGCAGGACATGACTGAGCAACTGAACTGACGTTATTGAGAAGGCTGGATGTGGGGTTGATAGCATGTTTTAATGAGAGATGAAATGTATTTCTTCTATGGAGAGAATAGCTATCGTTTCTTTGGACTTGTGTTCAAGGTAAATCTTTGAACAATTCACTAAAGAAAACATAGCAAGATTTATAATAGTTAAATTTTCTCAGAGGAAAAATCCACATCTCCCAGGCAGACTACACTGTCACACGCAAGGAGGAAACTGACATACGTTAACATCCAAAAGGCTGTGGTCTAAGGAAAGAAAAAAAGAAACCAAGAGACAAAATCGAGAAGCAAGGAAGTAATGGGCTTTTCTAGCCAGTTGGATTGTTTATGTCAACCTCAATCTTGATTCCACACTTAGCATGAAGAGACAATGAGCTCACAGGAAAGGAAATGGATTTGCTGGGATGGAGGAAATGAATTGGAATCCCACCCCCTAGCATTTTGGCAGTCACTAGCTTGTTTACAAATAATCCAGTTCTCTCTCCCGGGCACATGGAAGGATTGAATTTTCCACCCACTTAGAGTTAGCTGTGGTCTAAGTCTGGTCAATGAAACGTGAGCACAGTCAGGTGAATCACTTCTGAATGGCAGATTTAAGAGTTGATGGATTCTCTTTTCTCATTGCCATGGTAATGGCCATTGCACCAATTATAGCTGCCCTGTCAGTGTGCAATCCAGAGTGAGGACCATGATGATTTAGAGAAGGATTCCTGATGGACCCTCAACTCCACACTTCTCATGAGAGGGGATTAAACTTTTATTATTTGATGTCTCATGGATTTGGGGGTTGTCTGTTACTGCCATGTAATCCAGTCTATGCAGACTGATGCAAGTCTTTCTGTAGACCACTGAACAAAATTTTTGCTTCTTTGAGCATCAGGTTTCTCATCTCCAAAATGGAGATAACTATAATAATAGCTACTCCCATCAACTCTTCCAAGGATCTAAAATTAGCATGTAAACTGTAAATCCTTTTAACATTGGCAAGTATCATCCCTGTCAGATAATCCATTATAAGGATGGAGGAATTTCCCTTCTCAAACTGACTTCAGAATATATTTCTTTCAAAGTTTGGCTTTGGATTATGAAGAGCAGTTTCAAAGATAATAAAAGCCTTCAATGAACTTTATCACCAGGCTTTCATTAAGGATCAAAATCCATTGCTTAAACACTGCCTAATAGAATCTAAGGCTTAAAACCAAAAAATTTGATAGTTGAAAGATTCCAGATCCAAGAGATTTGCATCCTATTGATCACTTGGCTACGAGCTGGTAGAGCAGCACAGTGTTCCGCCAGACTATTTCTGTTCCCAAACCTGAGAGGATATCCTTTTATCTGCCAGAGTTCTGAGATGGCATGTTGAATTTGTTACAATATTGCTTCTCTTTTATCTTTTGATTTCTAAGCCATGGGACATGTGGGATCTTAGCTCCCTGACCAGGGATCGAACCCTCATCCCCTGCATTGGAAGGCAGTTTACCCACTGGACCTCTATGGGAGTCCCTGAGATGGCATGTGAATAATGAAGTACCTGCCACCAGTGATACAACCAGGGAGCCTGAGCCTTCTGTGTTGCACAACGAACCACTCCTCTTCACCACCTCACTTCATCGCCCCACTCTTGGGTTTACTTCTTTACATTATATGTGTATGTCTGTGTCCCTTAGGAGACTGCAAAATCTCAGCTCATCTTTGGTCCCTGGGAGTGGTTCCTGCTATCGCATCTGTATTGGATGGTCACCAGATCAAAGCCTTTCCTGTAAAAGGGAAATTTACTATATCCCCAAACCTTTCTAACCATGAAAACAGACTTTTTTCTTCTTCTTCTTCTTTTTTTTTTTAACCAGATCAGACCTTTTCAGAACTCTTAACCCCTGATCAATTCTCACCTCCTAAAATAAAACAGAATACCCCTGCGCCCTCTCCTATGGAAATTAGAAAGGCAATCACCATGTTGACCTTTAATCTTCAGCGCTTTTCATGGGCTCTGCTGTCTAGATCCTTTATCATTTTTATCAGGCCCAGACCCTAGCTTTCACTGCCCATCTTAAAATATGGTGCTTAGACATATTCTATAAAGTAGAATGTAATTCCCTTGGGGGTGGAAATGACATCTATCATGGTATCACTGCCTAATAAAGTTTCTGGCTCATTATAGGGGCTCAATAAACGGGACTAAATAAGTGCATGAATATAAACAGTACCCCCAGACACAGTCTCACCCAGTTCATCTGAGACCGCCTCTTTTTTCATGACCGCAGGCTTCCTCTGTCCCACCAGTTCTCACTGCCACTTCCTGTCCTGTGTGTGACCACACAGGAAGGCGTCTGACTGTTCTCTGGGTCTTATCAGATCAGTAGACTCCGTCTGCGGGGCTAAACTCAGGCTCATCTTCCTAAGTACTTTGTGAAGCTGCTGAAACACCCCCAGGAACTGTCTCAGGACATACCACCTCCCTCGGCAACCAGGTGGGAAGCACAGTCTCACCTCAGCCTAAAATTTTCCATGAGGTCTGTTCCTGCTTCCTCCAGACTCACTTCATGTCACCTACCACCCACTTCCACCATGCATCTGTACTCCGATCTCCTTGTTCCTTGAAGACATCATGATTCTTCTTGTCTCAAGACCCTGGTGCATGCTCTTTCCTCTGCTCCAAAGGTTCTCTCTCAACCCCTTCACTCATCTGCACCCAAACATCATTTCCTCAGAGGAGTCATTCCTGACCCCAGACTAGAATTGGGTGTTATTTGATTTTCCTAGCATTGCACCTCTTTCCTATAGAGAAGGAATGGTGATTTATAATGACACATTCATTTATGTCTATTTCTAAGTTTCCTAAGGGCAGGGTAAGGACTTAATTTATTTTGATCATTTCTATGTCACAGTATCTAAAATAGCACCAAATTCTTAGTAGGTACCCAAGAACTATTTGTTGGTAGAAGAAGTCAGCATCTCTCTTTCTAAACTCAAAAGCTCTGTGAGGACATAGGCCATTATTTTTTCAGATCACAGTATGCCTAAGGACCTGCACAGTAGCTGGTGCAAAATACGTATTCAATAATCATATGAAAAAGGGGAAGGGTGGAGGGAAGGGATATTTAGGGAGTTTGGGACTGCCATGTACACACTGCTATATTTAAAATGGATAACCAACAAGGTCTTAACTGTATAGCATAGGGAACTCTGCTTAATGTTATGTGGCAGCCTGGATGGAAGGGGAGTTTGGGGGAAAATAGAACTCGTTTGTGTATGGCTGAGTCTGTTTGCTGTCCACCAGAAATTATCACATCTTTAATCGACTATACACCAATATAAAATAAAAAGTTTATTTAAAAATAAATTAAAAATTAAAACTTCCAACAAACAAAAGTCCAGGACCAGAAAAATAAGGAAAGAAGAGAAACTTTTTCCAATTGTTTATCTTTCTCTGAGAATCACAGATTTCTAACATCTTACATCTACTCTAGGGTTTGATATGACATATTTATATTTGATGCAGAATAAAACACAAAATATGTTTAACTTTAAAAAACCAATCATGTGAATAAATAAGGAAGGAAAATAGGATGAAGGGAAAGAAGAACAGACAGAAGAGACAAAATTAGCAATATAATCCCCTTTACCAGGGTTTCCCAGGTGGCTAAGTGGTAAAGAATCTACCTACCAATGCAGGAGACATGGGTTCAATCCCTGGATCAGGAAGATCCCCTGAAGGAGGAAATGGCAGCCCACTCCAGTACTCTTGCCTGGGGAATCCCATGGACAGGGGAGCCTTGAGGACTTCAGAGGAGCCTTGAGGACTTCAGTCCATGGGGTCACAAAAGAACTGGACACAACAGAGCAAATGAGCATGCACACACCCTCAAAAGGGTCTCAACTTGGCCAATAAATCATATGGTCACCATAGCTGTGTCTCACAATGTGTTATAGATATTTTTAGGTCAAAGAGCAAAGGATGAGAGAGAGTAGGTCTTGGAAAGTTACCATGTCTCTATAGGAGTCACAAGGCAGTCAGAAAGCCAGATAAGGATAATTCACATTCTGGTAGTTCTAGAAGATTCTCAAGGAGCCTTAGAGGTGTCCTCAGTCTCCAATGGGCTGCGTCTATCTAACTGCTTATGGGAGGCTCAGATCAGGAACTGGCCTGTTACATTAGTGGAAAAATCAAAATATCTCCTATCATTTCCCTGCCCCATTACACACAAGCACACACATGCACATGCACACACACACAAACACACACACACACACAGTGAAGATGGAAGCAAAGAAGTATGTGACTTTTTCTATTTTCTCAAATCTCCAAAACTCAAGGCTTCCGACTTCAAACTTCTCATCTCATTCATATTCCCCAGGTTGAAACTGACATAAGTCTTAAAAGAGAGAGACATGTTTGAGCCCATATCTAAAGCAGTGAAAGCTGTTCTGCCTTGTTCCTCTAGCTCTCCTTATGGCAAAGTTTTCAAAGTTGAAATTCCGTGTTAGTTACCAAGCTTAACAGAAGACAGAGTCAATGCATAACCTTTACGTTCTATGAACTAACGTAGTTCTTGGAGTCCAAAATCTGTGTTCCAGTGTGCAATAAGTTTCTTTCCCAAAAGTTCTTATGACCCTGACCTTATCTTTCTATGGATTGTAATGATAGGTTCCTGTAGCTGGAGTCAGAGAGAGTGACTGAGATCCAATTCTTTCCACACCCTAGTATGAATTTTGCTGAGCACACTTAACAGGAACAAATACTTTCAGTGCACATGCAGGCACATGCATACACACATCCACAACCAATGTCTGTGTTTCTTTGTGTATATACACAAACACATGTACACACACACACACACACACACACACCTGTATTCAGATTACACCACAATGCATATTTCCATAGGGATGGATGTTGCCACTCTTTATAGATGGATAGGATTCAACGAGCACATATATATATGTTGATTTATGAATATTTACATGACATATTCATATATGAATTTATGTATTCACTCATTCATTCAACAAATAACCAAATGTCTCCTATGAGTCAGGCTCTATTCTAGAGGCTTGGAATATATCTGTGAACACACAAGACAAATATCCTTGCCCCTTCTAGAAATTACATTCCAGACTAGGGGGGACAATGTTACAGAGCAAACATAATAAATAAATTAAATGATATCTTAGAAGGTAAGTGCTACAATAGACTGAGATCAGAATGTGGCTGGAGTGGCTGGTTTGCAATTTTAAGCAGGATAATAGAGTGCTATGTAGATTTCATTGAGAAGCTGATGTTTGAACAAAGACATAGAAAGTGAGAGACTAGTCTACGTGATAGCTGTGGGGAAGGGTTTTCCAGTTATAACCACTGCAAAGACCTTGAGGTGACAATGTATCAGACGCTATGAAACAGCAAGGAATACCTTAGAATGTAAAGATGGAGGGAAAATATCTTATAGGGAATATGGTCAGAGAAATGCTGGAGACCAGATCATATAAAGCATATAGGTAATATACAAAGTGCTATGCATGTATATGGAGTACATGTACAGGCGTGTTTGTATTTTTAGTCTTTAATGTACTTAGCCTTATGTGTATTTTTCCTGTGTAAGTATGTTAGACACATACAGAAAATTATAAATTGTATATATATATATTTGTGTGATATTCTTTTTATTTTGTCTAGATGTTCTATACCTATGATAGTGGGTATCCATTCATATATTTATTGTGCAACTGAATGTTGCTGTTATTCAGTTATTCAGTTACTAAATCATGTCCAACTCTTTGTGACCCCATGGACTATAGCCTACTAGGCTCCTCTATCCCAGGATTTCCCCAGCAAGAATACTGGAGTGGGTTGCCATTTCCTTCCCCAGGGGATCTTCCTGACCCAGGGATTGAACCCACATCTCCTGCTTGGCAGGTACATTCTTTACCATTGAACCACCTGGTAAGCCCGCATTTGAATGTACATGTGAATTTATGGACTAAAGTGGCACCCCATATACGTGTGTGTGTGTGTGTGTGTGTGTGTGTGCTTATGTACCACACTGGTGCACATGTCTACAGATAGTCATGTGTCACTGTAAATGATAGGAAAATCTCACACTTATACGAACTGTCTGCAAATTCATGGGCTTTCTCTGCAGGCATCTGGCAGAAGGCAGCTAGCCACGTCATTGCTCCTCACAAGAGAACCCCACCCTAAGGCAGAAAGCATGCTGAATGGATGAGGAGACAGGTCTTAAAAGACTGTGAGTCTTGAATCATGAGACTGGAGAAGACAGCAAAGCCATGAGCAGCTGAGAAAAATGCAAGGTTTTCTGACATCAATAAATTATTGACCTGATTCTGGCACTCAGTCATTTACCATGAGCATCAGAAGTGCCAGCCTGTTCTGTCAGATCCTACTAGAGAATTGCTTTTATCTTTCTTATACTTTTTCTTCCACTTGTTGCTGGCAAATAAATTGCTGATACACATGAATTTTAATTTGAGATTTTATTCTTAAAAAACAGTGTATAGGGTAAGATATAAGGTTGTTTTTTTTTTCTATTTTTCATACTTGTCAGAGTTGTAAACTTAAAGCCAAGTTAATTAAAGTCAATGGAGAATGTATTTTTTTTTATTAAACTTTCTCTTGCTATTGATTTTGCCCTTTCATACAAACAGTACAGACTTAGCCCTCAAAATCAAAAATACTATAGAGCAAAGAAAAGGAATAATCAAGCTCCCAAGGTGATTTACAAACTCTGACACAGGATTTCAGAGGTGGCTAGGATTTCAGGGGTGGCTGAACTGGCAAAATGTTGAGAAACTAGGTCAGCTAAGGACAGACAGACCCAGCTGTGAGCCAGCTGAAATTTGTGAGGCCAAGTTCCCAGGTACATTTGGCTTATAAAAGCTGTGGTTTCTTCACAGTACAAACATCTGGACCATTGCAACAGTCCTAATTTTTATTCCCACTTTCAGTCTATTCCCTCCAATCCATTTTCTATCCGGGATGTGGATGCATCTTCCCAAGGCATAATTCTGATTATATCATTTGTAAGCTGAAAACTTTCAATGACTTCCTCTATCCAAGTATCTGCAAACTACAGCCCATAGGCCGGATCCAGACCACCACCAATTCTTGTAAATAAAGCTTTATTGTAACACAGACATGCTTTTTTGTCTCTGTATTTTCTATGGCTGTTTTCATGTTACAATGGCAGAGATGAGTAGAGACCATATCACCTTTACAGCCTGAAATATTTTCAATCTGTTTTTTTATGAAAAGAGCTTGCTAATCCCTGCTCTAATGTGTTAAGTAAGAACCATAGTCTCAGTCTAGTATTTAAGACCTTCCAAACAAATGTTTGACTCATTGGAAAAGACCCTCATGCTGGGAAAGATTGAGGGCAAGAGGAGAAGGGGGTAACAGAGGATGAGATGGTTGGATGGCATCACTGACTCAATGGATATGAGTTTGAGCAAACTCAGGGAGACAGTGAAGGACAGGGAAGCCTGGCGTGCTGCAGTTCATGAGGTCACAAAGAGTAGGACACGTCTTAGCATGTCTGCTAAGAACAAACAATTCCTTCCCACTTTAATTACTATTCTTCTTTTACTAATAACATGGCCCCATGTTAGAATCATTTTGGGCCAGTCAGTGCTCCCCAACACTCAATAGCAGAGTGAAAATTGCTCCATGTCCATCGCCTCTTCTTCTGGTTATAGCACTTGAGTTTTGCTTTGGAAGACTGCTCCCCTTCAACTCTCAGTCTTTGTGGTTCTTGGGGGCTAACCTTATCTCTCACCCCAGTAAAGAATAATGACAAGAACTGGCAATTAGAGTATTCCATTCTTTTATCATGATTGATTCCGAAATAGTCACATGATTGAAGCTACACCAATGGGGCATAATTTGTGTTTAATTATTTCCCAAACTATTGGGAAAGAAAAACTCTTTTTTCCACTGAGGTTCTTGAGCCTATCAACTGTAACCAGTACTAGGGAGAGATGACTTGAAAATTAAGTCAAAATAGAGGGAAGTAGAACCAGTCCATCCTAAGGGAGATCAGTCCTGGGTGTTCATTGGAAGGACTGATGTTGAAGCTGAAACTCCAGTACTTTGGCCACCTGATGTGAAGAGGTGACTCATTTGAAAAAAACCTGATGCTGGGAAAGATTGAGAGCAGGAGGAGAAGGGGATGACAGAGGATGAGACAGTTGGATAGCATCACCGACTCGATGGACATGGGTTTGGGTGGACTCTGGGAGTTGGTGATGGACAGGGAGGCCTGGAGTGCTGCGGTTCATGGGGTCACAAAGAGTTGGACACAACTGAGCGACTGAACTGCTGACTGACTGAGAGCCACTCTAGATGAAGAATCTGATCCCAATGGCATATTGTAGGTATCTGGTTTGAACTATACCTGAAGCAAGACTACTTATATACTTCTTATGTGTAGGAAATGATAAGGTCTCTTTTTGTTCTTGAGAAGGTTGAATAGGTTTCTGCCCATTATAATCCAAACATTCCTGCTGTAAACACTCCTCCTGTTTCCTTAACTATATGTCACTGCTCTGTCTCGTCCCTCAGCTTTGAATGCCTTCTTCCTGGTTCTCCCTGACTGTATTTTATCCTCTCTCAAACCTCACTTTTCTGAAACCTTGCTTGTCCTCTCAATGAAATACAGTCTCTTACTTTTAAGCTCCATAGCTTAATTCTACCTTTCTTGTCATCGAGACCCATACTTTGTGCCTTGTATGAAGTACATGAAAATGTTTGTTGAATAAATAAACAAGTTCCTGGTGTGGTGAGAATGATTCTCTTAAAGATTAGATTTGAGATTAGGGTGTGGGGGGCATGAGAAATGCCTCAGACTGAAGCAGACTTTCACTTGAAATCACAAAACCAGCTCTGATTGTTTAGTAGCATTAAATGTTTAGAAATGATGCAGAAGCACACTGTGGAAAGCAGTATGGAGGTTCCTCAAAACACTAAAACTAGAACTACCATATGATCCTGCAATCCTACTCCTGAGTATATCTCCAAAAAAAACCAAAAACAGTAATTTGAAAAGATACATGAATCCCAATGTTCATAGCAGCTTTTCATATTTTCCAAGATATGAAAACTAAGTGCTTATTAACAGATGAATGTATAAAGAAGATGTGGTATCTATATACAATGGAATACTACTCAGTCATTAAAAAGAATGAAACTTTGCCATTTTTAGCAACATGGATGGCCTTAGAAGGCATTAACGCTAAGTGAACTAGGTAAGAGAGAGAAAAATTCTGTACGATATCACTTATATGTGAAATCTAAAAAATACAATACTAGCAACTTTGCAGCAGCAGTGAATATAAATAAAAGAAGAAGCAGACAACAAATCTAGAGACACTCTATTAATAATAGTAATTACCAATGGGGGGAACAAAGCGGGTAAGGGCAGTATAGGGGCAGTACAAACTATTAGGTGTAAAATAAAGTGGTGGTGCAGTGGTTAAGACACTGCTTCCAACGCAGGGGGTGCAATTTCGATCCCCGGTCAGAGAAATAAGATAGCGCATGCTATGCGGTGTAGTCAAAAGATTTTTTAAAAAGATACAAGGATATATTTTATAATAACTATAAATAGAGTATAGCCTTTAAAAATTGTGCATCACTATATTGTACACCTGTAACTTACATAATACTATGTTTCAATTAAAAAATTAAAATAGGTATGGTAATAAAAATAAAAACATAAAGTGTTGCAAGAGCAGTACAAAGAGAGCTTCTATCTTTTTCATCCAGATTTCTCAGTTGTCAACCTTGGGCTATATCTTCGGACCCCACCATACACACATAAACACACACACATAAATCACACATAGGAACGCTAACTGTTCTTGTTCTTTTTTTTTCAGTCTCTTGAGATCAGTGTGTGTATCTCCAAAACAGACATAAACCCTTTCCATTATTATGGAACCACCATATACGGGCCACATTCAGCTATTGCTCCAAACAATGTCCATTTGTTACTTTGTGATCGAGAATCCAATTCAGTATCAGGCATTGCACTTGGTTGTCATGTCTCTTGAGTTCCTCCATCCTTTCCAGTCTTTCTTGAACTCGACAGGATGCCAAGCCTTTCATTCCACAGGATGTTGCTCAATCTGGGTTCATCCAGTGTCTCCTCATGACTAGACCCAGAGCATGTATTTTTTGGCAGAAATAGCACAGACTTGCTGCTCTGTTCCTCATACTGCATTCCATGGAGAGGTACCTAATGTCACTCTGGCCAACCCCAGATGATGCCAAACCTTGATCACCTGGTCAGATCACTTCCTGCCAGCTTTTTTCACTCTAGAGTCGCCATATTTATCTTTGTGATTGATAAATATGTTATAGTAAGGTATTCCAAAATAACCAATATCCTACACTTCTGTAAGTCTCTACTTGCCTGCTTCGGAGTTTATTAATAATTCCTACTTGAAACAGCCACCACCCTGGTAAGGATTTTCTATATTCCTCACCCCAACTACATTTATAATTTATTAGTTGACATTTTACTACAAGGGGCTTCCTGGGTAGCTCAAACAGTAAAGAATCTGCTTGTAATGCAGGAGACCTGGGTTCAATTCCTGGGTTGGCAAGATCCCCTGGAGAAGGGCATGGCAACCCACTCCAGTATTCTTGGCTGGAGAATTCCATGGACAGAGGAGCCTGGTGGGCTCCAGTCCATGGGGTCACAAAGAGTTGGACACAACTAACATGACACAACAGCATTTTACTACAAGGAAGAACTTTCTTTTCTCTCCCTCTTTTTCTCTCTCTCTTCACTATAGATGCAATAATTCCTATTTTCTACAACAGAAGGCAATCTGTTATAATCATTTAATTCTTAAAGTGTCTTAGATTTTGTCAGCAGGAGCCCCTGATTCCAATTTCCTTTTGCCTTGTCCCCATATTCTTCGAGCACTTTCCTACTTTCAGTTGCCAAAAATTTGGGAGCTCATGTTACATTTGTCTTGCCCCAGCTCTGGAGTCAACCTTTTTTCCAAGGGGCCTTGACTCCTTTTAGTGGAAAACTCTATTTGAAAAGCAAGATATGAGAGCCTGGTGTACTCATTGCTACTGGAATGGCATTGTTTCTAAGCCCTTTTAGCAGACAGAGGTAAGAAACATGCATATATACACATACATTAACACACATGTGTATACATACATTTATATACATCTATGTCGGAGAAGGCAATGGCACCCCACTCTAGTACTCTTGCCTGGAAAATCCCATGGACGGAGGAGCCTGGTAGGCTGCAGTCCATGAGGTCACGAAGGGTCGGACACAATTGAGTGACTTCACTTTCACTTTTCACTTTGATGCATTGGAGAAGGAAATGGCAACCCACTCCACCATTCATGCCTGGAGAATCCCAGGGCTGGGGAGCCTGGTGGGAGGCTGTCTATGGGGTTGCACAGAGTCGGACACGACTGAAGCGACTTAGCAGCAGCAGCAGCAGCATGTCTATTTCTATATCTATTGATAGGTAGATAGGTAGAGATTTCAAAACAAAGCTATGAATTTACTCTATCTCCAATTTCAGCCTAACACCTGAGATTTCTTTCTTGCTTCCTTTTCCCATAATTGTAAATGTCTTCTCTGATTATGCTCAATATTGACTCTAATATTAAAAAAAAAGAACTTGAAAGCAAGAAATTCTTGACTTTGCATTTCACTAGAGAGCTGAGAATGTGTTAAATTTATAAGGACTAAATAGATCAGTGCTGTCCTTTGGTGCCTGAGTCATGTTAAACCTGGCTTTGGCAGTGGAACTACTGACTGGAAAACTTTTCAGGAAATCAGGAGGCTAATTGTCTGCCTTGCTGTCTAAACTCTCTCTACCTGGCAATGGACCCTCTTTAATCGGTCTCATAGGCTTCTTAAAATGAGAAATGAAAAAATATTTTCAAGATCTTTCTGTGGCTCTCCAGAGATGGATGCTGTTTATATACAAAGAGTAATCATTGTTGCTGTGTGGAAAAAATGTTTTCCAGAATCTCTGCTCTTCTCAGGCTGCTAAAGAGGTGAAGCTACCGATGGCATTAGGTGCAATGACATAAGTCAAAATGAATTACAAACAACCCTCAACTCCCATATTTTTTTCTTTTATTTATTTTACTTAAAAAAAAAAATACTGTACACCACAAGGAATGCAAGTGAAGCTGTGTTGTCACTTAACAGGCACAAAGCTTTCAATCCCGGGTCAAGTGGGGCATGGTGTCTGGGGTGAAGCAGACAACAAGCAGAAGAGCGGCCTTGATCCGAGATCTGCTCTGCCTTTTCTTCAACTCTAACAACCCAGAAAGGGACGCTCTCTCTTGCTAAGTCCCTTCTTTTGGAAGGAGGAAATTGATTAGGCCCAAGAGGTTTCGATTAAATGGATTGAGTGACTTTCTCAGCATCACACGAGGTGATACATGTAGAATCAGGTCTCAGTTAAAGAATGCTATGGTTTTTGTTCATCTAACAGCTGCCCCATGGCCCCCAGATCTAGGTTTCATAGACCACGATTATCCATTGCTAGCTATATTTCAGACCAGTAAACCTACAGACATATATAGACATGATCTCTATTTCTGGCCCTTCCTGGGATCACACAGAATAGCCAAAATGGAAGAACCATCTAATTTCCTCATTTTATAAATGAGAACACAAAGGTAAGGAGATTTGTCCAAAAGGGGTTCTACTCTACTGTGTTTTACTTACTCTTCCTTGTATTAGTTCTCCTGCATTTAAAAGTTAAATCTTGGTTAAGGGTCAGCTCTGGATTTAGCTACTTCCCAGATATCACATTTGCTCAAAATTTTTATGATAAAAGGAAATGCTATCCTAACCCTTTCCTCTCATTCAGTCTCACATTGCACCCCTAGTGCATCCATGCATGCAGCATAGTGCAGAACACACTAAAATGACTCTCATCCTGACTCTGCCACCAACAGCTGGGTGACACTGGGCAGGTCCATTGACCTCTCCGAACCTCAGTTTCCTCATCTGTGAAATGAAGGTATTGAGTTAAAATATCCATTCATTCTACAAGCAAATATAGAACAAAATAGAAATGCCCTCCTCCTCTCACCTAGTTTATTTGACCTTAGCCATGACCTTAGATGGGCTTTCCTGGTGGCCCAGACTGTGAAGAATCAACCTGCAATGCAGAAGAGGTAGGTTCAATCTCTGGGTTGGGAAGATTCCCTAAAGAAGGTAATGGCAACCCAACGCACTCCAGTATTCTTGCTTGGAGAATCCCATGGACAGAGGAGCCTGGCAGACTACAGTCCGTAGGGTCACAAAGAGTCAGACACAAATGAGTGACTAAGCACACAGGTGTGCATGACCTTAGATAAGTGACCAGATCTACCATGAACTGAGTTTTCTCAACTGTATAGTGGGAATAACAGAATTACCTACTTCATCACTTTGTTGTGAAGATTAAGAGATGACTATGTAAAGCACATACAGAAGTAATTGGCACATAAGGCAAGCTCTCAAAATTTGCTGACTGTTTTTATTATTGTAGCTATCATCATCATTACTGCCACTGTCTCCCTGCTCCCAGTCTTATACTTTTTCCTCTGCTTGACTTGAGCTTCCTCTCATCTGTTGATTCAAATCCTACCTGGCTTTCAGGACCCGGTTCAAATACTCTTCCACAAAGCCCTGCCTAATTCCCTCCAAACTCTTCCTTGGAATGTTCACCCGTGGTCCTCTGAAATCTCAACCTCATTTGAATATGTATTATCTCCTTCTCTAGGCTCCTGAATGGCAGGGCTTCTATCTGACTGATCTTTAATCCAAGGACCTAGCACAGAACCCAGCAACTTGTAGGGAAGTAGTAAATATTTGTTGAATGAACGAGCTATAACATTGCTTATACAGCAGATCTACTTGGTTGCATAAATAGTTGCGTTGGTTTCATATCAATATACCCGAGACAGATTTTTTTCCCTAAGTGTTGTTTATAAAACAACTGATGATGTAGACCAAAAATATATATTAGTAATGCCAAATGCTGGTCCTTAGATCAGTTCAAGTTATCTTTGGAGATCTTTTAGATATAAAGAATATGATGCCCTCCTCCAAAACATTCTGACTCAGTAGATCTGGTTGGGAGTGGAGAAAACCCCCAAAATTATTCTTTTTGGAAAGTCTCACAAATGATTGTGATGTGTAACCAAAATGGAGATGCTCAAATGTATATTACACTGTAACAAGGTTCCCAATTTTTCTCCCTCAAATGACTATTTAAATACACAACCATATAGCCTGAAAGGTTTTTTTGCTTTTTATGTTCATCACAATCAATATCTTCTTTGCACGCTTAGGATCCTCAATGAATGATACCAGCCATTAAGAAGGAGCATATTGGAAAGATGCAATACTTTAATTGGCAAAAGATGTAGGTTCTAGAACACACATAGGCAAATATTTATTAAATTTGAATAACCTACTTTTCCTCTCTGAGTTTTAATTTCCCCATTTTTTAAATTCTAGCAGTTATAACAGCAGCATGAAGCTAGTTTGGAGATCTTGAGGTCAGCTTGGCTATTCAGATTCATCCCATCCCAGTGCTGTTTGATTTTGCTGGTATAGCCCTGTTATAAGTGAAAGTATTCTGAGGGCATCATGGAAGTAAGTTGACAAAACGCTGGTTTTCCAGAGTCTTTAGAAGGGCACGGGCTTTTCTTCACTGTTTGGAGGCAGAATCAACAGTTTTGTGTATAAACTGTGCTCCGAGCCACAGAATTCCAGAAGCCCCTTTGATGCCCCTTTATGGTTTAGATGTCAGGGAAATGCTAATTGCATTCAACTCAAGAACTGATGGAGAAGGTCCAACACCAAGGGACCTTTTGAAGGTCCCTTGGACTGCAAGGAGATCAAGCCAGTCAATCCTAAAGGAAATCAACCCTGAATATTCACTGAAAGGACTCATGCTGAAGCTGAAGCTCCAATACATTGGCCATCTGATATGAAGAGCTGGCCCAGACCCTGATGCTGAGAAAGATAGAAGGCAAGAGGAGAGGGTGGCAGATGATGAGATGTTTGGATAGCATCACTGACCTCAGTTCAGTTCAGTTCAGTCATTCAGTTGTGTCTGACTCCTTGCGACCCCATGAACCACAGCACACCAGGCCTCCCTGTCTATCACCAACTCCCAGAGTCAACCCAAATCCATGTCCATTGAGTCGATGATGCCATCCAACCATCTCATCCTCTGTCGTCCCCTTCTCCTCATGCCCTCAATCTTTCCCAGCATCAGGGTTTTTTCCAATGAGTCAGCTCTTCGCATCAGGTGGCCAAAGTTTTGGAGTTTCAGCTTCAACATCAGTCCTTCCAATGAACACTCAGGACTAATCTCCTTTAGGATGGATTGGTTGGATCTCCTTGCAGTCCAAGGGACTCTCAAGAGTCTTCTCCAACACCACAGTTTAAAAGCATCAATTCTTCGACGCTCAGCTTTCTTTTTAGTCCAACTCTCACATACATACATGACCACTGGAAAAACCATAGCCTTGACTAGACGGACCTTTGTTGGCAAAGTAATGTCTCTGCTTTTGAATATGCTGTCCAGGTTGATCATAACTTTCCTTCCAAGGAGTAAGCATCTTTTAATTTCATGGCTGAAGTCACCATCTGCAGTGATTTTGGAGCCCAGAAAATCAAAGTCAGCCACTGTTTCCCCTGTTTCCCCAGCTATTTCCCAAGAAGTGATGAGACCAGATGCCATGATCTTCGTTTTCTGAATGTTGAGCTTTAAGCCAACTTCTTCACTCTCCTCTTTCACTTTCATCAAGAGGTTCTTTAGTTCTTTTTCACTTTCTGCCATCAGGGTGGTGTCATCTGCATATCTGAGGTTATTGATATTTCTTCTGTCAATCTTGATTCCAGCTTGTGCTTCCTCCAGCCCAGCGTTTCTCATGACATACTCTGCATATAAGTTAAATAAGCAAGATGACAATATACAGCCTTGACATACTCCTTTTCCTATTTGGAACCAGTCTGTTGTTCCATGTCCAGTTCTAACTGTTGCTTCCTGACCTGCATACAGATTTCTCAAGAGGTAGGTCAAATGGTCTGGTATTCCCATGTCTTCCAGAATTGTCCACAGTTTATTGTGATCCACACAGTCAAAGGCTTTGGCATAATCAATAAAGCAGAAATAGATGTTTTTCTGGAACTCTCTTGCTTTTTCGATGATCCAGCAGATATTGGCAATTTGATCTCTGGTTCCTCTGCCTTTTCTAAAACCAGCTTGAACAACTGGAAGTTCACGGTTCATGTACTGCTGAAGCCTGGCTTGGAGAATTTTAAACATTACTTTACTAGCATGTGAGATGAGTGCAATTGTGAGGTAGTTTGAGCATTCTTTGGCATTGCCTTTTTTGGGGATTGGAATGAAAACTGACCTTTTCCAGTCCTGTGGCCACTGCTGAGTTTTCCAAATTTGCTGGCATATTGAGTGCAGCACTTTCACAGCATCATCTTTCAGGATTTGAAATAGCTCAACTGGAATTCTATCACCTCCACTAGCTTTGTTAGTAGTGATTCTTCCTAAGGCCCACTTGACTTCACATTCCAGGATGTCTGGCTCTAGGTAAGTGATCACACTATTGTGATTATCTGGGTCATGAAGATCTTTTTTGTACAGTTCTTCTGTGTATTCTTGCCACCTCTTAATATCTTCTGTTTCTATTATGTCCCTACCATTTCTGTCCTTTTTTGAGCCTATCTTTGCGTGAAATGTTCCCTTGGTATCTCTAATTTTCTTGAAGAGATCTCTAATCTTTCCCATTCTATTGTTTTCCTCTATTTCTTTGCATTGATCACTGACTAAGGCTTTCTTATCTCTCCTTGCTATTCTTTGGAACTCTACATTTAAATGGGTATGTCTTTCCTTTTCTCCTTTGATTTTCACTTCCCGTCTTTTCACAGCTATTTGTAAGGCCTCCTCAGACAGCCACTTTGCACTGATTCAATGGACATGAATTTGAGAAAACTTGAGGAGATGATGAAGGACAGGGAAGCCTGGCGTGCTACAGTCCATGGGGTCACAGAGTCAGACATTACTTAGCGACTGATAAATGACAACAAAATTCAACTCAAACCATCTCTACTAGCTTAAGCCCTTTTGGTTACAAGTGACAGAAACACAACTCAAATTATTCTAGGCTGAACAGATTAAGCAGACTTTTCACTATGCTTTAAGAATAGGTGAAATTGGGCTTCCCTGGTAGCTCAGTGGTAAAGAATCTGCCTGCCAGTGCAGGAGACAAGTTCAGTCCTTGGTCTGGAAAGATCCCACATGCCAAAGGGCAACTGTGCCCATATGCCACAGCAACTGAGCAAGTGCTCTAAAGCCCAGGAGCTGTAACTACTGAGCCCGCGAGTCAAAACTCCTGAATCCTGAATGCTTGAGCCCATGGTCCATAACAAGAGAAGTCACCACACTGAGAAGCCCGTGCTCCGCAACTGGAGAGGAGCCCCCTGCTCACCCCAACTAGAGAAAAGCCTGAGCAGCAACACTGACCCAGACAAATAAATAAATAAATAATTTTTTAAATAGCTGAAATGAAAAACTCAATTGTTGCAAGAGCTTTCTCATTGCTTGTCTCTGTAGCTCTCCACATATTACCTGTGCGTGTTCAGCCAAGCCTCCTCCACACAACAGGCAATGTGAATGATTCTTATCTTTGCATCATTGCTACCAGAAAGGAACTGCCTTTTTCTTGTTCAAATTTGGAAATTCTGTGGAAGACCTCTGGCCTGACTTGGATCATGTGTCCATACTCTGAGTCAATCACCCAGACTGTGGAGAAACAAGTTCTCTAAATGTCAACCCTTATTCCTATAACAAAATTTAAGTAAGAGGGTGAGAAAGTTGGGGGTTACTTCCAGGGAAAGGATGAGTGCTGGGAAAGCCAAACAATCAAGAGTCCAGTGCACTGTCCTGTAGGCGTTTAGGTGTATATATATAAAAGAGTTGCCAGATAGCCACCTTCCTGAAATACAACTTCATGAAATACATCCTGGTTCTGCTACCAACTAGCTGTGTGACCTTGGCCACATTCATCATTCGTGTCTCTATGTTCTGGTTGCTTACATAAATGACTATTTCCTCTACTTGACTAAGGTTTTTGAGATCAAATAGTAGTTATTATTCATATTAACATCTGCAGGATCCAGTACAAAGTCTGGCCCTGAATAATTACCTGATCTTGTGTTGTGTACTTTTTTTAATCATATACAAGCAAAGTTTTTGATGTGGCTTACTGCGATACTTAGGACATTTAGATTTTTTTTAAAATATAGAAAGTGAAAAGTGAAAGTCACTCAGTCGTGTCTGACTCTTTGCTACCATGAGTGGAATATACAGTCCATGGAATTCTCCAGGCCAGAATACTGGAGTGGGTAAACGTTCCCTTCTCCAGGGGCTCTTCCCAACCCAGGGTTTGAACCCAGGTCTCCCACATTACAGGTGAATTCTTTACCAGCTGAGCCACAAGGGAACCCTAAAGACAGTGAAGGGAATATAAACAAATGGAAAGGAAAGATAAAGTGAAGTGCACAGCATAAAGTCCTGTTAGGAGGCAGTAAGAGACATTTGTCTTAAAGCTTGCTGGCAGTCAGAGTAAGGATGGATGTTGAAATGACCCTACGATTAGGGCTGCTAGACACTGTAAAAATAAAAATAATGGGATGCCAAGTTAAATTTGAATTTCTGTTTTTAAAAACTGAGTAACTTGCCGTCTATGGGGTCGCACAGAGTCGGACACAACTGAAGCGACTTAGCAGCAGCAGCAGCAGCAACTTTAGTGTAGGATGTCCCGTATGGTATCTGGGACATATTTATACCAAAAAAAATTTATTGTTCACCAGAAATTCAACTTTATCTGTGTTTCCTGTATCTTACCTGACAATGGTGGTGGTTTAGGTGGTTTAGTCGCTAAGTTGTGTCCGACTCTTGCGACAATACTACCTGACAATACTAATGTCTACCTGACAATACTAATGGTAATTATGTTTTCCATGACCAAAGTATAAGGAACACACCAATTTCTCAGGTTAAATAGGATTTATTTTTTCCCAACACTGCTGCTGCTACTGCTGCTAAGTCACTTCAGTCGCGTCTGACTCCGTGCGACCCCATAGATGCAGCCCACCAGGCCCCCTAGTCCCTGGGATTCTCCAAGCAAGAACACTGGAGTGGGTTGCCATTTCCTTCTCCAGTGCATGAAAGTGAAAAGTGAAAGTGAAGTCGCTCAGTCGTGTCCGACTCGCAGCGACCCCATGGACTGCAGCCTACCAGGCTCCTCCATCCATGGGATTTTCCAGGCAAGAGTACTGGAGTGGGTGCCATTGCCTTCTCCATTTCCCAACACTAGGTTTCCACTAATAAAGTTCCTAAGAATGGGAGTTAACAAGGTCCTTAATGATGCTTGATTAGCTGAGACCCCAGACTCTCCCAGTCCTGGTTTCCTCTCTAGGCAATGCAAGAATTTGACTCAATGATCAGCAAGGTTCCTCCTTGTACCAGTGCCCTGTGGTTGCTCCAGTCTGCTATTTTCCAGGCCTGGACTGTGCTTTTTGACTAGAATGGCCCTGTTGGAGCCAAAGGCTACAGACTGGACACTTTGATTTGCTGAATTCTTTACTTCACCCAGGAAGCTGGCCGAAGCCATGCTCTGATTCCCCCAAAGCTTTCATTGTGACTCCATGTGGTGGCTCTGGCACCCACCCCTGAAGAGACTGGAGTCCACTTCTCTTTCTCTCTCACTGCATGTGTGCATTTACTGTAGAAGCCTGAGTCCAGCAGTGGCTACAGGTCTCCTGAGGAGAGGTGAGCTGAAGGCCAGGGTATGAGGACTTCTAAGGAAGCAAGAAGGCTCAGGGAAACAAAGTAACTTATCCTGGCAAGGCAGGTGAGTCACTGGGCAACAACTCGTATCCAAATTTTATAGCTTTTCTACCATATAATGCTGTCTCACGAAAAAAGTTAACAAGGCCTCTAAGGAGGTTGATCAGTTATCCACAATGAGACCTAAGAATTTTTCAGGACTGTGATTAGAATTTATTTCTCTAGTGAAGCTCTCTGAGTTTAGATTCATTTCTTTGCCTACAATCTTATTGGGATTATTTTGAAGGCTGAATGATTGAGAAGAGTGTCTGGAAAATCCTCTCTCCTTTCTGGAATCAAAAATTTTCTGATTCAGCAATCCTACTCCTGGGCATATATCCAGAGAAAACTCTAATTAAAAAAGATACATACACCCCAGTGTTCACAGCATCACTATTCACAATAGCCTAGACATGGAAGCAACCTAAATGTCAATTGACAGATGAATGGATACAGAATATGCAGTACATATATACAACGGAATATTACTCAGCCATAAAAATGAATGAAATAATGCCATTTGCAGCAACATGGATGGACCTAAAGCTATCACTAAGTGAAGTCAGTCAGTCAGAGAAAGACAAATATCATAGGATATTACTTGTGTGGAATCATAGGATATTATGTGCAATCTAAAATATGATACAAATGAACTTATTTACCAAACGGAAACAGACCCACAGACATAGAAAACAAATTTCTTATTACCAAAGGGAAAGGGTTAGGAGGGATAAATTAGGGATTTAGGTTTAGGAGATACAAACTGCTGTATGTAAAATAGATAAACAACAAGGACCTACTACACAACACAGGAATTATACTCAATATCTTAAATTATAATGGGAAAGAATATATATCTGAATCATTTTGCTGCACACCAGAAACTAACACAACATTGTAAATCAACTATATTTCAATTTAAAAACAAGTTTGGGACTTCCCTGGCCATCTAGTGGTTAAGACTCTGCTCATCTAATTCAGGGAGCACAGATTCGACCCTGGTTGGGGAACCAATATCCTGCATGCCAAGCAGTATGGCCAAAAAGTTTTCTGGTATCATGGTCCACATTGGTGATTTGGGGACAAAATGGTAGGCTTGCAAGCTCAGACCTCTAGGCTGCCCTTCCAACCTCTTCCCTTGGCTTCTGTCTACTCTGAGATGACCTAACTCAGCAGTCACACAACTGTGTGCATTTCCCTGAAGATAGCCACACTCTCCCAGTCTCCAGAACTTTGAGTCCTTCCCTACTGCCTTCAAGATCTAGGTCAAGAGTCACCACCTGTGGGAAGTCTTTCCCAAACCCTCAGTCAGAGCAGGCATTACCCAGCAACTTAGCATGCCTACAGCTCTTAACCCACTAGACTGTGATTCTGGGTTTATACACCTCTCTCCAGTAAATCATAAACTCTTTACACAAAGCTTTGTTTGTTTTCTATGTAGCCCAGCATTTAATGTAGCCCCTCACATGAAGTTGGAACTCAGGAATTATTTGTTAAAAGTAGGAAAGAGGAAAAGAAGGAAAAGATGAATGAAGGGAGAAAGGGAAGAATAAAGAATGTTCTTTGCTGTCTTCAGAATGAAGTAAGTCCAATGAGGTTTTATTATTCTCTTGGGAGCCTCTTTTAACAGTTTCATTTCTTTGTAGGCTTTATACATCATCAACTATAATAAGTTCCAATTGTTTTCAATATTGAAGGAATAGGATTGTGACTTCGAAGCATCAGGATCAAGCCAGGACGTCTGAATCATGGTTGGAGACTCTTTGGGAGGACGTGGAGTTCTTTGGTCTTTTTTACTTGTACTTTCAGGCATAGTTCAGTTTACACCACATAATATAAAGACAAATGCAATAGAAAGAGAAATTAAGGAAACAATTCCATTCACCATTGCAACGAAAAGAATAAAATACTTAGGAATATATCTACCTAAAGAAACTAAAGGCCTATATTTAGAAAACTATAAAACACTGGTGAAAGAAATCAAAGAGGACACTAACAGATGGAGAAATATCCCATGTTCATGGATTGGAAGAATCAATATAGTGAAAATGAGTATACTACCCAAAGCAATCTATAGATTCAATGCAATCCCTAGCAAGCTACCAATGGTATTTTTCACAGAGCTAGAACAAATAATTTCACAATTTGCATGGAAATACAAAAAACCTTGAATAGCCAAAGCAATCTAGAGAAAGAAGAATGGAACTGGAGGAATCAACCTGCCTGACTTCAGGCTCTACTACAAAGCCACAGTCATCAAGACAGTATGGTACTGGCACAAAGACAGAAATATAGATCAATGGAACAAAATAGAAAGCCCAGAGATAAACCCACGCACCTATGAACACCTTATCTTTGACAAAGGAGGCAAGAATATACAATGGAGAAAAGACAATCTCTTTAACAAGTGGTGCTGGGAAAACTGGTCAACCACTTGTAAAAGAATAGAACTAGAACACTTTCTAACACCATACACAAAAATAAACTCAAAATGGATTAAAGATCTAAACATAACACCAGAAACTATAAAACTCTTAGAGGAGAACATAGGCAAAACACTCTCTGACATACATCACAGCAGGATCCTCTATGACCCACCTCCCAGAATATCGGAAATAAAAGCAAAAATAAACAAATGGGACCTAATTAACCTTAAAAGCTTCTGCACATCAAAGGAAACTATCAGCAAGGTGAAAAGACAGCCTTCAGAATGGGAGAAAATAATAGCAAGTGAAACAACTGACAAACAACTAATCTCAAAAATATACAAGCAACTCCTACAGCTCAATTCCAGAAAAATAAATGGCCCAATCAAAAAATGGGCCAAAGAACTAAATAGACATTTCTCCAAAGAAGACATACAGATGGCTAACAAACACATGAAAAGATGCTCAACATCACTCATTATCAGAGAAATGCAAATCAAAACCACTATGAGGTACCATTTCACACCAGTCAGAATGGCTGCGATCCAAAAGTCTACAAGCAATAAATGCTGGAGAGGGTGTGGAGAAAAGGGTATGATGTTTTAGCAGATAATATATAGAGGAGGTCAAAAAGTTTAGTTGAATTACAGGCACTCAAGGGATATCCAATTGTATAACCAGGGAGATGGGCATTCCTTTATTGTTGTTGTCAGTCACTCAGTCATGTCCCTACCAGTCTGGAATGAGAGAGATCTTAGCTGGAGATGGGGACTCTAGAGTCACTTACATAGAGAGGAGAACTGGAGTCATGGGAGTAGATCTCCTAATCCAGGGAAAATGTGCAGAGAGAGGAGAGATAGGAACTAAGGATGAACGCCTGGCCCCCGTACCAGCAGTTCAGCGGCTGTTGCTCCATCCTATTTCTTCGTAACCATATACGTGGAAGACTACTCACTTTCTAGGCTTGTATTAAATACAGCCATCTAGGAGTACTTTAGTTTACAAAGATAAATGCAATCTAAGGCAAAAAAAAAATAGCCTTTGGTGATCCTATTTTATTCTCTTCATTTATTCTGCTAATTTTGTTTTATTATTTGACACTCCAAAATGCTAAAACTTTGGTCATTATTCATAAAACAAAAATCCCCTAAGAGTTCATGCACAATTATAATTGTGATAATTAAGTTAAATAAAATGCAACAGGTGAAAGTTAAAATCTGCCCCCTCTCCCTGCCTCCTTGAAATGAACAAGGGAAGTCAAGTCTTTACCTGGCAGAAATCCCATGTAACCGTCACATCATATTGAGTGCTGGGATCTTCCGCTTTCAGAGATAAAAAAAAAAAAAAAAACCTGGGAATCATTAGTGAACATGCCACAATTAATCTTCATTAAGAGTCAGCCAGTTCCAGATTCTATTCCAACAAACTACACACCTCCTCTCTCACACCTTGGTCCCTCTAGTACAGTACAGCCCCCACTCATAGGGTATATCCATCCAGCCTAGAACACGCATGAATATTGTTGATGAGCCTGTTTTTCCTCAATAACATCAAAGTAGGTGAAGATGATTAGTTTAGTTTTTGACTGCTTTATGGGTCTGTTCTTAAATATCCTCTCCAAATCACCTATAAGATGGAAACTGTACTGATTTTCTAACTAATACTCTTATACTATAAACTAACTTTGACTTTGACTGTCATTCTCAGAATAAGATTATTGGTTTGGTTACCTTGCAGGTTAAGCTTTCTACTGGTAGTTCCTAAAGTAACACAATCAATACCTTTGACCCCCAAATCCCACTTCACATTATATTGAGAAAATACAAAAGGAAGAATACTTTGTGTGCCAGGGACAGTCACTGAAATAATATCTATCATAGAAAGATAACATCTCACAAATGGAGATGAATGAAATAAATATTCATTTACCAGAATTGTATACAGCTCTTACAACAGCATATTTATGAAGAAAGAGTTAGGTGAGGGGAATTAAAGGAGATACCAATAATATTTCTACAATAAGCATAGCTATATAAAAATGAGTTATATGGATTAAAAACATTAAAAGAACTTACATAAATAATGTTTAAAAGGAACTTTTGTAGTTATTTGTTGACTTCCATCTATTTCTTATTTTATATATATATTTATATATATATATATATATATATATATATATATATATAATCTGTATAAAAGCCCTATGTGGAAGATGTCATCACAGCTGTCTTCATTTAACAGAAGAGGACACGGGACTCAAGAATTACTCAAGGCCAGTTTTTATATGTTGCAATAAAATGATTATGAATGGATTCTCTTCTTTGCACTGCTTTTCATGAATGATATTGAATCATTTAAAGCAAATTTTGTTCTAATATTTGCTAGAAAGAACAGAATAATGAGCTCCATCTTACAATAAATAACAGAACCAGTTCATTTTAAATTCTGCAGTTAGAAATGTAACCCCTAGAAGTGGGCGGGCTCCTTCTTCTTTGACCATTGCAGAAAATGCCTTCCAACTCATTTTGGCAGAGAGCGTCTCCACCCTCTGCCCCTGGGGTTCAAATGGACCGGTCTAGTCACCTTCCCCTTTATGACTTTTCACATTGTCACTGATGACAGTGACCAAGAGTCTCTGTTGGTTGTTAATAGGATACAAGAAAATGGGTGGAGCCATCTGTTTGACTGAAAATGTAAAATGCAAGAAGGCAGGAGCCCTGTGGCTCTCCCTGCCTTGGTTGGCCTCAGCCCCTTTAAGCTAATACAAGCAAGCTCACTCAGTGCATCACCCAGAGAAAAGACTTGAAGACTCACTTAAATGACTGACCTATTTCTGGGATCTCTGCTGTTGCAAATTACAAGAATATACTGTGTGCATTTTCAGGTAATTTGATACTATTGCCTTAAAATTCGCTGGTTCCGCCTCCTCCCACCCTCCCCTGTTCAAATGGAATATCTGACCTTTTCCCTTGGCAGCCTGCTTCTCTTTTCCAGGTAACTGATGATGATTTTATACCCTGGATGATAATCAATATGTAGAAGCTGTCTTTATTGATTTGGATAAAACCACCAATTATGGCTATTTTGAGCAGAGCTCAATGAGATTAGATGTGATTATACTGCAATGGGGTGTGAGCCTGCTGGCAGCCTGGCTGCTGGGAGGCTATTTAATTGTTACACATGCAAGTAGGGTCCTATGACACAGCACCCACACGGTGGGCACTGTCTCCACCCTTTGTAGGGCAGAACCTCCAAGCTAGACCTCCTGGCTCTGCATGTTTCAGACTATACTTAGGACCCCCATGAACCTATCTCAGAAACAGCAAAGAGAATGATTCAAAGAGAAGCCATGGCCTGCATGAAACCTGTTTACTCCAGTCACCACTCTGTCATTTATCCAGAAATCAGAAGCAGCAACAATTCCAAGAATATATAGATTTCAGGCAGATCAGTAAGAATGTCAGGAGACAGGAAGGAAGGACACGGCAAGCTATAGCTCAGACAGATTTGCTTGGTTTAGAAGGCCCTTCCCATGTGCCCCTCACACCATGAGAGTCCTAGATGGACTGTCACTCCTCCTTGGAAGCCCCTTAATATGGAATGAAAGATGCCATTATATTCCAGTGATTAGGAACATGGATCTTGGAGCTTATTCCTACTTTTTTAGCTGTGACATTACACCAGTTACCAAAACTTTCTGTGTTCAATTTGCAAAGTAGGATCAATAACAGAATATTTAGAATTCTACTTGGCCCTCTGTCCCTAACCCTCAGTTTGCATGGAAAAAAGCAGTGGAGGGATTTCCCTGGTGGTGCAGTGGCTAAAATTCTGCACTCCCATTGCAGGAGGCCTGGGTTTGATCCCTGGTCAGGGAACTAGATCCCACACGTGGCACCTAAGAGTTCACATGCCACATCTAAGACCCAGCGCAGAGGGATGGTATGGGGAGGGAGGAGGGAGGAGGGTTCAGGATGGGGAACACATGTATACCTGTGGCGGATTCATTTTGATATTTGGCAAAACTAATACAATTATGTAAAGTTTAAAAATAAAATAAAATTTAAAAAAAAGAAAAGAAAAAAAAATAATAAATAAATATTTTTTTAAAAAAAGGAAAAGCACCAGAGCCACAGACCTGAGTGCACACCTCTGCTCTCTACACTTACTGCCTATATAACCTATACCTACATTCCTTCACCCACAGCAGCTATGTAACATACGCAATTACCTTAGCCCACGAAAGGTGCCATACCTGATTGATCTCTTCTTGCCCTCATTCAGTTTCTGATAGTCCTGCCCTTAGCCATTTGGGAACACAGATTTCCTCCAACCATTGAAGGCTTGTGCTTAGTGCTGTGCTTAGTCACTCAGTCGTGTCCAACTCTGCGATCCCATGGACTGTAGCCCATCAGGCTCCTCTGTCCATGGAATTCTCCATTTTCCAGGTAAGAATACTGAAGTGGCTTGCCATGCCCTCCTCCAGGGTATCTTCCCAACCCAGGGATTGAACCCAGGTCTCCCACATTGCAGGCAGATTCTTTACTGATTGAGCCACCAGGAAAGCCCAATGAGGGTTTGGTAGCACTAAAAGGTTATAAACTTGAAAACAACATCTCTATATTCTACTCATTGATTTGTTCATCCATTAATTCAAGCAGAATGTCTTGAGCATTTACTAAATGCGGCATGGTTCTGTGTGCTGGAGGACAGCCTTAAGTGAAGCAGACATGGTCCCTAAAGAAATGGAACCTACATTCCAAGGAAGGAGAGATGCTAAACATACGTGAACAAACAGATGGAAGAATATTAATAATTTTGGTGCTGTGAGTAGAGAAAGCTGGGTTATGCGGCTGACGTGACTTGTACATGGGCACTGATAAAAGGCTGCTGACTTGATGAGAAGGTTCCTTCCTAAAGGGGTGACCTCAAAACTAAGACAGGAAGACCAAGAAGGAGTTCTCTAGGTGGAGTTCTGAGCAGAGCTGTAGCAAGGCCATGAGATGGGAACAGGCTAGTAGGTTTAAGGAACACAAAAGCCAATCTGGAGAGTCTGTGCTAAATAAGGTAAAGGGGTTTCCTGGAGCAAAATCTCCAGCTCCCCAGCCCCCACACAAGTCAGTACCTCCTATTTTGGGGTTCCTGCAATGACTCAGAACCATCATGACTCACTTCTGTCTCTTTAACAGTGACTCTCTCCAGAGTCAAGCCCAAAGTGAAGCCAGTCTTATTGTTCCTACAGCTCCTGCTACACTGTACAATATCACCTGTGCTGGTAGAGTTCTAGCTACTGCCCTGTCTCATCCATAGTCACCAAGATAAAAAGCAAGAACAGGGATGCTTGTCTGGGTGGCAGAAATATTCCCTTCTCTGTGTGTTGCACTCAACTGTCAGCCTAGAGAGTTGACTTGGTGGTCAGTTCCCCTGCCAGCCTATCTATCTCTTGATGTCTTCAGTTCAAGCAGG
Source organism: Bos grunniens (assembly GCF_055505025.1). Lineage (NCBI taxonomy): Eukaryota > Metazoa > Chordata > Mammalia > Artiodactyla > Bovidae > Bos > Bos grunniens. The sequence goes on from NC_141172.1 coordinate 95,984,820, forward strand.
CTACCTTGGGAACAACACCTCTCTCACCAAGCCTGGAGCTGAAGCCATTTAAAAAGGCCGGTGCCAGAGGTACTGTTGGCTCACTAGAGCCAAGACCAGGCCCCACTCAAAAGCCTGTGCTGGGATGCCTCAGGCCAAACAAAAAAATGGGTGGGGACACAGCCCCACCCTTGAGTGAACAGGCTGCCTAAAGACTTCTTGAGCCCACAGTCATCTCCAGACATGCCCTAGATATGGTCCTGCCCACCAGAGGGCCATGACTCAGCTCAACCCATAAGAGGGCAAGCAAAGGCCATGCCCTCCAGGAAGCCTGAGCTAACTTCTAGTCCAGCCTCACTCACCAGGAAGCAGACAACAAAGGCAAGAAAACTACGATCCCACAGCTGTGGAACCAGCCCACTTAGAGCAAGCAGACCCCACCCTGGGACCACTTGGTCCCTGGCCCTGCCCACTAGTAGACAAATGCAAGCTTTGGGACACCCAGATCCCACACCCAACTATGTCAGAAACCATAAGTTTGGAAACCATAAGTTTGTTTTCTAAGACTGTGAGTCTGTTTCTGCTTTGTTCAAATAAGTTCATTTGTATCATTTTTTTTAGGTTCCTCATATAAGTGATATCATGACATTTGTCTTTCTCTGACTTATGTCACTCAGTTTGACAACCTCTAGGTCTACCCTTCTCGCTACAAATGGCATTATTTCATTCTTTTTATGGCTGAGTAATATTCCATTGTATATATGTACTACATCTTCTTTACCCAGTGCTCTTCTGATGGACTTTTACATTGCTTCCCTGTCCTGGCAATTGTAAACAGTGCTGCAATGAACATTGGGATGCATGTAGCTTTTTACTCAATATCTTGTAATAACCTACAATGGAAAAGAATCTGAAAAAGAATATGTGTGTGCATGTGTGTGCTTAACTAACTCACTTTGCTTCACACTTGAAATGAACACAACCTTGTAAATTAACTATATTTCAATAAAAGAGAAAAAACAGTAGTTACGAGGAGAGTACAAATTCAGGGTTTTTAAAATGAATTTGAAATTAAGATATCAGAAACTTAAAATAATCATGTATTTCTATACATTGCTATACAAAAATCTATAATACACACAAACACAAAAAAATCTCCAATAGATATGTTGCTGTTGTTGTTGCTCATTCGCTAAGTCATGTTGAACTCTTTGCGACCCCATGGACTATAGCTCACCAGGTTCCTCTGTCCATGGGGCTTCCCAGGCAAGAAAACTGAGGTGGGTTGCAATTTCCTTCTCCAGGGGATCTTCCTGGACCATGGATTGAACCCATGTCTCCTGCGTTGGCAGGCAAATTCTTCCACTGAGCCATCAGGGAAGGCCATATTGATACACACATACAGAAAAAAAATGGAATCCAAATATAACATTAAAGATAGACATCGTATCACACGAGAACAAAAATAAAAGAAAAAAGAGACTTACCAAAAACAAATTCAAACAATTAACAAAATGGTAATAAGAGCATGCTTACTGATAATTAGCTTATCCATAAACAGAGTAAAGGCTCCAATCAAAAGACACAGACTAGGGCCTTGTTCACCGAAACTTGGTCTCCCCATGTTGCTCTCTCTCCCAAATTCTGGCTGAGCCTCCATCTGGAGCGCGGAACCCGCCATGCTTGCTAATTATGCCTGGGCTTCTAAGATCCGACTGGGGAGGCCTCAGTGTCTCCTCTCCTTCGGGAGAACGGAAGGACACCTGCGGCCTACTGTTCTCCGTGTGGCAGAGAACTTGGCGGCTCAAGCAAAGAGAGAGCTGCTTGCTCCCAGAGTCTACACATCAGTCACAGGAAAGAACGACTGGACCCATCACTGCTGCCAGATTACATCATGAGAAACGCTGGACTGGAAGAAACACAAGCTGGAATCAAGATTGCCAGGAGAAATATCAATAACCTCAGATATGCAGATGATACCACCCTTACGGCAGAAAGTGAAGAACTAAAGAGCCTCTTGATGAAAGTGAAAAAAGAGAATGAAAAAGTTGGCTTAAAGCTCAAAATTCAGAAAGCAAAGATCGTAGCATCCGGTCCCATCACTTCATGGCAAATAGATGGAGAACCAGTGGAAACAGTGGCAAACTTTATTTTGGGGGGGCTCCAAAATCACTGCAGATGGTGACTGTAGCCATGAAATTAAAAGACCCTTACTCCTTGGCAGGAAGGTTATGACCAACCTAGACAGCATATTAAAAAGCAGAGACATTACTTTGCCAACAAAGGTCGGTCTAGTCAAGGCTATGGTTTTTCCAGTAGTCATGTATGGATGTATGAGTTCTACTATAAAGAAAGCTGAGCACTGAAGAATTGATGGTTTTGAACTGTGGTGTTGGAGAAGACTCTTGAGAGTCCCTTGGACTGCAAGGAGATCCAACCAGTCCATCCTAAAGGAGATCAGTCTTGAATATTCATTGGAAGGACTGATGTTAAAGCTGAAACTCCAATACTCTGGCCACCTGATGCAAAGAGCTGACTCATTTGAAAAGATCCTGATGCTGGGAAAGATTGAAGGCGGGAGGAGAAGGGGACGACAGATGATGAGATGGTTGGATGGCATCACTGACTCGATGGACATGAGTTTGAGTAAGCTCTGGGAGTTGGTGATGGATAGGGAGGCCTGGTGTGCTGCAGCCCATGGGGTCGCAAAGAGTCAGACTCGACTGAACGACTGAACTGAACTGAATTTGGGGAGGGAACATTTCCAGGAACTTAATTACACTTAATCAGTTTCAATTTTAGATGCAATGCTTAATGATGTGTTCTTAATTTGTAATATAAATGTATATTTTTTATAATGGAAGTGTTAAACATTCACGAAAAAGGATGGCATAGTATAACGAACCTGGGATATTGGTGTTGGCTCTGTGTGATACTCATCATGCTGTTAGGAAGCCCAAACTATCACACATGAAGCAATCACATGGAGAAGCCCTGAGACTACATGAAAAGAGAGAGAGAGATGCTTGGTCATCCCCCCAGCCGCCACAGTCCTATGCAGTTCCAATGCCAGCTTCCCACTGACTACAACCTCATGGGATCCTGAGCTGGAACCACCCAACTGAGCCCAGCCTTGACTTCCTGGCCCACAAATACCATGAAAGATAATAAGATGGTTGTTGTTGCTTCAGGCCACTAAGTTTTGGGGTGATCTGTTAGTAGGTAAACAGAGTGTTTGGGAATTTCCCCCTGGGGATAGGTAGTGAGACCCTCCTAAGCCTTGGGTGGAGTGAATAACTTTCTGTGTGATCTGATTTCAGTCACCCCCAAACATTCTGTTGTTTGTGCCAGAAGGACCACCTTTAGTGGCTGGCTCTTTGAGATGTGTTATTTTTTTTTTTTTTAATGTTTGATCTGCATTTAATTACTTACAAAAATGGAAAGGCTTAAGAGTTTACAACCAATGTATTTCTGATGTGTCTTTGACTCTCCTGTGAGAAGTGAACAGAGTTTCAGACCCCATCTCACCCTACACCTCTGTGATGGAACGAGTCAACTCTTTTCCTCAATGGGGTCAGCAGAGGGGAGCTGCAAGGCGTACCCCTGGACAGACTACCTGGATTAGCAGACCCCTCAGCCACACATCAGATTTGTCCTGCACCCTAAGGCTAGACAGCGGGAGGCTTTGTAACACATACGTTTTATATACAACTTAAATATCTAGTCATGGCATGTGACTTTGACTTCTACAAGACAGTGACTCTTAACTTCTTGGGAGCTGTAGTCATTTCAAGAAACTCATGAGACTTTTCATCTTTTTCCCATAAAAATACCGTTAGGCATATAGACATACAAATGTAGTTTTAGATTCTATAAATAAATACACTCTTTATAAATATAAATAAATTTGATTATCTAGCTATAATTTTAATTGTTATGACTGCATAACATTCAATTGTGTGGCGTTATTGTAATTTATTTAACCAGTCTCCTATGGTTGGACCTTAGGCGGCTTCCAAGGTTTCTGTGTTTTCAACTGTACTAAAAATCTCTGCCCCAAGATTTTTGTAAGCATCTTCTCCTGGTTCTTAGTTTTTGCTGGTTGCATCTTATGTGTCCTTGTGGCTGTTTTGTATTTTTGGAACAAGACAGGGCATGTTTAATAAATGCATACAATGTTTTAGAAATGAGAAAAAAAAAAAGACACAGACTAGCTGAAGGGATATAAAATCAAGTTCTGTGTATATGCTGCCTACAAGAGACTCACCTCAGATCTAGAGACACAAACAGACTGAAAGGGAGGGGATGGAAAATGGTATTCCATGCAAAGGGTAATAGAAAGAAACCTAGAGTAATGATGCTTGTATCAGGGTAAAATCATGCTCTGCTCTGCATCACCCTTCTCTTTTCTAGCATAAAATGAGGGTAAGACAACAGGCTGTGGAGTCAGGTGGACCTGGGTTCAAGGCGACTGATTAAATGTGTGAACCTGAGCAAGCACTCTCCCTATGCCTCGTCTTCCTCATCTGTAAAATAGGAGGAATAATAATACCTGCATCACAGGTTATAAAGCACCAGCCCAGGGCTTATTATAGAGGGAGACTCTTCACTTTTCATCATTGTTGTTACTTCTGGACCAAGAGGTACACTTTGACTTTAATAATAGTTCCCTCTTCACCACGTGTGATGCTAAGAAGGAGACTCAGCCTGGAAACCAGCCAGCAACTCAGTTCTTAAACTACTGATTCCTCCAATGACAACCCCAGACTCTCTCAACTTCTCAAGCAGGACTCTGAGCACCTGCCCAGCAGTAGCTGAATATATAGGAGATACACAGCCTTGTCTCTTTCTCTGAGCCCCTGACTACGGCAGAAAAGTTAGAGCCTAAACCATATTGGCCACTCTGATTCGTGCACACACCTGGATAAGCATTAAATTCATGATGTCAGGAATCAAGCCTGAAACACCCACTGAAGGATCCTTACTTTTTTACATTCTTGCTTTTCATATGCCTTTGAGTTGCCAAAGGACATTTTTGTTAAGTTAAAAAAAAAATGCTAGAATAGTTTGCTTTTGGAAAAAGCTTCTCTTGAAAGCTGCAGGTTTCTGGGGGACTGAAAGAACAGTTGGAAGCTCCAAGTATGACTTCTGGCCCCATCATTTAAGGCTGAATTCTCCTCTCTGAAATGCAGTGGTGGTCTCCATTGCATAATGTAGACGCCTGGCATGCACTTAAGTCCTATTCATGTGAGAGTAGCTCAGCTTACTGCAAAGGTAGAATATGCAATAGGCTCCATGGTGCTGTCAGAACAGGGTTGATGGAGAGACTCTTCCTGCGAATGCTCTACCCATTCTGACACCAGCCTGGCATTTGTGAGGTAGGAGGACTATGGCGATTAGGACTACACTGGGTGAGCGGAGATGTGTAACAGTACTTCCAGACACAAGATTGAGAAATGGATGGTATTTTACACTAAAATTTCATACTGCTTTTGAGCATCTTGCCAGGAGATAGTCAAAAGACAGTAACTGTATTAGGATTAAGGGTCTTGAAGACTGGGAACAATGGGCCCAGTCATGGATTAGGTAAGCAATTCTGAGAAAATTATTTTCGCTTTTTGTGGCCAGTTAAGGTTCATGTCTTCACTGAGGCAGGAAACCAACCTTCTCTCTCTCTTTAAAACTAGTTTTGGTTACTTGGCCTTCAGATTATACACTCACTGAGACTCTACATCTACTGTACATCTACTTCTGCTTTATTGACAATGTCAAAACTTTTGACTGTGTGGATCACAACAAATCAGAGAAGTCTTAAAGAGATGGGGATACCAGACCACCTTACCTGCCTCTTAAGAAATCTGTATGCAGGTCAGGAGCAACAGTTAGAAATGGACATGGAACAACAGATTGGTTCCAAATAGGAAAAGGAGTATGTCAAGGCTGTATATTGTCACCCTGCTTATTTAACTTACATGCAGAGTACCTTATGAGAAACACTGGGCTGGAAGAAGCACAAGCTGGAATCAAGATTGCTGGGAGAAATATCAATAACCTCAGATAAGCAGATGACACCATCCTTATGGCAGAAAGTGAAGAAGAACTAGAGAGCCTCTTGATGAAAGTGAAAGAGGAGAGTGAAAAAGTTGGCTTAAAACTCAACATTCAGAAAATAAAGATCATGACATCAGGTCCCATCACTTCATGGCAAATAGATGGGGAAACAATGGAAACAGTGACAGACTTTATTTTGGGGGGCTCCCAAAACACTGTAGATGGTGACTGCAGCCATGAAATTAAAAGATGCTTGCTCCTTGGAAGAAAAGTTATGATCAGCCTAGACAGCATATTAAAAAGCTGAGACATGACTTTGCCAACAAAAGCCCGTCTAGTCAAGGCTATGGTTTTTCCAGTAGTCACGTATGGCTGTTAGAGTTGGACGATAAAGAAAGCTGAGCACTGAAGAATCGATGCTTTTGAACTGTGGTATTGGGGAAGACTCTTGAGAGTCGCTTGGGCTGCAAGGAGGTCCAACCAGTCCATCCTAAAGGATATCAGTCCTTAATATTCATTGGAAGGACTGATGCTGAAGCTGATACTCCAATACTCTGGCCACCTGATGTGAAGAACTGACTCATTTGGTCAGACCCTGATGCTGGGAAAGATTGAAGGCAGCAGGAGAAAGGGATGACAGAGGATGAGATGGTGGGATGGCATCACCGACTCAATGGACATGAGTATGAGTAAACTCCGGGAGTTGGTGATGAACAGGAAGGCTTGGTGTGCTGCAGTCCATGGGGTCACAAGGAGTTGGACACGAGTGAGTGACTGAACTGAACTGAACTGAGACTCTACATGCTACAAATTAACTTGACTACAAAGAAAGCAAAATACAATATCTTTTAAAATCTACTAATCTTGAATGTCTGTGACTTCCCAAAGTATTTTCCTATCTTCATTTTAACCCAACTAGACCAGTGAGTCCTCACTAGGTGAAATACATATATGGTCACAGAAAAAGAAAATAAGGCCCATCCCATGGCTGGTTCTCTCTTCCATCTGCTCGTCACAAGGATAACTTCTTTCCTTCATTTATTTATTCCCTTGTTTCAAATTTCATTTCAAGAAATAAATTCAGCCCAATATTTCCATTCAGTCCAGGGTGTTGGAAAATATACTGATGCTGGGAAAGACAGAGGGCAGGAGGAGAAGGAGGCAACAGTGAATGAGATGGTTGGATGGCATTACTGACTCAATGGACACGAGCTTGAGCAAACTCAAGGAGATAATGAAGGACAGGGAAGCGTGTTGTGCTGCAGCCCATGGGGTCACTAAGAGTCAGACGTGACTTAGTGACTGAACAACAACAGTATTCTCAGGTTTGAGCCTCCATGATGCTAGTGGCAGTCCCGCTCCTTATTCTGATCTCCCAACATGTATTACTTACTATCTGCTGGGTACACATCCCTACCTGGCTGTCCTAGAAGCATCCCAAGTCTAAAGCTTAACTCTTCCTTTTCCTGCCTCCTCTTCCTGAACTTCTAACAGATGAAATGCTATCCACACATTTTGCCCAGGCCAGAAAACTAGAAGTAATGATTGATTCCCAGCTCCCTCACTCAACTTATCCATGCACTTCAGCCATGTCCGTCTCTTTGCGACCCTATGGACTGTACCCCCCAAGTTCCTCTGTGCATGGGATTCTCCAGGCAAGAGTATGGGAGTGGGTTGCCATGTCCTGCTCCAGGGGATCTTCCCAACCCAGGGATCGAACTCGCATCTCTTATGTCTCCTGCATTGTCAGGAGGATTCTGTACCACTAGCACACTTGGGAGGCACAATTGCTTAATAAAACTTACTCGCTCTGAATGTAAATATCTCTTAATTATATATCTTTTTCCTTCTGTCACCTTGGAGAAGGAAATGGCAACCCACTCCAGTATTCTTGCCAGGAGAATCCCATGGACAGAGGAGCCTGGGGGTCTACAATCCACAGGGTCTCAAAGAGTCGGGCATGACTGAGGCGACTTAGCATGCACACACTGTCACCTTAGCTCAAGCCTGTATCATGTCTTAACCTGGGTCACTGTATCAGCCTCCCATCAGTGCTCTCTGACTCAGTTCTTGTTCTCTTCCAATAGATTCTATGCAAGTAAGAGTGATCTTTCTGAAAGGAGATTTTGTCTGATTGTGTCACTCACTGCAAAAATGCATCACTGGCTCTCCATGGCTCTCAGTCCAAACTCCTTTGCTTGGTTTAAAAAGTCTTCCATAATCTGACCCTTTCATATGTGTATAGCTCCATCTTCCATCACCGTCCTGCCTAGCGTCACCCTCTCACTTTCTCCTCCATGTATACATGCATGGCACTCTTGCTTCTGCAACTCTCTCCCATTTCTCCACCTACTTCCTTCTGTTTATCCAGCACTGACCTGGTGGTACAGCCTCCAATGAAACTTCTAAGATCACTCTCCATCCTGATTAGACTGTGACCTCCTTAAAGACAGGGCTCATGTCTTCCTTATTTTGGAATCTACAATTCCTAGCAGACAGCCTCTCACATGATTCACAGTAAAAGTTCAAAAGGCTGAATGAGAAACTTGATTTCAATGTACTATAGTTTTAAAGGCAGTCCTAATAGCAGCCTACCATCTTGCTCAGAGTCTTCGTGAAAAAATAACTCCTTGAGTCCACTTTGAGTCTCCTGGGATTCTGAAGCAGGTATGTAATTAGATCCCCCATTGGTTAGAAGCTATCAGCCAAGCAAAGTTCCTTCACCCTTCTGAAAACTCTCAATAGCTCTGTTTCACTTTGCAGGTGGGATAATCGAAGCAAGAAGTTTGGTGGTAAAAAAAACCAAAAACCCTTAGAGTCTTGAGCAAGTCTGTCTTCATATGTTATCAGCTGGAATTTAATGGGACTACAAGAACTTGGCAACCTGATTTATTTTGAAAGAGAAAATTTTTGTATATTTTTATCAGCATTTATGAAGAATAAACAAAATGCAGAATGCTAATACCAATCTCAAATAAGAATAAATATTAAGAGTCATAATAAAGTTACTATTAATAAAAGCATCTCACATTTATCTCATTTAATCCTCACAGTAACCCTATCAGTTAAGTACTACTTCAATCTCCATTTGTCATAGGGAGAAATTAATGCTCAGAGATGTTCAAAATCTTGCCCTGTGCCATACACATGAATAAGCAGCACAGTCAACATTTGAACACAGGTCTTCCTGACTTCAGTCTGTATTTTGTATCATAGACCTGTGTTGCAACTCTATTCAATATCCTGTGATAAACCATAATGGGAAAGAACATTAAAAAGAGTGTGTGTGTGTATATACATACTTTGCGATATATGTACATGCATACATAAGTATATATACATACATACTTAGCAATATACCTGAAACGATTATTACAACATTGTAAACCAACTATATAGTTCAATAAAAAAATTTTTAATTAATACAGATTTTCCCCTTACATGTAGCCAGTGTAATACATAACAACTATCTATTGAATGAAAACAAGTGAGTGAAAAATCCATCTAGAATTCTTTGCTGATTCTTGTTCAGATTTCTTTTGTTCACATAACAAGTTCTCCAGGGATCCTCAGGTCAAGCTGGATAGCATCTCCTGAGATTCTTTTTTAAGAAAACTCTAACCATTGTCCTTTTGGATATGAACAGGATACAGATACATTGTATTTCTTGCTTCTGCAAACATTCAAGGTGGAACTGATCAATATAGCTTTCTGTGAATACGAAACTTCTATAATTGCGCTGTGCACTATGGAATAGCCACATGTAGCTGTGCAGAACATGAAATGTCACTAGTGTGATTAATAAAAGTTTAAATTTCATTTAATTTTAACTAATTTACATTTAAATAGCCATAGGGGGCTCTTTTTAGCAAAGAAGTTTCCTTTAACAGCTATTTATTGGGCACCTACTATATATCAGGCACTAAGCTAGAGGCTGGAAATAAAGTGAGATGAAAAATAAAGCAATCTATTGTTTTTAAGGAGCTGCCAGTCTAATAAAGCTAGATATCAAAGACAAAGAAGATATGGTACTATGTACAATGGAGTACTAATCATAAAAAAGAATGCAGTAATGTCATATACAGCATCGGCATGCAACTAGAAAGCAGCATACTAAGTGAAGTAAGTCAGAAAGAGATGAATGTCATTTGATATCACTTATATATGGAATCTAAAATATGACACAATGAATCTATCTACAAAACAGAGAACAGCCACCTGATGCAAAAAGCCAAGTCATTGGATAAGACTCCAATGCTGGGAAAGATGGAAGGCAAGAGGAGAAGGAGGCAACAGAGGATAAGATGGTTGGATAGCATCACAGACTCAATGGATATGAGTCTGAGCAAACACCGGGAGACAGTGAAGGACAGGGAAGCCTGGCTATAGTCCATGGGGTCACAAAGAGTTGGATACGACTTAGCAGGTAAACAACTGCAACAACAAAACAAAAATAGACTCACAGAGAGCATATTTGTGGTTGCCAAGGGGGAGGAAATTGAGGCAAGAATAGAGTGGGATTTTTAAAAAATTAATGCAGCATATAAATATCCAATGTTTTATGCTTACACTCATGAGGAATATGATTTACCTTAAGTGAAACTAAAACCATGAAATAATTACAGGAGATGCTTTATAATGGGGAAAAAGTGAAACAAAATGAACAAAAAACTCTGTGAAGGGGGCTGCCTCCAGTCTCAGGCGAACATATAACTTACCACCCTCACCAAGGTATTTAATACTTCTGAGAGTGATGCTCTCAGGGGATGCTGTTAATAATTATAGACAACAGAAATTTGTTTCTCATGATTCTGGAGGCTGGAGCACACACATAACATAATACAAAATGTTGGGTGTTCTGTGCCATATTCATGGAATAACCAATAAAGCATGTAAATAAAAATAAATCAAGGAAGACTTCATGAAGGAGGTGACACTGAACTAGAACTTTAAGGATATATACAAACAGGGGTGGGGAAGACTCTCCAAGAGATGAAAATGTACAGGCAAAGGCCCGGGACAGGAAAAGGTAAGAATCGCAACTAGAATTATTTGTTAGAGCCCCAAGCAAGATGCGTCCAAACCCTAGTATCCACTTTAGAGCCTATATTTTCACTCATTATCTTACACTTCCTTTCAAGGGTTGGTCACTAACTTAACCTTCCACCTTGACTTCATGTACAGAATAACAAGACACTTTGCAAGTCAAGTTTTCTCCAGGTAAGCCCACATAAGAATTTCTAGATGGGAGGGTCCGCTCTGTATCCTGTTTACGGAAGCTGTGGTTGTTGCTGGCAAAGAGGCCACCCAGAAATGCTCTCTGATGTAAGATGACAGGAAGGGGCTCTGGAAAGAAGATGCCAAGAAATGAAGGTGATGGCAAGGGAAGGTATAGGGAACCTAAAATGAAGTCATGGGTCTTCCCCAGGTGGGGCAGGAGAAAAAGGAATTTTTATTCTTTCAATCATCACAATCTGGGTAGTAGGTATTGTTAGTCTCATTTGATTAGTGAGAAAGTCTCAGAGAAGACAAAAAATAAAATTGCCCAGAGTCACACCATTGAAAAGTAGAGAGGTGTGCATGAACCCTTTGCCCATTACCCCCTTCCTCTTTGCTCCTATAATGATGGGTGGAGCTCAGCAACGGGACTTGGAAAAGGAAAGGTAAGAGGCATCTGTGCCCCTTATCAATTAATGAGAAAGCAGACAATTGAAGAAGAATCATTACTCAGATAGACATCGTTTTTAGGGTTTTGTTGGGAAGTAAAGATTGCTTTGGGCGTCCCTGGTGACTCAGTGGTAAACAGTCCACCTGCCAATGCAGGAGACACAGGTTCAATCCCTAAGTGGGAAAATCCCCTGGAGAAGGAAATGAAAACCCAGGGTTCTTGCCTGGAAAGTCCCATGGACAGAGGAGCCTGGTGGGCTATCATCCGTGGGGTTGCAAAAGAGTCAGACACAACTCAGTGACTAAACAACAACAGCAAAGATTATTCTGCTTTTTTTCCTTGTTTGCTTTTTGTCTTCTTGGAATGAAAACCAAAAGGATCTCATATTTTATCAAAATCATATACTTATTCCTTGTGATAAGAAAACCTACCACACCAAACATTGCTCTAACAAAACACATTAAAGTAGCAAATTATTTTTATTTTGCCGGAGTACATCAATTCCTGGGACTTCCCCTGTGGCTCAGTGGTAAAGAATCTGCCTGCAATGCAGGAGATGCAGGAGATGAGGGTTTTATCCTTGGGTCAGGAAGTTCCCCTGGAGAACGGAATGGCAACGCACTCCAGTATTCTCGCCTGGAGAATTCCATGGAAAAAGAGCCTTGTGGGCTGTAGGCCATAGGGTCTCAAAGAGTTGGACATGACTTAAGTGACTGAGCACAGCACATAAATCACTAAATGCTCTGGTTGCTCTAGCGAATGTCATGTGAAATCTATTATCTTGCCCTCGTTCCCTGGTCAAATACTATTGTGCTGAAAGCCAGTACCTGGCCTGAAAGCCTGTGACCTCAAATACTCTCTTGATGTCTACAATTTTGAAAACTGTCTTGTGGATTTTTATGTGACTTTTGAAATAACTAGAGCAGAGAGGTAAATCTCAAAGGCCGATGTTATCTTGGATCCACAGTTTTTTAACATTTTCCTTCAACTCTTCATTGGATAAAATAATAACAAAAATCTTTTCAAAATCTCACAGAGACAATCCCATTGAGTTGGCCCCACAGGAGGCTTTGGGCAGGGTGCACATGAATCATGCAGTAGAAAGTGAAAGTGAAAGTTGCTCAGTTGTGTGACTCTTTGTGACCCCATGGACTACACAGTCCATGGAATTCTCCAGGCCAGAATACTGGAGTGGGTAGACTTTCCCTTCTCCAGGGGATCTTCCCAACCCAGGAATCAAACTGGGGTCTCCTGCATTGCAGGTGGATTTCTTACCAGCTGAGCCACAGGGGAAGCCCAAGAATACTGGAGTGGGCAGTCTATCCCTTCACCAGTGGATCTTCCCAACCCAGGAATCAAACTGGGGTCTCCTGCATTGCAGGTGAATTCTCTACCAACCAAGCTATCAGGGAAGCCCTCATGCAGCAGGGCTATCTCTTATTCGAGAACAACAATTATGAGACTGCAAGCCCTTGTGACATATCTCAAGCCCTCCTCTTCTGATTCCAAGTGAAGGCATCACATTTGGACCATCAGATCCACATCTCACTCCTGTCTACAACTGGAAGAGCCTGAAAAGACCGTCGCTGGACTCTTCCTGAGGTATGGGCTGATGCCCAAGAAAGTAGAGGCTATGGGCTCTTTCAGGAAGACCAGAACTTGGTGGACCATGACATGGACTCATGATTCAATAGCTTACTTGTGGGGGCTGTACAAAATGAAGAGAGGTTCAGTTCATCTGAAGCTCCTTTAGAGAGCCCCAAACTATAAATAATGAAGTTCTCCTGGCCCCCAGGGAGGGGAAAAGAAACTGTGTTTGGGGAGCAGGGGGCTCACAATACACTATAAGAGCATCTCCTGGAAGCAGACTAATTTTAATTCAATTGAGACTAGAAACAACAGCTCCTGGCCATGCAAATCAAAGTACCAAGGAGATTTTCTTACATGAAAATATGGCAACTTGCCTTCTTTTCAGAGTAGCTAAATAGGAAAAAACACAAATTAGGCTAAAAAAGTGAAAGCTGACTTAAAACTCAACATTCAAAAAACTAAGATCATGGCATGCGGTCCCATCACCTCATGGCAAATAGATGGAGAAACAATGGAAACAATGACAGACTTTATTTTCTTGGGCTGCAAAATCACTGCAGACGGTGACTACAACCATGAAATTAAAAGACGCTTGCTCCTTGGAAGAAAAGCCATGACCAATCTAGACAGCATTTAAAAAGCAGAGACATCACTTTGCTGACAAAGGTCCATATAGTCAAAGCTATGGTTTTTCCAGTAGTCATGGACGGATGTGAGAATTGGACCATAAAGAAGGCTGAGTGCCAAAGAATTAATGCTTTTGAACTATGCTGCTGGAGAAGACTCTTGAGAGTCCCTTGGACACAAGATCAAACCAGTCAATCTGAAAGGAAATCAACCCTGAATATTCTGGACTGATGCTGAAGCCGAAGCTCCAATATTTTGGCCACCTGATATGAAGAGCAAACTCATTGGAAAAGTCTCTAATGCTGGGGAAAACTGAGGGCAGGAGGAGAAGGGGGTGACAGAGGGTGAGATGGTTGGATGGCACCACTGACTCAATGGACATGAGTTTGAGCAACTCCAGGAGATAGTGAAGGACAGGGAAGCCTGGCGTGCTGCAGTCCATGGGGTTGTAAAGAGTCAGACATGACTGAGCAACTGAACAACAACAAGATTAGAGAATGACTGGCTGAAAAGAAGATAAACTATTTAGGTGTCAAAAATTACATAGCTTGAAAATATTCAGTTATGTCTAAAAAATAATACAGGACAAAAATTAATGGTTTAGCTCTAGATTATTTAGAGATAAAAGTAAGTAAAGATACTTCGGGCTGAGTGTAAAAAATTGGAGAGTTTGAATATGAGTGTGTGTATCCATGTGAATGTGTATAAAATTTCGTCTCCCAACGAGGTAGAAAATCTTTTGAAGACAGAGGCTGTTATATCTGGGCTTATTTGAAATCAAATAGATTCTTCTTGATTCATTAAGATCTACTTCTCTCCCAGTCTTTGTTTAAAATGGTACTATTTTCTCCCTGTCTACCTATTAGAAACTTTGATGAAATGTGAATTTCTAGAATATAGAGAACTTATTCATGTCTTTTGATTCCCTAATTCCATAACACTAGACACACACTGGAATCCAGACTGCTCCCTCTCTTGAACAAGGATACACACACATGCACACATATACATGTTCAAATGTCTTATAAGGCTTGGCACAGCTAATTGATACATATTTATAGAAACACTTTTGAATACAGAACACTTCCATGGAAACAATGAGAGTTAAAAGAATTTTCACCAAGAAATGGAGTAGTTTGAGTTTCTGATTGTGAATCACTACATCACAGAAAGAAGTCACGAAAATTATAATGCAACTGGTCCATTGAAATAAAAAAGGAAATATAATCCATGTTGGCTATTTTTCTCCCTCTAAATATTGTTGTTGTTGTTTAGTCACTAAATCATGTGCAACTCTTCTTTGTGACCCCATGGACCTCATGGATAGCCCATGAGGCTCCTCTGTCCATGGGATTTCCCAGGCAAGAATACTGGAGTGAGTTGCCATTTCCTCCTCCAGGGGATAATCCTGACCCAGGGATCAAACCCATGTCTCCTGCATTTGCGGGCTGATTCTTTACCACTGAGTCACCAGGCTATATATTTTTCTTCCTTTCATACAAACAAACATGCATCGGGCAATTCTTATATAAAAGACACTGTTCTGAGGATGACAATAAAGAAACAGGTGTTTACCCTTTTATGTCCAAGAGGAGAGGGATAAGGCAGCACTGACAGAAAGGGCTGGGGTGTCAAGACTAGAGAATGTTTCCAGGCTCTGCCACTTTCTTGCTGCATGACCTTAAGTAAATTACTTAACAATCCTGAGCTTCAGTTTCCTTCTCTGTAAAATAGGAATATCAGGGTCCTACCCGGTTTTCGCGGGACTCATAGAAAATCATGAAAGTGACTTGTAACCATTAAAGCACACAAATTAATAACTACAATACGATTTCACAGACAATAACATATCTACTGTATTCTCTGAATGGTTGATATCAGAACACTGGCCATCTTGGGCTCAAATTCAGCCTGCTCTGTGTCAATAAAAGGAGCTTCCCCCATGACTCAGTGGTAAAGAATCCACTTGCAGTGCAGGAGCCACAGGAGATGCAGGTCGGTCAGACTGGGAAGATCCCCTGGATACCACGGCAACGCACTCTGGCATTTTTGTCTGGAGAATCCACTGGACAGAGAAGCCTGGTGGGCTACAGTCTGTGGGGTCACAAAACAGCTGGACAAGACCGACACAACCTAGCATGCACGTGTCATTAAAAGTTTGAAAGAATCATCAAGATTTAAGACTCAAATTCAGTTTTCATTTTTTAAAAAATCTGGAAAATTGAATGGACTAAAATTGAGCAGTTGTGCACTTTTAGGCGGAACAGCTATCCCACAGTTAGCCACAGTCCTCACTACTTCCTTTTACTCACACAAGTTATAAATCACCATGAGAAAAGAGAGACAGATATAAGCACAACAAAACAGGGGGTGCTAGAGGCAGATGCTGGGTATAAAGGAGAGAACATGTGCAGCTGAGAAGCCTCGGATGGCTCCCTGGAGGAGGTGGAATCTGAGCCATACTTTAAAGATCATATAGAAATGAGGGAAGAAAACATGGATTCCAGGCAGAGGAAATAGTGTGAAAAAATATATGGTGCTAAGTACACAGGGCAGGGGAGTTGGGGATGGGAAGCACCATCTGAATTAAGAGAAGGATGTTCTTTTATCTATCAAGTGTTATTTGAGAATCTATCTGTCAGATTCTGGAGATAAACAAATGGGTTAAGACACTTAAACCGGCCTTCTCAGATCTTATAATCTAGTGGAGGAGACAAGAAGTGAGGGAAATGTAGTTGGACTGATTTCTGCAGCATTCTGGAAAGCCTGTGATAGCAACCAGGAAAGTCACAGAATTCCTTCATCTCTGCAGAATGGACTTGGTGCTCAGAAGGATTTAGGATCATGAGTTGTAGCTGTGAGTCCAATTTTGCTACTAATTCCTTGTGTGTCCATCAGCTGTGGACCACACAGAAGTAAGATCAACAGGAACAACTTCCCAGCATGCTCAGGATGATGACACTAGAAAATAGAAGTAAAAATGTGTTGAAATGTAAAATGTTATGCAAATCCATGTTGTTAGTGTTACTATTTCTCTGGTCTCCAGGGATCATATTATAGACAGTACAGATAACCGCACATCAGAGAGAGAGCAGAAATGATTGCTCAGAACTATTTGTGGATAATGGAAGGCAGACAGAATGAGTGTGAGACACACAGACCTGAATTCAAATCCCGTCATCACCATTTCTACCTGCGTAACTTTAGACATGACATAACCTCTTTAGGCTTTTAATGCTTATACCTATAGTAGCTTTTTATATCTAAGGTTGTCATGAGACTAAAGTGAAAGAATTTACCACCGTGACTGGTAATAGCACCAGTAAATGCCAATGACAATTATTTTCATTATGGCTCACCTAACTTTCCCAAGAAGATGGAAGCTGTGTTAAAGAATCAGGGAATTACAGAATTAGAAGTGACCACAAAGAGTTTCTCTCTTCCCAAGAGTATGGTCTGGCACATCTAATTCCAGTATCTCTCATGTCAAGAACTATGACTATAGTTTCCTCTGAAATGTAAACACATTTTGTCTTTCAAAATTTCTCTGTAGAATAAGAGAACTAGAGAAATAATAATGTGCTTTCCAGGTGGTGCTAGTGGTAAAGAACCCACCTGCCAATGCAGGAGATGTAAGAGACATGGATTTGATCCCTGGGTCAGGAAGATCCCCCTGGAGGAGGGCATGGCAACCCACTCCAGTATTCTTGCCTGGGGAATCGCATGGACAGAGGAGCCTAGCTGGCTACAGTTCATGGGGTCACAAAGAGTCAGACATGACTGAAGCAACTTAGCACAGCACAGAGAAGTAATAAGCTGGATAAGCTCAAGGTATAGCATGACCAATTTTCCTAGCTTGCCTGGCATTGAGGGGTCTCTGAGGACACCGGAGGTACTAAAACGAGGACAGTCCTGGGCAAGCAGGGTCAGCTGGACACTCTACCTGAACTAATGTAAAGTTTTTTATCTCTGGTTAAGCCACAAAAGCCAACAACTGTACAATACACTGCATTCTTTTTCTTAGTACAAACAGACAGCCAGGAATCATAAGCAATGAGAGGCAATGTCCCTTTTAGACCAGTAAACACACTACCACCTTTCCCCTTAAATAAACATGGTCTTTTGGTCAATTGGCTAAGACCCCTGATGGCATAGATGCATTCTGCTAGGACTTTCTATTTTGGTGGTGGCCTTGGAAGAAATGTGGTCTTCCCTTCCCTGTATCTCTGATGTTATTCCTAATGGTGAATCTGTCAGCAAATGAACAGTCCATCCTCAAAACCCATAGTGAGGGGCTTGTTTTCATGCCTTGTCTTATCAAATTTGGATCAGAATGAAACCATGCAACCCTCTTAGCTCGGTGACTATGTATGAACTTTTTCTCCACTGGTACAGGCTGAAGCCCAGTTCTTCTATCAGTATTTCTGTCTGATGAATGGAAGTCCTGTCTTCTTGGGCTCAGATACTCTTAAACACTTCACTATGGGGCTTGCAAACCAAATCATGATGGCTGAAGACACTGAGCTCTCCAATAAGTCTTCCGGATCTTCCTTCCAACATTCCTGTTTCCAGTGATGAACACTATTTTTCATAAACTCAAAATAACTTAGGCAGCCTTTCTTGCTTTGGGTTTTTCCTTAATTTTTCACACAGAGACAAAACCTTGAAGTCAATCAGGGTAATGACTGGTTACAGAGGGAATGAGAAGCATTCTCTCTTGAATGCCCTCAATTCCTTGGAGATTTATGGGAAATGTGCCAATGATGTCCAATGGTCATTCAGTTTTTCCAGTAATGTGAATGACTCACAGTGGCAAAAAAAAACAGGTCCTCAAGAAGTATTACACCATCCCCTTGTAAACAAGCAGAGCTTCTGAAATCTAACTTCCAGCATCATCATCCACATAATCAGAGTAACCTCCAAGAATCATCTTGATTTTTAAACCTCTAAAAAACAGACCATTAAAAAGACTTATCTAGAGGATATCATGACAAATAACAAACAGCAAAAAAAAAAAACCTACAATATATATGACATACAAGTAGTATGATTTCCTTAATATACAAAGAGCTTGTATAACTGAATAAGAAAGAAAACTAACAACCCAATAGAAACCGGATAAAGATCATGAGCAGGCTTCTTCATAGGAAATATAAATGTCTAGAAAAGATTTGAAAACATGTTCAACTTTATTAAAAGCAAGTATGCAAATAGAATATTTTCACCTCTCAATGGGCAAAAATCAAAACTTTATAGTACAGAATGTTGGTAAAAACATGTAGGTACTCTCTAAACATATTCTTTAAAGTACTAAGGGTATAGTTTCTTTAAAAAGCAATGTAAATTCTCAAAATCTATAATAAAGAAATAACAGAAATTTTACCATGAGCTTGTACACAGGGATATACGCAAGGACGTACACTGACATATTCTGAAATACCAAATGAGTTGTTGTTGTTTAGTCGTTCAGTCATGTCCGACTCTTTGCAACCCCATGGACTGCAGCACACCAGGCTTCCATGTCCATCTTCTGGAACTTGCTCAAACTCATGTTCATTGAGTCAGTGATGCCATCCAACCATCTCATCCTCTGTCATACCCTTCTCCTCCTGCCTTCAATCTTTCCCAAAATCAGGGTCTTCTCTAATGAGTCAGCTCTTCACATTAGGTGGCCAAAGTACTGTAGCTTCAGCTGCAGCATCAGTCCTTCCAATGAATATTCAGGACTGATTTCCTTTAGGATGGACTGGTTTGATCTCCTTGCAGTCCAAGGGACTCTCAAGAGTCTTCTCCAACACCACAGTTCAAAAGCATCAATCCTTCAACGCTCAGCTTTCTTTATAGTCCAACTCTCACATCCATACATGACTACTGGAAAAACCATAGCTTTGACTATATGGACCTTTAGCAAAGTGATGTCTTTGCTTTTTAATATGCTGTCTAGGTTTGTCATGGCTTTTCTTCCAAAGAGCAAGTGTCTTTCAATTTCACGGCTGTAGTCCCCACCCACAGTGATTTTGGAAAATAAAGAAAATAAAGTCCATCACTGTCTCCATCGTTTCTCCATCTATTTGCCATCAAGTTATGAGACTGGATGCCATGATCTTCGATTTTTGAATGTTGAGTTTTAAGCCAGTTTTTTCACTCTCCTCTTTCACCTTTATCAAGAGGGTCTTTAGTTCCTTCTGCCATAAGGGTGATGTCATCTGCATATCTGAGGTTACTGATATTTCTCCCAGCAATCTTGATTTCAGCTTATGCTTCATCCAGCCCAGCATTTTACATGATGTACTCTGCATATAAGTTAAATAAACAGGGCCTCATCTTCAGGACTGCTGCTGCTAGGTCACGTCAGTCATGTCTGACTCTGTGAGATCCCATAGACAGCAGTTCACCAGGCTCCCCCATCCCTGGGATTCTCTAGGCAAGAACAGTGGAGTGGGTTGCCATTTCCTTCTCCAATGTATGAAAGTGAAAAGTGAAAGTGAAGTCGCTCAGTCATGTCCGACTCATCGACCCCATGGACTGAAGCCTACCAGGCTCCTCTGTCCATGGGATTTTCCAGGCAAGAGTACTGGAGTGGGTTGCCATTGACTACTGCTCTTAGAAAAAGAAAAAAACGAAAGCTTGCTTCCTTCTATCTCTGCTTTCTGCCGCATAAGGATACAAGGAAGTGACAGCATCCTCTGAAAGCCAGGAAAATGGCCTTCCCCAAGCAACTGACCTCAGTCTGCCACTCTGTTC
Organism: Bos grunniens; assembly: GCF_055505025.1. NCBI lineage: Eukaryota > Metazoa > Chordata > Mammalia > Artiodactyla > Bovidae > Bos > Bos grunniens. The sequence goes on from NC_141172.1 coordinate 96,005,479, forward strand.
TAGGGCTTTCCAGCCTCTAGAACTGTGAGAAATAAATGTCGTTTAAGCTACCAGTCTATGGGGATTCATTGCAACAGCCTGAGTAAGACAGGTACATAAAGAGATGCAACAACAGAATACTATACAGCTACTATAAAGAATACTATACAGCTACTATAAAGAATACTATACAGCTACTATAAGGAATACTATACAGCTACTATAAGGAATACTATACAGCTACTATAAGGAATACTATACAGCTACTATAAGGAATACTATACAGCTACTATAAGGAATACTATACAGCTACTATAAAGAATACTATACAGCTACTATAAAGAATACTATACAGCTACTATAAAGAATACTATACAGCCACTATAAGGAATACTATACAGCCACTATAAGGAATACTATACAGCCACTATAAGGAATACTATACAGCTACTATAAAGAATACTATACAGCTACTATAAAGAATACTATACAGCTACTATAAAGAATACTATACAGCTACTATAAAGAATACTATACAGCTACTATAAAGAATACTATACAGCTACTATAAGGATCTATAAGTAGATCTTTATGCACTAAATTTTTAACTGTTATATCCTTTTATATTCACAGTTTTTGATTCTTTCTGAAAGGTATTAATATTTAGGATTCCCTTGGTGGTCCAGTAGTTATGAATCCAAATCAGAGAATCAGAGAATCCAAATCAGAATCAAATCTGGTTTGATTCCTGGTTGGGGAACTAAGATCCAACGTGCCCTGGGGCAACAAAGCCTATACACTGCATTGACTGAACCTGTGTGCTCTAAAGCCAGTGTTCCACAACAAGAAAAGCCTGTGTCCTACAACTAGAAAGGCCCATGCACCACAAGGAGAAGCCCACACACTGCATCTAGAGAAAACCCCCATCCACCGCAATGAAGACCCAGCACAGCCAAAATGTTTTTAAAAGGTATTAATGTTAAGAAAATAGCACAAATTGAGCCAGCTTCTGTATTACATCTGCTTGTAACCCCTAAAAGAAAGTGGATGATTTTGTCCCTGTCCCCTGGGAACATTTGACAATGCCTGGAAACTTGCTACTGGTACTGAGTGGGCAGAGAACAGGGTTTACGCTAAACAGTGTACAATCTACAGGACAACACCCACACACCAAGAATTATGCCCCAAATGCCAATTGTATGGAGTCTGAGAAACCCTGTTTAGGAGCAATACACAACAAAAGGCCAACAAGTTGTTAGCTTTTCCATTCTCACTGAATTCCCGTTTACAGTCATCTATTTTAGTCCTCTTGCTCTCCATCTGAGTAATCACACAGACGAAGATGTAGGTCTCTTTTTGTTTTTAATTCTTGTACCCACCCCATCTGCAAGCATTACACGTTACCCTGGATCTATGAGCCAGAAGCTCTGAACAGGACATGCCATGAGTATAGATGAGTTTATTGGACCAACCTCTTAAAAAGGTAAGCAAGGAGTCAGTGAACCACAAGCAAAAGCATGATGATCGATAAGGCCTCTGTCTAGCTACCAAGGCCTTATGTTGACTGTATGGTTAATTTAGTGCTTTCCTCAAGGATGATCTCTTTTAAAAGGGCTCCCTTTAAGTCTAGAAGGGCATCAGGAGGGAAAGAGGAGGTGAGGAGACCAAGCATCTTCTCCATCTTGGGACCAGTAATAACACAGGACACAAGTGAACCTGCCGTTTCCACTTCTTCCCCTTTCCCCTCAGTAATATATTCATCTGCAAAGGAAACTCTTTCACATGTCAATTTTTAAAAATAAATTTCTCAAATGAAAGAACAAAAACTGAATACTACAAGATTAAAAAAAAATAAACAGTACAAAGGGTAGAAGTCAGAATAGCGTTTTTAAAACGTTGTAGGAGAAGCCTTGATAAATAGCTTGTCTTCATCTTGGTACATATTACATTACCCATCCAGGCTGTGAGTTACATTCCTTTCTGCTTGGAGGTTCAGAAAACATCTGTCCTAGTCTGCCACAGAGCAGCCTTGCTGGTGAATCTCTCTTGCTATGTAATACCAAAAAATAGGACCAGAAACTGATGCCTTGGGATGGTATGAGGGCAAAAGGTCAATCAGGGACTTCTTGTGATTAAACAATTCAACTCCAAGTGGTTTGGTGCAATGGTTAACTTTACATATCAGCTTGGCTAACTCAAGGGGTGCTCATATATTTGGCAAATATTATTTCTACGTGTGTCTCTGAGGGTGTTTCCAGCTGAAACTAACATTTAAATCCATGGATGCAGTAAAGTAACTTGCTCTCCTCAATGTGGTGGGCATCATCCAATCCCTTGAGGGCCCAAAACGGCAGAAAAAGGAAGAATTTGACCTTTCATGCCTGAGGGGGGACATGATCTTCCTCTGCCTCATAACTTCATATTTTCAGGTCTTTGAACTTGGGTTGAATTATATCACAGCATTCCTGGGTCTCCAGCTTGCAGTTGGCATATTTCAACCTCCATAACCATTAATACATGAGCCAATTCCTTATAATATATATCTATGATTTATTCTATATCTGTCTATCTCTCCTACCAGTTCTATTTCTCTAGAAAACTCTGACTAATACAGTTGGCTAGCCCCTGAATCCCCAGTCCCTGGTACAATACTTGGCATGGAGAAGATATTCAATAAATATTTAATGAATATATTCACTAATAAATAAACAAATCACAATCAACTATTGAGAAAATATTCATTTTCCCATTTTACAAATGAAAGAACCGAAGGAATTTAAGAATTTTGCCCCAAATTACAGAATGTCTAATAGACTAAGTCAGTTCATGAGCTTCAGGCTATCTGACTGGAAACAATCTACCCTAGTCATTATTTTTTTTCTTTTAGTGCTTTATTTTAAGGAGTTTGATTCCAACACATTGTTTTTTTTTTAATGTTTATTTATTTATTTGGCTGTAGCCATACTGTAGTTGGGCCGTAGTTGCAACACGCAGGATCATTGTTGGGGTGCACAAACTCTCCAGCTGTAACGTACTGGCTCAGTTGCTCAGTGGCATGTGGGATTTTAGTTCCCTTACCAGGGATCAAGCTCCTGTCCCCTGCAATGCTAGGTGGATTCTTAACCACTGGACCACCAGGGAAGGAAGTCCCTCAATACACCTTGAATGGGCTAAAGAATGATCTGGCTGGGGCATGATTCACACAAATGATTGTCAGCATAGATGACAGTAGATAGTTTGGGAAGGGCCACGTTCAGCAAAATCAAACATGTTTCTTTACCGTAGGCCTCATCAGAGCTTTTTGTATGACAATACACGGCAGAAACAGAACGTAATGTTTCCCAAGCCTAATGGAGGAGCATATTTTGGATAAAACATGAAGCAGCTTTGTGCAGTACTTTTTATAAGTATAAGGTAAGCATTTTGCCTCTCTTATCCTAGCTACCTGATTGAATGAAGGCCAAGATGGAGAAATCATCTCACTTCATCTTCAGAACAAACATCCTGGTGAGGCAGCTGTTCACCACCAACTGGGTACAAGAAACCAATAGAACATTTTCAGAATGAGCAGAATGAGGACCTAATGCCATGCTTACTCAACTAACCAACACCAAAAAAAAAAAAAATTGCCTGTGGTTATTTCAACCCTACTCAGGAACAGAACCACTTTCTGGGAGGCTGTGAAGTGCCAGAATGCGTGTTCATCATCACACTCACACTTGCAGTCAGAGAACTTGATCAGATACATATGCACAAAGAAGGTTGGAGTAATCACTCTCCTATCTGCCTTCAATGAAGAAATATGACAGGAAGTACATTCAATATGCTGCCAAGGTGATCACCCACAGAACCTTATCAAGAAATATGTGGGGATTGTTTGTGGCCTAATTCTTTCTTCTTTGCTATGTGCATGGACCATCTTTTATGAGACAAGAAAATGAAACTAATATAATGTATACGTGCCTTCTTCCTACTTGGCCCTAGGACTGTCAAGAAAATGAGAAGTCCTATTCCAAGATGCATATATTAATTTTAAAGTCAGAACAAAAAAATGGTTTCTGATCAATCAACAAATGTAGACCAAATTAGTTCATAGGTTTTCTTTTCTGTTTTTAATTTTGATAGGATTAACAGGTATGTCCCTTCAACAAAAGAGTTCTTTTCAGATGTTACATCATGATGCTATATAGTCTTTGGAGGAAAATATTTGAGGAACAGTCATCTAGCTATCTATAGCAAACCTGTAGATGACCCAGATACACAAATTCATGGGAGAAGAAGAGTAATCATCAAAAGTAGAACCAAGGAAACATCTCAGAATAGTAAAAAGGTTGTAAGATTCAGAGCCCTAATTCAATCATACCTAGTAGAGCATGGTGGTTTACAACACAAATAGGGAGCCAGACTTGAAACTTATTTTTGTTATTTAGAGATAAATAATATTCTGAGGTTTCCCTAATGGTCCAGTAGTTGAGAATCCACCTTCCAATGCAGGGAACACAGGTTTAATCCCTGGTCTGGGAAGATTCCACATGCCGCGGGGCAATGAAGCCCTTGAACCCAACTACTCAGGCCATGCTCTAGAGCCCATGCCACACAACTAGAGAAGTCTGTGCATCACGCTGAGAAGCCCCCTCGCACCACAGCTAGGGAAAGCCCGCACGCCCCAACAAAGACCCAGCATGGCCAAAAACTAATGATAATAATAAAAGAAATAGTTACATTCTGATAGTTATATACCCTTGAACAAATTATTTAAGCATTCTAACCTTGAACAAATTATTTAAGCATTCTGTGCCTCAGTTTCCCCTCTGCAAAATGGGGTAAAAGTGATATCTACCTTAGTTGATTATGAAGACCCAGCATATGTAAAATATGTAGGACCAGTGCTTGGTACAAAGTTAGTTTTCCATGCATGTTGACAATAACTAGTATTACCAACTGTGTGACCATGAAAAGTCAGTTCACTTCTGTAAGTCTCGTTTTCTCCTTCTTTAAATTGAAACCATCATAATGCTAGCACAATATTAGAGTGAAGAACAAATGAGACAAGATACAGATGTTAAAGTACACAACATCATCTCACAAAGGTAAGGTGATTATTCTCCTGCTATCATACAGTCGTTCTTTTTTCCCCCTCAGTGGAAGGTATTTCTTCTTCATCCCAGGCTTCAGATTTCCTCACTGGACATGACCTTTCCAGTGTACAAAGCAGGTACACTCTTTGTCTGTGGAGGAACCCTTGGTCCATCATCAGTCCTTTCCATCCCAGTGAATGTCACATCTGCCACCATCAAATGTCCAGAGTCAGAAAGTGGGGTGCTCCCATGACTACTCAGTCTCAAGGCCTCACCAACTTAGCTGAGCAACCTCTCTTCTTGTGTCCACCGCCAACATGGAGACCTAATCGTCCACTTCTCCATGTCTATAGTTACCATCCTTAGTCATGTCACCATCATTTCTTGCCAGTGATAGCCTTCCATACTTCCACTTCCACATTGTATGATCCAATTCATTTCATGTTCCCCAATACAGATAAACAAATCTTTTAAAAATGTAATTCCAGCCTCTTTCCTGGCAGGGAACCATGGAGAGTGCAGAAGAGAAGAAAAAGAAGGTTCCTGGTGTGCCAGAAACCCTTAAGAAAAAGTGAAAGAATTTCACAGAGCTTAAGATCAAGCATCTGAGAAAGAAGTTTGCCCAAAAGATGCTTCGAAAGGGAAGGAGGAAGCTTATCTATGAAAAAGCTTAAGCATTATCACAAGGAAAAGAGACGTATGTACAGAACTGAAATTCAAATGGCTAGGATGGCATGAAAAGCCTGCAACTTCTATGTACCCGTGGAACCCAAATTGGCATTTGTCATCAGGATCAGAGGTATCAACGGTGTGAGCCCAAAGGTGTGAAAGGTGCTGCAGCTCCTTCACCTCTGGCAGATCTTCAATAGCACCTTTGTGAAGCTCAACAAGGCATCAATTAACATGCTAAGAATTGTGGAGTCATACATTGCATCAGTTGAGTTCAGTTCAGTTCAGTCGCTCAGTCGTGTCTGACTCTTTGCGACCCCATGAATCACAGCACACCAGGCCTCCCTGTCCATCACCAACTCCCGGAGTTCACCCAAACTCATGTCCATCGAGTCAGTGATGCCATCCAGCCATCTCATCCTCTGTCGTCCCCTTCTCCTCCTGCCCCCAATCCCTCCCAGCATCAGGGTCTTTTCCAATGAGTCAACTCTTCACATGAAGTGGCCAAAGTACTGGAGTTTTAGCTTTAACATCAGTCCTTCCAATGAACAACCAGGGCTGATCTCCTTCAGAATGGACTGGTTGGATCTCCTTGCAGTCCAAGGAACTCTCAAGAGTCTTCTCCAACACCACAGTTCAAAAGCATCAATTCTTCAGTGCTCAGCTTTCTTCACAGTTCAACTCTCACATCCATACATGACCAGTGGAAAAACCATAGCCTTGACTAGATGGACCTTTGTTGGCAAAGTAATGTCTCTGCTTTTCAATATGCTATCTAGGTTGGTCATAAGTTTGCTTCCAAGGAGTAAGCATCTTTTAATTTCATGGCTGCAATCACCATCTGTGATTTTGGAGCCCAAAAAAATAAAGTCTGACACTGTTTCCACTGTTTCCCCAACTATTTCCCATGAAGTGTTGGGACCAGATGCCATGATCTTAGTTTTCTGAATGTTGAGCTGCTGCTGCTGCTGCTGCTAAGTCGCTTCAGTCATGTCCGACTCTGTGCAACCCCATAGACAGCAGCCCACTAGGCTCCTCTGTCCCTGGGATTCTCCAGGCAAGAATACTGGAGTGGGTTGCCATTTCCTTCTCCAATGTATGAAAGTGCAAAGTGAAAGTGAAGTCGCTCAGTCATGCCTGACTCTTAGCGACCCCATGGACTGGAACCTACCAGGCTCCTCCGTCCATGGGATTTTCCAGGCAAGAGTACTGGAGTGGGGTGCCATTGCCTTCTCCGGAATGTTGAGCTGGGGCTACCCAAATCCGAAGTCTGTAAATGAATTGATCTACAAGCGTGGTTATGGCAAAATCAACAAAAAGCGAATTGCCCTGACAGACAATGCACTGATTGCTCCATCTCTTGGGAAATACGGAATCATCTGCATGGAGGATCTGATTCATGAGATCTATACTGTTGGAAAACATTTCAAAGAAGCAAACAACTTCCTATGGCCCTTTAAATTGTCTTTTCCACAAGCTGGAATGAAGAAAAAGACCATTCATTTTGTAGAAGGTGGAGATGCTGGCAACAGGGAAGACCAGATCAACAGGCTTATTAGAAGGATGAACTAAGGTATCTACCAGGATTATTTTTGTAATCTGGTCAGTTAATAAACAATTCAAACAAACAAACAAACAAAAATGTAATTCAAATCATGTCTCTTCTCAGCTATAAATCCAACGATGGCTTCCCATTCTCATTTCCCTTTCTAGGACCTGGTCCTCACAAGGGCCCTGACTACTTCAAAAGTTCACCCCATACCATTCCAGTCTCCCCAGTTCCCACTCTGGTCACCATCTTACCTCTACACCCTGTCCCACAGGTCAGGTCACCCCTGTTCTATAGGTCTTTCTCAATGACCTGGATACACTTAAGCTCTGCTCCACCTCAGGACCTTCGTCCTTGCAGTCCCCTTCCCTTGGCTCTTTAAATGGCTGGTTCTTTTGTGTCCTCCACATCTCAATTCAGATTTCTTGTCCTTAGAGAGGCCTTTCCTGATCACTCCAAATGTCCTTTTGCATAGTATTCTTCCCAAAGAGATATTATGAAGTGAGAAATGCCTTCAGAACAGTGCTTGGCACATTAAGAAAAACACATTAAAAATTGGGAACCATCATCACCATCACCATCCATCTCTACCATGGCAGCCTGTTAAGTTGCATGGAAAACACTGCCAAGGGTGTGACTGTGATACGTGTTTGCTTAGTTGTATTTTGTCTACCCAGTTGTTAGTTCCGTGAGGCTTACACCTTGCCAGTTTTGTTTTCTGGCGCATCCTCACTCCCCAGTAAACCACCAGCCACAGAGCCAGCTCTGGGATTTTCGCTGAAAAAAAATGAATGGAAGTGAGTCTCTATTGACTGTCAAATGGGTTCAAACTGCCGAATCCCCAGCGGGACCCAGAGCAGTGTCACTCGCGGGGCAATTTGACATCAGGACGCGGGGAGCTCCACTGCGCATGCTCCAAGAGCACATTCTCTTCTCCCAGCCCCACTGCAGTTCAACCCCCATCTCCTTGCAGGTCCCTGTTTGTGCTCAACGTGTCCTTGCTTGTGCGAGAGAAGTGAAAGATCCCACAGAACTTTTGTCTTTATCCCCTTTCCAGAAAAATGGGCCAATTCACAGCTGCAATCGTTAGGAGAATTTCCTGTCTGGGAGTCTGGAAACTGCCAAGAGTGGAAAGCAGCCGCCAGCCAGCGAGGCCTCTGTTGTCATTGGCCCAAATAACAACAAAAACAGCCACAGCCACCGCCACCACCACAACAAAACATGCCACGTGGGCACCGGCACATACAAACACGCCCACAGAACCAAACTGAAGGGACGAGGCTTCAGGGAGGAGTTTGTGGGCCGTGCATTCCGGCGGGAGGCACATCCTTTGGCCCAGAGCCACGGCAGCCCCACTCCCAGCCCCCCGACCATCTGTCAGCAGCGCTCTGCCGACGGTGAACGCGCCGACACGGGACGCAGGCTAACGAGGAGCAAATGCAGGAGAAGGGAAAACAAAGCCACCGCAGGCAGTGGGAGAAGGTGGCTAGGGCTCTGACAGAAACTGACAAAAGCCGGGAAATTCAAACTGAAAGTTTGCCCTGAAGACCCCCTGCTCTGAGGGCTGGGCTGTGGGCGGATGGGGGATACAGGAGGGGATGAGGGGATGCGGTGATGCAGGGATGGAGGCTGGCAGTCTGTAGAGACGCTAGTGTGGTACAGCTAAGGAGGCCGGCTCTTTTCACTCTATGACCATGAGCCATTACTTACACTCCATTCCCACTGTGCATGGATTGCCCAATAAGGCTTTCTCTTACAAGACAAGGGTAATTAAAAAAAAAAAAAAAGCAAAACTTTGTTCCAAGGAAACTTGTGCAGGAAACATTTAATCAGGACAGCACGTGGAATTCAGATTGCCAAATCCTCTATCAAATAAGCATTGAAGTTAGTAATAAATGGCCAAATTATTAAATTTAGGAATTAATTCTAATCTATTATAATTGTTAATAATCTATTCATTGGAATGAACTGCCCCCACTTTGCTACTGAGAAGTTGGGATGTTAGTTTTCTGTTCTCATTTGTAAAACCTTTTAGGAAAAAATAGGGTATTTGTCATTTCTCACTGTGGATAATAAAAATATTTTCTATAAGCCTGTTTGTCTACCAAAAACTGCAGCAGGAAAAGAACCCAAACCAGCTAAGATATGCCTGCTAAAATGTATCTATATTTTTGCGTAAGTGGTAAGGACTCTGTCCACACTGGATGGATGTCCTGGAGTTTTCACCCCCTGTCTTTCAATGCACGGGGGCTCTTTCTCTTATTATCTTACCCAATATTTGATGACCATTCCACAAGCTTGGCATTGTTTTCTCTATGTTAGAGATAAAGAAAGTTTTAAAGGTTAAGAGAGTTTTAAAATCACATGGAGTTGAAATGCAGAACTTCAAGGTTTTTGGACTTGAGACCCTATCATTCTTTTGTTTTAAACAACGAGATTCTGCTAAGCTGCTGTTATTTTATTTTTCCCTTTTAATTCTCACCACAAAGCTACAAATACTATAATTCTAACCTCCACTTTTCAAAAAAAATGTTAATTAAGCTAGCAAAATGGCAGTAAGTTTTAACCAAAGTGGCCAGAAGCACAACGGCTTTCATTCTGTTCTCTCATCAGTTAACTATTATTATTTGACCTTTCTTTATTAGTTGATTACTAAAAAATAAATTCTGGTAAAGAAGTTCAACCCCAAAACACTTCTGATTGACAGCATAATAGGTTGGCTCATTATCCCTAATCGACAGAGTATACATATATTTACAAATAAAAACACACACCAGATGTATTTTCATCCACAAGGTGATGCTGTCAACTAAAATAGGGAATGTGCACTGATGTACAGCATCCATCATTTTTAAGACAGATTCACCGCAAAATCTCCCACGTCGTGATTCATGGATGAAAGGCTGTATGCATGCAGGTGGCTGCGATGTTGCCATGTGTACAAAGAAGGGTGAGACGCTTAAAAAAGCACCAACTCTAAAGTCAGGAGAACTCTCTTTGAATGCAGGCCATGACATTTCCTAGCTTAACTCTTATGCTTCAGTGTCTTCATCTGTAAAATGGGAATAACAATAGCATTTACAGAATTGTTTGTCTCCTATGAGACAATGGCTATTAAAATGTTTTGTGAACAGTAATATACCAATATATTTCTTTTTTCTATATCTCCCCATTCCCTTCAAATGTCTTTCTGTTTCTTCCAGACTGACCAGTGTTTAAAAGAAGGTATTAATCATTCATATCTACCCTCTTTTCAGAAACTGGTAGTTAGTTTGAAGGTGATCTTATAAAGTCTCGGAGACCAGCCTGACACTCTACATCAAAAACCCATTTTCAGTTTCACCTATGGAGATAGAGACTACATAGAAATAGCTTTCATTTTCCTTTCTTGTGTAATTTAACAGAATTTTCAAAAAACCTACCCAAAGCTCATCTAGGACCATCATGGGTGAATTTCCAAATTGTGCTTCATATGTGTCTGTGAATGATCAACTTAAGTTCACACTATATATTAATGTCCACAATACTCATTCATTTGTTCAATTGTAACGAGTGTATTGAATGCCTACTTTGTACAAAGGAGATTGCCAAGTCCTAGGGTGACTTGGCAAAAACAACTTTCCAAACCCTTTACTAGGCTGAAGGATCCATAAGACCAAGAATTGAGGATGCCTTATTCATCACCGTTAAACACTCTGGTCTCTAAAAGGGTGCTGATTGACATTCACAAGTATTTGTGGAATATACTTGTGAATGGACCAGTTTATTATGATAAATAATAGCATAGTACAAAATATGGGATATAAGATGGTGGCCCAGCAGTGCATAAACTACCTGCAATGCAGGAGGTGCAAGAGATGAAGGTTAGATCCCTGGGTTGGGAAGATCCCTTGGGGAAGAAAATGGCAACCCATTCCACCATCCCTGCCTGGGAAATCCCATGGACAGAGGAGCCTGGTGGTCTACAGTCCATGGGATCACAAGAGTTGGACACGACTTAGTGACTAAACCATCACCACAGGGTGAGAGCAGAAAGCAAATAGACTCAAGGCTGGGAGTGAGTGATGGGGTACTGTCAGAAGGTTTTCCTTTTGTGTAAAGGCAGGGCTCAAATCTTTAGGGATGTTTCTGAATTTTAGAAGATTCCATTCTTGTAAAAGAGAAATAAAGTAAGAGCCAAGGGATCTGGTTCCCTTCCTGACTTTACCAATATTTGAGGTCTTGACCAAGTCACTTTTCTGCTCTGGGCAGTTTCCATACTTTCCTGATACTTAAGGCTTATCTACCTTCTCTCGCTTTGATTTCTGAGTTTGTAGAGCTGCTTCTCCAAGAAATATTTGACCAAGGGTTAAATTGGGGGAAAGTGTTTCAGTCTTCTGAAGTATGTTTTCACTCGGCTGAAGTGTGTTTTATCTAATAGAATGTCACAGCAGGGAGCTGGACAAGGATATAGTCTACAGGGGACTTTGGATAGGAACAATGAAGTGGGACTTTAAAAATAGCTTTCCAAATCCTTTACTAGGCTGCAGGCTCTGTAAGAACAAGGATTGAGGATTCCTTGTTCATTACCATTAAACCCTCTGGTCCCTAAAACGGTGCTGATTGACAACGTTCACAAGTATTTGTGGAATGCACTTGTGGGTGAATCAGCTTATTATGATAAATGACAGCATAGCACAAAATAGTTGATATAAGATGAAATATCAGCTTATAAGATACATATTATATGGAATTGTGTGCGTGCTCAGTCATGCAAAGAGGAGGGAAAGGCAACCCACTGCAGTGTTGTTGGCTGGAAAATCCCATGGACAGAGGAGCCTGATGGGCTACAGTCCATAGGCCGCAAAAAGTTGGACATGACTAAAGCGACTTAACATGCATGCACTGCTTCACCCGACCTTTTGAAATTCCCCTAAAAAAGAAAAAAGACCATGATTCTACATGGCTGCACTTGCCCACTGAGGCAAAGTCATGGTATGAGCTGGAACAAAGCTGATTGGTCTCTGATGCTAAAGCAGTTTCTCAAAATCCCTCAATGGCATCCACTCGTGAATTAGAAGATTGAAATAGGGTTAAAATGGCACTTTCTGGAAGTCTGAAGCCTCGGATCCTGATCCTGCCTTTTCCCTTGAGACCCATATGACCTTGAACAAATTCTCTGCTCACGACCTAAGTTTTCTTGTCCATAAACAAGAGGTTGTGATTTCCAAGGCTCTTTTCAGGCATAGAAATTTAGGAAGCAAGTGGAAAATTAAACACATGTGGCCATTGTTTAAGTAGAACTTCCCCATCTAAAATGTCTCTATTACTTTATTAACTCCATTCTTAAGTTTGGAGAATTGGCAAAATGAGTACAAATGTTTCAGAAGTTAATGTTGTATTAGATCAACATTGCAAATAGACACGTTTCTAGAAAGTAATACTTTTTGCCAGAAATACTGGCAAATGCTGGCTCTGAAAAACACTGCCCGGCAAAGCCCTACCCAGGGTGTACCTCTGCCTCTTCATACCTCTCTCTCCCTCATCACAACTCAACCTGCCCCAAAAGATCAACCAGAACTGGAGTTAGAGATAAAAGTAGGATTCATAGGACTCAATGGTAAATCACCTCTGTGGATGGTTCAGTCATAACTGGATACGTCAGTTTGAATCATTAGCCTTAATCCTACATGCTAAGTCTGGGAGAAATTGGAAACAATAGTTTATTCATGTATTAATTCCCAAATACTTTTTGAGTCCCCAGCAAGTGCCGTCCCCCGTAACTCATTCCTGGCTCATGCACTAGACTCCTTCCCCATTCCGCCGTGCTACCGTGCTGCCCAACTCTCTCGCCTATAGTCCAGCTCACTTCCCTCAATGACAGCCCTTCTATTGGCTGTTTCACAAGAGGAAACCTTGACTGCATGTTGATGACCTGGTCCAGAAAGCCTGAAAGCATCACAGTTTCTAAGACCTAGTTTAATATGGACCAACTGACTTAGACTTGTATTTGAACCAGGTGAGTGAGACTTGCCACCTGCAGTGAAAAGCAAGGTAAAAGGAGCAGAGCCCAAGGAAGTACCAAGCCAGACTGACTGTCACGATTATAGGTCTTCAGAGATTGCAGACTATCTGCAGAATACCTCACTGTTGCTAGAATTCCTTACTTGAAATGTAATTATTATGGATCAATAAGTAAAAATGCTTATGTGTTAAGGTTTTCTAAAAGGTATCATTATTATAGACCTGCAAGATCTCTGGAGCCATTAGAAAGTTGATTCCATTCGAACCCTCACCATCACAACCATGGTGAACTAGAGCTCAAACCCTGAACTCCGGTTCAGTAGCTGGGTCCCTACTGTCCATCCTTGATTCCCAGTATATACCTTGGTTCTTGGAGTATCACCTGCTCTATGTTCTCTACGCATCCATCATAAACTTTGTTAAAATCTTCTTAGCCTCTTAATTCTAACTATTTGCACTTCATTTACCTATTAAGTATGACCATGTTCAGGAGCTGCTCAAGGAGGTTAACTAAAACTGGTGGCAGAGTTCACACGGGGAGAGATCAAGGCCAGGTTCAATCAAGGAGGCCTAAAGCAGAATATCTGGGTGAAATAAAGTCTTATGGAAGGAAACTCAGTTGGGACCACAATACCTACCATCAAGTCCAAAGGGCAAAGCAAGTAGAGAAACAAAAGAATAAACACCAAGGTGAGTAGCAGGATGGAGCCGCAACAAAATGGCATCAATGAACAATTCAGAGTAGGCTGTTGAGAGCTAAAACTGTGGATATGGGTGGAAGCTCTCCTCTTAATGAACTACCTAGTACATGGAGCAGGCAAAAAAGCTTTCAAGAGGCCATTAGAGCCAGACATGCACATGCTGTGAGCCTTGCTTTTATGCTGGACTGAACTGTTTTGCAGTATCTGTGGATGTGGTCCAGCCTCTGAGGGGGACCCACCCAGGCTGACCCCTCTCACTACAATTTACTAAGCTTGACTTCTTTCATGTGAGAATACATTTGGCTTGAATTTGTCTCACTTTCTACAAAACCAAATTTTAAGATCATGATTAGAAACCTCAATTAAGTTTTGATAAAAGTCTGTGTATTTATTTGCTTTTCAGGAGGTGGGGGAAATATTTGCTAATAATGCACCTTCCAGAAAATAAGACGTGCTTTCATCGGCTCTTTCTAAGGGAGCAACAAAGGGAACTTGGAGATCATTCATATTCCCCCATCCTGTTACAAATAAGAGACTGGGGAGCAGAAAAGCTAACAACATGCCCTAGATCACATGGGTAGCGAGTGTTGGAATTAAGAAAATTCACTTCTTATGACTCCAAGATAGGCAAAAATGGCTTTCAGAAAGAAGTTCACTTGAGCAAATTGCTGGGTGGTCTTTGTTTCCAAGGGTGTTTGTGCAAAGTGCATCCTCCAGTCCCAACAGAGTCAGATTTTGAGAGACAAAAGGTGGCATTGATGAGGGATGTGCCACACAGAATATTTTATCTCTGGAGACTCTCATCACAGCCCCAGCTGCCTGTGGGTCAACCAGAGACCCTGGATCTCACCTTCTGCCCAGAGACCATGTCCCAAGGGGACAGCAACTCTGCTTCTTGAGTCTGGGCCCATGATTTAACATGGGTGAAATAATACTAGCTGAGTGGCTTTGGCAGTTTGTGCCTTAATTTCTCTACACCTGGGTTTCTTCCTCCAGCCCCTCAGCTGCATAGAACCATAATATGATTTTGTAGAAACTAAGCAAAAAGGAATACATTAGTCTAGTCTAGTCACTTGGAGCTGCTGCCAAAGGAACAGTCTCTTCCACTGATTGCCAGCCAAGTCCCTTATGAGATCGTGTAGACTCTTACAATATTGCTCAGGGAGCGAAACAAAGAGGAAGAGAAAGAGAAGGGTCGTGCTCATTATAATTTATAGTACACTGTTATGGGAAGCGTCTTGTGTTACCAGAAAGCTGGTGTCTGGGGTTTTCCTCTTCCCCAGAGGAGCTGAAAATGGGAAGGGGGAAGAGAAGGTTATCTTACCAACTTTTTGCAGCCAAAATCATTAGGGCCAAAATTCCTTCCTAGAAATGTCAGTGGTGGGATTCAGACAATTACCACTAGTTCAACAACTCCCAGCCCTGGGTCATTAACATCATCCCTGCCGTTCAACCATAATGTCACTCCACCCATTCCCATGGAGCAGAAAAATCACAGAGCCTCTTGCTTTAAAGCCTTTCTGGGGACCTGGCGGTCCAGAGGCTAAGACTCCATGCTCCCAATGCCAGAGGCCTGGGTGAGATCCCTGGTAAGGGAACTAGATCCCACACACCACAACTAAGAGTTCACATACCAGAACTAAAAATCTTGCATGCTGCAACTAAGACCTAACACAGCTAAGAAAATTTTAAAGTCGTTCTGATGAAAGGCATCAAGGGAAAAAGCCCAAGTTTAAATACTTACGTAGTATCTTAGAGCTCCTTGGCTGCTGTGGTCTCAAACTGGTTTTACACAGCTAGTTCTTCATCTTAGAGAATGATGGGGTTTCAAATATTCCAGTTAAAAGTCTGCCTGTGGGGAAAGAAAGCAAATGGTATGGTGTATTAATATTAACTCTCTCTCTCCAAGGGTTCTGACTTTTGCTAACCTCCATCAACTATGTTCTCTCATTACATCACTGTCTTAGTCAAACAAAGTGGGATGCCAGGAGTCGTGTTGCTCATCACCAGTGGCTTCATTCCCCCTGTCCTCTCTGCCTGGGTTTCACCACAGTGAAGCCTGAAACAAGCAAATGGCTATTCCTAAATAGATTGCTTTGATGGCAGGAACCCTGTCTTATCTATCCTCAACTCACCTTTCCTCAGCCTAGTTCATGGAACAAGGGCAATTTTGCATGAATGTCACTGTGAAATACAAGGGAAAAGGTGGCTAATCACCTCTCTTTGCTTGTTAACTCAAAAACTCACAAACCGGAAGTGGGAAGAGAGGTGGGGCAAAGACACAATAGGGGGAGGGAATTCAGAGTTATAAACTACAAGGCATAAAATAAATGGTACAAAGAAGTAATATACAACATAGGGAAAATAACCAATATCACATAATAATGTTATATGGAGTATATGCTATAAAAATGTTGAATCACTATGTTGTACATCTGAAATGAACATGATATTGTAAACCAACTCTGCTTCAATTAAAACAACTCAATTTAAAAATAATAATAGAGGGCGTGCCTCCTAGCCTCGGAGTGTGTGCAGAATCAGTCCCTCAGGGTCCCCTAGTCCAGAAAAAGTAAGGTAGCCTTCTCCATTGCTCCTTGCTGTCCTGAGTATTCTGCAGACCATGAGTTTTTGAGTGCTCCCCTCAAAAGGAGGAGACCCACGTGACCTAGACCTAAGGGGCCAGAGTGACATTCACAGGTTCTGGAAGTTAGGATTCAAATGTCTTTAGAGGGAGTGGCTTTATTCAGCATACTGTAGTCATAATGCAAATTATATTTTTTAATAGAAGATGTGGCCAAAATAGCTTGAAAGCCACTGAACTGGAAGTCTTCTGAATTTTTCAAACACCAGTCATGGGATTTAGGACCCATCGTAATCCAATATGACATCATCTTAACTTGTTCCATCTACTGTGCTCAGTCGCTAAGGCATGTCCAACTCTTTTGTGACCCCATGGACTATATCCCGCCAGGCTCCTCTGCCCATGGGACTTTCCAGTGACCAGGAGCTTCTAAAATGACCCATCTAGTGAACCCATGAGCAAATTCTGTTTGGAAACCACACTGCAATGGAGATCATCTGTAGGTATGCTTGCATCCAGACTGCACAGAGATCAAGCCCTGAGCCTTCAGAGTGGGAGCACTGACTCCAAGACCCTAGACTACCAGAGACCTAACCCTGCTGCTGCTGCTGCTGCTGCTGCTAAGTCGCTTCAGTCGTGTCTGACTCTGTGCGACCCCATAGATGGCAGCCAACCAGGCTCCCCCGTCCCTGGGATTCTCCAGGCAAGAACACTAGAGCGGGTTGCCATTTCCTCCTCCAATGCATGAAAGTGAAAAGTGAAAGTGAAGTCACTCAGTCATGTCCGACTCTTCGAGACCCCATGGACTGCAGCCTACCAGGCTTCTCTGCCCATGGGATTTTCCAGGCAAGAGTACTGGAGTGGGGTGCCATCGCCTTCTCTAGCAGGTATCAAATAGTGAGAAGTCACACAAGGGAAGCCACTGGAATGCAAGACCCAGCGTCACCCAACCACCAGGAGCACCCTGCCCAGGACAGCTCATCTAAACAACAAACAAAACAAAAATACAAACCCAATCATCAGCAGACAGGATTACACCTCACTCAGCCTTGCCCATCAGAGGAAAAATGAACAAACAAACAAGACCTCAGCACAAATCTCACCTGATAAGAAGCTTATGCAAACCACCGGACCAACCTTAGGAGGGCAGAAACCAAAAGAAAGAAAGAATTCAGCCCTGAAGCCTGGGAAAAGAAGACCTCAAATGAGTTAAAGTTCTCAAAATAAGTTAAAAATAATAATAATGAAAAGGCAGAGAAATACTACACAAATGAAGGAACAAGCTAGAAACACAGAAGTCCAAATAATGAAGAGGAAATAGGCAGACTCCCTGAAGAAGAATACAGGTTATTGATAGCAAAAATGATCAAAAATCTTGAAAGCAAAATGGAGAAAATGCAAGAATCAATTAACAAAGACCTAGAAGAACGAAAGAATAAACATACAGAGACAAACAACACAATTACTGAAATTAAAAACACTCTATCTTTGGAGAAATGTCTATTTAGTTCTTTGGCCCATTTTTTGATTGGGTCGTTTATTTTTCTGGAGTTGAGCTGTAGGAGTTGCTTGTATATTTTTGAGATTAGTTGTTTGTCGGTTGCTTCATTTGCTATTATTTTCTCCCATTCTGAAGGCTGTCTTTTCACCTTGCTAATAGTTTCCTTTGATGTGCAGAAGCTTTTAAGGTTAATTAGGTCCCATTTGTTTATTTTTGCTTTTATTTCCAAAGAAGACATACAGATGGCTAACAAACACATGAAAAGATGCTCAACATCACTCATTATCAGAGAAATGCAAATCAAAACCACTATGAGGTACCATTTCACACCAGTCAGAATGGCTGCGATCCAAAAGTCTACAAATAATAAATGCTGGAGAGGGTGTGGAGAAAAGGGAACCCTCTTACACTGTTGGTGGGAATGCAACCTAGTACAGCCACTATGGAGAACAGTGTGGAGATTCCTTAAAAAACTGGAAATAGAACTGCCTTATGATCCAGCAATCCCACTGCTAGGCATACACACTGAGGAAACCAGAAGGGAAAGAGACATGTGTACCCCAATGTTCATCACAGCACTGTTTATAATAGCCAGGACATGGAAGCAACCTAGATGCCCATCAGCAGATGAATGGATAAGAAAGCAGTGGTACATATACACAATGGAGTATTACTCAGCCATTAAAAAGAATACATTTGAATCAGTTCTAATGAGGTGGATGAAACTGGAGCCTATTATACAGAGTGAAGTAAGCCAGAAGGAAAAACATAAATACAGTATACTAACGCATATATATGGAATTTAGAAAGATGGAAACAATAACTCTGTATACGAGACAGCAAAAGAGACACTGATGTATAGAACAGTCTTATGGACTCTGTGGGAGAGGGAGAGGGTGGGAAGATTTGGGAGAATGGCATTGAAACATGTAAAATATCATGTAGGAAACGAGTTGCCAGTCCAGGTTCGATGCACGATGCTGGATGCTTGGGGCTGGTGCACTGGACGGCCCAGAGGGATGGTATGGGGAGGGAGGAGGGAGGAGGGTTCGGGATGGGGAACACATGTATACCTGTGGCGGATTCATTTTGATATTTGGCAAAACTAATACAATTATGTAAAGTTTAAAAATAAAATAAAATTAGAAAAGAAAAAAAAAAAAACACTCTAGAAGGAATCAATAGCAGAATATCTGAAGCAGAAGAATGAATCAGTGAGCTGAAAGAGAAAATGGTGGAAATAATTTCTGAAGAACAGAATAAAGTAAAAAGAATGAAAATAACTGAGGATAGTCTCAGAGACCTCTGGGACAATATCAAATACACCAATATTTGAATTATAGGGGTCCCTGAAGAAGAAGAGAAAAAGAAAGGGTGTGAGAAAATTTTTGAAGAGATTATAGTTGGAAATTTCCCCAACATGGAAAAGCAAATAGTCAATCAAGTCCAAGAGGCACAAAGAATCCCATACAGGATAAACCCAAGGAGAAACATATCAAGACACATACTAATCAAACTAACAAAGACTAAACACAAAAAAAGAATATTAAAAGTAGCAAGGGAGAAGCAACAAGTAACATACAAGGGAAACCCCAAACGCTTAACTGCTGATCTTTCAGCAGAAATTCTGCAGGCCAGAAGGGAATGGCAGGATATATTTAAAGTACTGAAAGGGAAAAATCTACAACCAAGATTACTGTACCCAGCAAGGATCCCATTCAAATTGATGGAAAAATAAAAAGCTTTTCAGACAAGCAAAAGTTAAGAGAATTCAGTACCACCAAACCAGCTTTACAACAAATATTAAACAGACTTATATGGTCAAGAAATACAAAAGAAGAAAAAAGATCTACAAAATCAACCCCAAACAATTAAGAAAATGGCAATAGGAATAGACATAAAAAGAGAAATTAACAGTAACACAATAATAGTAGGAGACTTTAACACCACACTAACACCAATGGACAGATCATCAAAACAGAAAACTAATAAGGAAACACAAGTCTTAAGTGATACATTAGTTGAGATGGATCTCATTGATATCTTCAGGGCATTCCATCTAAATGCAGAGGAATACACCTTCTCAAGTGCACATGGAACATTCTCCAGGATAGACCATATCTTGGGTTAAAGATCAAACCTCAGTACATTTAAGAAAATTGAAATCATATCAAGCATCTTCTCTGACCACAAGACCATGAGACTAGATATCAAGTACAAGAAAATGCTGTAAGAAACACAAACATGAAACAACATGTTTCTAAATAACCAACAGGTTACTGAAGAAATAAAAAAGTAAATCACAAATTTCTAGAAACAAATGACAATGAAAACAGGACAACTCAAAACCTATGGGATGCAGCAAAAGCAGTCCTAAGACGGAAGTTTATAGCAATACAATCCTACCTCAAGAAACAAGAAAAACATCGAATAGATAACCTAACTTTACACCTAAAACAACTGGAAAAAAAAGAACCAAAAAAAAACACACCAAAATTAGTAGAAGGAAAGAAATCATAAAGATCCAAACAAATAAATGAAAAAGAAATGAAACAATAGTAAAGATTAATAAAACTAAAAGATGGTTCTTTGAGAAGATAAACAAAATTGACAAACCTTAGCCAGACTCATCAAGAAAAAAAGAGAGAAGAATCAAATCAACAAAATTAAAAATGAAAAAGGAGAGGTTACAACAGACAATGCAGAAATACAAAGGATTATAAGAGACTATTATGAACAACTATATGGCAATAAATAAACTATATGGAAGAAATCGACAGGATCTTAGAAAAGATCTTAGAAAAGATCTTCCAAGACTAAACCAGGAAGAAATAGAAATTATGAACAACCCAATTACAAGCAATGAAATTGAAGCTGTGACCAAAAATCTCCCAAAAAACAAAATCCCAGGACCAGATGGCTTCATAGGAGTAGAATATCAAACATTTAGGGAAGAGCAAAGAGTCAGACATGACTGAGAGACTGAACTGAACTGAATTGAGTGCCAAAATCACTGCATATGGTGACCATGAAATTAAAAAACGCTTGCTCCTTACAACAAAAGCTATGACCAACCTAGACAGCATATTAAAAAGCAGAGACACTACTTTATCAACAAAGGTCCGTCTAGTCAAAGCTATTGTTTTTCCAGTAGTCATGTATGGATGTGAGAGTTGGACTATAAAGAAAACTGAGCACTGAAGAATTGATGCTTTTGAACTGTGGTGTTGGAGAAGACTTTTGAGAGTCCCTTGGACTGCAAGGAGATCCAACCAGTCCATCCTAAAGGGAATCAGTCCTGAATATTCATTGGAAGGACTGATGCTAAAGCTGAAACTCCAATACTTTGGCCACCTGATGCAAAGAACTGACTCGTTTGAAAAGACCCTGATGCTGGGAAAGATTGAAAGCAGGAGGAGAGGGGGATGACAGAGGATGAGATGGTTGGATGGCATCACCAACAAAATGTATGTGAGTTTGAGTAGGCTCCAAGAGTTGGTGATGGACAGGGAAGCCTGGCATACTGAAGTCCATGGGGTCAAAAAGAGTTGGACACGACTGAGCAATTGAACTGAACTGAATGCCTATCCTTCTAAAACTCTTTCAAAAAATTGCAGAGAGAGGAACACTTCCAAATTCATTCTACAAGGCCACCATCACCCTGATGCCAAAACCAGACAAAGGCAACACAAAAAAAGAAAACTGCAAGCCAATATCACTGATGAACTGCTCATACACTACGATCAAGTTGGGTTTATTCCAGGAATGCAAGGATTCTTCAATATATGCAAATCAATGTGATACACCATATTAACCAACTGAAAGATTAAAACCATATAATAATCTCAATGGATGCTGAAAAATCCTCTGACAAAATGCAGCACCCATTTATGACTAAAACTCTTCAAAACATGGGCACAGAAGGAACCTATCTCAACATAGTACAGGCCATATATGACAAGCTTACAGCAAACATTATTTTCAATGGTAAAAAACTGAAAGTATTCCCCCTAAGATCAGGAACAAGACAAGGGTGTCCACTTTCGCCACTATTATTCAACACAGTTCTGGATGCCCAAGCTACAGAAATCAGAGAAGAAAAAGGTATAAAAAGAATCCAGATTGGAAAAGAAGTAAAGCTCTCACTGTTTGCAGATGACATGATACTGTACATAGAAAACCCTAAAGATAGTATCAGAAAATTACTAGTGTTAGTCAGTAAATTTAGCAAGGTTGCAGGATACAAAATCAGTACACAGAAATCACTTGCATTTCTATATACTAACAATGAAAAATCAGAAAGTGAAATTAAGGAATCAATCCCATTCACCACTGTAACAAAAAGAATTAAATATCTAGGAATAAACTTACCTAAAGAGAAAAAAGAACTGTACCCAGACAATTATAAGACACTGATGAAAGAAATCAAAGATGACATAAACAGATGGAGAGATGGTCCATGTTCCTGCGTAGGAAGAATCAATATTGTGAAAATGACTATATTACTAAATGCAATCTACGGATTCAGTGTGATCCCCAACAAATTACCAATAGCATTTTTCACAGAACTAGAACAAAAAATTTCACAATTCATATGGAAACACAAAAGACCCTGAATAGCCACAGCAGTCTTGAGAAAGAAGAATGGAGCTGCAGGAATCAACCTTCCTGACTTCAGATTATACTACAAAGCTACAGTCATCAAGACAGTATGGTACTGGCACAAAAACAGAAATATAGACCAATGGAACAAGATGGAAAGCCCAGAAATAAACCCATACACCTATTGGTACCTTATTTTTGACAAAGGAGGTAAGAATATACAATGGGGCAAAGACAGCCTCTTCAATAAATGGTTCTGGGAAAACTGGACAGCCACATGTAAAATAATGAAATTAGAACACTTCCTAACACCATACACAAAGATAAACTCAAAATGGATTAAAGACCTAAATGTAAGACCAGAAACTATAAAACCCTTAGAGGAAAACATAGGCAGAACACTTGATGACCTAAATCAAAGCAAGATCCTCTGTGATCCACCTCCTAGAGTAATGGGAAAAAAAAAAAAAAAAGTAAACAAGTAGGACCTGATTAAACTTAAAAGCACAGCAGAGGAAACTATAATCAAGGTAAAAAGATAATCCCCAGAATGGGAAAAAATAATAGCAAATAAAACTGACAAAGGATTAATTTCCAAAATGTACAAGCAACTCATACAATTTAATGCTAGAAAAACAAACAACCCAATCAAAAAGTGGGGAAAAGAACTAAACAGACATTTCTCCAAAGAAGACATACAGATGGCTAAGAAACACACGAAAAGATGCTCAACATTGCTCATCACTGCTGCTGCTAAGTCGCTTCAGTCGTGTCCGACTTTGTGCGACCCCATAGACCGAAGCCCACCAGGCTCCCCCGTCCCTGGGATTCTCTAGGCAAGAACACTGGAGTGGGATGCCATTTCCTTCTCCAATGCGTGAAAGGGAAAAGTGAAAGTGAAGTCACTCAGTCGTGTCCGACTCTTAGCGACCCCATGGACTGCAGCCTACCAGGCTCCACCGTCCATAGGATTTTCCAGGCAAGAGTACTGGAGTGGGGTGCCATTGCCTTCTTCTGCTCATTACTAGAGAAATGCAAATCAAAACCACAATGAGATATCACCTCACACCAGTCAGAATGGCCATCATCAAAAAGTCTACAAAAAATAAATGCTGGAGAGGGTCTGGAGAAAATGGAATAGTCTTGCACTGTTGGTGGGAATGTAAATTGATATAGCCACTGTGGAAGATGGTATGGAGATTCCTTAAAAAACTAGGAATAAAACCAACATATGACCCAGCAATCCCACTCCTAGGCATATACCTGAGAAAACCAGGGTTGAAAAAGACACATGTATCCCATTGTTCATTGCAGCACTATTTACAATAGCTAGAACATGAAAGCAACCTCGATGTCCATAGACAGATGAATGGATAAAGAAGTTGTGGTACGTATACACAGTGGAATGTTACTCAGCCATAATAAGGAATGCATTTGAGTCAGTTCTGATGAGGTGGATGAGCCTAGAACCTATTATACAGAGTGAAGTGAGTCAGCAAGAGAAAGATAAATATCGTATTCTAATGCACATATACGGAATATAGAAAAATGGTACTGAAGAATTATTTACAGGGCAGCAATGGAGAAACAGACATAGAGAATAGACTTATGGACATGGGGAGAGGGGAGGAGAGGGTGAGATATATGGAAAGAGTAACATGGAAACTTATATTACCATATGTAAAATAGATAGCCAACAGGAATTTGCTGTATGGCTCAGGAAACTTAAACAGGCCCTCTGTATCAACCTAGAGGGGTGGGATGGGGAGGGAGATGGGAGGGAGGTTCAGGAAGAAGGGGATATATGCATACCTATGGCTGATTCATGTTGAGGTTTGACAGAAAACAACAACATTCTGTAAAGCAATTATCCTTCTGTAAAAAAGTAAATTAAAAAATAATACAGGAAGGGCAAAGTGTTTTAAAAAAAACAACTGGAAAGCAATATGTTGGCTAGCCCAAACTCCCATCGTGTAAACACACAGGTTGTTTCTACCAAAGTAATCAGTAGAAGTGAGCACTCTTACACAACAAAATTGCTTTGGAGGAAGAAAGGTGCTGACTGTCTGCACAGATAAGTATTCTCACAATGCAGGTGCACCAATAAGCATATCTTAGTACTAAGACCTCCAAGGGACCAGACAGACTCACCTGCTTGTCTTGCCAGTTAGATTCATCTATGAGATCTTCACTGAGAGCCAGGCCTTAACTCTCAGACGTATGGCCCTCATTTACCCATGTGAAGCCCCTCCAGGAGCAAACACAAGTTTACCCCCAAATCCGTATCCACAAGTTTTTGCCCAAGAAATTAAAAATGGCTATTGACTCATTTGAAAAGACCCTGATGCTGGGAAAGATTGAAGGTGGGAGGAAAAGGGGATGACAGAGTATGAGATGGTTGGATGGCATCACTGACTCAATGGACATGAGTTTGAGTAAACTCCAGGAGTTGGTGATGGACAGGGAGGCCTGGCGTGCTGCAGTCCATGGGGTTGCAAAGAGTTGGACACGACTGAGCAACTGAACTGAACTGAACTAGTGATACATTATTATAAAGATCTCTTTGAAGCCATTCTTCGATTCATTTGTAAATTTCTGAATGTTAACTATGGTTAATATTGTATTTTTAATACATTTTTTCATTCATTCTTTTACTCCGTCCTCAACTCCTCTGACACACCTATGGTGAGCTTGGGCATCTCAGGGGTCCCATAAGTTAAGAATCCTGCTCTTAATAGTCTCCCTTTTCATCTTCCTTCTACCCAGCGTGGGAGCCTTTGCTCTGCTTTCCAGTCTGGCAGTGTTCCTACCCCTTAGAATATTTGATAGATTATTGTCATTTCCCTCACTCAAATTTCAGCACTTCCTAAAAATTTTGGCTCCAAGTCTCTTGCTGGTCCTTTTACTCCTGTTGTTTTCAATGTGATTCTTTTCTTCCCAGTCCCCTCTCCCACACCCCCACCAGATCTACACACTCAAGTCCCAGACCTGATCACCAGTCGGGGAGCAAATGCCCAAGGAGCCTCAGGCAATCTACATGAAGCTGGGTTTGGATACTAAAGATGTCACAGGACGATGGATATTTCATCTTCCTGCCAGCACAGACTCAAATCTCAGGAGTGAAAGGGACTTAAAAGCTCATCCATGCCTCCGCCTCTGATTACACCAAAATATTAGCCATTAAGGAAAGATTAGCATTCCAAGGCGTCCTCGGAGATCTCTGAAGTGGATTCCATTGCCTCCCTTAGTAATGCATTCCAGAGGCTCATCGTACTCAGAGAGATTTTCCTCCTGCGAACCTAAATCCTGCTGGAAGCAATTTAAACCATTCCCCTTTGGCCTGTCTTTGTGTGGAAGGAGAGGAAAACTCTCTGCCACTGCCCTTGCGGGTCCCTTCACAGATTCCTGGGCTCCCACAGACACTTCATTTACTGATTGAAACGAGAGCAGAGCAGGGGCAGAGACAGCAGGAGGAGAGAGAGGTCACCCAGCGAAACCCTCGCCTTTTCCTCTCTGGCCAACTTTGTAGAGGAAGCACTGAGGGCTCCAGGCCCCGGGTTTAACCCAGCTCTCGCGTCTCTTTATTCTCGGTCAAGGCTCCTGCCCCTTTCACTGCCTGGTGACCTACTTTCATCTCCAATGAGGTTCTCCCCGAAAGCATATAGAGAACACTCAGCTCAACACAGGGTGATATGGCCGAGCCGCACAGCTGATCTGACCTTTCCCTTCCTCTCCCGAGTAACAGAGAGGAAGGAATAAAGACAATCAGGTTTTCTGCTGGCCAAACCTGCTTTTCTTTCCTGGCAAGAGGACTCTAGGAGACAAAGTATATTCTTCCACCCAAGACAGTAAATGAAAGAATGCTGTGGGTGTATAGGACGTTTGGAACATTTCATTTTTGTAATTGCGCCTTCTGAGCTAAGAGCTACCACAAAAGACCAGTCTTTGGAAACTGATGGGGGTTTGTGGTTGTATTTTGGGGCTGGCTGGCCAGCCAGGATTCTGTTTCCATTTTTCCCATTAGTCCTCAAGTTGTAGATGAGGCCCCCAAGATCCTTGGGGCATCGGACCGGAGGCGTCTGCCAGCATTTTCCCAGGATGAGCGTTGGAATGTGTCTTGGCTGGGCACGTTGACTTGCAAGGTGTTTATAAAGTTTCCTGATCCTTTTTTCCACCTGGTTTGCTTTGTAGACCCAGAGGTTTATGGACTGCGACATGCTACCAGGAACAAAGACATGGAATTAACACTCCACAGCTCTTCCCTGGGACCTTCTTTTGTGTAGCTTTTTATTTTTAAAATTCTCTTGCACGCTTCACTTTTGTTTCCTTTTTTCCTCCTTCCCTCCTCTGGTGTCTCTGTTTACACCGTTTAGATCTGGGAAGATTTCTGGTAGTTTTCCAGCTGCTTATGCACAAGTGTAATTGAGTCACTTATTTTTAGTGATGTCAAGACTTGGAGAACAGAAATAAAAGGAACATTTCACACTAACTAAAATGGAAGACAGTCCTCATTTGGAGGATGAAGATACAGCGGATGCGATTATTTTCAAATTGGAGGCTCTTAACTTCTCATTTCCAGATCAGATTTGGAACATAATTTGTTTTGTTTTCAGCTGGTGGGGTCTCCGGTCTCAAGCCAAATTATTCTATGTCCTTCTGGGGTAGATGGCTAACTGGCAGCTCCTTCATGAATAAACCTCCCAGGATGCCTGTCATTTTCTTCCCCTTTAAACAAGAGAGCCCTACTTGGATTACTTCCTGGATGGAAAGGATGAAGCTTAAATTAAAGACCTATGGGATGTCCCGAGATCCTCATAGGAAAAGGTCACTGGAACATCATCTGTCATTTAAAACAGAACAACTAAATAGATGCAAGAACCCATGTGTTTGATGATCAGCACATTCCAAGTCTATCAAGTTACCTTTTTTTCTAAGCACCTATATTTATTTTGGGTGGAAATCAAACCTGGAATTGGAGAAGTGTTATTTCTTTACAAAGCTGACATAAAGTGCTAATGGAATTGACTCATACACTTTATCCTTCTTTTGATTCTCCCACTATCCTTGTCCACACCCCACAAAAAAAGATAAAAGATAGCCATAAAATCAGCACAATATAAAACACAGTATTTGAAAATAAATTCGTAATTGATAAAACTAGTTAGCATTAACTGAGTACACATTATATGCCAGGCACCCCTCCAAGGATTGACATATCAGGAAGATGGCACTGTTATCCAAATTAAGAAATAAGGAAAGAGATGAACAAAGGTATTAAATAATTTCAGAGTTGTGCTATGAATCCAGAAAATCCAGCTCTGGTGTCTTTATTTGTACTCCCCATATTATATGGCTCTCACAGCAATAGATGACCAACTGATAAATGGGAGAAACATATGCAAGATAGATGGCAAAAGGATATACTTCTTCATATACAAAGAACTTTTGTAAAACAATAAGGAAGAAGCCAATGCCCCAAAGGAAAAATAGGCAAAGGGCAACAACAGACAGTTCACACATATCAGATCAGATCAGTCGCTCAGTCATGTCCGACTCTTTGCGACCCCATGAATCGCAGCACGCCAGGCCTCCCTGTCCATCACCAACTCCCGGAGTTCACTTAGACTCACGTCCATCAAGTCAGTGATGCCATCCAGCCATCTCATCCTCTGTCGTCCCCTTCTCCTCCTGCCCCCAATCCCGCCCAGCATCAGAGTCTTTTCCAGTGAGTCAACTCTTCGCATGAGGTGGCCAAAGTACTGGAGTTTCAGCTTTAGCATCATTCCTTCCAAAGAAATCCCAGGGCTGATCTCCTTCAGAACGGACTGGTTGGATCTCCTTGCAGTCCAAGGGACTCTCAAGAGTCTTCTCCAACACCACAGTTCAAAAGCATCAATTCTTTGGCGCTCAGCCTTCTTCACAGTCCAACTCTCACATCCATACATGACCACAGGAAAAACCATAGCCTTGACTAGACGAACCTTTGTTGGCAAAGTAATGTCTCTGCTTTTGAATATGCTATCTAGGTTGGTCATAACTTTCCTTCCAAGGAGTAAGCATCTTTTAATTTCATGGCTGCAGTCACTATCTGTAGTGATTTTGGAGCCCAGAAAAATAAAGTCTGACACTGTTTCCACTGTTTCCCCATCTATTTCCCATGAAGTGGTGGGACCGGATGCCATGATCTTCGTTTTCTGAATGTTGAGCTTTAAGCCAACTTTTTCACTCTCCTCTTTCACTTTCATCAAGAGGCTTTTGAGTTCCTCTTCACTTTCTGCCATAAGGGTGGTGTCATCTGCATATCTGAGGTTATTGATATTTCTCCCTGCAATCTTGATTCCAGTTTGTGTTTCTTCCAGTCCAGCGTTTCTCATGATGTACTCTGCATATAAGTTAAATAAACAGGGTGACAATATACAGCCTTGACGTACTCCTTTTCCTATTTGGAACCAGTCTGTTGTTCCACGTCCAGTTCTAACTGTTGCTTCCTGACCTGCATACAAATTTCTCAAGAGGCAGATCAGGTGGTCTGATATTCCCATCTCTTGAAGAATTTTCCACAGTTTATTGTGATCCACACAGTCAAAGGCTTTGGCATAGTCAATAAAGCAGAAATAGATGTTTTTCTGGAACTCTCTTGCTTTTTCTATGATCCAGCAGATGTTGGCAATTTGATCTCTGGTTCCTCTGCCTTTTCTAAAACCAGCTTGAACATCAGGAATTTCACGGTTCACATATTGCTGAAGCCTGGCTTGGAGAATTTTGAGCATTACTTTACTAGCGTGTGAGATGAGTGTAATTGTGCGGTAGTTTGAGCATTCTTTGGCATTGCCTTTCTTTGGGATTGGAATGAAAACTGACCTTTTCCAGTTCTGTGGCCACTGCTGCGTTTTCCAAATTTGCTGGCGTATTAAGTGCAAACATATATTGAGAACACACACATATTTCTATATTTCACACATATAGAAACCTCCAACTAGTTAATACAATGTTTAAGATACTAAGTCATTTTAAAATCAAAGACATGCAAACTCAAACAATCTATATCTTTTTTTATTGGATGACTTAAGAAAAAAAATGCTCCTTAGTGTCAACAATGGTGTGAGGAAATAGCTACCCTCAAACATCGCTGGTGTGAAATGTAAATTGTTACAACATTTATAGAAAGAAAAATTTCAATAGTAATGAAAATCTTTAAAATAAGTTTAGTAATTTCACTTCTAGCTATTTATTCTAAGTAAATAAAAAGGAAAACAAACATTTATGTATAAAGATATCAACCTTAGAATTCTTCAAAACAATGGTAGATCTTTATTATAGAATATCATACTATCATCAAAACTCATGCTCATAAAGAAAATTAATATAAATGGGAAATGCTCATAATATATTATTATAAATGATAGTAAAATAAAAGTGAGTTTATATAACAGCATGTACAATTGGCAACCTTAGGAAAAGAGTTGTTATTGTTCAGTTGCCCAGCCATGTCTGACTTTTTGTGACCCATGGACTACAGTATGCCAGGCCTCCCTATCCCTCACTATCTCCTGGAGTTTGCCCAAGGTCATGTCCATTACATCAGTGATGACATCCAGCCATCTCATCCTCTAATGCCCTCTTCTCCTTCTGCCCTCAATCTTTCCCAGCATCAGAGACTTTTCTAATGAGTCGAATGTTTACATCAGTGACCAAAATACTCGTGATTCAGCTTCAACATTAGTCCTTCCAATGAGTATTTGGGGTTGATGTCCCTCAAGATTGACTGGTTGGATCTCTTTGCTGTCCAAGGGATTCTCAGGAGTCTTTTCCAGCATCACGGTTCAAAAGCATCAATTCTTTGGCTCTCTGCCCTCTTTATGATCCAGCTCTCACAACCATACGTGACCACTGGGAAGAACATAGCCTTGATAATACGGACCTTTGTTGGCAGAGTGATGTCTCTGGTTTTCAACACACTGTCTAGATTTGTCATAACTTTCCTTCAAAGAAGCAATTGAGTTCTGATTTCATGGCTGCAGTCACCATCTGCAGTGATTTTAGAGTCCAAGAAGAGGAAATCTGTCCCTGCTTCCACCTTTTCCCTTTCTATTTTCCATGAAGTAATGGGACCAGATGCCATGATCCTGGTTTTTTTAATATTTAGCTTTAAGCTGGCTTTTTCACTTTTCTCCTTCACCCTGATTGAGGGGTTTTTTAGTCTCTCTTTGTTTTCTGCCATTAGAGTGATATCATCTGCATGTCTGAGGTTGTTGATGTTTCTCCCACCTATCCTGATTCCAGCTTGTAACTCATCCAGTCTGGCATTTCGCATGATGTGCTTAGCGTAGAAGTTAAATAAACAGGGTGACAACAGACAGCCTTCTTGTACTCCTTTCTCCATATTGAACCAATCAGTTGTTCCATACAAGGTTCTAACTTTTGCCTCTTGAGGCGCATACAGGTTTCTCAGGAGACAGGTAAGATGATCTGGTGTTTCCATCTCTTTAAAAGCTAGCTTTCCACAGTTTGTTATGATCCACAAAATCAAAGGCTTTAGTGTAATCAGTGAAACAGAGGTAGATGTTTTTCTGGAATTCCCTTGCTTTCTCTATGATCCAGAGGATGTTGGCAATTTGACCTGGTTCCTCTGCCTTTTCTAAACCCAGCTTGGACATCTGGAATTTCTTGGTTCACGTAATGCTGAAGCCTAGCGTGCAAGATTTTAAGCACGACTTTATTAGCATGGGAGTTGAGTGCAATTGTCCGATGGTTGGAACATTCTTTAGTACTACCCCTCTTGGGAATTTGGATGGGGATTGACATTTTCCAGCCCTGAGGCCACTGCTGGGTCTTCCAAATTTGCTGACATATTGAGTGCAACACTTTCACAGCATCCTTTTTCAGGGTTTTGAAGAGCTCTGCTGGAATTCCATTGCATCCACTAGCTTAATTGGCAGCAGTGCTTCCTAAGGCCCTCTTGATTTCACATTCCAGGGTGTCTGGCTCTGGGCGACTGACCACACTCTTGTGGTTATCTGGTTCATTAAGATCTTTTTTGTACAATTCTTCCACATATTCTCTCCATCTCTTCTTGCTCTCTTCTGCTTCTATTAGGTCTCTACCATTTCTGTCCTTTATTGTGCCTGTCTTTGGGTGAAACGTTCCCTTGATATTTCCAGCCCATCTTTGGGTGAAACGTTCCCTTGATATTTCCAGTTTTCCTTAAGAGATCTCTAGTCTTTCCCTTTCTGCTGTTTTCCTCTATTTTTATGCAGTGTTAGTTGAAGAAGGCCTTCTTGTCTCTCCTTGTTATTCTTTGGAACTCTGCATTTAGTGGGGTGTATTTTTCCCTTTCTCCCTTGCTTTTTGCTTCTTTTCTTTCTTCGTCTATTTGTAAAACCTCCTCAGATAACCACTTCACCTTCTTGCTTTTCTTTTTCTTTGGGATGGTATTGTTTGCTGCCTCCTGTACAATATTATGAACCTCTGCCCATAGTTTTTCAGGCACACTCTTTACTAGTTCTAATCCCTTGAATCTATTCATCACCTCCACTGCATATTCATAGGGGA
Source organism: Bos grunniens (assembly GCF_055505025.1). Taxonomy (NCBI): domain Eukaryota; kingdom Metazoa; phylum Chordata; class Mammalia; order Artiodactyla; family Bovidae; genus Bos; species Bos grunniens. The sequence continues at coordinate 96,037,697 of NC_141172.1, forward strand.
TTTGATTTAAGTCATACCTGACTGGCCTAGTGGTTTCCCCTGCTTTCTTTAGTTTAAGCCTAAATTTTGCTATGAAAAGCTGATGATCTGAGCCACAGTCAGCTCTAGGTCTTGTTTTTGCTGACTGTTTACAGCTTCTCCATCTTAGGCTACAAAGAATGTAATCAATTTGATTTCGGTATTCACCATTTGGCAATGTCCTTATGTAAAGTCCTCTCTCTCTTGTGTTGTTGGAAAAGGGTGTTTGCTGTGACCAGTGCATTCTTGGTAAGTATACTGGGGTGGTTTGCCATTCCCTCCTCCGGTGGATCACATTTTGTCAGAACTCTCCATTATGACCCGTCTGTCTTGGGTGACTCTACATGGCATGGCTCATAGCTTCATTGAGTTATGCAAGCCCCTTTGCCACGACAAGGCACTGATTCTTGAAAAGAGTATCTACGCATAAAAGAAACCATGGAAGCCAGAAAGTTAACAAGTGTTTCTCCTAATGATGAGAGTTCTCATGATTCTTACTTTCTTCTGTACATTCTTTTTCAATGAAAATGTATTATTTTATAATATAAAAAAATGAGAAATTGTAATAGTGGAGTAAATACAGTAAAAAAAATAGCAGCATGCAAATACCTATAATGAATAACCACTTGCAAATTATCCTTTAGCATGAACTGGTTCTGAGAGTGCTGTCAGATAAAGCAAAAGGGGAAATAAATTGCATAGGTCACTTTTTAATAGAAAGATTGCAATTCATTTTGCAAAGATTTTCCCCCCAAGGATCTTATTGACTATATTTATAGAGGAGAGGACCTTATTGACTATTTTATACAGTAGACATTGGGTAACATGGAACAGTGTCTTCATTCTGCTTCTATGGGAGACTCAGAAACTCTGTTCAAATGTACAGCCTTATAGTGACCATCTAAAAAAGTAAACACTGAGGAAATAAGAGTAAATAACTCAGAAAAGACATTTTTTCTCAGGGAAGTAAGACAGTGAACAAATGTTTCGCCTGGAATACCCAACCTCATAATTCAAGGCTAGATCATAGAAAACCTTGGGGAACACTCTTGTATCTAAAGAGCAATGTTTTCTTCCCAAGGTCATTTTAGAGAAGCCAATGTTAATACTGCAATAAACACAGTTGGCATATAAACAACTCCAAGCTTAATAGAACAAAAATTATAAGACTTTGATCTGCAAAGAATTCTCTAGTAAAATATATTCCTCCATATATGAAATTAGCCTCAGATCAAAGTGAAGAAAGTACGATTTTAAAGAATTTCTTCCAGTCCTTCTGTCTATAAAAATATTTACTCTGTAAGTCTTACTACAAAGATAGAAAATCAAAGGATGATAACATTTTCAAAGTTAAAATGTCTTCAGTTTCTATCATCCAGAGATGATTAACTGTGGGGAAGCCATGAACTTCTTTGGAAATCAAATGAAAGCTAAAGAGTCTTTCCCCAGAAACATACACATACACACCAAATTTTGCATACAGTTTAAGAAGTTTAGGACTGCCCTCACATGCATCCATAATTCCCTACAACTAGAACACCTGCTGCTGCTGCTGCTAAGTCACTTCAGTCGTGTCCGACTCTGTGCGACCCCACAGACGGCAGCCCACCAGGCTCCCCTGCCCCTGGGATTCTCCAGGCAAGGACACTGGAGTGGGTTGCCATTTCCTCCTCCAATGCATGAAAGTGAAGTCGCTCAGTCGTGTCTGACTCTTGGCGACCCCACGGGATTTTCCAGGCAAGAGTACTGGAGTGGGGTGCCATCACCTTCTCCAAGAACACCTGCAAGGAAATCAAACCAGTCAATTCTAAAGGAAATCAACCCTAAATATTCATTGGAAGGACTGATCCTGAAGCTCCAATACTTTGGCCACCTGATGTGAAGATCCAACTCACTGGAAAAGACTCTCATTGAAAAGATTGAGGGCAAGAGAAGGGGGCAATAGAGGATGAGACGATTGGATGGTATCACTGACTTAGTGGATATGAATCTGAACAAACTCCAGGAGATAGTGAAGGACAGGGAAACCTGGCATGCTGCAGTCCATGGGGTAGCAAAGAGTCATACACAAATTAGTGACCGAACAACAACACAGAACCCCCGACCTACTTCAACTTTGTGCTTCTGAGAGGGTTTTAGAGCAAGATGGGACATTCTGCCTACTTGAACAACGTTTCTTATTTTCACAAAGTTAGTCCTTCCAAATGAGTGAAGTAGCTCAACCAAGATAAGGTAAATTAAATGGAAGATCCAGGATATAGATCAGGTCCTCAAACTCCTGGGATAGGCTTCACTCCGTCAGATCCTTTGTTCACTTAGATTTAAAAACCTCCCTTGGTTTCCCATAACCCAGGTTAAAAGAGAACTCTTCCTAACACACATCTAGGGAAACCATATGGGAGATTGAGGTATCCCCTGGGAATATACACTAAGAAGCTACTTAAAGTTAGACTCAAAGGCTTTCCCCAAGTCACCCACACCACGGTTTTTCAATGGAACAGAGTTCATGACAGCAGCCCATCCATTTGAGTTCTTCTTTTATAAATCTTGGGCTATCTTCTGATTATGGTTCAATATATCTGAAAGTCAAACATAATGTCTTGTCCTGGTTTTAGAAGCAGTAGCCAATCAAACTTCTCCAGACAGCTGGGAAATAAGAGTGATGACATGGCTGAATCTAGGAGGGTTGGGGCACAAACCTCAATAGTATCAAAGCCATACAACTTATTTTCATGACTGGAAGTAACCATTACTTTCTTTATTTGCCAGGAAGAATTTGTGACTCATGAGCAAAGGAGAATTGTAGGATGCTTTGATGTCTGAGACTACAGACAGAAAATTTAGATCTTTTCTTTTATTTAACCAAACAGCTGGATTGAATATTCCTATCAATCAACTCAATGGTTATGACTGTACCCTGGGTTTGGCTGGAAAGCCCCTCTTTAGTGTCCTATTTGTTGGAATCCTACTCATCTTCCTAAACCTATTCACATCTCACTCTACCCAGAGAGACCTTCCTGATTACCCTAGCCAAACTTACCTCATCCTTCTTAACAGTGGCTACAGGGCTTCTCTATAGGACATAATTCAAGACCACTTACATATTGCTTAATGAATGGTACTAACTGCTTCATGAATCTCATTTCTCTAATCAGATTATAAGTTACACAAAGGCAGGAGTCATGTTTGCCCTACTGCTTGATACTGGGCACAAGTATTCAAATATTGTTTGTTGATTGACCGATTAAAATGAGGAAACAGTCACCCACCCACGTGAATCCAGCTCAGCAGCATTCTCTCAGGGTAGATTTAAGCGTTCCTGACCCCTGAACCTCTGTTGACGCTTCAGCAGCTAACCCTGGGTGCCGACTCCTCTGCAGCAGCCCCAGGAACAGAAAAGTGCTGAGAACTTCTGATCAAACTAACTAGCATAGTACTTCTGTGGAGACGAGTAACTCAAGGAGACCTGGAAGGACAGTTATCCCCTTCTGCTAGCAGGATGCTTTTAACCCAAAAGTATACTTTGAATGATTATCAATATTATCTTACTGCTATCTTAACTTGAGATCTGAGAAAGTCAGTGGACATTTCCAAAGTAAAAAGTTGAAAAGAAACTTGGTCAAATCGTGGCCCATCTAGATGATGGAATACCACACAGCCATTCAAAATAATAAGATAGAAATATACGGACTGGTTTGGAATAATGTCTAAAATCTAATTTTTCATGGACAATACAAGTTGTACGGAAACATTGATTCAATTTGTATAAACATGTATTTTTGAATGCACACAGACATGCTCACACATGTGTTATAGATGCATGGACAATCTGTGGATGAATTCACAAAAAAATACTGTCAGTCATGGGTCTCTCTAGAGTAGAATTTGCAGCCTGGAGGGGGAGGAGAACCAAAACTTTACCATTTCACTTCAGGCAATTTGGTAGTGTTTTTAAGATTTTGCAGTAAGCATGACTTTGATTACTTATGTCATTTTGGAGTCATATTTCTTCAGTTTGCAGAAAGTCACCTGCTCAGGTCTTCAACGATGTGACCTCACCAACTTCTCACTGTCCTACCATGTGTTCTGGGCCCCCGCCACCCACGTGGTGACTGTCTCCAATCCATGCAACGTCAGCCAGTGTCCTTTTTCTCAGGAGTTACCATCCCTCTCTTATTCCTCTGGGGAACCCTCGCTTTTGTCCTTCAAGACCCACCCAAAGTCCCACCATCTCTGTGATGCTCCCAGGATGAATTAATTGCTTGCACTCCATGCCCTTATAGCACTTTCCCCACATGGATAAGTGGTAGAACATGGGTATAAACTATATTTTTAAAAACTACATTTGTCTCCTCCACAAGAGTGAATTCCTTCAAGCCAGTATCCAACTGTATATCGTTCACCTTTGGGTCCCTAGCACCTCGCACCGTGCCTGGAACACAGTGAGTGCTCATAGAAGTGTTTGATGAAAGTAAAAACTGCAAACTGAAATCCTGAAATCCTGTCTACACAACCCTGGACACTCCAAATAGCCAAACAATTATAGATAACAACCTACTTCCCGATAGTCTCAGTATTTTGCTTCTCAAGTCAACAGACAAAACCCCCATTTGTATTCTGTGCATTAGCTCCATGTAATGATTTGATGTCACAATCTACTATAGGTCAGCCCAAGGCAAGCCCTCTGATTGAATTAAAGAAATATAATCAGAATACAATCTTTGATATAATGCATCACACAGATTATTCCAGACAGAGTCTCAGGAGCAGTTTCATGGATCAGCTTGACATAAATTAGGGCATACTTTCCATTCAATCCATATGTAACAAATTTTCTTTCTGTGTTAATATTCAATAACTGACCTAATTTGAGTAAATTCTCTGTTCTTAGTTATGTGTCACCTCTGAGAGTTTCATGGCCACCAACTTTCACCGTTTACCAGACAGAAAACTACATTTCAGGAACCTCACCACTGAGCCTGTGAACCAACATAAACCAGTCCAAAATAAAAGTATCTATAATACACTGTAGAAAGTGATCTACCTACCTGATCATATTTTGTTCTCTGGGCAACAGTCAGGCTTCAGCTAAAGTGCTGTCCTCTTTTCTGTTGCTGTTGTTCGGTTGCCAAGTTGAGTCCAATTCTTTGTGACCCCATAGACTGCAGCATGCCAGGCGTCTCTGCCCTTCACTATTTCCCAGAGTTTGCTCAAACTCATGTCCATTGACTCAAGAATGCCATCCAACCATCTCATCCTCTGTCACCCTCTTCTCTTCCTGCCCTCCATCTTTCCCAGCATCAGGATCTTTGCCAGTAAGTCAGCTCTTCACATCAAGTAGCCAAAGTATTGAAGCTTCAGTTTCAACATCAGTCCTCCCAAAGAATATTCAGGACTGATTTCCTAGTAGGATGGACTGGTTTGATCTTCTTGCTGTCCAAGGGACTCTCAAGAGTCTTCTCCAACACCACAGTTCAAAAGCATCAATTCTTTGGTGCTCAGCCTTCTTTTTGGTCCAACTCTCACATCCATACATGACTAATAGAAAAAAACATAGCTTTGACTATAGAGACCTTTGTCAGCAAAGTGGTGTTTCTGCTTTTTAATATGCTGTCTAGGTTTCTCATGGCTTTCCTTCCAAGGAGCAAGCATCTTTTAATTTTGTGACTTTTAATTTCTTTATTTAAAGTCACCATCCACAATGATTTTGGAGCCTAAGAAAATAAGATCTGTCACGGTGTCCAATTTTTCCCCTTCTATTTGCCATGAAGTGATGAGACCAGATGCCATGATCTTAGTTGTTTGAATGTTGAGTTTAAAGGCAGCTTTCCTTAGTCTCCTCTTACACTGTCATCAAGAAGCTCTTTAATTTCTCTTCACTTTCTGCCATTAGAGTGGTATCAGCTCTGTAACTGAGGTTGTTGATATTTCTCCCAGCAATCTGGAGTCCAGGTTGTGATTCACCCACTGCAGCATTTCGCATGATATAAAGTTCTATAATATTTCCTAAGTTTCTTCAGGGCATGGACATTGCACTTGTGCCGAGGAAACCAATGGTATTTTAACAAATATTTGAAATAAAGAATGTGCACACAAAACACAAACCAAAAACAACATAGACAACAATAATAACAAAATGACTGCTCTAGGAGGTAGGAGTTACTAACCTTATCTTACAAAGGAGAACACTGAGGGTCAAAGCCGTTGGATGTGTTGTCTGAAGTCACACAGCTACTGAGTGGCAGAGCCCAGCTTAAAGCCAAATCCCTTGACTCCGTCTCTTTGGTTCTGGACACGAGTCTGAGCAAGCTCCGGGAAATGGTGAAGGACAGGGAAGCTTGGCATGCAGCAACCCATGGGATCGCAAAGAGTCAGACATGACTGAGCCACTGAACAACAGCAAGCAGGCAGTACAATACCATAATAGATGAGATAACTATGGGGTGGGCAGGAGCCCAGAGGAGAGGGTGTAGCAGCATTTGCAATAACCCATACGCTTTCCTCATGCAAACATGGACCAAGCGCCTTCTCCAGAGCCCTAGGATTCACTGAGGGCCCGGAAAGCCTGGAGAGGAGAAAGATGGGAGAGGAAGTGACAATGGGAGGGATGACAGAAGAGGAAGAAGAGAAAGTGTTTCCTGAATGAGATACATGAAAACATGGCTACCTGATCATTGGCCTTACTCCTTGTAAGACATTTCTATCCCTCAGAAATGCACAAAAGAGAGATTATTTTATCAATGTTTTAGAAATGAGTTCGAAAATTATTTCATGGTTACAGGCTATATGTATTTCCTAAATTTTTAGCTTCATTTATTTTTCCCCATTTCTCTATTGACGTTTAAGTGGTTTCTTACAAGTGAGTCGCATGAGCTTTTTATATATTATTATTAAACATATTAACTCTGTTTTGAAGCAATTTTCCTGTTTTGAAGGATTGTGTCCATAACAGAACAATGCTATACATAGACATTATGCTTTACAAATATGACTCCCTGTTTTGGTTTCACTTACGAAGAAAGAGAAGCTTAAAATTCAGTGTTTTCTCTCTTTTGTTTTAAAGGTAAAATTTTATTAATTAATTTTTTGGAAGTAACATTGATTTATAGCATTATATAAATATCACATGTACAACATTATATTTCTAATTCTGTACACATTATAACAGGCTCACCACTAAAAGTTTAGTTTCCATCCATCATCATGTACTTGACTCCCTTTACTCATTTCAACCCTCCTCCACCCCCTCCCCTTCTGGTAACCACTACTCTGTTCTCTGTAGCTGCACATTTTTCCTTTTTTGGGGTTTGGTCATTGATTTTGTTTGCTTATTTTTTATATTCCCCATGAGTGTAATCCTACTGCTTGTCTTCTCTGTCTGACTTATTTCATTTAGCATAATGCACTCATTATGAGAGCCCCTTGGACTGCAAGGAGACCCAACCAGTCCATCCTGAAGGAAATCAGTCCTGAGTATTCATTGGAAGGACTGATGCTGAAGCTGAAGCTCCAGTACTTTGTCCACCTGATGCAAAGAAATGACTCATTGGAAAAGACCCTGATGATAGGAAAGATTGAAGGCAGGAGGAGAAGGGGATGACAGAGGATGAGATGGTTGGATGGCATCACTGACTTGATGAACATGAGTTGAGTAAGCTCTGGGAGTTGGTGATGGACAGGGAGACCTGGCGTGCTGCAGTCCATGGGGTTACAAAGAGTTGGACACGACTGAGCAACTGAACTGAACTGAACGGAATGCACTCAAGGTCCATCCATGTTGTTACAAATGGCAATATTTCATCTTATGGTTTTTCCTGTGGTCATGTATGGATGTGAGAGTTGGACTGTGAAGAAGGCTGAGCGCCAAAGAACTGATGTTTTTGAACTGTGGTGTTGGAGAAGACTCTTGAGAGTCCCTTGGACTGCAAGGAGATCCAACCAGTCCATTCTGAAGGAGATCAGCCCTGGGATTTCTTTGGAAGGAATGATGCTAAAGCTGAAACTCCAGTACTTTTGCCACCTCATGGGAAGAGTCGACTCATTGGAAAAGACTGTGATGCTGAGAGGGATTGGGGGCAGGAGGAGAAGGGGACGACAGAGGATGAGATGGCTGGATGGCATCACTGACTCGATGGACGTGAGTCTGAGTGAACTCTGGGAGTTGGTGATAGACAGGGAGGCCTGGCGTGCTGCAATTCATGGGGTCGCAAAGAGTCGGACACGACTGAGTGACTGAACTGATCTGAAGCAGTATTATATATATGTATATGTTTTTCACATCTTCTTTATGCATTCATCCATTGATGAACATAGATTATTTCTCTGTCTTGGTTATTGTAAATCATGCTGTCATGATTTGTCCAAACCTATGGGATGTAAAATATCAAGAATGAACTCTAACGTATTAAACTATGGACTTAGGATGATAACCATGTGTCACTGTAGGCTCATGGGCTGTAGCAAACAAATATTATCAACATCCCCCACTCTGGGGGATTTTTTTTGATCCCAGATCCTAGATAAACTTTGTTGCTTCCAGAACTTCAAATAAATGGAATGATTCAATATATGCTTTTTTTAAAAGTCTGATCTTTTTCACTTAGCATAAGGTATTGGAGATTCACTCACATCTTTGCATGTATCAATAGTATGTTCCTTTCTATTGTTGACTAGTTTATCCATTCTCTTATTCATGGATACTTGAGTAGTTTCTAGATTTTTTTTTTTACTATTATAAATAACACCATTCTGAACATCCTTGTAAACAAATGCTTTACTTCCTTTTGGATATTACACTTAAGGATAGAACTGCTGATTCATAGGGCAGGTATATATGGAGGTTAATAAGTAACTTCCAGATCTTTCTCCAAAGTGGTTGTAGCCACTCTCTCTTTTATAACAACACAGGAAAATGTTCAAAGCATACTACTCAGTTATATATAAAAAAAAAAAGAGCAGTATATAAAACTGTATCTATAGTATAACCCAGTCATGTATCATATATGTTTATAGGGGAAAAATGGAAAGCAATCCTTTCAAATGCTAATATAAATAACCTCTGCATGTGAAAATGAAAGCATTAGTCACTCAGTAATGTGCCACCCTTCATGACTCTATGGACTGTAGACTGCCAGGCTCCTCGGCCCATGGAATTCTCCAAGGAAGAAGACTAGAGTGGGTAGCCATTTCCTTCTCCAGAGGATCTTCTTTACTCAGGGATCAAACCCAGATCTCCCACACTGGAGACAGATTCTTTACCATGTGAGCCACCATAATGAGTTGCAGATACTTTTCACTTTTTTTCTATTTGTATTTTTATGCATTTTGCTAATTTGCTGCATATGGATGTCTTACCTTAAGACAATATGAATTTGTTTTTTTTTTAAAAGGAAAAGAAGTGTCAATAGACAACCTTATCAAAACACTCTCTTCTATGTATAAAACGGTCAAGAAATACAAAGAATTAATCATGATCCCAATTGCCCAGAGAAGAAAAAATAATCTATCTGTGGTAGTCTGAAAAAGAAAGAACTTATATGATAAGATCCACCCACAACTCATAAAACTGTTCATTTGTGCAGGTCTTTTCTGAGTCTAAATGCTTGAGTTGGTGGTAGGTAGAAGGATTTCCCTTCTTCTGCCCTTATTTATTCTCCATGTTAGCAAAGCACTCTATAATGTAATCTTTTTTCACACTGTATTCTGGAGCTTCCACTTACCCCATAAGCACTGTCATATTACTTGAAGCAAGATCATAATGAGTGCCAAATGTGTTTACGGAAAGACTGGGCACCTCAAGGAAAGTGTATTTCACATGGCCGTGTCTAAAATATAATCATATCATTGATACCAATATGGGGAAATTTAAGATATACTGCAATATTTGTGCAAAGCATGAAAAATCCCCAGTTACACATGGCATTGGAATGCAACTCCCCACTGGAGGCACACAGGAGGCTGTTTCAACTCGATGGACTATTTGGAAGCCATTCTCAATGTGATTCTTTTTTATCTCAAACAGAAGCTCAGATTACAAGGAGAAACTTTTCCCTCAACCAGCAGTATCGAAAAAATTTAAGTAGAATGTATAGCATTTATCAAATAAAAGAAGAAGTCCCACTTCTCAAATACTTTATGTGTCACATCTTTACAAAGAAGTTTGTATATAATATCTCAGTGGTTGTTCACCGAAACTCTACAAAGTGGGAATTCATTTCAAAAGCTGGAAGCTCTCACCTGGTACAGCCATTGGCGCAATGCCTACTTCCTGTAAGAGGCAGAGTCTGGATCTGAGTTCAGGTCTAATGAAGTCAATTTTCACAAGACAGATGCTGCTCATGCAGTTCTAATTGGTGCAATATTAGAAGAAAAACAACCAAAACATTCAAGTTCCAGCCTGCAAGGGCAACATCCTTTGGGGATTATTTGGAAGGATTACTAGATCATAGATACATTTGGCCTGCAAACCTGTCTCAATGGAAGTGTGAGGTCAAGCAACAAAACCATTTATCTGCCATCTCAGGTTAGATTCTTTTTATGAGACTGCCCAAGAGTAGGGTGTCCAAGGACCACATGTAGAGACTCCAAGGTTTACTTTTATTTCTACATGGAATGCTATAATATCAAAATTTTCCTAAAATGAAATATTGTAGTAATAAGAATGTAAACTCTGGAGTCAGAGCTCTAGTTTTGCTTCTGATTAACAATATACCCTGATATATAAAATGGAATACTACTCAGCCATACAAAATGAGATAATGCCATTTGCAGCAACATGAATGCACCTAGAGATTATCACACTAAGTGAACTTAAGTCAGAAAGGGAAAGACAAATACCATGTGATATCACTTAAATGTAGCATCTAAAATACGGCACAAGTGAACATATCTACTAAACAGAAACAGACTCATAGGCATTGAGAAGAGACTGGTGGTTCCATGGGGAGGGATGGACTGGAAGTTTGGGATGAGCAGACTATTACACACAGAATGGATAAACAATAAGTCCCTACTATATGGCATAGTCGGAGAAGGCAATGGCACCACAGTCCGTACTCTTGCCTGGAAAATCCCATGAATGGAGGAGCCTGGCGGGCCAGTCCATGGGGTCGCTAAGAGTCAAAAACGACTGAGCGACTTCACTTTCACTTTTCACTTTCATGCATTGGAGAAGGAAATGGCAACCCACTCCAGTGTTCTTGCCTGGAGAATCCCAGGGACGGGGGAGCCTGGTGGGCTGCCGTCTATGGGTCACACAGAGTCAGACACGACTGAAGCGACTTAGCAGTAGCAGCATATGGCATAGTAAATGATATTCATTATCCTATAATAAACCATATTGGAAAAGAATATTTAAAAGTATGTATACACACACACACACACACACACACACACATATGTATTCATAAACTGGGCCACATTGCTGTACACCAGAAACTAATACAACATTGTAAATCAACAATACTGCAATAAAATAATTTTTTTTAAGAAAACCAGTATATCCTGGAACAAACTGCTTAAGCTTGCTATATGGCTTAGTTTCTTTATCTGTAGAAATGGAAATAATAATAATTGTAGCTACTTCATGTAGCTGCCATGAAGATTAAGAGATTAAATTCACGTAGATGAGTGAATCCATGCTTTAAACTATATGCAGCACATGGTAAGCAGTTTCAACCAAGGTAGGCTGCTGTTTTTGTCATTTCTTTTTCTTTAGTACATGTCATTCACATGTTTAGAAGAAAGTGAGTTGTTCAGGGTAATTTTTTAAATGCTTTAATTAGTCAAAAATACATGTTACACATTTTTTAATAAATCCTTTATGTTACTTTCAAAAAGATACAGGCATTTAAACTAAAGTAACTAAAAGCATTAACAGAGGAAGTTTCATAGGGGACCTTCTCCAGAAAATAGATGTTAACAGTTTGCTTGTAAGTGAATTAAGCCCTTTGAAAAGTATCTTCCATTAAATAGTATAAGTATTTCATTACATCATACTATTTGCTTGACTAACCGTCATTTTCCTTTCAAAAAGCAATTTCATAGATTAAGAAAGCAATGAAAATCATCAAGATAACTGATGCATATCTTACTCTTACCAGGAAACCCAAACTACTCAGCACTTGAGGTCACATGGCTTCCTTGAAGAAAGCTTATACTCTCATTTCAGTCCAGTCCATCTTTAGAAAGTGACTCCTTAAATTGGGTTAAATTCGTTCTCCTTAAAATGTTCATTCTATGGCACTGCTCCCTGGAGTCACACTAAAGGAGTCTCATTCCTTTTCTTGTTTTATAGCAGTTTGAGAATTCGCAGACAGCTGTGCTATCCTTCCCCGAAATGTTTTCCCTGAAAGAACATCCTCAGTTCTTTGGACTATTTTTCACTGGCATGACTTTAGGTGCATCATCCGCTTTGGTTGTTTCCTTCTAGACTTCCTCCACTTGACATTTTTCCTCCTACTATATTGGGATTAGCAGGACTGAAGGAGATACTCTAAGTGTAATCTGACCAGGGCAGAGTAATAAGTGAAGGAGATACTCTAAGTGTAATCTGATCAGGGCAGAGTAATAAGTGAAGGAGATACTCTAAGTGTAATCTGACCAGGGCAGAGTAATAAGTGAAGGAGATACTCTAAGTGTAATCTGATCAGGGCAGAGTAATAAGTGAAGGAGATACTCTAAGTGTAATCTGACCAGGGCAGAGTAATAAGTGAAGGAGATACTCTAAGTGTAATCTGACCAGGGCAGAGTAATAAGTGAAGGAGATACTCTAAGTGTAATCTGACCAGGGCAGAGTAATAAGTGAAGGAGATACTCTAAGTGTAATCTGACCAGGGCAGAGTAATAAGTGAAGGAGATACTCTAAGTGTAATCTGACCAGGGCAGAGTAATAAGTGAAGGAGATACTCTAAGTGTAATCTGACCAGGGCAGAGTAATAAGTGAAGGAGATACTCTAAGTGTAATCTGACCAGGGCAGAGTAATAAGTGAAGGAGATACTCTAAGTGTAATCTGACCAGGGCAGAGTAATAAGTGAAGGAGATACTCTAAGTGTAATCTGACCAGGGCAGAGTAATAAGTGAAGGAGATACTCTAAGTGTAATCTGACCAGGGCAGAGTAATAAGTGAAGGAGATACTCTAAGTGTAATCTGACCAGGGCAGAGTAATAAGTGAAGGAGATACTCTAAGTGTAATCTGACCAGGGCAGAGTAATAAGTGAAGGAGATACTCTAAGTGTAATCTGACCAGGGCAGAGTAATAAGTGAAGGAGATACTCTAAGTGTAATCTGACCAGGGCAGAGTAATAAGTGAAGGAGATACTCTAAGTGTAATCTGATCAGGGCAGAGTAATAAGTGAAGGAGATACTCTAAGTGTAATATGATCAGAGCAGAGTAATAAGTGAGGTACTGCCTGGCTTTTTCTAGACCCAAGACGTGCTCTAGTCACTGACTCTCCTGACTTGCACCAAGTTTAGCATATTCCACCTCTTCCTTTGTTTCTTTTATTCTTTGAAGGGAGGGAGGAAGCTGTATTAGTCAGGGGAGAGAGAGAGACTGATTTACCAAAAGAACTCATTTGATTATGGAGCCTGAGAAAAACACCCAAGAACACTGATGGCATAGTTCTAGTGGAAGTTCTAAGGCCTCAGAAACAGCAGAGCCACTGGTCTAAGTTCCATTCTAAATCCAGTAGAAGACTGATGTCCCAGCTCAAAGACAGCCAAGCAGAGGGAGTATATACTTTGTTACTCAGCTTTTTATTCTGTTCACACCTTTAATGAATTGGATTAGTGAAGTGAAAGTCGCTCAGTCGTATCTGACTCTGCGACCCCATGGACTGCAGCACGCCAGGTCCCCCTGTTCACCACCAACTCTTGAAGCTTACTCAAACTCATGTCCATCGAGTTGGTGATGCCACCTAGCCATCTCATCCTCTGTCGTCCCCTTCTCCTCCTGCCCTCAATCTTTCCTGGCATCATGGGAGTCAGTTTTCAAATGAGTCGGTTCTTCATCTCAGGTGGCCAAAGTATTGGAGTTTCAGCTTCAGCATCAGTCCTTCCAATGAATATTCAGGACTTATTTCCTTTAGGATGGACTGGTTGGATCTCCTTGTTGTCCAAGGGATTCTCAAGAGTCTTCTCCAACCCCACATTTCAAAATCATCAATTCTTCGGTGCTCAGCCTTCTTTACAGTCCAACTCACATCCATACATGACTAACGGGAAAAAAAAAAACATAGCTTTGACTAGACAGACCTTTGTTGGCAAAGTAATATCTCTTCTTTTTAATATACTGTCTAGGTTGGTCAAAGCTTTTTTTCCCAAGGAGCAAGCATCTTTTAATTTCATGGCTACAGTCACCATCTGCAATGATTTTGCAACCATCTGCAACCCCATGGACCCACGGAATTTTCTAGGCCAGAATACTGGAGTGGGTAACCTTTCCCTTCTCCAGGGGATCTTCCCAACCCAGGGATCAAACCAGGTCTCCTGCATTGCAGGCAGATTCTTTATGAGCTAAGCCACAAGGGAAGCCCAAGAATACTGGAGTGGGTTGCCTATCCCTTCTCCAGTGGATCTTCCCACCCCGGGAATCAAACCAGTGTCTCCTGCATTGCAGGCAGATTCTTTACCGACTGGGGAAAGAAATCTGCTTTATTCAGTCTATTGATTCCAATGTTAATCTCAACCAGAATCTCCATCAGAGACATACCTAGAAATAATATTTCACTAGATATGTGGTCACCCCACTGCTCAGTAGAGTTGACACATAAAACGAGCCATCACAGAGTGCTGTGCAGTGTGTCAGTCTTTTCTTTCCCACCTTCTACCTTCAACATTTCTCCCTGAACTTTACATCTATCCCTATTACATTTCTTTCAGCATTTTCCCCATAGTTTCAGATTTGTGAAATCTCAGATACTGATTCCCTTATCATCTTATGGTACTTCTTAGGTGGCTCAGTGGTTTAAAAAAAACTTTGCCTGCCAATGCAGGAGACATATGAGACTTGAGTTCAATCCCTGGGTAGGGAAGATCCCCTGGAGGAGGAAATGGCAATTCATTCCAGAATTCTTGCCTGGAAAATCCATGGACAGAGGAGCCTGGTGGGCTACAGTCCATGGGGTTGCAAAGAGTCAGACATGACAGAACATGCATGATATCATCATATTGGATATCAGCCCCAAAATGCCATGTATATTGTTCAACACATCTTCTTCCAATACAAAATGTTAAGCTGGAAAATACCAAGAAAACCATCATATAGAGTGCCAGGTTTCCATCCATGCATTAAGCAGTTATGCTGAGAGTAGTCATTGGTTAACTATTATCTAGTTTAACTGTCACATCAGGTGCCATTATCTTCCTAAGAACAGAAAAGTTTAGAATATTTCATTATGCCTATAACTTTCCTTTCAAGGAGTAAGCATCTTTTAATTTCATGGCTGCAGTCACCATCTGCAGCGATTTTGGAGCCCCAAAAAATAAAGTCTGACACTGTTTCCCCATCTATTTCCCATGAAGTGATGGGACCAGATGCCATGATCTTCATTTTCTGAATGTTGAGATTTGAGCCAACTTTTTCACTCTCCTCTTTCACTTTCATCAAGAGGCTTTTTAGTTCCTCTTCACTTTCTGCCATAAGGGTGGTATCATCTGTATATCTGAGGTTACTGATATTTCTCCCGGGATTCTTGATTCCAGCCTGTGCTCCTTCCAGCCCAGTATTTCTCATGATGTACTCTGCATATAAGTTAAATAAGCAGGGTGACAATATACAGCCTTGATGTACTCCTTTTCCTATCTGGTCCCATCACTTCATGGGACCTTCTGGTCCCAATCACTTCAGTGGAAACAGTGTTAGACTTTATCTTTTGGGGCTCCAAAATCATTGCAGATGGTGATTGCAGCCATGAAATTAAAAGACGCTTACTCCTTGGAAGGAAACTTATGACCAACCTAGATAGCATATTCAAAAGCAGAGACATTACTTTGCCAACAAAGGTCTGTCTAGTCAAGGCTATGGTTTTTCCAGTGATCATGTATGGATGTGAGAGTTGGACTGTGAAGAAAGCTGAGCGCTGACGAATTGATGCTTTTGAACTGTGGTGTTGGAGAAGACTCTTGAGAGTCCCTTGGACTGCAAGAAGATCCAATCAGTCCATCCTAAAGGAGATCAGTCCTGGGTCTTCTTTGGAAGGACTGATGCTAAAGCTGAAACTCCAGTACTTTGGCCACCTCATGTGAAGAGCTGACTCATTGGAAAAGACTCTGATGCTGGTAGGGATTGGGGGCAGGAGGAGAAGGGGATGACAGAGAATGAGATGGCTGGATGGCATTACCGACTCAATGGACATGAGTTTGAGTGAACTCCGGGAGTTGGTGATGGACAGGGAGGCCTGGCATGCTGCAATTCATGGGGTCGCAAAGAGTCGGACACGCCTGAATGACTGAACTGAACTGAACTGAACTGAACATGTCAGAAACACTGAAATCCAGACATATTATGTCTATAGCATTTCCCTTGTTAACTTGTTTTGAAAAAGAAGTTAATCCAGCCTGATTAGGTCTCAATGGACCCATTCTGACCCCTAAATTTTACAATCTATCTTGTTCATGAACTATCAGAGACTTTTGCCTAGGAACATACTTTTTAAGTCTGTAATTAGTAACATTTGCCTTCTTTTCCGTAAATACATGTCTACTTTCTATTCAAGTCATAGGTGGATTAACTAGTGTATAGTTTGACTTTCCACAATTAAATCATGCAGTGTATTATAACCTTGATTAAATGGACATACAACGAAAGGACATACTGCTTCATGTCTTTGTGTTAACTAACATCTCTGTTCATAGCTTCAGACTTGAGACTTCTTGAGGGCAAGAGGTAAAGATGCCTTACTTACCTGAAAGCAAATAACAAAACTAATTAGCCTTGATTCCCTTCTTGGCCAAGGTCTATAGTTAAAGAGTCTTTGTCTCAAGTGGGCTTTAAAGCACTTGTCTAGATGTGTTTAAGTTTGCTCTTTCTGCTCTGTGATTTGATCATGATAGACTTAAACATCACTAATAATCCTGTGTGTAAATCTAATTTTTCTGGCTAGTAAGATTTGAAAGATTTACTGCATCAGTAAATTAGAAAACTGAGTTTCACAAACACATAAAATTTCTTCCATCAGTAAGATTCTGAAATCATTAGAAACCAAACATGAAGTGCAGGAAGGGGCTTTAAAACATGGCTATCACTGCAGACTTATGGGCAGAATCAGCTTGCCTTTGGGGACCCTCTAGCCAATTCTTTGGCCTGCAACTCTCTTCCTGAACTCAAGACTTCACATCTTTCCTGCTCTTGCTGGGTTAGAAATTATTGGCACCCTGTGCCATTTGCTTCATTTCCTGGTTGTTTGGTTGGTTCTCTGGTTGGTGACATGTGTGTTCCTAAATTGGATTCTCATGAAGTTAGCTTTTCTCCTCCTATCTTTGGGCTTCCCTCATAGCTCAGTTGGTAAAGAATCCACCTGCCATGCAGGAGACCCTGATTTGATTCCTGGGTCAGAAAGATCCCCTGGAGAAGGGATAGGCTACCCACTCCAGTATTCTTGGGCTTCCCTTGTGGCTCCACTGGTAAGGAATCCACCTGCAATGTGGGAGATCTGGGTTCAATTCCTGGTTGGGAAGGCTACCCACTCCAGTATTCTGGCCTGGAGAATTCCATAGACTGTACAGTCCATGGAGTCACAAAGAGTTGGACATGACTGAGCGACTTTCACTCACTCACTTTCTACCATGAAGGAAAGTATGTCCTTTCCAGGCTCAGAACTCTCAAGGATGCTCCTTCTCAGCAAATGAATGTCAGTGATGACTGTCCTTCAGTCCCTTGCTGAAACCCCTCACACTGATCAATCCATCCCACTTTGTAAGCCCTCATTCAACAACTGAGTTGATAAAACTCAAGTCAGTTTAAATCAAAGTTTAAATCAAGTTTAAATAAAAACAAGAATTTCAATAAAACTCAGCCTCAGTCTGATCACAGCCCATTGAATCCATCTAGATGGATATACTAGGACTAGGTGATGATTTACGATAACCATGTTGACTAAATGTCAGGACTCTAGAATGAATCATACTTCTACTCTCTGTGTCCTTGGCAAGCCATTTCTTTTCTCCCAGCCTCAGCTTTATAATCGGTATAAAAAGATAGTTTGACTAGACTTTCCCCAAGGTTCTCTTTAGCTCTCAAGTTCCATGGAACTACATATCTATTGTAAAGTTTCCCATTATTAACCTGTAACATTTGTGTGTCAGAGCCTGACCCAGCTAAGAGCAGTAGAATCACAACTTTGGAGGTGAGGAAAGACTGTCAGGACTTAAAGAAACTGAACAAACTTTTCTTTCTTCTCTCCCCACTTTTCCTGTCTGTTCTTCAAGTTTCCCAAATATGAAAGTATTATGGTGAAGGAGAAGCTCCTTTCCAGCCTAAACGGCACTGGGGAATATGGAAATGTCATGACAACGCCTGTCCTCAGTTGATCCAGCCCAAATTTGCACATGCAAGAGCTTCAGATAGCTATCCCAACTTCTGGGTGTTCATCCAAGCCAAACCTCGGAGTCCTTGGACTCGATCCCTTTTTGTAAGCAGGAATAAATTGAGAATTGCATTTTCTTTCTACTTCAAAATGCCTCAAAAACTTTGGGGGTAAAACTAACCCATACACGAAAAGAGCCATCCCCTCATGTATAATATACCCCTGTACTGATATCCATACGTGTCCCAGTGACCACCGGAACTGCATTGTAGAACACTGAACTCTTCCAAAACATCAAGAGGAGGCCAGTTCACTAGAATGTGAGGATGTCAGTGTAAAAGTAGCTAAAAGGATAAGGTCACTGAGAGACACTACTGACTTGTTTCAGCGATGGCTTTGGCTAGAGTGACCCACTGCATGGTTTTGCCCATGATCTGATCACAAAGAGTCATTTTTACTTACAGGCTATATTAAATAGGTGAGACAGTTTTGGTAGAGTTAGGGAGAAGGGATTTGATTGCTTCAAATCTTTAAATGATAACAGCTTTACCATTTTTTTCCATATAACATGCCATATTTATGAGACAGTGACGGGGTAGGGGTCAAAGAAAATGAAAACGTGTGTTGTGGCAGATTCATTTCGATATTTGGCAAAACTAATACAATTATGTAAAGTTTAAAAATAAAATAAAATTTAAAAAAATAAAAATAAAATGTACTAATAAAAAAAAAAAGAAAATGAAAACAAAGAAAGGATTCAGAAAAGTAGGAAGATCTGGCCTTGACAAGACTAAAGAGATTTAAAATTCTCCATTCTATGGTGTATTTAAAGCACTAATTCACTTTCCAAAAGTTTCTGTTCACTGTATTCCAGGATCTGATTTAATCCAAAGTCTAAACAATATGTTGATTCTGTCTCTATTTACACATTCATTCATTCAGTAAATGTATTTATTGACTGTATTCTGTATAAGGCATTATGTTAAACATTCGGAGAGTATAAAGATATATAAGGCATAGCTTTGCACTTTACGATCTCATTGTCCAGTGGGGAGACAAAATCATATGCATATGACTATAATACATCACTCTGCATTCACTATTAAAGAATTCATTAAAGAAGAGGCATTCAAAAGTACACATTAAGATGTAAAGAAATGAAATCCCAGGAAGAAGGAACAGCATGGGAAGAGGTGGAGACAAAAAGTACAAAGCTATTTTAGGGGATGACTGGATCCGTGTAGCTGGATGTAGACAGAATAGCAGGGAAAAACTTGGAAAGGTCTGAGTATGTTGGGGCAGGTTATGAATGACTTAAATCTCACACTGACAAGTCTGGCCCTTATTTACTAGAAACAAGCAGTCAATGGTGGTTTGGAACAGGGAATGCTATGTTGCTTTCAGAACACTGATCTCAAAATTGGATGCAGGACTGATGAAGTCAGTGAGGTTGGGGCCATGGTGATCAGTTACAGGACTTTCAGTTGACTCAGTGCAAGATAATAATGACCACACCTACGTAGGTAATAATTAAGAACTACAAGAACATGGATGGAAGAATTAGACACTATATATGCAGAAAGGGCTTCCCTGGTGGCTCACACAGTAAAGAATCTACCTGCAATGTGGGAGACCCAGGTTAAATCCCTGGATCAGGAAGATTCCATAGCAAAGGGAATGTCTACCCACTCTAGTATTCTTGCCTGGAGAATTCCATGGAGAGAGGAGCCTGATGGGCTAGAGTCCACGGGGTCACAAAGAATTGAACACGACTTAGTAACTAAACCACCACCATGCAGAATGAGAGAGTTCTAGAAAATTCTATAATTCTTAACTGGGATGACAGAAACAATATGGCTCCCCAAGGGATGAACAGTATATGAGTGATTATATTAACTCAATTTTAGGCATTTAATGTATCTGTGAGTCATTTTGCTGTACACCTGAAACTATCACAACATTGTTAATTGACTCTACTCCAATATAAAATAAAAGGTTAAAAAAAATTTTTTTAGTGCTTAAGGAGTTAAAAAATATTTGTCACTGTGCCTATGAGAAATCTTACTTTTCAAACTTAGATTTGAGCTAGAAACTGGTAAAGCCTAGTGACACCCTCTCATTGTTCATTTATAAATACATGCCAAATTCCAAACAAGAAGGAAAACAGAAGCACTTCATGTTTTCTCTGTTTAATCATGAATTATCCAACACCCATTCACTTCTATTGGCTTGTCCACATTGTTGGAAATAATCAGAACAGAGCACAGAATAGGTCCACAAAGCATATTCCATCCTTGCTACCACAGGCTGTGGGTCACAGCTCCAGAATAACCAACAACTGGAGAAAATGCACTCAGTCTGGATTGAGATGTCATTAGCATCAAGCCCAGAAAAGGACTTTCTATTATCAGTGATCATGGGAATAAATGACTCCCCAAGGAAACAGTGTGTTCTCTTAATAGCTCATGCATTATCCAGGTTAGTTTGATCAAGTGGAGCAGAGTGAGCAGCTAGCAGGGATAAAAATGACTGAAATGATAGCAAAGACAAAGCTTCTAGGGAAAAGAAAATTTGAGGCACAAAGAAAACTGAAGGTTAACTTTTTAAATAGAAATTAGGAGGGGCTTACATCTTGACATATGTCTGCTTCTGTTCTTATCCATTCCGATGCCCAGTTTTGTAAAAAGGAGAAATGGGTGGAGAGGGAGGGATTTGGTCAAACCCTGTCTCTATTTTCCAATCTTGCCCTGTGGTAATCTTTGGGACAGAGTTCTTCAGCCATATTCTGCTGGGACAAAAGGGTGTTAGAACAAACCCTGGGAGGATGACAGCTCCTCCTCATTTCCTGGCTACACTTTGACAAGTAGGGTTTTGTTAAGGATCAGAAGCTTCTATCATCTCCCATTTGGAGGTGACTGTAGAAAGGAATCTGCGTACACGGGCAAACTGCAACTCACCACACAGCCCTGGTTTGGCTTCAGTGAAGTCAGTCCCATATCCTCTGATTGAGCACATTGTCAGGGAGAATATCAAAGCTCTTCACTCAGATGCTTTTAGCCAGTGATGATTCCAAAATAATCATGGGGACCCAAAGTTGGAGCAGAATCCCCATGGCCTTCCCACAGCCCTCAGGGGGGGTTTTTCTCTGGTTTTGATAGGTGACATATCTGAACAAGGACCCAGGCCGCTTCTAATTAATTAATATTCATGATTATTAACACCATTAACAGAAAGCTGGTTGTCGTTGCACTCATTCAACACTGATGAGGACACTGGTGACTAATGACATAAACCACAACCCACACTTGCATCCCAGGAGATGGTGGACAGAGCATTTCCAGTCACTGCCAGCACACACTCACCAACAGACACCCAGCTTCTCTGTGATGTTGCCTCCACTTACTGAGTAGGAAACCGGAGCTTCAAGAAATTAAATTATTGGCTCAAGTCGGAAGCAGAACTAGGATTTAACCCAAATCTTTTGGTCTGTAACCCTTGGATTTTTTTCTCACTATCCCCACTCAGTAATTAAAGGTCACGTGCATAAATTGGCACATGCACCAAATCTAAAATCCTACATAATCTCTAATTGTCCCAAATATGCACTCAACACTGGCCCAGTTCCACTGGGGGAAAAAAAAAGTCAGTGAGGATGTGCTTTTGGTATGATGTGAACAATATACCTAGTTGAGCCACTGAGGCTTTCCACTTTGAGTTGATATCCTGGCAGTAAGCCTTCTATTTATTTATCCCGTATAAAACCACTATTCTTCTAACACTCTACACTGTTACAGGCATGATACTAATTACGTGAATCACAGCTCACATTTGTATCCCAGTTGATGGTGGACAGGTTTTTCTTTTACCTCTATAAGTTAGGTTAAATTATTCATCCAGGTTGTGGGTGTATTAAGACTGGTACTCCACAATGGAAAATGGAAACAGGCTAATCAATAACTGTCCTGAGGACTCTACTTTAAGGCTGCCCTTGAAGGTGGACTGTGGACTTCTAGCACATCTAATTAATGATTCTTCAGGCTACACAGAGCCTTGCAGAAAGAGGAGTCATTATTGTCTTTCAATATGGCACAACAACCCATAGACTCTGCCATGCGATCAATAGTGAGATTTCACCAAGGACTTATTGGGTGGAAGACAGAAGTTAGGCACAGGAGGAAGTATGGAACTTTTCCTTGGACTTGGAAGATCTGCACTCCAGCCCTGGCTTTGTCAGTAAAGTAACCTTTGACAAGTTACTTAACCTGTCAGAGCCTCAGTTTTCTCCTCTATAAAATCGGGATGCCAATGGTACCCATGCAATGTAGAGATTACATAAGGTAGTCAAAATTCTTTATATTCCAGGAAGTGCTTTGGGAAATATTTCAGATAGGTGTAAATCACACTCCAGCCTTCATGCCCCATCTCCCCCTCGCATATAGACCAGGGATTTGGTGAGGGCAGGCCCACATCATTTGTAATGGTCTCTCTAGTCTTCAGCACAGGGACTAGCACACTGCAGGTGATGAACTTGCTGTGTGCTGTGCTCAGTCATGTCCGACTCTTTGCGAGCGCATGGACTGTAGCCCACCAGGCTCCTCTGTCCGTGGGATTTCCCAAGCAAGAATACTGGAGTGGGCTGCCATTTCCTACTCCAGTGGACTTTCCCAACCCTGGTATGGAACCCACGTCTCCTGTATCTCCTGCATTGGTAGGAGGATTCTTTACCACTAGCACCACCTGGGCAGGTGATGAATAGGTTTTTGTTAAACAACAGCCTGCATGTCCCCCTCTCTTTCTTCTACTTGCTTGTCACTCCATCTCCCCTTGACGACCCCCATAACTCTCGGTTGCTTTATTAGGCAGCAGCTGCTTGCAAAGGAGTCATTATTCTACCTCTTTCTCTGCCTTGCCTTTTCTCTGGGCCGGTCAGCAGGCTACCTTGAGCTATTCAGAGGAGACCACTAAGTACAGAGCATTGACTACCCGCCCGACAGCCAAACCCCAGTCCTCTGGCTTAAGTGTGGTAATTGCAATTCCTTAAACAAGTGAGAATCCTGTCCAAAGGAGAGCAAAAAGTTTAGCCTGGCTGAATTTCGAACCCACTATATGCTAGAAAAAGAAGGCACAGGAAGCCTCATCATGAGCTTGTATCAATAGCCCCAGTGTGAGGAGGCTCAAAGACTCTGGCCTAAAGCTTAAGCTGCCACAGCGGTGAAACTGCTTCTAATTTTAGAAATATTAAATAACTGATAATGACACGACCTTGTTAAAGAACCATGTTGGGGGAAAAAAAAAAAAAAAGGACACTGTTAAAAATAGCATACAATCTCCCGGCTGAAGATTCTAGGTAAAATATGGGTTCACATCCATAATGTAGGCTCAAAATACTGAGACACCCCACACGGCTGCCAAATATGTTCAAAGGAGTTCAAGGCTCATGCATGTTCTGGAAGACATCCATGTTAAGCACCCAGCAGGGTGCCTCTTAGCATCCTTAAGGTGTGAGAACTGATAGAAGCACTGGGAAACAAAGAGAAAAAGGACAGTGTCATCAGCCCAGTGGTGGCTCCAAAACATCGTCATTTTTATATGTGAGGCCAGACTGCAGCATGCAGAACCTAGCTGGAGAAAAGCAGCCTTGAATAGTGCCGGGGAACGTCTGAAATGTCACTGCTGGCATCATATCAAACAGGAATCTGAAATGCAAAACCTAAAGAAAGCCAGAGGACCCCCATCGGGGAGGACAGAGGCATGGAAGTTGTGGCTGCCCTCGAAGGTGGACAGAACCCCAGACAGTCCCCACTCTGCCCACACCCACAGATACGCACCTCTATGGCTTGGCTACCTCTCGGATCATTAAATGCTTTTAGCAAAGCTGTCTCCTAGGAGTAACCAGCTTTGAAAGCCAAATTGAAAAAGGTCCATCTGATCATGTAATTGGAGAGAAAGTAGGATCCGTGCCATGATAACACATTAGAGGCATTTGGAGATGAAAGGAAGAGGTGGTCTAATAATTAGCAGGGGCCTGAGAGCGGGGAGATGTGCTTCGGGAGGCAATGCCGAAATTCATTTAGCATCAGATGCCACCAAGGTCTTTGCTCATGTGACTCTAAACACAGGAAGAATTCGCCAAACACGCCTTGGCTGAATCTCATCTGAATTTCATCGTAGCTACAAAATTCCCTACTTTACTATTCACAAGAATGATTCTCAGCAGGGTGCACTTTTGCCCCCAGGGGACATTTGGCAACGTCTAGAGACATTCTTTTTTATTTAAGAATCCATCGATGGATGAATGGACAACGAAAAAGTGATACAGGCATCCAGTGGAGTTTTTTTTTAAATTGAGATAACGTTGATTTATATAATATAACGTAAGTTTCATGTGTACACTATTCTATTTCTACTTCTCTATCCCCTAGATCGTGTTCACTGCCAAAAATTTAGTTTTCCCTGTCACGTACAGTTGGTCCTCTTCACTCATTTTATCTTCCTTATCACCTCTATCCCTCCAGCGATGACTACTCTGTTCTCTGTGTCTAGGTGTTTGGTTTGGTTTTATCATTTGTTTTATTTATTTTTGTTTGTTTATTAGTTTTGATATTCCACATATGAATGAAGCCATACAGAATTTGTCTTTCTTCATCTGATTTATTGCACTTAGCATAATACCTTCATGGTCTATATAGATCACAAACAACAACTTTTCATCTTTTTTATGGCTACATTGTATGCCATTATATGCGTGTATGTATATATGTACACCACATCTTCTGTAACCATTCATCCATCAGTGGGCACTTGGGTTGTTTTCGTATCGTGGCTATTGTAAACAATGCTGCAATGAACATAGGAGTACAAATATCTTTTCAACTTACTGTTTTCATATTCTTGGGATAAATACCTAAACATGGGATTGCTGGATCATATGCTAATTCTATTGTTAATTTCCTGAGGAATCTTCATGCTAATTTCCGTGGTGGCTGCACCAAATTACATTTCTAGCAACAGAGTACAAGAATTTTCTCCACATCCTGGCCAACACTTTTTTCTTGTCATTTTGATAATAGCCATTCTGATAAGTGTGAGGTGGTTTTGATTTGCATTTCTCTAATAATTAGTGATATTGAACATATTTTCATGTGCCTGTATGTCCTCCTTGGAAAAATGTCTATTCAGCTCCTCTGCCTTTTTTGATTATGGTTGTTTGGATTTTGTTGTTGTTAAGTTGTACGAGTTCTTTATATATTTTGGATATTAACCTCTTATTGGATGTATCATCTGTAAATGTCTTCTCCCATTTATAGGTTGTCTTTTTGTTTTAATGATGACTTCCTTCACTGTACAGAAGACTTCGAGCTCGTTGTAGTCCCATTTGTTTGTTGTTGCTTTTGTTTTCCTAGCCTGAAGAGACATAGCTAGAAAGATATTACTAAGAATGTCACATAAGACATTGCCTATGTTTTCTTCTAGAAGTTTTATGGTTTAAGGTCTTATACTCAAGTCTTCAATCTGTTTTCAGTTAATTTTTGTGAATGGTGTGAAACACTTTTGGGCATGTAGCTCTCGAGTTTTCCCAATACCATTTATTTAAGAAACTGTCCTTTCTCCACTGTATGTTCTTTGCTCCTTTGTGGTAACAAAACTGTCCATGTATGCACAGGTTTATTTCTGGGCTCTTGATTTTGTTGTCTGGACACATTTTTGCTTGTCAGGGCTGCAGCCAATGGGCAGAGGGAGGCTGCTCAACATGCCACAATGCAAAACACAAGAAAGAATTATTTAGCCCAAATATCAACAGTCCCAATATTGAATAATGGATGTTTTCTGATCTTTCATCATTTATAGGCTTATTTGATCTAATTTCTTTTATGTTTCTACCTTAAAAGGCAACACCCATTTAAAACAAGGAGAAGGCAACGGCACCCTACTCCAGTACTCTTGCCTGGAAAATCCTATGAATGGAGGAGCCTGGAAGGCTGCAGTCCATGGGGTCGCTGAGGGTCGGACACGACTGAGCGACTTCACTTTCACTTTTCACTTTCATGCATTGGAGAAGGAAATGGCAACCCACTCCAGTGTTCTTGCCTGGAGGATCCCAGGGACAGGGGAGTCTGGTGGGCTGCCATCTATGGGGTCACACAGAGTTGGACACGACTGAAGTGACTTAGCAATAGCAATTTAAAACAAAAGGAAATGTTTTACCTTATCATCAATACAGTAATGAAAATGTCCCAGCAATTAAGAAGATATTTACTCATCTCCATTAATGGGCCTTAAAGAATGGAGAGCTTGAGGGTGCAGAAGGAGCTACTGAAACACAGTCAAAGTCAAGTAGTTTGAGATTTCATTTTGTTCCTGAATTTGAGGCCACCCAAGACTTACTAGACACTTCCAAGGCCTCATAGCCTGAAAAAAATGCTTTGGAAAAGCCACATGTAAGGATGTGTAATATCCTGTTTGCTGGCAGTGGGCAGGACCACACTACTGCCTGAAAAGATCTTGGTAGATGGGATTATGTGATTCTCTTCTTACAACCTTCAACAGCTCCCCACTGCACACAGGACAAAATACTGTGCCACATGTACCCTAATGTTCATGGCAGCACTATTTACAATAGCTAGGACATGGAAGCAACCTAGATGTCCATCATCAGATGAATAGATAAAGAACCTGAGGTACATATATACAATAGAATATTACTTAGCCATAAAAAGGAGTGCATTTGAGTCAGTTCCAGTGAGGTGGATGAACCCAGACCCTATTATACAGAGTGAAGTAAGTCAGAAAGAGGAAAACAAATATTATATATGAACGCATATATGGAATCTAGCAAGACGGTACTGATGCACCTACTTGCAGGGCAACTATAGGGAACACAGACATAGAGAGCAAACTTACGGACACAGGCAAAGGGGAGGAAGGAGAGGGTGGGATGAATGGAGAGAGGAACACGGAAGCATACACACTACCGTGTGTAAAAATAGATAACCAATGGGAATTTGCTGTAGCACTCCGGGAACTCAGACCAGGGCTCTGTAACAACCCAGAGGGGTGGGAAGGTGGAGGGGGGAGATGAAAGAGGAAGGGGACACGTGTATGTCCATGGCTGACTCATATTTATACAGGCCAACACAACATCGCAGAGCAATTTTCCTTCAATTAAAAATAAATAAGTTTGGGGAGAAAAAATACTGTGCCGTTGTCCTCGACCTGCCGCCTACCCATCTCTCCAATTGTATCCTCTCCTGGATTTTACCCCAGTGGTACTGTATTTTTGTCTTCCCCAGGATACAACTCTCCTCTCATGTTTCCTCTCTTGGTTATTTAACAGGAACTTTCTTCTGCCTGCAAGTTCCTCCGCCGTGCTTCTCATTTAACCCCCAGCATGCTCCAAGACTCAAACATCCACCACCTTCTCACCCTTTGTCCAGCCCTCAGCCTGAGTCTGGTGCCCCTACTGTGGACTCGCCAAAGGCCCTGTCCCCACTGCCGGGGTAACACCTGCCCCTCTCATCCTGGATTTTAACCAGTTTTGCGTTGCCTCTGAGCACTTTGAACACAATTCCCTTTTCAACCCCTCAACCGCCTCTCAGACCCAGGGCAGGGCTTGGGTCCCTAATGGGCGTTCAAGAACTATTTGGGAAAAGAATAGAGGGCAAGTAGAGAAGAAAGGTGACAAAGAGAAGAAAAGAAAGAAAATCGAAGGATGGAAGGAAGGTAACAGGGAGGGAGGGAAGGAGGGCAAGAGAAGGGAGGGGAAAAGAGCATCAAGGAGGGAGGAAAACTGGGAGGGGGACAGGAGGGGATGGGAGTGGATGCAGAGAAGAAGGAAGAGAAAAGAAAGGGAAAGGAAAGGGAGACGGGAAAGCTGCGCTCTTGCTCCTTGCTCACAAAAGATTGCTCTGATCTTGCAGAGTTAAGACCCAACCCCTGCATTAACACTTATTGAGAATCACATAACTCTTTCATAGCACTCACCACTTTGGTAATTTTAGATGTATTTGCAGGATTATTTACTACAATGTTGCAGGCTTCATGAGGTCAGCATCTGTTTTCACACACTACTGTGGTTTGAGTACACAGTATGTCTATAAAAATTATTTGCTAAATAAATGCGAGGCTGGGCAGACTGGTTGGGCAGCAGCTAATTTTATTAATAAAAAGTCAGCCTCTCTGTCTTTTGGAAATAGATCTGGGAGTTTGGATTTGGTCTTTTGACCTTCACCGAAACTTGTCCATATTAAAAAAAAAAAAAAACCTGCTCTGCTTCTGGGTAGAACTCTTCGAAAGCATGCAAGACAGTGGCATATACATTCTCACTTTAAAAATCAATCCCAGGAGCAATTTATTACAGGGAAATTTCCTGGACTCCAAGAAGCACCTTGAAGTCAGGAGATGATTAATTTGATATAACTGAAGAGCTGCAAACATCTGCTCCCTGTTGACATCTGCCTCTCATTAGATTACAGCCCCCAGTCTCCCTCTGTATCGGGGGGCTGGTTTGTGTGTTGATCTGGTAACTCTAATTATATGGTAAGCCCGTTGCTCAAGGCCCTTGTGCCAGCCACCTGGTGGGGGATCAATAAAAACCTGGCTCTATTGCATGTGCTCCAGAGCCACCCTGAGCATCTGTAAGCCTTCCATCACTCCTAAATGATAGAAAGAAAAGATAGTAATGAGTTTGGTGGACAACGTTTTTGTCTTGTGGTCCTGGTGAAGGCCTGTGGATGAACCCAAACCCTTGGCTGAGTCAAAGAAACAAATCAATTCCAGGAAAAATCTTCTGAATCTATTATTTCATATTTTGGCATCAGGTGTCCTAATCACTCTTTAACTGGTCTCTCTTACTCCACTGTCCCTTTCCCACTGGTTCTACCATCAGTGTAATGGTTCTAAGACCTGTCTCTGATACTGAGCCACCCTATCAGGAAGCTCAGAAGCTCTGCCTTGCCCAGGAGCAGCACTAACTTCCTAGCCTTCAGGTGTAAGCTCATCACTGCAATAACCAGTTCTGTCCCAGGGTTCTACTTCACACAGCCTTTCATCACACAGGATGATGTCTTTCATCGTCCAGTGTGACCGTCCCTTCCCAAGTCTGTTTGTGCTCTTTCGCCCTTTATACCTTAGCTTATTCACTCCACATAAAGCCCAGATGCCGCATCACATCCTCTTGATACAGCGCTGTGTTGAAGCAGCCTAAACCCAGACACAAAAATGTAAAATTATTTAAATCTCTATGGCAGTCTTTCATAAACACACCAAAAGGAAGAACATGCTCAGAACACACAGAAAAACATCCTAAAGCCTATCTTTCCCTTTGCCTTTCTCTCATTTTCACCCTCACGCTCCAAGGCTGACTCAGATTCTCTCTCCTCCCCAGCATTCAACTCCTACTCTAAGGATGCCTTCAAGCCACCTCAGATTCCTTTGTCTCCTGGCTTGACTTCATATCCATAGCATGTCAGCTTCCCTGGCGTCTTTGAAATTTCCAGTGAAAGCCCCAGAGCTAATCCAACATGCATGGATTCTTTTCTTTAGAAGACAGGGTAAGAAGAAAAGACTGAAATTTTTTCCTTAGACTTTGTCTTCTTTCTGTCACACTGACAATGCACACTCTGCCTGGAATGCTCTATGCCCATTTCTAGTTGTTACCACCCAACTCAACCCCCACAGTCCAGAACAAAAGGTCCTTCCTCCTTGAAGATTTGATGATGTCCTCTTAGAGAAGTTTGCACACAATGTTCTTACTGTTAGCTTTTGGTGTAAATCTCTTATTTCTGCTTTTGAAAACTGTGACTATTTGCCTTTCAGTACCCACTTCAGTATCACTGCCTGGGAGATGAGTTTCCTCACTTTCTTTCCATCCTTGGTTTGACCACCTCTTTTTGTATTTGTTTGGTTGGGGGGTTTTGTTTCATTTTGGTTTTGTTTTGGCTGTGCTGGGTCTTTCTTGCAGCACTGAGGCCATTTGTTGTGACTCAGACTTTCTCTAGTTGCAGTGGGCAAGCTACGCTTCTTGTGGACAGTAGGCTCTAGAGCGTATGGGCTCAGTGGTTGCTGTGCACAGGGTCTCTAGTTGTGGTGTGCAGGCTTAGGTGCCCTGTGACACATGGGATCTTGGTTCCCTGACCAGGGATTGAATCTGCATCCCCTGCATTAGAAGGTGGATTCTTAACCACTGGACCACCAGGGAAATCCCTGACCATTTCTTTGATGCCACGGAAACCAGTAATAACTTGACAAATCACAATGGATGTCAGTGGATTATCTTCATCTATTCAGGCTGCTATAACACATTACTATAGACTAGAGAGCTTATCCCAGAGAAGGCGATGGCACCCTACTCCAGTATCTTGCCTGGAAAATCCCATGGATGGAGGAGCCTGGTAGGCTGCAGTCCATGGGGTCGCTGAGGGTCAGACACGACTGAGTGACTTCACTTTCACTTTTCACTTCCATGCATTGGAGAATGAAATGGCAACCCACTTCAGTGTTCTTGCCTGGAGAATCCCAGGGACGGGGGAGCCTGGTGGGCTGCCGGCTATGGGGTCGCACAGAGTCGGACACGACTGAAGCGACTTAGCAGCAGTAGCAGCAGCAGAGAGCTTATAAACAACAGAAAGTTATTTTTCACAATTCTGGAGTCTGGGAAGTCCAATATCAAGGCTCTGGAAACTTCAGGGTCTGGTGAGAGCTCTCTTATGGGTTCATAGATATTAATAGTTATCTTCTTGCTGTGTGTCCACCTGGTAGGAGTAAGTAAACTCTCTGCAGATCTCTTTTATAAGGTCACTAACCTTGCCAACAAAGGTTTGTCTAGTCAAGGCTATGGTTTTTCCTGTGGTCATGTATGGATGTGAGAGTTGGTCTGTGAAGAAGGCTGAGTGCCGAAGAATTGATGCTTTTGAACTGTGGTGTTGGAGAAGACTCTTGAGAGTCCCTTGGACTGCAAGGAGATCCAACCAGTCCATTCTGAAGATCAGCCCTGGGATTTCTTTGGAAGGAATGATGCTAAAGCTGAAACTCCAGTACTTTGGCCACCTCATGCGAAGAGTTGACTCACTGGAAAAGACTCTGATGCTGGGAGGGATTTGGGGCAGGAGGAGAAGGGAACTACAGAGGATGAGACGGCTGGATGGCATCACTGACTCGATGGACGTGAGTCTGAGTGAACTCCGAGAGTTGGTGATGGACAGGGAGGCCTGGCGTGCTGCGATTCATGGGGTTGCAAAGAGTCAGACACGACTGAGCGAATGATCTGATCCGAACTGAAACCTTGGCCATAAGAGCTTCACCCTCATGACCTAACCATCTTCCAAAGGCCTCACCTCCAAATACCAAAAATCTGAATGTGTTTGATGGGTAGTTACACATTGGGGATTAGGTTTTAGTATGTGAATTTGAAGGGGACACAAATATTCATTTTACATCAGTAGGTTTTTAATATTATCTCCCTCCAAACACATGTATATCTTGAAAATAGAGATATCTCTTATTCATCTTACACCCCCAAATTTATCCAAGTACTTGGCCAAAGGTACATCATTTGAGAAAGCTCAAAAAATGTGCTCTGATGACACGTTTGCTAGCTTGTGTCCTCCCCACCATGTCTGGTGCTGTGTTTTGCTCATAGTAGGTGTTCCAAAAGTAGACTTGGAATTGAATTAAGTATCTTTGGAACATTCAGCTTGATTGAATTTCTTTCTTTCTTTCTTTTTTTTTTGATAACTTTGTCTGCATGGTAATCTAAAAATGTTTTCAAAGTGAAAAGATGGTGGAGGAAAAATGAAGGATTAAAATTAAACTGGTTTGACCAGTTTCTTTCCCTCTGGATACAAAGCCAAGCTTGGGAGTTTGTCTGAGGAAATCCAGTCTCAGGCAAAAGCTAATAGACTGAGTGTGGGTCCTGCTGTAACCTGTAAGACCTTTCATTTCTGTATTAGAATATTCTATTAGGCTCATGTGGCTCCTTTGGCTAATGGTGACAGAAAATGTGACTCCAGGGCCACATAACTGCAAATACTACTGGCCTAGATGCTGGAACAGATTGATACAATTGGCAAATCCCACCTACGCTCCTCTCTATAAGAAGGGGGAGAAAATGCAGTGATTAAACTTAATCACTCTTATGCACTGTGCAATTAATCTCTAGCAACCTAGGACTGCTCTCCAGACTCTGTAACTTACACCCAATCCACAGAGATGGGCCCATTGACTATGCTTCCAATGTGGAATGGAAACCATACACAAAAATTCATTCATTCTTTTGAAATTCAGCCCTTCTTCTCCAATGGAGTAGGGGCTTGGAGGGAAGAGGATGTATTTTCTTTGGCAAAACTTTGGAGTCAGGAGTTCAGGACAGAGTCTGCCTGAGGAAAGCAGATACCGTTGGTTGCCTACGCTGGCCCTTAGTTCCAGCCCCAGGGATGGGTCATGAACCTATTCCCCCTTGATGGCAATGGGTTTAGGTGATGGCATAGATGTAATTCAAGCCAATGAAGTGTGAGAGAAAATCTGAAGGAGAATTTTGGGGAAATGCTTTCCTTAAAAAAAAAAAAAAAAAGATACATAGGAAAACCTAATATCTCTTTTCCCTCTGGACCTTGCCATGCCAAGCTATGATATCTACAACTGCAGCAGCTGTCTTGCAACCAAGAGAGAAGCTAACCTGAGGACAAGGACAAAGAGAGCAGAGGTGAAAGAAACAAGACTCCAAATTCCTGATACCTTGCTGCTAACCAACACTGGTGCAGCCTTATCTCTAACCTTTTTTTTAAATTTATTTTTTAATTGGAGAAAAGTGCCTTACAATGTTGTGTTGGTTTCTGCCATACAACTAACTTTCTTATAATATGACATAATAAATTTCTTCATAGGGTAAGCCACTCAGAATGAGTATTCTTTGTTACTTGAGGCCAAAACACCTGAATACCTTTGGTTTATTAAATTAGTTGAAACTTTCAAAGATTGTTTTTAGAGTATAGCTCTTATACATGCTTCATCATAACTAACAGGTGAGCCCTATACCTGCTTGGGCCAATTCCCCCTCATGTCCCTGGTTCCATAGCCCTGCTAAGGGCAGTGCTGTTGGCCTACAGACTCAGCTGGGTGACCCATTGATTAAATGGGCTACACCGAACTATCAAGTCTATGTGTGCCCTCACTTCAGCCATGTCCGACTCCTTGTGCCCCCATGGACTGCAGCCTGCCAGGCTTCTCTGTCCATGGGGTTCTCCAGGCATGAAAGCTGGAGTGGGCTGCCATGCCCTCCTCCAGGGGATCTTCCTGACCCGGGGATCAAACCCATGTTTCTTACATCTCCTGCATTGGCAGGTGGGTTCTCTACCACTAGCACCACCTAGGAAGCCCTGTATCGAGTCTATATGCCCCTTAACTGTATGCCCAAATTGCACACCACTCCTTCCCTTCTCCCTTAGACTTACAGAACACTCTCTTGCTAAACCAGCCCTCTGACGTCTCTTAGAGAAAAGAGAATCTAGACCATACGCAGGTAGAGGCAGAATAAATACAGGATTATTTCCATGTCCACCTATTCCGTTTATTAAATTCCTGGACACAGCCAACACTTGGTTAAGCTATTAATGAATTAAAGGGACAAGTTACCTGGCCTCCAGGTGACTTCAACTTCTGAAAAGCTATTTTTCAGACAATTACCTAGGTAAGCATCTGTCTACAATGTGGTAGACCTGGGTTCGATCCCTGGGTCGGGAAGATCCACTGGAGAGGGAAACAGCAATCCACTCTAGTACTATTGCCTGGAAAATCTCATGGACAGGGGAGCCTGGTAGGCTACAGTCCATGGGGTCGCAAAGAGTCGGACACGACTGAGCGACTTCACTTTCCTTTCACTTTCCTATAGAATACATCCATTTATCTATTTCATTTATTCAACATTTCATGAGCAGTTAACCTAGTCTATGCTAGGCCCTGAGGATACATTAATGAGTCTTTTATTCATTCAACAAATGAGTGTTTACTTTGTGCCAGCCAGCCACTAGGGATAATACTGTGATGAAAAGAATATGTGAAATTTTTCCAAAAGGAATGTCTATGGTAGAGATAGACATTTATCATATATTCACATGAATACTGGGCAAAGGGGATGAATATGGCAATAGAGAATATTCTAGGCAAAGGGAATGGCAGGTACAAATGCACTGAGGCCGAAGGGGTACTTCAGAAAATCAAAGCCAAAGTCACTGGAGCAGAGTGAGCAAGGGGGAAAGTGTTTCAAGATGTGGCCAGACACTTTACAACAGTCAAGACATGGGAGCAACCTAAATGTCCACCAGCAGAATGAATGAAGACGATGTAGTACATATATGTACAACGACACGTTATTCAGCCTTAAAAAAGCAATGAAATAATGTCTTGGCAGCGACATGGATGGACCTAGAGATTATCACACTAGGTGAAGTAAGTTAGACAGAGATGGAATACCATATGATATCACTTATACATGGAATCTTAACAAATGATACAAATAAACTTACTTATAAAACAGAAACAGGCTCACAGACTTCAAAACTTATTGCTTCTAAAGGGGAAAGGTTGAGGCAGAGGGATAAACTAGGATGTTGAGATTAACCTATCACACTACTACATATAACACAGATAATCAACAAGGACCTACTCTATAGTACAGGGAACTCTACTCGTTACACAGTAACAAACTATATGGGCAAAGAATCTGAAAAAGGATAGGAGTGCATATGTGTATAACTGAATCACTTTACTATATACCTGAAATTGATGCAACATTGTAAATCAACTATATTCCAATCTAAAATAAACATTAAACTAAAAAAATTTAAAAACTGGGGGATAAAAGGCTGTGTCTGGAGAGGCAGGAGAAAAGCCTAGGTCACAAAGAGCCCTTTATACCATATTAAGGAGTTTGGACCTTTTCCTAAAGGCCCTTATATGACACTGGAAATTTTTAAGCAGAATAGTAAACTGACCTGACTTTTGCTGAAAGGGAGAGACTTGGAATCAGGAAGACTAGCAGGAAAACAAACATAAAGTGAAGAATGACTTAACAAAGGTCAAGGCAATGGGAACGGAAAAAAGAGACATGGGATCCCAGAAGGTAACAGCCCAATGCCATTAGAGGAAGAGGGGAAGAAGAATGAAGAGGCAGAGGTGATTCCCA
Organism: Bos grunniens; assembly: GCF_055505025.1. Classification (NCBI taxonomy): domain Eukaryota; kingdom Metazoa; phylum Chordata; class Mammalia; order Artiodactyla; family Bovidae; genus Bos; species Bos grunniens. The sequence continues at coordinate 96,073,417 of NC_141172.1, forward strand.
GGTTTCAGGGGGAGTCAATTTGAGTAGGAGTGGAATTAGAGTGCATTTTTTGTTAGGGATATATTGTGTCCAAGGAGGAGGATCCAAGGTAGATGTTAAGATATGCAAGTCTGAGGATCAAGAGAAAAATACCATGGGAAAAAGAAAACTGAGTTCCATAGCAAATAGGTGTCACCAAAAAGTAGAAATGGATATCAGAGAAAGGATCCTCGAGGACAATCTATATTTGTGAAGACAGTCTATATTTGTGAGGCCTTGGGCAAGTGTACCAACGGAAGACCCCATGCATAATGTTTAATCCTCTTACTTTTAAAATTATATCTTTGTAACAATATAATTTTAAATGTGTAAAATAATGATTTTAGATGGCTAAATTTGGCAAAATACTAATAAGATGACTGAGTTTAGCTATTATTTAAAACGTCTACATGTTCTGTTGGTAGGCCAAAAATGTGCAAATTAGGGATTAAAAAAAAGTCATACATACTTCATGAATTGTCAATTTATTTCTTGAAATTTATATTCTTGTCTTTATTTCAACAAAATCATTAATTACCTTGTTATGACCAAGAGTCTCAAATAATTCAGGTTCTTTTCCCAGTAGTGCCAAAATAGAAAAGTAGCAATTGGGAATGTCCAAAATATTGTTAAAGTAATGTTTCAGTTCAGAAATGAATCATTAATTTTACACATTATGTTCAAACAGTATAATATATAGAATATATAAAAATATTACAGAATACTTTAACTTTATTATCTCTTAGAGTAGTGTCTAGATCTATAGAGCAATATAAAAATTCAGTGTCATATTTCACACTCATTACATCTACACTTGCATGCATACAAGTTTAAGAGAAATATGAGCTAACAATACAAAATGTTTCTCTGCTTCTATGTGACACTACTGTAAATTTCATATTAATTCAAGAATATTTCTAGAATTCTGAATCAGAAAGTGAAGAGAAGCAAGAAAATGGACACTTGGTACTCGGGAGAAATGATACTTCATTCTTTAAGAATGTATTGCATTCATGTGATCTGAGAGGAAAGACTTGGTACGTTCATTAGTTTGAGTTTTCTCTCATCTAAACACTTTTGCCACTCAAATCCTCCCTGTACTCCCAAGCAGTGTCCATCTCTGGCTTCCTCAGCAGCATGACCTACACCCTTATGGGACTTGAACTTAGAGGGCTTTTGCTTAGAAGTCCTGGATGAAAGATGTAGAGAAGGAGATCCTTGGGACTTGAACAATGTTAGAGATGAAAGTAATTGGCTAGGGTTATGAGGCACACTGGGACTTTCCTGGTGGCTCAGATGGTAAATAATGTGCCTGCAATGTGGGAGACCCAGGTTCGATCCCTGGGTTGGGAAGATCCCCTAGAGAAAGGAATGGCTACCCACTCCAGTATTCTTGCCTGGAGAATCCCGCAGACAGAGGAGCCTGGTGGGCTGCAGTCCATGGAGTTGCAAAGTGCTGGACACGACTGAGCAACTACCACTTTCACTTTCACGTGAGGCACATTATGACCCTGCTGAGCAGTGGATACTGAACCACGGAGGTGGCCTTGTATCCCTCTCTAAATGTATTGGGAGGGTGTGATATGTAGGGCCTTCTAAAGGGTGCTGTCTAGGCCAGGGCTCACTGTTGCTGAGTTTGAAAGGTGGAAAGTCTGAGGAGAATCAAGAGCTGAAAAGTGTAAGAGAATCCCATGAAGGAGTTTGAGGTAAGATGGCCAGAAGAATAAAAGGAAAATCAAAAGTGGTATTGCAGGAGGGAGGGGACATATGTATACCTGTGGCTGATTCATGTTGATGCATGGCAGAATCCAACATAGTATTGTAAAGCACTTACTCTCCAGTTAAAAAAAAAAGTGCTATTGCAGAAATCAAGGGAAAAAGGATTTCCAGGGAACTGGGAATAGAGAAAAGGGTTGCAAAGAAGTGAGGGGGAGGGAAAACTGTAGGACTTGACAGAAAAAGACTAATATCATGGTATCACTTCTAAGTGGAACCTTAAAAAACATGATACAGATGAACTTCTTTACAAAACAGAAATAGACTGACAGGCACAGAAAATAAACATATGGTTACCAAAGGGGAAATGAGGCGGGGGAAGGGATAAATTAGGAGTTTGTAATTAACATATACACACTTACTATATACAAAATAAATAACCAAAAAGGACCTACTGTACAGCACAAGGAAGTATATTCAATGTCTTACAATAACCTATAATGAAAAAGTCTGAAATTGTGAAATATTTTTGAACATATATTCTGAAAGAACATATATAACTCAATCACTTTGCTCTACACCTGAAACTAACAACACTGTAAATCAACTATACTTCAATTTTTAAAAAGTAGGACTTGGATAAACAAAATGTGCCACATCTATACAATCAAACATTATTCAGCAATGGAAAAAAGTTAAGTATTGATAAATGTTTCAACATAGATGAACCTCAAAAACAGTAGGCTAAGTAAAAGAAACCAATCACAAAAGACCTTATATATTGATGATACAATTCGTATGTTTTGGCCAGTATGGGCAAATCTATAGAGACAGAAAGAAGTTCAGTGGTTTAAAGGGGCTGGCAGAGTTGGAGGAAATGGATTGACTACTAATATTATTTTGAGGTGATGAAAATGTCCTAAATTTATACTATGACAATGGCTCCACAACTCTGTAAATATACTAAAGACCTTTGAATTATATGCTTTCAACAACTAAACTTTCTGGTATATAAATTATATCTCAGTAAAGCTGCTTTTTAAAAAAGGAAAAAAATAGAGATAACCACTACATTTAAGATCACATTATCCTGTGACCACCAAATATTGTCTACCTATCTGTGAAAATTCAAATCTTGGGAGCTTTCAGATGTTTAAGACTAAACAATCTACCAGGGTGATCTATTCATTATGCCTGACCCCCCCCCAAATTATCTTCTATTCTTTGAAATATAACAGATAAGCTAGAAGGACCCCTTCATAATAAAGGTCTTTCACACTAAGGTAAACTTGAAAATAGAGAGAGCATTTATGCAAAAAATCCATTTACTGTGTCAGTAATTTTCAGCATTTCCCCTGCTGTTATTGTAGATAATTGAGTAAAAGCCTTTCCATCTCTACATCAAGCATCAGTTTCCAACTGATCCTCTTTGAAATTCAGCTTTGAGATTTCACTTCAAGATCATGACTACAGAGTTTATGGTTTATGCATATGAGTTTGAGTAAACGAAACTACTTCCTTTCCTTGAGGCAAACACTTAAAAGGACAGAAGAAAATAGAAGAGGGGAGAAAAAAGTAAAATCTCCCACCAAATGTATCAATACCAGGTCATAGCTAGATTTTTTTGGTAATCTTCTAGTTGACTCTATGTCTTGGTATGAATCCCTATCTTTCCCAACCTTCCAATTATTCAACACTTACATGAATTCAAGATAACAAATGCTAATTATTTCTGCTGTTTATGTATTTCAAGCACAAATAAGTTGCATTTCAAGCACAGGGAAGTTTCAGAGTCCTTAGGCTGCCTAAGAACTGTCCACATTCTGGCTAATGGGTAGCATTGAATACACACCTTCTAAGAATCTACTTGGAAGGAAAGTTATGTCCAACCTAGATAACATATTCAAAAGCAGAGACATTACTTTGCCAACAAAGGTCCATCTAGTCAAGGCTATGATTTTTCCTGTGGTCATGTATGGATGTGAGAGTTGGACTGTGAAGAAGGCTGAGCGCTGAAGAATTGATGCTTTTGAACTGTGGTGTTGGAGAAGACTCTTGAGAGTCCCTTGGACTGCAAGGAGATCCAACCAGTCCATTCTGAAGATCAGCCTTGGGATTTCTTTGGAAGGAATGATGCTAAAGCTGAAACTCCAGTACTTTGGCCACCTCATGTGAAGAGTTGACTCACTGGAAAAGACTCTGATGCTGGAAGGGATTTGGGGCAGGAGGAGAAGGGGACGACAGAGGATGAGATGGCTGGATAGCATCACTGACTCGATGGACGTGAGTCTGAGTGAACTCCGGGAGATGGTGATGGACAGGGAGGCCTAATGTGCTGCGATTCATGGGGTTGCAAAGAGTTGGACACGACTGAGTGACTGAACTGAACTGAACTGAACTGAAGAATCTACTTGGTAAAATCACAAGTTGGGGGTATGTCACCTACAGACAAATAATATGAAATGTGGAGATTAATAACTGACATGGGACATTATCAAGCTCATGATAACAATTCCAGATAATAGGATAATTAACATTTACATTTTACATGATACGGTCATACACAATACTTTTTAAGAAAAAAATACTTTTTTAAGAAACAAGGAGAATGGTATTACTACCATCTCCATTTTTAGATAAATAAACTGAAGTTGTTCAAACCATTAAGTGATGAAAGGCAGTCTCTTTGCTGGATGTTTCCAGAGTACCAATCTTTAAGACCTGCTCATGTCTGACTGAAGAAGAAAATGGCAACCCACTCCAGTATTCTTGCCTGGAAAAGCCCATGGACAGAGGAGCTTGGTGGGCTACAATCCATGGGGCCGCAAAGAGTAAGACACGACTTAGTGACTAAAACAAAACCAACACGCCTGATTACTCAACACCTCTCTTCCCCTCTAAGCTTCATGGAAGCAGGGACCTAGGACCATCTCTGGCACACAGTGTGTGCTCAATAACCATCACTCAAATAAAATTGATCATGTTCCCACAGCTAGTATGGCACAGCAACAAGATGTCAGACTCTGCATCACATGTTCTTTGAAAGCCCTAATAGTGTTTTTTTACCTACTGTTACTGACAGCTCACAGAAGGAAAGAAAAAAAGATGCAAAGTGAAACAGCTAGGTTAGGAATATGTTTGCTCTTATACCCCAAACTACCTGCGTGGAGCAGCATTTTGCATACAGCTCAGGAGTACGTATAACTTAGTGGGTACGAGTCAGAGGGTTTGGGGTCAGGTCTTCACCCAAAACTCTGTTCCACTCTCTCAAGTCATGTGTCCTGTAGACTATCATTGAACCTTCCCAAGCCTCAGTTTCCTCCTTTGCAAAACGGAGATTGAAAAATTTTAAATCTCTCAGGACTACTGTGTTGATTTAATGAAATTGAATTTGTAAACCACATAGCACAAAGCCTGGCACTTAGCATTCAATCACCATCACCATCATCTTGAGCATTCGGATTACCATTATTACATGTCCCTAACACGAAAAGCAGAAGCCTCTCGGGTTAAACACAGAATTGTCAACAGCAGAGAAGGCAATTTGCTGATAACCCATGCTTGATTTGGAAATGGAAAAGCTTTTACTCAATTTTCTACAATAATAGATGAGTAAATGTTAGCTCTGTCCTATCTTCTATAGGACACAGAAGCCCCAAGAGGCAAGAATGGCATCTCCAGCCTTCTGGGGAGAAATTCACTGATGTGCAAGTTGAAGAATTGGGGGAAACATAACATATTCTCCTCTAAATTCTCTTTTACCAGCCTTGGGACATTTAATCACCTTATCTCATTTCCACTGCTGTGTGCAGTGTTTTATCCAGACATCTACAATCCTACTTGATTGTTTTAGGAAAGAGTTTTTTTGTTTTTTTTTTAGACAGTGTAGGAGATAGGTATTATTACCATTTCATATCGCCACACCTTGGCATACACATTTATGAAATGGTAATAATAATAATACCTGTCTCCATAACTTGTGATAAGATCACATGAAAATACTTTGCAAAATATGACATTCTTCAAAAAATACTCTCATTACCAGGAATGACAGTAGAGAAGGAGGACAGAAAATTGATATGAATTTAGGGCCAACTGGGTGATAGGTAATTTGACACTTATAAAATGCTACTTTATTAATTTTTGGTTAATGCATTATTCCAGGCTGTTTCTCTATTTCTTTTTATTCAGGAATCCTTCCTCTTTTGTACCAGGGTAAATGTGACGGTCAGTGCTCTGTCTCTGTTCCTCTTCTCCCTTTACACTCTTTCTCTTGTTGAGCTCAGCTCCACCATCATTTCCACTATCAACTGTAGGCAAATGGCTCAAAAATCTACCCTGCAAGCTAGGGAGTCATGAGACCATTAAAATCCCTTCACTTTCACCCTATAATGTAACCTAATCATAGAAGTGACATCCATCATATTAGCAGTTCCCACCCAGCACTCAAGGGGAGGAGATTATATAGGCACGGACACCAAGAGGCAGGGTTCTTGGGGTCTGTAGTAGAATTCTGCCTAACACAAGCATCCATCATTTGCTTTTCAAAAGGGATACAAAAGAGAATTTGATGTGTTCTTTACCTTCAAAGAGTTTTAAATGGGATGCTAATCATCCCTACCTCATAGGGCCAGATAGATAGGATTATTTGGGAAAGGGGGCTTCCCTGGTGACTCAGATGGTAAAGAATCCACTGGCAATGTGGAAGAACAGGGTTTGATCCCTGGTTTGGGAAGATCCCCTGGAGAAGAGAATGACTACCCACTCCAGTATTCTTGCCTGGAGAATTCCATGACCAGAGGAGCCTGGCAGGCAACAATCCATGGGGTCACAAAGAGTTGGACACAACTGAGCGACTAACACTTTCACTTTTTATATGGGAAAAGATATACATAAAGCGTTTATCACCATGCCAGACACATGAAAATTAATGCTTAGAAAAGTTAGTTGTCATTATCAAATAACTGGGACACAGTCTGATCAGAGATAGGTGGAAGTTCCAGACAGGGCAGAGGCTGAGAGGAGGAACGCCCAGGTGTTGGGGAGATCAGAATAGAAACCAACTGACCTCAACTGTCTCAAAAATCTCAGATTGGCTGCACTAAGCTCATGTTTTAAAAATATTTGAAAACTGAAGCTCAGTTAAGGAACTTACACAAGGCCATTCAGCTAATAAGAGATGAAAATAAATTTTACACCCAAGTCTTCTGACTGGAATGCCTGAGCCTCGCTGTGTGTGCACGTGTGTCCAGTAACCAGGGTTCTGACTTAGTGACAGTCAGGCAGGTGTCGGGACTAGCAGAAAATAAGTTTATGCAGATACCACAGGTTTCCATCACTGAAACTCAGGGAAAGGGGTTTAAAATTAGACAAAACAAAAAAAGCAGGTGCCTTCGACAATAGAATTACCCAATACCTAAACCGAATTTTATCTTAGGAAGATTGAACTAGTCCTTCAAACTGTGGTGCCAGAGAAAACTCTTGAGAGTCACTTGGACTACAATGAAATGAAACCAGTCAATTCTAAAGGAAATCAATCCTAAATATTCACTGGAAGCATTGATGCTAAAGCTCCAATACTTTGGCCACCTGAAGTGAAGAGCTGACTTACTGGAAAAGAACCTGATGCTGAAAAAGATTGAAGGCAGAGGAGGAGGAGCTAAGATGGTGGAGGAGTAGGATGGGGAGAACACTTTCTCCCCCACAAATTCATCAAAAGAACATTTAAACGCCAAGTAAATTCCACAAAACAACTTCTGAATACTGGCAGAGGACATCAGGCACCCAGAAAAGCAACCCAAGTCTTTGAAAGGAGGTAGGAAAAAATATAAAAGACAAAAAAAGAGACAAAAGAGGGAGGGACAGAGTTCTGTCCCGGGAAGGGAGTCTTAAAAAGAGAGAAGTTTCCAAACACCAGGAAACCTTCTCACTGCCTAATCTGTGCCGAGCCTTGGAAGCACAGAAGGCAACATAACAGGGAGGAAAAATAAATAAACAATTAAAACCCACAGATTGCAAGCCCTATGGTAACTCCCCCAGCGGAGAAGCAATGCAGACGCCAGCACACGCCACTAGCAAGTGGGGGTTGGGCATGGAGGCCCGGCGCAGGCTGCATCGCTTAGAGTAAGGATCTGGCCTGAATACCCTGAGCGCTTTCTGAGAGAAATAATTTGGGCTAGCAAACCAGACTGTGGTATATCTACCACGCAAAAAGCCAGCCCTAACCTAAGACACCGCCAGGCCCTTGCACGGAACAAAGGACTGAACAGAGATAGCCGGCTGCAGACCATCCCCCTCCAGTGACAGGCAGCCAGAGCTGGAAGGGGATAATCGCAGCCCCAGAGGGACATTATCTATAAAACTGTAAACAGGCTTCTTTGCTAAGTAAAACTTCTTGGGGATCTGGACGGTCAACATCTGCCTGAGAAGGTGCGCCGGTTGTACACCTAGATAACCAAGCGGTGGGGAGGCAATAAGTCGCAGCAATCGCGCTCGCCAAACACCTCATCACCTGGGCTGCTCAGACCTGGGAAGGGCACAAAATGCAGGGCCAACCGAGTCTGCGCCCCTGAGGACTACCCGAGTGCCTGAACCTGAGCGGCTTGGACCTGGGAGGTGCAGGCAGCCCAGGGCCGGCCACGGATGGTTCCTGGCGGAGCAACCTAGAACCTGAGCAGTGTGGGCAGGGAGACTACACGCACTGTGAGCGGGGGCAGACCCAGTGTGGCTGAGGCACTGCGAGCACACACCAATGTTATTTGCTTGCAGCATCCGTCCCTCCCTCCCCACAGCTTGACTGAACAAGTGAGCCTAAAAAAAAAAAAAAAAAAAAGTGTCCTCCACCGTCCCATTTGTGTCAGGGCGGAAACCAGACACTGAAGAGACCAGCAAACAGAAGAAGCTATAACAGAGGGAACCGCCTTGGAAGCTACAGGCAATAGATTAAAACCCTGTAGTTAGTACCAACTACATAGGAAGGGGCCTATAGATCTTGAGAAATATAAGTCGGACCAAGGAACTAGCCGAAAATGAACTGAACCCACAATACTCACAACAAAACCAGAGAAAGTCCTAGATATATTTTTACTATTTTTACAATCATTCATTCTTTCTTTTTTTTTAATTTTTTAAAAAAATTTTAAGTCCTGTATTATTCCTTTAATTTTCACTTTTATAACCTATTACTTTGCAAAAAAAAAAGACCCTTTTTTTTAAAGCAAACTTCATATATATATATTTTTTTGACCTTTTTTTTTTGGTTTGTTTTGTTTTTCTTCTTTTCTTTAACTGTATTTTTGAAATTCCAAACTCTACTCTAGATTTTTAATTTTAGCTTTTTGATATTTGTTATCAATTTTGTACCTATAGTTTTTTTTTTTTTTACAATTTCTGTGACTTTTTTTTTTCTCTGTTCTTTCTCTTCTTTTATATAACATTGTATATCTGAAATTCCAACTCTACTCTAGATTTTTAATTTATGCTTTTTGGTATTTGTTATCAATTTTGTACCTGTATTTTCTTTATAATTTTTGCGACTTTGTTTGTTTTTTTTTCTCTCTTTCTTTTTCTTCTTCTTTTTTAAACATTGTATTTTTGAAATTCCAAACTCTACTCTAGACTTTTAACTTTTGCTTTTTGGTATTAGTTATCAATTTTGTACCTATATTTTCTTTATAATTTTCATGACCTTGTTTGTTTTTGTTTGATCGTTTTTTCTCTATTTCTTTCCCTTCTTCTTTTCTTTAACATCATATTTTTGAATTTTCAAACTCTATTCTAGATTTTTAATTTTTGCTTTTATGTATTTGTTACCAATTTTGTACCTTTAAGAACCCAATCTTCAGTACCCATTTTTCACTAGGGAGCGAGATTACTGGCTTGACTGCTCTCTCTCCCTTTGAACTCTCCTTTTTCTCCACCAGGTCGCCTGTGTCTCCTCCCTAACCCCTCTCCACTCTACCCAACTCTGTGAATTTCTGTGTGTTCCAGACGGTGGAGAACACTTAGGAAACTGATTACTGGCTGGATCTGTCTCCCTCCTTTTCATTCTCCCCTTTTATCCTCCTGGCCACCTCTGTCTCCTTCCTCCTTCTTCTCTTCTCTGTATAACTCCGTGAACATCTCTGAGCGGTCCAGTTGTGGAGTGCACATAAGGAAGTGATTACTGGCTAGCCCACTCTCTCCTCTATTGATTCCACCTCATCTCATTCGGGTCACTTCTAACTCCCTCCTCCCTCTTCTCTTCTCCATGTAACTCTGGGAACGTCTCTGGGTGACCCTCGTGGTAGAGAAACTTTTCATCTTTAATGTAGATGTTTTATCAATGGTGCTGTATAGAAGGAGAAGTTTTGAAACTACTGTAAAAATAAGACTGATAACTGGAAGCAGGAGGCTTAAGTCCAAACCTTGATTCTAGGGAACTCCTGACTACAAGGAACATTAATTGACAGGAGCTCATCAAATGTCTCCATACCTACACTGAAACCAAGCACCACACAAGGGCCAACAAGTTCCAGGGCAAGACATATCAAGCAAATTCTCCAGCAACAAAGGAACACAGCCTTGAGCTCCAAGATACAAGCTACCCAAAGTCACCCCAAAACCATAGACATCTCATAACTCATTACTGGACACTTCATTGCACTCCAGAGAAAAGAAATACAGCTGCACCCACCAGAACACCGTCACAAGCTTCCCTAACCAAGAAACCTCGACAAGCCACCTGTACAAACCCACAAACAGCGAGGAAACACCACAATAAAGAGAACTCCACAAACTGCCAGAATACAGAGAGGACACCCCAAACTCAGCAATTTAAACAAGATGAAGAGACAGAGGAATACCCAGCAGATAAAGGAACAGGATAAATGCCCACCCAACCAAAAAAAAGAGGAAGAGATAGAGAATCTACCTGATAAAGAATTCCGAATAATGATAGTGAAATTGATCCAAAATCTTGAAATCAAAATGGAATCACAGATAAATAGCCTGGAGACAAGGACTGAGAAGATGCAAGAAAGGTTTAACAAGGACCTAGAAGAAATAAAAAAGAGTCAATATATAATGAATAATGCAATAAATGAAATTAAAAACACTCTGGAGGCAACAAATAGTAGAATAACAGAGGCAGAAGATAGGATTAGTGAATTAGAAGATAGAATGGTAGAAATAAATGAATCAGAGAGGATAAAAGAAAAACGAATTAAAAGAAATGAGGACAATCTCAGAGACCTCCAGGACAATATTAAACGCTACAACATTCGAATCATAGGGGTCCCAGAAGAAGAAGACAAAAAGAAAGACCATGAGAAAATACTTGAGGAGATAATAGTTGAAAACTTCCCTAAAATGGTGAAGGAAATAATCACCCAAGTCCAAGAAACCCAGAGAGTTCCAAACAGGATAAACCCAAGGCGAAACACCCCAAGACACATACTAATCAAATTAACAAAGATCAAACACAAAGAACAAATATTAAAAGCAGCAAGGGAAAAACAACAAATAACACACAAGGGAATTCCCATAAGGATAACAGCTGATCTTTCAATAGAAACTCTTCAAGCCAGGAGGGAATGGCAAGACATACTTAAAATGATGAAAGAAAATAACCTACAGCCCAGATTATTGTACCCAGCAAGGATCTCATTCAAATATGAAGGAGAAATCAAAAGCTTTTCAGACAAGCAAAAGCTGAGAGAATTCAGCACCACCAAACCAGCTCTCCAACAAATACTAAAGGATATTCTCTAGACACGAAACACAAAAATGGTGTATAAATTCAAACCCAAAACAATAAAGGAAATGGCAACGGGATCATACTTATCAGTAATTACCTTAAACATAAATGGGTTGAATGCCCCAACCAAAAGACAAAGACTGGCTGAATGGATACAAAAACAAGACCCCTACATCTGTTGTCTAGAAGAGACCCACCTCAAAACAGGGGACACATACAGACTGAAAGTGAAGGGCTGGAAAAAGATTTTCCATGCAAATAGGGACCAAAAGAAAGCAGGAGTAGCAATACTCATATCAGATAAAATAGACTTTAAAACAAAGGCTGTGAAAAGAGACAAAGATGGTCACTACATAATGATCAAAGGATCAATCCAAGAAGAAGACATAACAATTATAAATATATATGCACCCAACACGGGAGCACCGCAATATGTAAGACAAATGCTAACAAGTATGAAAGGAGAAATTAACAATAACACAATAATAGTGGGAGACTTTAATACCCCACTCACACCTATGGATAGATCAACTAAACAGAAAATTAACAAGGAAACACAAACGTTAAACAATACAATAGACCAGTTAGACCTAATTGATATCTACAGGACATTTCATCTCAAAACCATGAATTTCACCTTTTTCTCAAGCGCACATGGAACCTTCTCCAGGATAGATCACATCCTGGGCCATAAATCCAGCCTTGGTAAATTCAAAAAAATAGAAATCATTCCAAGCATCTTTTCTGACCACAATGCAGTAAGATTAGATCTCAATTACAGGAGAAAAACTATTAAAAATTCCAACATATGGAGGCTGAACAACACGCTGCTGAATAACCAACAAATCACAGAAGAAATAAAAAAAGAAATCAAAATTTGCATAGAAATGAATGAAAATGAAAACACAGCAACCCAAAACCTGTGGGACACTGTAAAACAGTCCTAAGGGGAAAGTTCATAGCAATACAGGCACACCTCAAGAAACAAGAAAAAAGTCAAATAAATAACCTAACTCTACACCTAAAGCAACTAGAAAAGGAAGAAATGAAGAACCCCAGGATTAGTAGAAGGAAAGAAATCTTAAAAATTAGGGCAGAAATAAATGCAAAAGAAACAAAAGAGACCATAGCAAAAATCAACAAAGCCAAAAGCTGGTTCTTTGAAAGGATAAATAAAATTGGCAAACCATTAGCCAGACTCATCAAGAAACAAAGGGAGAAAAATCAAATCAATAAAATTAGAAATGAAAATGGAGAGATCACAACAGACAACACAGAAGTACAAAGGATCATAAGAGACTACTATCAACAATTATATGCCAATAAATGGACAACATGGAAGAAATGGACAAATTCTTAGAAAAGTACAACTTTCCAAAACTGGACCAGGAAGAAATAGAAAACCTTAACAGACCCATCACAAGCACGGAAATTGTGACTGTAATCAAAAATCTTCCAGCAAACAAAAGCCCAGGTCCAAATGGCTTCACAGCTGAATTCTACCAAAAATTTAGAGAAGAGCCAACACCTATCCTGCTCAAACTCTTCCAGAAAATTGCAGAGGAAGGTAAACTTCCAAACTCATTCTATGAGGCCACCATCACCCTAATACCAAAACCTGACAAAGATGTCACAAAAAAAGAAAACTACAGGCCAATATCACTGATGAACATAGATGCAAAAATCCTTAACAAAATTCTAGCAATCAGAATCCAACAACACATTAAAAAGATCATACACCATGACCAAGAGGGCTTTATCCCAGGGATGCAAGGATTCTTCAATATCCGCAAATCAATCAATGTAATACACCACATTAACAAATTGAAAAATAGAAACCATATGATTATCTCAATAGATGCAGAGAAAGCCTATGACAAAATTCAACATCCACTTATGATAAGAACTCTCCAGAAAGCAGGAATAGAAGGAACATACCTCAACATAATAAAAGCTATATATGACAAACCCACAGCAAACATTATCCTCAATGGTGAAAAATTGAAAGCATTTCCCCTAAAGTCAGGAACAAGACAAGGGTACCCACTTTCACCATTACTATTCAACATAGTTTTGGAAGTTCTGGACATGGCAATCAGAGCAGAAAAAGAAATAAAAGGAATCCAAATTGGAAAAGAAGAAGTAAAACTCTCACTGTTTGCAGATGACATGATCCTCTACATAGAAAACCCTAAAGACTCCACCAGAAAATTACTAGAACTAATCAATGATTATAGTAAAGTTGCAGGATATAAAAGCAACACACAGAAATCCCTTGCATTCCTATACACTAATAATGAGAAAACAGAAAGAGAAATTAAGGAAACAATTCCATTCACCGTTGCAACGGAAAGAATAAAACACTTAGGAATATATCTACCTAAAGAAACTAAAGACCTATATATAGAAAACTATAAAACACTGGTGAAAGAAATCAAAGAGGACACTAATAGATGGAGAAATATACCATGTTCATGGATTGGAAGAATCAATATAGTGAAAATGAGTATACTACCCAAAGCAATTTATAGATTCAATGCAATCCCTATCAAGCTACCAACAGTATTCTTCACAGAGCTAGAACAAATAATTTCACAATTTGTATGGAAACACAAAAAACCTCGAATAGCCAAAGCTATCTTGAGAAAGAAGAATGGAAGTGGAGGAATCAACCTACCTGACTTCAGGCTCTACTACAAAGCCACAGTCATCAAGACAGTATGGTACTGGCACAAAGACAGAAATATAGATCAATGGAACCAAATAGAAAGCCCAGAGATAAATCCACGCACATATGGACACCTTATCTTTGACAAAGGAGGCAAGAATATACAATGGATTAAAGACAATCTCTTTAACAAATGGTGCTGGGAAAACTGGTCAACCACTTGTAAAAGAATGAAACTAGAACACTTTCTAACACCATACACAAAAATAAACTCAAAATGGATTAAAGATCTAAATGTAAGACCAGAAACTATAAAACTCCTAGAGGAGAACATAGGCAAAACACTCTCCGACATACACCACAGCAGGATCCTCTATGACCCACCTCCCAGAATATTGGGAATAAAAGCAAAAATAAACAAATGGGACCTAATTAAACTTAAAAACTTCTGCACATCAAAGGAAACTACTAGCAAGGTGAAAAGGCAGCCTTCAGAATGGGAGGAAATAATAGCAAATGAAGCAACCGACAAACAACTAATCTCAAAAATATACAAGCAACTCCTATAGCTCAACTCCAGAAAAATAAATGACCCAATCAAAAAATGGGCCAAAGAACTAAATAGACATTTCTCCAAAGAAGACATACAGATGGCTAACAAACATATGATAAGATACTCAACATCACTCATTATCAGAGAAATGCAAAGAAAAACCACAATGAGGTACCATTTCACGCCAGTCAGAATGGCTGCGATCCAAAAGTCTACAAGCAATAAATGCTGGAGAGGGTGTGGAGAAAAGGGAACCCTCTTACACTGTTGGTGGGAATGCAACCTAGTACAGCCACTATGGAGAACAGTGTGGAGATTCCTTAAAAAACTGGAAATAGAACTGCCTTATGATCCAGCAATCCCACTGCTGGGCATACACACTGAGGAAACCAGAAGGGAAAGAGACACGTGTACCCCAATGTTCATTGCAGCACTGTTTATAATAGCCAGGACATGGAAGCAACCTAGATGCCCATCAGCAGATGAATGGATAAGAAAGCCGTGGTACATATACACAATGGAGTATTACTCAGCCATTAAAAAGAATACATTTGAATCCGTTCTAATGAGGTGGATGAAACTGGAGCCTATTATACAGAGTGAAGTAAGCCAGAAAGAAAAACACCAATACAGTATACTAACGCATATATATGGAATTTAGAAAGATGGTAACAATAACCCTGTGTATGAGACAGCAAAAGAGACACTGATGTATAGAACAGTCTTATGGACTTTGTGGGAGAGGGAGAGGGTGAGAAGATTTGGGAGAATGGCATTGAAACATGTAAAATATCATGTATGAAACGAGTCGCCAGTCCAGGTTCGATGCACGATACTGGATGCTTGGGGCTGGTGCACTGGGATGACCCAGAGGGATGGTATGGGGAGGGAGGAGGGAGGAGGGTTCAGGATGGGGAACACATGTATACCTGTGGCAGATTCATTTCGATATTTGGCAAAACTAATACAATATTGTAAAGTTTAAAAATTAAATAAAATTTTAAAAAATAATATGAATAAAAAAAAAAAAGATTGAAGGCAAAAGGAGAAGGGGTGGCAGATGATGAACTGGTTAGACAGCACCACTGATTCAATGGACATGATTTTGAGCAAACTCTGAGAGATAGTGGAGGACAGAGAATGTTGGCATGCTACAGCCCATGGGGTAGCAAAGAGTTGGACACTATTTAACGACTGAACAGCAATTGGTCTTTATGGGCTAGATGCTTTATTTGGGAAAAAGAAAATACTGGGTTGGCCAGAAAGTTCACTTGGGTTTTTCTGTAAGATTTTGGCCCATACAATACACGATCTGGATGAACCATAGAAGCTGCACTGGTACTTTACACGGGAGGCAACTGAAACTGGAAACTGAGCGGTAGAGAGGTGAGTTGGGAGAAATGTTGGAAATGGAAATGAGCAGTTAATAGGAGTTGGAAGAAGGGCTTGATGCAGTTGAAGCCCTCCTTAGAACTGTCCAACCCATTGTCCTCTAGGCTCTATTCCCTCCTCTGTCCCTATTCCTCACCATGCATCAGACCAACTGGACCACCAAGGTGTTACCAGTGCATCCCAGACTCACTACACCTCTGTGTTTTTTCTTACCATTTACTTCCTTGAGAACAGTGTTCTTTGTACTCCGCCTCCCCCAACCCCTGGCAAAATCCTAACATTTTTTCAGTGCTCATTATAAGTGTCTCTGATTTTAAAGAACCATTTGTGATCCCTTGACCTTTCCAAAGTGATGCGATCTCTAGCTCCTCCAACCAAAAGTCTGAACTGTACTACACAGTACTTAGGTAAGTACCCACTAGTGATCTTTAATCAATTTCAATTGAATATGAGGAGGATCTTTTCAACAGTTAGAGCTCTTGGACTGCATGTGAAGAGGTGAGCTGCCTGTGAAGATAGGAACTGGTTCTCACTAAAGTTTGAATGTGATCGCAGTAATTGTAAGGAATTGAGATGAATCCCCAATCCTGATAGAAAAACTTTAAGACCTACCAGGAATGTGGTACTGGGAAGTCTTTGAGATCCTGTATCACTCAGAGATTCTGGAGTTAAAGATTCTGGAAAGCAGACATGCTCTGTTTAAAGCTAGGACTCACTACTCAGCCGCCACCCATTGTTGCTAAGTAGGAATGGGGATTCAGCATTATTAGCCATTCTAATTATTATTCAAGGGAAATTTGAAAAACTAATTTTGCATAAAATGTCTTTATTAAGTTTATCAATAATTCCTTTTACAAAAAAAAAAAAAAAAACAAAGCAAAACAACCAAATGTATCCAGGAATTGGAGTTTGCCTTTGGATATCATTTTGAGACCCAGTATTAACTAGTATACTAGATGCTTGGTACGACAAGATAAACACGAACTTGAGAAACCCCACCCTTTTGTGGGCATGACAGGTATTTTAACAGATAAGTGCAACAATGCACATGGAGGAAATTTCAGTTTTTTTCTCAAAAATAAATGAAAGGTGTCTGGTAGCAAAGAGAGAGAAGGAATTAATGTAAAAACATACAGTCAGTATTTAGGGAAGACAGGGAACATTTAGTAAGGGGTTCAAGAAAGAAAAACAAGAAGAAGTAAAATGACCTTCCAGTAGGAGTGAACACTTAGTTACCTAAGTCCCTTCCCTTGGGTAACTGGACAGGAGAGCAATTTTTGATTCAGGATAAATATAATGTGCTCAGTTTGGAATAAGTCACACTTGATGTGACCATGAAACATCTAGAAAACAATGTTGAATTACCCAATTTCATATACAGAGGTGGAAATTTAAAACAAAAACAAATATGAAAGATGAGGGCTTGGGGACAACTACAGAGGCTTATTGTTTAAAATCATGCATGTGTAAAGCATATACATTACTGTATGTAAAATAGATAGCCGGAGGGAATTTGCTGTATGACACAGGGATCTCAAACCCAGTGCTCTGTGACATCCTAGACGGGTGGGATAGGGTGGGAGGTGGGAAGGAGGTTCAAGAGCGAGGAGACATATGTATACCTATGGCTGACTCAAGTTGATGTATGGCAGAAATTAGCACAATATTGTCAAACAATTTTCCTCCAATTAAAAATATATCTTTTTAAAGTCATGCATGTGAATGAGATTAAGAGTACAGAACAGGGCTCATATCCTGGGAAAGAAGCATTTAGGAACAGGTGGAGAAGAAGAAAATCCAGCAAAAGGAACAAGAAAAGACTATTAGGAGCAAGGACTTCCCTGGTGGTCCTGTGACTAAGCCTCCATGTTCCCAATGCAAGGGGCCCAGGTTTGATCCCTAGTCAGGGAACAAGATTTCACATTCTGCAACTTAGAGTGTGCATGCTGCAACTAATTCCCAGTGCAGCCAAATAAATAAAAACAAATTAAAAATGAACATTGGGAAAGGAAAGAAAGACCCAAGTCCAAGGCTAAGACAGGGGCACTGGTGGAGAAGTCATTTTTTTTTTTTTTCATTCCTCTTAAATTAGATCTTTCCCAAGGTACATGCTTGAAATAAAAGCAGGGGAGCATGGGGGCTAAGAACTCTAAACCAACAGGACAGAGGTGATATCCAACCTGGGCAGGAATTGTTCCCCAGGAAAAAGCTGATAGCGACTCTTGCTGAGTATATTGTTGGGTAGCCAACATCTCATCTTGGATCGTCACCAGGAGAATATTCTTTCCACTGCTGGGAGAAAGAAGGTTTCTTTTCATCTGAGAAGAAATAGCTTTTTGCTCTGACTCTGCAAGAGTCACGCCAGTTCAGACGAAGGGATTCATTATTTCCCACTACGATCTTCCCACGTTCCCAACACAGGCATCCTTCCACACCCAGACACATTCAAACCAACATCAGAGCAACTGGGCACATCCATGTTCTTAGGCTACCACTATTCATCAGTCAACTTCATTTTCCTTAAGAAAAATAAATTAAGGTCTGCTGGGAAAAGAAGGAGAATGAAGCAGGCCAAATTAGGAGTTTAGTAGACTTGAGATGTGAATTTTCAGAAACTCCCTTTTCCCCATTAATCCTTCTTTTTTGTCCTTTATCCATTATGTGGGATTAGTTCTTTGTAATTTTGGATTTGTACTGATGAATTAAATTCTTGGCAACCGCTGTTCCTGCCGACTGGGTGCTTCTTTGTGTCCTTTGTAAGATCTATAACACACTGCACCTGTTGCATCTGAATAGTCCTCTGCAGTCAGGAGTGTGTGAGTGTGTGTGAGTGAGTGAGTGTGTGTGTGTGTGTGTGTGTGTGTGTGTGTTCTTTAAAGCATTCTACAACATTCAATGTAAAAGGAAGAACTCTGATAGATGAAAGGGTTTGCTAAACAGTGGACTGAGTTATGAAGGCAACTTGTAGAATCTCTTTCCTTGGCAATCATTTAAGAAAAGCACCAAGGAAAGCTCTAGGCAACACAGTGGGCATTTGGTGCTCATTTTGGACGAGAGGTCATAAAAGATGAATTCTGAAGAGATTACAGCCCTTGGGCACTACTACATGTTTTCACCAGAGATCAAGAAGGGAAATCAATGATCCTTGAAGTCAGCACAGTTTTCAAATGGGGTGAGTCTAGGTCAGCGGAGTTTGGTGGTAACTTACCCAAGGCAACAACAGCCAGTTGTGAAAGATGGAGAACTGGAATCCACACCTGCTGATTCCACCCCACTCCAAATATACACAGTCTTGCAATGCACCCTCGATTGTTCTTCCAGATAAATATTAAACAGCTGGTTTGCAAGGGCTTGGTAGAGAAGTGCACTATTTTCATCATTTCATATTTCTGAAAAATTGTATCAGAACCTATGTCAGAAGGATGTTGTGTTTTTTTCAATGAAATAGATTTTTTAATGGGGAAAATAGAAAGTGGCTCAGGATATATATCTTAGCAGCTGAATAAACAAATATAAAGAACAAGCATTTCTGCCTTTATATGTTATATATTATTTATAAGGCAATCATTCACTTTATTAAAGACTGGACCATTAGTTTCACAATATAATACATCCTCTCCCTTATTCCCTATCTAGAGCTCTTTCTGCAATGGAAGTCAGCCAAATGAAGTAGGAGCATCTTTTTTGGAGGTTCTGCTGGGTTTCCTTTCTTATTTTGCCTATTTCTCACTGCTACCCACTACCACTGTCATCATGAGTGAGCTTTTTTCCCACACATTCTTGAGCCCATCTATAACATCTATTGATTATCTGGACCTTCAGAAATATGGAATGGGTCTAGTCCTAGGGATAAAGATATTCTCACATATTCCTGAATTGAGTGGTCATTTATGGGATGTGGTATCACTACAAAAGAACCAGTCTCTATATCATCAAAAATATCAGGGGCGGGAGGTGGGAGTAAGGTTCAGGAGGAAGGGGACATACATATACCTATGGCTGATTCATGTTGATGTATGGCACAAACCAACACAATATTGTAAACCAATTATCCTTCAATTAAAAATAAATAAAAATTTTAAAACAGAAAAAACAATCAACATAGGGCTGGACACAGATATCCCCATAAACTACCTGCAGCTGAGAGGCTAAGTGTTTAAACATTTTATAGTCCCAACTTGTCTGCTATGTCTTTCTAAAGGGTTATTTTCACCTAGAAAAATTCTGAATTAGTACTAGAACATATTTATCTGAAAAGCCATTTGCCACAAACAATCACACCACTGCAGAAATTAAGCAGGATCTTGAAAGATTGAGTACACAGTCAGCTTTGATTGAGATAAGTAAGGAGGGCTGAACATCATCTGAAGGTAGAACTCTGAGATCTGTAAGTAAGCAAAGGCTAAGAGAAAGGGTTTGCAAAGACAAACTTCCACTTCTTCACTATTGGGCCCACTCTGTCTGGATTCTACTCCCACATGCCATTGGCATGCCCCAGCTTGAGTGCCTTCATCAATAGTAACTCAGGGGAAATAGAGCCCATGTCCCATTCCAAGGTTCTGTTTCAGCTTCCACTGACCTGTCTAGATGGGATTCCTTTTTTGTAGACTGGAGAAATACTGGTATTTGTCCAGTCAAAGTAGGAATTTATGCAAACTTAACCTCTGACTTCACAGATGGCTCTATCTCAAATCCTATTGTATCTCCATTACTAACAGTAAATCCAAAGGAGAGGAAAATCACTGAAGATTTTATGGCTACCAATTCATAGGCTGAAATCAAGATGCTAACAACACCAACTATGATGTTTGATGAGGACTGACTATGTGTCAGAATGTGGTCCACTGGAGAAGGGAATGGCAAACCACTTCAGTATTCTTGCCTTCAGAACCCCATGAACTGTATGAAAAGGCAAAATGATAGGATGCTGAAAGAGAAACTCCCCAGGTCAGTAGGTGCCCAATATGCTACTGGAGATCAGTGGAGAAATAACTCCAGAAAGAATGAAGGGATGGAGCCAAAGCAAAAAGAATACCCAGCTGTGGATGTGACTGGTGATAGAAGCAAGGTCCGATGCTGTAAAGAGCAATATTGTATAGGAACCTGGAATGTCAGGTCCATGAATCAAGGCAAATTGGAAGTGGTCAAACAAGAGATGGCAAGAGTGAATGTCAACATTCTAGGAATCAGAGAACTGAAATGGACTGGAATGGGTGAATTTAACTCAGATGACCATTATATCTACTACTGCAGGCAGGAATTCCTCAGAAGAAATGGAATAGCCATCATGGTCAACAAAAGAGTCCAAAACGCAGTACTTGGATGCAATCTCAAAAACGACAGAATGATCTCTGTTCATTTCCAAGGCAAACCATTCAATAGCACAGTAATCCAAGTCTATGCCCCAACCAGTAACACTGAAGAAGCTGAAGTTGAACAGTTCTATAAAGACCTACAAGATCTTTTAGAACTAACACCCAAAAAAGATGTCCTTTTCATTATAGGGGACTGGAATGCAAACGTAGGAAGTCAAGAAACACCTGGAGTAACAGGCAAATTTGGCCTTGGAATATGGAATGAAGCAGGGCAAAGACTAATAGAGTTTTGCCAAGAAAATGTACTGGTCATAACAAACACCCTCTTCCAACAACACAAGAGAAGACTCTATACATGGACATCACCAGATGGTCAACACCGAAATCAGATTGATTATATTCTTTGCAGCTAAAGATGGAGAAGCTCTATACAGTCAGCAAAAACAAGACCGGGAGCTGACTGTGGCTCAGACCATGAACTCCTTATTGCCAAATTCAGACTTAAACTGAAGAAAGTAGAGAAAACCACTAGACCATTCAGGTATGACCTAAATCAAATCCCTTATGATTATACAGTGGAAGTGAGAAATAGATTTAAGGGCCTAGATCTGATAGATAGAGTGTCTGATGAACTATGGAATGAGGTCCGTGACATTGTACAGGAGACAGGGATCAAGACCATCCCCATGGAAAAGAAATGCAAAAAAGCAAAATGGCTGTCTGGGCAGGCCTTACAAATAGCTGTGAAAAGAAGAGAAGCAAAAGGCAAAGGAAAAAAGGAAGGATATAAGCATCTGAATTCCAAAGAATAGCAAGAAGACATGAGAAAGCCTTCTTCAGCGATCAATGCAAAGAAATAGAGGAAAACAACAGAATGGGAAAGACTAGGGATCTCTTCAAGAAAATCAGAGATACCAAAGTAACATTTCATGCAAAGATGGGCTCGATAAAGGACAGAAATGGTATGGACCTAACAGAAGCAGAAGATATTAAGAAGAGGTGGCAAGAATACACAGAAGAACTGTACAAAAAAGATCTTCACGACCCAGATAATCACGATGGTGTGATTACTGACCTAGAGCCAGACATCCTGGAATGTGAAGTCAAGTGGGCCTTAGAAAGCATCACTACGAACAAAGCTAGTGGAGGTGATGGAATTCCAGTGGAGCTATTCCAAATCCTGAAAGATGATGCTGTGAAAGTGCTGCACTCAATATGCCAGCAAATTTGGAAAACTCAGCAGTGGCCACAGGACTGGAAAAGGTCAGTTTTCATTCCAATCCCAAAGAAAGGCAATGAGAAAGAATGCTCAAACTACCACACAATTGCACTCATCTCACACACTAGTAAAGTAATGCGCAAAATTCTCCAAGCCAGGCTTCAGCAAGATGTGAACCGTGAACTTCCTGATGTTCAAGCTGGTTTTAGAAAAGGCAGAGGAACCAGAGATCAAATTGCCAACATCCAATGGATCATCAAAAAAGGAAGAGAGTTCCAGAAAAGCATCTATTTCTGCTTTATTGACTATGCCCAAGCCTTTGACTGTGTGGATCACAATAAACTGTGGAAAATTCTTCAAGAGATGGGAATACCAGACCACCTGATCTGCCTCTTGAGAAATCTGTATGCAGGTCAGGAAGCAACAGTTAGAACTGGACATGGAACAACAGACTGATTCCAAATAGGAAAAGGAGTACGTCAAGGCTGTATATTGGCACCCTGCTTATTTAACTTATATGCAGAGCACATCATGAGAAACGCTGAACTGGAAGAAACACAAACTGGAATCAAGATTGCTGGGAGAAATACCAATAACCTCAGATATGCAGATGACACCACCCTTATGGCAGAAAGGGAAGAGGAACTCAAAAGCCTCTTGATGAAAGTGAAAGAGGAGAGTGAAAAAGTTGGCTTAAAGCTCAACATTCAGAAAACGAAGATCATGGCATCCGGTCCCATCACTTCATAGGAAATAGATGGGGAAACAGTGGAAACAGTGTCAGACTTTATTTTTCTGGGCTCCAAAATCACTACAGATGGTGACTGCAGCCATGAAATTAAAAGACGCTTACTCCTTGGAAGGAAAGTTATGACCAACCTAGATAGCATATTCAAAAGCAGAGACATTACTTTGCCAACAAAGGTTCGTCTAGTCAAGGCTATGGTTTTTCCTGTGGTCCTGTATGGATGTGAGAGTTGGACTGTGAAGAAGGCTGAGCGCCGAAGAATTGATGCTTTTGAACTGTGGTGTTGGAGAAGACTCTTGAGAGTCCCTTGGACTGCAAGGAGATCCAACCAGTCCATTCTGAAGGAGATCAGCCCTGGGATTTCTTTGGAAGGAATGATGCTAAAGCTGAAACTCCAGTACTTTGGCCACCTCATGGGAAGAGTTGACTCATTGGAAAAGACTCTGATGCTGGGAGGGATTGGGGGAAAGAGGAGAAGGGGACGACAGAGGATGAGATGGCTGGATGGCATCACTGACTCGATGGACATGAGTCTAAGTGAACTCTGGGAGTTGGTGATGGACAGGGAGGCCTGGCATGCTGCGCTTCATGGGGTCACAAAGAGTCGGACATGACTGAGCGACTGATCTGATCTCATCTGACTATGTGTCAAGCCCTTTTATTATCACTATATATGCTATGAGGGCTTCCCAGATGGCATGGTGGTAAAGAATCCACCCGCCAATGGAAGAGATGCAAGAAAGACAGCTTCCATCCCTAGGTCAGGAAGATCCCCTGGAGTAGGAAACGACAACTCACTACAGTATTCTTGCCTGGGAAATCCCCTGGACAGAGGAGCCTGGTAGACTACAGTCCATGAAGTTACAGAGTTAGACACAACTGAGCGACTGATCACACATGCACACATGTACTGGGTTGGTCAAAATATCCATTTGGGTTTTTCCAGAAGATTGTTTGGGAAAACCTCATCAAACTTTTTGGCCAATCCAATACGTACATATAATCAGTCAGTCCTAGGAGGCTGTACACTTTCCAAATGAGAAAAGCAAGGCACAGTGAGGTTGCATTGACCTGAACAGCCAGTGAGAAGCAAAGCTCAAATTAGGACTCAGGCAGTCTGACTGCAGAGCCCATGCTGACTCATTGCACATCTGCTGTGCCCAGACTGGGCTGAGCACTGTGCTGCATGTCAAAGCCTCTGAGATGACCAAGCCACTGAATGAGGACTCTGCTCTTGAGGAGTTCACAGTCTGATGGTAGAGGCAGACACCTAATTCCAGCAAAGCAGGACAGTGCTAGGTGAGCTGGGTTTTGATAGTGATTAGGATTGTATCCCTTTGCTGGATGCCAGAATATAGCATTGCACCTCCAGGAGCAGAATGTACAAAAGCAAGAAACAGCTGTGACAGTTGTTGGGTTTCCATGAAGACGAGCTACTGCTGGGAGCAGAAGGAGCAACATGAAGCCGGAAGGGTTGGCAGAGGCAAAAGGTGAAGAGCCTTGAATGCCAGCATACACGTTGTGTACTTTCATCCAACCAGATATGCAGAGCTGGTGAGGGTTTGTAGGCAACTGAGATGCTGGGATGTGGCACAGAAGTATCATTGTGAAGTGGACTGGAGAGGGAAAGAGTATAGGGAGGAGGCTAGTTATGACACTCCTGTAGGAGCCCATGCAAAGAGACACTGCTAGAAAATACATATCTCTTGGGACTTCCCTGGCAGTCCAATGGTTAAGACTCCATGCTTCCAATGCAAGGGGCACAGGTTCAAACTCTGGTAGGGGAATTAGGATCCCACATGCTATGTGGTAAGATCAAGAAAATATAAAACAAAATAGAAATACATAACTCTTCATTTTCTTAAATAATCTTAAACCTTCAGTGGTCTCCATTGCCCTCGGAATTAAATGAAAATTCCATGAGATCTCAAGCGGGTTTGTCAAGTTCCAGCATTCCAGCTCCCCACCCTACATTCCAGCCACATAAAAGGAATCGATTATATTTATTTGTATTTGCTAGTTTTACCTACTTCCTTACATTCTGTGTTTCCTGAATGAAGTTAAGAGTATCCAGAGAGAGAGATACCATCATGCCCATCTTACTGATTAAAAAAAAACAAACAAACAAACAAAAACTGAAGCTCAGAGGATAGCAACTTACTCCAAATCATATTTGTAAGTAGATTGATGGAGGCTGGATGAAAATCCAGGAGCTATGGATATGAGTTTGAACACGCTCTGGGAGTTGGTGATGGACAGGGAAGCATGGTGTGCTGCAGTCCATGGTATCGCAGAGTTGGACACAACTGAACAACTGAGCTGAACTGATGCCACTCAAGAGTATTAAAATAGGAGTCACAAAATCTAGGTTTAAGTTTCATTCGGGCCACTTGCTTCTTTTAGAAAACTGCTGAACATCTCAGCAGTTCAGAGTCCTCATCTGTAAAATGGGTATATTAAGTCCCCTATCCCAGACTGCTGGGAAGGTACAGTCAGTTCAGTTCAGTTCATTTGCTCATTCGTGTCCGACTCTTTGCGACCCCATGAATCGCAGCACACCAGGCCTCCCTGTCCATCACCAACTCCCAGAGTTCACCCAGACCCACGTCCATCGAGTCAGTGATGCCATCCAGCCATCTCATCCTGTCGTCCCCTTCTCCTCCAGCCCCCAATCCCTCCCAGCATCAGAGTCTTTTCCAATGAATCAACTCTTCACATGAAGTGGCCAAAGTACTGGAGTTTCAGCTTTAGCATCATTCCTTCCAAAGAAATCCCAGGGCTGATCTCCTTCAGAATGGACTGGTTGGATCTCCTTGCAGTCCAAGGGACTCTCAAGAGTCTTCTCCAACACCACAGTTCTAAAGCATCAATTCTTCGGCGCTCAGCCTTCTTCACAGTCCAACTCTCACATCCATACATGACCACAGGAAAAACCATAGCCTTGACTGACGGACCTTTGTTGGCAAAGTGATGTCTCTGCTAGTACAGGAAGCCGGCAAATGCAGAAGTATCCTATTACTACGAGGAAGTATCTTTCAACACAACCTGCTTTTGCTTATGCATGCAAATAAAAAATAAGTTAACTGGTCATTTAAAAATCATGATTAATCCAAATCTTTTTAGCAAAGGATGTCACTCTCACAACACAGTATCATAATTTATTTAATTATGG
This sequence comes from Bos grunniens, assembly GCF_055505025.1. Classification (NCBI taxonomy): domain Eukaryota; kingdom Metazoa; phylum Chordata; class Mammalia; order Artiodactyla; family Bovidae; genus Bos; species Bos grunniens. Next base: position 96,099,954 of record NC_141172.1, read on the forward strand.
ATTTTTTAATTTGAAGGAGTCATTTCTCATCTATGTCTTCTAAACCCTTTCCACATATCTGATGGGTAAATATAAAATATTAGTAGATGACAAGGATAAAAACTTGAAAGACTTCATTATCAATTAAGTCACCTGAGGGTCAGTTAAGGTCTAAGAAAATGCTGGTTGAAAATTTCTAGCTTTTCAATTCTTTTCTGAATATAGTCTGACTCGAGAACTTCAAATCACTCTATAAGGTACTGTCTTAAACATAAAAGTTCAAAACACAGGCAGTCAGATCCACCATGCATAAATCAAAAGATTGTATCTGAAGCCATGAGGGATTAAAATAGTAGGTCCGTGTTTAGTGGGGGTAGGGGTAAAGGGGAGTCTTTCTCAAGGCTTATCTCCTCCAAGGAGCTGTCCTCAATATGGGACAAACTCTCCCATGGTGACTGCCTAAAGCACTTGTTGCAACCAAGACTTTGGCATTCATCAGACTCAAACACTTCACCGTATTTCAATTGGCCTTCCTGGTACTGCATTTAAAAAACATCATATCTTCATTATCTATGTAAATGCACGTCAACCCCCCATGTATGCAGCATAGAGTTGCCCAGAGATGAAGTAGCTCCATTTCTCTTCCACATCTATATTTCAAAGCATCTTTCCTTATAATTTTTATTTGGGGTGTACATTTAAAATCAATGTTATTTTCTCTATCCCAGTAAATCTCTTTGTCCTACATCAGATCAGATCAGATCAGTCTCTCAGTCGTGTCCGACTCTTTGCGACCGCATGAATCGCAGCACGCCAGGCCTCCCTGTCCATCACCAACTCCCAGAGTTCACCCAGACTCAAGTCCATTGAGTCAGTGATGCCATCTAGCCATCTCATCCTCTGTCGTCCCCTTCTCCTCTTGCCCCCAATCCCTCCTAGCATCAGAGTCTTTTCCAATGAATCAACTCTTCGCATGAGGTGGCCAAAGTACTGGAGTTTCAGCTTTAGCATCATTCCTTCCAAAGAAATCCCAGGGCTGATCTCCTTCAGAATGGACTGGTTGGATCTCCTTGCAGTCCAAGGGACTCTCAAGAGTCTTCTCCAACACCACGTTTCAAAAGCATCAATTCTTCGGCGCTCAGCCTTCTTCACAGTCCAACTCTCACATCCATACATGACCACAGGAAAAACCATAGCCTTGACTAGACGAACCTTTGTTGGCAAAGTAATGTCTCTGCTTTTGAATATGCTATCTAGGTTGGCCATAACTTTCCTTGAAGGAGTAAGCACCTTTTAATTTCATGGCTGTCCTACATAGGCTATAATTTAATTTGGACCGTCTCAAACTGACCCTCAAGTTTGGTGCCCATCTATCTAGATATTTTGCCTAACAAGATAACAAATAAGCAATAAACATTTATTTATGTGAATTCAATAATTTATTCATTAAATCTGAAAACACTATTGAACACAATCTGTTAGGCCTTATATACTAGAACTTGGAAGTGGATGAGGTAGAATGAAAATGCTCACTCACAGCCTCCTTGAAGAATCAGACAAATAATTAACCCCTTTCCATACGATACAAGAGCTGTAATGCAAATGTGTGCAGAGTCCTGGAGAAACAGCGGAGCGGGCAATGGGTTTGGCCTGGAGAACAATAATAGGGGCTTTAGGAATATGATGATGTCTGGTCTCTGCTGAAAGGAGGAGAAAAAGCTTTCTGAGCTAGGACACAGAAGACAGGTCTTCTAGGCAGAGTGAGTACATGAAGCAGCCAGGAAGAAGAAGAAGAAGAAGCCAGGAAGACATGAAGCAGCTACTGTGAATTGTTCAGTGTGGCAGGAGTATATTATGTCTGGGTGGGCAGCAGTGTTAGACAAGAACCTGATGATGGAGGCTGGGCTCAGATTACAAAAGGCCTTGAAAGTGCCCTCCAAAGATGTTTAGTTTGTCTAGTAAACAACAAAACCATGGAAAGATTTCCTTGAAAAATGATTCTGGTGGTTGGACTGATAAAAAGGTTCAAGGAGAGAAGCAGTTAATAAAAAGACAAGTTAGATACTTTCAAAGATCCAGAAAAGAGGTCTGTACTAGAGAGATGGAAACAGAGTCAAGAGAGGTTTTTGGATTAAAACTGCAAGCACTTGTGGACAGGAGAGATATATACTTCTTTGTGTTCACCATATACATTTTGAGTTTACAAAAGTCTGTGAGTTCCTTAAATGCTTGAGGGAAGATCCATAATCCAATAAATAGACCCACCAAGATCACAAATAAACAAAGTTTAGGTGCTAGGGGAGGACTTCCCTGGTGGCTCAGTGGTAAAGGATCTGCCTGCCAAAGCAGGAGACACAGGTCTGACACCCGATCCTGGAAGTTCCCACACGCCGCGTAGTAACTAAGCCTGTGCTCCACAACTATTGAGCCTGGGCCCTAGTCTGGGAACTGCAACTACTGAGCTCAGGCGCCGCAACTACGGAAGCCTGTATGCCCTAGAGCCCATGCTCCCGAACAAGGAAAGCCACCACAATGAGAAGCGCATGCGCCACAGCGAGAGGGTAGCCACAGCCAGAAGGTAGCCCCTGCTAGCCACAACCAGAGAAAAGCCTGCGCAGCAATGAAGACCCAGCACAGCCAAAAATAAATAAATAAAAATTACAAAAACAAGGTCTCCTTTAGAAAAAAAGAAAGAAGTGCTAGGGGAGAACAGCTTATCTGAGGTCTGAGTTGGTAGTGCTTGGGATGGCATTCTGGCCCTGTCACTGGCTAGATGGTAGACAAGTCCCTTTGTCTCTCTGAGCCACTCTTGTGTCCCAAATGAAGGAGGTTACTGCGATGATTTCTCTCCCAGGCCTTCTCTTGCTGTCACACTCTGTGAGTCAAACCCTTGTGATAAGGGCCACCCCAGTCCTGGCCTTTCCAAGCTGAGTCATCTCTAAAACAAAGACTGCTCTGGGCTTAACCAGGAAATGTGAGTTCAATCACTGCAGTAACTCCTCAAGGTCAATTCTTAGGAGTCGAGGCCCAGCAGGTCAGGTCCAAGGCAGATGTCAGAGGCAACTCGCTAATCACCCAAGCCTCTCCCAGCTTTTCCCCTTCCAATGATCCAAGAGACCTGCTAGGGCTTCCACAGAAGAAAGAGCCCTCTGTTTCAGGTGTTTGGATTTCTCCTAATCGGTTTTTCCTGCTTGTGTCAATTCCCACAGCCAATTATCCTGTTTCCATTGTTCTAAAGCTGCTCCCAGCACTTTGCCACAAGAATGCAGGGTTCTCAGGTGGCCTGCCTCACTTCCTCTTCCCACAGCACGGTCGGGAATCCACTTCTCTGGAGAAGAGCAAACCCGGCTCCTCAGTGCCCAAACCAGTAGAGGGCGCCACCTCTGTCTGTTGCCAGATGACTGAGTCTTAATGAGTGCCTTTTATATCCCCACCATGCACTTTCCCAAGTCAGGGACTCCACACAGCAACCCCACAAAGTGGACCCAACAACACTATTTTCATGTGAGGTTTGGTAAAGGAAAGGTGACTCATCACAGACTGAATTTCTAGGAGGTGCCCAACTGGGATTCAACCTGAGGTTGGTCTGATTTCCAGCCAGCTGTGTTCTCCTTCCTGTGACCAGAGTTCAGCTCTAAATAACTTTACTCTCAAGTGCAATGGGTGTCTACACCTGGTGTCTTTGTTACTAAGGAAGGCACAGTAAAGGCTACTTCAGGCCAAGGTACAAAAAGAGGTAAACAGATCATAATTCACCTAACCAAGAACTCCAATGTTAGACATTCAGGTTCTTTCCAATTTTTCCCAATAAAGTTGTGATTTACTGCTATCAGTCACTATCACAGTGTCATGAAAATAAAGAAACCTGTGTTATCAGGCTGCCTGGCTTTGAATCCCTTTTATCACATCATAGCCAAGTAACTTTGGCCAAATGACTGAAGTCCTCTAAGCCTCAGCTTCCCATGTTTAAATGGGGATGAGAATAATACTCACCTCACTACGTTGTTATACGGACTAAATAAGATGAAGCATGTAAAGCACTTAACACAGAGTCTGGCATATGGCGTGAGCTGGATAAATCCCAGCCATTATTATTATCGTAATATCTTGCTGCATAAATCTATCTGCACTCTGATTGTTTTCTTAGGACTGGTTCCAATGAGTAAAATCACTGTATCAAAGGGTGGCTCTTCATACATAATGCTTAATTATCTTCCAGAAGTTTCCGAGTAATTTATACACCCAACAGAAGTAAATGCAGCATCCTTCATAGCAGTGGACTCAAAAGATATATCAAATGAAGATGACTATGATACAATAAAAGATGTCTGAACATCCTTCAGTTCTCACATATAAGGACATAAACTTTCTCTTTTTTTCAATCCTCTACAGTCATGGGAATAACCAAGGCCCAGACTGATCATCCCAAAGGCCTTTGATTTAAGAGTTAGAGAAAACGGGCTTAATTCCAAGCTCTGCCACTGACTGGCTGCGAGATTTTAAGCTAGTTATTTCCTTCTCGGTTCCTTCGCTTTTCAACAGTTGTTTTTTTTTTTTTTAATAGAAATTATACCCAAGCAGTATATTTCATTCATATTTGTTGTAATTTCATATGCAGAGTAATATGCCTGGTGATAATAGCGATAATTTTTTGTACGTTTTTCTATAAGTGACTCATATTTACAAATAATTTTTCACTTTAATATTATATAGATATTGTAATATCTATATAAAATTTTTTTTTAATTTTCACTTTTTTAATTTAGATATTGTGTGTGCCAGTATCAAATGGAGTGTAGACCCAGCTCTACCAAAATTTGCTGTGAAATCAGTAGTCATGTATGGATGTGAGAATTGGACCATAAAGAAAGCTGAGTGCTGAAGAATTCAGGCTTTTGAGCTGTGGTGTTGGTGAAGACTCTTGAGAGTTCCTTGGGCTGAAAGGAGATCAAACCAGTCAATCCTAAAGGAAATCAACCCTGAATATTCATTGGAAGGACTGAAGCTGAAGCTCCAATACTTTGGCCACCTGATGCAAAGAGCCGACTCATTAGAAAAGACCTTGATGCTGGGAAAAATTGAGGGCAGGAGGAGAAGAGGACAAGACGGTTGGATGGCATCACCAACTCAATGGACATGAGTTTGAGCAAGCTCTGGGAGATGGACAGGGAAGCCTGGCATGCTGCAGTCCATGGGGTCACAGAGTCAGATATGCCCGAGCGCCTGAAAAATAACAACAAGGGTAAATGACTTCACCATCCTGGGCTTCTTTTTCCTGTTTGCGACAATGAGGATCTTAGTCCAGATTATCTCCAACAGCTATGATTCTATCATCTTGCCTTCTCATACATCAGGATCCGTCAACCATGGCACTACTGATACTTTGAGCCAGGTAATGTTTTGTTTTGCTGAGGAGGGGTGACTGGCCTGAGAATTGGAGGATGTTTAGAGGTTCCCTTGGCCTCTACTACCAGGGGGCACCCCCACCCAAGTTGGGAGAACAATAAATATCTCTAGACATTGCCAAACACCCCCTGAGGGTCAAAATCTTCCTGTCCGATTGAGAACTCCTTACTGTATACTTAGGGGTTTCAGGCATTGAATGTTAAAGAGTTAGACTCAGTGCCTTTGAATATTCCTTCCAATCATAAAACTCCACAGGCCAATGAGGCTGTGACTGGTTTGAACTTAAACCCTCCTACAAGCCACAAAGTTGAAAGAGGTCCTTGTCATCTCTAGTGTCTCTTTCACCTGGTGAATGCCATGGAGAAGACTGATTCATTTCCCAGAATCTTTGCTAGAGATGACAGCTAAAATATCCTTGGCTTGGGGTCCATCTGACCCAGTCATTAGTCAAGTGTCCCTGGGCCAATTCTTTAGCTTTTCTTTTTTTTGTTTTGTTTTTGTGTTTTTCACATGTCAAATGTGGATGACATCTCAGAGCAGTTTGGAGCAGATGTATCTGGTACCAAAGAGGAGAAGGAAGAACTCCAAATGGGAAGATTTTGCTTTCATTTTTTCCCACAGAACCTAATCACCACCTGACCATTTCCCAGCCATAGCCTTGAGGTTGGAACCAGGTTTACTTTTGATGTAGGTGTTTTCAGCCAGAATGGAGGAGCAGCTTCTGGGGGAAGGAGCAGGCGGATGATCCAGTCAGCATTCAGAAGAATGCTATGGACCAGGAGAGGGACTTGGGCTCCTGCTGAAAATGTCAGCAGAGTGCTGGGAGAGAGGAATCTGTTTAGCAGGTGTGTTTGGAATCTGGCAGAGAGCTCTGGGCCTGGTCCAGGACCACTGAGCTGCTCTGAATGCTTTCTATGTTGACTCCCTGGGACTGAGACCCAGGATTTAAAGGGGAGAACGTCTAGGGTAAACACACAACGGCCAGACAGTGGCTAGAATTTTTCCTCAGGCTTTCCGAGTCTCTTGCAGAACACCAAGAGGCCAGCAACAGGCATGTGGCCTGAGTCAGCGGCCTTCTCCCACCCTCTTCTACATCACCTGATCCAAAAGGAGCTCCGAAAATAGCTCAGAATCTGGGCCTGCCTGGGAGAGACAGAAAGATCCATTTACATGGGAAGGTGACTGCTCCGAATACCCAAGGCAGACCAATCTATGCTAATGGCTCAGTCTCCTTCCAATCTGGGATTTAAATAACTGGCTCCTACCTACCCTCTGTCATTGCCAGCAGAAATGCCTGAATTATCTTAATTCCAGAATGTAAATTATTCCAATTTTGAGGCCATCATTTTAAAGCTGTCAAAGTCAATATTTTTAACAGCCTAGAAAAAAATTACAACTGGAAACTGCCTAAACAAGTTCTGCTTGAGGTCTCAAGATAACTTCTGGTAAAACCTGTGCTGCGATGGAGCAATACCCCACACTGATTCCTCATCAAGGGAAAAGCATCAGTTCATCCCATCACCAATTTGTCTGCAGGAGAACCAATGAGATGGTCTCCTTGCATTGATCACTTTCAATCTGTTACCTTCTGCTTACAGATTAATCATTTATCTTTTGGTCCTAAGAATTTTTTAAAGAAATTAAATTTCTAAAAGTAGGCTATTCAATACTTGGTCATGAAGAGAAGGGAAAAATTCCTGCCCTAAACTCCCTTCTTTCAAAATTTTCACTTTGTTTCTGTTTTAATTCACATCATCCATTATTCTCTGAGAGTTATTGTATGCCAGGCACAGCCCTGGGAATGCTGGGAATCATGAGAATTTCCTCAAGGTAAGGGAAGAAGCTTTCAAACAAACTATCTTGTACTTGGTCAGGAAAGAAAAGGCAACTCCTTTTTATATTTGTGCGTCACTTTCCATCCAGGTAAATCATCTTATCTTCTTCATCCTCCCAGACAGAAACTGGGGATTGAAGGAGGTGAGTGGGGTGAGGAGCAGAGTGTGCAAAGCAGAATCACAGTCATGGTTTGCCTTTGGGGCAGAGGCAATTCGTGAGGACCTGGAGAGCTGGCAAGGTTGTAGGAAGATGGCATCACCCAGTTGGGCACCTCCACCGGCCCACTACTCCAGACACCAGACTCAGGATCCAGGGGATGGCTCTGGGAAATCTCTGTTATGGGCCCATCTTTTATTCAGGGGCTGGAAAACACCCCATTCCTGCAGCTCTGAAGCAGGATTAATTGATTGGTCTCGTATGAACCTAAAAGCCGTTAAGAGCAAGGAGGATGAAAAGCAATTTAAATTGCTTTATTACCATTTTCTAGTAAAGTACCAGTTTAGTTCTCAGCCCTACTGTGAAGCAGCGGGTTTCCAGATATTGACTGTACTGGCATGTGCTCCTAAAAGAGAGGAAATGCCTGGGTCTGGAAAGCAGAAACATCTGCTCAGATCTCCGGCAGGCCTACTGCTGAATCCACGGGGGTGTGAAGGGGTCCCCTCCAGGTGGTGTCATGGCAAGCAGGAGACGGGGACGCACTCCCAACGGAGGAATTTCAGTTTGTGGGTGGAGGCTGTTTTTTTTCTTTAAGACCTCATTCACTTAATGTGAGGACAGGATGGGGAGAGAGATTATAAATGTTTTATAAGGCATTCTATAGACTCTGAAAGAGGGCAGCCAAGATGATTATAGTCGTTATAATGATCATAACAATGGCTATTGGGTAATACTTCTATATGCCAGCCTTGAGCCCTTATATCATTTAATTCTCAAACAACACTGCAAGGTAGACACTACCAGAATCTCCTCTATACAGATGGGGAAATTGAAGTACATGGGAGATGAGTAACTTTCCCGAATTCACCAGTGGGTAAGTGCAGGAGTCAAGCTTTAAGCCTGGCAAGTCTAGCTGCAGGTCCCTGATCTTCATCACAACCTATGGTAATAATTGCCTCACTGTGCTGGATTTGGTCATGACACACTTTTATTCTGATCCATATGGAAATGCTATGAACTGGACATTATTGTCCCCAATTTTCAAATGGGCCAGCTGTAGCTGAGAGGTATGAAGTAATATGTTCAAGGTCACGAGGATAAGAAATCTGAGTGGATTAACCCACTTTTTACCACAGCCTGATCCTTCATTGTGATCTGGGCTATGCCTTCTCAGTGGGCTCTAGCTCAGAGTGTCAATAACAAATCAGTCAATAACAATAAGATTATTATTAACAGTTACCATTTACTGAGCACTTGCATTTTGAGAACCCCTCCCTTAGATATGAGTTTAATCCTCACAAACCCCTGTAAGTCAGGTTTTTCTTCATTTTCCCTATGAATCAGAAAGGAAAACTGAGGCTCAGAGAAATGAAGTGACTTGACCAAAGTCAACGGCACTTAAGTGTAAGCCGAAGTTCTGTTTCCTAAGTACAAGTGCTTATTGATTGTCCTTTTCTCTTAAAGCAAAAGAAAAAAAAGAAGAAAAGAAAAAAGGGGAAAAAGAAAGGAAAAGCAAAAGAAAGTGATATGTTAATATCGGAAATCTTTTCATTGCCCTAGAGAAAGTCACATGTAACAACATCTTTGCCACACGTCTGTAGAACATCAAGTCCATGTGAATAGGGATCTTTGGCTTTTTCATCCTCTCCTGTATTCCAAGCACCTAGAACAATCTTAGTAGATACTTGTTGAATGAATGAACAGCTGAATTTACTTTAGATTGTGAATGAAATATGTTAGGAAGCTTCAGTAGTTTACAGGAGGAGAGATTTATGACACTTGTAAGAACAAATCCAATAGCGGGCAACAACTAATCCAAAGTAAAGAAGTAGCTTTTCCAATCATAAGTACCAGAGATGTGTCCATCTGACCTAAATGTTTATTTATAAGAACAGAATTCAATGGGCTACCATCTTTCCAGTTGCTCAAACCAAAACCTGAAACCCTATTCCCACACCTTAACCAAGCTACCGTCATCTCTCCCCTGAAACAATACCAGTTCTTCCCATCTTAACTCCTTGCTTCTAATTTTGGTTTCTATAACACATCCTTCATCCATCAATGAGGGCACGCCTCCTGAACTAGAAATCAGATCATGCCATATGCCCTACTGGAAAAACTTCCCTGGCTCCCCATTGAAATTTGAGTGAAATACAAACTTCTCACTTTGGCCTCTTCTTTCCACTACCACCATTTTTAACAATTTCCCCACTACTTCGCATCTAACAAACTATATCCTCCCTTGCCTAGGACCTTGTACCTACAATCTTCCCTGGCTGGGTTCTCCTCCCCCAACTCCTCTCATTCCTGGTTCATTCTTCCTTTTTCTGGCCTCAACTTTTATGTCACCTCCTAACCAAGGTTTTTTCCTTTGATCTTTCCATCAGCTTCTCCATTTTCCATTGCTCACTCTCTCTCATAGAATTCTATTACTTCCATAGCTCTTACCAGGCACAATTCAAAATTATGTATTTCCTTTTTTATTTATTCTCTATCTTCCCCCACAAGGTTGTAAGCTTGTGAAGACAAAAGACCTCCTCTGTTTTGTGTGTGTTTGTTGGGGAAAGAGGAGGAGATCACCACTGACTATTAGCACCTAACTTTGTGCTTAGCTCTGCACCTGGCCTATAGTAGACATACAAAGTATTTTCTGTCAGTGAATGAGAAAAGATTATTGGAACTGGAAAAAGAGTACAGAGACCCATAAACTGTAAGTATATTGAGAACTAGTTCTATATGTTGGTCAGTTGTATATTCCCAGCAACTTGCCCAGAGGTAGGTGTTAAATGAATGCTTGTTGAATGACAAAACGGAATGGACAGGGAAATGAACGATTATTAAGCAACTGCTATGTGTGCTATGCCATTGACATACATCATATCATGTAATCTTTCTGATAACCATGTGTAGTAGAAACTATTATCTCTATTTTATGAATGAAAAATCAAGATTCCAAAAGTTTGAGCCAAGTATCAAAGGTCACTTAATGATACACTTCCATGTCTATCATGCTGAGTCACCTCATTCAAACTGCTACTTTTATAACTAAAAAACTGAAATGAATAACAACACTCAAGAAACTAGGCATATAAAGCAACTATCTCAACATACTAAAGGCCACATATGAAGAGCCCACAGCTAACATTACACTCAGTGATGAAAGACTCTAGACGGGCGCAGTAGCCATGACAAACAATATGGTGGTTAGTCAAACACTCAGCCCAGAGTTATCATACGATCCAGCAATTCCACTTCTTGATATAAACCCAAAAGAACTGAAGGTAGGAACTCAAACAGATACATGTATACCTATGTTCATAGCAGCATTATTTCAATAGTTAAAAGGTGGAAACAACCCAAATGTCCATCAGCAAATGAATGGATAAACAATATGTAGAATATCTGCAATGGAAGGTTATTCAGATTTCAAATGCAATGGAATTCTGACACATACTACAATATGGATGAAACTTGAAGACAGTATACTAAATGAAATATCCCAGACACAAAAGATACATTTCGTATGATTTTACTTACATGAGGTACCTAGTATAGTCAAATTCATAAAGACAGAAAGTATAATGCTATTGTCGGGGCTTGAGGGGAGAGGAGAAAGGGAAGTTATTGCTTGAAGGATGCAGAGTTTTAGTTTGGGATGATGAAAAAGTTGTGGAGATGGATGATGGTGACAGTGGCACAACACGGGGAATGAATTTAGTGTCACTGAAATCTACACTTTTAAAAGGGTCCAACTGGTCACTTTTATGTTGTATATGTTTTACCACATAGAAAAATATGAAACCAAGATGAGAAGACTTGCCAAGATCATACAGTGAGCACAGAATACACTAGAATTCCCAGTTTTCCGAAGCCCAAGTTGCTCTATTCTTTTTTCTTGGCTGCACATGGGCTTTCTCTAGTTGTGGCCAGTGGGGGCTACTCTCTGGTTGCGGTGGGAAGGCTCCTCATCGCAGTGGCTTCTCTTACTGAAGAGCACGGGCTCTCAGCATGTGGGCTCAGCAGTTGTGGCTTGCAGGCTCCAGAGTGGGGGGGTCATAGCTGTGGTGCAAGGGTTTAGTGACCCCATGGTATGTGGATGCCTGGACCAGGGATCAAACCCAGGTTCCCTGCGTTAGCAGGTGGATTCTTGACCACTGGACCATCAGGGAGGTCCTGTGCTATCCTTATCTTGGCTTTAAACAAAAATGGGACTTACAATTACAGAGCATTTGCAAACACAGTTAAACATCAAATAACTTGAACAAAATGAACCAATCTCCTCACATATTATTTTCCCCAGATTCTCCAAATAAAAGATGAAACTGAGAACCAGAACAAGTGATTGGTGGGGATGGTGATTCAAACAAATCCTCCACACCCTGAGGCCTGGGCCAATGTAACTCCAACTCCCTGAATCCTATACTCTATGAAAACACTCCAAGCCCCTTCCTTAACAAACTTGGGCTTTATTTTTACCTTAGTAAGAAAGGCCAGTACAGAAACTCAATGAATCAAAAACTCACTAATGTCCCAGTTAATCATGGTTTTATTGTTAAGGTCTCTTTATGAAAATGCATAACACAGGGAGATCAAAAAACTACCTGAAAACGTTTAAAATTTCTGAGCTGAAGCTGATTTGGCCTCCTTTTTCTTCTCTTCCTTTTTTTCTTCCTACTGTCAGGCTGACTCTTGTTAGGCCACTGAAGAAACTGTTGATGTCACACTAGAATCTGTCCTTCTGAGGCCAATAAGACTCTTCTGGATGTCATTTGTCACAGCTCTTTGACCACTCAGCCAGGACTTACTTTGCTTACTCAAGGGTTAGGAAAGAGAAAAGAGCAAGAAAAATGCTAAGGTTTGTTGAGTAGGAGGACAGCAAAAATTATATCTCTAACTCCAATCAGATAATTTTTTTTTAATTTTATTTTTAAACTTTACATAATTGTATTAGTTTTGCCAAATATCATAATGAATCCACCACAGGTATACATGTGTGATAATTTTAAAAGAACATATATTCTTTTGCCCTATGCCATCAAGTACTGCTTTCTGCAAAACCCTTGCTGTTACAATGGATTTGTCTCCATATTAATGTCCAGAGTTAACAGAAATCCCAGCTCTGATAGACATACTTTCAATAAATTTATATACTAAATGCCCAACTATATTTCCCTTTCAACCTAAAACAACAACAAAGAACTCAGACGTAGCCTCGTGAGTAAAGGGAATTTTAATTATGCCATTTTTCCACAACAACTTAAATGTGGTTATTGATTTTTCTTCAATTGGGTTTAAGTGTTCCAAGTGACAGAATTGTTCCTCCCCTCCTCTTCCCACTTAGTCTTTTAATCCTTTTTGTCCATTAAGAACCCACGTTAACTACGAAAAACATTTATGGTATCGAAGTTCAAATTTCTTTACAAACCACCTTGATTTTTTTAACTTCAAGGCTTTTTGATTGGAACTGAAAAGAAAAAGAAACTTCTATATATCATACAGTTCCAATCAGCTATTAATCACCTTCATCCTAAAGATGTGTGCTTTTCTGCCCTTTTAAAACACTGAAGTTCAAGGACTTGAAAATTCCTCCTTTGACCTAGAGATAATCATACCAAGTATGAAGTAAGTTAGATAAAGATGGATATCTTCTGCTATCACTCACATAGGAAATCTAATTTTTTAAAAATGAGGCACATGAACATAATTATAAAACAGAAACAGACTTACAGATAAGATATTGAAAACAAACTTATGACTACCAAAAGGAAACATCAGAGGCAGGGGGAGATAAATCAGGATCTTGGGATTAACATATACATACTACTATATATAAGATAGATAACCAACAGGACTTACTGTATAACACAAGGAACTCTACTCAATACTCTGTAATAACCTGTATGAGAAAAGAATCTGAAAAAGAATGAAAATATCTTGATGAAGGTGAAAGAAGAGAAAGAAAAACCTGGCTTAAAATTTTACATTAAAAAAAACGAAGATCATGGCATCCGGCCCCATCACTTCATGGCAAATAGATGGGGAAACAATGGAAACAGTGACTTTATTTTCTTGGGTTCCAAAACCACTGCAGATGGTGACTACAGCCATGAAATTAAAAGACACTTGCCACTTGGAAGAAAATCTATGACCAACATAGACAGCATATTAAAAAGCAGAGACATTACTTGGCCAACAAAGGTCCATCTAGTCAAAGCTATGGTTTTTCCAGTAGTCATGTAAGGATGTGAGAGTTGGACCAGAAAGAAGGCTGAATGGAGAAGAACTGATGCTTTTAAACTGTGATGTTGGAGAAGACTCTTGAGAGTCCCTTGGACTGCAAAGAGATCCAACCAGTCCATCCTAAAGAAAATCAGTCCTGAATGTTCACTGGAAGAACTGATGCTGAAGCCGAAGCTCCAATAATTTGGCCACCTGATTCAAAGAGCTGACTCATCGGAAAAGACCCTGATTCTGGGAAAGATTGAAGGCAGGAGGAGAAGGGTATGACAGAGGATAAGATGGCTGGATGGTATCACCATCCAACATGAGTTTGAGTGAACTTCACTTGAAAATAACACATCCTTGTAAATCAACTATATTCCAATAAATTTTTTTAAAAAGGAAGAAAATCCTTCCTGACTCCAGGGACATCTCAACCCCCTACTCTGTTTATATCTGAGAGAAACACTGGCTCTTAATTTAAGTTCTCCTCATTTGGATCTGTATTTTCTTCCTTCTGTCTTCCTGTTGAATGACTATGTTCCCTGGGTATTCGCTGCTCACAGATGAGACAAACACCATCTGAACAAGTTACTTTGCAGACTCTATCTCCTATATTCTTTGAGAGCACAATGCTTCCTTTCAGCTCCAAAGATGAAGGGGTTCACAGACATTTAACTGACCACTCACTTCACAGAATCTAATAATAATAATTCTCCAATTACCAGTTTCTCCAAAAGGAAACATGGGATAAATTTCTACTTGGGATTCCAGCTGGTCCCATTATCTCTCTCAGCTCCTTCTCCCCAGCCCAGCCTTGAGCCACCTTCCCCTAGCAAAATCCCTCTCCTCCCAACAGCTTCCAGTAAGGTGTATGTTGATTTAAAAATATGTTAATGTTTGGCAAGCACTTTACAGTTGATAGTACACTTTCTTAAATTAGATTTGTGTTTTGTGTTTTTCTAAAATGTATTAGTTCTTCATTACAGAGACAGTTTTTCAAAATTTTTTGCAATCTCACAAACTGCATAACTCCTCTTATCATTTCTTAAACAAAATAATATATTTATAATCCACAATGATGGAAACCAGACCAACAATTGTCTGGGGGCAGGAGTAGGGGGACTAACTATAAGGGGCAATAAGGAATTTTGGGGGGTAATAACAGCGTATTTTCCCCAGCTCTATTGAAATATAATTGTCATATAACATAGTGTGAGTTTAATGTATATAGTGTGATGTTTTGATATGTATATATATATTGTGAAATGATTACTACAATAAGTTGACATAGCTATTACTAACATAGTTATCATTTTGCGTATGGGGTGAGAACTTTTAAGTATGCAATCCAATGTTTTGACTTAGTCACTATGCTATACATGAACTTTCCAGGTGGCGCTAGTGGTAAAGAATCTGCCTGCCAATGCAGGAGATACAGGAGACGTGGGTTAATCCCTAGGCAGGAAGAGCCCCTGGAGAAAGAAATGGCAACCCACTCCAATATTCTTCCCTGGAAAATCCCATGGATGGAGGAGCCTGGCGGGCTACAGTCCATGGGGTCACAAAGAGTCGGACATGACTGAAGTGACTAAGCACAGCACATGTGCTGTACATTAGATCCCCAGAATTTATTCATCTCATACCCTTTGACCACGTTCATCTGTTTCCCCCACCCTTTCACCCCTGGAACCACCAATCTATTCTTTCTACAAATTTGAGAGCACTTTTAGATTCTACATATAAGTAAGATCATAGTATATTTATGTATCTCTGTCTGACTTATTTCACTTAGTATAATGCCCTCAAGTTTCATCCATGTTTTTGCAAATGGAAGTATTTGCTTCAAAAAAAATTATATCTTGATCGTGGTGGTTACATGGCTCTTTTCATTTGTCAAAAGTCATTACCCAGGATATTCAAACTGTGTACATTTTATTGTATTTAAATTATATTTCAATAAAGTTTAAGTAATGATATATTCATTATGAAATTCAAATAAGGCTCCAAGTTAAATACACTAGATTTATTTTACTTTTCCCCTTCTCATAACCTCACTAAAATGATAGTAAAGGAAGAGATACAAGACATCCAAGGACAGGGAGAACAGAGAAAATGTCTTCAGAAGATGAAAATTCAACAGATTTCAGAACTAAGCAGAGCAGAGTAAGTTACAAACTCAGTGCCTACAGATGGATGAATAAAATCATGAGAATTTAGTGGGCAATTTTCCCTGCGGGAGCCCTGGAGGAAAAAGAGAGGGACTCTTAGAACCAGAGGGAGGGGCTTGAAATATGAAAGAGGTATTAGCTGAAGGTCTGTATGGAGAGGAACGGCCCCTCCCCAACTCCTCCTTCACTATAGGAAGCCCCCTCGTTACCCCTTTCTCAGCCTCCGTGGTAGTATGACAGAGGTGTATTTCAGACAGAATCTAGACAGGCTCAGAGGCACCAGCCCAATGGAAAGCATTGGGCCCAATGTGGGGTGGGGTGGGCAGGGGCAAGGCTGAAACAAGACTTTTACAAGTAAGTTGACCTATGAACTGCAGTCCCGAGAGGCTGCAGTAATCTAAAAAGTTCAGAGCAGATATTTTGAAGATCTGTCTCTAGAAAAATCAAACAGTTCTAGAGAAAATATCATGCACAGACCTTCCAGGGCTTTACCAATGGCGAGATATTCTCAGTCCACAATGTGCCCAGACTGAAGCCTACCAGTTCATAAATATTCAATCAACACACACACACACACACACACACATACAGCTTCCATAAAATGACTACGTTTTAAATGAGAACAGAGTGTGGAGCATAATTTGTCATTAAGAAATATCATCAACATGATTTTTTCAAAGAGTTGAAATAAATATTTGAAAAAAAAGAAATGTGGAAGAAATAGAAACAACATAGGGAGCATAAGAAAGCTTTTGAAAAAAGAAACATGTCTTTAAAGTAATAAGAGATACTATTGCATCCATAAAACAAGAAATGGGTGCTATAAAAAGGAAATAATTAGAGAACAAGAGAGAGCTCTCAGATATTAAAGTATGTTAATCTAAGTAAAATTCATCAGAAATACTAAAGTAGAAAAAATCTTAATGTATAGCAGGAACAAAAAGACACAGAGATGAATAAGAGAATCAACCAGGAGTAATTACATCTCAATAATAAAAATTAAAGAAAACCAGAGTGAAGAAAAGAATGAAAAGAAATTATCAAAAAATGAAAGATACAAATCATTTAAAATTTTTTATTGGAGTATAGCTGCTTTACACAAATCTTTAATTAAAGGGGCTTATGTGTACATACACAAAAACAAACATACTCATATAAATGCAAATCATTGTGAAATTTTAAGATACCAGAGATAAATAGAAAATGCAAAAAGCTTCTAGAAACAAAATGCAAGTTACAGACAACGAATACATATAAGAAGGTATTCGTCTTCTCAGTTTCAACACCGATTTTTAGACAGTGAAGCATGTCCTTTAAGTTTGTGAGACATTTTTTAACTTAGAATTTTATATCAAGCTGAACTACCATTCAGGTAAGAAAGAAAATTACAGCAATGTTTTATATACCAAGCCTCAAAAATGTTTACCCCTTACACCTTTCCTTAGAAACTACTAAAGGATTTAATTCAGTAGAAGGTGGGCTGGGTTCAGAAAATGAAAGTTAAAAGATTTAGGAATAAAGGAAAGTAGCTAACAGAATTTATGATGTGTGTCAAGCCTAAAGAAAACCCAACCCAGTTCAGATAAGGGGTATTGAGAACTATAGGAAAGAATTTCCCAGGAAAAAAATATAGAATTGATAGGTTTTACCTTATGTATTTAAGCATTTGGAAAACTTACTGCTTTGTGTTCAATATGTCTATTGCTATATTTAGGAAAAAATTTAGTATCATACATAAATAGAAAATTAAATAAAAAGAAAAAAATTGAAACACACAAAAACCCAAAAATAATATAATAAAGAATCCATACTACTTAGCCAGGTAGTGAACTATTTAAGTAGTTGTGACAGTAATACCCTATCTATAAATAGGTAAAAAAAATATTATATAATTACACTGGGAATCTGCAGAACTGGAAGGGAATAAATGGGCTTATAAGGGAGATAAATCCTCAAGAAACATAATAGGAATTCAATACATAGTATTTTTAAAAAAACGTTTAAAGTATATTATTTAGACATTTGAAGATAAATATCAAAGAAACAGAAGAGTTTAAAGTAGCTTCCTCTGAAATATAGACCAGAGATTAAAAAAAGTTGGGGCAAGGAATTATTGAACCAGAAATCAAATTGCCAACATCTGTAGGATCATCAAAAAGCAAGAGAGTTCCAGAAAAATATCTACTTCTGCTTTATTGACTACACCAAAGGCTTTGACTGTGTGGATCACAACACACTGTGGGAAATTCTTCAAGAGATGGGAATACCAGACCACCTTACCTGCCTCTTGAGAAATCTGTATGTAGGTCAAGAAGCAACAGTTAGAACTGGGCATAGAACAACGGACTGGTTCCAAATTGGGAAAGGAGTACATCAAGGCTGTATAGTGTCACCCTGCTTATTTAACTTAAATGCAGAGTACATCATGCAAAATACCAGGCTGGATGAAGCACAAGCTGGAATCAAGATAGCTGGGAGAAATATCAATAACCTCAGATATGCGGTGACACCACCCTTATGGCAGAAAGCAAAGAGGAACTAAAGAGCCTCTTGATGAAAGAGGAGAGTGAAAAAGCTGGCTTAAAACTTAACATTCAGAAAAGGAAGATCATGGCATCCAGCCCCATCACTTCATGGCAAATAGATGGGGAAACAACGGAAATAGTGACAGACCTTATTTTCTTGGGTTCCAAAATCATTGCAGATGGTGACTGCAGCTATAAAATTAAAAGATGCTTGCTCCTTAGAAGAAAAGCTATGACCAACCTAGACAGCATATTAAAAAGCAGAGACATTACTTGGCCAACTGAGGTCCATCTAGTCAAAGCTACGGTTTTTCTAGACTTAGCAGCAGTAGCAAGGATAGGAGAGCTGGACCATAAAGAGAGCTGAGCACTGAAGAATTGATGCTTTTGAACTGTAGTGTTGGAGAAGACTCTTGTTGGAGAAGACTACAAGAAAATCAAACCAGTCAATTCTAAAGGAAATCAGTCCTGAATATTCACTGGAAGGACTGATGCTGAAGCTGAAGCTCCAATACTTTGGCCACCTGATGGGAAGAGCTGACTCATTAGAAAAGACCCTGATTCTGAGAAAGATTGAAGGCAAGAGAAGGGAACAACAGAGGATGAGATGGTTGGATGACATCACTGACTCAATAGACATGAGTTTGAGCAAGCTCCGAGAGTTCGTGTTGGACAGAGAAGCCTGGCTTGCTGCACTCCATGGGGTTGCAAAGAGTCAGACATGACTGTGCAACTGAACTGACTGATGGAAGCTTTTGGTACTACTTTATGTTCAATCTATGTGTACTACACACGGAATTTTTAATAGAAAGGAAAAGCGATCTCATACTTCTGCTATTACAAGTAATATTACAAAAGACTTTTGCACCGTCTCATTTGATTTTCACAAGAGTCCACTAGTCTAGAATTTACTGTTCACCCTATATTATAGATAAGGAAGCTGAGAATCAGAGAAATGAGGTGAGTTATGCCAAGATTCTAAATCCTTGCCTTTTCCTCCATCTATAAGTTAAAAAACAATATTGTAATATGTGTGTATTTATAGCTCTGCCTGACTCCAAAAAGGTACTTATGGTAGCTTATAAAGATGAATATAGAATTGTCAGATAAACTGAACTAAAGATAAATCATTTGAGAAGACATCAAAGAAATAAGGATAGTAGGCTCAAGGGTAAAGCTAGTTTATCAAATGCAAGACAGAAAATCCTATATAACACAATAGAAATAAAAACAAATTTTGGCTCTGAGCTTCCTAGCAACCAATGCTAAAAAGGAAACAAGATTAGTAAGTTAGAAGATTCACTTAGTTCACAAAGCAGAATCAAATCAGATACACTCCCAAAATAAGTAAGGAACCTCATCTATTCCTGCTGCTGAAACCAGGGAAGACTATCACACTCCAATCTACACAAAGAAGAAACTACACAATGTAATTAGTTTACATTAGGACTATTCTTAAACTGTACCCTCAGGACTATTCTTAAAATGTAACAGGTCAGCAATGAGTAGAATCTCTGCCCGTCAATGAAGATCAATTTTATCATCCCAAAACCCATTTGAATAAAAATAAATTAACAGGAACAGGAGGAGGAGCATCAAAACAATGAGACCTACATACAAGGAAAAATCCAAAGCACACGGAACGCTCCCATTAGCCATGTATACATAGATACATATACACACACACACATATATACACACTGGTATACATGAAATCTATAAAGAGTTTTAAACAACTTCCTGGCACACTCACCAAGAGAAACTAACTGAAAAATGTCTATAACCTAATGACTGACACCAGTTTTTAAATAGGATTATTCACCATAAATAAGTTTAAAATTGACGTATCTTTCTAAACAGTGACATTGGTTTTAGAAGGATTGATTGGCAGTTATTCTTTCTCTTAGAAGCAACTGTCTCTAAATCCACTCCTGATCTATGGTAACAAAACTATCTCATCTGTTAAATGTTAACTCTAAATGAAAGATGTTGAAATTGTCTCTCCCTGTACCTGCTTCAGAATTCCCCACTGGCTCAAGTGGTAAAGAATCTGCCTCCAACGCAGGGGATATGGGTCAGCAAGATCCCCTGGAGGAGGAAAGGGCAACCCACTCTAATTCTTGCCTAGGAAATCTCATGGACAGAGGAGCCTAGCAGGCTACAGTCCATGGGGTCGCAAGGAGTTGGACACGACTGAGAATGCATGTACCCACCTCCATTTTTGTCTCAAGAAGAGTCGTCCAAATACTATGACCTTTCCCTGGGTCATAGTACCAAGATGCTGATGTGCCTAAGCCACATTGGAGATTATATATAAAAGATGGAAACTCTGGAGCTGTCACTGGGCATCAGGTCCTTCTAGTAATTTCCTGCTGTTCTGTGGGTGAATAATGGTCATTCCAGGGTGGTGACACCAAGGGATGACATCCAAAGCTGTCATCCTCACAGGTACCAAAAGTTTCCCTTTAGTCTTTAATGCATTAAGACCCTGCTGAGTTCTATGCACAAACGGAGGAACAGGCCTCTCTCACAGGGTCCAGACCCAGTGCACATGGATGCACTAATGACAAGACCCAATGTTATCTCTCTCATTATATTTTGAGCCATCTACTCAAAACTTCCTCCTCATATGTATCCTTTTCTTCATTCCATTCACTCCTACAAATAAATTCAGGCTCAGTGGGATTGCCAGGCTCCTGTTTTCAATGTAGCCTACGTGTTTCCAGGACAAACTAGCCTGAGAGATAGATACGGATTCTCATTAAAACAGTATTTAAGGAGGTCTGATTCTATCTGGACTCTAGCATCATCCTCATCACCCCCCATTGATTCCCAGGAGGCCTCTAAGGGCTGTCTCACGTGTGCTCACATCCTCCTTCTGCCTGCTCTCATCACCTACTTTGTCTTCCCTTCCTGGTCCAGAACTCGTTCATCTTCAGTGCTGTGTAAAGGCACCCCAACACAGTTGCTAGGGCACATCTTTGCAACAGCTCCCATGGACCCTCCAAAAACACAACTAATGTGCTACAGTTCTGAAGATGCCAAAGCAGAACTTGGTTTCCCTCTATCTTTAGTGTGCTTAAGTCAACCTATCTTTGTGCTCAAGTGGAGGGAAAGTCTTACAAGTTCCTTTGTAAGGAAAAGCATTGGGACAAGTGTAGTGATGCACTTAGGCTTACTTGTAGCTCCCTCTTTCTCTGGAGTTCAAATAGGAATCTACAGAGGGCTAGACCAGGGGAGAATTCTGAATGGCAGACACCATGGGTGAAGGTGGGTGGACCCATCCTTATCTATAAATTCAAAGCTTTGAAGGTGCTTATGCTGGTTCATAAAACAAAGATGAGTCTATCCCACCAGATTTCCAAACAAACCAGCCATGTCTGGATCTTACGGGGAACCAGATTTGACTCAAACTGTCTTTACAATACACACCGCTTAACAAGCACCTTCCCGTACTTGTGCTAGTTCCCTAATTTAATACAACAGTCCTGGAAGTAGAGTATTATTTTGTCCACTTTGAAGGTGACAGCTGAAGCTTGTCCATTCCTGATCATCTCTGGACCTCTTCTCTGAGGCTGCGGAGGCCTGGGCTGTGCAGGGTCTATCCCAACCCAGTGCTGGACACCACATTAGACCATATGGCAGGACCCAAATGTACCCTTGAGAAAGTGCAATCGTAGAGAAATGGAACCTAGACACAAATCAGACTATTAAAATGTCACATAATTGATACACAGAGTACTGTAGATATGCTGGGGGTAAGGGAGAGCGAAAATTATGCCACACAGAGTGGTCAGACTTTAAATGGCCAAGTGCTATTCATTCATTCACTCAACAAGCAGAAATTGAACATCTACTCCAGGAGAGGAACTGTACTGGACACGGAAATCACAACCATATAAGGAAACTCACAGCCTAATAGAGAAAGAATCATTGCCACTGTATTCTTAATTTCCTAGTGCTGCCACAAGAAATCTCCACATACTAGATGGCTTAAGACAACAGAAATGTATCTCTTGTAGTACTGGATGCTAGACATCCAAAATCAAGGTGCTGATGGGGTCATGCTCTCTCTGAAGGCTCTAAAGAAAGAATCCTTCCTTGCTTTCCCTAGCTTCCAGTGGCTACCAGCAATCCTTGGTGTCCCTTGTAGCTCTATCACTCCAACTTGTGCCTCTCTCCTCACCTGACTTCTTTCCTGGGCATCTTTGCATCACCTTCTTCTCTCTGGTCTTCCTATGCCTTTCTTACAAGGACACCAATCAATGGATTTCAGGCCCATCCTTCGACCTTAATTAGATCTACCAAACCCTATTTCCTAATAAAGTCATATTCTGAGGATCTGAGTGGACACAAATTTTGAAGGAACATTATTCAATCCAGTACACCCACAATCAACAAAACTCAGCAAGTGCCAGATAGAGAAGCACATCGTGGTTATGGAAGCACATGGATTAAGATCTAATTCAGATTCAAGCAAATCAGAAGATCAGAAACCAGGAAGATGGTGAGATAGTGCATGTGTAAACCCAGAGATCACATCTAGTGGGACAACCTGAGGGCTTCTCCCCAAACACACCCACCTGAAATTCCTCTTTCCACATCTCTAACTCTTCGTTTGTCAAAGTCAAGCCCCAAACCTACCTCCTCCATGAAACTTTTTCTGATTTCTCTCTCTTGGAATTAATCATGCCTTTCTCTGCATTTCCCTGGCTTCACCTTATTAAGAGAATGAACACTAGCATACATCGAAGGTCTTCTATGAACCAAGAATGTGCTAGTTACCTTCATGTACCCAGAAATCCCTTGAAAGTGGAATCCTGATCTTAGAAGTGGATAAACTGACTCAGAACACACAGCATCTTGTCAGTCTGGCCCCAAAGGTCAAGCGTGATGTTTTGATGCATGTGCTTCCTGTATTCAGGGACTTGGTACAGTCCGAGGCCCCTTCTGCTCCCCCAGGACAAAGTGAGCTAGCTCAGAATGGAGATTGTATTTTATACCCCTGGTGTGGACAAAATGCCCTTAGGACACAGCTGAATGTCCCATCAGGTTGAATGCCCACAGAGGTCATGAAGGTCAGCAAGCCACTCATTGCTGTCTGCATCCTCAGTGCATTCAGTCCAATCCTTCTTTCCTCCCAGGAGAAAACCAGACCAGTAGGGAGTGTTTGCACCCAGAAAAATCCATCTCATAGCAAACATTCCTCCAGTCCCCAAGGATTCCTCATAAGAGCTCTTCACTGCACCCGCTCCCAGGGCAGACAATGTGCTAAAGCAGCTGTTTAACACGAGAGGCTCCAGGTCCCCAGAGACCAGAGACAAGCTCCTGAGACGTACAATATGTCTCCATTAGCCGAGCAACCAGCTCAGGGTGTTTTCTAATTCCATATTCCTGAGTTCATTAGCTGCAAGCAAGCCTGCCAGGAACTCAGGGCTCGCCAGCTTTCCAAATGGAGGAGAGAGAAATGTGTCACATGGATTGCCCTATAGGTCTGTTTTTCCTGGGACCCCATGCCAGAGAAGCTTGTCTACAGAACATGCCTGGATATTCATGCTGAGTCAGTCGGGCCAGGTGAATAAGCAGGAAAGGCCATGGAGAAAGGCACAGACTGGGCTGCTGGACAGGTTCTGAGAGAGAAAGAGGGCAGCCATCCAGTCCTGAGGTCCACGGGGTGGGGGCGAGGGCAGGGAGGAAGAGAGGGGATACAGTACATCAAGTAGGAGTTCAAACTCCAGAGTCAGATGGAACTGGTTTTGAATCCTGGCACTGCCACTTAGCAACTCTCTGACCTTAGGCAACTTACATAACCTCTTATTCCCCAGAGGTAATAAAAAGAACCTCCAGATTGTCCTGAGGATAGAATGAGATAATGCTTGCAAAGCTCTTAGCACACAGCAATCTGGCCCAGGATAAACTATAATTAATGTTCTTTGCAGGTTAATTCCAGTCTCCAGGGGAAAGTGGGCCCTAGGCTGGTGAACAGTGACCACCCATCAGAAATGCCCAGAGACTGGACTGTCCCCCACTCCACGTTCTCCTTCTAGGCTGCAACAATGTCCAAATTAACCAGTGTAGGGTCAGGGTGTGTATCATCCAACACAATGGCCACAGCTACATGCAGCTATTGAACAAGTGAGGTGTGGCTGGACTGTCAAGATAAGTCATGATCGTACAAGTCATAAGTGTCATAAGTGTCCAATTTGCTTGGGATTTGAAAGATTTAGTATGAAAAAAATTAGTTGAATAGCTCATTAATACTCTTTATTAAATTGCCTTCATGTTGACATGATAATACTTTGGTTATATTGAGTTAAATAAAATATATTATTAAGATTAATTTCATCCATTTCTTTTGTACCTTTTTGTTGTCGTTGTTGGGCTTTTTTCCTTTGTTTTGTTTTTTTTCTTTTTGGTTCCACCACATGGCATGCAGGATTCTAGTTCCCCAACCAGGGACTGAACCCATGCCCCCTGCTGTGGAAGTGTCTGGACCACCAGGAAATTCCCACCTTTTTACTTTTTCCAATGTGGTTTGCATGCATAGCTCACATTAGCTTTCTAATGAACAAGTGTTCTAGCCAAGATCCAACTCTAGTATTAGGGGAAATGGAGCATCATCGGGAAACCAAGGCAGGTGAGGTCTGAGCTAGCACACAGGCCAGGCCCAGCTCCCCTGTTAAAAGAGATGATGATAATGACAGTAAGACATGTGTCAGACCAATCTCCTGATGGGGAAGAAGCCTCTGTCAAAGGGCCAACTCTGTACAGGGCTGGCTCTATGACTGAGTGAGATGGAACCGTGAGCTTCAGGACCTGCACTGGGTAGAGAGTTACCATATATGGGGTTGTTCATAAATCTGGTACCAGGTAGGGCCATCACTTCATGGCAAATAGATGGGGGGAAAATGGAAAGAGTAACAGACTTTATTTTATTGCACTCCAAAATCACTACAGACCGTGACTGCAGCCACAAAATTAAAAGACACTTGGTCCTTGGAAGAAAGCTATGATAAACCTAGGCAGCGTATTAAAAAACAGAGACATCACTTTGCCAACGAAAGTCTGTATAGTCAAACCTATGGTTTTTCCAGTTGTCATATATTGATGTGAGAGTTGGACCATGCAGAAGGCTGAGCATCAAAGAATTGATGTTTTCCAAATGTAGTGTTGGAGAAGACTCTTAAGAGTCCCTTGGACAGCAAGGAAGTCCAACCAGTCAATCTTAAAGGAAATCAATCCTGAATATTCATTGGAAGGACTGAGGCTGAAGCTGGTCCAATACACTGGCCATCTGATGTGAAAAGCTGACTCAGTGGAAATGACCCTGATGCTTGGAAAGACTGAGGGCAGGAGGAGAAGTAGGTGACAGAGGATGAGATGATGGGATGGCATCAATGACTCAATGGACATGAGTTTGAGCAAACTCTGAGAGATGGTGAAGGACAGGGAAGCCTGGCGTGCTGCAGTTCATGGGATCACAAAGTCAGACACAACTGAGTGACTGAGCAACAGGTAGGCACCACATAACACTGTGCATCTTTCCCTCGGATGCCACTGGCAGAGATAAGGCATGAAGGCACCTCCCTCAGATGAATTCACACCCAGCTCAGAATCCTGGGATAGAAGACAAAGCCAGGAGAGCAGGGAGGAGAAGCAGAGAGGTTTTGGAGGAAAACTTTCAAAGTATTGAGTGTGTCCTCAAGCCAAGCTAGCCACAGCCAATTTCCAACCTGGATGTAAGAAGCGCTCTTGGAGAGCTCTGTCTCCCAGGCCCTAGAGGACATGACTATAGTTAGAACCATATGCAGGGCTGAATGTTTTTAAGGAAACTCCTGGCTGTCGCCTTCAATCTCTCAGTACCAAACAGCCTCTGAAATATGATGAGGTACAACCTCAACCCCAAACTTGTCTCAGGCATGACATCAAAACCTATTAACTCCCAAAGTTTTCCTAACACCTGAAGTTAAAGTTCTCCAAGAACATATCCTGTCCTTACATGAATGAGGAAGAGCAGTTTAGTTAAGTAATTTCTCCAGTTTAAAAACTAGGAAATTTCACATCTGATCTTGCCTGCACGAAGTACAAACCAAGGAGCTGAAACAAAGGAGACTTGTGGAAAAACACTGGAGAGTGAAGGAAAATAAGACAGTTTTGCAGCTGAGGAGGAGACCTCTGTGATGTGCTGTGCTCTGGGCTTGGATTATTTTTAGGCTTTGGCACTAAAATCAGGGTTAGTATTTCAGTCCTTGGCCTTCTGAAGATACTCACATGACCTGGTCTTTCTAGATACAGCATGTGTTCTCATATAGGTTGTGTGAAAATCACCCCCAGATTCAGGGAGGCCATCCTGTTCCTGAATATAACGCTGGATATAATGTGCAAAAAGAAAAGTCCCACCCCCATGTCCAATGTGGGTTTTAAAGGGCCACATGACCATGAAGAAAAGAAAAAAACAACTTCTGTTGCTTCTACAAGACATGAAGAAACCTTGAATAACCCCTGGAAACCACTGGAAGCCACAACAGTGGTATACCTCCAATATGTCTGATGAAAAATCCATTACATTTAACTGACTTCAGCATTTTGGTGTTGCCTGTTTATTTCAGCAGCATGGGTGACTCACCTCTATAACCACATGTCACACGGTAAGCCCAGTTCTAACAAACAGACTGGGACCCAGGTGAAGTGGGGTCATTTCCTCTGTACTGTCTGAGACCTCTGAATTCACCCTACCCCTGTACTGTATCACACCTGTATTGAGACTGTCTGCTAATCTGCTCCACTTAACAGATACTAACAGACCCTGGTCTGCACTGAGCCCTACATAAATGTGTTAAATAAGAATGAATTACTGCCTTAAACGCTGAGCTTCGTCTTTCTCAGTGCATTCCTGCCTTCTATTTACAACAAGGAGCACGAAGTCACCAAGCAGTTCACGGGGTTATAAAACAGACTCCTACTGGAGAAGGCCTGGGGCGGGGGCCGGGCGGCAGAGGGGTGCGGTGGTGGGTGGCCATGGAGAAATGTGGCCAGGCCAAGTCTTTCACGGGGGCAGTGTTGGTTAGATAAACCAGAGGTGACCAAGTTCAGGATGAGCTTCAAAGGGGCAGACACAATCCAACCTTTTCCAGAAATGCATTCATTTCCATAATACTGATGATGCTAATACTAAGAACAATACTCACTCGCTCTTTTCACGCTCCTGTCTTGAGTCTCCGCATGTTCCTGACAGTGTTCTGGGTGTTAAGGACACCGCAGGAGATAGAGCAGTCCAAGTCCTCACCCTCATGGGTGCAGGGAGACAATATAAGGAAGTAAATGTCTAACAGAGCACATGAGACAGGAGTGTCAGGAGGCGAAGGGCCACGATTTTATACAAGGTGGCCAGAGAGGACCTCAGAGACAAACTGATGCCTGACCAGACGCCGCAGAGGATGTTCTAAGCAGAGCAATCAAGTACCACAGTGGTCAGCATGGTCAGGGAGACGCGAGGCGGCCCAAGGACTGGAGCTAAAGGCTTTTCACTACAAGATGTCCCAGTCCATCACTTCCCAGGTGAAAATGGGCGATACGGCTTCTCATGGTTATGTCATGAAATTAAAATAAAACACCACAGTGACAAACCTTCTCACCAAAACCAAGACCTTCAGACGTCTTCCCCTACTAAGCCCTAGACAGGGGGACAGAGGATAATGTTGACACAGTTTATTTTTGACTCTTGGGAATAAATATTCAACTGCCATAAACTTCTCTCTTAAAAACAAGACCCTGCCTTCTAGTGTTCGGTCCATGTAAGGCTACAACACAGAGCTTTACAACAGGACCCGGGCTTTGTTGGACAGTGCTGGATTGTCAGGCTTCTAACTCCTTTTACATGAACTGAAAGCTCACAATCACCCTGTCTCATAGCTGTTATCACTCCCATTGTGTTAGCAAGAAAACAAGCCTCAGAAAGGTGTTTTGTTTTTTTCCCCAAAATCACTCAGCTTGTAAGTAGCGGCATCATAATTTCCATCCAAATGTCCCAGCCATTCTGTGTCTAGAGTCATCTGTGCCATTCTGTCCCATCTACTTGCAAAGAAGAGAAGAACAGCAGAAGGTTTCTGGAGCCCATTTGTATGTGACTATGTTCCCTGGGTTATCCCAAACCTCCACTGAAGTCTTATTTGTGAATCATCCTCCTCTCAGCTGGTTGAGTCACCACGACAACAAATTTAAGTTACATTTGTTGAGTCCCCACCTGTTCTCCGCAAGAGCTTTATGAGGTACTGTTTGTATTAGTCTGCTTGGGCTACTATCACAAAATACCACAGACTGGGTAGCTTCAACAACAGACACTTATTGGTCCACACTTCTAGAGACCAGAAGTCCGTGATCAAGACTTAGGTAGATTCAGTTTCTGATGAAGGTTCTCTTCCTGACTTACAGACCGCTGCCTTTTCATGTGTCCTCATGTGGCCTTCCCTCTGTGCCTGTGCAGAGGGGGAAAGAGAGAGAGACAGAGAAATCTGGTGGCTCTTCCTTTTCTTATAAGGAGACCAATCCTATCAAATTAAGGCCCTGTACTTATTACTTCATTTAACCTTAATTACATCCTAAAGTGGGGCTTCCCAGGTGGTAATGAATCTGCCTGCCAACGCAGGAGACACAGGTTCAGTCCCTGGGTTGGGAAGATCCCCTGGTGAAGGAAGTAGCAACCCACTCCAGTATTCTTGCCTGTAGAATCCCCATGGACAGAAAAGCCTGATGGGCTATAGTCCATGGGGACACAAAAGAGTCGGACACAACTTAGCAACTAAACAGCAGCATCCCTAAAGGCTTCTCCAAATATAGTTAGGGTTAGAACTTAAACATAGGAATTTAGGAGAGATACAATTCAGTTCCTCACACAATTATTTTCCCTATTTTGCACTTGAGGACGCTGAGGCTTAGAGGAGGAAAGTAGCTCTGTCAGAGCCAAAAAGGCAAGTCCTGAAGCCACACCTTTACCCCCTCCATCTATCCCACTGTAGTGAATTAATGTGTGTGGACACTTAATTAATTAGTATGTGGACACTCTGGCCAGCATATACCTGGGGGAGCAGGCTGGATGGTGGCAGAGAAATTTAGAGAAGGGAAATCTTAGGAAGAGTGGATTCATTCATGGCAAGCAGGTTCTGCCCACTCTCCCCAGCAAGGCTTCACCCTCCATTGCCTAAATGTGGAGGTTCTAGGTCTGAGGTTTAATACGAGATGACAATTTCACCTACATACTTCCAATAAAGAAGAAATATTATAGTCTAGACTCTGGAGTCGCTAAGAGTTTGGCATTTCTGGTGGCAAAGAGGGGAGCCTATGGTTCAAAATCATCCTGCTTCTTTCAACACAGAGAAATATCAAATAAGCTATGGGGATCACAAAGTTCCCTTTTATTACCACAAACAGACCCAGACATCCTGGGTGACCCCATGCTCCCAACCTCTCCTCTTTCCCCCTGACATCTCAGTGTATTTGTCTGGCATCCTCTTCCCTCTACCTGGTATGCTATGGGGAAATAATAATTTCTTAAATGCCCAGTGGTCATAATGGCTAAAATGTCTTCTATTTGTGTTTCACTGATTCATTCAACAGATGTTTGTTGCCTCCCTTTCATAGATCAGAAAATACCCTAGGCACCAGAATTATAAGATAGAATAAGACAGAAAGATCCTTGTCCTCAAAGCACACACGTTCTAGTAGGGAACTTATACTATGATGAGGTTCTTAACCTTTATCTTAAGGAGAACGTTGCCACCGCTAAGCCAGTCACGATCAGTGTGAAATCAAACATGATTTGCAGTCATGATTAGAAGATCTGGTTTCAAGCCCTAGCTTCTGTCTCTTATTTATCCACGTAACATCCACTATGTACCAGGAATTATGCTTGGTGCTAACGATATAGAAATGACTAGGGGGGAGAGACAGACCATCACGATGCAATGTGCTAAGTGCTATAAAAGAATTACCATCAAAGTGCTTTCGAATTATAGAGGTGGGAGCAGTTTGATCTCAGAGTAAAATACAGACCACTTCACAGAAGAAATTAAATATTTGAGCTAAGTTATTAAGGAGCAAGAATCTTCTAGGTAAAGAAAGTGAGGGGGTCTATTCTTCGAGATGAATAAAAGTACACAGCACTTAGGGAAAACTGGGCAAAAAATCAGCAGAGCTGATGATGATTTTAGGCAGGTGGGACAAAGTGTCAAGAACACAAACTGGCCAGAGATCTGTCTCCATTTCTGTGATTACTTTAGAAACCCAATTCTAACAGTTCTCACATCCTCATATTTTAGTGGCACAATTGGAGGACAATACAAAAAATTACCTCTATAAATGCTTCTATTCTCAGAGTGTACATGCAGGCAGACATGTATACAGATATATATATATATATATTTAATATATATGTATTAGCCTGTAAATATATCATAATGAGATATAACAGTCCTGGGATACTTCATACTCCATTTGGATGATATGATGGTACCAATAGTTATTAAATTTGACTTGGAATATAAAGGATCTTTACCACCTATCGAGACAGAAGAATTGGCCTCCAATGCCATAAAATTGAGGATATCAGAACTTACATCAGGAAATCCTGTACATGCCCTGTCAAAATCTTTGACTCAACTAAATGATGTTTAAAATCCACTGCTTCAAAATCATTACGACAGATTAAAAGCAATCCTCTGCCATTAGCCAGAGGGTAACGGACTCTGAGAGGGAACAGTTCTGTAGGGAAACTTCCTACCACTCACTCAGAAAACTGCTGCCCAACAGCACTATGGTGCAGCCTTCATGAAGATACTGTAGAAACAGTAAAGCATAAACTTATTGCTGTGTCACCCTTAGTGCTATTTGTTATGATTGCAACTTTCTACTTTCTAGGCATGGGAATGTTACATTTTATTCAAGAGTTTATTGTATTCCTTAAAAGACTAAAAATGGAGCCACCTTATGACACTGCAATCCCATTCCTGGGCATCTATCTGGAGACAACCATACTCTGAAAAGATACATGCACCCCAGTGTTCACTGCAGCACTGTTGACAATAGTCAAAACATGGAAGCAACCTAAATGTCCATGAACAGAAGAATAGATAAAAAAGATATGACACATGTATAGACGATGGAATATTACTCAGCCATAAAATGGAATGAAATAATACCACTTAGAGCATCATGGATACAACTAGAGACTACCATACTTAGTGAGGTAAATCAGAAAGAGAAAGGCAAATATTATGTGACATTGTTTATACATGGAATATTAAAAAAATAATACAAATGGACTCATTTACCAAACAGAAACAGACTCACAGACTTAGAAAATGAATTTAAGGTTGCCAGAAGAGAAAGGTTAGGAAGAAGGATATATTACAAGTTTGGGATTCACATATACACAGTTGTTGCTGTTGTTTAGTAGCTAAGTCACGTCTGACTCTTTTGCAACTCCATGGACTGAAGCCCGCCAGGCTTCTCTGTCTATGGAATTTCCCAGGGAAGAATTCTGGCATCGATTGCCATTTCCTTCTCCAGTGGATCTTCCTGATCCAGGGATTGAACCCACGTCTCCCACACAAGAGGCATCTCCTGCATTGCAGGTAGATTCTTATTGCTGAGATACTAGGGAAGCCTGACATATATACACTACTATGGCACCCCACTCCAGTACTCTTGCCTGGAAAATCCCATGGATGGAGGAGCCTGGTAGGCTGCAGTCCATGCAGTCGCGAAGAGTTGGACACGACTGAGCGACTTCACTTTCACTTTTCACTTTCATGCATTGAAGAAGGAAATGGCAACCCACTCCAGTGTTCTTGCCTGGAGAATCCCAGGGATGGGAGAGCCCGGCCATCTGTGGGGTTGCACAGAGTCGGACATGACTGAAGCGACTTAGCAGCAGCAGCACAGATATATAAATAGATAACCAACAAGGACTTACTCTGTAGCACAGAGAACTCTACTCAACACTCTGTAATAACCTAAATGTGAAAAGAATCTGAAAACAATAGACACAAGTATAACTGAATCTCTGCTGTACACCTGAACTAACACAACACTGTAAATCAACTATTCTCCAATATAAAATGTAATTTTTTTCTAAAAAGAACTTATTGTGGATTTTCCAAACCTTTTTTCCTTTCTCCTGATGGCCAATGATCATAGCTGTTTCATCAGCCTGGCTCTGGAATGGTATATCCAGAAGCAGATCTTGAGCCACTTTGTGACATATATACACAGCAAGTGAGAAATAAACTTCAGTGTTCAAAACCAATAAAAAATGGGGATTGTTTGTTACTAGGTATAATCTAGCCTTATCTACCATAATCTAGGTAGGTGTC
Organism: Bos grunniens; assembly: GCF_055505025.1. Taxonomy (NCBI): domain Eukaryota; kingdom Metazoa; phylum Chordata; class Mammalia; order Artiodactyla; family Bovidae; genus Bos; species Bos grunniens. The sequence goes on from NC_141172.1 coordinate 96,132,615, forward strand.
TTTTGTAAATGATGAAATTGAGGCTCCAAACAGCAAGTCACAGAGTCACAATACAAACTCTGTCCTCCTATCCCAAGTTTGACCTCCCTTTCACTATACTTCAGGCTTCCCTGGTGGCTCAGACGGTAATGAATCTGTCTGCAATGCAGAACACCCAGGCTTGATCCCTCGATCAGGAAGATCCCCTGGAGAGGAGAATGGCTACCCACTTTAGTGTTCTTGCTTGGAGAATCCCATGGACAGAGGAGCCTAGCGGTCTACTTTGGGGTCGAAAAGAGTTAGATACAACTGAGCAACTAACACTTTCACTATCACTTCTATTATCTATTTCTAGGGCAAGATGTTTTCCTGACAAATGTAACTCAGCTATCACCTGAGGCTTGGACCTCAAGATCTAGATGCTTGACTTGAATCCCATTTCAATGTTTTATAGAAAGTCAAATCTTTCTCTGAGAGTTTTAAATTCTCAGACGTCTTCTGAGCCCAGACCTGTGTCAGCTTCCTACAATCCTGACTCCTTATTCCACATTTACAAAATGTGAAACCAAGCCCCTTTGCCAATTTCTAAAAAGACAAAATCTACCAACAACACACACATTCACACACACACACACACACACACACACACACACACACACACACAGACCAGGTGAAGAGGCCTGACAGCATACTTAGATCAGACAATTGAGTATCTCATTTTAGATGCCTCTGGTCTTTAAAAGTCCTTTTAGGCCACCCTACCTCCAGGAGAGTTCCTTTTGTGACCTGTGCCCCCACCTGCTCCTGGCTCCTTTTTTCTCCCCCTCCTCCCACCTTCCTCTCCCTCTGCCCTTCAGAACAAGTCAGCTTTCCCTTGTTTTCATTTCCCAGCTTGGATGGTCAAAATAAGCAAGACTTTCAGTATTCCATTTGACAGAAACTCCCCTCTCCAACAGTCCACGGTGGCTATTTTTAAAAGTACTTTTTCTATTATACAAACTTTAAAAGTCCTTGTTTTCTATCTTTCTTGATGTTATGGATAGCCCTTTCAGATACCAACATAGAACAGCTTTAAGGCGATGCTATTCAATTCCCTCACTCAACACCATCCACCAGCAGACATGTCTTGAGATCTGTGCCAGGGAAGGTAAGAGGCGAAAAACATCTAGCCCCTGACTTCAAGAATGTGTACTTTCAAGTTGAAGATCTATGGTAATTATCACACAGAACATCTCAAAAACCTTCTATGTTGTTACTGGAAAGGTAGGATTTCTGAAGGTCAAGTGAGTTCAGTGAGGAGCTGATGTGGTCAAGCAAGGTCTCAAGAGAAGTTGGGACTTGAGGAAGGACTCAGTGGGTATACAAGGGTTGAAAGATACACAAGATGGAAGCTTCCATCAGGCAGTGGGGAGCGTGTAAGTGATAGAACATCTAAGTCAAGACAAGCTGCTGGAAGAAATATTGCTGTATACTGGTGATACTTTGCCTCATTTTCCAACGTCTTTCTAGTGCACCATGTTAAGAACCCTAGAAAATCCCAGAAAACATGTATCAGACCACGTTTCTACCTCAAGCTCGAGTCCTTATCAGTTCAGTTCAGTTCAGTCGCTCAGTCGTGTCTGCCTCTTTGCGACCCCATGAACTGCAGAATGCCAGGCCTCCCTGTCCATCACCAATTCCCGGAGTTCACTCAAACTCACGTCCATCGAGTTGGTGATGCCATCCAGCATCTCATCCTCTGTCGTCCCCTTCTCCTCCTGCCCCCAATCCCTCCCAGCATCAGAGTCTTTTCCAATGAGTCAACTCTTCGCATGAGGTGGCCAGAGTACTGGAATTTCAGCTTTAGCATCATTCCTTCCAAAGAAATCCCAGGGCTGATCTCCTTCAGAATAGACTGGTTGGATCTCCTTGCAGTCCAAGGGACTCTCAAGAGTCTTCTCCAACACCACAGTTCAAAAGCATCAATTCTTCGCGCTCAGCTTTCTTCACAGTCCAACTCTCACATCCATACATGACTACTAGAAAAACCATAGCCTTGACTAGACCTTATCCTACCCCAGTAACTCTCAAATGGTGATCCCACAAAATGATCATCTATAATGAGTTGGACTAATGAGTTCTTCATCTAAAGCCTCTTTTTCTAATTGTTGAGGAAAAACATTAATGCATAAACTTTCTTTCCCTTTTGAGTTTTCTTCTCTACATTTTAGTCCTTTTACTCAAGTATCCACTCAAATATTAACAACAAAATTATAAGTTGCAAGTAAATGTTACTAGAGAAAATAAGCAATAGTCTGCACTTAGCTTTTCTTTGTTTACATTTGTTCTTTCATGAACAAGTAGTCATGGAGGTAGGAATTCAGGCTTTGGAGCCATTTTGCTTGGGTTCACACTTCTGCTTCACTACTCATAAACTGTGTTCTTCCTTGGGAAAGTTATTTAACCTCTCAGTACCTGAGTTTTCTCACCTGTAAAACTGGGATGCTTATAACACGATTTCATGGGGTTGTTTTTGAGAATTAAATGAGTACATATACACACACAAATAAACACATAATATATTATAAGCATTAGAAATAGCTCTACCATCAGGAACATTTATGACAATGAAATAATACTAATATTAATAATAGCTAACGTGCTTCCCTAGTAGCTCAGACAGTAAAAGAATCTGCCTGCAATGCAGGAGACCCAGGTTCAATCCCTTGGTTGGGAAGATCCCTTGGAGAAGGGAATGGCTACACACTGCAGTATTCATGCCTGGAGAATTCCACAAGAGGAGCCTGGTGGGCTTCGGTCCATGGGGTCACAAAAAGCTGGACAGGATTGAGCAACTAACACTTTCCTTCACTTCTACTTTTAGTATATATCAGGCATTGTTGTTGTTGTTGCTTAGTCACTACGTCTCATCCGACTCTTGAAACTCCATGGACTATAGCCCACCAGACTTCTCTCTCCATGGGATTTCCCAGGCAGGAATACAAGAGTAGCTTGCCATTTTCTTCTCCAGGGGATCCTCCCAACCCAGGGATGAAATCCACATCTCCTGCACTGGAGGCAGCTTCTTTATCACTGAGCCACCAGGAAAGTCCAAATCAGCCATTGTCAGGCACTAACTAATTTATTAATAAATGTTAGCTATTATCATTGTTGGGCTTCCCTGATGACTCAGTGATAAAGAATCCACCCGAAATGCAGAAGACATGGATTCAATCCCTGGGTTGCAAAGATCTCCTGGAGCAGGAAATGGCAACCCACTCCAGTATTCTTGCCTGAAAACCATTCCATGGATAGAAGAACCTGGCTGGCTAGAGTCCACAGGTTTGCAAAGAGCTGGACACAAATTAGCGACTAAACAACAACAACAATTACTTTTATTATCATCATTCGTGTTGTTGTTTTATTATAGAGTTGCTCCTAATGCATACAATAGAAAGAAAGGCATCATTATTCTACAGTGCTCTGAAGCCATCTCCATGCCTGTCCTGGTCTCTGCCACCTTAAACACATTCAGAAGGCTTGCACTGCTCATCAAGGAGGCTGATGTCATTCTTCCTTTCCGTACACTTTCATACCAGCAACTTTTCATCCACATTTCAAAATAGAACATTTGCTTCTAGTTGGATGAAAATCCCTGTTTTGAAGCCAGCAAGGCATCCAGAACTCATGGACTGTTCCAGTGTATGCTAGATAAAGAGGAGAAACCCTAGAGGAAGATGCTTAAGATTTTCTACTATTGCTGCTATCTGGGGGTCCTTTATGCATTTGCTTCAGACAAGGGTGCAATTATGTGTAGTTATGTAGTTCTCCAAAGTAATATATTCTAATGTTGGAATCGTGGTCAGAGCTTCTTTCTATGGCTTTGAATCCTGTCACTCCTCAGGAGTTCTTATTAAAATGGAGAAAATGGAACACGATGCATTGCAATTCCATTTAAAGATTCTCTCAGTAAGCAAATTAATCCTGACATCGCCCTGAAACTGAGTACACTCTGTGCTTAAATGATTACTCTGGACGATACTTAAAAGTCCTTAACCATCGTGCTTCTTCGGAGAACTCGTATGCTAGGAGGCTTTCAGTCAATCCTCCACCAACCAGATGGTTAGGATTCTCACAGATTCTCTTTTACCCAAGGCAAGGGTATGAAATTAAATGGCCAAATTATTAAAGCAGCACTTATCTTCTGATTATGAGTCCTTGTTTAGAGACTGACATATTACAAATCCAGTCAATACCCTGCCGAGGGCATAGCTATTTGCACTGCAGAGGTGTCTCTTTTGCTCGTGACTGCAGATTTGGGGATTTTCTGATGTATATATTTTGGGCTTCTGTGGTGGCACCAGTGGTAAAGAACCTGCCTGTCAATGCAGGAGACATAAGAGACATTGGTTGGATCCCTGGGTCAGGAAGATCCTCTGGAAGAAGCAATGGCAACCCACTTCAGTATTCTTGCCTGGAGAATCCCATGGACAGAGGAGCCTGGCGGGCTGTGGTCTATAGGGTCTCAAAGAGTCAGACACGAATGAAACAACTTAGCACACACATGATGTGTACATTTCAAGATTCTCCTGTTGCAAAAGACTGCAGTGAACCAACCTGTAAGGTCTCACTGGATTGAAACAGTGAGGTCATTTTCAATGGCCCGAGGGAAAAAATCTCTACATCATCAATATGGCTGCATGATTAAGTATCCCAGCAAACAAGGGCATAGCCTCCACAAGCAGTACTTCCTACAATGCACAGACAAAAACCTTTAAATAACTGACTTACCAGATCAAGAAAAGTACTGGGACCAGGATCTCCATAATTAATTTCAGATATAGCAAACCCAGGCAAACTGCAGAGACTCACATTAAAACTGTGCTCACAAATCTAGCTACGTGAAATGCAAGTTCTCCAAAAGAAAGGACATTATTAGCCAAGCATGCTTTTCAGAATCCATTAGACTGGAATCCAGTGCCCATAACCTGTCATCAAGAGTTCCTGATTATCAGAAACAGTGAATGTGTTAGGTTGGAAGATATTCAGGGAATATAGGTCAAGTTGCTTTCGATAAATACTTAAAAATAGTGGTTACTAATTCTAAAGGCTTCATATCAGGCATTTTTAAAAACAGATATTATATCCAACCTCATGATAACTTTGCAAAGTGAGTGCCATTATCCCCAAGTGGAACAAGTAAAGTTTAGGGGTATTGGGTCATCCTCTGAAGGCCTAAGACAGCAAGTGGCAGAACCAGGAAAACTCAGGTGTGTTCCACGCCAAACCGTGCTTACTTTTCCACCTACTGAACTGCTTCCCCAATGTGTGCATGGTGTTTGTCTGTATAGCAATTGCCTCCTTGACTTCCGTCAACAGTTCTCTGATGTAAGTATTAATGTCTTTGTTTCAAAGAGGGAAGCTAAGGTTCAAGAAGATGAGGGACAGCTAAATGTCACATAGATAGTAAGTGGCAGTTGTCTCCCAATGGTACCACAGTGTACATGTGCTGGAATTACCAACAGAACTCCATCACCAACCAAGAGAGCAAGATTCAAATAGAACTGAGTTGTGGTAGATCCTTAATCAGACACATTCCATTTAACTTTTTTCAAAGTCTGTTGCCATGGTTGTTAAGGCCAGCATGCATTCCTTCAGATTACAACAATCTCACAGCTGACAATGCTAGAAATTGCATTGTGAGGTGTCATTACACGGGGAGCGAAACCAAAAAAAAGAAAAAGAAAATTTAGTTTACAGCAATAAGCTTTAGCACCCAAGGCCACTGTTCCATTCGGAATTGCATTTAAATGTTTTTACCTTTTATGATAACCTATGGGGAAAACAATTTGAAAAAGACAATATAAATAGAAAGATAGATATACATATATATATGTATAACTGAATCACTTTACTGTACACCTGAAACTAACACAGCATTGTATTATATTATAATAAATCAACTGTATGTCAATAAAAATAAATTTAAAAAACAATTATTTTTACCAACCTTTACTATTATTATTATTATTTTAAAAGTGCATGATATCTTTATAGAAAGAAATATTAAATATAAAAGAGTAGAAAAAATGCAGAAAGCTCATAGTTCCAGCATCCCAAGTCAACTACAATATCAATTTAAGGTTGGGTTTTCTTTTTTCATGCTCTTTTTAATATGTATATATAATTTTACATATCTTACAAATGTGATTATACTGGAATTATAACTTGACATCTTACATTATAACATGGGCATAAACAATGCCAGGTTAATGGCTGCTTAATTATCAATTGAGCATAGTTACCATGATTTGTGTAATATTTTTCTCAACAGAATAGTCTTTCATCTTTTACCAACTGATCTCTGTTATAAAGAACATTTTGGGCAACTCCTATTGCTGCCATTAGCTATGACTCTGGAGTGGTTTTAAAATATATCACAAACTAATCAAACTTACAAGTTTTGCACAGCAAAGGAAACCATAATCAAAATGCAATGACAACCTATAGAACAGGAGGAAATTTTTGCAAACAATTCCACTGACAAGGGCTTAATCTCCAAAATATATAAACAGCTTATACAACTCAACAACAAAAAACAAAGCGCTCAGTCAAAAACTGGGCAGAAGACCTAAGCAGACGTTTCTCCAAAGAAGAAATACAAATGGCCAAGAGGCACATGAAAAGATGCTCAACAGTGCTAGTTTTTAGAGAAATGCAAATCAAAACTACAGTGAGGTACCACCTCACACTGGTCAGAATGGCCATCATTAAAAACTCTACAAATAACAAATGCTGTAGAGACTGTGGAGGAAAGGGAACCCTCCTGTACTGTTTGTGGGAAAGTAAGGAGGTGCAATCACTGTGGAAAGCTACATGGAGGTTCCTCAGAAAACTAAAAATAGAATTACCATATGATACGGCAAGCCCGCTCCTGGACATGTATCCAGACAAGTGTGTGTGTGTGTGTGTGTTAGTCGCTCAGTCGTATCCAACTCTTTGCAACCCCACGGACTATAGCCCACCAGGCTTCTCTGTCCATGGAATTCTCCAGGCAAAAATAATGGAGTGGATTGCCATTCCCTTCTCTAATCCAGATAAAACTGTAATTCAAAAAGATACATGCATCCCTCTGTTCTAGCAGCACTACTCAAAATAGCCAAGACATGGAAACAACCTAAATGTCCATCAACAGATGAATGGATAAGAAAGATGTGGCACACATATACAATGAAATTGTACTCAGCCATAAAAAAGATCAAAACAATGCCATTTGCAGCAAAATGGATGCAACTAGAGATTATCATACTAAGGGAAGTAAGTCAGAAAAATAAATACTATATGTAATTTGTATGTGGAATCTAAAAAGTGACACAAATGAATCTATGAAATGGAAACAAAATCATGAACTCAGAGAACAGTTGACTGGAGATTGCCAAAGGGAAGGAGCTTGGGGACGGGGGGACAGTAAGTGGAAGGTTGAGGTTAACAGATGTAAGCTTTTATACATAGAATGAATAAACTACAAGGTTCTGTACAGCACAGAGAACTGTTTTATCATAAACTGTTTTATCATATCATTGAATATCATATATTCAATATCCTATGATAAAACTTAATAGAAAAGAATATTTAAAAGAATGTAGATAAATACATATATGTATAAATGAATCACTTTGCTGTACAGTATAAATGAACAAAATATTGTAAATCAATTACTCTTCAACAAAAATATTAAAATTGAAAAATAAAAAAAGGACATTGCAATGGGTGTCTTTATGCACAGAGTTTTATTTTTTCAATATATAGGCTTATTTCATTGCAAACTCAGAAATGGAATTAATGATCATTTTTAAGACTCTTAGTAGATGTTGTCAAATCATTTCTCTAAATGAACACTTTATATGATTTCAGTACCTTTAGACCATGAAATTTTTACACCTGGTCTTATGTCTGTGGATATGTTTCCTAGTTTATAGTTTATGGGAACTTGATTAGAATTTGTATCCTACTGGTGTGTGAAAATTGTATAAATTTTAATTATGTTGAATAGGTTCATACAGCTTTTCAAGTCTACTGTATCCTTCTACTTCTCTGTATATTCATTCTATTAATTTTTGAGGGTTTGATATTGAAACTCCAACTACAGATCTTAGTTTATATACTTAGAAAATAATTATAATATATAGTAAAACTATATGTAACTTTGTTCTGTATTCCAAGCCCCCATTAATATATTATCATATTTTTATAATTTAAAAAATAAAAAAGAGAAAAAAATTATTTCTCTAAATGTATTTCCCACTTGTAATATCATATCTTTTGAATATCCCAATTTAAACAAGTTGACAGAAAATTTCCCAAAATATTCTCTGCAAAACTATGAGCCTATCTCACTCATTATGAATTTAGCCAACGCACCAATTAATTCTTATACCAGAAATGATCTATGGCCCCAAAGAAAAAACTAAAGACGTTCCAACAGATAATGTGTTCTCAAAGCAGTGCTACCCTTTTGGCCATGTCCTTCCCTTCATTATTGCCTAATAGTTGGGCACTGTGGAGAATGCAGCTGCATCCACAAACTCTTAAGCAGAAACCCAGATACAATATTTTTTTTAATTTTATTTAATTTTTAAACTTTACATAATTGTATTAGTTTTGCCAAATATCAAAATGAATCCACCACAGGTATACATGTGTTCCAGATACAATATTTTTTGACATTTTGGTTCTGGATGTTCTTGCTGGTGGTGGGGATGTTGCAAAGCCTTGCCTTGTCCAAGGGGGTCAACACCTGATCGTCCAGGAAGCACCTGTCATTCAGGAAAGGTCATTTCAGGTTACAAGCCTTCACTTTGGAAATTCATTTCCCCATAAAATTTTCCAACGTCAGGATATCTTGGAAGAACTATACCTTAAAAGAAATGAGTTGGGGCTACAGTGAGTCTTCAAAAAGGAGGACTGATCTCTGAAAGGATAGAAAACTTTATTTGCCAGAATCCGGTTCTGGGCTGGGGAGTTGGAGGAATAATCCCAGGACAAAGAAAGAGGAATGGAAAGATGAAGGGGCAAGGAATATAGAGCGAGGGTCAGAGACTGAGAATGGTAGATTGAATTGGAAATGGAAAGAAGGGAAACTTTTTATATTATTGGATGATTAATGAAGAAAAAAACAACATACTTTGCTAAATGATATATAGTGTAAACCCCTGGGGTAGTCCTTCAAGAAAAGATATTAAAGATCCACATCACTTGCCAGTCTTTAGAGTTAAATTGATAGTGGTTTGGGGTGGTGAAAAAGAAAAGCAAAAAGGCAAAATGCTTGTCTGAGGAAGCCTTACAAAGAGCTGTGAAAAGAAGAGAAGCGAAAGGCAAAGGAGAAAAGGGAAAATATACCCATTTGAATGCAGAGTTCCAAAGAATAGCAAGGAGAGATAAGAAAGTATTCCTCAGTGATCAATGCAAAGAAATAGAGGAAAATAACAGAATGGGAAAGACTAGGGATCTCTTCAAGAAAATCAGAGATAACAAGAGAACTTTTCATGCAAAGATGGACACACTAAAGGACAGAAATGGCATGGACCTAACAGAAGCAGAAGATATTAAGAAAAGGTGGCAAGAATACACAGGAGAACTATACAAAAAAGATCTTCACGACCCAGATAATCACGATGGTGTAATCACTGACCTAGAGCCAGACATCCTGGAATGTGAAGTCAAGTGGGACTTAGGAAGCATCACTACGAACAAAGCTAGTGGAGGTGATGGAATTCCAGTTGAGCTGTTCCAAATCCTAAAAGATTATGCTATGAAAGTGCTGGACTCAATATGCCAGCAAATTTGGAAAACTCAGCAGTGGCCACAGGACTGGAAAAGGTCAGTTTTCATTCCAATCCCAAAGAAAGGCAATGCCAAAGAATGCTCAAACTACTGCAACTTGCACTCATCTCACATACTAGCAAAGTAATGCTCAAAATCTTCCAAGCCAAGCTTCAACAGTACGTGAACTATGAACTTCCAGATGTTCAAGCTGGATTTAGAAAAGGTAAAGGAACCAGAGATCAAATTTCCAACATCTGTTGGATCATCGAAAAAGCAAGAGAGTTCCAGAAAAACATCTACTTCTGCTTTGTTGACTATGCCAAAGCCTTTGACTGTGTGGATCACAATGAACTGTGGAAAATTCTTAAAGAGATGGGAATACCAGAGCACCTGACCTGCCTCTTGAGAAATCTGTATGCAGGTCAAGAAGCAACAGTTAGAACTGGACATGAAACAACAGACTGGTTCCAAATAGGGAAAGGAGTACGTCAAGGCTGTATGTTGTCATCCTGCTTATTTAACTTATATGCAGAGTAGTACATCATGAGAAATGCTGGACTGGCTGAAGCACAAACTAGAATCAAGATTGCCAGGAGAAATACCAATAACCTCAGATATACAGATGACACCACCACCCTTATGGCAGAAAGTGAAGAACTAAAGAGTCTCTTGATGAAAGTGAAAGAGGAGAGTGAAAAAGTTGGCTTAAAACTCAACATTCAGAAAACTAAAATCATAGCAACTGGTCCCATTACTTCATGGCAAATAGATGGGGAAACAGTGGAAACAGTGAGAGAATTTATTTTGGGGGGCTCCAAAATCACTGCAGATGGTGATTGCAGCCATGAAATTAAAAGATGCTTGTTCCCTGGAAGAAAAGTTATGACCAACTTAGACAGCTTATTAAAAAGCAGAGACATTACTTTGCCAACAAAGGTTTGTCTAGTCAAAGCTTTGTTTTTTCCAGTAGTCATGTATGGATATGAGAGTTGGACTATAAAGAAAGCTGAGTGCCGAAGAATTGATGCTTTTGAACTGTGGTGTTGTAGAAGACTCTTGAGAGTCCCTTGGACTGCAAGGTGATCCAACTAGTCCATCCGAAAGGAAATCAGTCCTGAATATTCATTGGAAGATCTGATTCTGAAGCTGAAACTCCAATACTTTGGCCACCTGAGGCGAAGAACTGACTCATTTGAAAAGACCCTGAAGCTGGGAAAGACTAAAGTCAGGAGGAGAAGGGGATGACAGAGGATTGAGATGGTTGGATGGCATTACTGACTCAATGGACATGAGTTTGAGTAAACTCTGGGAGTTGGTGATGGACAGGAAGCCTGGCGTGGTGCAGTCCATGGGGTCACAAAGAGTCAAATATGACTGAGTGACTGAACTGAACTGAACTGGGGTGTTGGCAGTGAATTGAATTTATTGGGCTGTTTTTATGTGTCACCTGGCAAGAGCAGGTCTCCTGGTGACTCACCTGGAGTTAAATGACTGTTTCTCAACAAAACCACTCTGTATGAGCTGGGCCTTCACCAAAGTTCACATATTAATACTTTATAAGCTGATTTGCTCCTGTCAACATGCACCTCTCTCTTCCCATTATTACCCCAAGGTTATGAATTTCACTTGTGAAACTTCTAATCTCTCTTTCACTCTCCTGCTGTTGATTTCAGCCTTGACCACAGCTCCCAACTTTCACCCCCATTTTCATGTTTCTTCCAAGTATGGGCTTTACTACCTATCTACCCTACATGCATTCCCATGGCATTTCCCCCCGGCCTGATTGCTAGTATTTAACTCCATAGTTTCACTTGGCCTAGGCAGCTATCAATAGTCTACACAGCAAGAATAGCTTACCAGCCACACAAACAAGAAGATAAATTCATGAAAAGACTTCTGGTTGTCACATATCATTTTGACAAATTACACATCAGAGGCAGAAATCTAGAAGTCCAGTTGGAACTTCAATATCATCTTAAGTTTTACATTAATATTCTACCACTCAATAGGAGAAAAGTCACATCTTATTTGAGGGTTAGGTTCCAGTGTTCATTTTAGGTAAAAATTCAATATAGAAGAAAATAAATACTACTCTTGAAAACTCCTTAAATCATCTGTTTTTTTTTTTTCTTCATGGTTTCATATAATTCTTCCTAGTATGGGCTTTATTGTAGAAGCCAATTGTCAAAGCCAAAAATACCCAGTTTTTCTTCTAGGATAAGAATGCATCACCAATGTTTCAGCTGAGCACCAAAGAAAATTGTTGGCATGTGTTTAGAGGCCAGCTTACAGAAAAAACATAAACTATGTCTTAAACTCTAGATATAGAATTAGCATGGCAAGATGCTCCCACCAGAAGAGGCATGTGGCCACTTAGAGAGACACTTAGGAACACCAGAATTATAGCTTCCAATTCACAGTCATTCTGAGATATAAGATCACTGAGTGGAAATATAAACAGAAATATCTATGCATCAGAGTAGTTATACCTACTCCTAGACTTAGGTATAAGTCTTCAGTATTAAGTCCTAAAATATTCATTCATTCATTTATTCCAGAAACACATACCATATGCCTACTCTGTACCAATTATTGTGTTGGGTACCAAAGCAGTTAACAGAGCAGTTGGGTAAAAGACACATTTTCTTGATTCTCTAGGAGCTCATTGTCTGGTGAGAGACAAACACTTGAGCTGATATTGATAACTGATCAATTTTAATCAAAACTGACCCACTTATCCATTCTGATAATAAAACAGCAGTGTAAATTTATGGAAATGTAGTGGGAAGCCTTATGAACTTTACCTGGGATGAGTTATGATAGAAATCATAGGAACTTCAGAAAAGAGGCTCATTGATGATACATGTACAATTCTCAATGCAAAAAGTGGGGCTCGTAGCTCCTACTCTAAAGATAAAAGAATATATTATTCATGACATGTTTTCTCCCAAAACAAAGTTTTCAATCTCCCTACTATTAGTTCATCTGTTCATATATTCAATCTCTTAAATTTTCAAACACTATGCTGCAGAGATTAGAAGGTGGGTTCTGAAGTATCTCGGCCTGGATATTGTGCATAGATTTGGCAATTACCCAAGCTCTCTAAATCTCATCACATCCTCTTTAAAATGTGAATAGTCCCCACATCTTGGGATTTTTTTTTAAAAAGTTAATTGAGATGATACATGCAAAGTCCTTAACATAGTCCCTAGATCAGAATATATGGTCCATAAATATGTCTGTTATCAGTGACTGTGCTGTTTTTAAAGATGACTAGGGGCTCTCTGGGAAAAAGTAGAGGGGATTTGAAGCCAAAGGAAAAACTTATGCCAACAAACACAATGAAGAAAGCATACCATGTGTTAAGGGAACAAGACAGTTCAGTTTGGTGATTATGAAGTGGGTGTGATTGAGGGGAGTGTCAAGTGATGAGATTGGAAAGATAAGTTGGGTGCAGATTGTGAAAGACCTTGTAAACCATATGAACCATATGAGTTTGAACTTTATCCTGCTGCCAAGGAGAAGACAATGGAGATCTTTAAGCAAGGAAGCAACATGATGGCATTTTTTTTTTTTTAGGATGAAAACTGGCAGCAAAGCATATAAGACATTGGAAAGAGGAGAGAGGGAGGCAGTGATATGGGTAGGAAATGTCTGAAATAATCCTGGCAAGAAAAATCCAGGATGGTGGGAATGAATGGTAAATGAAGTAGAATTGAATTTGAGGGCTATTATTAATGTAGGATTAATATAATTAATTAATTAATTAATATAGTTAATAGGGCTATTAATTAATAATAACATAGTGATTCGTCAAATGTGAGGAACAAGAGAAAAGAAAAAGTCTATGATGACTCTTGCTAGAATTAAGGAAGACAAGAAGACAGAGGCACAGTGATTGTGTTGGTCAGAGAAATTAATATGTGAGTATGCAAGATGTGCTGGTAGAGTGCTGAACAGGCAGTTGAAAACTGGGTCTGGAGTTCATTGCAAAGACTTGAGCTAAAGATATAAATTTGGGAATCATCAGAAAATACTAAGCAGTGAAAGCTCTGGGAATGATTCCATGAGGAGGAGTTCAACTTGCTATCTTCTTCGTCTATTGTGTTACCTTCCCTAGTGTTCACTCTTCTGAAATGAAGTGAAGCATAATCTAGCCCACATGGTCTCCAAAAGCAAGGTCTTCGAGCCATCCTAGAGCTATTCAACTTTTACCACATTTTATTCCCAAAATGCAACCATGGTAAGAACACCTCCCTTTCTAATGCAAAGGAAGTGACCGATGGCACTGAATTAACCAAAAACCACACATCTTGGATTTTTGAGGCTTTCTTACCTCTTGATGATGGACAGAAACTGGCTTCTTACCATGAATAATTCACCTCAATTTTGCTCAGCCACAAAATGTCAGGAAAAGTAAATTGCTCATTTTTTTTTACAAGGCAAGAATAAACTAATCTTCAGAAATTAACTGAATACACATTGACCAGAAAGCTCATCTTTTTATTACAGAAATCAAGGTTACCAGCCCCTTTACCTTCGTCTTCCTCTTAAGGCTTTGGGGGAGATTCTTCTCTAAAGATAAGTCTAAATTCTTTGCTGTGTTCTAGTTCCATATGACTTTGTATGACTCGTCTAGGACAAGAAATTTTGATTATAGATGTCTCTAAAGGGCTTACAAACTGGAGTGGTGCCTAGTTCCACCTCAGGCAATAGCCCTAGGCCAGTTATTTGAAGCAAATCAATGACCAAACACTATCATTTTGTAAAATAGTTCACCATTAACCTTGGTTGAGTGTAGAGAGTTTATGGGCAGGAGAATTACTAGAGAACCATCATGCCTCATCACCCTCAAGCTAAACGTTGGGCAAAAAAACAGGGTGCAGACTGCCAAGGATGCCTGTAAGCTGACTGATGGGTAAGATCAACCAGAATGGCTTGCTGGTTTCCTCATTGCTCAACAGACCATATCTTGTTAACAATAAGAGCCTTTTATACCAAATCACCAATGAAAAAACATAGAATTAAAATTTAGAAATGATGGATTCACATCCCACCTCCCATCTCAAACAAATCAATTAAATTTTCTAGCAGGTGGCTATTTGGAAAACAAATGAACCATCTTTGGAGTATTTTTTAAGCATAATAATAAATATTTTTTAAAAACCAGGGACTTCCCTGGTGGTGATCCAGTGGTTAAGAATCCACTTTCAATGTTGGGATCATAGATTTGATCCCCAGTCAGGAAAATGAAGATCCCACATGCTATGGAGCAGCTAAGCTTACATGCCACAACTAACACCTGATTCAGCCAAAAAAAAAAAAAAGCATGGTGTCAAACTTGCCCCAAATATCAGTACTGGATAAGCGTTGAATCTCTGCTTCAGTGACTCAGTGGGGTGGAACTATTGAAATTACAGATCTTGGATAACATTAGATGGAGGGTGTAGATGACCCAGCTTTATATTAACCATCAGCAAATTCATGCCCATTTGGGTGACAAAAAGATTCAAGACTCTTAAGTAGTTTCTCTGACCGATTTTTCGGGTGCTCACAAGAAAACCTATCTTTCCCACAACACACACACACAAAAGCTATAATCAACTGGTCACACAACTACTGAAGTGAAGAAAAAGCTTGAAACAGAAAAGGCAGAGCATATCTCGGATTCAGTAAAGTTTCGGATAGCTAGCTGCCTCTGAGGCTCCAAAGTAGAGTTGTCTTAATATGTTTTATGCATAACTATGCATAACTAGTATCTTGCATAAGTTGTAAATTTGTGTCTGTTCCCTAGGGAATTAGACTATCTGTATTTCCCTCTCTCGTGTAACTTTTTGTTGGAGGAAAATTCCAAAGAAGTTCCACTGAATACAAAGAAATGAAGACAGCGAACTTGACAAAGAAACCAGCTTGTAAAAGGTGAAAGGACATTTAAGGAAAGTTGCCAAGATAAACAACATAGACTCAAATAAAACAAAGCACTTATAATGAATTAGTATTTTAGAGCTCAATCTCAAAGCCCAATATATGTCACTCTCCTTATATATTATACTGAAAATCAGCATATACTTAGCAGATACTCATCAACAGGAATTTGACTTCTGGAACCCACCTGCCATTCAGCCCATAGCTTGCTACTGATACAAAGAAAGATTTATGTTTTTGTTCATACAGGGCCAGTGGAGGAGGTTTGAAGTTGCATCTTATTCATGACCAAATTCTCTCCAGCCAACCATGCAACTTTCTGGAACCATCTGTGAGAAGCTGTGGACTTTGTCATCCTGGGCCATTTATCCAGGCATGATGTTTAATTAACACACACAAAGTTGATGTGAAAGGCTTAGCAGCTCATCCCCTCACCCCTGTTGGCTTCATTGCCTCATTAGAAAAGCCCTAGATGGCTGACCAGCCAGACAAAACTAACAAGCACATTTTGCTAACCATCCATAGTAGCAGTAACTAACATTTTCATAAAGATTCATGGATTACAAAATGCTGTTATGTATGCAGTGTTCTCTGTGGCAGAATAGCCGACAGGGCCCCAGACCTTGGATTTGGAAGTCCCAAGTCTAAATTACAATTCGGCCACGCAGTGACATTGAGAGAAGCTTTCTGACCTCTGTGTGTCTGTTTCCTCTACTATGAAGTGCCTGCATGGTGGGAAGTTGTTTGGATTAACTGAGATAGCACATATGAAAGTAAATACACATATGAAAGTAAATATGCCTTTGCAGGTACTCAGTGATTATCATTATAACCCAATCTACTGCCTTCCAGCTTCTCCATCCATTTAGCTTAAATGGTCCACTGTGCATCTGAAGAGATGGACCCCAGACAGACATCTGTGTAGATTTGATAACCAATGACTATGGAGGTTAACTGAAAAGTCTGTAATAGGAGATTCAGACGGGAAATGTGGAGTGAAAGAGAGTGTTAGGTAGCTTTGAATGTCTTCAGATAAGATCTCATTGGCAACTGAGACCTCCTAGCAATTATTTTCTAGCTAAACAAGATTCTGATTGGTTGTAAAACATGGTTAGGCTTTGTCCATGTGGCCAAAAGAAACACTCTGGACAAATCACAGAAGACTGTTCAAGTCTGACTCTGGAGATTTTTACCCTTTAGCCATGTTCTGTTTCCAGACTCCACCACTGAGTTCTGAGCTCCCTCAAGAAAAGGGGGATAGCACTCCTCCAGGAATGGTATTTGAAGGAAAGCAGTGATTACCTCTCCTATATTTCACAGCCAAATAAATATTTACTAAGTAAGGACACACAGCATACATTAAAATTAATGCTTCGCACAGCTTTGGAAATGTCTGTCATATCTGTCAATGTTTCAATAGCTCCATGACTGTGGATGGCTCTGCTGTCTCTCCATGGGAGCTGCCGTTTTACTCACAATGCTCAGCAGGAGAACGGGGCTGATGACACGCTCAGAGCCGGAGGACGGGCAGCTAAGCAGGGAAAAGCTCAAGAGAGAGAGGACGAGCTTATAAAGTTTATGTTCAGTGAGGTCTGTAGCTGTGCTACGGTATTTTTGGAGAGTAATTTAATGGCAATTTCAAATAAAGAAAAGGAGCTGTATCTAATAGGAGCATCCCTGTTTATAGACTATTAAC
This sequence comes from Bos grunniens, assembly GCF_055505025.1. Classification (NCBI taxonomy): domain Eukaryota; kingdom Metazoa; phylum Chordata; class Mammalia; order Artiodactyla; family Bovidae; genus Bos; species Bos grunniens. The sequence continues at coordinate 96,150,019 of NC_141172.1, forward strand.
AAAAGAACGCTGGAGAAAACTGACAGTCATCTTTCCTTGGGTAAATAGCCTATGCAGAGTGACACATCCTGTATGTCAAGTTGTCACCAGCCCAAGAGTTTAAGGAGGGGCAGTTTGCACTTAAAGATACTGATGCACATGTTTCTCCAAGTGTCATTCACCCAACGCCCGTGCAGTGAGGAGGCATTTGGACTCGGGGAATTTCATTTTAGTGCTTTCCCCTCCTAGGAACAGTGTCAACTCCTGACACTAATCTGCCTGCTGAAGTGACGGCTTCCAGTTTCATTAATGGTATATTTATGATCCCTTTAAAATCCCAGTGACCTACTCTCCTTGGAAATATACACACAACCATTAAGAAAGCCAGAGTTTTCAGCCACATTACTCTTTCCATTGGCACCTGGGGTCCTACGGTGGTAACTCACCAGATGATGGAAGGAAATTTGACCAGCTATGTGGGCACAGTGAGTGAAACAGATCTGGAAAGCTGTGGAAAAGGAGACATGAAGGGGTTCAACCGGGAACAGCAAAGAGAGAGGTATGTGTTACACAGTTGACTACATTTCCCACCAAAGCCTCACCACCACCCCCTCCCCATATTCAGCAATGAATTAGTGACATGCTTGAATGTGCTTCTATGCCTTGCTTCATTCCAGCTGTATTTTCTCTGTAACTCATACAATAGGTCTCATCTTTTCAGCTCTAATACGTGAGTGGTCCAATTAACATCAGGGCTGGCTTCCTGGTTATTTTTTCTTCTTAGAAACACACACTCTGTGAGGAAGAAAGCCAATCCTCTTTAGCAATACGTTTATCAATGGGCCCGCTTCCCTGTGAAAGGTATTTTACGTCATAAAAATTATATTGGAAATTATTACAGGAAGTCCATCTCAAATACTTCTTGAAGTTACTGGAGTGTTTGAAATGTGTTTATTACTTTGGGATCAGTTGCAGAGAAACTGGCATGCATAATCCCAACATTCAAAAATCAGCATAGGTCTTAGTTTGAGGTTCTCCAAAGCAAAAATCTGAGACGAGGATTCTTGCAGGGGAGACTTACGGAAGACGTGAGCTCAGGAGAAATGGGGAAGGGCAGGGAAATCAGGACAATACAGGGAAAGAAACCAAGCATGGTGTGGGCTGCACTGGAGTTCCAACATTGCCCTGAACCTAGGAGGAGCTCTGGAGGATAAGTAATGCTACAGAGGTTTTTCCACTTTGAGGCAAGGCAACTGGAATTTCAGACTCCTGAGCCAGTAAACCATTAGCTCCAGGATGCCCCTGAGGAATGTAAACTACCAAGCACTTATGGATCTCGGGAGGTCAGAGCACACAGTGTCCAATGGCCCAAGGCTAGTCCTCTCAAGAAGGTTGATGGTGTGGAACTGCTAGGAGCAAAACATACAGTAGCTCAAGGATGGTATCCAAGGGCACCATTTATTTATTCGCAAAGCAATCACTGAGTGCCCTCAGTGTGCTAGGTATTGGACTTAGAAACATAAAGAAGAAGTGATCTCCTGAGAAAGTTCAACAGCTAGAGGAATGGGCAGGGGAAGAGGTCACAAAGTATCATGTGTTTGGTGCTTTCAAGGATAAAAGTGCTATGAAACCACAATGAATCAGTGCCGAACAGTCAAGGGAGATACCACTGCAAAACTTCAGGGAGGACATAACTTTAAACATTTCAAACAAGCAGAAGAACTTGAGGACCTCCTTGGTGACCCAGTGGATAAAAATCCACCTGCCATCACAGGGGATATGGGTTCAACTCCTGGTCTGGGAAGATTTCACGTTCCAAGGAGCAACTAAGCCCAGGCACCACAACTACTGAGCCCACGCTCTTGGGCCTACATGTCGCAACTAATGAGCCTGCGTGCTGCAACGATGGAAGCCCTCTAGGGCCTGTGAACCACAACTGCTGAGCCTGGGTGCCACATACCTAGAACCTGCACTCTACAACAAGAGAAGGCACTGCAGTGAGAAGACCACGGACCACAACGAAGAGTAGTTCCTACTTGCCGCGACTTGAAAAAGCCCACACAAAGCAACAAAGACCCAGGGCAGCCAAAAAGAAATAAATAAAACTGAAAAATACAAACATGAGACAATTTTTAAAAGGTAAAAGAACTTGAAATCATTGCAAAAGGATGAAGTTCTGCACACTCAGCTTAGCTGTGCTCTGCTCACACCCTGCATTATTGTTGATTTTTTTTGAGACGTTCATTAAATATTCACCCAGAAAACATTTACTGAGAACTTGATATGTTCCAGGAACAACAAAAGGCACTGGAGACTCAAAAGGAACGGCCCGAACGCCTAGAGGAGCTCACACTATGAGTTCATCATTTCCTACCACGGCAATTCAGATTTCCCATCTGAAAAATAAGGTTTATAAACCCTTTATAGTTACCTATGCCCAAAAAGATGCATGAAAATATGAGTTCAGTAGAAGGGCTTCAAATAATTAAGATCTCAGAAACCCCCAGAAAAGAAACCAACAAACAATTTTTCTTTTTCTCATCTTGGTGGAAGATGCAGGCACAGTCGCCACAGACTAAATCTTAGCTCTTAGAATGAGTGACTATGATTCCCAGTGAAATATCTAAACTGTCTTAATATGTGGCCAACAAATAGGAATGAAAAGTAAATGAATTTTAAGCTCCCTGGGATAGTCGCTAGCACAGGCAGTCAAAGGAAACCACATTAAAGAGAGCATCAGAATGAAGGATGGTGACACCAAGCACCCAGATGTAGACATGGATGTCAACAGAAAATGAAGAGGAAAGCAAATGATGTAGAGGAAAGTCAAGTCCTTAGTGAGTCTCACCCCATGTCATCTGCCCTAGCCCACCAACTGTGACGCCATCCTTTGGCCAATCCAAATCTTGCCCAGACTTCCTTGGACAGCTAGGTTCTACCTCTTTAATAAAATGATCTAAGCCTTTCTCTTAATTCTAACAGTTCTTATGTCTACACCACTCATGAGCTCTGCTAATCATCTGCTCTTGTTTTGTCTCTTTCCCAGCAAATATGTGCACTCCTTGAAGCTAAACAATTCTTACTCCTCTTTTCAGTATCTCCAAGCTGAGTGCAAAGCAAATAGAAGTCAAAACGCATGCTTGTTAATGGAGAACTAGGTAAAGTGTCCTCAGACTTCAAGTGCACCCTCAAATTTTAAAGGGCAAGCAAAATCTGGGTGTGGGGAGATTACCTATGGGCAACAGTGCAGATGGGTCATCAAACTGTGCAAGATTAGCAAAAAAAAAAAAAAGAGAGAGAGAGAACAGGCTGAGATCAGAATCTGACTCCAGTGAAAAAGATAACCCTAATCAAAAGATTGATAAAAAGCAAAGGGCAAGGGGGCTTCCCTGGTGGTCCAGGGATTAAGAATCTGTCTTCCAATGTAAGGGATGCAAGTTTGATAGCTAGTGGAGGAACTAAGATCCCACATGTCTCATGGCAAAAAAAAAAAAAAAAAGTATTTCTTTTGCTTCAAATGAGTATCTTTGACTGTTTTGTAGGAATTATGGTAAAAATGGGTAGAAATTAGCCAAAAGTAGGGGGGAAGAGCACTAAAGGAAGTAGAAAGATTGAAAATCTAGATCAGTACTATCTACAGGATCTTCCATGAGGATGGAAATCTTCTGTATCTGCACTGTCCAATCAATATGGTGGCCACTAGCCACACCTGGTTACTATGGACTTGCAATGTGGCTAATGCAACTGAAGAGAAACTGAATTTTTAAAATTTTCTTTAATTCTAATTAACTTAAATTAAAATAGATACATGTGACTAATGGCTCTCACGTTGGACAGTGCTAATCTAGATCATCACCTTAGAAGGACAAAGAGAAAGCAATAAAAGAATGAGGTGGAAATAAAAGAAGAGAAAGATAGTGATGGAGGTTGAGAAAGTGATGTGAATGGATAACAACGTTGGTCAACAGAAAGAAAGAGTGAATGAGACCATCTGGGAGATCTGTTTTTATTTAGGAGAAGATGTGTTGCTAGGAGATATATCGGCCTAAGACCAGAGTTAAAATAGCTTAGCTAGGAGAGGTTAGATGGGCAAAAGGCCTTGTCAGGAAATATCAACTAGTTTCTACAATCTGGAAGAATGTTGAGCTATGAACTTCTTCCATGTTCAACTTCCAGGCTCCTAAATAAAGCCACGTGCAGTGTCTGTTTCAGTTTAGATTGGGCCAAGGAATATCCCTAAAAGTCACTTTATTTGATACTACTTCCCAAGAAATTATAGCTTTCATAATCTGAAGAAAAACTCTGACGAATTCAATCTTAAATTCCAGAAAAGAACACTTCAGAAGATGACACTTATCCTTGAGTGCATTTCACTGGTTTACCAAATATGTAAATATTTGTAGCACTTTGTCCATCAGTCTAGAAAAGCAGATGACTTTGCCTCTCATTGGTGAGATAAGGAACTCTCCATCTAGATCATAGGTTCGAACTGAGACTACACAAACCAGCCCACCTTGTTCTGGTTCTGTCATAGACATTTTCCGAACACTGGGAGAATCTCCCCATAGAGTCCATAGAGGTCACTAAAAATATCAAGGGTGGGGAAGTTCTTGCAGAAAAACAAGAAGAAACATGCTTTCTTTTTTCTTTAAACATAGGAAGCTGCTCCCAGATCAAGTCTTTTGCATTGTTTGTTTTCTACCTTCCCCTTGAGGAGGCTATCCCCATTGACAATTACAGTTATGTGTTACACAATTTTTTGCTTTTGCTACCAAGTGCAGGAAAAATAACTAGTATCTTCATAGAGTAAAATTATTTAGGAAAGCTTTCTAAACCTTTATTTCCTTAATCACTAGATCATCCTTATTTTGCAGAAGAGACAACTGGGATTCACAACAGAGGGTAGTCTGCACAAGGTTTTTCAGCTTGTGAGTAGGAGAGAAAGGGTGGCCCAGGTTTCCTTCAGCCATATCCTATATGAAAGCACCTAACCCAAGGTCTGACTCTTGGTCTTAGAAAGTGCATCCCGCCTCCCTCAAAAACACATACACATAAGAAAATCCAAACTCATCAGCCAAAAGAGAATTTTCAGACTACAGTATCTAACTGGCAGGTGAGCAAAGAAGCACCAAGATATTAAGACACTCACTGTTGAGTCCATTGTATGTGGGACACATCCCTGGCAAATTTTGATGAGCATTAAGGAGAGAGATTTAGGCAAAAAAAAAAAAAGACTTTTAAGTAATAGGAAGAATAAAGGGGCCAGAAATATTGTTACAAATCTAAAATTTGAGTTAATCATTCTAGGTCTGAATTTGTGGCTGGTTGGTAAGTAGTGCTACCCTATTACCATATTCGAAACAATTGGCTGAGTTTTGCCAACAGCTTGCTTTAAAAAAAAAAAAAAAGTCCAAATTGTAGTGACTGCAATTGACTCTTCAGTATTATTTGTCCTGAGATGATTGGTCTCTGCCAGTCATGATAATTCCATCCTTGCTACCAGTCACTACTTTGGGAATAAGCTGCTAACACAGTCATCTTCAGATAAAATTTCCCTTGCTCTTAAGCCAGAGACATTGGAATATGTAGGCTCTAGTTCTCCTCAGAAAGTAGTGGGCCTGAAGATGATGATGCTGAAAGATGAAAGGACATCACTGAGTTGTTGAATCTCACAATGGAATCCACTGTGCCTTTGAACTTCTGGAAATGTGAAATAGTCAATTACCTTACTATTAAAATGTCTATTACTTGTAGCCAAAATTATCCCAACTGATATAATCTATTAACCTCATTTAAAAGCAAGAAGACTGGGGCTTGGAGATGTTAAGCAATGAAATCACACAGACAATAAGTAGCAAACTTGCGGGTTGAACACATAACCATCTGACGTCAAAACTCAAGACCTTAACCACAAAGCAAACTGGACTCATTTGCTCAAGTGACTTGGGCATTGACAATCACTTTACCAAAAATCTCTTTACTTCACATTAGAAAAGTGACTTACCTAACAGTTATCAATAAATTACTTGACTAAGTTCTTTTTTAGAACTTCTGGTTCTGTTTCTTATTATTGCTTTAATTTTTTTTTTCCTTCAAATACAGATTCATATCCTCAAGGAACTCAATATTGAGTACAGTGGTGCCCGAGTCTTTTTGTATCTGTAAGCCACATTGCACAGTTTTTGGGATCTTAGTTCCCTGGCCAGAGATTGAACCTGGACCCCGAAGCCCTGGAAGTATGGAGTCCTAACCACTAGACCACCAGGGAATCCTCTGTAATACACTTTTAAATACTAGAATTTGGGTGTGAATTTGAAGGGTTTAACTTTCCCTCATCAATTACAAAGCACTGTTTCATGGTTGGAATAGAACTGTGGACTGGCTTCGTATAAATTTCTGATCTCTATTCATTCCTGGCCTTCCATTGACAATTCTTACCTTTTCCTGCAGCAAACACCATCCTGTTTTATACCACATTGTACAGCTTGCTCAGCTCATCATACCTTCTGACAGAAGTCACTATAATAAATGTGTGTACTTGGTTGTAGCAAAAATTAGCCTCACACTTGAACCCAACGTTAGTAGTACATCAGGGGAAGATTCAGGATCTAGCTGTCAGTCTTAACACAATAGCCAAGAATCACTGACCTGTTTCAAGAGACAGATTTGTAAACAACTAATTACAGCGTAGTCTAATGGATTCCAGAAAGGGAGGCCAATGCAGAGGATGGAACAATTCAGTCTTCTTAAGGGGTTACCAGAGCAGGCTTCACAGAGATGTGAAATTTTCAGCTGGACCTTGAAATATGAGTAGAGTTATGCCTACCTGAGAAGGCAAGTTTGGAGGAATGTGGAGCAGAAGTGAAGGGAATGAACTGGGCAGTCATGGTGGCATGACATTTCCTCTTGCAGTCACAGAAGAGGGGGTGGACCTGTGATTGTGAGCACGGCTTGTACTAAGAGAGAGTGTCAGCCAGACCATGCCCAACAACATGGAGAAGAGAGCCTTGTAAGATTATCTATGAACTTTAAGATAGAAATAATAATTATTATCCTGAGATACATAATACACTCCATACTTCAAAAGAAATTTTGCATATATTATCTAAGTTGGCATTTACAATGACTCATTATTTATTCTGTACTTCAGAAAGGTTAGATATCTTGCTGATAACCACACAGCAAATACTCAGCTTAAACTTTACATAAAATGCTCTTTCCATCTCTCCTTTAGCAAAAGCAGAGCATCTCCCCTTGAGCATCTCATAGACTAACCATCATGGGGAAATTAACATGCATGTTTATGCTAATGCAAATAAAAGACAATTACTGAGTAAATCAAGAAATTGAGGTAATAGAACTTTTTCTTTTTTCTAGCTTATATTCTCCAAAATTACACTTTTCCAAGGAAAAAAACAGAAACATTGTGAGTGTACCTTAAATGGAAATGGTAACATTTCTCTAAATTTCAAATTATTCATTTTATATTTAAGAGTATTGCTTTCTTGACTACAAAGTAATTTATACTCATTTTATAAAATTTGAGGAAGAAAATGTCACTTTAATCAAATCATCTGTTAATATTTTGAAGCATTTTTTGTTTCTATGTATTAATGTTTGCTGTATATACGTACCTCACGGGCCACCAGTTTATTTCTCAGATTGCTCATCTACAGAGGTGGAAGAGAAGACAAGCAGACTATCTGAATTATGTAAAACACTTCATGCTGAACAAGTCCCAAAATAGGATTGCCAGGATTTCTCTAAGTCTCGCTATTGGAGCAAATATAAGAATATCGCAAGGAAGTGTTGACCTAGTTCAACAGAAGATATCTGAACCTTGAGAGTATATTTATATTGTTCAAACCCAGAAATCCCAATTGGACATACCAGAGTGAATAGAAAGGATGTCACTTTGAGACATGTTCTAATAGGCAAATCACAGCTCTGTGGGCCCAGAAGGATGGACTCATTTCATGAATCTAAGACCCAAAAGGCATTGCTACTACTTGCTGGTCCCCATGTCCTAATCTGAATGCTAACCTATATTGCCAAAAACATAGGGTCAAAACATGTTAAGATACAAACGTGAACAATGAGCTCTAGAACTGTGAAGCTGGTTCTCAGCCCTAAGATAGTGGCCAGTAGGGAAGTCAGAGAACAGAAGAACATTCTTAGGATCAGAAAAGAGAAAAGTAACTTGCCTCCTCATCCGTGCTTCCTGTAAAAGACAAAAGCTTAAGCAAGGATCACCCAAAATAACATTCTGAAAAGAACATGATTACCACTTGAAATAAACAAGTTAACCATGAATCATCTCAGCTACCCCAGCTGGAAATACAATGCCCCCCATTATGCCTGGATGGAAAGGATTATTACACATGCCCCATCTCTGTGCTTTTGCTACCACTAGGCATCACTTTGGCACTTAATGAAGCTTCCAGCTCCAGGATCTTGTTCCCATTCATAATGAGTAAAGGATCCAATCTCTACACTTCACAGCTAAACTTCTCTCTCACCAGTGGTTATAAAATCAAAAAACTTTTTTCATGGGATTTGTCTGTGTTGGGAATAGTGTTCATCTTTTGTAGATGTCAGCTTTGGAAACCTCTGAGGACTGTCATTTATCCCTGCATGGTATTTTCAATTACTTAAGGAATATGCAGAAATACATCGATCCCATATACACCAAGCTTCATGTGAAGTGCTAGGAGGAACAACAAACTTAAAGTTTCTTCTTTCTGCTCTAGACAAGCTTGCAGCCTGTTAAGACAGATATAAATAACACAAGAGCCAGACACATGTCAGAGGAATATACAACTGAACACTATGTGGGGAGGTGGTTACGATGATGGACTAGAGGAAGATAAGACCCTGAGAGCTATAGGCAGAGCCATCTAATGGAAAACAGACTGAAGTCAGAACCTAAGTTCAAGTCCTGGCAGCACTACTTTCTAGTTGAGTGACCTTGGGCAACCTGGTTGAGCCTTTGAACTAGATGGCTTTGTCCTTTTCCTGCCATAAAACTCTATAACTCTCCATGACACAGCCTGAGTTACAATGAAGGTGAAATAAACATTGTGTAAGTAGAGAGGAACAAAAGGGCATTCAGGATAGGAACAATGCCATCCAAGAGTGATGGATTGTGTGCAGCAGGGAAGACCCTAAGGCGATGACAGTGGTGCCTTCTGGATTGACAGTAAACAAAAATAGACTATTGTCAGGCCAGGCCTCCCATTTGCTCTCCTCTCCCAAGCGAGTGTGTTAGTCTCTCAGGCATGTCCAACTCTTTGTGACCCCATGAACTGTAGCCCGCCAGGCTCCTCTGTCCATGGGATTCTCCATGCAAGAATACTGGAGTGGGTAACCATTCCCTCCTCCAGGGGTTTCTTTCTGATCCAGGAATCGAACCTAAGTCTCCTGCACTGAAGGCAGATTCTTTACCATCTGAGCCACCAAGGAAGCCCCTTAATACTAGCAGACCTAGAAATAAGAACCCAGGCATACCTAGACAACCATCTAGATAGGCAAAAGGTAGGGTTCAGAAGGGCTCTGTTCTGAGGACTTTAGCTTTGCCGGAACCATTCTGTTGCTTATGACAGAAACTAGTTCAAACTAGTTTAAATAGGGAAGGATTTATTGAAATAATACGGAAGGATGTGATGGGATCTAATTGTAGAACTTAATAATCAGGTGTTACATGATCTAGAATGTCGTCAGGCATCTGCTTATTCCTTCTCACTCTCTGAGCCATATGGTTTCTTTGCTGTGCATCAAACTTCACTCTCTTCTTTCTGCACACCACCTTGGTTATTCTTGTCCCATTCACCCCAGGACCGTAGCATGGGTTGTCTCTAACTGGTCAGTGTAGCATCTCAGTGTCCAACATTTAGGATACAGTTTTGAAGACTCATTTCAAATTTTAAGGAGAGCCTCTGATTGACCACTGGCCAGCTGATCGATTCATAAATTCTCCTCGAATTATCAGAGGTCAATAAAACATGGAATATCTAATTCTGGCTCCTCCATGGCTACGAGTGGAATAAGTTAAGCCAGAAGAAAAATTTAGCTATGACAAGCAAATCAATTACTGTCTTTGCTACAAGCTCTTAGTATAACTTAGACATCTTATGGGCTAAAGAAGATTAGGTGGACTAACTTAACTACTTATCATCTATAACATAATGTTTTAAAGAAAATATGCTCAAGTTCCAAATTGCAACAGTGTTTTGGGGAAATATATTTTTAATTTGGGGGCCATTTCTATACAATGTCTACCAACTAAACATGACATCTGAAATGAAGGCATTGGTCAGACTGTGTTTCAACTTGATTCAACAAAGACATTCCTTCATACCACAAAATCTTTAACACTCTGAAACCTCTGCCTTTATGTGGAGAACAAAAACTAATCACTTAGAAAAGAATTTACTTAAAAAAAAAAAAAAAGAATTTACTTTTGAATGGCAGATGAGTGCTGAGAAGGTAAGATGGCCATGCTTCCTCCAAGACATTAGCGTGAACTTCAAAAGAAGGAACCTAACCTTTGTTTGATGTCAGTCATATACCAGAAACTGTACCAAGGGCTGGACAGGTATTTTCTTATTTAATCACAAAAAATCCTAAGAGGAGGCTATTATTAACCCCACTATCCAGACAAAGGAACTGAGACTCAGAGAGGACAACCAACTCACAGAAAGTTCAAAAGCTGTGTAGAGCCAGTACTCAAATCGGGATCCATCTGACTTCAAAGGACATGCTCATTCATTTCCCTCCCTCACTTGAATCAGCATAGTGGTAATGGACATGAACTCTGAAACTAAACTGCTAAATTCCTACCCATCCCCATCTATCCTTGGCGGGTCCTATGATGGAAGCAAGTGAACCTGTGCTTCAGATTCCTCAGTAAAATGAGTTATTTAGAACCTATTCCAAAGGCTGTTAAAAGGATTCTGTCATTGCTGTTCAGTGGCTAAGCCATGCCCGAATCTTTGAGACCCCATGGACTGCAGCATGCCAGGCTTTCCCGTCCTTTACTATCTCCCAGCATTTGCTCAAATTCATCCATTGAGTCAGTGATGCTATCTAACTATCTCTAGAGAGTTAGAAGGATTAAGTGGGTTTAAATATGTAAAGTGCTTAGAAAAATCCCAAATACAACTTAAGTGCTGCATCACTGTCTTGGTGTATTCCATTGGGATTCCTGGGTTTGAGAAGTACTAGCAACTTAGAAAGCTCTCAAGGTCCAGATATCTTCAGCTGAACTGAATCAAGGACTCCTTGCAAACCCTATTTGCTCCAATAATGAGATTTGGAGTGATTCTATTTTGTGGTTCATTCAGCCTGCAGAGTTTTACATAACTCAGATGATCTGCTTGTCTTTTCTTCAGCCTCTATTGATGAGCAATCTGAGAAAGAAATTGGTAACCAATGAGGTACATACATACATATATGCAGAGAAGTAAAAAATGCATCACAACTATTATTATTATTATCCCTACATGGCTTTGGAGGCTATGATCCGTGAGCAGATGATTGATGCTCTGAAAAGGGAAAAAGCATTTGCTTAGATCCGGTTATCAGCACACAAGAGTATTTGCAAACTAGAAAATGTGTTCTAAATGTTGAAGAAATGTAAGGAAAGCCAAGAGAATATACTTACCCAAGGAAACAAACCGAATGTCTCTTAATACAGACATTTGAGAATGAGAATGGACCAAATACTAAAGAAGTAGAATCAAAAATAAAATATGCAATCAAAGTCATCTTCGGTACTGGCCCTGGGAGGATAAACTAGTAACCTAATAGGTGTTTTCCATCTTTGAATTCAATGACTAGAATAGCAATGAAGGTGTTAGCTCAAAATTGGAATGCTATAGCCAACTCAGGTCTGCAGAAAGAAACTTTTTTATTACCAACCCACACCGTGTCTGGCTTAAACTAGTGCTGACTGACCGCCATTTTCATAAGTGCTCACCCACCATAACCGTGTTTTTACACATTGTGTGCAATCCTCCTGCACACATGCATACAATTATAGCTCTGGCTACATGAGCATTTGTGTACAGATAGATTTTGAAAGGTAATGTTCATTCCTGATGCCTCGGTTCTCTGTTTTTACATTCAATACACACAAGATGAAAGCATATTTCTTTTAGAAGGGAAATAAAAAAAAGGTAGCTGACGTAGTTCAGAATTTATGGGTCAAATATTAATTCCCTGAATATTTCAGTAAATGAGTATTATACATGTAATGTGCAATGTTTATCAAAAATGATAGTGTCTGTTGGGGAAAAGAGGCCAGCAGGAAGAGAAAGCCGTAACTTTCTTGAGACTTTATTATCAACATCACTTGGCCTACCTATTAAAATAATGATGATTATGTCTTTAAAGGTAAAAGTATGCTTATACTGATCACATTAATTTTCTTATGGTGGTAATCAGTTTGAATGACAAGGTAAGAATATTGCAACTAAATAACCACTAATACTCTTGCAAGGTTATTAAGAATAGAAGATTTCTCCAGATGGTCTAGAAATTATGCCCGTTAAATCAAAGTTAAATAACATATGGGTCAAATTCCATGATCTTAAATTCAGTAAAAGTGTATTTTTTTATGCTATTTCTTATATTACATGAATAGATTAAATATACTATTAAATGAATAGATTTTATGATATAAAATGAATAGATTATTACCTGAAGCTTTCTTATCTTCTGCAAACAGGTATTTGTTGAAATGGTATGTGACCCACAAGAACAAACTTGTCTTTATGGATGTGAATCCGATATGGCAGAAACCTTTTCAAAGTTCCATGTCACATGTTCTTTCCATTGTTAAGGACCTTTAAGGATATATTCTAAGTGCATGTAAAAGTTATTTCCATTAAATAAAGCATTGAATACTATATGAATCTCAAAAGGTGGTAAATCATAAAATACTATCTCAAACTATTACGTTTATAGACAGTCATTGTGAAATATACAGGTGCATGGAAAAATTCCTGAATAACTATTTCAGCATTTCACTCTAATTAAGCTTAGAATCCTTCAGTTGCAGAAGATTAGTATTGCCTATTCGGTTGTTTTGTTTTTCTTTCTCCCTTTGTAGTCTAGGGACAGAAAAAATAACTTGCTTGCTTAAAGTCTCCCACCTTGGATTTTTCCCCTAGGTGCTTGCATTTACAAAAAGAAAGTCCTAGGGTCCTATGACATGGAGACTCTCATTGTACAGTTTATAAACAGAGAGCATCCTTTTCTGTAGGGTACCAGCCAGATGCCATGTTCAGAGCTTGTACAACCCTCATTCACTCATATATTCTTTTTTCAGCTAATAGGTATTCATTGTGCCAGACACTGTTCTGAGTGTTTCATGTGGCTAAAGACAGAATAACAGTCAAGTAAGGAACACAGAAGAAATCCTTCATTCTTGAAGCAAGGCACTGATTATACAGTACCTCCTTTGTTAACAATAATTGCTTGTTACCTTACAACGCTATCCTTTAATTAGAAATGCCAATACAAGAAAATGTTAACTAGGTCTCGCACCTATTATCAAATATAAGATATGTCAAAATCACAAGTAGTTGTAGAAATGCACACTCCTAATAATAATGGTAGGAATAATATGATAATAATAGTAACATCTACCACTTATTAGTGCTTCACACGTGCTTGACACCATGACAAACACTTTACATTTAACCACTAGACAGTCAGTTCTCTTAGGGCAGGAAATATGTGTTTTGTTCATGACTACATCTCCACTGTCAGGCAAATTGTAAATATTCAAAAAGTACTTTTGTCAAAAGAGTGAATAGATGAATGAATGAATCTATTACTTCATTAAATGCCTGAGCGATAGGTATTATTACCTATCTTTACAGATGAGTAAACTTAGGTACACATGACAGAGATGAAGTATGCATGGCAAAATTAGAGTTTAACTCCAGTTCTTCGGTGTTTTGTTTTGGCAGTGCTGTGCAGCATGTGGGATCTTGGTTCCCTGCCCAGGTATCGAACCCATGCCCCCTGAATTGAAAGCCCAGAGTCTTAACCACTGGACTGCGAGGGTTAGCAGCCCTTAACTCCACTTCTGAGGGACTCCAAGGCCTGTGATCATAACTACTATGCAGAATGTCTCCGGTATTATGGGTCCCAATTCTCACTTTTTCATTGAATTAAACATTTTGTTGTTGTTGTTCAGTCACTAAGTTCTGTATGACTCTTTGTGACCCTATGGACTATAAAACTCCAGGTTTTCCTGTCCTTACTATCTCCCAGAGTTTGCTCAAATTCTTGTCCATTGAGTCAGTGGTACTACCTAACCATCTCATCCTCTGCCACTCCCTTCTCCTTTTGCCTTCAATCGTTCCCAGCATCAGGGTCCTTTCCAATTAGTTGGCTTTTTGCATCAGTTGGCCAAAGTATTGGAGCTTCAGCATTAGTGCTTCCAGTGAATATTCAGGATTGATTTCCTTTAGGATTGACTGGTTTGATCTCCTTGCAGTCCAAGGGACTCTCAAGAGTCTTCTCTAGCACCACAATTCTGAAGCATCAATTCTTCAATGTTCAACCTTATTTATGGTCCAACTCTCACATCCACACATGACTACTAGAAAAAACCATAGTTTTGACTATATGGACCTTTGTCGGCAAAATGATGTCTCTGCTTTTTAATATGCTGTCTAGGTTTGTCATAGTTTTCCTTCCAAGGAAATTTAAACATATTCTTGATTAAAATAAGCATACAATTCTCTTTCATTTGATAAATCGATTTGATTACCTACTATGGTTCTTACTTTTTTCATCCCATCCCTCTATAAACACTAATTCAGACTTTATTCAGAGCACCTATAATTAACTTTCAAAACAAATGTGTCTTAAAACAAGTCTTCTCCCTTCCACCCCTAAATTCAACATTTGCATCCCCAAAAAGCAGAGAGCCCCACAGGGATGCACAAGTGTTTTCAGTAACTCAAATCACTCCTCTGTGTATTGAAATCTGATGTAGTAAAAGGAACTCAAGCACCCAGTAAGGCCAATCTGGGCTCAAGTCCTCCTCACCCCATTACTTTACCAGCTGCGTGACCTTCTTAGTTTGACTATGCAAGGCTCAACTCTTCAAACCTAAAATGGGAACAATTAGAGGAAATAGTGATAGAGTATCTGCCAAGTTCCTAGTACAGTATGACATATGAGACTCTCAATAAATATCAGATTCCTTCGGAGAACACGTTAAAAGGATACAAACTACTGGCACAACCAGGAGCAGATGGAAATACTGGTGTGTAGTGGTTATGCCCCTTCTGGAGAACAACACCAAGGAGGCAGGCAGGAGAGTTAGCCTGGGCAACTCTGCTGCAGGCCCTGGTCGACTGACAGTCAAATGAAAAGACCCCGACACCGGGAAAGACTGAGGGCAGGAGGAGAAGGGGGTGACAGAGGATGAGATGGTTGGATGGTACCACTGACTCAATGGACATGAGTTTGAGCAACTCCAGAAGATAGTGAAGGACAGGGAAGCCTGGCTGCTGCAGTCCGTGGGGTCGCAGAGTCAGACAGGACTGAATAAGAACTACGAATGTATACTCTTCTCCAGGAAAGATGCTCAGGGGGATGGTCCTTCAGTATGAAGCGTGGAAAGGGAGAATTGTCCCCTGACACAGAGCCTGAGCTCTGTGGTCAGAGGTCAGTGTCATCTCTGGTAGGGGAAGTCTCTGGAGTAGAAGCTGGTAGAGGGTACAAGACATGGGACTGGACGGCTTTGAGATTCAATCCAGTAGTTACATACTCTAACTTCTGACCAATTTGCAAAAGTCATTTAAGTGATCTCAAATGGCTTATAAGTGTATCAAGGCAGAACTCCCAGGTGTTGAGGGAAAGAGACGAAAAGAGAAAATTTACGTCACCCAGAGTGCAGAAGCTCTAAAGCTGATTAAATTGTTTTGAATGGAACTAGGAAGCAGCGCTAAACCGACTTTCAGAAAGGCACTGGCTCTCCCTCTGCCCAGCACCCCAAGAGGGCTTTCTGGGCTCACCGAGTATTCCTAAATACATGTGAGTGCAGCCTCAGATAGACCATTCTAAAAGCATACAGGAAAAATAACCTATCAAATTTCACATCGAAAAGAGAAAGCTCTGCTCTCTAGCCTGGCAAAGAACATTAGCAGCATACTGAATATCTGATCTGTGTCTTTTACTAGAGAGATACAAAAACAAATAAGAAAAGGTTTCTATCCCCAAATATTTTGTAACCAAGTGGAGGAAGATAGCAACCAACATGGCAGAGTAAACCGATCACTAAACAGAGGTACAAATAATGTGCTGTGGGAAAATAAAGATTCAAACTAAGAAACCAGAAGACAGTTCCATGGAGAAAGTGAGTTTGAAGTTTTGAAGGATAAGCAGGATTTATACTAAGGAAGAAAATCACATAAAAATAACCTCCCTAATTAAATTAAAAAAAAAAAAAAAGGACAAAGGCCAGGGACAAGCAATTTTCTCCAAAATGCAATGTAAATGACCAATAAACACGAAAAAAAAAAAAAAAGACTAATCTCACTTATGCTCAAAAATGCATATGAAAATAATGCCAAATTCTTTTTCATCTATCAGATTGGCAAACACTTCGTAAATGATAATACTCAGTATTGGCACAAATAGGGATATGATGTGTGTAATTTTTATGAGACATCAAGCAATATATATCGAAGTCCTTAAATGTATAAATATAATTTAACCCAGTAAATCCAAATCTAATATTCAGAGGGGCAAAAGAAATCAGTGAGATATGTAAAGACAAGTATCAAGGCATTATTTATAAAAAGAAAATATTAGAAAACACTTGAAGTGAAGTCGCTCAGTCATGTCCGACTCTTTGCGACCCCATGGACTGTAGCCTACCAGGCTCCTCCATCCATGGGATTTTCCAGGCAAAAGTACTGGAGTGGGTTGCTATTTCCTTCTCCAGAAAACACTTAAATGTTCAATAACATCTGTATAATATGATGTATCCATTAAGTATATTTTAGAAGTACATTTAATGACATTAGAACTTTTCCATATACAATAAGTAAAAAAGAGTTCTAAATACATATGTATGTATAAATAAAATATGTGTATGCTTTTAAGTAAAGACTAGAAGGTATGTACAAAGATATAATTCTACTTCTGGATTATGAAATTATGTGATTTGATTTCATACTTAATAACTTCCATAATAATCCAAAGTTTTAATCAGAAAAATAACGCTATTTAAAAACAAATGTTTAATGACTCAGATTTAGATAAGTGGAGAAGTGAAAATGACATTTTAGGCCATGTCAAAGAACAATGTGGGTAAAGACAAAAAGACGAATGTGAAAGACGCTTTTGGAAAAGATAGAATAGCCCAAAAAGGAAAATAGCAGTAAAGTGACTGTGGAAAAACAGTCAGAATTACTAAGACCTTGACTGCTATGCTCATGAATTAGGCCTATATGTAGTGAAGATACTTAAACAGAGTGATTTTGTGATCATGTTAGTTTGTAGGGAGGTTATTTAAATGACAAATTGGGAGATACAGGATGGATCAAAGGGGGAAAACTAGAGTCAAAGAGATTGTTTCTATTCTAACCTAGCAGTGGCTTCCAAACTTTTTAGACCATAACCCACACAGTAAGCAATATGTTTCATCCTGAGACCAGTACATTCACACACACACACACAATTATCCTTAAATATGACTAAAACAGAAGTTTTATGAAAAAGTCATACCCTTATCTTGTGAAATCTATTCTACTGCTTTCTCTTCTGTTGTGTATTATTCCTTTCAACTCTATACCACTGCATTTTATTTTTTTAAAATGCTGGTCGTAACACCCAAAACGGATAAGGCAATGGCACCCCACTCCAGTACTCCTGCCTGGAAAATCACATGGATGGAGGAGCCTGGTAGGTTGCAGTCCATGGGGTCGCTAAGAGTCGGACACGACTGAGCGACTTCATTTTCACTTTTCACTTTCATGCACTGGAGAAGGAAATGGCAACCCACTCCAGTGTTCTTGCCTGGAGAACCCCAGGGACGGGTGGGCTGCCGTCTGTGGGGTCGCACAGAGTCGGACACGACCGAAGCGACTTAGCAGCAGCAGCAGCAGCAACACCCAAAAATGATTTCATGACTTACAATGTGACAACACTACTCTGGGAGAAATCCAAGTCTCCCTCCCTTCTCCCCAGTTCCACTCCTGGGGAGCAGAGCAAGCTCCAGTCATGGGTTAAGACCAAGAACCCACTGCCGGGCCACGATACAGGAGCCGGAGCTTTCCAGAGAAAGAGCCAAGGGAGAAACAGTTTTTGACCCCATGTTGAGAAATAGTCAAAGGGATCTTGTTCCTTGGCCTCCCCTTCTTTGAAATGCTGCTCTAGCCTGTAAATCAGTTCCCCTATAGCCAGTGAGATTAAGAAGGCTTGGTCCTTGTCTTCACCCTCTGCCAACCTACTCCAACCACAGAAGTCCATCAGCAAACTCAGCTTAGCTCAGAAGAAAGAAGCCTGGCAAATAAGCATTGAACACAGACACAAGCAGTCCTTCCAGCTGGCCTGTCATCCAACCCAATTTCCAACATAGGAATTTGGAACAAAAGCTCAAGCCACCAGAAAAATATGGTAAACTGGTAGGCTGCTGTTGGTTTCCGGAGAAGGCAATGGCACCCACTCCAGTACTCTTGCCTGGAAAATCCCATGGACGGAGGAGCCTGGTAGGCTGCAGTCCATGGGGTCACTAAGAGTCGGACACGACTGAGCGACTTCCCTTTCACTTTTCACTTTCATGCATTGGAGAAGGAAATGGCAACCCATTCCAGTGTTCTTGCCTGGAGAATCCCAGGGACGGGGGAGCCTGGTGGGCTGCCGTCTATGGGGTCACACAGAGTCAGACATGACTGAAGTGACTTAGCAGCAGCAGCAGCAGCTGTTGGTATCACTTTCCTTTGGACACAAATTCATAGGCAGTGACTATGGATAGAAGTTGTGTTTTCATCTATCCTGACAGAGGATTCAATTGTCTTAGTGAAAGGTGATTCAGGCCTTACCCAGGAACAGAGTCTGTGGGGATGGCAAGTAGAAGGAAAATCAAAACTTCTCTGTAAAAGAATCCGCTAGATTGCAAGGCCAGTTGGATTGAGGGAGGGGAGGAATGACAGAAGAGAGGAAAGAGAAAGTGGTGGTGAGGGGATAGATTTGGCAGGGATTAGCTCCAAGGTTTTCAGTTTGGGAGACTGAGATAGAAACTGGATGTATTCTGACATTAACAAGGATAGAAATATGGGAAGAGGAGGAGGCTTTATGGAGAAAGTAATAAGTTGTTTTGGTAGAGTTTCATGTCAAGGAAAATTCAAAGCAAAGGAACAAAGGTATTATATTCTCCTCTCTTGAAGTATCCCTATTTTTTATGGAAGGAAGCAGATAATAAATCAATTTATTATTATTACACATTTCTGGACTTAAAGTGAGCTAAGACATCAGCTACTGCACATGTCAGATGCAAACAGCAATACTTTGACACTTAACCAAGTTTTCTTGTTACCTGTTCATTTACAAAGCTCCAAACAACTGGCAAATTCAGGGGTTATTACTTGCAATTTGTAGATGAAAAGCCTAGACACAAAGATTTGAAGAGGCTTGCCTGAAATCACATTTAGTTCTGGCACTTTTTACCACTGCCTGTTCTATTCTGCAGCCCCCTCTTATTAAACAGGGAGTGTGTAAATTTGACCATGAGAAGAGAGGGGGAAGTACCAGCTGAAGAGGTCCAAGTGCCAAAGTCATCTCTAAAAGGAATTTGGAATATTCCAGAAGTCAGGATTAAAAGACATGCCTTACTCAGACTGTCAGATAGAATAAAATTGTTGAACATAAAATCTAGGCCATTAGAAAACATCTTCATAATTTGATGCTAGTTATGAAATTCAGACCCAATGAAATCCACCTTACAGCTTTACAATCACTCAGAAAAATCATTTCAGAAAGAAACTAGAAAGGGAATTAATTTTTTTTGTTTTGTTTTGAATACTCTTATATTTTCTTAGGCAGAAAAAAGTTTTCAACCATTTTGCAAGCATGCTAAATGACCATATATGTTTTAGCCATCTCAGAAAGGTTAGTCTGTGTGAATGATGTTTGTATTAACAATTTGCTTTTGATGTAAAAACAGCTGAGTCAGACTTTCCTGGTAACCAGTGCTGTGGAGAAAGAAGAACTTTGGATTCAGGGAAGCTAGGATTTTAATTCTGGGTCTACCACCTACTAATGTGCTGATTGCAGCCGGACAAGTTGTAGCATAATTTATCTGGGCCTCAGTTTCATCATCTGGTAAATAAAAACAACAATACGCACCTTACATATGGATGTAAGGATTAAAAGAGATATAAATGTATATAAAGCCCTGAGTCCAATGCCTGACATACCAGAAGCTCAAGGAACAGTCACTATGATGATGAAAAAGAATGAAGAATAAAACAACTGCATATACCAGCTTAAAAAAAAAAGTAATTTTTAGGTCACTACAACAAAATTCTTTCTAGAAGTTTCAATCTTTTAATAAAACACAACCAATACTTGTGAATATATGTTTGGTTCTAACACTCATACTTTGGGTAAGCATGAAAAAGACACCTTGTCTTCTTTGGCTCAGATTTTGCAAAACACCAGGATAAAACCACTTACTTCTGACCTTTCCAGAAACAGTGAATATTTGCTTTTGAAAGATCAGACAGGGTTAGAAGTTTCCTCTACCAGAAGTCAGTCCAGCTCTTGTCTTCAGATAAACACATACACATTCATCATCACGAAACCATTTCAGACAGATAAGCCTTTTGGGTCTAGGTTTTCAGAAAGGAAACGTGGCTATTATTTCCTTTCTAGGGAACCCATTAAGGTATTTATCAATTTACACTATTGGGAAAATTTTCCTTGGAAATGAACACAATGTCTATGTCTCAAATGTATTTCCTAAGGTTCAAGCCTTAGCAGACTTCGTGTACAATTGGTTGCTACCTTCTCAAGAATACCTCCTTAAATATTGGAGGATTTATAATAGCTTCCTCTCACTCTTCTCCAGGATGAGTCATCTGAGTGTCTTTAACCTCTGCAGTGCTTGCTGGAATGCCCTGATTCTATTCAAGTGCGTGGCACCCCATGAACCTTAATAAAATCACTCTGGACAAACTGGCTAACGGGTTGACTTTTGCCATAGATCTTATTTCCCAAACTTCTAAACATGCCTGTAGCTTTCCTGTCCAAGTTCAAATATAGTATAACACATCACAAGTGCTGAGAAGCAGGAAGCCCATCACTGGATCTGGCGCTGTAGTCCTGAGTGGAAAATACCATTTGTTTCCTTGAAAATCTATCCTTGGTAACTGGCCAATTGGGGAGCAAAGGGTTAACACTGCCATTGGACGTCTTTCCAGCCTACTAGCTCTCAGATGACAGGGAAGGGTGGTAGGGACTGGAATTCCTGGGGCTATTGAACAGGAAGTTGGAGAAAAGGTCTAAGGGTCTAATGGCCTCCTAATTAAGGACTTCTAGTCCACAACAAGTTTATTATCAGGAATTGTCCCACAGGAAGAAAAGGAAAGGACAACAGCACAGGGGAAAGTCACTTTTGCATTGAGAACTGGCCAGCCTGGAGGCTGGAAGGCAGAAGACCTTTCCAACATGTGAAGAGCCAAAGAGTACCTTTTAGTATTTGTTTTGATTATATTTGCCTGTAACCCGGCAACTGGACCCAGATGCCAGGAGCCCAGAGAGAACACTGCTGGTGACTGGTGTATGGAAAGAAAAAGAATTACTTTTGTTTCCTTACTTTTATGGTTCTTCTCAAGGTGAGTGAAAAGGGCTAGTCAGGACCTTTTGAAACTGTTTAGAACCCTTACTCATTTTTCTAACAACAGCCAGGATGATTTATAACACCACATGTTCTCATTGGTGGTTTCCTCTTTTTTATTTTTGAAGACAAGACACAAGTGGGAAATGTGAATCTTGAGCCAGGGTAAAGCTGATCTTTTAAAGCAACCGAATGAATTTTCCAGTTACTGTCTGCCCCACCCCCCAATCTGGAGGCTTTCTTCCCTGAATCAGAGTTCTCCCCCTTACAAGGGCAATCATGGCTCAGAATCACTTGAAACTTTTGGATTTCTTGAGCTCCATGTTGCTCAAGATTCTAAGTTGCTTCTGCTTAATACACTCCCTTTATTTTACTGAAAAAAAAAAACAAAAGTAGTATAATCAGTGTAGAAAACTCATTAGAGCTTTTGTAAAATCACACTAAAATGATCTGAGAGACAAAAATAACATTATTTCAATAGATATATAGAAAAAGAGAATACAAAACTAGGTCATTCTTGATAATCTTTGTAACTAGGTAAGTCTTCTTTCCTCAAGCTAAATCCTTCTTCTTTTAGAATTTAAATTCTCTTGTTCTTAACTCTATGGAAATAGGGAAGAGAGAGAGAGAAAGGACATGTGTGCACATGTGCAGAGGTGTGTGTGCGTGTGGCAGTTTTATTTTAACCATCATCACTCAGGCATTTGAAGACAACTATTCATACAATCCTTAACCTCTTCTTTTCTGCAGAGGTGTGTGTGTGTGTGTGTGTGTGTGTGTGTGGCGGTTTTATTTTAACCATCATCATTCAGGCATATGAAGACAACTATTCATACAATCCTTAACTTCTTCTTTTCTAGATGAATTACTCCAAATTCTGATAATTTCACCCTCCCCCCTATCTTGCTTGATATGTTAGAAAATAACTTTAAACTAAAATATTTTATTATTTCTTAGTTAATTCAAAGACTCCTAGAATTTCCCATGATATGTTGGTTTAAATGGAGAAATGACAAGTGAATTTAATTTGGTGGATTAATTTTGTGAATGGGTTTTTTTGATTAATCAAATATTCTCCATATATCAATATTCAAAAATGTTGAAATATACCTAATACTAAAATTATGTATAACAGAATTTAACCACTCTGATGATTCAGATGGCATTTACAAATCCTAACTTACTTCAAAAACAGTTTTTGAGAGTCCATTATGTAACTTTATGTTGGTAACCTAAAGTCAGTCTTGATGGGAGTATTTATATCACTGCTGCTGCTGCTGCTAAGTCGCTTCAGTCGTGTCCGACTCTGTGCAACCCTGTAGATGGCAGCCCACCAGGCTCCCCCGTCCCTGGGATTCTCCAGGCAAGAATACTGGAGAGGGTTGCCATTTCCTTCTCCAGTGCATGAAAGTGAAAAGTGAAAGTGAAGTCCCTAAGTTGTGTTCAACTCTTCGTGGCCCCAGGGACTGCAGCCTACCAGGCTCCTCCATCCGTGGGATTTTCCAGGCAAGAGTACTGGAGTGGGGTGCCATTGCCTTCTCCAATTTATATCACAGTAAGCAGTAAGTTCTTCTATAGAAAGACCCAGTTGTTAAATATTTAGTAGTGTACCATTGGGCTTCTTGGTCACTGTAACAAATATAATGACCAAATACCTATAAAATTCTAATTCAAAAAAATCTATACCCTCAACTGTGCTGCAAAAAAAAAGTAGAATAGAGACTAAATAAATAACCAAAGTCTGAAAGTTTCCCTCATGCTGAAAGTTGCAAAAATGTAGCTTGATTTTAATTATCATTGCATGCTCATTCAGTCTTGTCTGACTCTGCAACCCCCTGGACTGCAATCCACCAAGCTCCCCTGTCCGTGAAATTTTCCAGGCAACAATACTGGAGTAGGTTGCCATTTCCTTCTCCAGGGGATCTTCCTGACCTAGGGATTGAACCTGAGTCTCCTGTGTCTCCTGCATTGGCAGGCGGATTCTTTACCACTGAGCCGCCTGGGAAGCCCCATTAATTATCATTAATAAACATTTTCTAAAGCAAAAAAGTTGCCTCACTAAATGTGAGCAAACCAATTCTACATGCTGAAAGGACAATGTTTTAAATGCTATTGAAAAGATTAAAGGTGGTACTTAGCTGGTGGTCCAATGGCTAAAACTCCACACTCCCAGTGCAGGGGCCTGGGTTCGACCTCTTGTCAGGAAACTAGATCTCGCGTGACTCAGCTGTAAGAGTGCCCATGCTGCAGCTACAGATCCCACACGCAGCAACAGAGACCTCTCATGCTGCAAACTAAGACCAGGTGCAGCCAAACAAATAAATTGTTTTTAAATTCTAACTTGGAAAAAAAGTTTAAAGGAGATTTACGATGTAAAGAATCCTTGAAAATCAGTAAGAAACCTTCACAAAGTAATACAGATACTAATTTTGAAAAAAAATTTACATATCATGATAGGCAAATATTTTAAAAACTAAGATTTCTTTTATCTATAAGATGGGCAAAGCTTAATTTCTTAATAAAAACATCCAAAGTTGGTACAAGTACAGAGAGACAAACATTCCTACACTGCTAGTGAGAACTTGAAATTTTCTGGAGAAATTAGCAGTGTTTCAAAACCCTCAGAAATCCTCTCTCCAGTACTTTATCCTAAGAGAATAACCAGAGTTTTGAAAAAACTAATTATTCAACAGTATTAGATTGCTAAAGTAAATTAGATTATTAATTTTCTGTTAAAGCAGCTACGTGGCATTGGGCGTTTCATACAGCGTTTCACATTTAAGCAAACAAGGTAAAGGTCTAGTAATAAGTCTGATGGCAAGACTTTTAGGGAACAAAGTTAGGGGCACAACTGAAATCCTCATACAGCTAAAAATTAAGATTACGCATCTTAACTATCATTGGGTTGCACCCTGAAAACCTACAAGGCCTGTTCTTGCCCAGTTTTAAGACCAAAGAAAGAGCTCAGAGTCAGCAAAAGAGACATCAGGGGTTTGGGGGTGCTTACAGGTCTGAAGCATTGTCCTAGAGCGACACTCGAGGGTCAGCGGCGGGCAGGGCAGAATATGGCGCCGGCTATTCTTCCCTGGGGGGTGTGGGGGGAGGCGTAGCCAGTTGTAGGGGAATTAATATTAGGTGGACTCAGTTACCAGGGAAACCAGCTGAAGGGCACGCCCCTCACAGCCCCTCTTGAAAAGGACAATCACTAGCAGGTCTGTGAAGTGAGTAGGGTGTAGGTAAAGCAGACACTGGTCTGGCAGGGGATGCACAAAGAGCAAGAGAGCAGTCATCCTTTTTTTGTTATTGCTGGTTTAAAATATTTATTTATTTGGCTGCGTTGGATCTTAATTGCCGTTGGAGAGATCTTTCCTTGCAGCGCAGGGACTCTGGGGCTCCAGAGCAATCACTGGCGTTCAGTTGTAGCGGTGCTCTGGCTTAGTTGCTCTGTGGCAGGTGGGATCTTGGTTCCCCATTGAAGGATCAAACTTGCATCCCCTGCATTGCAAGGCAGATTCTTAACCACTGGACCACCAGGGAAGTCCCTAAGAACAATCGTCTTGAGTGGCATGACCGTAGAACTAACAGCCTTCATTATCAAAAACAAAGCAAATTATAATAGTGTTGCTCTGTTTACTAAGGCCCCAAATCATGCTCTTTGGTTCTGAATTCCATTTCTTCACACCATATACAGTCTTTCGTTGTACATTTCCAATAAAAAGTAAGTTCGTCACTCTTTTAATGTGTTTTTGTTCAAAGCTTCTATAGATATTGCCATGACCCCATATTGTGCTATTTTATCTCTTGTCCATCACTTCAGTAGCCTTCTAATTGTTCTGTTTCCCTTGCCCCTCCATGGTGCAGCACCAGACACTCAGCACTCTTAAATACTCAGCCCTTAATACAGCCTCCATGTTCAAGTGTACAAGGTTGGTCACTCAACACCTCTATGAGCTTCCCCATCTCTAGCTCGAGTCTGGCGCCCTTCCTTCAGCTTCTCCAGCTGCTCCCAGTGCAGTGAATGGACTTCTCCCTGTCCTCCCCACCCACCATCATCTCCCTCCTCCTTACATTTTTTTTAATCTTTCATTTCAAATCTCACTTTGCTGTTGTTTTCTCCTCAAAGAAACCTTCCATGACCTCTCCAAATATTCCAGGCTCTCCTAACTTTTCTGTCAGGGCCCCTGCTGTCCCACCTTTGTGGGAATTCAGAAATTTGTCCCTCTCCAGATGATAGCTGGAAATAGCAGACAGAGCTCTGGCTGATGTTCGGGCCTCACTCACCCATTGGTCTGCAGCTTCCAGGTGAGGCCCAACCTGTCCTTATTTAACAAGTATCACAATTTTCACTTTTACTGGCCCAGTAAAGGTCACTTTTCATTTTACTGGCCCAGCCTCTTCTAGTCTACTCACTAGAATCTGTAAGTTTCAGAAGGTCAGTGATCTTGTCTGGATTTGCTTACCATCGTATCCCCATTGTCTCACACAGTGCCTAGCTCAGAACAACCACTTAATAAGTATTTACAAATCAATGAAGGGGTCTAATCTTCCTTTTTGTCGTTGTTATTATTCTCTCACCCTTTCCACTGCTGATAGTCCACACACAAAGACTACTTAAACCTACCAAGAAGACTCCAAAGTGACTTTTTACACCAAAATTACACTGGGAATAGGAGTCACTTAAGAGCCTCAAAGGGAGAAGGCAATGGCACCCCACTCCAGTACTCTTGCCTGGAGAATCCCATGACGGAGGAGCCTGGTAGGCTGCAGTCCATGGGGCCTCGAAGAGTGGGACGACTGAGCGACTTCCCTTTCAACGCATTGGAGAAGGAAATAGCAACCCACTCCAGTATCCTTGCCTGGAGAATCCCAGGGACGGGGGAGCCCGGTGGGCTGCCGTCTATGGGGTCGCACAGAGTCGGACACGACTGAAGCGACTTAGCAGCAGCAGCAGCAGCAGCAGCAAGAGCCTCAAAACAAACAAACAAACAAACAAAGGAAACCACCATTTCCACAAGAGATCCAGCACGTGCATTATCATTATTCAGTGTTTCATCATTTTTAACACATATTTAATTTGCATTGTTGTTTTCGTTCAGTTGCTCAGTAGTTGCACTCCCATGGGCTGCAGCACGCCAGGCTTCCCTGTCCTTCATCTATCTGCATTGTAAATGGTCAACGAAGAGAGAAATATTTAGAAAATGTAAGGATGAACTTGCCTGGTGGTCCAGTGGTTAGGATTTCAGGCTTCCACTACAGGGGCATGGTTTCAACCCCTGGTCGGGGAACTAAGATCTCTCATGCCCCGAGGCATGGCAAAAAAAAAAAAATTAAGGTTTCAGTCTAGTTTGGCAAATAATTTTAAAGCATTTCTGAACTAACAAAAAAGGGATGAGGAAGATGACAAGAGAAATGACTAGGTTAAAATCACACTGAGAAAGGGAAGAACCTAAAAAGTAAGATTTACCAATGACCAGTTGTACTTAAGATTGACTAGGGTTTGTAGAAGGCTCAAATCCAGTCCCCCTACACCCTTTTTTTTGGCCTCAAAACATGCAGGATCTTAGTTCCCTGACCAGGGATCAAACCCGTGTCCCCTGCACAAAGTCCTAAAACTGAAACTTTGTAACTGCTAGGGAATTCCCTGAAATCCAGTCTTAATCTTGGCAGATTGCAAAGAAATATCAGATTTCCCTGATTTGATAAGTATGAAAAAAACAACAACTGGATTTCAGCTTTAGACAAAGAATTAAAAGAAGACAACTACATGTCTATAATCTTTAGATTGACGTTTTATAATTTTCTAAAGAATTTCTCAGAAATGACACAATTATTAGTTAAGATAGGTGGAGAAAATACAAGGCAATGAACACACATCAATTTAGATAGAAAAGAAGAAAGAATGAGATTCCATGTCTTGGACTAATTGGATAAATGCAAAATCGGTATTATTGTCCTTTCCTCTTTTTCTCTTGATTTTCTAAACATAGCATATAGGTGAGTGAAAGTGTTTAGGAAGAGGGCCAGTTCACCATTGGAAGGGGAATTCTTAGTCCTTTTTACTTTGAAATCCAAATCCTACTGGAAATACAATACACCTGGGGGAAAATGGGATGCTTATAGAAAATATAATCAAAGTGGCAAGGAAAAAACCCCACTGTGTTGGCCAAAAGTCCTTTTCAGTTCAGTTCAGTCGCTCAGTTGTGTCCGACTCTTTTGCGACCCCATGAATCGCAGCATGCCAGGCCTCCCTGTCCATCACCAACTCCCGGAGTTCACTCAAACTCATGTCCATCAAGTCGGTGATGCCATCCAGCCATCTCATCCTCTGTCGTCCCCTTTTCCTCCTGCCCCCAATCCCTCCCAGCATCAGAGTCTTTTCCAATGAGTCAACTCTTCACATGAGGTGGCCAAAGTACTGGAGTTTCAGCTTCAGCATCATTCCTTCCAAAGAAATCCCAGGACTGATATCCTTCAGAATGGACTGGTTGGATCTCCTTGAAGTCCAAGGGACTCTCAAGAGTCTCCTCCAATACCACAGTTCAAAAGCATCAATTCTTCGGCGTTCAGCTTTCTTCACAGTCCAACTCTCACATCCATACATGACCGCTGGAAAAGCCATAGCCTTGACTAGATGGACCTTTGTTGGCAAAGTAATGTCTCTGCTTTTGAATATGCTATCTAGGTTGGTCACAACTTTCCTTCCAAGGAGTAAGCGTCTTTTAATTTCACGGCTGCAGTCACCACCTGCAGTGATTTTGGAGCCTTTTAGATAGGTGTTTATTGGGACTTCCCTGGTGGTCCAGTGGCTAAGAACCCAAGTCCCCAACGCACGGGGCCCAGGTTTAATCCCTGGTCAGTGAACTAGATCCCACATGCCACAACTAAGACTGAGAAGAGCCAAATAAATAAATATTTTTTAAAAAGATAGGTATATAAACTTATAAAATCAATTTCATTTAAATATTCTACATTCCCCAGTGAATGGAAAATGTAACAGGAAACTTTTAGAGATTAATAATGAGAATGAGAATCAAGTCTTTTGACTGATTAAATAAGTTACAGTCCATATTCTTTTTTTTTTCACATATTCTATACTTTCATCATCAACTAAGATCTTGTAGTATTTGATTGAAAGGGAAACAGGTGATCTTGTAGACGAACCTTCCCTGATCTCTAGCTGGCCTGTTAAATCATTCACAGTACATGGTTTGGGTGCCTGGTTTGTGCCCCCAAAACCGTGGTGGGCGCTGGGGATTCAGCAGGGAACAAATCAGAATCCCTGATCTCAAAGAACTCATGTTCTAGTTGGGAGAGGAGGGTAACGTACAAATGAAGCAATGTGGAATAGGCCAGATGGACAGTGTTTGTATGTGTGTGCTTGCAAGCACAGGTGTGTATTTGTGTGTGAAGTAGATGTGATAGTGAGGTGAGGGAAAGCATCTCAATAAGGGGACATTTGAATAGAGACTGTGGTGAAGAGAGTGTCCCTGAGGATACATGATTGCAGAAAATTCCAGGGAGAGGGAATAGTAAACACCAAGAATCAAGTAAGAGAAAGTAGGCCAGTGTGGTTGAAGCAGCCTGAGCAAGAAAGAGGGTAGTAAAAATACAGCTGAAAGGGTAGTGGAGACAAGGTCGGGTCAGACCCTAGAGTCTGAGATAATCCAATGCACTTCGGATTTTATTTTGTATGAGCTAGGATGCCTTAGCTCATACATTGTCACTAGATCTGACAATGTTTTAAAAGAGCCACTCAAGGGAATTCCCTGGTCGTCCCGTCCAGTGCTTTCACTGCAGGGGGCAGAGATTCCATCCCTTGTCACTGAACTAAGATCCCACAAATATACACTGAGTGCAAGATTATTCTTCAACAATATGTAATACATCTTTTGAGTAATAAAATATGGCTTGATTAATATAAGAAGGTATAACACTCTGCTCACATGTTTGTATCTAGAAATATCTGGAAAATCTTCAAGTTTCTGCTGTGTAGAAAATGACAGAAAATTACTGAAATACAAATACTATAAATAGCATTCTTTTCTTCTTTTCATTTTAAAATTTATTATTTCATTCCACCTAGTACCAAAAAAGATTTCATCCAGCTAAAATAAATGTTGTTGTTCAGTCGCTCAATTGTATCCAACTCTTTGCAACCCCATGGACTGCAGTATGCCAGGCTTCCCTGTGCTTCACTATCTCCCTGAGTTTGCTCAAATTCATGTCCATTGAGTTGGTGATGCTATCTAACCATCTCATCCTCTGCTGTCCCCCTCTCCTTTTGCCTTCAGTCTTTACTAGCATCAGGGTCTTTTTCAATGAATCAGCTCTTTGCATCAGGTGGCCAAAGCATTGGAGCTTCAGCTTCAGCATCAGTCCTTCCAATGAATATTCAGGGTTGATTTCCTTTATGGGTGACTGGTTTGATCTTCTTGCATTCCAAGGGACTCTCAAGAGCCTTTTCCAGCACCACAATTTGAAAGCATCAGTTCTTCGGTGTTCAGCCTTCTTTATGGTCCAACTAAAAAAATATTAATACTTTTTAATGTTTTTATGGTGCAGATGTCTATGTGAGTATCACTAAAGTGAAATTATTCATATATTTGTCCAGTGAACTACTACCATTGTCTCAAGGAGCTATATTTTCCCCCTGATAACCAATACGTCTTTATTAAATAGATGCTAGATACAAGTCTTAGTAATGTTTCTTTACTTTCTACAGGGAGCTTATCCCCACAGATATTCCTGTAATTGGCAACACAGACCATCTAAAGTTCCGGTTCTTATTCAAGAGCTCAGCTATTCCAAACAAACAAAACACTCGGTGGCAGAATTCCCTTCCAGTCCAGTGATTAGGCCTTGGTAGCCTCAGTGCTGTGGCCCCGGGTTCAATCCCACATACCGCAAGGCACAGCCAAAAAAGAAAAAAAAATCCCATAGTGGCAAGCAATGATATTAATAGGGGATTGACTGAAGCACAAGCAGTATATCCTGTTCTCTGGGTTGTCCTGGAGGAGGTCAGACCGTGAGAAACATGTCCATGTAGGGACATTACTTTTGCTTTTCTAGAACTACTGTCAACTAATCTAGATTTGGCGTTGTCCCACCAGCCTATTCAGAGGCTGCAGATGAATCCACAGATGCAATGGTTCTCTTAAGTGTTTTGAAAATAAAAACAAAAGCTTGTTTTGCCTTTATCTGTTCAACGTCATGTCACTAATCATGTGTCTTACCTGTATGCACCTTTCCTAGACACAGGAGCCTATACCAGGCATGTCTGTATGCTATCTGAACATATATAACCATCTGTTTCTCATACTAAGTAGGTCAGATACTAACTTAGCTACGTGACTGCATCTCTGATTGAACAATAATAATAAAGGAGGATTGATTAATGAATCTATTCCAATGTGGAAGAGGTCATTAATAGCACAGTTCAAAACTCCTCCTTTGCCTTGGTCTTTTGAAGAGCCACAAAAACATTGGGCTTTGTGGATTGAGGATTCTGTAAAGCTGGGAGAGATACTTAATAAAATGGGAAACAATATCAAGACTAAAAAAATGTTAGGCAGTCTGAAATGCTAAGCCAATTTAAAAGATTGTATTTAATAAAAATAATAATATAGTCTCAATTTAAGAATTAAGAACTTGGTCTCCCAAGTAAAATGGAAGAGAAAATCAAGATATATGAAACAGACTAATATTTGTTTAAAAAAAAAACAGTGAGGTAGGACTCCTTGGTGGTCCAGTGGTTAGGACACTGGGCTTCAAATGCAGGGGATATGGGATCGATCCCTGGTGGGGGAACTGAAAAAAAAAATGAGGGGGCTCTGAGTGGTATTATGTTGACTTAATATAAGTAAATAACATGACTGTAATCAAAAGCTAGAGCCACTCGTGCAAATATTAATGGAAGCTGACATTTAAATGAAAGTCAGTCAAACCTCCCCTGTACTACTATAGCATTAACTTCTTGTTTTAGTTCAAAACCATGTCTCTTAAGGACAGCATCAGGTACACATCTGGAAAAAGAAAACTGAGATTGTGGAGCTCTGGAAATATAGCACCAGATGAAAGAACTGAGGCTAGCCAATGCGAAACAACAAAAATTTCAGCCAGAGGTAGAGGGTTTTTTGAAAGGGGTGGAGGATGGATTTTTTTTTTTTTTCCAGACTATTGAGAACTCTCTGGTAGAAAAGCAGGTGACATTCTGCACACCTCCAAGGAGAAAAAGCAAGAGTATAAACTATTTGAGGGTGGAAACCATGTTCTCAATATTGTTGTATTCGTGGTAAGTCCAGTTACATTGGAGGTGTTTTCTGATGCTCACTGAGGTATGGAACTGATGCTCCAAAAAGGCAGATGCCTGCGCTGTATAGGAAACACCTGTGCAAGACATGAAGCAACAGTCTTTCAATATATTGAGTTTCATATCATCAGAAAGGTGAGTTCAGATTAAGAACACAGGCTCTGGGATGAGGCTGACGTGAGTTTGAATTTTAGCCCTGTGAATTAGCTGTGTGACCTCAGAAAATTACTTAACCTCTCAGAGTCTTGGTTTCTGCCCATAAATCATGAATAGTGGTAACTAGTTTTCGGTTTTGTTGTGATGCTTAAGTTGAGAAAATCTATGTGAAAAGTCAGGCAGTGTCAGCAACAGTAGTAAACATTTAATAAATCATAATTATTATGTTGGCAGAAACTATTTTACAGTCTTCCAAGAATGTCGTGGAAGGGATTCTTGCATTGGATGGAAAGTTGAATAAATTATGTCTTGGTCTTGCTCAATTCAGAGATTCTCTAGTTCTGTGATTTCTCAGCACGATTCTTCTTCTTTTAATATTTATTTTTTTAGCTTTGCCAGGTCTTAGTTACAGCACTCAGGATGTGGGACTTTGAGTTGCAGCATGTGAACTCTCAGCTGTGGCATATGGGATCTAGTTCTCTGACCAAGGATCGATCCTGGGCCCCCTGCATTGGGAGCGCAGAGTCTTAGCAACTGAACTGCCAGGGAAATCCTACTATTCTTTATTATATCCTTAGCATTTTACAAATGTCTCTAGAATTGCACTCATCTCACTAAACTTAAAGCACTAAATTAAAGCTAACCTCAAGCTCCTCAATAGAAAAAGCTATCTCTTGTTCATCTTCATCCAACCATCTCATCCTCTGTCATTCCCTTCTCCTCCTGCCTTCAATCTTTCTCAGCATCAGGGTCTTTTCCAATGACTTAACTCTAACCTCCAGAGAAGGCAATGGCACCCCACTCCAGTACACTTGCCTGGAAAATCCCATGGATGGAGGAGCCTGGTGGGATGCAGTCCATGGGGTCGCTAGGAGTCGGACACGACTGAGGGACTTCACTTTCTCTTTTCACTTTCATGCTTTGGAGAAGGAAATGGCAACCCACTCCAGTGTTCTTGCCTGGAGAATCCCAGGGACGGGGGAGCCTGGTGTGCTGCCGTCTCTGGGGTCGCACAGAGTCGGACATGACTGAAGTGACAGCATAGCATAGCATGCTGCTGCTGCTGCTGCTAAGTCGCTTCAGTCGTGTCCGACTCTGTGCGACCCCATAGACAGAAGCCCATAACTCTAACCTCAGCCATTTAAGAAACCAAACACGTACTTGTTGAGCACCCACCATGAACCAGGTGTTTTTCATATGTAGTCTCATTTAATCTGTTCATGCAGTTATGACAGAAATATTATTTTACCTACTTTGTAAATAAAGAAGGTGAGTCTCCGAGAACTTAAAAATATTCAAGTCACACGACTATGAGGTGATAAATATGGGATTTGAACCGCTGTCTGTTTAATCCAAATAATTAGCTGTCCCTTTTTAAATATTTTTAATTGCAAAGGCAACATGATACATGCTTATTTTGAAAAATTGGAGCAGTTAGAAATGCACAGACTACAATATTAAAGCCCCCTTATAGATAATTTTCCCCAACCCCATGCATTATATTAATATTAATATCCTCCAATCTTAAGAAATCATTTGTGAAGGCATCCTATTAGATACTATTGAATGCATCTGAATACTTACATGATATAATATATAAACATAAAATTTGTAAGAAATATAATATTAAATTTATAATAAATACAGTATAGTATATATAATTATTATATTGATAATTATATATAATAATAAATATAGTATAATATAATATTAAAATGTAGTTTAAAAAATATATATGGTAATTTTTTTCATTTCATGATATATCTTGAAGATCTTGCCATGTCAATACAAATAGATCCATCTAAATTGTAATGGACACATAAAAATTTGTTAATAGCATAAATTTACATGCTATAATTTATGAAATAGTTCTACTATTGTTGGATATTTAAGTAGCTTCAGATTTTCTTCTATTAGAAACAATACTACAATAAATAATTTTATGCACAAATGTAAATATTTCTATAAGTTGGATCCTTAGAAGTATAGTTTTGGGGTCAGAAAGCAATGAATATTTTAAATTTTTAAAAGTATTTTTTAACTTGTTTTTTAGCCATGGAACAAGCGTGATTCTAGTTCCCTAACCAAAGATCATACCCCCGTGGAGTCCCGACTACCAGACCATCAGGGAAGTCCTGAATATTTTTGATTTTGACAAACCTAAACCTTGTATTTCCACATCAACACTAAATAGTATCAATTTTCAAAAAATATTGATGATCTGATGAATGATTTCATTCACTTTATATTATTTCATATTTTATTACATTATTTTATTTATATTATTTTATCATCATATTTTACCATTATTATAACTTTCACTTCCACAATTATTAGAGACAAGATTTCTTCCTAATACATATTTTGCCCTTTTTGAAGGCCTCCTGGGCTTGATGATCCCCTATATTCAATTAGAAATTGTAGACTGTCTTTTTCTTATTGAATAAGAATAATAATATTTACCCTCTGTTATATATGTGGTAAATGTCTTCTCCAGGTCTATCATCTGGCTTTTAACTTTCTTCACCTATAAAATTTATTATGTAGATTAATTGGTCAATCTAGGTCATTTTAGAACATCTTTTCACACCCAAGATTATAAACATATTTCTCAATGACTTCAGTATGCTACAGTTTTGTTTTTCTGTCCTTATAATTTTAATCCATCTGGAATTTATTTTTGTACATGGTGTGAGAAAGGAATATAATTATTTCTTCCCAAGTGGAGACATTTTTCCAAAATTAAATCTAAAATAATCAGTTATTTCCAACTGACTTGAAATAGTAAATTCATTATCCACTAGTCTTCGTGTGTACATAGGTGGTTTTGAGTTTGTATTCTTCACTGTGCTCCATTCTTACTTTGTCACTTATATTCTATTCTCGTGCCAGTACCACACTGTCTTCGTCACTGTATCTGTGTAATTGTTTTGATATATGATGAGGAGTTCGGCTTCATACCGTCCTTATTTTTTTTAATTTTCCCCTTATAAATAAACTTTAGAATCAGTTATCCAATTAAAAAAGAAAAGGTCATTTTGATTTGGACCACTACTAATTTGTAGATTATTATATAGAGAATAAAATTTTACCATATTAAGGATTTTCATATGAGAGCATGATGTGTCTCCATGTTTTCCAAGTCTTATAAAGTATTTCAGTAAAATTTCTTTATATCATCACACAGGTTTTACATATTTCATTGCTTATTTATTTTAGAAATGTTATGAATTTTAAAAGTGATTCAGTTATACCTATATATATATGTTCTTTTTTCATACTCTTTTTTATTATGATTTATCACAGGATATTGAATATTTTCCCCCATGCTATACAGTAGGACCTTGTTGTTTATCCATTCTATATATAATAGTTTTCATTTGCTAATCCTAAATTCCCAATCTGTCCCGTTATGATTTTCATACAAGTGGTTGGGATTATCTATTCTTATCATATTTTCTACTTGGAGAAGGAAATGGCAACCCACTCCAGTGTTCTTGCCTGGAGACTCCCAGGGACGGGGGAGCCTGGTGGGCTGCCGTCTATGGGGTCGCACAGAGTCAGACACGACTGAAGCGACTTAGCAGCAGCATAGTGACATTCTGTGGGAGTCATCTACCAAGTAGTTCTCTGATTTCTTGTCCGTTGCTAACAAAATCCTAATTTTATTTGAGGTCAGCAATGGACCCATTCCCAGAGGATGAATCATCCACCTTTGGTCTAAGCCAGTCATGGCAATCTAAATGATTGTGACTTCTGCTACTTGCTCACATTTCCTGGCATACTTGCTACCAAGGCTGGCCATATTACCTAGCATTATGCAAATTATGATACTTATTCCTCCTTGACCAAAGTAAAACCCCTTTGCTTCTACCCTCCTGTCTTCCTACTCTCACTGCCAATGAGTAGGCATGACACCTGACTGGGATAGCCATAACATGACCATGAGGCCACAAACACGAAGAAGAAAGGCAACAACTTGAGATGATGGGCAGAAAGATACAAACTGCCTAGGCTCTTGAAGACGCTACGGGGCCACCGAACACACCAGTCAACCGCCTTCTTCCACATTCCCTTTTCAGTTCTAGTGGTTGTGTAGTTGCTAAGTCATGTCTGACTCTTTCGTAAGCAAAGGTTAAACCTCAAGTAATTCAGCATCCTCTAACTGAAGCTGAATGCAACCAAACCTATTTAAATATTACTGGAACATGGGGAAATTATTGATTTTTGTGTGTTTCCCTTGTCTTCAGTGTTCTTACAAAATTCTGAGTTCTATTCATTTTTAAGAGGTTTGTTTGAGAGTTTCTAATTTGCTTTTGCAAATAATGGCAGTTTGGCCCCAATATTTATGATACTTATTCTTACAATTCTTGAATTATTTCGAAGGTTGAGACTTTACTGAAATGTTGAGTTGTGTCTATGGATAATAGATATTTTCCTTTTCAGTTCCTGACCTTAATGGGAATGCTTCTCATACTCCAGTAATAAGATATTACTATTATTTTTGAAAAATATCCTGATAATTTTTAAAAATATACTTCAAGTCATGGGGCACTAAAATTTCAATTTTTTTTAAATCAGAAATAGGCATTAAATTTTATCAACGACTTGTTTGATATCTATCATGTTACTATGTTTATCACATAGTAATTCTACTGTGTACAGTTAATGTCATGAACTATAGATATCCTGGTTTTGAACATCCTTGCTTTCTGGGGATAACCTTATTTATTTTCATTCATACACTGTTGGATTTTTACATAAAATATTTCATAGTGACTTTTGTATCTATATTTACAGGTCACATTCTTATAAAGTTTGATGTATTTGGTTTTCTTTGTTGGATGGTGGGATGACAGAATAACAACATAAAGAATGAGCATAAACTGTTTCAATAGCATAGGGCTTCTATTTAAAAGTCTCTGTATTAAAAAAAAAATTTCTGTGAATATCTATTACTTTACAATAAGAGTTTAAAAATAAATACATAAATACATGCATATATTTATAAAGAGGAATTATCAGTTTCTATAATGTATACTAGAATTTACCTAGTACCTTCTGGTGTGGTAGAGAAGGCAATGGCACCCCACTCCAGTACTCTTGCCTGGAAAATCCCATGGACGGAGGAGCCTGGTGGGCTGCAGTCCATGGGGTCGCTAAGAGTCGGACACGACTGAGCGACTTCACTTTCGCTTTTCACTTTCATGCATTGGAGAAGGAAATGGCAACCCACTCCAGTGTTCTTGCCTGGAGAATCCCAGGGATGGGGGAGCCTGGTGTGCTGCCGTCTATGGGGTCGCACAGAGTCGGACACGACTGAAGCGACTTAGCAGCAGCAGGAGAAGGCAATAGCACCCCACTCCAGTACTCTTGCCTGGAAAATCTCATGGACAGAGGAGCCTGATAAGCTGCAGTCCATGGGGTCCCTGAGGGTCGGATACGATTGAGCGACTGCACTTTCACTTTTCACTTTCATGCATTGGAGAAGGAAATGGCAACCCACTCCAGTGTTCTTGCCTGGAGAATCCCAGGGACGGGGGAGCCTGGTGGGCTGCTGTCTATGGGGTCACACAGAGTCCAGCATGACTGAAGTGACTTAGCAGCAGCAGCGGGTAGTATCACACAAGCCTCAATATTTAGTATTCTCTCTATTGTTCATATTTAAATGGTTTATGTTTCAGTTTGGTGTTCTCTTTGACTAAAGGTTATTATGAAGTTTCCTACTACATAGTTTGTGTTTGGTGATGTGTCCATCCTTTGGCAGTTGTTTATAGTTTTATTGCACTCTGATATATGTGTTCTGCCTGCAATAGTTTTTTTTGGCTACACCAGTTTGTGAGATATTAGTTCCCCAACCAAGGATGGAACCCAGGCCTCTGGCCGTGGAAGTGTAGAGTCCTAACCACTGGGAAACCAAGCAATTCCTGATTTCAATATTTATTGAGTTTTTAGAGCTTTTATTTTTGTGGCTGAACGAATAGCCAATTTTTGTAAATGTTCCATGAGTATTAGAAAAAGAGTATCAGGCACATTGTTCCATACATATATCTATGATGAATTTTAATGATTTTGTTACTCATTTCTTCTATATCCTTTCATATTTGGGGGCCACTTGTTGAGGCATGTCAAAGATCTACAATTATTGTTATAGTTTTGTAAACTTTTTGGTGGATATAACAGACTGCATATATTTTAAAGTTATATTATTAGATACAAAAATGTTAATTATTCCTTTTATCAAATAAAATGTTTTTTTATTCTGATGTTTTTGGTCTTGAATTTTATTTTGTCTGTTATCATATTTTCTCCTGCTTTCTTTATGGTGATACTTACCTGATTTCTGATTACTATCTTTTATCTTCAAAAATTTCTGGTCATTTCATTTATGACCTATTTAAATAGCTGTTTACCCTTTCTATTTCTAGGACTATCATGTTGTTTAATATCTAAAAACTGACAGATTCTGTGAACTTCAAATTTCAAAAAGGATATAGAAGAATTATATAACCCATTTAATAAATTTGATTAAAGTTCATGGCTACTTTGATTTATTGGTATGAGAGTTTCTATATCTTAATAGAGTAATTTCATCCATTAAGATTTATTCTAAAAATTGACATGAGTATATTAACCAAACAGTTTTATTTCTGACATCTTATTCTTATTCTGACATTGTATTTGTGTTTTCTCTTTTAATTTCTTCTTGTTTGTTTACATCTTTTTTCTTTTACTGCATTGATTGTGGCTCAGACGGTAAAGCGTCTGCCCGCAGTGCGGGAGACCCAGGTTCAATCCCTGGGTTAGGAAGATCCCCTGGAGAAGGAACTGGCAACACACTCCAGTACTCTTGCCTGGGAAATTCCATGGACTGAGTGGCTTCTCAGAGCCTGGTAGGCTACAGTCCATGGGGTCACAAAGAGTTGGACATGACTGAGCGACTTCACTTTACTTTTACTTTACTTTACCTTTTATCTTCAAAAATTTCTGGTCATTTACTTTTATTTATGACCTATTTAAATAGCTGTAACCATTTCTATTTCTAGAACTATCATGTTGTTTAACATCTAAAAACTGACAGATTCTGTGAACTTCAGATTTCAAAAAGGATATAGAAGAATTATACAACCCATTTAATAAATTTGATTAAAGTTCATGGCTACTTTGATTTATTGGTATGAGAGTTTCTATATCTTAATGGCATCCGGTCCCACCACTTCATGGGAAATAGATGGGGAAACGGTGGAAACAGTGTCAGACTTTATTTTTCTGGGCTTCAAAATCACTACAGATGGTGACTGCAGCCATGAAATTAAAAGACACTTACTCCTTGGAAGGCAAGTTATGACCAACCTAGATAGCATATTCAAAAGCAGAGACATTACTTTGCCAACAAAGGTTCGTCTAGTGAAGGCTATGGTTTTTCCTGTGGTCATGTATGGATGTGAGAGTTGGACTGTGAAGAAGGCTGAGCGCCGAAGAATTGATGCTTTTGAACTGTGGTGTTGGAGAAGACTCTTGAGAGTCCCTTGGACTGCAAGGAGATCCAACCAGTCCATTCTGAAGGAGATCAGCCCTGGGATTTCTTTGGAAGGAACGATGCTGAAGCTAAAACTCCAGTACTTTGGCCACCTCACGTGAAGAGTTGACTCATTGGAAAAGACTCTGATGCTGGGAGGGATTAGGGGCAGGAGGAGAAGGGGACGACAGAGGATGAGATGGCTGGATGGCATCAGTGACTCGATGGACATGAGTCTGAGTGAACTCCGGGAGTTGGTGATGGTCAGGGAGGCCTGGCGTGCTGCGATTCATGGGGTCGCAAAGAGTCGGACACAACTGAGCGACTGATCTGATCTGATTTGATCTGATATCTTAATAGAGAAATTTCGTCCATTAAGATTTATT
This sequence comes from Bos grunniens, assembly GCF_055505025.1. Classification (NCBI taxonomy): domain Eukaryota; kingdom Metazoa; phylum Chordata; class Mammalia; order Artiodactyla; family Bovidae; genus Bos; species Bos grunniens. The sequence goes on from NC_141172.1 coordinate 96,190,236, forward strand.
CTGAAAATTGACATGAGCATATTAACCAAACAGTTTTATTTCTGACATCTTATTCTTATTCTGACATTGTATTTGTGTTTTCTCTTTTAATTTCTTCTTGTTTACATCTTTTTTCTTTTACTGCATTGACTGAATTTTCTTATTCCTTTTTCCTTTATGAATTTTGATTCTCTATTACTTTAATTGACTTAGTATTGAGATGAAATAAAGTTGAACAGTGAAGGGCAGTGTAAGGCATTAGATTCAGAGACCTGAACCTAACTATATTAAGAAAAAAGCTTAGAATTCTCTGGTGGTCCGGTAGGTGGGCTCTGTGATTTTTAACTGCAACAAGCACAGGTTCAATCCCTGTTTGGGAAACTAAGATTCCACATCCTTTGGGACATGGCCAAAAAAAAGAAAAAGAAAAAAAAAAAAAACTCACGTAAAGTTTGAATGAATTTTTAATCCACTAATGTGCCTATAATTTTGTGAAATGATAAAGCCACCATTTAGGGGCATGAGCTAAACAATAACCTATGTTCTTCTTGAGGGAATTCAGACTGAGTTATACAGAGGGAAATTTTGCTCAAAGAATTAATAATATCTAAAGAATACTGTGATCATTTTCAGTTTAAAGGGATAAATCTGATAATAAAAGAGTAAATTAAAGCCAAGAATAAAACTGACACACATCTTCTAAGTTCAGTTCAGTCACTCAGTTGTGTCCGACTCTTTGCGACCCCATGAATCAGAGCATGCCAGGCCTCCCTGTCCATCACCAACTCCTGGAGTCCACCCAAATCCATGTCCATCGAGTTGGTGATGCCATCCAACCATCTCATCCTCTGTCGTCCCCTTCTCCTCCTGCCCTCAATCTTTCCCAGCATCAGGGTCTTTTCCAATGAGTCAGTTCTTCACATCAGGTGGCCAGAGTATTGTAGTTTCAGCTTCAACATCAGTCCTTCCAAAGAAATCCCAGGACTGATCTCCTTTAGGATGGACTGGTTGGATCTCCTTGCAATCCAAGGGACTCTCAAGAGTCTTCTCCAACTGCTACTGCTAAGTCACTTCGGTTCTGTGCAACCCCATAGATGGCAGCCCACCAGGCTGCCCCATCCCTGGGATTCTCCAGGCAAGAACACTGGAGTGGGTTGCCATTTCCTTCTCCAATGCATGAAAGTGAAAAGTAAAAGTGAAGTCGTTCAGTCGTGTTCGACTCTTAGCGACCCCATGGACTACAGCCTTCCAGGCTCCTCCATCCATGGGATTTTCCAGGCAAGACTACTGGAGTAGGGTGCCATTGCCTTCTCCAGTCTTCTCCAACACCACAGTTCAAAAGCATCAATTCGTAGGCGCTCAGCTTTCTTCACAGTTCCACTCTCACATCCATACATGACCACTGGAAAAGCCATAGCCTTGACTAGATGGACCTTTGTTGGCAAAGTAATGTCTCTGCTTTTGAATATGCTATCTAGGTTGGTCATAACTTTCCTTCCAAGGAGTAAGTGTCTTTTAATTTCATGGCTGCAGTCACCATCTGTAGTGATTTTGGAGCTCCCCAAAATAAAATCTGACACTGTTTCCACTGTTTCCCCATCTATTTGCCATAAAGTGATGGGACCAGATGCCATGATCTTAGTTTTCTGAATGTTGAGCCTTAAGCCAATGTTTTCACTCTCCTCTTTCACTTTCATCAAGAGGCTCTTTAGTTCTTCTTCACTTTCTGTCATAAGGGTCATGTCATCTGCATATCTGAGGTTATTGATATTTCTCCCAGCAATCTTGATTCCAGCTTGTGCTTCTTCCAGCCAAGCATTTCTCATGATGTGCTCTGCATATAAGTTAAATAAGCAGGGTGACAATATACAGCCTTGACATACTCCATTTCCTATTGGAACCAGTCTGTTGTTCCATGTCCAGTTCTAACTGTTGCTTCCTGACCTGCATACAGGCTTCTCAAGAGGCAGGTCAGGTGGTCTGTTATTCCCATCTCTTTCAGACTTTTCCACAGTTTATTGTGATCCACACAGTCAAAGGCTTTGGCATAGTCAATGAAGCATAAATAGATGTTTTTCTGGAACTCTCTTGCTTTTTTTAAAAAAGGCAGAACCAGAGATCAAATTGCCAACAACATCTCCTAAAGTAGATGGATAAATGGAAACAGATGGATAATCTAAAATGTCACTACATACAAAATTATAGTGTGCAACAAAAGTGACCTTCCAATTAATTGGGTAAAGAAAGAATGTTTTTTGAAATAATTCTGAGACAATTTAGTTAATGATTTGGAAAACAATTACATTTAATATCTACCTCATATCACATTTTAAAAATTAAATTCTATATCAATTGTAGAATTAAATGGGAAAATAAAAATCTTGGAATTAGTGAAAACACAACAAATCATGTAAAAGAATTGTTGTCCTATTACGGGGAGTGAAAGCCTTTCTTATACTATACCAACAAGAGACACTATAAAGAAAGTGATCAATAAATGTAAACACACATTTTTAAACTTTTAGGTATCTAAAAGCATTATTAAAGTTAAAAGTAAATAAAAACTAAGAAAAATAGTTTACTACATATTAGAACAAATTAACATTCTTAACCTATAAAGTGAACATCACAAGTCAATGAAAGATACACACACAAAATATACATAAACAAAAAAAAATACACATTAAAAAAAAAAGCAAGAACAGAAACTATCAAACTGCAACAGGAGAAATATAAAGAAACAAAACAAGATTTCAAAATTTTTTCTCTGTTTCCTACATTTGCTAAAATATACGTTACTTTTATAATCAGGAAATACATCTATAAATAGATAGAAAAAACATATTACTATGTCATGTTGGGAGTTTAACACTTGACAGTGTGGAAAGATGATGCTATCTGGAATCAGAAGTCCTAAGTTCAAGTCCAAGTGTTCGTTGAATGACCTTGGGCAAAGTCACTGGACTGATTGGAGCCTTGGTTTCTCCAAACAGAAAATAGAAGAAATAATCTTCATGTCATGAATTGTTGTGAAGAATAGATTTTTTTTTTTTTTGAAGAATAGATTTTTTAAATGTATGTGGGAAATACTTTGTGAGATCATTTAGAGATGTGTAAGATTCCTATTTCTGATCTAGTGCATTGGGGCTTTTCCCAGCTTTGGGCAAAATCTGTGAGTCTTCTCACAAATACCATGTCCCTTTGCTGGGTGAGGGCTTATGTTTCTGAGTTGTTCAGGTGACAGCTCACCTGAGATGTCTTGGATTCTCTAGTCATCTCAGTGGATGGGACAGGAGCATCCACTAGATCTTCACTGTGGTCAAATGAAGCTGAAATAACAATCACTGTTGCTTTTCTTCTTCCATGTTATATGCTTTACCATTCAGCTCTAGTATCCACAGAATTAATCTGACAACCAAGTTGATACTATAATTCCAGATTCATGACATTTAAAAAGTCCATACTAATTTCAAATTCAGGGCACTGTTGTAAGTCAAATGAGACCACCGGCCGATCTCCTTTTCCAGTGGTAGAAATAATTCCTTTGTGAATGCTGCGTGATATCGAGTGAGCACAAAACGGCCAGAACAATCAACTTTTCTTCTTTCACATGATCCCCGATAAGCAGAATAGTGCTATCTTTCTACATTTATATCTCTATGAGAAATAAAAGCAGAATTATAATTGTCCCAGTGAAAAACCTTACACCGCCTTTGTCTTTTTTTTTTTTTTTTCCTCTTCGTCTGAAGCCTATAAGAACCCTTTTAGAGTGAAAGATGAAAAGAAAAAGGTGAAGGGAAATCCCTAAACATCCCCAAGGAACAGCAGATGTGGATCTATGGAGAACACAACTAGCTGTTCTGCTAATCCTGTGAGGTTAGAAAAAAAGGATGAAATGAATTGAAAGTCATCAAAATAATTTAGAGAAAGCATTAAATTATTTATTGGTTGACTAAGCTGTTAATTACTGCTGGTTATGTAAAGTACAGTTTCTCATGTCTGGGAAACCTTAGAAAGGAAGAGAGAGAAGCAGGAGGGTGGGAAGGAGGGTTGGAAAAGTTCAATACCAGCTCAAGGAAGTCTCTTTTGCTAGAAGAGATAAATTGGATGTGATGGAAATTGCCATAAAGAGGATCTGGGTAGGTCTGGATCTTTAATAACTTGGTCTGTAATCATGGGCAAATCACTTTTCCTTGAGACCATTTTCTCATCTGCAAGAGATCAGTAGTTTTCAATGTGCTCCCATAGAACAGTGCTGATCCAGAAGCTAGACTAATGAATGATGGTGATGTCTATACAACTCACAGAAAAATTAAATGAAAGAAAATGCTCCCCATCTGCTATAGTTTACTTATTTACATTTATTATAACAATTCCTACATTGTGTGGACTTTTCTGAGCATACACAACCATTTCTTGGATTTGAGATATCAATACAAAAATATTTTTCTTGATTTTAAGATTTTTCTTTTCCACTTTCAAAAAACCTGTGGCTCTACTGCCACGTCTGGTGGCTGAGCTTTAGCAAATGACAAAGTAAACTAATGAAGAGAAATAAATGGTAAGAGAGGAACTTAGATACAATTAACCATACTTAGTTTTTTATTTCAAATGACCGCTGTTGATTTTTAAGATTTGTTTACATAGTAATGAATTTCTTTCATTATGTGTGCATATTCTGTTTTTGATTTCCTGGACTAGATACCTAACTCTTGACTCCAAATTTAAGGCTCTTCACCTATGCCATCTCACATTAAAACTTTGAGAACACAGTTCATCTTAGCTTGCAGTTACATATCTTCATATTCTTTACATGCATTAAAAAAATCCTCATAACTACAACATTATAAATCAACACCAATGCAAATTAATTTTTTAAAATCCTCATAGCAATTCTATAAGTATTTAATTATACTTCTTTTACAGATGTGGAAACTGACACACAGAGCCCAGGGTTATCACTTGTAAGACCAGGAGTTGGAAACTGGTGAGTAGATGTTCATTGTTAGAGCTGAATCTGTCTTTAGTATAAACATTAAATCAATAAACACTCACTTAATATCTGTACCTTGAAAAACATCAGAAAGATAGTAAAAAATAAACTTGTTCTGCATTGGAGACACTTAAAAGAACATGTATCCATGACTAACTTTTGTGAAATACTGTTTTTAGCCCTTGCTGGGAAATTAAACCTCAACATAGTAGATAGGACAGAATATGTTTCAGGATATGTTTTATCCTGAAACAGCAATGCCTATGAAATCTACAAGGGTCAGTCACCAGGTGGTGGGTGGTAGATGCAAGGTCAAGTTACCTTGGTGCTGACAGTTATTATCCAAAATCTGTTCTAGAAGCATGGAACTGTGGGTAAAGGCTGTTTGGGAAGCTAAATGAATGGGTGCAAAAATTTCTAGGTGTGTGCATTTTAATTAATGATTAATAAAATCATATATATGTATATTTACAAATTAGACAAATATTTGATTTTTGTCAATCTTTATGATAGAAGAGAAATCTTGTGGGACTTCCCTGGTGATCCAGTAGCTAAGACTCTGCACTCCCAGTGCAGGGGTCTCAGGTTCAATCCCTGGTTGGGGAATTAGATCTTGCATATGAAAACTAAAGATCCCAAGTGCTGCAACTAAGACCTGACTCAGCCAAATAAATAAATACTTTAAAAAAGAGAGAGAAGGAGAGAAATCTTGTAAAGCTAGCAAACTTTATTTGGAAGTTCTAAAGTTTTATCTTTCTAATTGAAAAAGATATTCATTGTACAAATATTTAAAAACCTAAGAAGCCACAGCAGAAAATGATATATAATGTACCCATAATTACATCACCTAGAAAAAATTACATCACCTAGAAACAATTACACCACCTGGAAAAAAAACTAGTTAACATTTTGATTACACATTTCTAATAATTCTTCAATGCCTAGATATACACACATATTTACAAATATGGGACAGTGTTATTATATTGTTTCAAAATCTATTTTTCTCCTTATCAAAAATCATGTAACTATTTCACTATCATTTAATTTTTCTTATAGAATTTATAGATATATAACTTCCTACAGGGATTTATCTGGCAGTCCAGTGGTTGGGACTCATCACTTCTGATGCAGGGGGTACAGGTTTGATCCCTGATCAGGGAACTAAGATCCCTCATGCTTCGGGGTACAGCCAATAAATAAACACATCTTCCTGTTACATGGATGAACATAATTTAACCATCACTTATCGTTGGGTATTAATGCCATAATTAACTCCTTTGTACAAAAAATTTTGACGATAGTTGAGTTTTCCTAAGTCAATTTTTAAAAGTTAAATTCCTGGGTTAAAGACCTCTATCAATAACCACAGATATGCAGATGACACCACCCTTATGGCAGAAAGTGAAGAAGAACTAAAAAGACTCTTGATGAAAGTGAAAGAGGAGAGTGAAAAAGTTGGCTTAAAGCTCAACATTCAGAAAACGAAGATCATGGCATCTGGTCCCATCACTTCATGGGAAATAGACGGGGAAACAGTGGAAACAGTGTCAGACTTTATTTGGGGGGCTTAAAAATCACTGCCAATGGTGACTGCAGGCATGAAATTAAAAGACCCTTACTCCTTGGAAGGAAAGTTATGACCAGCCTAGATAGCATGTTAAAAAGCAGAGATACTACTTTGCCAACAAAGGTCCGTCTAGTCAAGGCTATGGTTTTTCCAGTAGTCGTGTATGGATGTGAGAGTTGGACTGTGAAAAAAGCTGAGTGCCAAAGAATTGGTGCTTTTGAACTGTGGTGTTGGAGAAGACTCTTGCAAGTCCCTTGGACTGCAAGGAGATCCAACCAGTCCATCCTAAAGGAGACCAGTCTTGGGTGTTCATTGGAAGGACTGATGCTGAAGCTGAAATTCCAATACTTTGGCCATCTCATGCAAAGAGTTGACTCATTGGAAAAGACTCTGATGCTGGGAGGGATTGGGGGCAGGAGAAGGGGCCGACAGAGGATGAGATGGCTGGATGGCATCACCTACTCAATGGATGTGAGTCTGAGTGAACTCCGGGAGTTGGTGATGGACAGGGAGGCCTGGCATGCTGCGATTCATGGGGTTGCAAAGAGTCAGACACGACTAAGTGACTGAACTGAACTGAATACATCGAGAAAGATTGAAGTTTCTCATATTTCCACTAACAGTGAACTAGAGGATCTATTTTTCCATATCTTCAGGAACTGGGAATTATATATATGCTTAACAAATGGAAAAGGTAAATAAACATACATATATATATATATATACACACACACAGTATCTATTCTAATTTTTAGGTATAAAAGAGCATCAGAGCTTTCATTCACAAAACTGATAAAGATAACCTTTTTTCATATAGGTCATTAGAAAATTTCCTTTGATAATATTTGGTAATGTTTTTGAGATTATATGGAAGTCTAGATTTCAAAATATAAGAGTAGAAATTGGGAGAACTGGATTTTAGTCTTCTTTACATTATTAGGGTTGGAAGATCTTAAGTTAAATCACTGGTCCTAAATTTCCTTTTATATATAAAATGAACTCATAATATTCAAATATTCCTATTGTCCCTGTAAAAAGCAAATTAAATTATCTTTGTGAAAACCAGATACGGTGACACTGTTCTATCAGCAATATTAATAAGACACATTAATAATTACTAGATACAAGAAAGTGGGTTCCACCATTTAACTTTAAAATGTTTTGAAATACTTGAACAGATAATTGACAATTCAGTTCAAACAGTCAATACTATGTATGTGTATGTATATATACACATGTATATGTATATATGGTTTATATATTTACAGAACTTATAGAGATCATTTAAAAGTTCTACAGTTTCTAAAATTTTTATAAGTCAATTTACTATTGATATTCTTTCAAGGTGATTTCTGAGTGTATGCCTTATGAAAAAATATTCAGTGATCTTAATTTTACATCTAGGTTTTTAACATAGTATGAGGCCATTTTTCTGTTTAATTACAAAATCTTCATAAATAATTGTAAGCGGCTTAATATGTCATAGTGAGGATTTATTGACTATGATTCCTCTTAATCACAAGTTACTCTCAATTGTTTATTTTACGCTATCATTTTTTTTTAATATAAATCTTTTCTACATTTTTGACTGTTTCCTTAGGGTAGGTTCTAAGAGGTGGAATTAAGGGAACAAAAAGTGTGAACATTTTAAGACTTTAAATATGTATTGTTAAATTGCACTGAAAAGCCTTGTGCTACTGTTTAACTCCTCTGAGAACGTATAATGCAAAGGCTTACTCTGGGGTTATACTAGCGACCACTAGACCATACAACCTTCTTCTTATTTTTTAAATTATAAAAATGATTCCTGTTTGTACACCAAAAAGTAATTCAAACACTTTCTTTTACACCTTTCTCATTCCTTACCATTAAGAGTTTGGCAGGTATACTTTCAGACTAATTTTTTAATCCAAAATCTTTTTTTCTTTATTCTAGTTTTAATAATAAATTTCTTTTGATGTGTATTGAAATTTTATATATAAATAGCCCACCAGATCTGTGATTTCATGAGTATTATTATTTTTGATGGAGACAAGATTTTTTAAAGTTTATTTTAAAATAATATACGTTAAGTAAATAACAGTACAAGTAGTATGGAAGCATGTCAAAACAAAAGAAAGAAAGAAATCAGAATGATAACTTTTAGGAAGCTGTGTTCCTGACCAGGTTACATCCCTTCTCTGAGGTTCAGTTTGAGTGTGAGTGGTAGAAATCTGGAAATACTGGTGTGTCTGCTGGATGGGACACTCAAAAAATGGCCAATCTTTCAGCTGTGTCTTTTTCTTATGAATTTCGGTTAATACAATCATAGATGGTCTAACACATCTTCTTCCTAAAAAGATCTTCTCTAGTTAGAATTTCATGTTAAATTATAAGTTAAGGCAAGACATTGGCTTTAAAGTAAAATCCCAAAATTTTAACAGAATATTACTGCCTAATAACTCTGTAGTATGAACAAAAATGTTTAAATTAATGTTTCCTTATTGGCCAATGTCCTGTATTGTTTTCGAGTGAGTAAAAATCTAAAGTTCTGTGTAAGTCCACATAATGGGATTTTAAAGCCAATGGTTCCTGGAGAACATCATGCATTTAGACTTTGACTTATTGTCTCTTATTCATCTTTGTACCACTAGTATTCAGCTGAGTATGCCATATCGTAGATGCTAAACAAATATTCAATTGTTGATGGGTATTCCACCGAATGTTCCATACTACAGAACCTAGTTTGGTAGGAGTGTAAATTTAACTTCTACCATTTGGGGAAAAGACTTTAAAAAAAAAGAAAAATTAGAACACTGGTATTGAAACATCTTTGTTATCCACAGGGATATATGCAAAGATTCACGTAGGGTAAGTTTAATATTAGTTATTGCAATTTCTCTTCCTTTGAGAGATATTCAGAATCATGAATTATCTGTGTTTGTCTTCTTCCAGTCACTTCTTGCTAGGCATGGACACCAGTCAACTAGTTACATGTGTTTAGATTTGGGTTTATGAGAAAATACTGATTTTTCTGTAAGGGATCAGAAAGACGTGTTAGTGACTTCACTTATTTGATATCTGAAGTCCATAGTTATCCAATTTGAAGTCTTAAAAAAAAAACTTTTTAAAGACTAATTTTCAACAAGAGTAAAAGATTTTGAAAATTCAAAATAAATAGCCCATTGAAAATAATAAATGCAAATAGTAAAATGACTATATTGAATTGAATGGAAAAGTAGTTTTACATAGGGCAGGAAAGAAAATACCTCCAAGTTCAAGAGGTGTGTGGTCAAACGTTTAAAGATGAAATATTGTTTTGCTAAAATCATCAGCTTGAACAGTTTTCCAGCTGAAATTTAGAAAGTGGGATTTATAAACTGGAATTTTTTTTTGCATAGTTTTCAGGAAGCAGGGCTTTTTTTTAATATGATATAATGTCAGTATTGAACCAATGACATTAAAACATTTATTCACTCTGGTTTCGGTTGAAATTCTATCTTTTTAATGGAGCTTCTGGACCAACTCTTCTTTCTTTCCATGATTCCTTCCTACAGGGAATAGACATCCCCTTTCCCTTCATAAATACTTTAAGACGTTTGGGTGCTTTCCTTTCCTAACCTTTAGAAACCAAAATGATTTATAGATTATCCCTATCCTGCTAGGGTTGGGCAAGTAAGTGGATCATATTTGCATGGGTCACTTTGATTATAGGACTCTACTATTTCTTGAACTAAAATTGCAAGATTTATTCTTCTATTAATGCTCATAAAGGCACTCTTCTGATGAGCCATAATTTCCCTTTATGAGGACTGTGTATGCTAGTCATCCACGATAAGGGAGAAGAAGGTCTGGGCTTCCCACATATTCCTATTTCCTGGAACATAAACAGAGTCCTGAAATACCATATCACTCCAGGGGAATAATGGCATAGGGTACAGTAACAAAAGGCAAATTTCACGGAGTCAACATGTCCTCAGGAGACTTGCTTCACATTGTTGCCTGTGTACAAAATCTAAGCTTTTCCATTTTAATTAAGAATTTTATAAATTAACCCTCCTGGTGGAGGAGAGAGCCCACCAATGAGGCTTATATTATCTTTGTGAATATTCTTAGGGAATGAAATAGCAGGAGGTGTGAACTTTCTCCTGTTTATCTTAATGGTCCGCTAATGGCAAAGCATAATTACAGTTACTTAAGCGCCAAGTCTGTCGAGGTTTTCACTAAAACCTTCAGCTTCAACACTTTGAGTGACCTAGCTTTTATTTATCCAAATAACTTTCTTATCATTTGAAAGAAAACCACCCCCAATAAAAACAAGCAAGCAACAAAAAGCACATTCCCCGACCATGTTTATTTCTTTCATGTTAATTTCTTTCGACTATTTTTAGATGGATAGTTCAGGCACTTGTGACTTCAAAAAATGTCGAAAAATTTGTGTATGGTGTCATGAACTGAATTTTTAGCCTTCTCACATTAAAAAACCAGGGCTATGCAGGAGTTTTCCAGTAGCTTGCTTCACGGCTTTGGGAAGTCAATTTGCTTCTAAACCAGAAGATGGTCTTCTCAAGAGTATCCTGTATTTGGAATGGAAACTGAGCCATTGTCCCTTTCGCCCAAAGCGCCCATTTGAGAAGCCCGAAAGCCACCTATCTTCTCCATCAGTCTCTGGATCTCCTCGCTGCCTTTGTCCCTTCTAGACGTGGAGGCTTGGAGAGGAGGTTTAGTTTCCAAGGATTGGAGCGTTTGAAGGGCGGGGCCATCTCCAAGTCCATCTCCCCTTTTTGTCCTCTTCTCCTGGGACGGGAGGGAGGAGCCAGGTCCCCCCACGGCCGGTTCGGGAGCTATCTCGGTCGCTCGAGGTGAGTCTGAAAGGGCGGCAGCCCGTTTAATTGCAGCGCAGGTTAATTTCTTGAGTTCACCGCAGTCGGTCCGCCAGCCGCTTCCCCGGTCTTTGCCAAGTGGGTTTATGAGGTCTGAGGCGTGTTGGGGCGCGCTCACGTTCTCGCGAAAGGCTCCTCCCCAGGGCTCATTCCCCGACTGCGGGAAGCCCTTTGGTGCCCCAGGAGCCCTGCGTTTCCTCTGACCTCGTCGCTTCCTCCTCTCTCCGCACCGCCGGGTTCCCCGCGCCCCTGCCCCCCTGCCCCCAGGGAAGAGCGGCCCCCATCTTAGGACTTCCGACCCAAGCCATCCCAGAAGGTACCTTCACGTCGATGAAGATTTTATCACAGCCTCCAAAACCCGACAGTGATAGGAGCTTTCAACCTGAAATACGATTGTTATTTTCCCGGTGCAGAGCTTGACAGAAAAAGTCAGCTTTTTATTAAAGACAAAGAGGTAAATTATCAGCCTGGGCAGTGGAGGGACGATGGAGACCTGGCGCGCTTCCTCTTGGTGCCACGAGGAATTTATGGGGGAGCGGCGGCCAGCGCTCAGACATCCCTGGGGTCCTGTGGGGGAGGAGCTCGGGGCAGAAGGACTTCCCCAGGTCCCTCCAGGCACCTGGAAGGGGGAGTCCTCCCAAGCCTGTACAAAGCCAGGGTCACTTCAGTCCTGCCGAGTCTTCCCGTCCTCCTCTCTCCTTTCTTCTTTCTCGGATTCCCGTTTCCCTTTCGCCTCGGAGCTTTCCCCTCCAGGTTTTCCTCTCCCTACTTTTTCTCTTCCCTCTCCCTCCCCCCTCCTTTCTTCTCCACCGCACGCGTAGAGTGTCATTTATTTATTTATTTATCACCCCCGCCATCAACACCCTTTTAGGGCTCCCAAGCTTTTCAATGTGAGTGGGAGGAGAAAAGGGCAGGAAGTGTTGACTGGAAGGGGTTGAAATCCTGCCTCTGGGTGAGAGATTCTGCCCCGGAATAAACGATTGGGGAAAAGCTGGGAAAACGAGTCAGATCTGTTTATAAAACCCCGCTATCTGGTGGGAACCAACTCCGCGCGCGTCTCCTCCTCCCCTTTATTGTATGGGCTTATGGGGATGTCTGCCCGGACTGTTGTTGGGGGTGGATGGGGTGGCGGGGAGGTAGTGAGTATTACAGAGGACAATCTTGCCTTGGATCCTCTACACCGCGCCTTCTCCACCGGATGCGCGCTCCCCAATGCAAAGGAATCCAGCAACATCCCCCAATTCAGACGCGGACAAAAGAAACTTTAATTAAGGTCTCTGCCCCTCGCGCTGCGTGTTTCTCTCTCTGTCGAGACTGTTGATGTCCAACTCGAGGATGCGAGGAATAGAAATGGTACAAGCAGCCCATGCCCTTGAACTTCAATTACTTCTGACTTGCTGTATTGATTTTTTTATACTGTAGGCACCACCTCCCGCCCCCTCCCCCATCAAATTAAAGCCTTAGGAGACGTTGGACTTAGAGAGGAGGGTAAACGCACTCCTTTGCAAAATAAATAGTTCAGAACGATTTGTGGGAAATTACACCAAATAAAAATTCAAGGTGTGAAAGCTTCATCTTGGTTCTCTTGTCTTCAACACCATGACACCTTATCATTAGTAGCTCTGATTGTTACTTTCTGAGCTTTTAGATGATCAGCCAGAAAGTGCAAACAACGCCGGGCTGGAGGGTGTAAAGTTATTTAAGTAGGCTTTTTTCCCCCTTTTGGTGCGCCGTCAAAACACTTCACAAGTTAGGAAAAGAAAGTGGTGGTTCCGAGGCTCGGAATGATGGGTTCTTTCGCTCCCCCAGCCCCCCTCCCATATCAGAAAAGAAATAAAATGCACAATGAGTCTTTATTTCGGAGGAGAAGACTTCAAAATACGTGCCAGTAATGGACAATTTGAGCTTTTCACTGGAGATACTCACACCGCAAGCTGGAAAGGGATTAAAAAGCCCCACGTGGTTGATCTGGGTTTAGACTTGCAACCTCTAGTTCCCCATGTATGTTCTTTTGCAAAGATTGACCTCTAGATGGATGCGTGTGAGGGACTCTGGGGCCAAGACTCGGCTCCTCCGGCAGGGCTGATGGTGGGAGCACTATGAGCGGCCGGGCAGGGTCCTCACTGGGGGCTTCCTCTGCCGGCCGGGGCGGCCGGGTGCCTCCGGGACGCGAGCGCGCACGCCTCAGTCCGGCCGCCGCGCTCCTCGCACCGCCTTCTCCGCAGGTCTTTATTCATCTCATCTGCCTCTTCCCCTTCTCCTCCTCCTCTGCCTCCTTCTCCTCCTCTTCCTCCTCCTCCTCCACCACCTCCTCCTCCGCCGCCGCCACCGCCTCCTCTTGCATCTCACTGGCCTGGCTCTGTGTTGCTCTGAGTGACAAAGACAATGTCCCAGCCTTAACTTTGCAACCACCTTGCCTCCTTCTGGGGTTCAGCGAGGGGGAGGGGGGACAGCAGCCGCAGCCTCAGCATCTCCTCCACCTTCTCCTTCTGCTCTTCTCCAGCTCTTGGATAATTCTTCCCGTTCCCCCCCCCACCTCCAGCCCTTTCCTCATTTCTTTCTTTCTTTTTTTTTTCTTCTTCTCTCCCGCACGTTGTTGTTGTTATTAGAAAGGCTTCGCGCACCCCCTGGTGCTCCGGCGTTTTGTGTGGCAGAAGATTGTCTGCCTTCTCTCTTTCTGTCTTGCTTTCTCTCTCCCTCTGGTTGCTCATTATTCAGAGAGAGACACAGAGGGAGGGAGAGAGAGAGAGAGCGCGCGAGGGAAAGGGAGAGGAGAGAGAAGAGGAGAGAGAGAGGGAGAGAGTGAGAGGGAGAGGGAGGGAGGGAGAGAGAGGGAGAGAGAGACGGATATCTCAGGTCATCTGCAGCTGCAGCGAGTCTGAGGAGCCGAGGAAGGCAGGGAAGATGGCGATCCTCCATTGCTGAGACCCGGCAGAAGCACATGAGACTCCCAAACAACTTCCACAACAATAACCCGAGCAGGAAGAGGAGAAAGAGAAAGAGGATAAGGAGGCGGTGGGGCTGGAGAACCCGAAACACCTCCCGGCGCCGGGACGCTTCTTCTGTAAGTTACTGCAATTAACCAGCACCTCGGGGTGGTCCGAGTGCTGCGGGGAGGAGAGCGCGGGGTGGTGGAGGCACAAACGCGCTCATTCATTCGGCCGAGGAGGGTTGTGGAGCCGGGAGGAGAGGAAGTCCCCTGCATGGACTGGCTGTTGGAAGAGGAGAAGAAGCGAGAGAGAAGAGGGGGAGGAGGAGGAGGAGGGAGAGAGCTGGAGGGGGAGGAGGAAGAGGAGGAGGAGGAGAAGCGAGGGAGGAAGAGGAGGAGAAGGTGGTGGTGGTGGCAGCGGAGGTGGCTGTGCTTTTCCTGCTGGCTGCTCCTTCTGCTGGGGGGCGGGGGGAGCGGAGCGCTGTGGCTTAATTAATTTCGTGTAGTTCTAGGGAGAGAAGAGAAAATGAAAGATGAGTGAGAAGAGAGCCGGAGGCTTAGGACGGATGCTCCGGGTGTGGGGACAGGAGTAGGGACCGAGAGGGGGGCGGAGGGCGGGAGTCGAGGAGACCTGAGCCGAGAGAGCCAGAGGGAGCGAGCGAGGGGCAGAGGAGGGAGCGCTCCCGGCCGCCCCGACCTGAGCGGGTTGACCTCTTTCTTTCTGTCCCTCTCCTTCTTTCCTCCTCTCTGTCTGCCTGTCCCCAGCCCGATGGCAAAGCCGTGCGGATTGGCACCCCCCTCTTCCTCAGGTATTTGGCTCTCTCTCTCTCTCTCTCTCTCTCCCCGAAGTTGGGATGCGGGGTCGGGATGTGTCGGGGGGTGGCGGCGGCGGCGGTGAGCAGAGAGGCGAGGAGCGGGGGGCGCCGGCCGGGTGGCGGGGCGGTGGGAGTCGGGGAGGGGGGCGCAGGTTCAGGAGCCGCTGAGGAGCTGTCTCCAGGCTAGGGGTTCAGAAGCGTCTGGTGGAGGAGACAACGGTTTCTGGAGAGGAGAAGCCATTACACACGCTTGGCTCTCCTCTGAGGAAGGGAGAAAGGACCCCCAGGCAGAGGCCCGGGGGTCGCCTGACTCCTGGTGCAGTTCCCAGGGGTCTGCCCTCCTTCCAGGCGCGAGGGGAAGCCGCAGCCGCCCCCCATTGGAGCAGCCCCTCTCTTTCCCTTTCTTTATCTCCCTGTCCTCCATTTGCAAGCTGTCTGCTTTGGTTCCAGTCCAGACTCCAAAACACAAAGCTTCTTCTCACGTTCATTCTCCAGGCTTTTCACCATTCCTGGAGGAACCCTCATTTTCTTTTCATTGTAGCTTCTAACCTACCGAGAGGGAGGGAGGCTGCCTGGAGTTCCTTTTATATTCCTCCCCTACTTAAAAAAAAAAAAAAAAAAGTTTCATTTTTAAGCACGCGTCTGGGATGGGAAAAGACCAACCAGTTGGGGCTTTCTCCCAGGGCTCCCGGGGGCTGTGTCTGAGTGTCTGTGTTGGCTGTTTGGTTTGCTTTGGTTTTGTTTCTGGAGGTGGCTTGCAGGATTTTTGAGGAAGTAACTAGTTTGGTTGAGAGCTGGGAACTGAGTCAGGTAAGCCCGTGTCATGTTGTAACTCCACCAGAAAATGGAGGAGAGCGGGTTTCCAGGAGACAAAGCTGAGAAGTGTTTATAAAATTATGGATGTCTCCATTTTGAAGCTCTGTTGGTGATGGCTGGAAGAGGAGGCTTGCCTGCCTTCTCCTTCTCCCTTTCTAGGGGGCGAATCTGTGGTGGTTCCTCACTATCTGTTCATTATGCAAGGAAATGAGGGGCTTGGAAGGGCTTCTCAGATATTTCTCCCACCCAAGGAGTACTTTCACAAGTTATGGAGGCATTTGTTTCCATTTTAAAGTAAACTTTTGGAATTTTTCTCTCTCCTTTTGAGTGGACCTGTAGGGTTTTGACCTCCTTTGGGAAAGGCAAGGCAAAACCTTAAACATATTTTTCCACTGAGGTCCTTCACAGAACTTTTAAGCTGCTCCAGGTCTCCTGCAAGTCACCAGGAAATGTGATTTCCTCATTGTGAAGATGGTGGTGGCCCTGAGCTGAGATTTTTGGAGTTCTGGGGCTTGATTATCATCATGTTTTGATGCACTGCAAGACTTTATTGTCTGGTTGGGGTTGATTTCTGCAAAACAACAGCAGCAACAGCAAATCTTGCAAGATCTCAGAGGAACCCTTTAAGACTGGCTGACACCAGTTTCTGGAAGGTCTACATTTCTTTTCAGGATGCTCCATTTGCGTATTAGGCCTTCTTTTAGTTCCTTTGTTTTCCCTCTTCTCTTCCATACTGCCTTTTTTTTTTCCTTCCTTTTTCTGTGTTCTCAAGTACTGTAAGTCTTCAGGAATATCAGATGTCTTCTTAACAATGTCACTATGGAAACAAAATTTTAAAATATTATGTCAGTTGAGAAAACCTTCTGTCCAGGTAGCTTCACCTTTCTAATTGGGAGGAATTTATTAGTCTTAGAGGAAGACATTTTGTGAGGATGATTTGAAGAAAGGACCCAAATCTACCCAGTCCACACACACACTGATTGGAGTTCTTCACGGATTAGTTCTGGAGAATGTATGTAATCAATCCCAGTAAAGAACTAAATCCTGAAATGCTTGAGGAATTTATAAAAGCCAACCATGAAGATGTTGCTTTTCCATTAGGTAAGGTAGCCATCTTGAGGATGAGGGAAGATGTTGGAAGAATATTAGATGGACTCTTGAAGATAGGTGAGAAATGCTCCACAGTGGAATGGAGGAGATTCAGAACCAGTTAATTTATTGGAAAGAGGCTGATTGGACCTTGTTTTCAATTAAGGAGGAATATAGAAAGGTACCAGCTTCAACAGAAATAAGGAACACATTGGTGAGCGACTTATACCAGCTTTTTTCTGGCTTTGCTTTCTCATTATATGTCAGATTTGTGTGTGTATATAAAGTTCTTTATGTCTACAGTATTTCTGTACAGATTGAGGTGGTTTTAGATTCCAGATGTAATTATATTCTGTTGAGTAACTGGGAGCAGTGTCATTCAGTAAATGCACCGTGCTGTATAAGACAACATCACATTTTTCGAACCAAACTGTTGTGTCATTAATTGAGGGTTATTGTTCTTTTGAGAGGTGTGAAAGGAGAGAAGAAATACATGGTTCTTTAGCTGATAATTGTCCATGGTCAATGAAGTAAAACCCCGCTTTTGCAGACCTAGATGTATGGTTTTCAGGATTCTCAGTTGATGTGTATACTTATTTAAAAATACTCTTCAGAACTCTGCTTCTTTATTAATAACCTAGGGCTCTCCAAGAGCACTTAAAAAAAATCTTACTTGCAATCGTACCTTTAATTACTCATTTTTGAATGTTATTTCTGATACCATAACTTTTGCTCTTAAGTAGAATGTCATCAATGTTATATTTAAATTTGCTAATGTATATATGTATATATATGCATGCTACGTGTTCAAACTCAGAAGTTCAAATGCAATGGGATAAAAAGAGTTATTTGGGGAAGTAATTACCAGATAATTTTGCACCTAATTAACCATATATGATTATGTAAACATAAATAAATTATTTGTTGATCTTGAAGCAAACTTCTATGATATCTTTGTTGTTGGTGGTGATACCAGGACAACCAGTTAATTACTTCTCTCAGTGGGGGGAAGAATCTGACAGACTGGTTGCCAGTCTAGCAGTTTGACTCATATTTTTTACTTTGCAACCAAATATTTTGGTGTTTTTGTATGTAGACAACCTTAGAGCTAAGCTTTTCGGGGGCGGGGGGTGGGTGCGGAAATTAGGTATCTAAGAGGCATTTTGGAGGTTGCGAATGTGTTCCAACCTGAGACTCATCCATCTCCGATGCTCATCACCAAGAGAAGCACCATTATATTCAAGACATGGTTTCTTGCTTTTTTCTAGATATGTGCATTCGAAATGGGACAATTACTTTGGATAAACCACCATGAGAGAAATAAAGAAAGTGTCCAATGGAACCTTCTCATTTGATGTCAAAACTCAGAGATCCTTTTTGTTTTGAGACACCAAGTTGATGAGGCTTGGTAGGCAAGCTTTTACCTAATTTGCTCTGGTATAATCACAGAGAGAAATCATTCTGGAGACTGTGTGAACTGTGGTGTACCCTGCCATAAAAAATACTCTTGCTGGGTCTTCGGATTCCATAATTTTTCTCATATTCGATTTATGTCTGCCTAATTCATTGATCACATTCTCCCAGGACTTGGTTTTTCTCCTTAATCTTTGGAATTGGAGATAACTTTTAGATGAAAACATTATATATATATATATATATACACACACATATATATATGGTAATATAATATACATACACACATATATTCTTTTTTTCTAATGAGTCTTCTGTAAGACAATAGGGGAAAAAGAAGTCCAACTCTACTAGTCGATTTTAAAGTACTTGTAGTTTTCCTGAAAGGAAAGAATGGTAAAGTTGCCTTGGGAAAGAGTCCTGTTTTCTGTGTGATGGAGTTTAATAAGGTCTAGTCTGTCTTGGATTCTTCCTAGTGTTGAGATTTCTTGATTAAGGTAACCTTACTTATCTTCTTTGGTATGTGCCTTTATCAGTCTTACAGTTCACTGCCTCTTGGGACAGAACATTGACAAAGCTGCATTGAGTGTTTCGAGTTGATGGCTAGGAAACAAGCTATTTCTCAACGCCATACTCATAAATTAGGAAATAATAATGAACTCAAATTACAAAGGATCTGACATTGGGTGGATGATTGGATGGTTGGTATATGGAAACTAAGGAGGGAAATATTTCCAGTGTCTATTACTAAAATCTCGTGAACTGAAAAAAAAAGTCATTATCCATGAGTGTGTGTGTGTGTGTGTGTGTAAGCCAGTATCTTGTGAAGTTCACATACTTAGGAAGTTGGTGGCTTTGAGAGAAACATTAGGTGGGTGTTGGTGACCTGTTAATTGATTATGAGAAAACAGAGAGGAAAGTAGATAATGTTAGAAGAAAATTCCTCTTTTTGTGTGATATGCCAAGACATCTGGCAGATGTTATGTTGGACCCTAAGGAATGGACAGTTTAATTTTAGCGCTAGCAAGGAAATGGGAAGTTCTAAGCTCTTTTAATAGCACAAGTCTTAGTTTGGGGAAGGTTGCTTAAAAAAAGAAAGGAAAAGAGGCATTTATTGTAAGATAAAAGAAGGCTGGAGAACATGGGGATTAAACTGAGATTTTGGGGCTGGTGGACAAATGCATTATTTCCCAAGTAGAAATTAACACTAAAAATCATGTCAAAGCTGACTGCTTGATAACACCCTAAACAATGAATATGAAGTCAGAACTTCTCATTGAGTTGCTTTGTGCCTTAGAGAGATCTTCTCCTTCACCTCTGCCCCTCCCCCTGCATTGTAAGGAGGAGGAAACTGGCACAGAGACCTTGCACAGGTCAGAAAGTTCATTTGTAACAAAGCCAGGCCTAGAACTCAGGTCTGCTGACTCCCGCCCCAGTGCCCTTTCCACTGCCTGTGAGTGTAGCAGTTTGTGAAACACCAGCTCTCCGCTCCAGAGCGCAAGGCTGTCTCAGAAACTCTGAAACCATATGCTAGCGGGGCAGGAGTATTGATTTTTTTTTTTTTTTTTTTTTTTAGTTGGTCTAGCACGTTGGGGAGCCTGAGGCCCAGCGTGGTCATTCACAGGAGTAATACGCTCCAGAGGCCTGTTTTGTTCATGGGACTTGTAGCTCTTGGGTTTGAAGCTGTGTCTTTCTTCTGATTGTCCTCCTCCCTGTGCTTCTGTCATCCAGGGATGGGGAGTCCTTTTCAAATGCCCTTTCTTTGGAAGTTTGTCTGGGTCTATTGCAACTTCCCGAAGTGCCCACAATTGGACTCTGAGGATCTGTTTTGCAACCTGGTACAGATTTCAACTGGCTTGCAGATATGCCGTTTTGTAATACTGATGAATGGCCGAGAGTG
Organism: Bos grunniens; assembly: GCF_055505025.1. NCBI lineage: Eukaryota > Metazoa > Chordata > Mammalia > Artiodactyla > Bovidae > Bos > Bos grunniens. The sequence continues at coordinate 96,210,602 of NC_141172.1, forward strand.
AAGTCTGGTCTTTAGTGATGACTGGTGGCTTCCCAGTTTTCCAGACGCGTCTAAAAATGTGTCCTACATGTATCTTGTCGAGACCCAGCTCTCTCCTGCAGACCTTTGACTAGCTGTTTCCTGTGCCCCAGTAGACACGACGTCTTCCTTAAAATGCTGTTTGAAAGGCACGTGCCACATTTAACCACGAGAGAGGGATGGCATAGTGCTTAAAGGGTGACCATGGGTTTCCATTCCCCATTCCACTTGGACAAGTGAGAGTAACTTTGTAAAGAAGAAGAGGGATGTTTGGAAGTTTCCACGTTTTCTAAGCTTCTTCCAAACGAAAGCATAAATTCTTAATCCAGGAGGCAGTCTGGAGAAGGTAGGGCTGTATGTGGACTTCTGGCAGAAACACAGTTAACGCTATAAACAGTTGGACCTCAGTGTGGCACTCCTCCAGATGAGTTGACTGTCGAAAATAAAATGTTCCAGAAGAACTGGGAGAACAGGAAAGAAGTTAAAACAGCATGGTTTGCATGCCAGTACTGAAGGAAGAAAAAAAGTGTGGGGTTGGGTTGGCGGGGCCTGGGGGGCGGGGTTGGGGGGGGTGGATTGGAGAGAAGATAATTCTAAGGGGAACTGTCTCTGGGATTTATAAAAAGAGGAGAAGTTTCCAAGTGAGGGGAAAAGGCATTTTTATGAATTAGGTTGCATTGACAGTTTATTAGGAAGCTCTTTGGAATCTTTTGACCCCTTGAACTTTGTATCGGAAAACTGCACACACTGGGAATCTGGATTTACGTTTTCTGCTCTGAAATGCTGTTGTCAAATGTGTCTACTTTCTAAGGGATCCTGTCCTTATCAGTTGACCCACGCCTAGGATTTGTAGCCTTGGGATGTGTGGCTCCAACACCAGGCTGGATTTTTCAGGAAGGACAAGAGGTAGAGTAGTTTGGGGTGAGAGGTTCGTCGTATGGTTCACCTGCAAAAGCATTGTGCTTTTTAATTCTGGTGAGCAGATGACTTGGTGTCTTCAAAGCATTCTTGCCCAATTCCTAGCTGGAGACAGTTTCTTTCTTCTTGGGTTATTCTTGGAGAGAAGGTTTCTTTTTGTGCCACATCATGGGTATTTTGGTATTGATTTCCTTGCTTTCATGTATTTGCTTGTGTAGTTCACTGCATGTTGCTTCTGAATATTAAAAAAGCACTTCTGTCGGGTCTGACCACAGCTTATCCCCTCCAACTTGATTCAGAGAGCAGAGCCTACTCCAGAGGGTAACAGGAAGATGAGGGGAGGGAGAGTACTTATTTGTCCAAAAAAAAAAAAAAAACTTTGAACGCTTAATTCAAAAAGTGACTTGCCAGGCTTTCTAGTAGGTTTTTCACCAAGACCGTGCAAGAAAAGATGAGGAACATTCCTCTAGCAAACCCATGGGTCCTGACGAAAATGTTTTAGGATCCCTTAGTGGGAAATGAAGCATTTGTCTAAGATGAGGAGGCCAAGACTTACCTTTGGGTTGAGATTGGTTTGAACACAAAAGGAGCTGGAAGCCCAGGCGAGACAACTGTGTCAGAAGCAATTAAGCCCAGGATCTGTGGAGAGGCTTAGCTGCCACAGAGCCCAGCTGGGGAAGGCCAAACTCGCTCCCTAATTCCTCGTCTGGCCAGTTGAACCAGAACACGAGCTAAAGCCTTCGTATTTTGGAATTCTTCTCTTCCCTGTTTAGGTTCAAGACTGGAAAAGTCTTCAGTTTTGCTCCCCATCAGCTGAGCGCTTTTCTCTTGAACTGGGAAATACCAGAGGCTGGGTGGGGGAGGGGGTGGTGGTGATCTTCTCAGAGGGAACATTCTCCCTTTTTAACATGACAGATGTGCCTCTAACGTTGTACTTATTAGTCAGACAATAATTGTGCGGTGGCACAATGTGGGATACTTGAAAGATGTTTGCTGCACAAAGGTTCCCATACTCACCTGCAGATTAAGAAATGGGTTTCTAAACCATCTCATTTCTCTTGCTAATGAAAAGCTTTGGAAAGCACCTGTGAATCAGAACTCCAGCTGCTTTCATGCTAGGGGAAGTTAGGCCTTGAAAGGATACACGGATTAGCCCGTCAGAAAAGCAAACAGTGGCATCAGCACAAGTAGAAAATAGACAGGGTTGTTAAGCTAACAGAAAAGTAGGCTAAAGCATTGCCGTAATTACGTGGTGGAAATTTGCTGGGGAGGAGAGACTGCTTGGATAAGAGGAGGAGAAGAAGAAGAGAGGTGGGAGAATGATTGACAAGTCAGGGGAGAGAGGGCTGTCCACTGGGAAGAGCCTACAGGAAGAAGGGCATTGCTTTTAAGAAAACAATAAAGCAAGTGGAAAAAGACCTTGTAATTTGGTACCTATTGCACGTGAAATATGAAGACCAGGGCTCAGATCGACATTCCTTGGTCAGTCCTTATTGTAAAAAAATAGAACTGGTCTTGGGAGACAATTTATGACTTTGGGGTTAAAAATACGGCATTGCCGGTAAAGGACAGATGGAAGGTTGATGGAGCTGGTTAAGTAGATGTTGGTGGAGATTTTCCTGGAAAAGGAGTGAAGTCGAGAATAGAGCACAGCAGAAAGTAGCTGCATTATTAATGGGCAGAACATGTGATAGTCCACGCTAAGGTTATCCATAGAGCTTCTCTACCTGCATTCTGGGTGTTAGAAGTGAGGAACAAAGAAGTGCTTATTTCAGAGGCCAAAGGCATGGAGCATGATGACTACCTGTGTCCAGCTTGGGATTAAGCTGTTTGCTGGAGCCAGGCATCACAGGCTGGTCTGTCAATCCAATCCTGGTATTTTAATGTCCAAAATAAGGCCACCATGGTCCAGAATGTTCAGCTATTCTAATCCTTAATTACATCATCCTCTGTGTCATGACCAGTAAGTTTGCAGCCGAGCATCAGATCACCCAACCCAGACTGTACCCGATCTGGGGGTCCTACTGTGGGGTAAAAATTGAACACTGAATTATAGGCTAAAGATGGCCAAAATGTAGATACCAGCTAGAGATTATGTAAAGATTTCTATAATAAAGTACTTATCACCCAGAAATTTTTCTCTTCTATCTTAAATGGTCTTCTCTGAAGACTGTTAATTAGTATTTCATAATGATAACTGGGGAAGGGGTCTGGATGGAAGAGACCATTTTCATTTGAATGTCAGAGTTCAGCTACAAGAACTTCTGGGCCAGCGGGGGTGGGGGGTGGGTAGGGGGAAGGAAGAAGCGGAGGTGGACAGCAGTCAGGAGTTAGCAGATACAAACTATTCTATTTAGAATGGATAAACAATGAGGTCCTATATAGCATGGGGAGCTATACCCAATCTCCTGGGAGAAAACATAATGGAAAAGAATATAAAAAAAGAAAGCAAATGTGTGTACAACTGAGTCACTTTGCTCTAAAGCAGAAGTTAATACAATACTATACTTCCATTGGAAAAAAAAAAAAAAAAAAACAAATTTCTCCCCCTTCTGCTGTCAACTGAGTATTGTCCCTTCTGATGTTGGGCAAGAAGAAGACCTTGCAAAAGGAGATTAAATATGATTGCTTCATCAAAAATTTCAGCCAACTTCTCTGTAGAGTGGGAATATCACATAAACCGTTAACAAAATGCTCACAGTTAATATTTAATACGAGGTAACATTTGTTTAACATTGAATGTGAACCAGGAGCTGTTCGAATGGTAGAGAAGGCTGAGGTTTGGGGAAGTAAAGTAATTTACGCAAGTTTCATGGAGATAGGGGGAGCCAGGATGCACACACAGGGGGACCACCTCCTGACTCTTAGCTGCTGGGAACTGGCCTTGGTTATTACTTAGTATGCTAATAGCTTATGTTCCTGATGGTTTATCTCTTACAGTTGCTTATGCCAGGAGTATATCCTGGTGTTCTGGAAGGAAATCTGAGCTTAATGGAAAATTAATTGTAATATATTAGTTGATATGAGAGATATAACTTATTGTAATAGCTTGACAAAGTGTGTTTAACTAGAGTGCCCTCTCTTTGTTCTTCTGAGTTACAGAGGAGATGGTGGGGGGGGAGGGTGGAAACACACAAAAATCCCAAGAGACCATGTGGGTGGAAATTTAGAGAATAAATATTTAAAAATTGTACTGTATTGAACTCAGTATTATAATGTAATTATACACCTGGCTGTTTAAAAGGTGCCCCTCCCTGTTACAAGCAGAAAGATAATGCTGTGTGACTTTTTTTTTTAGGAACAGATGATGGTTTTTTTCCTTGTGAGGGCCCCCTTTGAAAGTCTCAGTGCCCTATGTTGGCTCTGTTTACTGGAAGCACAAGAAATGTTTTTCAAAAGCCACACAGACATATTTGAAAATTAGTTCCACTGTCTAAGAGTGATTTTTGGAAAATAATGCCAGTACTCTTCAAAGCTTGGGTGCTAGTATCCTCCAAGCCTTTAGTGATCACCATGTGCTCTGTTTAGATCCTGGAGACATGATGGGTGTTTGGGTTTTATTTGCCTCTCCCTGAAACATCACAGTACAGTAAGGAAGCTGTTGTTCAGGGATGACCACAAATGCCCTTAATAGAGTAACAAGCTGTACTAAGGGCCATGGAGCAGGTCCAAAAATCCCTCAGATATCTAGGACAGTAGCTTTTCTGTAGGACAGACAGTTGGGCGTTAATTGCTGAGTAGACTCTTTAACCTCCAGGCAACTCGTGTTGGTTTTCTAAAACCTTTTTAACTTTGCCATGGATCTTTTCAGGTGATCGTCTGTCCTTAGACAGACTCCGACCCAAAACCTGACTAGGAGGAGAAGCATGTGTCCTGTTTATAAAGTGTCCCAGAGGAGTCACAGAGCCATTCGTTTTTAACCTGTCATCTGTATCATTATCTACCAAACTTATCAGAACCATTATTTTCTTTGATTAAAAGCTTGTAATGGGAAAAAGGCTCAAAAACAACAACAACAAAAAACCCCAAACAAGAACCCAACAGATCACATAGTTGAAGAGAGTAAAATTGACCTGTACCAAAGCATGGGATTCTTTGGGTGGAATTTCTAACGTAAGAACCACAAAGACTCTCTTCAGCCTTCACCATAGTGCCTAGACATCTAAGATGCTCCCTCACACCAGCCTGTTTCAAGGACCAGACCTTCAAATATTTCTTTAATCTTCCTCTTAATTCTCTAAAGAGTCATCTCCCTAGGCTACCCTCAGGAGCATTGCAGAAAGTGTAAGTAAATTGAGTCAAGGTCTCTTTATCGGTGCAAACATCCACTTGGGAACAGGACATTGAATTTGAGAATACCCAAGATCTAGGGAGGAGAGGGAGCTTTAGAATGTGTTTGAGGAGGTAAATGTATAAAGTTTATGTATTTAGGGCTGGTGGAGAAATCTTCCATTATCCTGAAAAAAAAAAAAAAGACAAAAATCACTCATCTCAACACAGATTGCATTATAATGTGAAAAAGCACGTTGTATAGATCACATAAAATAGCACGTGCTTGAGAGAACAGACCTGCATCCTTCCACTGGTGTGAAGTTCCCATCGTTTTTTCCATCTTCTCCCATGGTCTTGCCTCTCGGTAATTTTGGGTGTGCTGAGCAGCGAAGTGGAGTTGAAGAACAGATTTCAGCTGCCCCTGAATTTCGTCCCCACCCCTTGGTTGCTTCTCATGTTTGAATCCCTCATTCAGTCTCTCTGACCAGTGGCTGTTGCTTGTTAATAGTGAATGAACATCACCCATAGGTCCTAAAATGAGCAAGTGTTAAATGTTATGTGATTATTAGGGGAAAAACAAGATAATCTAGTCAGTGAGCTTAATTAGGTTGTGATTGCCCAGTTGCTGCTTCATGATAATTATATTCATAACCCCGTTTCTAGACGTCAACTACAATTATCAAAATTGACCCCAGCTCAGGTAAGTGTTAGCAGTCTTCTCTGAAGCAGCTTCTGAAGGGTGAATTTCGGATGTTTCCAGTATTTTCCTCCTGGTCCTTTTTCCCTTCTTGCCAACTTCCCATCCTCTTTTCCCCTACTTTAGTAAAGAAGTTGGTGGCAACATCAGCTGTCTGTGTCCCATGCATACATTATATGGCTTGAACTGATGTCTACAGAAAAATAAACTCTTCAGTTTTTAAGAGTCAAACATGGCTGAAAAACATTAATAAATCAGCGCATGGGAATCTTGAAGCATAAAAAAATAAAAATCTGGCTAGATTTTCCCCTCAGGCCATGATACCTTTTCAGTAGATTGGAAGTGATTCATTTGAATAGATCTTTTATTTTATAGGGCATAGTCTTAAAGTGAAAAAGAGAGTTATCTGTGTTTAAGATGCTGCCTTAGCCACATGATCATGAAAGTCTGAGGAGTATAGAGCAAGGGCTTTTAACTTTATAGGATCCTCCCCCTCCTTGTTTGCAAATTCATGACATTTGCTGCCAGTGTATTCCAAGAGAAAAAAGAACATGTCATTGCTAGGGGACATCCTTTACTGTTACCTCTTATATGAAGTCAATGATTTCTAGGAAATACAAACAGCAACCTGTATCTGAAGTGGGTATGTCAGTGTGACACTGTGAATCACTGGGCCAGATTGTCACTTGGCAGCCTTCCCTTTCCGACATGCAGTTTTATGGGGAAGTCATGCAATTAAAATTTGCACACTATGGCTGAACTTCATTGCATTGAACTGTCTGAAGAACAACTAGGAACTTGGCTACCATGTCTGTGGGTATATGGGGGTGTATGTGTGTATTAATACATAAATATGTGTAAGTATGTAAATATATTTTACATAGATAGGATATTCTTTTGGGGATGAGGTGCTTATTTTTTGCTGAAGCATCAGGAATGCAGATTTCTCAGGTTTTCTGTGTGAACATGCAGTTCTTTGTGCTGGCATCTTATGAAAAGTGTGTAGTGGGTGGAACATACTCTTTGAATCTTGCACAATTGCAGGATAAAATTTGTCTATGTTCCTTCCTAGCTGTGTGACCTTGAATATAATCGCTTAACCTCTCTGTTCCCGCGATTGCCTATCCAGTAAAATGGGGATAACATTATGAATCTGTAGAACTGACATAAGGGCTAAAAAGTATCATGTGTGTAAGGATTCTCGTTCATAATGGGCCCTAGGAAAACGATAGTGTCTTCCTCATGGATAGAGAAGCTGAGGTCGAGGTGTGCTCTGAGGGATTTTTCAGGTGTGAATTGTTTTGCTCTTGGTCTTAGACTCCATGTTTGGATTAACTTTGTACCATTTCTGTCTTACGTGATGAGTGGTCCTCGTTGCTGTGGTCCATTCACAGGTAGACTTTTCCAGGTTGTGACCCTCTGGTCTGGCTGGCTGTGGACCCCGCCACACTCCGCATGTGCCCATGTGCTCAGTAGGGATTCTGTCAACCACTCGAGGTGACGCCACGTCCTCTTGGAAAAATGTACTTACTGTCTCACCTTACAGAAATATTCCCTGCAGAGTTGTGGGAACAATTTTTAATCAATGTGAACTTCTTCGAGCTTTTTAGGAGAAAGGTGTCATTCCTCCTGTTTGGCATCATTCTGGCAAAAATGATCTAAGAATACCGTATTTGTTCATTGAGAATACTGGGCCGTGCTGTCTTTTATAAATGTTGATTGCTTCTGTATGGCTTCACTCAGGTAGGTAGCTCTGAGCCAGCTGGAGGGCTATCCTGTGGCCTTGCTTTGGTCCTCTCTGCAAATGTTTATTTTAATAGTCCATGTCCACTTCGTCTTACTTATGTCCTGTAATATCAGATGCTTAGAGATCTCAAGGGTAAGGAGGCTAATTTTAGAGTGCCTTCAGGGTAGATGATATTTCAAAATGTGGAAGGGTGTTGGTAGGGCCTAACAAGACTTAGCTAACCTGGTCTGCTCCAAGTCACAAGAACATTCATTGGTGGCTCTTTGGTGGCAGTGTGGTGGTGATGGTGGCAGAGATGGAGAACATGTAAGTGGTTCTTGGGTAGGCCATTTGTGATTCTTCACCTTTCAAAGCAGATTACCCATGGAGCCTTATGTATTTAGTTTTACATTTTGAACATTTACAGAGACATAAAGAAATGTTTAATTCTTTAAAAAAATTATAGTTGCTGCTTTAAAATTGTGTGCAGAGACTTTTGAGGAGGAGGAAAAAAAAGTGACCATTGATTGCTTTATTTACTGGTGTTCAGATCTTTAGGATGATCTCAAATGAGAGCTTTTTGGTCTCAAAGGGTGGACCCCCAAATTAAAGAAGTAGCGTAACTCTGTGGGTGTAATCTTTGGTTACAATAATGTGGAATGCCCTCAGGAAAGTAAGAAATGCTGGAAGACACAGGAGGGGTTGTAACTAGGCCTTCCTGGGCTGGCAGAAAAGCTCTGGGACTGGAAAGATCTTTCCATTTTCCTGGAGACCTCAGGCAGGGATAGTTTGGAGGGCGGGCGGGGACGGGGGCGGGGGTTGCGGTTTGCCGCCTTCATCTGTGCCAGTTCTTTCTAAGTTGTAAGATCCTTACTCATCTGTGACAACCAAGTTGTAGAAAAGTGATCGACTTCACTTGGGTCAGGTTCCTCATTTGCTCCCGGCCTCTAGTTTATCTTTAGAGTGGAATTCCCTCTCTGGTGAAGGCTCAGAGGCATAATGTATGTAAAATACCCAGCACCCTGCCAGGTACTCAGTGGACGGCCAGCCACCTCTGCAGTTCATTTGCAGTGATCAATTACTGGCCATCCACTGCCTCTGGCACAGATGGCTTGCTTCTTGCCATTTATCCGCTGCCTGGCTTTGCGCTCCTAGTTAGTAGTTGTGGGATGATGATAGAGCTGGAAAGAATTTAGTGTCTTCACTCTCATAAAATGTGTTTTATTGATGCTGTTATATTTAAGAACTATGTGCCCATTCATCTCTATTCATTCATCAACCATTTACTGAGGGCCCTGGGAGTACCTGGCATGCCTGCAAGAGTGCCTAGGTGGTCAAACCCAGGGGAGGTGCAATCTCTTAACCAGTTGTGTTAGCTCCTTTGTTTTGGTAATTGGAGTGATTATGGTGGAGATAGCTGTCCTTAACCACATTTAACTGCGCCAGAGGGTGGTGAACCCTTGGCTGGAGGCTGGATTCCTATTTAGATGTGTGTATTTCTGAATCTTTGTGTGTATGTATTTACAATATAATTTGCTAACCTTGTCGTTAATGCTGCTGGGGTGCGGAATCTGGCAGATCATTTAAATATTTACTCCAAAATATCTTGTTCTCTGTTGGTGTGAAGTCGAGTTTCCAGTTATTTTTAGGTCATTTTCATCTTAGCAACCCTGTTGGAGATGAACTAGACACACTGCTGTAAACTGTCCCCACATTTTGGTAGAATTTAATAAAGTAAAGTTGAATGGTTTGGTCTCAAGAGGCAAACAGACCATCTGGTTAGCAGAAGGGTTAGGTTGAGTATTGCATGGCTGCTGAGAGGGCCACAAAGCAGCCCTGACCAATGCACTGGTAATATGTCCAGTTGCTGAATGCATAAAGCATTGAAATGGTGCTTTCAAGTCTGCCGAGCCAGCAGTTCTGTTACCACCGCTGTGACGCAGGAGATAATTCAGCTGGGCAAGCGGCAGCATGGGGGTGGATCTACAGTACAGGATGTGTAATGTCAACATGAAGGATTGGAGCTGGCAGAAGGAAGGGAAGCACTCATTTCATGCCAGTGCAGGAAGCCTAGAGAGATGCTTCCCACCCCTCCACCTCCCCTTTGCATCTTGTCCTCTTCTGGAGCTTTCCTATGATGTGTTAAATGACTACCTTGTGTATGGTCCATGGCACAACTTCAGCTGATTTTCTGCCTCTTTTGGAATCTGTCAGCATAAATGGAGTGAAGCACATTCTGCACACATGTAGGGCGGACAGAGGCAGGAGTTCGCCACACAGCCTGGGAGGAAGAGAAAGGGCTTCATGAGGCCAGAGCATCTTTGCACTTGAGATGGAATCCCGTTGTACATCCCTTTGTGCTCAGCTTTGAGACCGGCCATCCGTTCAAAGGCTGCAGTCATCTCGGAGCATTGTCCTGCAGCTGTAGTCAGGAGAAGGCTGCAGAATGGCTCCAGAATGATTTTGCAGAAGCTCGGCAATTACATAATTGCTATGTAACTGGAGAGAGCCATCAGGGTTGTCTAGTTCTTCTGGAAAAGAAAGCTTCTACAGTTCGAGGGGGAGATTGTTTTCCCTTGTGAAACCTGAAAGCTGATGAGCAAGTACAGCAAGCCACCAGGCTGGAACGGGGTCCTCTCATGGGCTTGAGAGGGCACGAAATGCACAAGTACACTTGGCTGGACACTCAGTGGACTTCGCAGCTGTGTTAAAGGAGAGAGAGAGGGGGTGAAGTCACTGACACTTTGAAAAGTGGATTCTCATATCAGCTGAACTCGCTTCTCATACCTGGGACTCCCTTCTGTATGAAGGGAGTATAGAGTATTGAAGTATAGAGTATTCCAAGCTCCCGTTCCTAGGAATGGGACCAGCGGAGTTGCACTTGATCACCAAGAGCCCTCTCAGTTTCTGCTGCCTGCTTCTCAGAAGGATCTCACAGCCTCTCTTGAATGAATACTCCCAGATGCAGATCAGCAGAAGCCCTGTGAGACCTGCCTCTCATCAGCTGTTCCTAAATGCTGCAGCCCTCTTGGGTGTCAACTCCTGATATAGCGCTCGGCAGCCTTGGGGCTGGAGCAGACCCGACAGTTTGCCTGGGAAGACCTCACAGTCAGAAATGAATTCCTTCTTTCAGCCACCTTACCACTTGTTTTCCCCTGTGGAGAAAATAAATACTGAGGTGGAGTTGCTTAGATGTAGGCTCGAGGGTTGCATTAAACCAGTCAGAAAGCTTCATCAGATACATGGAGCAGTCACCTAAAATTAGCCACACCTCCTAACCCAAGTGTGGGTTTCATGTTTATTTATGTTAAGTAGCTCTAAATTTCACCAAACCCGCCTTTCTGGGGTCAGTTTTGTGGGGCTGGTAGAGTAGAAAGAGTGGTTGTTGGGGCACATTTTTATTAATGGCAGAAGCTAGGCCTTTCATAACTATGATACTCATCTATAGTTTTCTATTTCAGTGTGTTTATAGTTAGAACTTCAGTGTAAGGGAAAATTGTACATTGCAACTCCTTTGTGAATTAAAGAATAGCCAGCAAGCAGTATAAGGACTTGGACTTCCAACATGGTTTAGGTCCATAGATTCCTAGACCTTTTACCTTTAGACCGCTGCTTGACTCTGTACCCCCCGGGTTGAATGCTGAGGTTGACGGATGCAAAGAATTTCTCTCAGAGGTTTGAACCCTGTGAAATGATGCTGGTGGGTTTTTAAGGAGCTAGCCTATTGCAGCACCGAGCTTTTATTTTGTAGCAGTCTGGAAGGATATAGGATCACCCATGGTGACCCTTGTCTGCGTCATTCCTGGCAGGCCTTGGCATGCTCCAGCAGATGAGTAAGGACGAGGGCAATTGGCAGGAGGACCTGCTGAGTTCATCTTGCTTCATATCTTAGGAACTGGCCTGACCTTGTTCCATCATCAGTGTTTGGGCACTTTGAGAAACACTGGACCCTCTTTGAAGGGTCCTGGAGATTGTGTTGGGAGCAGTGTGCTCTCATACTGGGAAGGAACATCTGACTCTAATGCAGAGATCCAGCAGAAGGGAACCCTTTGCTATCAGTGTTTGGAGGCCCCCGAAGACCTTGGCAGTGAGGGCCATGATATGTAGTGGGAAGAACTTAGGCCACAGAGCCAGTGAGTAGCTGTGTGACCTTGAGTGAATGATTTAATCTCTGATCCTCAGCTTCCTGATCTAGAAAGAAAAACTCATTTTGTAAGCTTTTTGTGGGGAATAAATAAGATCACCAGTGTCAGCCTCTGCACAGCCTGATACATTGTGGGCACATAAAAAATACTAATTCCCTCTTCACCCACCCTCAAGTCTCTATAGAACCCTGATTGTAGGTAGGGCACTGTTGAACAGTGACTGTTTGATAAGGAGTCAGAACACACTTGAATCCACATGAGATCCCTGTGAAGGGGCTCCTTGAAGCTTGTCCTGGTGGGACTGATAAACATTTAGCTTCTTGGCTTTAGGAGCCAAGCAGTATCTTTTATTACATGGTGATTTTTTAAGAGCCAGGGTGCTCCTCAGTGAAACAGGACTCCAAAATCTGGTAAAGGGGAAGAAAAGTAACCTTAACCTCTGTTTGCACTATCTTGAACATTCTATGTAATAGATTATTTATTAAATTCCTTCGATGAAGTTCTGGTGTTTTCGTTTTGACTGAGTCCCTGAAAAGAGAAACCTGACGTTTCCTAAGAAGAGCACTGATGGGAGAGATTTGGGTATCCAGAATTCAAAAGATGGCCCAACATGCGTGACTCTTACGGGCTTCTTTTCTTTGGTCTCCAGCCTAGAGTGTCATTCCTTAGGTTGGTGCTCAGGGAAGCCTTGTTGACTGTTTCCCAGGGAAAAGACCTTACTTAGTTAAAATTTAGCTGTATCAATTCGGAAGGCCAACCACTGGTTTGTCTCATGGTCAGTTACTGAATGGAACCAGCCAGAAGCTGCAGAAGGGCTGTTGCAGGGTTTCATCTCTGTATGTCAGTGCCTTGCAGAGTGCCTGGCCAGATATAATCAGTGAGTATGGGCTGAGTTTTCAAAAGGTTGTATTGCTCCTAAATGTCTTGTTCCCCAAACACATCTAGCTTTCTGAAAACAATCATTTTCTCTTAGTTGCTTTTAAGCCGTGGTGGCTACTGAAAACCTCCTAGACATCCAGCATTCAATTTTAGTAAGTAGAGTTTTTTTAAATGGAGATTTGGCACTGACATTTTAATTGAAAAATGAGAATTAATATACATGCTTAATCAAGGGAAACTGCCCAACTCTACAATCTGTATTAAATATGTTTTGGAAGTAAGAATGTGTAGATTGCAGTCTAGGTCAAAGAAGCCAAAGAGAGTTTGATTGTTGGTAGTTTCTGAAGGCTGCTAATTTGAGCATGACGGTTTACTGGTAGGATCCTAAATGACTCTGCAGGCCATTGTAAAGTTAGATTTCTTAGAGTTGAGCCTGAAACATTGGAGAGGAAACGTTCAAACTCGGGAGTACTCAATGATTCAAGGCCAGTGGTTCTAGAGGAAATTCATTTGTTGTTTTATATGAAAAAAGAAGATATATATTTTCCCAAGACTTTATTTGGCTTGTCAAGCCTAAGTGGATCGTGGCATATATTTCATGGAAGCTCAAGGAATATAGAAAAGTTATAGGGAGAAAAGATGAGCATGCAGTGTTTCCTATTGTTTAACAGAATTGGAAGAATGAATCAGGGGAACCAGGATAGTAGACATGCCCCTTGAAGATGGTCAAGCAGGTTCAGAAAACATGTTTCCTCACCTTTGTCTTTGATTCCTGAACATTTCAGTAGAATGTTTAAACCACTGAAAGTCTAGGATGTGCAGAAGCCTTCTAGGTATGAGGTGACCTTGCACTATTAGAGAAACCCTTGGATCCTGTTAGTTCCAACCTCACTGAAGGACATATTCTGAAGAGCCAGCTCATTAAGCAAGCTTTTGAAGGGTGTGCGCTGCAGAGCAGTTTCCTGTTATTTGGTTAATGGTTGACCTAGTTCTATTGCCATATGCTTCCTGGAACGCATTCTAATATAAAGTATGTGTTAAAGCAAGACTAGGATAATAGCAGGAAAGTCAAAGCCTTTCTGAAGCAGAGACCCTGTGAATGTTGGCCCAGTGAAGGCAGAAGAGTGTATGAACAGAAAATGAAAAGACTTCTCTTCATGGTCTTATTTTCGGATTCTGATTTTAATCCTCCTATTGCATCCCAGTCTATTCTCAGGAGTTGCATTTTCCCAGGGTACCTCATACAGAAGCCCTGCATCTGTGTCCTTAGTTATTTCCTATGCATGCGAGGCGAAGTTTGACATTCAGGTACCCTGAGAAAAGTTATTGCTTAAAGGGAAGATATGATTTGATGTGCCTAAGGACAGTTGATTTTATTCTTGTGTTCTTATTTCTGTTTCTGTATGGCCAGCAAGGGATTAGTCCATCTTTTGGTCTGAAATTTGGTTGGAATCCAGTCTAAGTCTGAGACTCCTTTGAATTTTTTTTTTTTTCATTTTACCTGGACTCAGCAGCCTTGGTTGGTTCATTTAGATGGATAAGGGAGCCCACACAACCCCGGGGGCTGCTGAGCAAACTTTGCACCAGACACAGTGTTTGTTTTAACAGCTTCAGAATGTGAAGAATCTGTGGGTCTCATGTGCTGAGTGCTGGATATTTGGGTGGTGGTGGAGGCGACTGCTGTTCTCTTCGTTGCTCAGAAAGCAAATGTTTGAGGAACCACAAATGTGGGAATCAGGTGGGAGGGGGTGGACAGGTCCTTTTAAATTTGTTTTTTGGTTTTTGAATCACCATTAATTGTATAGAGCGGTGATTCCTACAAACTGGGCTGATCTTCAGAATCATTTGGAGAACTTGGAAACAAAAAAGAAGATTATTAAAAATAGATTTTCAGTTTCTACCATTGGAGAGGGATTTAGTAGGTCTGGGGTGGGACCCCAGAACGTGTGTTCTTTGAAGTCAGGTTTAGGAACCACTGGTCTCGGAAATCGTTAGGTTGGCACGGAGGAGAGAAGCAGCCCCTGGTGCTTTCCTGTCTCACATGCAGGATGTAGGAAAAGGAAAAGAGATGCTGTCAGAACTTGGTATTTGTAGCTGCTGATAATTTGAGCTATGGAATAGGCTTTCGTCTTTCCTTCCCCAGGAATTCAGTACCTCCAGGGCACCTTAAGGGTGCAGTATACCAAGCGCTTTAGGTTTGGAGAAATGTCATCGTAGTGGCAGGCCACTTACTATGCTTCACCACCACTGTTATCCCCCATCCCCCTTCCCCTCCCTCCGCCATGGAGGCCCATGTTAGCAGAATATCTGTCATTCATCAGTTAAATTGGATGCAGTTTTTTTTCATATTAGTACCTTTGGCAGAAACAAACGGAAGTTACATTGTGCTGATTTCTATATACAAAGAGATTGCTGCTGAGCCATCCAACTAGCTGTGTGTGTGTGTGTTCTGTTAACAATAAAGAGATGCACCTGTTGGCCAAGGGTTTGCTCCATATGACTGCCTGCCTGTCCCGTTCCCTCTGATATTGGACCATTCGTGGGTCACTGACCCATTTGTGAATCAGAATGACCTTGACTACAGGATCACCCTGATCTGGCGTCTAGTAATGTGCCTGATAAGTGATAGATCTTCAGTGCTTGGTTGGTGGACGAATGAATGAATGAACCAGTTAAGTAAACATTGTCCCCAACAGAGAAGAGGTAGCTTAGAGAGAAGATTCTGCTTCAAAGCAATGTGTTTGGTCAATGTAACCTTTTCAGGGTGTTTCTTCATTAATCTCAACAAAAAGGAAGATGCTCCTGTTGCAGAATTTGACTGATCACTTTGCCTTGCTTTTTCTCAGGAAGCCAATTATTTTTCTTTTTCAAAATTTTATTGGAGAGTAGTTGATACACAATGTCGTGTTAATTTCTGCTGTACAGCGAAGTGATTCAAGTATACATATGTGCATAGTCTTTTTCATATTTTGCATCATGGCTTATAACAGGCTATTGAATATAGTTCCTGTGCTAAACAGTAGGACCTTATTGTTCAGGAAAATTATTTTTTTCTTTATGGTGTTTGTCTCCCAAGTAATCATCAACATTATGGCAGAAAATCCCCCCACACATAAAAGAGTGGCTACAGAACAAATATTTTAAAGATGTTTGATGTTCTTTCTCCATTCTTCCTCTGAACTTTGAAGGTCTTCTTGTAGGGAGTGAGAAGCAGGTTGTTTTAGAAGCAGCAGAGAAGAAACAATTGAGTAGAAAGAAGAAAGTTGAATGTCTCTTCTTGACGGTCATTTGTTAGGAACCAAGAACAGTGATCATGGCCTCAGAACTCATGGTCATGTCCTTGGCATGCTTAGAAGCTCCAAGAATGGAAGAGAGTCTCTTCAAAGTTATTTTGAGGAGTTGGACACTACCTACCAGGCTTCTAACGCTTACCCAAGTTAAGAGGTTGAAGTGCCTCCAAGGCTTTAAGTAGCAGCTGAACATGTGATCTTGTTAACCCCGAGATGTTGCTGAGCAGTGACTCAGATCACTGTGGCAAGCGATCCTGGCCCATTCCAGCTGCCCCAGCAGAAGTCAGCATGAGGTCACCCTTCAGGCATATGGTACAGAGCTCATGCCCCCATCAGGACTTTAGAACCAAGACAACCTGAATTGGCTCTTCTGTACGAGGGACTGCTGTTGAGGACCGCTTGGTGCTTGGGACCCATCTGATTCCTCAGTGTTTCCAGTTCCTTTCTCCATCCCTGACCCTCTCCCCTCACACACACCACCCGAAGACGCAGGGAAGATGCCAGACAGAGTCCTCACAGTGCTTTGCTCTTTGGATGTCTCCTCATCTAGATAGACGGAGGCTTGTGTTTGCCCCCGGAGAAGGTAAAGTATCTTCAAGGTCGCCTGACAAATGTGCGATGCCTGTTTGGAATCAGATAACAGCCTTGAACCGTTTGGCTTTTACTAAATACTAATCAACTCATACCCAAGGTGCTGGCATGTTGGTCTTCTCAGGAGAGATGACTCATGGAACGTCTTCGATTTTGTACAAAAGGCAGAATGAGGGGTGGGGTGGCAAGAAGATAGCTGAGGTGGTTTACTCACCAGACCACCCTTGAAACTTTCTCTGCCTTTTCATGATGACTCCAGTGTGTTTGTGTAAATCTGAAATTATTTTGAAGCTTGAAACATCTTTCTGTTGAGCCGAGTAAATGTGTGTCTGTTTCGAAAGTTGATAATGACTCAAGGGTTTCCAGCTCTCAGGATTCAAGCCACTGCATGTTGGCAGTGACATTGGATCCCAGTTTTATAAATAAAATGCTGGGGTGCCGCCTGCAGGATCCAGACATAGTCTGTGAGCACATTCTAAATCTTGACCCATGGGTACACAGCAGGTGTCAACTACAAAAAACAGGAGGAGATAGGGTCCAAAAGGGAAAGGAGTTCCTGTCTTTCTGCCTTGAATGTCGTCACTGGTTATATTCAATGGGACAACATCTCAGGCTAGAAGACGCCCATGAAATCATCGTGGCCAATCCCTGTATTGTGCATTTCTGGAAAGGCTACGGTGATTTGTCCAAAGTCCACAATGTAAGGAGTTAGTTAAGAAGCCTGAGATGGAATTCAGTTTGCTGTCTAGACCATCTATGCGTATTCCCCTACCATAGTGCTGGCAAAGAGCTTCCAGTTCTTGTGCCAATTTTAAACGATTGGTGGAGACTGCCTGGAGCCCCACTTGGAGGAGTCTGTGCCTTGCCTAGGCTTGTTGGGAAAGAGTGTGGAGATGAAGCAGAGAAGGAGAAGCCTGCAGGAGAGGGGAAATCCTTGGTGGGGGCACTTCTCCGTAGTTGCAAGTATGTGTTTTAAAGTCACAGACTCACTCCCTCCCAAGTGCCTACTCTCTCAATTCATCCCACCCTCCCCTTTTCCCACTGTGTCCACAAGTCCTTTCTCTGTGTCTGTGTCTCTATTCCTGCCCCGCAAATAGGTTCATCAGTCCCGTTTTTCTAGAGTCTATATCATACTTGTGTTCAGTCTTGTCTGACTCTTTATGACCCCATGCACTGTAGCCCACCAGGCTCCTCTGTCCGTGGAATTTTCCAGGCAGGAATATTAGAATGGGTTGCCATTTCCTACTGCAGGGGATCTTCCAACCCAGGGATAGAACCTGAGTGTGTTGTGTCTGTTGAATTGGCAGGTGGATTTTTTTTTACCATCGCGCCACCAGAAAAGCCCCAGATTCCATA
The DNA here is from genome assembly GCF_055505025.1 of Bos grunniens. Taxonomy (NCBI): domain Eukaryota; kingdom Metazoa; phylum Chordata; class Mammalia; order Artiodactyla; family Bovidae; genus Bos; species Bos grunniens. The sequence continues at coordinate 96,228,494 of NC_141172.1, forward strand.
TATCTGTGCATCAACGCTATCTTCTTCTTTGTTCTTACATATTGTCCACAGTTTGCCTTTCATTGCCAACCTGCTGGAAGGGACCTCCCAGAACATCTACATTAAATCCCTTCCCTCTGTAGATGGTTCAGGAAGGTTGTAAACTTGTCCAGGGTCAAGCAGTTAAGTTGCAGAAGCCAGCCAAGCTAAGATCCCTGGGTCCTGACCATCATGGCGCCAAGATATTACTTGATAGTCTTCCTACCTGTTAGATGAGATTTTGAAAGTAGATGGAACTTGGAGATCATTTATTTAATCTCATTTTATGCCAGAGAAATTGGATCCAAGATCGAGCACTTGCCCAATGTAACTAAGTTGTTGAGAAGCACAAAAACCCTCTAGATCTTGAGGAACAAAGCCAAACCCACAGTGTACACTTTGTTTCTCTCTCTTTCCTTTATTTTAATGAGAAACATGAACTGTTGATCACAGAATCCACCGGGGGCATGATTGCCTTGCCTCATGTTGGAACCTGTAGATGTTATACCGATAGAATGACCAAACTGTCTTTAAAGAGGACTTTTAGAAGTTATTTTTCGGTAGTTGACGTAGTAAATTTGGAAGGAAAAACTTTGGTCATAAATTTTCTTGTGATGTGACCCCTCACGAGGTTTTAAATATAAGTTTAGAACCCTTTCTGCTGCCAAAGATGAGCTGTCATTAGGATCAGTGGTAGGTATAAATGTGCCTGGGAATTTCAAGAGCATTGTGAGTTTGTGGCTGTCAAGCCCAGCTCTGGGCAGGCAGGGGAGTGGTGGTGTATAGATGCAGCTTTGTTTATCTGCAGGGCGTGGATCATTGACTACCAGAACTCTGCCATCGTTTTCTTGTGTATGAACAAAGTGTGATAATACTTTGCCCGGAACCGGGTCAGCATTTGGCAGGGAGGGAGCTCTGTTTCACAGGCAGAGCAATCTGTTAACGTGTAATTTGAGATCACCGCTATTGATAACAGCATAGTAAGGGCTCTGTGATTTCTCATGCAGGTGCCTCCGCTGGCCCCTCTTGGCTGGTCTGGAAAACAGAATTGAGGCTTTCCTGTATTTTAGCATCTTCAGCGGCCAGTAGCTCGTCTTAAGCAATGCCGCTGCCGGCTGTTCCCACCGGCCATCTCACATGTATCCCTGTTCCTACCGTGTTAGCCAGTGAATAGGGAAAGTCATCCAGATCTTGGTATTCAAAAGAATGTTGACTTCCAGACCTTTTGGCAAGTAGGTGAGGTAGCCACCTTGGTGCTTTTGCCCTCCGCTGGAACATTTCCTTTAGAAACATTGCCGCTTTTAGAATCATCAATAAAAAAACGTTTCTTTAGCTCCTTCTGGAACAGCCATCTAACCTTGAGCCTTTGTTTTGGAAGATAATGGTCTAATTTCTGCACAAACCCGGGAAACAAACCACTCTTAAATTTCTTTCCCTCCCAGTCGGTTGTTTCAGCCAAATGATCCCCTTTCACTTTAACAAAAAGATTCCCTTTCTAGTTTAAAATATTCCGGATATGCTTTAACTTGCCTTGGGGTCATAGCACTTGTCTTCCAGGACTGATGAGTCTTGTCAGTTGCCCCAGGGTGAGAACTTTAATAAGCAAATTGCACACACCTGGTTTTGCAAAATATTGGCCTAATGGGGCACCTAGGTGGAAGTCAGTACTTCCCCTCCCTCCATACACACCCTTCCTCTGCACCCCCTTTAAAAGAGAGGGCTCAGAAATTGAGCCTCCCTGCCATTTGTCTTATAAAACTTGCCTGTCTCTTTGCTCCCCTGTTGGGATTGTTAACAAGCTCAGGTTGCTGCCATCCCCGCTGCTGTCTTTGGATTTGAAAGTCATGCCCATGGTGGGATATGGGATATGGAGCGGCCAGTCCATTTAAAAGGGAACAGGGCTGCTGAGCGCTGCTTTGTCAGGTTGTGCAGCCCCTGCCCTGCTCTTTGATTTGGGGTTGCCCTTGGTGCTAGCATAGTCTTTCCTGGCTCAGGCTCTTGGCTCGTTGAAGAAAGAGCCTGGTAACCTGACTTTGAAGGCTAGACACCAGACTTACTTGTGTTTTACTCATTCATTTTGTCATCCATTCAAGCATTTACTGAACGTTTGTGCTAAACGTTGGAGATGGACAGAAAGACCAGCTCCTGTCTTCTAGAAGCTCATAATCTAGTGTTTCTATCTCCCATAGTCAGCAGGTGTAACGCATCGCCACACCTCGTAGGGTGCACCGTCATGAATTTTCTTGGGCTTCTGTGCTCTTTCTATTTGCTGAAGATCAGCCCCCTCAATAAAGAGATTGGATGTCTTTCTTGTGATCTATTCTTTCAGATATGTCAGGACAGCCAGGTGATCAGAATGCAGGATCAGTTTCTTAAGAAGCTGCACGTGGCATTGATGTAGAGGTATATCCATACCAGTGAATGGACATCACCCTCCCCTTGAATGCTTTATGCTCTAGACTGATTTCTGCATTGACTGTGTTCCTTCTGCCTTCTTCTAATATGCCTATAGGATTCTCTGTTGTGGTTAAGTTGCTGAGTCGTGTCTGAATCTTTTGCCCCCCCCCCCCCGCATGGACTGTAGCCCACCAGTAGCCTTAGGCTAGGCTCTTTCTGTAGAGGGCAACCTCTGTACATGTCATTGCTTGACATTCTGCTAAAAGTTGATAAAAATCTGGTGACAGCACGCAGTTTTTTAGGCAATTAAAACCACGTATAAGGCTTCCCTGGCTCTGAGTGGGCTATGGATGACCTTCCTCTTCAAGTTTGTTGTCAGTCTGTGTTCCAGCCTTATTTTCATGTATGTACCTCAGAAATTCCAGTCATCACCCCAGCAACCCCTGAAGTACCTCTTTCAGGAACAGTGGAGATTTTTCTGGTTTCTTGCTTTGGAGGAGTTTCCCAAACATCTTTAGGAAAATTTGTTCATCTACTTCTAGAGTCCCTTTTCAGGCATATAAAAAGCTAGCATACTCTATAGCACATGAAACAGTTCAGTTAAATAATCTATATCTATATTCCACAGTTCTCTGTGCCCACAACCACAATGGGTATTCATTGTTTTATTATGTGATTAGGCTAAACACTGTTTGTGATGAGAAATAGTCGAGACTTGTCTCCACTCACGGGGCTACATTTTCGCTTACCTTCATTGTAAGGGTGAGTGTCTCAGGCTAGCCCAATGTGTCCAGGTCAGAGGGCATGTGCTTTGCTATGGAATTCCAGAGGTCACTCTCTGCCTTTGTCCTCGACACCAAAGCTCATGTCACTTGCATCATGCTGTGACATGAAACAATATTGCATCGTAGGGAGTGCATAATGGGGCTGTGTTGTCCAATTATCATGAGATTACCAAATACTTTTGCCTGGAAACTTGCCGGCAAGAGTGAACAGAGAGATGCCCCAAGCCACTTTCTCATCTTTATTCCTTAAGACTAAATGGCATTCCTAATATCCTCTGTACCTTTCTAGTTAAGTAAAAGGATGAGGCCTTTTTTTTTTGGGGAGGAGGGGCACAAAGAATGTGGCTAGTGCAGGAAATCAAGATTTTTTTTTTAAGCTAATTTGATGAGAATTAGTTTAAAAAGTCAAAAAGGTGGGGCAGAGAATACACTGGCTCGAAAAGGAGATGATGGATTTCTAGGAAATGGGAGATGGAGATAATTACCATATTGAAGAAAAGTTCTTGCTGGAATAAGAGTACTGAAGAAGTAACAAAAAGAGGCAAAAGAAAGCATTTTTTTTCTAGCACACAAGCTATGAAGCCCATCCTTTTTGGTACTGGAAATTCGGACATTTCTTGACTTCTCCCACTTTCTTGATTTTTTAATTCCAACAATGAATTCCCAAATCATCTTTCTTCATCTCTGTGTTTTCATCCTCCCTGAGTTATCTGTGTCCTTGGAAAGTTTAAAAACAAGTGGTATTTTCTTTTTTCTTTCTCTTTTCTCTTGGCGGACACACACAATGGGCTGCCTTTCCCCTTCTCTGTGTGAAGAATGGAAACAGAGTCAGCCGCCAGAGGAGCTCCATACGGATTGACATTCCTTGCTTCTGCTTTTGAAGTTAAGATGGTCACGAGAGAGAAAAATATTTTCGGTTCCAAGCCTAAGAAAAGGACATTCCTTTCCATCTTGGCACTCTTGTTTTCATGGTGTTGATTTCTCTGCGAATCATCTTTGGTCCCGTTAATACATCACATCTGAAAATGAAATCACTTGTGTAAGTTCTTTTCCTCACCACACCCTTGATTATAGACAAGGTGATGTTTTCTTAGATTTATCTGAAGTTGCTTAAGATATATTTTCCTGGCATTTTTTTTTTTAAACCCTGGATCAGTTCCCATTGTTGATCAAGCACATTCAGAGTTTTCCAGAGCCCTGAAAGACCCATCCGTGAATTTTGTTCTGTTAAACAAGGAAGAAAAAGGGGAAAAAAAAGTTTCATTTTCACCTTGCTGTAGAGAAGGGAATCTCAGAGGAATCATTTTCCTTTCAGGAAGATTGGGGTTTGTAGGTTAAATTCCACATTACACAAATTCCCTGGTGACAAAGAAGCCATGCGATCAACAGTCTTCCTTCAAAATGCATTTCTCAGTTGAAAGAGGAGGGGATTCCATTTGAAGCTGTTGATTAAGACATGAAGATAAGGTCTGAAATTGGTGGTGGCCCAAGGTCATTGGTAGAACGAATGGACCATTTGAAAATTATTAGCAGCTGGTTTAATAGACTTGTAATAACTACAGCTGTGTGAGAAAATCCACGCACAAGATATTTGGAATGTCCCCTTTGAGGTCCTTTCCTATTGTTCTAGAATGATCCTGGCATCCATTTAACAAAAGCACAGCTTCAATAGAAGATTAAGTAGCTTTATGCATGAGCATGTAATACAGGCTTTATTTGGTTTAGATTTTGGACCATCTTTGTATTTTTTTAATTTTAACTTAAAAAAAAATTCTGGCATCATTAAGCCTCTCACACAACCCCATATATCCCTGTGTCCCACATACTAAACCATGACTTCAGAGGCTCACAACATTTGAGAATTTTAATGGCTTGTCAGAGGAGTTCTCTTCCTTTTTACCTAACATTTTTTATTAAAAATATTTAATTTGTGTCATAGGATTTATGGCGTTTAATTTGCCAAACTCCAAGGCAGTGAAGAAGACACCTGAAGAGATGCTATACTTTCTACAACCCTTTTCTTAAAACACAGTGTTGATTTCTGGTTTTATACAGCCTAATAGATCTTGACCTTTGTAGCTGGAGGCAGGTGCACACACATGCATTCATGTATGTGTGCCTATATAAAAATTTGGTCTGCAGAGAAATAACGCCTGTTTGCTCCCTGTGTCATCTGTACCTTGCTAACCCAGAGACTTGACAGGGAAGAGAAATACAGAGAGCATTCCATCGGCTTAGGAATTCCACAGCCATGAGTCACCCTGGCCTCAGGCTTCTTGCCTCTTTGCCTCATCCTATTCCTGCTTTCAGAGTCAGAGGTCTGGATCTCCAGTTCTTAACTCTGGAACTGGGAAAAGAGGTAGAAGATGATACAGCTGACATAAGGCTATTCCTTATCTTAGAACAAATTTCCAACATATGCTACCAAGGCAGTAAAGTGTGGAAGTCAAGTTCATCTCGCCTTGTGTGTTGATTTGCTGAACTCTTCATCAGTGAGACAGGGCTTTCAGTACACACTACGTACATTTGTTCTCCACCACAACGCTATGAAGCACATGTGCTCTCTTACCCACAAAGGTCAAGTGACTTCCCCAAAGTCACAGTTGGTGGAAAGCCAGGACAAAGTCCCAAACCTTGCCTTCTGACCAGTCCTTTCCAGGACACCATGGATGACTCACCCATGAATGACAAATGCTTTGTAGGCTTTTAAAGGAAGTTGAGGATATTCAGGAGACATCCTCTAACCTTGTGAGAATGTATCATTGTGGAAGGAAATTGCCATGCTCTTCATAGAATAGTCCTTCTTGGAGCCAGTGACTCTGATGGCTTGCTGTGGCTTATGTGGAATGGATTTTGGTGATGATTAAAGACACGGTAAAGATTTGATAAGACAGTAGATGCCCACTGAAATAGTCAACAGTCCTGTCATAATGGTTTCCCTTTGCCTTCACTCAGAAGAGATGCACCCTAATTTATTCCCAGATTAATGTGTTTTGTTAGTTAGGCTCTGATGGAGGAGGGAAAGGGAAATGTAAGTGGTACTCAAGAGAGGGCAGGCCCTATCATTTCTAAGGGCCAGATGACCCACTCTGTTGTCTAATCTTCACCATTATTATTCAGTAGATCCTATTTAGCAGATGAGAAAATGGAGGCTCGGAGAGGTTAAGTAATTGCCACGTGGTCACATCTATGTTAGGTGTCAATGCAGGGATATGAACGCAGGTCAGCTGTGCTCTTGCCCTTGGGCAGTGCTGGTACAGACCTTTCTGAGATTGTTGAAAAACATGGTTCTGGTGTTTCTGGAGGACCAAGAAGTCCTTGAAAATAATGGCTAAGAATTACTGGTGACAGACTACGTGCCCAAGTAGTTTTTACGTATTACCTTACTTGATCCTCATTTGATACTATAATTCTGTAAATAGTACTATCTTTTTTAAAACATTTCTTTTTGCAGGTGAAGAAACGGAGGCATAGAGAGGGTATACAATTTACTAAGACCAGACAATAAGTAAGTGGGTACAAACCCAGGCAAGTATGCTCTGAGCCCATGCTGTTAACTGCCATGCTGCATGCTGCTGGGCAGGCCATTTGCCAGGTTCAAAACAGCCCTTGTTGGCCCAAGGTGTTTTTCAGCTGGATCAGCGCTGGGGTTGGTGCATTACAAAGCCAGCTTGACTTTATAGGTAGAGAGGGTGTGCTTTAAGGCAGATCTTTGTATCTATTCTTATAGAAGATGTCAAGATGTTATTTTGGTAATCCATAAAACTTAATGTGACAGACTCTCCTTGAATGGAAGAGATCCCTAACTGGTTAGTCTTAAGGAAAATGTAAAGATATTGTAGGGCTGTAGGTCGAGGAAGTGGTGTGATTAGATTAGCATTTAAAAATCTTTTACTCCAGATGTTCAACTGCAGTAGAGGCTACCTCAAGGTGAATTACAGTGAAAACTCAATTGAATAAGTGCTTGGTTTTTGGACCCCCCATTGTCCAATACAGTAGCCCTGAGCTATTTTGAGCATTTGAAATGTGCCTGGTCTGAATGGAGATGATGCTATAAGTCTCAAATAGACTAAATTTTTGAGACTTAATGGAAGAAAAATGTAAAATATCTCATGAATGTGTTTTTGTTATATGTTGAAATAATACTTTTGGGTATATTAGGCTAAATAGACTATATTACTGAAACTAATGACACCTATTCCTAGCTGCCAAAAAATTTAAAATTTCTATATCTGTGGCTTGCATTTATTTCTTTCTGACAGTGCTAGTCTAGGTAATTTCCTTGCTATCTTGGAAAATACATGAAAATGCCATTATCATATGTTGATGGAAGTACTATAGCTTGATGGAGTATCTCTGAGTACCATCCAGTTAAGTATTCCACCCTAAAGACTGTTGCTTCTTAAAGTTCTTGGATAATAGTCTACACCTTCATCGGCACTGTTCTTTTTAAAAATGCAGTTAAAAAATAACAATTTTTCATCAATCATTGAAAACTAACTCTTCTTGACAGTGTTGAATAAAAATCAACTTGGACCACATCTTGACAGTTACTTGCTGGGTCAGAAAGTGTTGACCAGGTGGTTAGATCAGCCCTCAGAGCATTAGCTTTTGTCATCTCTCCCTTTTAAATACTGTGTAGGTTTGACCACCTCCTCCTCACCTCCGGGACATCTTCCTGGCCAGTCCTACTTTGTCTCATCCCTGGACCATCTCAGCAGCTGCTTTAGGAGCGTGTCTCTCTTCCTGCCCTCCTCGCTCCCCTAGAAGTCCTTCCTATTGCTGCCAAAATCATCTTGAGAGGATGTAGCTTTCATTATATCACATTCCCCTGATTAAGGATGGTAAGAGTTCCCTGATGCTCTCCCACTGAAGGGAGGGAGGAAGGGAGGGGCCTGACATTTGAGACTCCATCAACATCTTATTTCATCCCTATGAGATGGATATTTTTAGTTCCATTATACAGGTGAGGAAGCAGTTGAATATCTAGCCTGAGGTCAGGTGGTGGGCAGTAAAGCTAGATCCTAACTTCTAGGGCGAGATCCTTTTGTGTCTCTTTGCTCATACCTGGGCAAGTTCTACTGACCCAGCTGGCTGCTTAGCTTTCAAGAACATTCATTATCAAACCCATGGACCCACTGTGTCCTTTGCTTTCCCAGCTGTTCTCATCATCTTTGTACTTGGAAACTGTACCGTAACAATCCACGGTTCATTATCAAGTGTTTAGAATTCTTTATTCTCTACTTTCTTTTCTGTTAGTCTTGTCCCAACTCTATTTTAACTTCCATGAGAAGGAGCATGGCTCACACCTACCTTTTGTCTCCCCATATAGCGCCTTTCATACCCCCAACCACGTTTCTTTTTTCCCCCAGGTCTAGAACCATACTAGCCATCTAGGAGGCACTCAAGTGTTCAATAAATGTTTGGTGCTGGCACATGGTAGCTGGTCAATAAATGTGTTTTGGACTCAGTTGAAAATGATTTTTCTTTTAAATGAGGGCAGAGAGCTCCAGGTCAACGACTCCATTTTCACACGCCTAGATGTGTGATGTAATGGTCTTGGCAATGAGAAGATACTTCTAAGCCAGACTTTACCTCATTGAGTCTCAGATTTCTCACCTTATCTCAGTTGTGGGATGAAGTGGTCATGACTGGTGTCCCATGTGTCTCCAGGGGGCTAATGGATTATGTTGCCTCTAATATTTCCTGCAGGGACATTTAAGATGTACCTGTTTTGAAGTATAAGATAAAGGGTGCAGTCCCTGGCGAACAGTCTTTGTCTTTCTTGGGCCGCATGGAACAAAACTGAACATTAGATGGAATGGTTTGTTAACTGGGTTCGCTGATTGATTAAAGTTTGTGTTCCAGCCGAACCTTGCCTTCTCAAGTGGTATGGGATGCACCTGCTCCCGTGTGAAGTTCCTGTCGAGAGCTAGCAAAGCATTGCCGCTGGGCCCATCTGCTAATAGGCAGTTAGTGTTCTGTGGTCAGTCTTGGCTGTGCTGCTTTTGTTAACATGCCCACATTATTATGTGGACACATATTAAGTATTTACACACCAAAGTGATCACACACCCACATGTTCCCTAATATGTGGGCTGACTTGTCGGACCTGGGGATTTTTTTTTAAGGGGAACTGTTTTGCTTGTTTATTTCTCTGAAAACACTCAAACTTTTAAAAAATCATCTGCAGCTCGTAAAACCGACATACTAATAACAAATATACAAACATTCTAGAAGCTGGAATTCAGGGAAAGTGAAAGTCCTTTTTAACTCCACTCCCAGAGAACACTTCACCGTGGAGGGTTTGGGGAATATATTTTCTCATTGTTTTCCTGTATTTATATACTAACATCATTGTTATTACCATCATTATTGCATTCTGTTGTGCAGCTAATTTTTTCACTGATTTATACCTGTGAAAATTCCTTAGAATTTTCCCCTAAGAATTCCTTAAGGAGAAGCACGGGCTTTGTAATGCAGGCCAAGGAGCTGGATGCCTGGGGTACTTAGCTTTGGAGACAAGAGAGCTTTGCCTACTCTGTACTGAACCTTGACCATCAGTGACCTCATTTCTGTTTAATATGTGGGTCTTCAAAGACATTTTTTTTGAGAAATTCCATAGAAATAAACTGTTTGGAGACCAGTTAGTTCTTTTCAATCCTGACATTTCCCATCCCTCCAATACATGAGCTTCCTGGAATACAGCAATGTTTTATGAGTGAAAATGGTATTTTGTAAGGACACTCTTCTTTGTCTGAAATTTCATTGCCAGAGGCAGGGACAGTATAAGGAACGTAGTAATGCGCACAAGGATGTGAAGGGAGGAGGGTGAAGGTAGAAACGTATCAGTAAGTTTCAAAATTTGCAAATCAGCCAGGAAGTCTTAAGACAAGGACAGCATTAAGATTAGGAAGGAGATAACTTAAATTTGAGAATACAGAGGGAAACCAACAGAAGGGTCCTGCTGATCTCCTGGTAGAACAGGCCCCCAATTCGTGGCCATGGAGGACTGAGGCTAAAGCCCATCTCTCATTGTGATGCTCAGCTCATGCATTAACATTCCACCTGCCCCCACCAGACACATGCTGCCCTTCGGTCCAGCCTGATGCCTTATTTTCTAGCTCCTGAGACACTTGCCCCCACATTTGCACAAGAAGGATGCATGTTACAATCCAAGTTCACATTTTTTGCATGGGGTTTTCTAATCTTGAAAATCTATATTGAAGTGTTGGGGTGGTGTTGTTTAGTTGCTAAGTCATGTTCAGTTCTTTTGCGACCCCGTGGACTGTAGCCTGCCAGGCTCCTCTGTCCATGGAATTCTCCAGGCAAAAATATTGGAGTGGGTTGCCTTCTCCAGGGGATCTTCCCACCCAGGGTTCAAAGCCATGTCTTCTGTGTTGGTAGGCAGATTCTTTATCACTGAGCCCCCAGGGAAGCCTATTAGAGTGTCTTATAACCAGTTTGTTTTCAACGGGAGGAAGAAGAGTATGTGGGTTCCAGAAACTGGCATGGGCTGAGGTTGAACCAAACAGACCTGGCTGCCAAGGAATTTATACTGCAGTGTAAGGAGACAGGCAATTAGGCAGACAGTGCTGTGTGGGAAATGCTTGGGAGGGTTAGGAACACCTAGGAAGGGTCTCAGCTCAGCCCTGCAGTGCTGGACAGGGTTTTCTGGAGAGAGTGGTTCTCACTGGGGATGATTTCCCCCAAGTGTCTCCAGTGAGACCAGCAGAAACACTTTGGTTGTCACTACTGGGGGGGTGAATAGGGGAAGAGAGGGAGATGACACTGGAATCTGTTGGATGCAGGCCAGGGGTAATGCCAAGCATCCTCCAGTGCCCAGGACAGCCCTCCAACAACAAAATCTGGCCCCAGAGGTCAGTGATGCTGAGGTTGAGAGACCCTGGTCCCAAGTGAGACTGAAAGATGAATGCAGTTCTGGGGGAGACAGGCAGTTCTGGGGGAGACATTTCTTCTGTATCCAGGGGAAAGAGTTATTTTAAAGGAGAAAGCAGGTTATGATGGAGAATGGTGCAGAAGTCATGGTTGAGTTACATAAGGAGTAGAAGTATTCTTTCATTGGTCCGAAGAAGGTCATTCCTGACCATGGTGCGTTTGTTTCTGCAGAATGGTAGTTACAATACCAGATGGAGAGGACTGAGGGAGAAGGAAGGAGCATGAAAGCAGCTTGTCTGTGAAAAGGGGGAATTCTTGGTAATTATGGCAATTACAGTTACATCTTCCTATATGCCAGCTACTATGCCAAATGCTTTGTGGTCATTATCCAGATTATTCCACACAACTACCCTATGAAATGTGGATTTCTGTGTGTGGATGAGGAAATAAAGGTTTGGAGAATTTATATATTTGTCAAGAATTCATATAGCTCATAAGGCATAGAGCTGAGATTCAACCCGAGGTGGTTTTGACTGTACTTGTATTGTTTTCCCAGGGGAGAATATAGGTCAGGGGGACGTGGAGTGTGTAAGTGTGTTTGTGTGTGTTTTGAGGAGGGGTGAGTGGATAGGAGACTTTAAGATGGGAAAGACTTAGCTGTAATCAGAGAGAAATTGAAAATGCAGACTAGGTGGGCTCCCAGGTGAGGCAGGAAAGGGTTGGTCAGAGCCCAGGTCTTAGATAGAAAGGAGTGGAGCCTGCCTTCCATGGTGGCAAGAGAGGAGGGAGAGGATAGATACCCATAGGCAAGAGAAATGGAAAGGGAGACAGAAGCTGGAAACCTCTTCCACTTCTCAGACTGCAGACTATGGGTAAGTTTGAAACCATGAATTTGCAGGTATACCACTGCAGAGTAGGGAGACAACACTGAGTAACACAGATCCAAGGCTGAGATTCTTCTAGATGGTTATAGGGAAATACATTGGTTTGAGCCTCTTAATTTGATTTCAGGAGGTCATCCTTATAGTTTTCCACCCACTTGCTTAAAATTCCTTTAAGGAGGAGATAGAGTATAGCTTCAATACATGGGTGGAGCAACCTGTTGCTTCAGACTTGATTATATGCAGATATAATCCATGAAAAATTGTCTTTCTGACCTTAAAGCTGGAGTTCCTGAAATTACTAGATAGGGATCATCTGACATTATTGACTTAAGGAAAGAAAGGAAAGGAAAGTGAAGTCTCTCAGTCGTGTCCGACTCTTTGTGACCCCATGGACTGTAGCCTACTAGGCTCCTCTGTCCATGGGATTTTCCAGGCAATAGAAATCCATTGGAGTGGATTGCCATTTCCTTCTCCAGCAGATCTTCCTGACCCAGGGATGGAACCCAGGTCTCCCGCATTGTAGACAGACGATTTACCATCTGAGCCACCAAGGAAGTCCATTATTGACTTAAAGAGTCATTAAAGAGTCAAATTGGGAAGAAAATGGAATGCCAGGGTTGGCAGAAGAGTCAATATTCTTGGTGAACTGAGGTACAAACCACTGGTAACCAACAATACCTTGCCAGCTCACTCTGGTGCTTGACATTTCATGGTGGTTTTAAATGTTAAAGTAATAACATCTGTTGAAAGAAAAATATGTTAAATTATGAAGTAGAAAGTGTCATTCACCTGGGCCCACACTCAGGTGAATTATCTGGTAAATACTAGAGACTTTATCTCATATTTTCCAATTGTTATGTCTCTCTGTTTTCTTGTACAAGTGCATTGGCTAGGATTTCCACAATGCTAAGTAATAGTGATGATCCTTGTCTGATTTTTATTTGAATTTTTATAATGTATTATTATTAAGCATGCTGCTGAGTTTTATATATATATATATATATATATATATTAAAATGTTTATATATATCTTACTAAAACATTTTAATGATAAATAGTTCTGGAATTTTATCAAATGGTGTCCAGTCCCTCTGTGTTGATGAAATCATTTTTTTCTTCTTTGACTTCCTAATATGGTAGAATATAGATTTTCTTTTTTGGCTGTGCATGGCTTCTGGGATCTTAGTTCTCCAACCAGGGGTTGAACTGCGCCCTCAGCAGTGACAGTCTTAACCCCTGGACCACCGGAGAGTTCCCTAGATTTTCTTGTACTGAAATACTGCCTTCCTGTAGTGAAGCCCACTTGAGCATGGAGTGATATTCCTCTAATATGCACCTGGATTTTATTGTGAATTTTTTCCCTAATGTTTATAAGTGCATTGGTCTACTTTTATTATTTTTATATTACTATTTATTGTTTTGGCAGTGAGCTTTGATATTTATGCTACACTGCAGTGTGTTTGGAGATAAATTGGTGAAACTCTTATGCTTTAGACTTTGGACCAATTTAAAAATCATCTGATATACTGAATTTTTGAAAACCCTTCTCTGATTGGGTTTCTTTTCTTGAATTAATTTTGGTAGTGTATGTGTTTCCAGACAATCATCTCTGACACTTAGGTTTACAAATATTATTATAGTTGTATATAGTAATTTTTAAATTATATTTTATTTTCATTTACATTCATGGATGTTTTCTGCTTATTATTTTTTTATATTTGTGTTTTGCCTTCCCTCCTCTTATTAGGCTAGATAGTGGTTTTTATTTAATTTTGCACAGAATTGCATTTTTAAAAAATAAGTGATTACTCAGTCAGTTTTATTGGGGTTTTTTTTGACTCCTGATTTTTTTATCTTTATCTTAATTAAATTCTTTCTTGCTGTTTTTCTTGAGTTAGGTGTTTAATTCATTTAGTCTTATTTCTTGATTTACAGGAAGTATTATTATTTCTTCATAATTTTCATAGAGCTATGAAATTTCCTCTGAGTACAGCTTTTCTAAATTCTACATTTTACATAATAAGATTTTTAAAGTCACATTCTGTAGTTGAGTTTTTGTTTCTGGTTATCCTGATTGTTTAAAAGAATGTTAACGATTTTTTTTTCAAGTGTTTGGAATTTCTAGTTTTCTTATATCCCCAGGTTTTGCTGCAGTGTAAATAGAAATGATAGGCTACTTTTTTTCTATTTGTAATTTATTATCTCTTAATTCTGGCATTATAGACACTTGTAAGCCTCCATGGGCATTTGAAAACCTTTGTAAATGTGTCATGCTGCTGCTGCTGCTGCTAAGTCCAATCAGTTGTGTCCGACTCTATGCAACCCCATAGACGGCAGCCCACCAGGCTCCCCCGTCCCTGGGATTCTCCAGGCAAGAACACTGGAGTGGGTTGCCATTTCCTTCTCCAAAGCATGAAAGTGAAAAGTGAAAGTGAAGTCTCTCAGTCGTGTGCGACTCTTAGCGACCCCATGGACTACAGCCCACCAGGCTCCTCCATCCATGGATTTTCCAGGCAAGAGTTCTGGAGTGGGGTAAATGTGTCATACTTGCTTGAAATGAAGATGTGCTTCCTGTTTACACGATACAGAATTTGAAATGTATCTCAATTTTATTAATTCTGTTAATTCATTCTATCCTTAGTTTTCTTTCTCCATTTAACATATTAAGAACTTACATCTGTTTCTTCTTGTATCACCTTTTTTTTCTTTCTCCAGTTGGTGCTGTTGGAGGCATAAATATTCATGATCAATCTTCATTGTGATTTTTTTTACATAATTTTTTACATTATTAAATATTCACATTTGGGTTTTTTTTTTTGGCTATGCCACGTGGCATGTGGGATCTTAGTTCCCTGACCAGGGATCAAACTTGTACCCCCTACAGTGAAAGGTGAAGTCCTAACCACGGGACAGCCAGGGAATTCCCTAAATATTCACTTTTAAACCTTTAAAAATAGAATTTATTTTCCTTTACATTTGTTGTTATTTTCTCTTTCTATTTTTACAAAAATTTGAAGCTAAGCTTATAGGCTTTTTTATCTTGAATTGAACCATGATTAATATTTATCAATATCCCTACTTTTCTTTTCTTGATATACATTGATCATAATTTTAAAGCATTTGTGTCATTTTGCTATATGTGTGTCCCTTGTAGACAAAATGCATTTGGAGTTTGTTTTTGAATCTAGTCTTGGAATATTTTCCATAGTCGTTGTCCAGTTCACAATTATGGTTTATCTTCTGTACTTGATTCTAATTAATTTTTTGCATGTACTTGTGTATTTCTATGCACTTTCCTTTGTTCTCTGTTTTTTACTCCATGGGCTGTGTTTTCTTTGATCAAAAAGAAATTAAAAGCTATGTAGTCAATTTTTATTTTTATTATTAATTAAAATTTTAACTTTAACATCTCCGTTTATAAACTCTAGAAAGAATGCTATCACATATTTGTATATATCCTTCTGTGAGACTTGAGAATGTTCTCCCACATCCGTTTATCTTCTAAGGCTTCTTCACCCCCACATCTTTATTTTTGTTGTTATGCTTGAGGATTCCCAATTGTATATAATTTTATTGTTATTATTATATGGAATAACCTATTGTTATTATAGTTGTTCCCCTGAAGGGATTGTAATTTTGTTTTGTAATTATTATAAATTGATCAGTCTTTGTTTTTAATGTAAGTGGATTCAGTGTTCACATCCTTTCCTTACCTCTAAATTCCCTGTTCTTGAGATCTTGATTTTGAACTTTCCCTTGGATATACTACATCACTGAATAGAAATAGATTCTGAAGAAAACTCACTAAGTGCTGCATTCTCTTACCATGCTGATTGGAAAATGTGGGGTTTTTTATTATTACTTTTATACATGGTTGCAAATTCAGTTGGGAAATGAATACTCTGATCATGCTCTTTCTCTGTAGATATCCACTCACTTCTTTCCATCATTGAAAGTTACTGGCAAGAACTCTGTGGCTGTCTGGACTTATCTCCCTGCAACTGACTAAAAATCTTGACTTTATGGAAATCAGCGTTTATCCTAGAAAACTGTAACTTTACCAGAATGTCTCAATTTTGATGATTCTGTTACTTTTCTTTGGAACGTCAGATATTCCTTTATTTCAAGGAAGTTAGTTTCCATCACGGATTTGAGCATCTTTTGTTTTGCTGTCTACTTCGAGAATACCTTTTATCTGTATGTTGGGTCTCTGTTTTCAAGCCCTCTTATCTGTCATCTTCTCTGTTTGCTTTCATCTACTTGTCCTTTTCCTCTGCATTTTGTGCAGTGTTTTGAAGACTGTTTTCCATATCATCAACTCTGTTTTTGGTTTGTGGATTTTGCCTCTTATTACTTTAATGTATTTATTGGTTCTGCAGTGATATTATTTTTGTTGTCAGTTTCTTTCTTCAACTGCCAGCTTCTCTTTTATCTCATTCTGATGTTTGATCACCTTATCTTTGATATCTTCTTTTATATTATCTGTTGTTTTATATAATATTCTTCTGTGCCCTGTTCTTTCAAAATAGATTGTTCATTGGTCTTTTCCATGCCATGTTTCTTTTGCTTTTTTTTGACCTCAGTTCATTTTTTCCTAACTTATCTTTAATTAGGATATACCTCTGAGAACTTTCTTTTGCCTTCCAAGTAAGGAGGGTAGTATCTTAAATTTCGTTCTGAAGTCCTGCTTAATTCTGCTTTCACAACCTGAATCTGGGTGTTGATGGCTTGTCTTTCTTCTGTAGCCTTCAGCAATCTACAAAGGTCCTGGCTAGATGCGTTGGTACTACACAGTTGATGAACTCTGTGATTCTAAGTTTTAAATCCTGCTTTTGATTTGAGGGTCCCAGTAGATCTACCGGTTTGGGGTGGGCAATTTTTTTTCTTTGTTTATATTTTCCTCTTTCTTTTCCTTTACTCGAGCCTTTGTTTGTAATTTGAGACAGTTAGCCACCATTTTTTTTTCTGGAAGTCCCTTGGTCAGCTGAAAGCACATACCCTTCTTTTGAGGGATTTCCAAACACATTTATGTTTTCAAATGTTGATTCTTACAACGGATTTAACTCAGAACTGCGGCTTTAGGGTGATAATCAAATAACCACTCCAAGTTTGAAAGTGTTTTCTAGTAAGATTTTGTTTACTAAGAAAGCTTCCTGTCATGGAAGAGTCTAGGGTCCTCAGGATTTACCCAACTCTTTGTATTTTTTGGATGAAATACTCCAATTCTTTCCTTTGTGGATTGCCACATCCCACTTTAGAAATATCAAGGACACCGTGTCATGAACGGTTTGAAATTATTCAGCGAGATGAATATCAGTATCAGCATTGTCTTGGCCACAGTGTTCATTCTTTCACAGATATTAACTCTGTTTTTTATGGGTGTGCTCTTACTAACTTCTAATGCTAGATTCTACAACTTAGTATTTTCCCAGTAATTGCTAAATAAGAAGTGAAATATTTGCAAACACTAGTCCTCTCCTAGGCTCTTTAAAGACTGCATAGCTATTATCATATTCACTCAATCAACAGCCCTTGTAAGTAAGATTCCCAGTGCGAAGAGAAGGAAACTCAGCATTTTAGCTGGTGGTCTCAGAGACTGGAAGGAAAAGTTGAGCTTCATCTTAAAACTTGAGTGAGCATCAAAATCACCCTGAGGGCTTGTTAAAAATATGGATTGTGGGCCCTACCCCAGAGTTTCTGATTCACTGAGTCTGGAGTGGAACATGAGAAATTCCATTCTTAATGAATTCTTGGCGGATGATGATATTGCTGGTCTAGGGACCTCTCTTTGAGAATCATTTACTTAAAGGATGAAAATTACGTGGATCTTCAAAATGTCCATGCAAGTATTCTATGGGAAGAAAAACACGGACATACATGGAGATCTCAGCATCTTCCTGATTTCTAAGTCATTCTTTTCATTATGATAAGGGACCCTTTCCTAAGAGATTTTACAGGGAATATTTGAAAAGTTAAAGATGATTTCTGGCCTTTTGGATACATTTAGCTTTTTAAAAATTTTTAAATTTATTTTTGGCTGTTCTGAGTCTTTGTTGCTGCACATGGGCTTTCTCTGTTTGCTGCGAATGGGGACCACTCTAGTTTCGGTACGCGGACCTCTCATTGCAGCGGCTTCTCTTGTGGAACATGGGCTCTAGAGAGCCTGGGCTTCTGTAGATGTAGCGCCTGGGCTCAGTGGTTGTGGCTCCTGGGCTTAGTTGCTCCGTGGCATGTGGGGTATGATCAGAGATCGAATCTGTGTCTCCTGCGTTGGCAGGCAAATTCTTTACCACTGAGCCAACAGGGAAGTCCACATTTAGGTTTTCATATCCAACAAATGGATAGAGAGATCTATTAGGAATATAGATAAATCTATATACTTAATATATATGGTATTAGTAAACATGGTGAAATATTCTAAGTTGTGGTTGGTTCTAGGACATGAAAACATAATTTGGAGTGATGGCTTCACCAATAGTCTGGAATTATCAGTCTGAGCCACTTACTAGCTGTGCCACAAGAAGAAAGCTTTCCTGCCAGTCGTTTGAAGGACTGACTGCTCTTCCCCTTTGTTTAAATGAACTGACCCTGATATTTCCAGATACCCCTAAGACTCATTCAGCCAGCCTCTTCAGTGACTTTGTTGGCAGAGCACATTTTCCATAAGAAACAAGACGATGTTTCTCATGGGGTAGATTTGGCGGGCATAAAGCTACTACATAACCTTGTTCTGATTCCACGAGGTTGGATTCTGAGGGAAGATAATTCAGTGTTATAGCTCTCGTCCTTCTGTGTATACCTTTGTCAGCAACTTTCAGTCTTCCAAATGTGTTTCCAAAGCAGGGGCACACTGTTTGCATGCCTAAGAAGATCTTTGAACAGTCAAACTGCAGACGATGGATTTTGCACCTTTTCAGTTAAGCTCCTGAGTATAGAATTCAGAGTGGAGGAGACACTGAGGGTTATGCTGGAATCTGCCTCCTCAGTGAAGAAACACTCCTGTTAGTGAGACTATATGGAGCATGGACTTCAAGTGTGACTAGCTATTAATGAACTGAATAACATTTATAGAGCATTTTCACTGCTGATTTCCTTTCCCAAATTATGGAATTCAACAGATTTTTCGCCCCCTGCTCCAGAGAATATGTTCCAGAAACCTTGGGCAGACTAATTTTCCTGAGACCTTCAGTTTCACAAGCTGAAAAATGAAAATATTGGGCCATGTTGGACTAAATGGTCTTTGAGATCTCCTCTCATAATTTATTGTTTCCATATTTTTAGAGAAGCCAAGGAGAGAAAATTCTAAAGTGTTAGTCCACTCAGTCATGTCCAACTCTTTGGGACCCCATGGACTATCACCCGCCAGGCTCCTCTGTTCATGAAATTATCCAGGCAAGAATACTGGAGTGGGTTGCCATTTCCTTCCTCCCAGGGGATCTTCCTGAACCAGGGATCAAACCTGGGTCTTCTGCACTGCAGGCAGATTCTTTACCCTTTGAGCCACCAGGGAAGAGGTTGAGAAACTCTGCTTTTGTCTAATGTTGTTATATTGCGTTGGCCAAAAAGTTCATTCAGATTTTTCTGTACCACCTTACAGAAAAATCCTGAATGATTGTTTTGACCAACATGATAGTTCCCTCTACTGAAAAGGTTTATACAGTTTTGAGCTACAGGGGAGAATGGTTCCTCTGGGTTTCCAGATTCTTTGCAAATAAGAATTGAAAGCTTTTTTGGTGGAGTGTAGGCAACCAGACTGGAGAAGGAAATGGCAACCCACTCCAGTGCTCTTGCCTGGAAAATCCCATGGATGGGGGAGCCTGGTAGGCTGCAGTCCATGGGGTCGCACAGAGTTGGACATGACTGAAGCGACTTAACAGCCGCAGCAGCAGGCAACCAGACAGTCTAGTGAAGACCCAGGTGATGATTCCAGGTGTCACATCAGTTCAGGGGAGCTGAGCAGTGTTAGAAATACGTGGTGGAATGGTGTCACCAGAGTACCTTCTCCCATTTGATCCTTTTTGTTTCCTTATTTGGCTGCACGGGGTCTTCGTTGCTGCATGTGGCCTTTCTCTAGCTGTGGTGAGCGGGGGCTACGCTCTGGTTGTGGTCTGCAGGCTTCTCGTTGCAGTGGCCACGGACTCTAGAGCGCGAGCTCAGTAGTGGTGGCACATGGGCTTAGCTGCCCTAAGGCGTGTGGAATCTTTCCAAACCAGGGATAGTCCAGTCCCCTGCATTGGCAGGTGGATTCTTACCCACTGGACCACCAGGGAAGTCCCTCAGATAGTGAGGAAAAGTAAGATGGCCACTTCATATGACGAACAAGTGGGAACTTAGAAGTCTTCCTATCTCAGTCGTCAGCCAAGCACTGTGATGTGGCTTCATGAACTTTATTAGCTGACTGGGGGCAGGATCATATGGTGCTAAGTTTTATTTTGCTTTTCTGGTCATGGAAGCTCTCTGGAATTGCTTAGGTTCCTAAATGTTTAGTTTGTGTTGGTACCACTGGTTTAATTTCCTCCTGGAATGCAGGCATGCGTACACTCATTCATCCCACAGGTCATGTCAGGGAGGGCCAGATCTACGCTGGACCCTGAGGATATAAGAACCAGAAGGAACATAGTACTTATCCTTTGAAGAGTGATTTTGATTAGCCTGGGGTCCCATCACTTTGAGAGAAGATATTTTTTTATGTTGGAGAAGAGAAAGTGTGCATGATATTTTTCATAGAAATTTTAGTTGGACGCCGTGTGCTAACTGCAGGACTTGACGATTTTTAATGATGTTAAGCCCTTATCCACAAAACCCATAGGGTCATCATCAGTGCAAGGGGCTTATCACTAAAGAAAGATGGACCAGTAGCATGCCTTAATGTTGGATTTTTCTTGAAACATTTATAGTAAAATGCCCAAATCAGAAAAATAAAATTATAGGACAGGAAGGCTGCTGAGGTCATTTTGAATCATAGAATCATAGAATATTTGAGCTTGCTGATCATCTAGTCCAGAGTTTCCCTGGCCAGGACCACATGAAAGGCTTATGAAGGCAGGTGGCTTATATTCAGAAACTGAAAATACCTCAAGACCACTCGTGACAGGGTTTCCAGCCTCCCCATTTTTGTCATTTTGGACCAGATCATTATTTCTTACGGGGTTTGTCCTGTGCATTGTAGGATATTTAGCAACATCCCTGGCCTCTCCCCATTAGATGCCAGTAACACCATCTCCTCAGCCAGTTGTGAGAACCGAAAATGTCTCGAAATATTCCTGGGCTGCAGTCTGTGGGGGCAAGATTGCCCCTTCTTGCGACCACTGCTCTATGACAGCGTAGGACAGAAGAAGACTCTAACTCTCATGGCCAATATTTTTATGTTCGATTGGAATCCAGTCATTCCTAAGGTCTGCTTCATTCATTCATTTGTTCATTCATTCAACGCATTTGCTGAGTACCCGTGGTGTGAATTGTCTCCAGTGCTGAAAATACCCATGTAAATAGACAGCCTGCTCTCAGGCCTCTGTTCTTGCAGAGGGAGACCCCACAGGTGTCATAGCCGCAGTGAAGCAACTTACAAGGCAGCATACCATGGTAGAGAGGATGTGAGTACGGTCAGAGTGGTGGATGGGGACTCGGTTTCATGGGAGTAGGGAAAGCAGGCTAGTTAGATGGACTTGTGAGGAAGCTCCTAGAACTTTGAGCCCAGAACTGCATGAGGAGGAGTCAGCCATATAAAACAGGGCATTTATTTGTCTCTGAGTATAATAAAAAGTGAAGGATGAGTTAAATCAGAAAAAAATCTTTCAAACTGTAAGAAGAAAATTTTATAAAACCCTCCCATTGTACAAAAAGGTTGACTATCATAGTCTAATCTATCATAGTCTAATCTCTTCGTTTAGCGAATAGTCCAAGTAAATGCTTCCAAAGACTTGTTCAAGGTGAAGGTGGCAGGAGAGGTTGTCACACCTGCTGAGAACGAATTCTTTTACTTGTTGGAGAGGCATTTCTGTATCCTTGTCTTTTTTTTTTTTTTGAGCAGCTCGATAGTGAATAAGCTGAAAAGTTTGTTGCAAAGTGAGATTTATCATTAAGGATTTATGGAATGTGGGGCTTGGTCAAGTACCTGAGCCACTGTAGTGTTTTCACATGGTGATAAAAAAGAAAATTCTGTTGTGTTGGCAGACAAATGTCTTAACTTTCTGCTTAGAAGTTCTTGAGGTGCAGCAAGTAAACTTACTTGGTGAGAGTAGATTGAAGATTACAAGAGAAAAGAAATTCCATCAGTTCAGTTCAGTTCAGTCGCTTAGTCGTGTCCGACTCTTTGCAACCCCATGGACTGCAGCACGCCAGGCTTCTCTGTCCATCACCAACTCCTGGAGCTTACTTAAACTCATGTCCATCGAGTTGGTGATGCCATCCAACCATCTCATCCTCTGTCGTCCCCTTCTCCTCCCACCTTCAATCTTTCCCAGCATCAGGGTCTTTGCCAATGAGTCAGTTCTTTGCATCAGTGTGGCCAAAGGATTAGAGTTTCAGGTTCAGCATCAGTCCTTACAATGAATATTCAGGACTGATTTCCTTTAGGATAGACTGGTTGGATCTCCCTGCAGTTCAAGGGACTCTCAAGAGTCTTCTCCAACACCACAGTTCAAAAGCATTAATTCTTTGGTGCTCAGCTTTCTTTATAGTCCAACTCTCACATCCATACATGACCACAGGAAAAACCATAGCCTTGACTAGACGGACCTTTGTTGACAAAGTAATGTCTCTGCTTTTTAATATGCTGTCTAGGTTGATCATAGCTTTCCTTCCAAGGAGCAAGCGTCTTTTAAATTCATGGCTGCAGTCACCATCTGCAGTGATTTTCGAGCCCCAAAACAGAAAGTGTCTCACTGTTTCCATTGTTTCCCCATCTATTTAAATTCCTTAGCTACCATTAAAAATATATATATTCCTAATTCTTGCTGCTGCTGCTACTGCTGCTAAGTCGCTTCAGTCGTGTCTGACTCTGTGCAGCCCCATAGACGGCAGCCCACCAGGCTCCACCGTCCCTGGGATTCTCCAGGCAAGAACACTGGAGCGGGTTGCCATTTCCTTTTCCAATGCGTGAAAGTGAAAAGTGAAAGGGAAGTCGCTCAGTCACGACCCCATGGACTGCAGCCCACCAGGCTCCTCCATCCATGGGATTTTCCAGGCAAGAGGACTGGAGTGGGGTGCCATTGCCTTCTCCATCCTAATTCTTGGGTATCTGCCAAATCCATACATAAACACATAGTGTGTTTTTCCTATTTTCCTGGAATAAGGGTGGGAGAACCAGTGGATCTGAATGGGCTAGTTGGTTAGTTTAATAAGAGGGAAGACAACCTTCTAATGATTTCTGATTGAGATGGAAACCAAGGGGAGAAAGAAAAAAGTCACAATCTTCATGAACAAGAGGACTTCAGAGTGTTCACAATTCATGATTCACACAAGCCCAGCCACTGTTTACCTTTCTAGAAAGCAATCTGCTTAGGGCTTTCATCCTGACAGGTAGTTAGATCAGGAACTAGGGTGTGATTATATTTTGTCAAATATAAGAAAGACTGGAAAGGTCATTGCAGTGCGTGAGTCAGGGCTTTGTGTACCACAGATGGAGGCATTCTTGGGGCAATTCTCATTTAAAGAAGCGACTTGTCTGAATTTTCTGAGCAAACCATGAGCACAAAGCCATGAATAAGTCTTGCAGGGATTAAATTGGGATTTTTGTGGGCTTTCCCTTAAATACAAGAGGTTCTTATACTTCCGTATACTTTCAAAAGCCATAGATCCTTTCATTTTGTTTTGTTTTTCACCAAAAGTAACAGGGAGCAAGGTAAGTTGTTCAAATGGTTTCTGGATTCATTTACTCTGTGTGTGTGCTCATCTCAGTCGTGTCTGACTCTTTGTGACCCCATGGATAGTAACCTGCCAGACTCCTCTGTCCATGGGATTTTCCCAGCAAGAATATTGGAATGGGTTGCCATTTCCTTCTCCATTTCACTCACTGAAACTGTAGAATTTAGACTTGGTGGAGTTGGCCAGACTTCCTGGGCCAGGCACAGATCTGGCCCTGAAGACATGCCCAAGGCCTGTGGTCACAGAGACCTTCAAACCCACAGAGGAGCTGCTCAGAGCGTGGTTTGGTCTTTCATGATGTGGAAGATGTCTTTGAATGCAGCTTGTGCTTACTCTGCGTCTTAATCAGTTCTGTAATGAAGACCCAGCAGCATATCTGCAACTTCCCTTTAATTTTACAATTTTTATAATGAGAGTTCTTGTAGTGTGCAAAGTGCCTGTGGAAATGCAGCCAGCATTCTGAAGAGTCTATGAAGGATCACCGTGATTCTCTGTCTCCGCCACTGGGGCGAGGTTTGGCTTTAGAGGCAAGAAATCAGGTCTTTCTTGGTCTCCAGGCTCAGACAAGAATGTCTTCAGAGTTTCCAAGGAACTTCCAGATGGACTCATGACATTTCAGAGAATTCATTCAATCCAGAGAATAGTTTTCTGTCATTTGGAAGAACAAAATGAGCCGGGATCTCATTTGTCATGGTTGCCTTTTGAGAATTTTAGCATGTGGAGGCGTCTTCATTTGTTTTGTTTCTCAAGGAGAATATTGTTGAGACGCTTCTCAGAACAGGATTTATCTGGCGAACTGCAGGTTCCCCTTCCCAGACAATGAAGTCTAAAGCTCCTGAGATACCACCCTGCTTCCTCCCTTTCTTTTCTAGTCCCTTCTCTCCTCTTTTATCTCCTTGTTCAAATCACACGCTTCCTTTTCTAAGGACAGGAGAGCTGGCAGGCTGCCTATTGGCCTGTTGGCCTCAATTAGCCTTATATCATTGCAAAGGAATGCATGAATTCTCCAGAAGGTATGTACTATCTCTTTCTGTATTAGACACTCACTACCTGCTTTCATAACAGATCACTCAGAATGGCTTCTTGTTTACATATCTGATACTTTTGGGGGGGGGGGTCACTTGGATTAAATCATCTCATTTGAATAATGATCCTCAAGGTACCTGTTATGAAATATTACTCCAACATGCTCTGTAAAACTTGAAAACTTGATTCAGGAGAACAAAGCTAAAATAAGAGAGAACCTGAAGACTAGCATCCTTGGTGGGGAGGGGGCTGGGGTTATTAACCTGCAGACTGTCTGTTTCAGACTTTGTCCTGGAGATGCACCAGGCCAACCACGTGAAACAGAGGCCATCCATGGGCATTGGCAGCACTCAGGGTCACCTAGTATTTCTCTGCTGCTATTTAAATTCTGTCTCATCTTGAGGGTTACATATGTGACTGCAAATTAATCCTTTCTCTTCTGAAAATTTGGTCTTGAGGAACAGCTGTGTCTCCCTTCTGAATTCCTTAATTATTTATCCTTCCTGATATGTTAAAGCTTTCATTAGTGTGGTGAATTGCCAAGAGCACACAGAACTGCTTAGATCATGTAGCAAGCAGTATAAACATTGGGTAGGACATTTGAAGACACCACACGGTGAGCCAGAATCTATAGTTGTACCAAATGTGGGATTGATGGAGGTAGCTTGTTGAAAGTTCTTTGTTGGTTTATTTTGCTGGCTTATTATTTTGTTAAATCACTGTACCATAGGAAGAATATGTATGTCATTGGTAATTATTCGGAAGTGTTGTAACAGAACTCCTGTTAAATTTGGAGGGCGCATGCCCATGTCTGAGTTCAAATTAAATCAAGAAAGTTATTTTATATCTACATAAACATATGTATATATGTATGTGTAGAGAACAAGCACCCTATGATATATGTGTGTGTATATGGGCATGCATGGGCTCTGGTGTGTGTGTGTGTGTGTGTGTGTGTGTATACACATATTCTGTATTTGCATTTGTAAGTATGGTTCCATAACAACTGTTTCTGAAAGGATGTTTTACCTCCATTTCTTGGAACACTCCTGGTTGGAAAGATGCTTTAAATGATTTTTAAGTTATTAGCACTGCCACTTGGACTATGACAAGGGCAAATGATAAGTAGTGATACACAACACACCTTGTTGCTGAAAGTAGCAACCCACACATACAAGTGGATTAGTGATTTTTCCCCCCTCATTTTTCAGCCTAAGCATGAAAATTCTTCTTTCTTCCCAAACCACGTTCTTGGGGCTTGAAATGAAAGGTGTTAACCTCCCAAAACATCCCTCAGCTCTTTAACCTCCTCATAGCAACAGTTTCTGATCTCAAATACATTTGCATTGTGGAATGATCTTTTAAGTTTCTGATTTTTCTGTCTTCCAGCTGAACAGTTCCAAAGTTTATGCCTTCCACTACCTGACCTTGGGTAATTGGTTTTTCCATTCATAGGAAAGGAGAAAGTAAAAGCACAGACAACAGGTGCTCACTAAAGCCTTTTCTTAAGAGTTACGATTCAGGAGAACTGGGAAGTTCAGCGTCTTATAAATGAAACTGGGTTTCTGGAGTGGACAGAGGAAAGGCATCTTACGGTGTTTCTGGTTCTATTTCTCAGAGGCTTTGAAGCATATAATTAGTTGCTCCTGAATCCCTGTGGCTGCAGTGCTTCACGGCTTTATTTCTGGTCTGCAGTCCTTCAGTCCGGGAACAGTGTAGGTCCAGACAACGCCTGCACGTTTTCACGTGGACACTTCCTGGAGACAGTTGGGATTTTGACTTGAAAATACTCATGCTGCATGCAAGCTTGGAGAACAGTGCTCCCCAGCCTGACCCGGGTGCAGGTTGGTGGGGGCAGGATTGTGGAAGCACCCTCCAGCAACCCAGGGTGCCTCCCTTCTCCTTTTGGGTCTGAGCATGAGTGGGGAGGACCCAGGATGAACCCCTGGAATGTAACCTTTCACTTTCACAGGAGGAAAACAGAGGCATAATGGGCCCCTGGGAATTCTAAACACAGAACATGTTTGGGCAGATGGTAGAAATTAAAATGGGTGATTTTAAAAAATTGAAGTATAGTTGATTTACAATGTTGTGTTACTTTCTGACATACAGAAAGCAATTCAGTTATACATATATATATATATATATATATATATATATATATAATATATTCCTTTTCAGATTCTTTTCCATTAGAGTTTATTATAAGATATTGGACATATTTCCTTGTGCTGTACAGTAGGACCTTGTTATTTCATATATAGTAATTTGCTAATCTCAAACTCCTAATTTATCCTTCCCCCCACTCCCCGTTCCCTTTTGGTAACCATAAGTTTATTTACTATGTCTTTGAGTCATTTGTTTTGTAAATAAATTGACAATTGCTGTTGTTAAGATTGAGAAAGAACAGCCACTGGCCATTCTTTCCATTTCCCTGTTCTCAAGTGTGTATTGCCAACCTTTCACAAGATCTCTGGATTTTCCTTAAAAATGTCTTCAAGAGTTTATCCAACATGAAAGTTGGGTTTTGGGTTTTCCATCAAAACCCCACCTCGTGAAACACCCAGCCTATAAATGTAAAGTGAACAAACCAACCAAGGGTAATCAGTAGTAATGCAAAGTCATGGAAAATTGGAATAGTCTAGAGCCTAGACCATTCAGGTATGACCTAAATCAAATCCCTTATGATTATACAGTGGAAGTGAGAAATAGATTTAAGGGACTAGATCTGATAGATAGAGTGCCTGATGAACTATGGACGGAGGTTTGGGACATTGTACAGGAGACAGGAATCAAGACCATCCCCATGGAAAAGAAATGCAAAAAAGCAAAATGGCTTTCTGGGGAGGCCTTACAAATAGCTGTGAAAAGAAGAGAAGCAAAAAGCAAAGGAGAAAAGGAAAGATATAAGCATCTGAATGCAGAGTTCCAAAGAATAGCAAGAAGAAATAAGAAAGCCTTCCTTAGCGATCAGTGCAAAGAAGTAGAGGAAAACAACAGAATGGGAAAGACTAGAGATCTCTTCAAGAAAGTTAGAGATACCAAGGGAATATTTTATGCAAAGATGGGCTCGATAAAGGACAGAAATGGTATGGACCTAACAGAAGCAGAAGATATTAAGAAGAGGTGGCAAGAATACACAGAAGAACTGTACAAAAAAAGATCTTCACGACCCAGATAATTACGATAGTGTGATCACTCACATAGAGCCAGACATCCTGGAATGTGAAGTCAAGAGGGCCTTAGAAAGTATCACTACGAACAAAGCTAGTGGAGGTGATGGAATTCCAATGGAGCTATTTCAAATCCTGAAAGATGATGCTGTGAAAGTGCTGCACTCAGTATGCCAGCAAATTTGGAAAACTCAACAATGGCCACAGGACTGGAAAAGGTCAGTTTTTATTCCAATCCCAAAGAAAGGCAATACCAAAGAATGCTCAAACTACCGCACAATTGCACTCATCTCACACGCTAGTAAAGTAATGCTCAAAATTCTCCAAGCCAGGCTTCAGCAATACGTGAATCGTGAACTTCCAGATGTTCAAGCTGGTTTTAGAAAAGGCAAAGGAACAAATTGCGAACATCTGCTGGATCATGGAAAAAGCAAGAGAGTTCCAGAAAAACATCTATTTCTGCTTTATTGACTATGCCAAAGCCTTTGACTGTGTGGATCACAATAAACTGTGGAAAATTCTGAAAGAGATGGGAATACCAGGCCACCTGACCTGCCTCTTGAGAAACCTATATGCAGGTCAGGAAGCAACAGTTAGAACTGGACATGGAACAACAGACTGGTTCCAAATAGGAAAAGAAGTACGTCAAGGCTGTATATTGTCACCCTGCTTATTTAACTTATATGCAGAGTACATCATGAGAAAAGCTGGGCTGGAAGAAGCACAAGCTGGAATCAAGATTGCTGGAAGAAATATCAATAACCTCAGATATGCAGATGACACCACCCTTATGGCAGAAAGTGAAGAGGAACTAAAGAGCCTCTTGATGAAAGTGAAAGAGGAGAGTGAAAAAGTTGGCTTAAAGCTCAGTATTCAGAAAACTAAGATCATGGCATCTGGTCCCATCACTTCACAGGAAATAGATGGGGAAACAGTGGAAACAGTGTCAGACTTTATTTTTGGGGGCTCGAAAATCACTGCAGATGGTGACTGCAGCCATGAAATTAAAAGACACTTACTCCTTGGAAGGAAAGTTATGACCAACCTAGATAGCATATTCAAAAGCAGAGACATTACTTTGCCAACAAAGGTCCATCTAGTCAAGGCTATGGTTTTTCCAGTGGTCATGTATGGATATGAGAGTTGGACTGCAAAGAAAGTTGAGCTCTGAAGAATAGATGCTTTTGAACTGTGGTGTTAGAGAAGACTCTTGAGAGTCCCTTGGACTGCAAGGAGATCCAACCAGTCCATTCTAAAGGAGATCAGTCCTGGGTGTTCTTTGGAAGGAATGATGCTAAAGCTGAAACTCCAGTACTTTGGCCACCTCATGTGAAGAGTTGACTCACTGGAAAAGACTCTGATGCTGGGAGGGATTGGGGGCAGGAGGAGAAGGGGACGACAGAGGATAAGATGGCTGGATGGCATCACCGACTCAATGGATGTGAGTTTGAGTGAACTCCGGGAGTTGGTGATGGACAGGGAGGCCTGGCGTGCTGCAATTCATGGGTCGCAAAGAGTTGGACACGACTGAGCGACTGAACTGACTGACTGAACTGAGAGGTTTCACATTAGGAGGACTAATCACATTAGGTGTTAGCTTATTTGGGAACAAACCCATATTCATCTGCCTGCCAATCATCATGGATGGTGTTGAGAGTCTAGTCTTCCGATGCCTGTTTGACCTTGAATGGTCTGGAGATATTGCACTGGGAGTAGGAGATGGGGGTGGGGGGTGCTTGTTTGATTCGTAGATTGATCTCATGACCTTTTGAAATAGCATTTCTTTCTAGTTAGTTCAGAAGCTTTCTCTTCTGCTTTTGATTTTGCTGATTTGGTCAGTGGGAAAAAAAATATTGCTAATAATCTCATTATTGCAGCTGTATTTTTAAATAAAGTAAGTAGATAGGAGATCAAGGCTGTTAACTTTAAACCATCATTTGGTAGCTATCAGTGTCTGGTTTAGCCTTTTAGGGTTGCTGTTCTTTCTCGGTTGATGAAACAGTCAAATATGCAAGAGTGTATTTCTCATCTTTGTTCCCATCTTTGTTGTTGGTTTCTCAGAGGATTACCATCTGCTGCAAAAACATCCTTGGGTTGATGAATGGGTCATCCTCAGGTCCAGCTTTCTTTGTCTCTCTCCTCCCCTCTTCCGTCTCCTCCTCCTCTCGCTTCTTGCCCATGTGTCCGTCCTCAGTCTCATAAACACATCAAGTCTCTGTGTCTTTGATTGTTGAGGCCATGCTGGCAATTTCTGTTTTCTTCTTCTGTCAACGTCTCCAGGAGCAATGTGTGCACAAAGACAAAATGCCTTTCAGAGGAGGCTACATCCTCATTTCAGGACATCAGATTGAAGGCCGTTCAGTACCTGACGCTGGTTCTCTCAGCAGCCTGGAGATTAACCTCTTCTAAGGCTCTGCGCTATTTTTGAGGTAGAGTCTGCAACAACATTAAAGCTAGAACCCATTAGGAAATCACTTTCATCATCTCTTCTTTTTCCAAATCAGGGCCTTTTTTTTTTTTTCCTGATCTCCTAACCCTTTAATCTCCTTCGTAGCAGAACAAGAAGGCTGTTGATTTGTGTTTGTATCCAGTGAAGTCTGAATCCTTGATAACAGCTTTGGAAGACACCAAGATATTAGAGACCCATGTGGAGAGATGAATTTCATCTCGGGGTGGATGACTTAATGCCAAAGGTGTCCTGCTTTCCTTGGGCAGAACTGTCATTTTTTGGGTGGATGTAGTGAGAAGGAGGTTCAAACTTTCCAAAAGACAGACAGCAGAAAGCCTTCTGTTACATTATTTCTAAAGGCTTGAAGTTTTGAAGGGAAGAGATTTTGTTTTCCTCTCGGCTACACAATGGAGCTTTCAGAGAACCTCTTTTAAAAGGAATAGCTACAGCCTTTGTGTTGAAGGGTGTGCCTGTTGGCAGGGTCTGCTGATGCAGACAGACTGGCTGGTGATTAACAAAGGTCATTAGACTTTGGAATCCGGCAAGCAGAGTCGGATGGTATGTCTTCTGTGTGTGGAAGGACGACTCCCAAGAAGCCAAGGCATTCTGGAGGTTCCCCCCCTCCAGCACACCCCCAAAGGCTGCTGGAGAACAGGGTCATGTCCAGGAACGTCCTACAGTAACCAGGGCTGTGCTGGGATGAACGTACCAGCCCATCAATCATGGGATAAAAGAACCTTCGGGAGATCCTTGGTGAATGACATGTGAGGAGGAGAAAGGTGCTGCTTTTTCGGGAAGGAGTGAAAACAGTTCCTTCTTTGTTGAGAGGAGGAGGGCAGAGGAGGGGCCCAGACTGCTCCTCTCCTGTTTCCTCTGCCTGTCAGCCTGGCAGCATCCATCCCAGAGAAGCCATGTTGTGCTCGGAGGGGAAGCTCTGAGCTAAAATGGCCGCTCCTAAAGCTCAGAGGACTAGGGCAGCTTAGTGAGACTTAGAGCTTCAGTGACGCAGGAGCTCCTATCTCTTGAAAGTGTGATAAACACATTCAGCAGAGCTGTGGCTTGTTTGGCTGAGATGAAAGGACTAAGCTGGGGGGATGGGGAACGCACCCTGGATGATCCGCCTTTTTGCTGTGAAGTGTTCTAAATGCAGGAGTCGTCTGCACTATGGAAAAATTTGTTTTCAGGTCTAATGGGCTGTGCGAAAAGGAGAAGTGGGGTGGGGCGTCCGTGTCGGCTGTAATTTGATCCAGAGCTGATAGCAACCTCTTCCACACAATTTGGGTTGGTGCTGAGACAGAAAAAAGCTGGTGTGGCCCGGAACATGGAGGCTGAGTTAGCTGAAAAGAAGTCTGGTGCACAGTTCAGGGTTTATTGAAAAAGGAGAAACTGCTGGGTGAAAGGAGAGAAGGTAAATAAGTGCCTCTCGCCCTACAAGCGCAGGCTGTCCAGAGCTGGACTTGCCAGGAGTTATTTTCACAGGCTATCAGCAGGAGCATTCTTTCAGAGAAAATCCTCCTGTCATAGCTCCTTTCACTACATTGACAGATTCCTCGACTTTATTCCCCTTGCAGAAATAATTGATCTTTTACAATAAAAGTATAGGAAGGTGCTAAATACGATCAACGTAGTGAAAGGTTTGGCTGTGGCTTTTGTGCTTGGACATCTGGTTCTAGATTACAGTGGCTTCGTAGAGTCTGCCATGAGCTCAGTGAAGTAACTCCGTCATTAGGATAATAACTGGGTATCTCGATTCAGGACATACATGAAGATAGGAAGGGCATGCCTTCTAATACATTTTTAACTTCTTAATGATGAGTCTCTCCATTGAGTTTATGGGAAGCTATGTGTATCTTTCAGTCACACAGTAAATAGCAGGGCAGAGGTGGCCAGGGCAAGTTTTGCCTTATTCGAAATCAGCTTCCCAGCTTTTTATGCCCAAGTACGCACTTCACATTCATAAAGGGGAAAAGTGGAAAAAGAGAAGGCCCTGCCTTAGAAGCCCTTCTTCCAAACCACATGTGTTTCTGTTGCCTTAGTGTGAATCGAGGTACCAAGGTGCAACTTGAAACTAGAAACTGGATTGTCATCTAGAGTTGGTTGTTTGAGAATCTCATGAGAAATATTTTATGACCTAATTAGATTGGAGAAGCTGTTAGGTTATAATTGGTAGGTAGTAAAAAGCAAATAACCATTTAGCTCATGAAAAAAAAAATACACTGTGTTAGAAAGGGAAGGAAGGAGGAGGTGTATCTTAATATCAGTTAAGACAGTAGAAGAATGAAACGTACAGTAAAAGCTTTTTCCACTGCTACTCTGAGGCTCCACACTGTTTCACATTTGGTGATAACACAATGATGTTCTTGTATTAAAACAGCTAATGAAGATTGAAGTTCACTCTTTCTTCTATATGGGCAGTCTCTTTACTTCGGAGAAGATTCCGGTTCAAAAAGAAAATAGGTCTCAGCCAGAATCAAAGTCAGTATAAACTTACCAAGAAATCCAAAATCAGTCAAGACATTCAAAAACTACGAAAACTTTTGCAGTATTAAGGGTTTTCTTGACAAATGGCATTTGAAGATATATCAAGCTAGAAAAAGTTTATCTTTTTTTTTTCCTCCTTTCTTTGAAGTTATGATGTCAAGGACACCATTCCTATTATGTCCGATTTCCTTTCTTTGACCACTGTTCCATCTGGAAAAGTCCAGTGAGAGAAACTGGCTGATACTGGAATTCTTCTGTTACTGGACTCGTAGCCCCACCAGCTTGGGGGTATGCAATGAGTGCAGGCCTGAAGATGTTTTGTTCTGCCTTCTGCCCCAGGTTCCTAATGTGAGAGAGTAGACCCAGATGATGGAGGTGCTTCAGTGTGATGGCTGTGACTTCAGAGCCCCGTCTTATGAAGATCTCAAGGCGCACATCCAGGATGTCCACACGGCATTTCTGCAGCCGACAGACGTTGCTGAAGACAACGCGAATGAGTCACGATCTGGGTCCATGAATGCCAGTAACCAGACAGAGGTGGAGTTTTCATCTATAAAGGATGAATTTGCGATTGCAGAGGACTTAACAGGTAAATCTGTCCTAGGATCGACGTGTCTGGTGTATTTCACTACCCTCATCTATTTTGAGCCTATAGCTGTGGTTCTTTTTTTAAAATTTTTTGACAGGAAAGTAGGATTTACTGGTGGGCATGAGTAAGAAGGCGATAGCACCAAGACTGTCATGAGTGCAGAGCCTACCATTTGTCCAGAGGGCCACGATAAGGGGTGTATTTGACCGCACAGCCATCTGGGATGAGCCACTTTTCTGCACCATATTTCCAATTTGTCTGCAGGAAACTTAGTAAATCCCTACTTCCTGGAGGAGTGGCTCTTCTAGTGGCCTGGGAACTTGAACTTGGCCTTGTGGAGGGCCTCAATCACATACTCTTTGTTCTACAACTTGGTACGGATGGATATTATGACTTGGCCAACGTGAACCCTGGCCACTATGTCCTGGGGCTTTCTAAAGTCCCAGCACATACCCTGTCTGGAGCTTGGATTGGGGTTGGCATGCCAGTCAGGAATGTCCCCTGGAGGGGACTGTCTTCAGGTTCCTTAGAGCAACCTGTACAGGCAAAGGCTGTGTACCCTACTGAGGCAGCTGTAGCTATGGTTCTTGACATGCACAGCTCCTACAGAGTTTCTTGCTCCTTGTGAGCCATTTTTCTTTTTTATTTGGCTGTACCATGCAACTTGAGGGATCTTGATTCCCTGCCCGGAGACTGAACCCAGGCCATGGCAGGGAAAGTACCAAGTCCTAAGCCCTGGAATCCCCCTTTGTGAGCCATGTTTGTGATTTGGGCATCATGTTTCTCTTGTTGAGTAGCCCAGGCAATAGTCCTTTCAGCTTCCTTATGTCTCTTCACTTCCTTTCAATTTGGAGCATAAGGTAGTATCTTGGAAAGTTCTAGAATGAATATCGCAGTTTGTGAAACTTGCACAGCTCTGTGCGCATAGATAGCGATGAGGGGGGTCTTGCCCCTGAAGCCGAGCACTCTCTTCCATCCACGAGCGGCAACACGTGTATGTTCATTAACACTTTGTTACTACTCTTCAGGGCCTCATCTTGAGATGTTAGGCCTTTTGAATGTGATGTTTATTAATGAAGAATAATTGAAAAGCAAACTGGATTTGCATGATTGAGTTTCTTGATTTGCTTTTGCTTTGCTCTTCTCTTCCCACTTACCTTATGCTTTCTCTTTAGGTCAAAATGCAGCCGCATTGGGGACTGGAAGTTACTATGGCCATAGTCCAGGATATTACAGTCAGCATATTGCCCCTAATCCCAAACCAACAAACAAGTTTTTTCAATGCAAGTTTTGTGTACGCTACTTCAGGTCAAAAAACCTCCTCATTGAACACACTAGGAAGGTCCACGGAGCTCAAGCTGAAGGGAGTTCAGCCGGACCCCCTGTTCCAGGATCCTTAAATTATAATATCATGATGCATGAGGGATTTGGAAAGGTCTTCTCTTGCCAGTTTTGCACATACAAGTCACCAAGGAGGGCAAGAATAATTAAGCATCAGAAGATGTATCACAAAAACAATTTGAAGGAGACCACTGCTCCCCCCCCTGCCCCTGCTCCAATGCCAGACCCAGTGGTCCCACCCATGTCCCTGCAGGACCCCTGCAAGGAACTGCCAGCAGAGGTTGTGGAGCGCAGCATCTTAGAATCCATGGTCAAGCCACTGACCAAGTCTCGAGGCAACTTTTGCTGTGAGTGGTGCAGCTATCAGACCCCCCGCCGAGAACGCTGGTGTGACCACATGATGAAGAAGCACCGCAGCATGGTCAAGATCCTGTCCAGTCTCAGGCAGCAGCAAGAAGGGACAAATGTGCCTGAGGCGCAGAACAAGAACGACCTCAGCCCCACTTCTAACTCCACCTATCTGTCCATGAATGCTGCCAGCCGGGAGTTACCCAACACTAACGTCTCCAACTTCAGGGGCTCCATTGGCAACTCCATCATGAGACCCAATTCTTCTTCCACTTCCAAGTTTTCGCCCATGTCTTACCCTCAGATGAAGCCGAAGTCACCTCACAATTCTGGCCTCGTTAACTTGGCGGAGAGATCCCGTTACGGAATGCCCGACATGACCAATTCTGCTGACCTGGACACTAACAGCATGCTGAATGACTCTAGTTCTGATGAAGAGTTAAATGAAATAGACAGTGAAAATGGCTTAAATGCTATGGATCACCAGACAGTAGGCATGTCTGCAGAGCAGCTGATGGGCTCAGAGGGCAACAAATTATTGGAGACCAAGGGGATCCCGTTTAGAAGATTCATGAATAGGTTCCAGTGCCCCTTTTGTCCTTTCCTCACCATGCATCGACGTAGTATTTCCCGTCACATAGAAAACATCCACTTATCTGGAAAGACAGCCGTCTACAAATGTGATGAATGTCCGTTTACTTGCAAGAGCTCGTTAAAACTTGGGGCTCACAAACAGTGTCACACGGGTACCACATCAGATTGGGATGCTGTGAATTCCCAGAGTGAAGGCATTTCCTCCTCACTGAATGAAGGTGTCGTGTCTTATGAGAGCTCAAGCATCAATGGCAGAAAGTCGGGGGTCCTATTGGATCCCTTGCAGCAGCAACAGCCACCCCCGCCGCCGCCACCGCCACCACCACCACCTCCGTCACAGCCACAACCACCGCAGCTACAGTCGCCCCATCAGGTGCCACCCCAGCCCCAGCTGCCCCCGCCGCCTCCCCCGCCACCTGCGCAAGCCCCACCCCTGCACCCCTACAAGTGCACCATGTGTAATTACTCCACCACGACTCTGAAAGGGCTGCGAGTTCATCAGCAGCACAAACACTCTTTCTGTGACAACTTGCCAAAATTCGAGGGGCAGACCTCAAGCCTGCCATTGGACAGTGAGACAGACAGCCACCCCTCTTCCAGCAACACTGTGAAGAAAAGTCAGACCTCAATTCTTGGGTTGTCCTCCAAGAACAATTTTGTCGCCAAGGCCTCTAGGAAGCTCGCTAACGACTTTCCGCTCGACTTATCGCCAGTGAAGAAGAGGACCAGGATTGACGAGATAGCAAGCAACCTGCAGAGCAAAATAAACCAAACAAAACAGCAAGAAGATGCGGTGATCAACGTGGAAGATGACGAAGAGGAAGAGGAGGACAATGAAGTGGAGATTGAGGTGGAGTTGGACAGGGAGGAAGAGCCGCCGGAGCCCGTCCTGGAGGTGCCCACGCCCTTCTCTGCCCAGCAGATCTGGGCGAGAGATGCCCCTGAGCCCCCGAAGGAGCCCAACTTCAGAACTGTTGCCCATGATTACAATGCCACCAACGGGGCTGAAATAGAGCTCACCCTTTCTGAAGATGAAGAGGATTATTATGGCTCCTCCACCAACATGAAAGATCACCAGGTTTCCAATACTACTCTGCTCAACACCCAGACTCCTATCTACGCAAGTGAGCACAATAATGAAAATACCGACTTTAGTGACTCGGGAAGGCTTTATTATTGCAAACACTGTGACTTTAACAACAAATCTGCCCGGAGTGTCAGCACCCACTACCAGCGCATGCACCCGTACATTAAGTTCAGCTTCAGGTACATCTTGGACCCCAACGATCACAGTGCAGTGTACCGGTGCCTGGAATGCTACATCGATTACACCAACTTTGAAGACCTGCAGCAGCATTACGGCGAACACCACCCAGAAGCCATGAATGTCCTCAACTTTGACCACTCGGACCTGATTTACCGGTGTCGGTTTTGTTCCTACACAAGCCCGAACGTCCGAAGCCTGATGCCACATTACCAAAGAATGCATCCCACCGTGAAGATTAACAATGCCATGATATTTTCGAGCTACGTGGTGGAGCAGCAGGAGGGGCTAGGCACAGAATCCCAGACTCTGCGAGAGATCCTGAATTCGGCTCCGAAGAACATGGCCACGTCCACTCCCGTGGCCCGTGGTGGCGGTATGCCAGCTCCGTACCCCAAAAACACTCCTTCCAAGACCTTTCCTCCAGAATGTGAAAATCAGAAGGACCCCTCGGTCAACACCGTTGTCGTGTACGACTGTGACGTTTGCTCCTTCGCGAGCCCCAACATGCACTCTGTGTTGGTTCATTATCAGAAGAAACACCCAGAAGAAAAGGCTTCCTACTTTAGGATCCAGAAAACCATGCGAATGGTGTCTGTGGACAGGGGCTCCGCCCTTTCTCAGTTATCATTTGAGGTGGGTGCTCCAATGTCTCCCAAAATGTCCACCATGGGTTCCCCACCCCCCCCACAACCCCCGCCACCAGACCTCAGTACTGAGCTTTACTACTGCAAACACTGTTCCTACAGCAATCGGTCAGTTGTGGGAGTCCTTGTCCACTACCAGAAAAGACACCCAGAAATAAAGGTTACTGCCAAATATATCAGACAGGCTCCTCCCACAGCTGCAATGATGAGAGGGCCGGAGGGGCCCCATGGCTCCCCCCGGCCACCTGCCCCTATGCAACAGCTCAACCGGAGCAGCTCCGAGAGAGATGGCCCTCCCATGGAGAATGAGATGTTTTTTTGCCAGCACTGTGATTATGGGAACCGGACGGTCAAAGGTGTCCTCATTCATTATCAGAAGAAGCACCGAGACTTCAAGGCCAATGCGGATGTGATCCGGCAGCACACAGCCACCATCCGAAGCCTCTGCGACCGCAACCAGAAGAAGCCTGCCAGCTGCATGCTGGTCTCCCCCTCGGGTGTGGAGCGGGACAAAACAAAATTGCGAGCGCTCAAGTGTAGGCAGTGCTCGTACACCTCCCCCTACTTTTATGCCCTGAGGAAGCATATCAAGAAAGACCACCCTGCCCTGAAGGCCACGGTCACGTCCATCATGCGATGGGCATTTCTAGATGGCTTGATAGAAGCTGGCTACCACTGCGAGTGGTGCATCTATTCCCACACAGAGCCAAGTGGTTTGCTCCTGCATTACCAAAGGAGGCACCCCGAGCATTACGTGGATTATACCTACATGGCCACCAAGCTCTGGGCGGGGCCAGACCCATCCCCTCCCTCTCTCACTATGCCAGCTGAAGCCAAAACATACAGATGCAGAGACTGTGTTTTCGAAGCCCTCTCCATCTGGGACATCACCAATCACTACCAAGCATTCCACCCATGGGCCATGAACGGAGACGAGTCGGTGCTGCTGGATATCATCAAGGAGAAAGATGCCGTGGAGAATCCCATGTCTTCCTCTGAAGACCTGGTGGGCACTGTGAGTTGTGAAAACAGTATGCCTGGCCCGCTTGCCGAGCAGGAAGGCGAATGCCCTGAGGATGCCAGGCTTTCCCCTGAGAAGACCATCCAGCTTGCCTCAGTTAACCCCGCCATCTCCTCCACCCCATACCAGTGTACAGTGTGCCAGTCTGAATATAACAACCTGCACGGCCTTCTAACCCACTATGGGAAGAAGCACCCAGGCATGAAGGTGAAGGCTGCCGACTTTGCCCAGGACATCGATATCAACCCCGGCGCTGTCTACAAATGCAGGCACTGCCCTTATATCAACACCCGCATCCACGGGGTCCTGACCCACTACCAGAAGCGACATCCGTCCATC
This sequence comes from Bos grunniens, assembly GCF_055505025.1. NCBI lineage: Eukaryota > Metazoa > Chordata > Mammalia > Artiodactyla > Bovidae > Bos > Bos grunniens. Next base: position 96,267,614 of record NC_141172.1, read on the forward strand.
AAGGTGACCGCAGAGGACTTCGTGCACGACGTGGAGCAGTCCACTGACATAGCCCAGAACGACGTAGAGGAGACGAGCAGGATCTTCAAGCAAGGGTATGGCGCCTACCGCTGCAAACTGTGTCCCTACACACACGGCACTTTGGAGAAACTCAAAATCCACTATGAGAAGTACCACAACCAGCCGGAATTCGATGTCTTTTCCCAGTCGCCCCCGAAGCTGCCCATGTCCCTCGAGCCTGAGATAACCACTGAAGTGAGCCCCTCCCAGGTCTCGGTGACGGAGGACGAGGTGGGAGAGGAGCCTGTGTCCACGTCTCACTTCGCTACCTCGCACCTCGTGTCCCACACTGTGTTCCGGTGCCAGCTGTGCAAGTACTTCTGCTCCACGCGGAAGGGCATCGCCCGGCACTACCGCATCAAGCACAACAACGTGCGCGCCCAGCCCGAGGGCAAGAACAACCTCTTCAAGTGTGCCCTGTGTGCCTACACGAACCCCATCCGCAAAGGGCTGGCTGCCCACTACCAGAAGCGCCACGACATCGACGCCTACTACACCCATTGCCTGGCGGCCTCCAGAACCATCAGCGACAAGCCCAACAAGGTGATCATCCCGTCGCCGCCCAAGGATGACTCCCCGCCACTCAGCGAAGAGCTGCGGCGCGCCGTGGAGAAGAAGAAGTGCTCCCTGTGCGCCTTCCAGTCCTTCAGCAAGAAGGGCATCGTGTCCCATTACATGAAGCGCCACCCGGGGGTCTTTCCCAAGAAGCAGCATGCCAGCAAGCTAGGGGGCTACTTCACCGCGGTCTACGCTGACGAGCACGAGAAGCCGGTACTGATGGAAGATTCGGAAGAGAGAGGTGGCTTCGAGAAAGCCGAGGTGGAGGGAAACGAAGGGCAGGACATCGAGTGGCTCCCGTTCCGCTGCATCAAGTGCTTCAAGCTGTCCTTCAGCACGGCCGAGCTGCTGAGCATGCACTACACGGACCACCATAGCCGGGACCTCAAGAGGGACTTCGTCATCCTGGGCGGCGGCCCCCGACTGCAGGGCTCCGCCTACCAGTGCAAGCACTGCGAGAGCAGACTGCAGAGCACCGCCGAGCTGACCTCGCACTTGAACATTCACAATGAGGAATTCCAGAAGCGTGCCAAACGTCAGGAGAGGAGGAAACAGCTTTTGAGCAAGCAGAAATATGCAGATGGTGCTTTTGCAGATTTCAAACAAGAGAGGGTAAGGATATGTTTTGATTTCCCTTCCCCCAGGAGGCCTCTCATCACTGGTGCCCACATGCACTTCTTCGCTGCCAGCCAAACCGCTCCGGGCTTCCTAGTGACTTAGCTTGCCAGAGAGCTCAATAAGTCAATTAAACATTTCGAGCTTGATTATCTCCCCCATGCTCTGCTCACCCTTCTCCACAGCCCCGGTCCTCCTCCCTGTGGTCCCTCCCAAGGCTCCCCAGGGGAGGGTCGGGTGGTTTTCCTGTATTATCCGAGGCCTAGTTCACGACAACCGCTCGCTCTCTTAACCAAGGCAGTTGTGGGCCATCTCTCGTGTCCTTAGTGCTCAGCCATGCCTTGGTTTGCAGTGTCGGCTCCACGAACCAGACATCTCCAGGAGTAGATTTTTGTTTTTCTTTTTTTTTTTTGGTCAAGAAGTTCACTCATGGCATAGCTCATGCAACGTTTCACCTGCATAGTTGAACGATGGGTTTGAAAGCCAGATAACTGGGTGGCAGTGACGATGAGGCTTCTGCACCAAGAACTTCTCTCCTTACAAGTCATCACCTATTGGGGTTCCGGAGACTTTGCGTAGTCGGCAGCGCGCCTCGCCTCTGATGAATTCATTATGTAAAAATGCTCGCATATATCTCCCTTGGTTTTTAACCTGCTAATCTGCTGTAACATAAAATCTAGTAATCTGCAAGAATAAATGCCGGCCATTAGGGAGGGCTCGGAGTACTGATGGCTACCACTGTATTTTACCAGCCTTTTGGTCACTTAGAAGAGGTGCCAAAGATCAAGGAGAGGAAGGTGGTGGGCTACAAGTGTAAATTCTGTGTGGAAGTGCATCCGACGCTCCGAGCCATCTGCAACCACCTCCGCAAGCACGTCCAGTATGGCAGTGTCCCCGCCGTGTCCGCCGCCGTGAAGGTGAGCACTGGGAAGGTCTGGATGAGAAGTCTTGTGTGTGAGCCATTCGCGTTCCTAATCCACGCCGCTGCTCAGAGACACTCAGGAAAGGGTGTCCCAGATGTGGGCATTCCTGAGTTACACTGGGATCGGTCTGGCTTGTTTTGATTTCTTTACAGGTTGGATCCTCCTCATCTTCTGTGTCTCCACCCGGTTGCATTTCGATCTGGTTCCCTTCCACGCGGATAGTTCAGTGGAAACAGAAGATCCGGGCCTCAGGATACAGGAGGCTTTGGGTCACCTTTCTGTGCTGTGTTTGTTTGTGCTTCCAAGTGTTTCGAGCTCCTGAGAGGAGCCCCGTGGGTTCTCTCCCCATCCTCTTCTGCTCCTCCCACCGCCTGACTTCTTGTCTGTCTTTCTCCTATGGTAATGATACAGAGATCCCAGGAGAATGTGTCTTCTAACTTCTTATTCTGGGTCCTCAGAGGAGCATTAAGAAACGTTAAATCTGAAACTGAAAGCCTTCAAGTCACAGTTGACCCTGTGAGCCCTTTGGCCTGATTTGTCTCCCCCATCCCCTTTCCCTATATGTTGCTGACAAGTGCCTCCCCTCTGCCTCCGACGTGTTATCAGGCCACCTGTTTTGAACATCACAATCTTAAATATTAGTCACTGTTTTAATAACCAAGCCGAAATCCCTGCTTTCTAGGATGTTGTTAGCCACTTCGAGCAGAGAAGTTAGTTCAGAGCTCTGCCCTATCTCTTTGGATACATGAATGTGTTTTTGTCATCGGCCCTTCCCGATCTTGCGTCCTGTTTTGCCATCGTGGCCTGGAGGTAAAGCTTCCGCTTTTCCCATTGAAGACTGGAGCCTTCCTGCTGGCGACACAGCCGTGAGTGGTGCTGGGACCAGCAGTGGCCATGTCCTTGCCCGCCATCGTGGTGTGTCCCAGCTTTGCGTCCCCCAGTCGCTCGAGGGAGACAGAGCACCTCTTCCTGTGTAATCAGTAATCCAAGGAACCACCTCGAAACACAAGCAACTTAAACCCAGGCTTCTCCTTAATTTTTGTGTTGACTATATAGTAGCCTTTGGTCAAGGGGTAATGTTACCATATGTGGGCTAGAGATGAGCATGGTGGCAAAGAGCTGGGTCTTTCTGTCTCCTTCCTCTCCTGAGGGTGTTCCAAGGCTCCTAAATGCCCAAACCATTCTGTTTTTCCTTCTTCCTGCCTCTCTTCCTTTCTCAGAGCCGTAACCCTAACCTGCTTTGTATCAGTTTCAGTAGGATCCCAATTAGAATTTTCTTTGTAAGATGGGAGATAAGGGAGTGAACTGTCTTCAAAAGTGGGAGAGCCCCTCCCTCATAGTTCTCAGACAGTAGCAACCTATGTCCAGATGTTGCCCTCATATCACCACCACTGCATGAGGATGGCATTTGGGTGTGCCCTTCCTCTAGGGGGAGCCAGAGAGGCAGGGGAGGAAGCCTTACCACGAAATGCCGATGAGTTTGGGAGAATGAAGGGAGAGGAGGAGAGCTGGGGGCAATGATGTTGGATATTTATTTTGTTGGTGGGGCATGTGTGTGTGTGTGGTTCTCTTAGCAGGAGGCTGAAGACCCTTCCCACTTGTTCCTGGATGGACTGGAAGCAGCCAAAGATGCCACTGGCGCCCTGGTGGACCGGGTGGATGGTGAACACTGCTTGCTTGATGGAATGTTGGAGGATGAAACCCGGCCGGGGGGATACCATTGTAGTCAATGTGACAGAGTCCTGATGTCCATGCAGGGGCTGCGTTCTCATGAGAGGAGCCATCTGGCCTTGGCCATGTTTACCCGCGAGGACAAGTACAGCTGCCAGTATTGCTCCTTTGTTTCTGCTTTCAGGCACAAGTAAGTGCTCACCGAGTGCCCACAAGTGGTAACTGGGGAGGCGCGCGGAAGGCCCGAGAGGTTGGAGGAGTCTCGAGACCCCTGTCATGGTTCACGTCCACTGTTTAGCTGGCTATGTTACCTTGAGCCTCAGTCACCTCATCTGTCAAATGGGGCTGAGAACAGGAGACTGTTCACTTGACACCAGACTTGGCAAAATCAAGCATTTTTTAAAAAACTGGAGTGTACTTAATTTACAAGTTTGTGTTAAGTTTCAAGTATATAGCAAAATGATTCCATTACACACACACACACACAAATATGTACACATATTCTTTTTCAGATTCTTTTCCAGTATAGATTATTATTAATATAAGATATTGAGTATAGTTCCTTGTGCTTTACAATAGGTCCTTGTTTACGTATTTTATATATAATAGTGTGTACTTGTTAATCTCCCTACCCCGCCCCCAACTATCCCCTTTGGTAACCATAAGTTTGTTTTCTGTGTCCATGAATCTATTTCTGTTTTGTAAATAAATTCATTTATATCATTTTTTAATATTCCACATATAAGTAATATCATACGATGTTTTTGTCTGACTGACTTCACTTAGTATGATCATCTCTAGTTGCATCCATGTTGCTGCCAGTGTCATTATTTCATTCTTTTTTATGACTGAGTAACAATCCATTGTATACATATGCCACATCTCCTTTATTCATTTATCTGACAGTGGAAATCTAGGTTGCTTCCGTGTCTTGGCTGTTGTGAATAGTGCTGTTGTGATCATTGGGGTGCATGTATCTTTTCTAATCAGAGTTTTCTAAATTGGGCATTTTTTTAAAAAAATGACGGTTTGGGAGGAATTGCTATGATGTACACCAGGAAAGACCGGAGAGTACATGAGTTTACTGGTGCATCTGTCAAACATTCATCCAGAACCTAGTCATCATAAGAGGAAGTAAGTTTCCATTTGGGAAATTAAGTGGCTAAGGAGGTAAAATTAGGACTGCTAATCCATGTGACCAAAGAGTCATTGCTTGGCATTTAAAAAAAAAAAAGACCTGGAATGGTAAAGAAGTTTATCGATGCTGGAGAGATGCTTGAAATGTAGTGGGGTTGGGAGAGGGAGCTTTCCACTCCTTGGCACAGCTTTGAAATTGCACGTTGGGTTTTTATGTGAGGCCGTTCAGAGTGACGGGAAGAGGGATGGTTCTGAGATGCAACAACCTTTTGTTGCCTTTCTCTCACAACTGTATGAGAGAGAAATATTCAATAACACATTCTACAGTCTTGGATGAAGGTGGCTGATTGTGAGGCTGACATGCTGTTTATTTTTATCATAATTGAAAATAAATGATGGGCTGTTTGCTTCTTCAAAAAGATAAAGTGCTAGTTAGTGGTTGTTGAAAGGCAAGAAGAGGAGATGCTTCTACGGAGGTTAGGGAGGGTTGCAATGGCTTTTATGATTATACAGGACCTAGTATCTAATCTTTGTCATCAGACTCATGCCCTGGCCTCAAACTAGTGTAGTTCTCACCTGTTCAATAAATGTTTGTTGAACAGCGACTCTCTTTTCTGACACACAGAACCTCAGTAAGTTGTTGTGAATAACTGAATACGCTCTGTTGTAAATGCTTTGGGGGGAATATAAAGAATAGGACACGGTCGGTGGTCTAAGGGAACTCAGGGTCTAGTTGGATTATAAGTAAAGCAAGCATACAAATGACTGGGCAACATAATGCACATGTCTTTAAAAAATGTATCAATAAAATGCTACAAAGTTTCAAAGAAGAGAGATGGTACATCCACTTTTGAGGGATCAGGAAGATTTTATGGAACAGGGAGTTTTAGAGTCAAGTCTTCAAGAGGAAGGTAGGACTTCAAGAGTTTGGAAAGGACATACAGTATGAAAGGAAAGATGAGAGGCCAGGGTCCTGAGGAAGAAGGTGACGTTCAGAGGCACTCAGCTGGGGGTCCTGTTGGACTTTCTTGGGTGGGGGCCACAAGATATGCAGGATCTTAGTTTCCTGACCAGGTATCAAACCCATGCCTCCTGCAGTGGAAGCATGGAGTCCTAACCACTGGACCGCCAGGGAAGTCCTTGGTTGGACTAACTTTTAAGTGATACAGTGGAAGGTAAAGTCTGAATACTTGAGACCATATTTGGGATCTTTGAATGTGGAATGCATGCTTTGTAATTTACATTACTGGTCAAAGGAAGACTGTAATGAGTAGGACATCTTAATCACTGACATTTATCAAGCCTCACTGTGTGCCAGGCACTGTGCTAAGTGCCTTCAAGCATTATCTCATTTTATTCTCAGAATAGCCCTATGAAGTATGGTGCCATTATTATCTCCATTTATGGATAAGAGAAGTGAGGCCTTTTAATGTAGAGAAGTTGTGTAACTTGCCCAAGGCCACTCGGCTTATGAGTAATAGCTGGTGTTTGATCCCAGGCAGTCTGACTCCATCGCTTGTGCTTTTGAGTTGGGAAAAAAAAAAATGGTGGAGACCAATTAGGAGGGTCATGATAGATAGCTGAGCCACCAGGTTAGAATGGAACTTTGGAAACAGTTAAGGGAAGGACGATCTTCATGGCTTGGAAAAATTGACTTCTTGGAGGGGAGATGGGACAGAGTACAGTACAATTGACATGGAGGTTTCCAGTCTGGTTGACTGACAGCATGGAAGTGTTCTTTCTAAACACAAGGAAATGAAGAGAATGTGTTTTGGATTAAAAAAAATAACAAAACCAACACTTCTGTTTCGGGTTGGTTGAGTTTAAGATAGCTAAAGGACATCCAGAAGGAGGTGTCCTGAGGCAAGGGAAAGTGCTGCTTAGGAGCTTGGGAGAACATTATATATTTAAATGCTAAGAAGTACCGTTCCCATATGAGTCATTTAGAATGGAATCTAGTTCTCTGGGGCACTGATACAAATTAGAACATCTTCCCACACCTTGTTTGGTAGATTTATTATTTTTTTAACAGTAGTAATTATTATGAAATACTGGGAGTTGATTATAATAATTTCTGTATAAGTTGCTTCTGAAAGACTGGTATATAGCAAACATGGTTTTATCAGAAGGCAAGGCCAGCCTTTGGATCACGCAGCTTCCTGTAAACATGCCTGCCCTGGGCCTCCATATTTATAAAGACTTTGGAAACAGACAGCCCATCGCAGATAGTCCAGCTACTTTGAAAGCTCCCTGCCCTGCACAGGTGTTCATGGTGGAATTAAGATTTAAAAAGAAAGTCAGCCCTTTTTACATACAAAATTTCTCTAAATCTCATTTTTGGGGGGGAGGTGGGGAATAAGTTCAAGGCCTCTTTGATAGACACTCCTCACTGACTGCACAAAACTTAAATTTGTCTGTATTTT